>NC_083321.1:71537549-72993345 GCF_963455315.2 Globicephala melas | reverse complement strand
ATCAGATAAAGAGTTCAAAGTATTAACAATAAGAATGTTAATGAAACTTGGGAAAAGAATAGATGAATACAGTGAGATTTTTAACAAAGAACTAGAAAGTATAAAAAAGAACCCATCAGGACTTCCCTGGTGGCACAGTGGTTGAGAGTCTGCCTGCCAATGCAGGGGACACGGGTTTGTGCCCCGATCCGGGAAGATCCCACATGCCGCGGAGTGGCTAGGCCCGTGAGCCATGGCCGCTGAGCCTGCACATCCGGAGCCTGTGCTCCACAACGGGAGAAGCCACAGCAGTGAGCGGCCCGCGTGCAGCAAAAAAAAAAAAAAAAAAAAAAAAAATGTTGTTGCTGTTTTAATACAAGTGACTGGGGTAGGACTTACTCTGTTGTGTCAGAAATCTTTAAAAAAGTTTTACATGCTAAAATTTTACATTCTAAAACCTTACATGTAACTATCCTTTGTCATTGTTGTTTTGAGCTTTTTTTCTTTGGTTGGTTAATTGCTTTTGTTTTATTTTTTTAGGAAGTGTTCAAAAATGCTCCATTTCTATGATTTCCCTAGATATCTTCTTCTAATATTTGCTTTCTTAAATTGAAAAAATCACAGGCATTTTGCACTTATTCAGCCATTGCATGCCTGCAGAGCATTTCCATAAACTTACCTCTTATTGAAATCAGTAGGAATTAAACATCTACAGTGCAGTTGTAGGGGTGTGAAAGTGTATAAAGCTTAGTGCTCATAATTTTCACAATCCTCCTCTTGTTTTCATATTTCTCACAGGGGAAATTTTTAAAACTTGACTTTAATTGTAAAATTGTCATCTGAGTTGACACCTGGATAAAAGACTATATCAAAACAAAATGATGAATGGGCTCATTTGTGATTTTTGGTAATGAACTCTTGTAGGTGGTTATATTTGCAATAGATCTTAGTAAGAAAAAAAATAGAAAAATGAAATCCTTGGTTTATTTTGAAATGAGGACAGTGAGATTGCATTCTTGACTTTTCAGATTAAAGAAAAAATCAAAATGATTTTAGATGAGTATTCCTAAAACATAGTAAGGAGCTTATTTATGAATCCTGTGATTTAATAACCATAGAATAATTATAAATCATGAATGCTATGCTTTGCCTTGATCAGGTCAGTTTCAGATTATGTTTCTGTCCATCCTATTCAATTGAATATCAGGGAAATGAAAAAAGGCTACTGATAAAATGTAGTAACTGTAGTTTTACTAACCTTACAAACAAGGTTAGTAGAAGAAGAAGAATAATGATTATAATTAAGGAATATTTGAAATCTAATGGATGCAAATTATTCTCCAGAGACCACTGAGTTGTGTCTAGGCTATAAGATTTTCAAATTAATTTTTTGGTGAAAATTCACAAAAGACATTTAATCAGTGTTACCACATGCCAAAGTTGGTTTTTAATCACTTTTATCAGTGGGTAAGGGTCTTGAGAATAATAGATGCAAATTCAGGATGAAAATAACACCTTCAGAATGAAAAATAATACAGACATGCTGAAGGTGAGAGCAATGAGTTCCTGAAAATTTGTCATGGATTATATTTTAAAGGTTATTCAGACATAAATTAGGACTTGGAGAAGATGAATTTTCTCATAAATTATATGACTGTATAATATGGGTGTGTTCAGTTTGTCCCTTTGTGTTGAGAGACAGGGGAGACAGGAAGGGGAAGCAGGTGGGGAGGGAGATAGAAAGAGAGAGAGGAGACTGGTAAGGAGACATATATAGAGAGAAAGATAGCTGGATATTAATCATTTTCTGTGAACAATAAGAGATAATTTGGAATTAGGAGCAAAGAAAGAAAATGTAGTATATATAGTTACCTTGAGTAATGTATGACCTATAGGAAATAAAACAAAATTTAATGTTTTTTTTGCAGTTTGGGCTTTATTTATTTTCTTTCTGTGAATATTTTCTCATTTCTGACAAGATGAAGAGAAACATACTCCATGTGGAATGGGTACAAGAGGCATTGCTTCCCCAAGGAGTTTAGAGTATCTTCCCTGAGGGTTCCAGGATCTCAAATGCACTCCTTAGAGAACTGTGTTGTGCTCCTAGTTCCTGGTAATAATGTTTATTAATAGCTCACATTTTTATTGAGCGCCTACTCTGGTATTAGAAATTTCAATGTCCATTGCAGTGCCTACATAAAATTTTGGGGAAATGGCTAGCTGGCTCTCCCTGAGAAAACTGTTGGTTTCCTTCTATATTGCATTGATAGCAGGGAACTGAGAAAAACAGACTATAAATAAATCAGTAAATGTTCCCTGTTTTAAACTGGGACTAGGATACTAATGAAATGGTAGAACTCTTCAGAGAATCAAGGAATTTATTAATTTATTCTAAATCTAAGCTCTCTGAGAAATAAACCAACATGAACTTTAATTACAAATGGCCAAGAACAAATAGATTATTTTTTAAACAAAGTGAGAATGAGCCTCAGCCTTCTCCTGTTCATTCTACCTGCAGAGATATGAGCACTGAGGAGCAAAATAGCCAGGTTTGTACAGAGGGGATCACTCAAATCATTTTATTAATATAAATAAAACACCTGAGGAAAGCCACATCAGTGGAATGTCACAGTTGCAGACAGCTGTCTAAGTTATCCAAATGTTACAGGTAAAATGTACTTTGCTCAATAATTCACCATTAAAATGGAGCAAATAAGCCAACACATCAGTGGGAAATCTGAGCAAAGCTATAACAGAAAATGTCAGCTTTCTCTTTATGTATTTCTAAACAAAAGAAGTTGCAAGGAAAGAAGTCACAGGGCATAGTTTTATTGTTGAATTCTAGCTGGGCATCTATACATACCATCTTTAAAAACAGGCAGACGGATTGGCTGAAACGTAAGTATTTTTCTTACAAGTCAGATAAAGCAAGAAGAGCAGAAGAGCCCAAGGGAGTCTGATTTGATCTGTTGTTACTAAACAATACTGTTTCAGTTCCCAAGATTAAGCCAATTTACAAAATTACTGAAAGCCAAGTTCTTCCAACTTTTAATTAAGAGACCTGAAACAGGATGACTAGGAGAAGAATACTTCATTTTTTCAAGAAGTTGTGATGGAATGTGAAAGTATTGCACAGTATTCCAGTTTCCTGGAACAGGTAAATTAAAGCAAACATATATGTGACTGTTGTATTTTGTTAATATCCATCTAATAAAATTTAATTAAATATTTCAGGTTTATGAACTCAAGAAATATACTTTGCTGCTTGTAGATTGGGTAAAATAAAAGTATGCAAGTTTAGTTTTTGCTAAATAACTGGTGATTCTTGCAACAGGTTATTCTAAATCAGCAGTTCAAGGATGGGATGGAGTAATCAACATTTTAATAAGCCCTTGAGTAATTCTGAAGGGGGTTGTCCCTAGACTACTTTTAAAGAACCATTTTATTATAGACATAATTCTTAGACTAAAGCTGTTTTTATTTTAACTTTATAAATGAGGAAGCATTTGCTTTTCTCTTGCCATATTTCCAACACACAATCATCACATAATGATCAACATTTCATTTTAGATTTATTTATTATCCATTTTCCATTTATTAATCCAACAAATATATTTTGAGAATCTACTGTATTCCAGGAACAGTGATAGGCACTGAAAATTTTGTGATGAGCAAGAGAAGGGTAGTTACTATTGCATTTTCTAAGAGCAAAAGATAATTTAAAACTAGCAAGATAAAAATGATTAAAATATAATTAAATAACTAATATCATTTACATCTCTATTAGCAATCATAAGTAACATTGCTGTAGTAACGAGCAAGTAACTCTTGCCAATAAGATTTAGACATTAAAAACAAAACTAATGAAATTAGCATCAAAATACCTAGTGCCTTTGAATAAATCTGAGAAACTATATGCAAAACATCTATGGAGAAAACCATAAAATTCTAATGAAAGATTTTGCTGAAAACCCAAATAAGTGGGGATATATACCATGGCCATGACGAGGAAAGCTCAAAATGTCAATTTATATCAAATAGAAATACAGAAACATTGCATAAACTGTGATAACCTCCATGTTTTTGCAAGGGTAAATGAAGAAACTTGACATGAAGATTTTAAAATTTATGAAGGAATACAAAGTTTTGAATTTAGCCCAGATAATCTGAAGAAGAATAACAAAATGGTAAGAATGCTCTACCAAATGCAAATATTTATCAAACAGTACAGATATTAAATAGGGCTTTAAAATATCAAGATAGGACAAGAGTGAGATTTGGCACCATTTGCCGCACATAACAGCCACCACTTTTTAAAAATAAAGTTTTATTGGAACATAGCTATGCCCAATCATGAATGTATAGTTTATGGCTGCTTCCTTTTCTTTTTTTTTTTTTTAGAGCCCAATTATTGATTTCTTTTTTTTTTTAATTTTTTTTCATACAGCAGGTTCTTGTTAGTTATCTATTTTATACATATTAATGTATATATGTCAATCCCAATCTCCCAATTCATCTCACCCCACCCCCCACTTTCCCCTTTTGGTGTCCATATGTTTGCTGTCTACATCTGTGTCTCTATTTCGGCCTTGCAAACTGGTTCATCTGTACCATTTTTCTCGATTCCATATGTATGTGTTAATATAGGATGTTTGTTTTTATCTTTCTGACTTACTTCACTCTGTATGACAGTCTCTAGGTCTATCCACATCTCTACAAATGACCCAATTTCATTCCTTTTTATGGCTGAGTAATATTCCATTGTATATATGTACCACATCTTTATCCATTCACCTTTCGACAGGCATTTAGGTTGCTTCCATAACCTGGTTATTGTAAAGAGTGCTGCAATGAACATTGGGGTGCATGTGTAATTTTGAATTATGGTTTTCTCTGGGTATATGCCCAGTAGTGGGATTGATTGCTGGTCATAGAGTAATTCTATTTTTAGGTTTTTTTATTGTTGTTGTTGTTTTTTCGGTATGTGGGTCTCTCACTGTTGTGGCCTCTCCCATTGCGGAGCACAGGCTCCAGACACACAGGCTCAGCAGCCATGGCTCACGGGCCCAGCCGCTCTGTGGCATGTGGGATCTTCCCGGATCGGGGCATGAACCTGTGTCCCCTGCATCGGCAGGCGGACTCTCAACCACTGCACCATCAGGGAAGCCCTATTTTTAGTTTTTTAAGGAACCTCCCTACTGTTCTCCATAGTGGCTGTATCAATTTACACTCCCACCAACAGTGCAAGAGAGTTCCCTTTTCTCCACACCCTCTCCGGCATTTATTGTTTGTACATTTTCTGATGATGCCCATTCTAACAGGTGTGAGATGATATCTCATTGTAGTTTTGATTTGCATTTCTCTAATAATTAGTGATGTTGAGCAGCTTTTCATGTGCCTCTTGGACACCTGTATATGTTCATTGGAGAAATGTCTATTTAGGTCTTCTGCCCATTTTTGCAATTGTGTTGGTTGTTTTTTTAATATTGAGCTGCATGAGCTGTTTATATATATTGGAGATTACTCCTTTGACCGTTGATCCATTTGCAAATATTTTCTCCTGTTCTGAGGGTTGTCTTTTCACCTTGTTTCTAGTTTCCTTTGCTGTGCAAACCTTCTAACACTCATTAGGTTCTATTTGTTTATTTTTGTTTTACTTTCCATTACTCTATGCGGTGGATCAAAAAAGATCTTGCTGTGATTAATATCAAACAGTGTTCTTCATATGTTTTCCTTTAGTTTTATAGTGTCCAGTCTTATATTTAGGTCTTTAATCCATTTTGAGTTTATTTTTGTGTATGGTATGAGGGTGTTCTAATTTCATTCTTTTCCATGTAGCTGTCCAGTTTTCCCAGCACAACTTATTGAAGAGACTGTCCTTTCTGTATTGTATATCTTTGTCTCCTTTGTCATAGATTAGTTGACCATAGGTGCATGAGTTTATCTCTGGGCTTTCTATCCTGTTCCATTGATCTATATTTCTGTTTTTGTGCCAGTACCATATTGTCTTGAATACTGTATCTGTGTAGTATAGTCTGAAGTCAGGGAGCCTGATTCCTTCAACTCCATTTTTCTTTCTCAAGATTGCTTTGGCCATTTGGGGTCTTTTGTGTCTCCATACACATTTTAAAATATTTTGTTCTAGTTCTGTAAAAAATGCCTTTGGTAATTTGATAGGGATTACCTTGAATCTGTAGATTGCTTTGGATAGTATAGTAATTTTCACAATATTGATTCTTCCAATCCAAGAACATGGTATATCTCTCCATCTGTTTGTATCATCTTTAATTTGTTTCATCAGTCATATAGTTTTCTGCATACAGGTCTTTTGTTTCCCTAGGGAGGTTATTCCTAGGTAGTTTATTCTTTTTGTTGCAGTGGTAAATAGGAGTGTTTCCTTAATTTCTCTTTCAGATTTTTCATCATTAGTGTATAGGAATGCAAGAGATTTCTGTGTATTTATTTTGTATCCTGCTGATTTACCAAATTCATTGTTAGCTCTAGTATTTTTCTGGTGGCAACTTTAGGATTCTCTATGTATATTATGTCATCTGCAAACAGTGAGAGTTTTACTTCTTCTTTCCAATTTGTATTCTTTTTATTTCTTTTTCTTCTCTGATTGCTGCGGCTATGACTTGCTAAACTATGTTGAATAATAGTGGTGAGAGTGGACATCCTTGTATTGTTCCCGATCTTAGAGGAAATGCTTTCAGTTTTTCACCATTGAGAATGATGTTTGCTCTGGGTTTTTCATATATGGCTTTTATTATGTTGAGGTAGGTTTCCTCTATATCCACTTTCTTGAGAGGTTTCATCACAAATTGGTGTTGAATTTTGTCAAAAGCTTTTCTGCATCTATTGAGATGATCATATGTTTTTTATTCTTTAATTTGTTCATGTGGTGTATCACATTGATTGATTTGCATATATTGAAGAATCCTTGCATGCCTGGGATAAATCCTGCTTGATCATGATGTATGATCCTTTTAATATGTTGCTGGATTCTGTTTGCTAGTATTTTGTTGAGGATTTTTGCATCTATATTCATCAGTGATACTGGCCTGTAATTTTCTTTTTTTTTAGTATCTTTGTCTTGTGTTGGTATCAGAGTGATAGTGGCCTCATAGACTGAGTTTGTAGGTATTCTTTCCTCTGCAATTTTTTGGAAGAGTTTAAGAAGGATAGGTGTTAGCGCTTCTCTAAATGTTTGATAGAATTCACCTGTGAAGCCATCTGGTCCTGGACTTTTGTTTGTTGGAAGATTCTTAATCACAGTTTCAATTTCATTTCTTGTGATTGGTCTGTTCATATTTTCTATTTCTTCCTGGTTCAGTCATGGAGGGTAATATCTTTAAAAGAATTTGTCCATTTCTTCCAGGTTGTCCATTTAATTGGCATAGAGTTGCTTGTAGTAGTCTCTTATAATGCTTTGCATTTCTGTGGTGTCCATTTTTACTTCTCCTTTCTCATTTTTAATTTTTTTTAATTTGAGTTCTCTCCATCTTTTTCTTGATGAGTCTGTCTAAAGACTCATCAATTTTGTTTATCTTCTCAAAGAACCAGCTTTTAGTTTTATTGGTCTTTGCTATTGTTTTCTTTGTTTCTGTTTCCATCATTTCTGCTCTGTTATTTATGATTTTCCTTCTACTAAATTTCAGTTTTATTTTTTTCTTCTTCCTCTAGTTCCTTTAGGTGTAAGCTTAGATTTTTTGAGATTTTTCTTGTTTCTTGAGGTAGGATTGTATTGCTATAAACTTCCCTCTTAGAACTACCTTTGCTTCATCCCATATGTTTTGGATTGTCATGTCTTCATTGTCACTTGTCTCTAGGTATGTTTTTATTTCATCTTTGATTTTTTTTTAGTGATCTGTGGTTATTTAGTAATGTATTGTTTAGCCTCCATGTGTTTGTGTTTTTTACATTTGTTTCCTCTAATTTATCTCTAATCTTATAGTGTTGTGGTTGGAAAAGATGCTTGCTCTGATTTCAATTTTCTTAAATTTCCCAAGGCTTGATTTGTGACCCAAGATGTGATCTATCCTGGAGAATGTTCTGTGTGCATTTGAAAGGATACTGTGGTCTGCTGTTTTCAGATGGAATGTCCTATAAATACCAATGAAATCTATCTGGTCTATTGTGTCATTTAAAGCTTGTGTTTCCTTATTAATTATCTCTCTGGATGATCTGTCCATTGGTGTAAGTGACATGTTAAAGTCCTCCACTATTATTGTGTTACTGTTGACTTCCTCTTTTATAGCTGTTAGCATTTGCCTTATGTATTGAGGTGCTCCTATGTTGGGTGCATATATATTTGTACTTGTTATGTCTTCTTCTTGGATAGATCTTTTGAGCATTATGTAGTGTTCTTCCTTGTCTCTTGTAACATTCTTTATGTTAAAGTCTATTTTATCTTATATGAGTATTGCTACTGCAGCTTTATTTTGATTTTCATTTGCATGGAATATCTTTTTCCATCTCCTCACTTTCACTCTCTATGTGTTCTTAGGTCTGAAGTGGGTCTCTTGTAGACAGCATATATATGGGTCTTATTTTTGCATTCCTTCAGCAAGCCTGTGCCTTTTGGTTAAAGCAGTTAGGCCATTCACATTTAAGGTAATTATCAATATGTATTTTCCTATTACCAGTTTCTTAATTCTTTTGCATTTGTTTTTTTTTTTTTTTTTTTTCCGTAAGTCCTTTACTTCTCTTGTGTCTCCCACTTAGAGAAGTTCCTTTAGCTTTTGTTGTAAAGCTGGTTTGGTGATGCTGAATTCACTTAGCTTTTGCTTGTCTGTAAAGCTTTTGATTTCTCAATTGAATTTGAATGAGATCTTTGTTGGTTGTAGTGATCTGGGCTGTAGTTTCTTCTCTTTCATCACTTTAAATATATCATGCCACTCCCTTCTGGATTGCAGAGTTTCTGCTGAGAAATCAGTTGTTAACCTTAGAAGAATTCCTTTGTATGTTATTTGTCATTTTTCTCTTGTTGCTTTTAATAATTTTTCTTTGTCTTTAATTTTTGTCAGTTGATTACTATGTGTCTTGGTGTGTTTCTCCTTGGGTTTATCCTGCCTGGAACCTTCTGTGCTTCCTGAATTTGGGTGGCTATTTCCTTTCCCATGTTAGGGAAGTTTTCAACTATAATCTTCAAATATTTTCTCGGGTCCTTTCTCTCTCTTCTTCTTCTGGGACTCCTATAATGTGAAAGTTGGTGCATTTAATGTTGGTCCTAGTGGTCTCTTAGGCTGTCTTCACTTCTTTTCTTTCTTTTTTCTTCATTCTGTTCTGTGGCAGTGATTTCCACCATATGTCTTCCACATCACTTATTTGTTCTTCTGCCTCAGTTATTCTGCTATTGATTCCTTCTAGTGTATTTTTCATTTCAGTTATTGTATTTTTCATCTCTGTTTGTTTATTCTTTAATCATTCCAGGTATTTGTTGAACATTTCTTGCATCTTCTCGATCTTTGCCTCCATTCTTTTTCCAATGTCTTGGATCATCTTCATTCTCATTATTCTGAATTCTTTTTCTGGAAGGTTGCCTATTTCCATTTCATTTAGTTGTTTTTCTGGGTTTCACCTTGTTCCTTCATGTTACATAGTCCTCTGCCTTTTCATTTTGTCTGTATTTCTGTGAATATGGTTTATGTTCCACATGCTGCAGGATTGTAGTTCTTCTTGCTTCTGCTCTGTTTATGGCTGCTTCTATACTGCCCCAGCTAATGACAGCTGCTTCTATACTCCCCCAGCTAATGAGAGAGTATATCACCTACAGTCTAAAATATTTCCTATCTGACCTTTGAAGAAAATGTTTGCCAATCCCTGAACTAGCAGAGTGAAGCAAACTAAAGAATCCAGAATCATGCATATATGAATGTTTGATATATGATGAAGATATAACTACAGAGAAGTTAGAAAAAGATGGATCATTATGTCAGGACATAAACAAACCCCCCCACCCCCACACACACAGAGGTGCATAAACACCTCTTCAGGTGTTTATGCACACACAGCAATTCTTCAGGGTTTATAGAACTAATATTAAAGGGAAAAGTGATGTCCTTAGAAGATACTTTGAAAGAACATCTTCATGATATCTGGGTAGCAATAGATTTCTTAAATGGCACTTTAGAAAATCTGTGTATAATGAAAAGACAAGTAAACGACTACATTAAGGATATTAACTTCAGAAACATCATTTAGAAAGTGAAAAACAAGTTATGTGATGGGAGAAGATATTTGCTATGTATATAATTGGTGAAAGGGTTATATTCATAATATTTTTAGATTGAAATATATTAGTAAGAAAAAAAATCAGATAAATCAATAGAAAAGTTCACAGAAGAGAAGGAAGAAAGGCAGGCAAAAATGAAGGAAGGGAAGATGGAAGGGAGATTTCTTAAAAAGAATCCTTAAAAAGTCTTCAGAAAAGAAGAAATATAGATGGACAAATATTTCAAACTGGTGACAAATCTAATTAGTAACTGATGAAATCCAAAGTAAAACCACAAATATATACACATTGCAAGTCCAAAAGACTAAAATTTAAAAATACATATTCTGAATATACCAAGTTGAAAAGAATTTGGAGCAATCAGAAATTACACTGGGAATTGAAATATAAATAGTCCAGAAGAGTTGCATGTTGATTTTGAAAGCCAAAAATAACAATAACAAAAACAAACAGATATTATTTTGTATAGTTGAGAATCCATATATTCTTCAATTCAACAAATCTACTTAAACATTTTTTTCTACAGAAACACGCTTATTTGAATTAAGATATATGTACAGGTAACTTCATGGTATCATGATAAATAAAACTGAAACAACTCAAGGTAAGATCAAGAATAAAATGAACAAATAATGATGCATTTATACAAGGGAATACTGTGAGCAACAAAAATTATGAATTATTTTTATAATAATAACTTAGATGAATTTGTAAATATAATGCTGAATGGAAGAAGACAGAAATAAAATTAATACGTACTGGATAATTTCATTTCTATAAAATTTAAAAAGAGATGAAACTAAAGTGCAGAGTAATCGTATTGTTGCTTGCTTTTGCAAATTTGCTATACTGTATACTTGTATTCTATACACATTCTGTGTAATATATTTTACAGTGTAAAAAGTTTAGAAATTAAAATTAATAGCAGAAAAAATAGCAAAAGATATCACAGGTAATTTATGGAAGAGGAAATCTGAATGGCTGATAAAAATAGGAAAGAATGCTCAACATCACTAATAATAAGAGAAACTCAAATTAGAACTAGATATAGCTTTTCACACCTGTCAAGCCTGTAAGATTTAAAGTCTGATAAAATTTATTTTTTTACCAGTGTTGAATGTGGCATGTGGAAAATGTAGCTTTAAATAGCTATTGGGAGTGTAAATTGTTAAAACCACTTTGGGAAGAAATTTGACTCTACCTAATTAAAGTTTTTAGAATGTTCATTCTTTGGAATCCAGTCATTCTGCTTTTAGAAATCTACACTATGAAAAACTTTTTCACAGGTAGACAAGGTTACAGATTCATGAATGTTCACTGCAGCACTCTTAGCAGTATGAGACAATGTACAAATAATGAAACCATTTTTCAGCAGAAGTATAAAAAATAAATACATATTTATTTATTCAGCAGAAAAGTGTATCAGCTAAAATCAATAAACCAACTCCATGTACATCAATATAAATAAATTTCAAAAACCTAATGTGGAATAAAAATGACTTGCAGACTATTTATGGTATGATAGGCAAACTGATCTCTTCCAACAATATGGGAGGGAGATTAAATGCATAGTTATAGATAAGTAGTTTCATTTATTTTCCCAAATAAGTAAGTGGAGTATTGAGTTCATCAACTTAAAACGAGAAAGTGAAGACACTAGAGACATTTATTAGAAGAATAGGTATGAAATTATGAAATTGTCTTCTTGGAAAGTGGAAGAGTGAATTCCTCAGGGAAATTATCACTTTTTGCCAGGTGGTGCTGAGTTCCAATTTGAGGTTTATGGTACAATTTAAATGGAGCCCAGTCAGAAGGGACCTGTGGTTTTCACCAGTCACATCCAACTGCTGATATGAAGATGAAGAGAAGGTAAAATTTGTGCATAATTGGGGTTTAAGATTTTCCAAGCAAGGTGATAGTGTAGGTAGTGAGGTACAAGAGTAAAGAGTTTATGAACTGAATAAAATCTAATCTGGAGAGGAGAACAAATAAAAACATGAGGAGCTGGCAAATGGAACAATTGGAATTTTTGATTTAACAAAAGATTTTTGCTTTGATTGTGCTGATGTAAAGGAGCAGAAAACATAGCATATTTGGTAAAAGAGTTACATGTATGAAGTTGGGATTTTAGAAATGATGTGGTAATTGAGAGTGAAAATGTTTAGGCCATGAGAGGTAACTAAAGTGGAATTAAGAAAGTACTGGAAGTACAGATGCCAAAATACTGGGAGGCCAGGGAATTGGAGGCCAGGGAATTTACATTAATGTAAATTTAGACCCTGTCAAGAATAATGCCAAAAATAGTGATATGAGAGAAGATGGTAAGCTAGATGAAAGAATGAGGAGAATTCAAGAATGAAGAGGAGTGAGAAATGTTAGTATATGTCAGCATGAAAGAGAACTAGGAGATAGTAAAGCCTAATGGCCTCACTTGAAAGAATTTTTGGTTTTTGAGACATAACAAATGGTCTGGAGGCTAAAATGAAATACAAGGAGATATACCACCTTCAGGCCTTATAATACATGGAGTATTGGAAGAAAAACAATGACATCTTCCTCTTTGAGGGCTGCATTGGCTGTCACGTCTTCAACAAAATAAGGTGAAAACAGGAGAGTTGAGAGAAGGGTTTGAAGTGCGTAGATGGTAGGAGCTGCTAATAAAAGATGTGGTACAAAGGGAACAAAGGTTTGGAGGTAGGGGGAAGATGAAAATTGGGTCACTGTAGGGAATGAATACAGCTGTATGGGAATGACTTTCAGTGGTGAGTGATTTCTTAGAGGTTTAGACTTTGGCTGCTGACAGGAGATACACAGATATATGATAGGATTGTCTTGAATATTCGATAGAAAAGATGAATCATCAGTCCAAATTAAGGCTTCCCTCATGTGTTCTTTTTTTTTGATTAATATTAGTATTGTACCAAAGCTTAAGGTACAAAAACATTTAGTATACTTACAAAATAAAGTTGATGGAATTGGAATACTTTTTATGTCACTTAACATAATTTAATATATGTAAGCAAATAGAAACAAATTATTAAATGCTAATCTTCAATCTACTTCTTTATGTTGGAACACTCAAATTTATATAATTAATCTATTTATTAAACTATTGATTTTAGTTTCATTTTTGCTACGAAAACTGAAATTTAAAAAAAATGTTATTTTATTGTGGTAGAACGCTTAACATTAGATCTACTCTCTTAACAAACTTTTAAGTATACAATACAGTATTGTTAACTGTGGACAGAATGTTGCACAGCAGATCTCTAGAACTTATTCATCTTGCATAAATAAAACTTTATACTCTTTGAACAACTCCCCATATATCACTGCCCTCAGCCCCTGGCAGCCACCAACCTACACCCTGCTTCTATGAATCTATTTTACATATACAAATAGAATCATGCAATATTTGTTCTTTGGTAACTGGCTTATTTCATTTAGCATAATGTTTTCTAGGTGCATCCAGGATCCAGGGAGTTGCATATGGCAGGATGTCCTTTTAAAAATTTAAAGTTTAAAATTGTTTGGTAATGCCTGAAGAGGTTTGCAATTTCCCCAAGACAACATATATATATATATATATATATATATATATATATATATATATATATTTTTTTTTTTTTTGTGCGATATGCAGGCCTCTCACTGCTGTGGCCTCTCCCATCGCGGAGCAACAGGCTCCGGATGCACAGGCTCAGCGGCCATGGCTCACCGGTGTAGCCGCTCCACGGCATGTGGGATCTTCCCGGACCGGGGCATGAACCCGTGTCCCCTGCATTGGCAGGCGGACTCTCAACCACTGTGCCACCAGGGAAGCCCCCCAAGACAACATATTGATTTGCAAAGGACATTATCTTAAAGTCAGATAGACTGAGAATGTACTGCATGTTCTTCCATCTAACAGTGATATGTTATTTTCAAAATTACTAAATCTAGTTTTTTGTTACTGAAATGAGAACAATATAATTGTTAGGATTAAATGAGTCGTATAGAATCCCTGGTCCTATTTGGTGAACAGGATGTTAGTCCCTCTAAATTTCCTGAAAGTTAAACAGGTGGTATCTAATTAGGGTAGTATAAAGAGACTAGACCTTAAGCTTATTTAAAGTGAGGAGAAGGATTGTATTATTGAATGCAATCTCCACTTTATTTTGACCAGAAAGATAGATAGACAGATAGATAGATAGATGATGGATAGATTGATAGATATATTCACTTTGAAAATACATTATATGTTCAGTTTCTACTTAGTAAACTATGAAATCTCTCAGCTAAGGAAAAGATTAAAGGAAAACAAAACAATGACTAGGAGAAAATGTTATTCTCCTAGCAGTATGTAAAGAATTCCTTTAGTGAAATAAGATCCTATCCACTTTGATGGGAAAATTCTCAAATAAGCATGCTTGAGTTAGAAGCTGACCTGTATGTGGATTTACCTGCTTTAGATATAGGAGGATGGCAGAGAGAGGAGTGTTACTAATTCACACAGAGTCAGAAGGTAAAAGGAGATTGAGACTGCACTCATTATATGTCAAAGGCTTGGGATTTGTAACATGTGACCTTTCTCTTGGTCCTTAAAACTCTCCAAGAAAGTTACAAACTCATAAAACATTGGTGTAAGAAGGCATTTTTTTGTTAGTTTTTTTGAGTAAAGTAGGAAAAGGTGAGTATGTGGCCGAAGAGAGTCAGAACTTCTTTTTTTTTTCTAGAGTACAGAAAGAGTCTGGAAGAGAGAAATTGATGAAGGTCTGAAGTATTAGGAGGGAGGCTCTAAATTAAGATAAATTTGTCCAGACCTTAAAGGGCCAGAGGTTCCATCTAATAATGGGATTACAGGAGTACAGTAATTCCCTATTTCTGTCTCTAAGCAGAAAGTTCTTTGAGAGATTGCACTGTATTTTCTTCTACTCAACTGTCTTTTGGAGGACTCTCATAGTTGTTCTTTTTTACTTCAGTTAGTGATTATAAACAGTAAATTTCCCCATAGGCATACTGTCTCCACTACAGCATTAATTGACCTGTGCAACTAGTCTTTGGGGACTCAGTGAGGTTTTAAATTCCCTTAAATGTGTTTCTTATAACAAGACAATGTCTTACAACCCCTCCTAATTCACTTGTACAGATCACTTGCCCCTGGGAGTAGCTATTTATTCAATAATTTTTTAATTCACAAAAGGTTCTTATAAGTTTTTTCTTATGAAGTGCATAAAACACAAACAAAGCTACATTCTGATTAAGTTCATAGGACACTAGGGAGGTGATATGACTAAAAATAACACATGTAGGTCATGCTTTACCATCAAAAAATTTGTGTTCATATGCTTTATCTTATTTTGCAACAATCTTGTTAATTAGTCACACATATATTTTTAATCTTTATTTTACAAGTGAGAAGACAGAGTTTCAAAAGATATTGGGCTTGCCCAATATCACTACTGAGAACTGAGTGGAAACATGACTCCAATAAACTATTTCCAAAGCCAAGGTTCTGGATACAATACAATGAGTTCTCTCTCTTCAGTCATGTATAAACTGCAGTGGTCATTTATCTTAACTGGGCAGATTTAATCTACCTCTTTCCCTACTTTTCTTTTTTTGAGAAATAATTAAGTAGAGAAATAATACCTAAGCATGAATCTTTTTTTTTATGCCATTTTAGGTTAAAAATTGTATAATGATCTGGTCCTAAGTTGCCCATTTGAAGAAGATAAGAGGAGGTAAACAAAAGACAGGTTCTAAAATAAATTTTAAATGTGGGTACTTGACTTTTGGTTATTTTGAATAGCAATAAATTTTCAAAGGAAAGTTTGGCCATGAACAAAATAGTGTTTGATTTATAGACAAAAATCCTAGAGTAAAACAGAATATAAATATATGTACCAGGAGTTCAAAAGGAATAGAATTGTCCAGCCTCCATTTGGCCAAACATGTATTTTTTTTTTAATTTATATTTCTATTAGGCTATAGAAAATCAATATTGTAAATTTTGTTAAAAACATATTGTTAATCTTTTAACTTCTATTAGGAGCAAGTTCTTTGAAGTCACTCTAGTAAGATGTAAACCATCTCTGAATACCTAGCTGTAAAACTGGATATAAAATATTAATATCGACAATTATTCTTATTTTAAACTGCAGACAATAATATTATCTACCTTATAATATTATGATGAGTCATGAGTTAATGGACATGAAGTGGTGAGCAGTGAATGTGACTTGGCTTATGTTCGACAAGTACTCCTTCTCTTCCTCCTCCACCTCTCTTTCCTTTTCCTTCTCTTTCACCAAAAATAATTTATATTGAGCTTTTTTCCCCTTGTGTTCAGGACTATAATTAAAAAGGACTTCTTAGCTCTGAGTTCTTCTTTAGCCAAATAGCTTTTTGAAAATAATCTTCAGAGAAAGAAAGTATAACTTATTATCTCAGTGTCTGTTTATCACTGAATTTACATATTTTTAAATCAACGTTTTTTGCTATTGAGTTGCATGAGATTTTTATATATTTTGGATATTATTTCATTATCAGATATATTATTTGCAAATATTTCTTCCCATTCAATAGGTTACTTTTTCACTTTGTTGACTATTTGCTTTGCTTTGCAGAAGCTTTTTAGTTTGATTTAGTTCCATTTGTTTACTTTTGCTTTTTTTTTTGGCTTTGTTTTGGAAGTCAGGTCCAAAAGATCATCTCCAAGACTTACATCAAGAACTTGTCACTTCTTTTCCTCTAGGATTTTCATGGTTTCGGGATTTATGTTCAAATCTTTAACTTCTTTTGAGTTAAGTTTTGTGTGTGGTATAAGACAGTGATCCAGTTTCATTCTTTTGCATGTGATTGTCCAGTTTCTCCAATATCATTTATTGAAGAGACTTTTCTTTCTTTATTGTGTATTCTTGGCTCTTTTGTCATAAATTAAATGATTACAAATATGTGGGTTTATTTATAGACTCTCTACTATGTTCCACTGATCTATGTACCTTTTTCTATATCAATACCATGCTCTTTTGATTGAGTTCAGATGCGGTAGTAAAATGACAGTTAAGCAAAAGTTTTAATCTGTGTGAATGGGCTATAATAAGATAAGATGAAGTTAAGTGTTGTATAAGTTTCAAAACTGCAGAGAAAGAGGCCCTGGATAAAAGGGTGATCCCAGGAGAAGGGGCATGTCAAAAGAATGTTATGAGAATCAAGATAAATTTGCCAAAGTGAGCCCTGCTGAAATGTCTTCTCCCACATGCATCGGACACATAAGATATTTTAAAGTTCTCTAAGTATCAGATTGCAAATGATTAAAGGTTACCATTCCATATGTATTTTATTATTCATTAACTCAGTAAAATATGATACCAATTTTCAGAGTTTACATAATCTCTTCTCCTTCCTTCCATGGCCACCTTGCAACCTTGAATATACTGGCCAAGTATTTTAAAGTCCAAACTTTATAATTTCTGAACATATAATCCCTAATAATTTAGGCTTATATGTCACGTAATAACTAAGATGAAAAACTTAGAAAATGTTCTTTCTTTGAATATTCACATGCTGGTGAGAAAAAGCTGTCATCTACCCAATTTTTCATGTTTAAAGAGAAGAAAGATGATTCTACTGGTTTTTTTAAATTTATTTAGCAAATTGTTTTTAATCTTGAAATAATGCACATACAGAAAAGTGCACAAAGTTGATTTACCAGAAATTCAATATTCAAAGTCAGTGACCTTGTTCAAAATAGAGTATTCCCAACACTCCAAGAAGACCCCTTGATTCTCCCTCTTAATCACAAAGCCTCCTTATTCCCCATAGTTCACCACCTTGCTACTTTTATGGCAATATACCTTTGATTTTTTATAGTTTTAACAACAAGGCAAGTCTGCCTAAAAACTATCCAGATAGATATAGATATAGATACATACACACACATATATAAATGTAGACAGAGGAAGTATAATTTTTACTTCCTGGACTATTTTATTATCTTAATAGTTGTAAGACTGACCAATGTAGTTGTATCTAGCTGTAGTTCATTTGTTTTCATTGCTAGATAATATTTCTTGTATAAACATCCCACAAGTTTTTCACTTATTGCACTATTGATAGGTAATGTTGTCATTCTTTTTAAGTTGTTTGTTATTATTGTTGTTGTAAATGTGCACACATTTTGTAAGACTACACCTAGGAATTAATATCATTTTTTAATGTTGGCCATTGTGCTCAGTGTTTAGTGGTATATTATTGTGGTTTAAATTTTTATTTTTCTAATTATTATTAAAGTTGAGAACTTCATAGGACAGTTGGAAACAGGTTTTTTTTGTAAAATGTCTATTCAAGTCATTTGGACCCTTTTTGGGGTTTGTCTCTTATTTTTAATAATAAATTATATAATTTAATTCAAGTCCTTTCCCTAACATTTGTTTTACAAACAAATATTCCCAAGTTCAGAAATGCTTTGCTAATTTTTAGCAAATATTTTAACATGTTAAATTAAAAAAATTACTCCTGTTGGGCTAAGATTTTAGATTAAATCCAACTCTAATCAGTTTGGAGAGAATTGCATCTTTATAATATTGAATCATCCAAAAAATAAATAAACCACAATAAGTTTGTGTATTAATCTTTTCAACTATTAGTTTATGTCATGCTACTCTTTCTTGAGTCTTAAATATTGATAAAATCATGGAAATGGCCAGACTAAATCACCAGCATTAATTGATTAACAAAGGCATAGTTTGATTTACTAACCGTATAGAAATCCAATAATTCAGTCTCTACTATGTCATTATTTATAAATTAATACAACTTTTGTTTGTTTGTTTTTGTTTGTTTGTTTTGTGGTACTCGGGCCTCTCACTGTTGTGGCCTCTCCCGTTGCAGAGCACAGGCTCCGGATGTGCAGGCTCAGCAGCCATGGCTCAAGGGCCTAGCCGCTCTGCGGCATGTGGGCTCTTCCTGGACCGGGGCACGAACCCGTGTCTCCTCATCGGCAGGTGGACTCTCAACCACTGCGCTACCAGGGAAGCCCTAAATTAATACAACTTTTGCTCAAATAATCTCTATGAACCAAAAATCTGATACATATTGTATTTAAGTATGCCATCCATATGGCCTAAAAAATAATATGTGTCCCTTACAAATAATTTTGGCTCTTCAGTCAATAAGTTAGCCAATGATATAGCTTCATTATTTACCAAAGGAAAAAGAAATTTTCTCATTAAAATTAAATTTTCCTTTGCAAAACTTTACATTTAAGAAGTGTTGTTACATAATACTTTATATATTCTTTGGTACAAAAAATTTAAAAATTGGCAATAGAAGTAGAAAAGTTATCTGAAATTAAATAGTATGCAACATGATTTGCAAGATTTTTTTAAAAATTTCTTTTATTTAACAAGAAAGATATTCGTATTTGAGTTGTTTTGCAAATGTGGTTCATACCTTTGAAAATGAAATTCTCAGAATTTTAATACACGTTAGATAAAAGAAATCTGTATTATTTCAAGTGAATAGTTATTTATTATACACTGAACAAAACACTTCCAGGAGCACTGTGAAGAAAGTAGAGAGGTAAAACACAAAGGTCTGCTGTAATAGGCTTTTGCTGAAATGACAGAAATTAAGTAATTTCAGAAAATGTAATAAGGAGTTTCCCTCGTGTGATATAAATTACCTGTAATTTCTCAATCTGCTTTTTTCTTTCACCATTTACTATTCTGACCAAATGTTAACAAGTAAAGCTTATGGCCATAGAGTTGGGTCATACTTTTCTCTAGAACTGTACTCTAAATTAGAAAATTATAAAGTTAAACATCTCTCACTATTAAATGTTTCAGTTCTAAAAATGACATTAAATTAATAATTAATCCTTAATTAACAATAATTTTATTCATATAATTTAGAAAGCCATTTGGAAATATTATATAGATGGAGTTAGATCTCTAAAAACAACTGATGACTGTCTCTCTAGTTATGTCTTAGAACTGATTCTAATGATATAATAAAAGATGTGATCAAATATTTATGCTAAGTAATAATTATGACAATGAAATATATTATAGTAAATATTAGTGATACTCTATATGTCAATTATATGTCAACATACTCTTGATTAGTCTATTATCTAGAAAATCTAACCAAGTACTAGAATTTTGTGTACTTTTTAAGTTTATGTTTTCAAAGATATAATTTATATATGAAATGCTTATGATATAATTTTAAAAATAAAATAATGAAAAAAATGCATATACATGCATACATTACTACAGTGTGTGTGTTAATGAGATGTGTGCATGCGTGTACGTATGTACATTTGTGTGTGATATGAGAGACAGAGAGAGAGAAAGCTGTCAAAAATTAAGCATAGTATACTTACTCCTTTGGAGTTTATTAAGGGGTGCCACTTGGATTCAGTAGCCACAATATCAGCTCACTCTTTTTGTGGAAAAGAAAACCTAAAAAGATATGATAAAAAAATTAATGATAAACATAGGTGATGAGAGCAGTGACAGATGATTGGTTTTACTTTCTTTGGTTGAACATCCTGTGATGTACAGGAGAACGAATGAGGACATTAGATCAGTTTAAATAAGTCTTTTCTCTAGTTTGTTGGCTTGACATGGATGTATGGGTTTCTTGTGGGTTAACTGAATACCTCAGAAAGTGTTTGAACAACGCTAGAAACTTTGCCTTAGCTCAGAAACCCCAGCAACAAAGGTTATGGAGTGTGGCCCTAGGCAAAGGTATTGAGAATAGTTAGAGGAGGTCAAGTAGATCACCCACGTCAGAGAAAACTGCCATTCAGAAGGCCCTTGCATGGCTCTCTGAAGGATTAGATGTTCTTTTTACATGTCGGTATTCATTTCTGAGCCCTTCTTTAAGTTCTGACACAAGAAGAGGTTCCCAGCTCACCTTTGTAACTCTCCGGCAGCAGTCGTGGAATCCATACTTTTTCTCAAGAAGTACTACTTATTTTGAAATGAACAGTATTTAGAAACCAAGATTAAGATGCAAGGATGCTAGGTATCTTAGTCTTTTAAGGCTGCTATAACAAAAATATCATAGACCGGGTGGCTTAAAAAAAGACATAAATTTATTTATCACAGTTCTGAAACCTGGGAAGTACAAGATCAAGGTGCCAAAAGAATCTGTGTCTGGTAAGGGTCTGCTTCATTGTTCATAGATGGCGATATCCTCACTGTAACCTCACATGGTGGAAGGGTCAAAGTGGCTCTCAGCGGCCTGTTTTAAAGGGCATTAATCCTATTCATGAGGACTCTACCCTTATGACCTAATCACCTCTTAAAGGGCCCACTTCCACAAAACATTGTACTGGGATTAGATTTCAATGTACAAAATTTGGAGTACACAAACTGTACAGTACTAGGCATGCTCATTTGTTATCATTATGTCTTGGTCTTTTCAGCAGACAAATCTAGGACTTATACCTATATAGAGATATACATATATAATATATATTAACTAAATATTATGTATATGATAAAATTTGATATTTTATATAATGTATATAGTTTGGAGTTTGAAGTTTCAGTACAAACTCATAATTTAATTATAAATTTATACTGAAATCTCAAATTCCATCCCAATACCAAAAGGCTCTTCCCTTGTAATTCTCCCATTACACTTTTTTTTTTTTTTGTGGTACGTGGGTCTCTCACTGCTGTGGCCTCTCCCATCGCGGAGCACAGGCTCCAGACGCGCAGGCCCAGTGGCCACGGCCTACGGGCCCAGCCACTCTGCGGCATATGGGATTCTCCCGGACCGGGGCATGAACCAGCGTCCCCCGCATCAGCAGGCGGACCCTCAACCACCACGCTACCAGGGAAGCCCCTCCCATTACACTTTTGGTTCTCTTTTTCCCAAATTGAGAATTCTGGCTGCCAAGATACCAATGTATTTACTCAATACCACAATATATACAAAACAGTTATAAAATTGATATATGTATACATACTTTTAAATTATTAAAACTACTAATGTTCAATAATTTCTTTGTAGTTCTTTCAAATTTTTATAGGCAGTATATATATTCACTCAGATTAGTGAAAATTATTTGGATTAGCTCTACTTTCCCCTATCAGTGGATTTGTTGTTAATTTGGGACAGACATACCTCAGAGATATTGCAGATACAGTTCCAGATTACTGCAACAAATGAAAGTTTCAATAAAGCAAGTCACCCAAATTTTTTGGTTTCCTAGTGCATAAAAAAGTTATGTTTACACAATACTGTAGTCTATTGTGTGCAATAACATTATGTCTAAAAAAAATGCACATACCTTAATTAAAATATCTTACTGCTAAAAAGTGCTAACCATCATCTGAGTCTTCAGGGAGTCGTAATATTTTTGCTGGAGGAGGGTCTTGCTTTGATGCTGATGACTGCTGACTGATCAGGGTGGTGGTTGCTGAAGTTGGGGTGGTTGTGGCAATTTCTTAAAATTAGACTGAAGGTTGCCACATTGATTGATTCTTCCTTTCATGAAGGACTTTTCTGTAGCATGCAAAGCTGTTTGATAGCATTTTACCCACAGTTGAACTTTTTTCAGAATTGGACTCATCTCTTCAAACCCTGTCACTCCTTTATCAACTAAATGTATGTAATATTCTCAATCCTGTTGTCATTTCAACAATCTTCATGGAATCTTCACCAGGAGTAATTTCCATCTCAAGAAATCACTTTATTTGCTCATGCATATAAAGCAATTTCTCATTCTTTCAATTTTTTTCATTAGATTGCAGCTCTTCACTCACACACCTTCAGGCTTTATTTTTTATCTTAGTTGTCTTGCTATTTCCACCACATCGGCAGTTACTTTTTCCACTTAAGTCTTGAATCCCTCCAAGTCATTCATGAGGTTTGGTATCAACTTCTGCACAACTCATTTTGATGTTTATATTTTGACCTCTTCCCATGAATCACAAATGTTCTTAATGGGATCTAGGATGGTGAACCCTTGCCATTCAATTTACTTTGCCCAGATCTATTAGATAAGTCACTATCTATGGCAGCTATAGGCTTACAAAATATAATCCTTAAAAACAAAACTTTGAAACTTGACATTACTCTTGATCATGGGCTACAGAATGGATTTTGTGTTAGCAGGCATGAAAGCAACATGAATCTTATACATCCATCAGAACTCTTGGATGACCAGGTGCATTGGTAATGAGCAGTACTATTTTGAAAGGAATTTTTTTTTTTTTTCTGAATAGTAGGTCTCCACAGTGGGCTTAAACTCTTCAGTAAAACATGTTGTGAACAGATGTGCTGTCATCCAGGCTTTGGTGTTCCATTTACAGAGCACAGGCAGAGTAAATTTAGCATAATTCTTAAGGGACCTAGGATTTTCTGGATAGTAAAAGAGCATTGGCTTCAACTTTAAGTCACCAGCTGCTTTAGCCCCTAAAAAGAGAGTCACCCTGTTCTGTGAACATTTGAAGACAGGCATTGACTTCTCTTCTCTAGCTATGAAATTCTTAGATGGCATCTTCTTCCAATATAAGTCTGCTTTGTCTGCATTGGAAATCTGTTGTTTAGTGGAGCCACCTTCATTAATTATTTTAGCTAGATCTTCTGAACAACTTGCTGCAGCTTCTACATCAGCACTTGCTGGCTCACATTGCACCTTTATATTATGAAGATGTCTTCTTTCCTTAAACTTCATGAACCAACATCTCCTAGCTTCAAACTTTTCTTGTGCAACTTCCTCATCTCCTGCAGCCTTCACAGAATTAAAGAGAGAGCCTTACTCTGGATTCACCTTTGGCTTAAAGAAATGTTGTGATGGGTTTGATCTTACATCCAGACCACTAAAACTTCTCCATATCAGTAATAAGGCTGTTTCCCTTTCTTATCATGCATGTATGTACATTGGATTAGCACTTTTAATTTTATTCAAGAATTTTTCTTTTGCATTCACAACTTGACTAACTGGCACAAGAGGCCTAGCTTTTGTCCTATCTCAACTTTCTGCATGCCTTCCTCACTAAGCTTAATCAATTCTAACTTTGTAGTACTTTTTGACATTTTTCATCCAGTTCCCGCTCCCCACACCTTCTGTTTCTGGTAACCACAAATCAGATCTCTTTTTCTATGAGTTTGTATTGTTTGTTATTTGTTTTGAAGTATAATTGACCTTCAATACTATCTTACTTCCTGTTACACAACATAGTGATTTTTTTCTATACATTTTCTAAATGATCACCAAGATAAGTCTAGTTATGATATGTTACCACAAAGATTTTACTTAGTTCTTGACTATATTTTCCACACTGTATATTTTATACCTGTGACTCATTTATTTTGCAATTGGAAGTTTATACCTCTTAATCTCCCTAACTACTTCTTTCCTCTCTCCCACCCTCTGGTAACCACATGTTTGTTCTCTGTATCTATAATTATGTTTCTGTTTTGTTATGTTTCTTCATATCTTTTGTTGTTTAGATTTCACAGACATATGTTTTCTAACACTTTAGGTAAACACCTAAAAGGGTGATTGCTGGATTCTATGGTAAGAGTATGTCTAGTTTTGTAAGAAAATGTTAAAACATTGTCCATAGTAGATGTACCATTTTGTATTCCTACCAACAATGGATGAGCATTCCTATTCTTCTTCACATTGGTTTCTTACTTAGCAATATATTCTGAGAATAACTCCATAACAGCTTTTAGAGATTTTTTTTCTATTAATTTAAACAGGTTCATAATATGTCATTACATGCATGTACCATAGTCTATGTTTATCTAATCTAATGCTTGCATACATTTGTGTGTTTGTGTGTGTCCTGAATGGCTACTTCACAAAGTAGGTAAACCTAAGGCCAGGAAGTAGACAAGTGAAGATATTTATCTTGATGTAGGATGAACCTGTTCACACACTCAAATGCTACCTGAATCATGAAGTGATCCTAAGGAAGAGTTTGCCTACTTCCACTGTGCTCTGACTCTCCACTGCATCTTCTCCTATTAGAATATCTATGAGATGTGATTGTTATTGCTTATTCCATTTCAGTCTCCACCAGCACTTTTTACTCTAAGTAACTTATAATTTTCTATGCGTGGTTGAACATTGATATTTCTGTAGCTAATTAAGTTTCACTGAAATTATGTTATTTTTCATTTTTAGTTGTTGGTGGCAGAGGCTTTGATCCTTATATTGATTTATAGTGCTTAACTGATGGCAAACAATCTACTGGACTGCCCTGGTTTGCACATAATGCATTAGCTCTGTGATTTGGGACCCTTAGCCCTTATGTTGATTGTTTTCTTCCTTTAATTTTCTGTTTTCCTCTTTTTCCTAAGTGAATGGAAGATCATCTATAATTTTAACCAGAAAACCTGTTCAATTATATTTGTGTTGCCTGTTTCCTTACATACAAATTTATCTTTATAAACTGTTAAAGGTGATTGGAGAGGTAGCTTAAATCCTTACCTTTTCTATTTCTTTCAAACAGGTTTAATTTGGTTTGGTTTATCCTAATTGTTGCTGTTGTTTCATGTGTTGGGCTAAAGACATAGCTTTGAAGTTAAATAATATGGAAAACAATAAATAATGCTATTTGTGTTTACAGTATATTGGGCAGAGTTGGATACCAAAATAGATGAAGTCTTCTTTCCTTCCTGCCTACTTTCTTTTTGTTTTTTTTTACATATTTATTCTTTAAGTGCTTATTACTCAAACATATACTATGTACAAGGTACTGTGTAAGAGGTCTCAACTAAGTGATTCTTATATGTATTTTGAACACCCATGTTAGATCATATTTTCAACATTGAATGAAAGAATGTTGCAGTGTTCTGTTTCTTAGCTGGATTTTAACTAACAGTATAGCAAATCATATTTTAATAACTATCTCAATGCACTTACAGACTTTGAAAGTACAATGGAATTTTTATTTGACACTATAATGTATAAAAGTATATGAATTATTAGCCTAATTTTTTTATATACCTCTCACAAAATATGGAAATTTTACTTCAGAGGAAAGTTACCATATATGAAAATATATTTCCTCTGATCAAGTTTAGTGAATCAAGCCCAAGGCTGCTTGCTTCAATTTTCATTTATTTTCCTTATGTTGTCATTCATAGCAAGAAAGAAAAAAAAAACTATAAGCAAAGGACCATTAAATAAAAAAAACATTTCACTGAAAATATGTGCTTGAAAAGGATTATGTGATCTACAACTTAGGATTCTGCATGTTATCACATGGTTAAGCTCCAAAGTCTCTAAGTGACTTTTTCACTAAATGCATATAGATATATAAAGTCTTTAAAGAAAATAAAGAATACTGCACTAAGTCAGAAAAATAGTTAAGTGGCTTGAATATTCTCCTTCTTCCTGGGACAGTAAGACATTTTTTGCTGAAATGTAATCAGTTTTCCTCCAGGGAAAATCACTTTAAATTGTCAAAGGTTTACCACCAAAACTAATTAGTCACTTCATGAATTTATTTACCAAAGACATGCATTTAACACCCAGGATGTGCAGAACTTGGAGTTAATTAATGTAGTTGGTGTATAGTAGGTCTCTCTTGGCAAAAACAAGTGTAGGAAAGTGTCTGTCAATTGCCTATACCTGCAGTATATCGTCCCAGTACAGTGGTGATAATGATGGCAATAGAGGATATTCGTTTGCAACAGTGAGAGAAAAATCATAAAAATCCTTCGAAATTTCATAAGACAAAAGGATAGTGTAATGTAACATATTGAACTTTGGATAAGTAGACAAAAGGATAGTGTAATGTAGCATATTGAACTTTGGATAAGTAACCAGATTGAATTGGGTTTAACACCTTGCTTTTTAAATTACTGTGTACCCTTGGGCCATCTATATAACTTCTCCCAGCTTAACTTCCTTTGTATGTAACAAAGAAATAAGCACCTTTATATTCCATAATGAATTAGACAATGAAGATTAGAGATTCTGACATTTCTTTTGCTTCAACTCTGGTGACACTGGTGTCACTGTTCATGGTTATCATCACTAATCTCAGCCACCTCACTTTTGTCTATTCTCATTGACATTCATGAACCTTTCCTACTTTTATTCAAGTCCCTTTTATTTTTATAATATTCATTCATAACCCATCATATATATATGTATATATATATGTGTATATATATATATATATGTAAAATCATCAACAATTAGGACAAACCAAACCAAACCATATACATACATATGAAAACATCTCACATTTTAATTTATTGTTCATTCTTACATTATTTGTATCTATAACCTCTCTTTGTTTAAAATTTAAAACCAGTAAAATGATCACGGGTCAAGATAATTAGATCAAACCTAATTACCCTTGTTGTGTACTTGTGCCTAACTATCCAACTGAAGGCATCAAAAATATAATTTAATCTTCAAAATGATTCCCACCATCACCATCACTATCATGACCCACTGACACAACTTGAGCACCAATCTAAAACTCTAATTCTTCTTCTTTTCATACAGTAGTCTCAAAAGCACTCTTAATTTTGAGCACTCTTGATTTTAATTATTCTTTTATTTAGAACATACCTTTCTATTTAGTCAATTAGTGAATATTCTTATATAATTTTAATTTACAACAATCAAAACACTCTGCAGGTACTCTAACACTGTAGGTATATATCTGACAATATTTCTTGCTTACCTTCAATGTGCTATGTATGGTGCACATTTGGCTGCACAGAAGAGGAAAGGTTTCTGCTGTTTCTTAAATAGACTTTTAACCATCTCTTTGTTTATCCAACTCACTTGCAGCCACACACACTCCCAGAGGTTCCCATACCACCAAATTTTATGGTTTAGGAGGACTAGGTGGTATATATTTGGTTGGTGCTCTACAGCATAATTGCCTGCTTTGGAGTCATTCTCCTTGGTTCTGTTTTGTTCTTTACCTTTTGTTCATCCTCTTTCCAGTCTTCAACGCTGTTTTGTGGTATCTCCTCTCCAATTCTCCATTTCATTGTAGATTTATGTTTTACAAAGTAATTGCCTTACTGTTGTGCTGGAGGGGTTTTAAAGAGACTAGAAGTTGGTGCACGTGTTTAATCTACCAGCTCTATCTGCATGCACTATTTGTTACACTATATATATATATTTTTTGGCGGTTCATGGGCCTCTCACTGTTGTGGCCTCTCCCGCTGCAGAGCACAGGCTCTGGATGCGCAGGCTCAGTGGCCATGGCTCACGGGCCCAGATGCTCAGCAGCATGTGGGATCCTCCAGGACCAGGGCATGAACCCGTGTCCCCTGCATCGGCAGGTGGACTCTCAACCACTGTGCCACCAGGGAAGCCCTGTTACACTATTTTTAATAACAAATTTCATTAACCATAAAATCAGAGGCTAAAAAATAAAATTTTATTTGTAATTTTGATCTTTTTTTAAATTGAGGTATAGTTAATTTACAATGTTTTGTTAGTTTCAAGTGTACAGCAAAGTGTACATATATATAAATATATATTCTCTTTTAGATTCTTTTCCATTACAGGCTTTCATAAGATATTGAGTATAGTTCCTTGTGCTATACAGTATGTCCTTGTTGCTTACCTATTTTATATATGTAGTATGTATGTGTTAATCCCAAACTCTTAATTTATTTCCCTCCCACCTTTAGTAACCATAAGTTTGTTTCTTATGTCTGTGAGTCTATTTCTGTTTTTTTAAAAATCCATTTGTATTATTATTTTAGATTCTACAAATAAGTGATATCATATGATATTTGCCTTTTTCTGTCTTACTAACTTCATTTACTATGATAATATCTAGATCCATCCATGTTGCTGCAAATCACATTATTTCATTATTTTTTTTGGCTGAGTAATATTCCATTGTATAAATATACCACAACTTCTTTATCCATTAATCTATCAATGGATATTTAGGTTGCTTCCATGCCTTGGCTGTTGTAAATAGTGCTGCTATGAACATTGAGGTGCATGTATCTTTTTGAATTAGTGTTTTCTCTGTATATATGCCCAGGAGTGGGACTGCAGAATCATATGGTAACTCGGGACTTCCCTGGCTGTCTAGTGGTTAAGATTCTGTTTCCACTGCAGGGGCCACAGGTTCGATCCCTGGTTGGGAAACTAAGATCCTATATGCCATGTGGCACAGCAAAAAAAGAAATAAGTGAAAAATTAAAAATAAAGATAAGTTCAAGATCAGAAAAAAAAAGAATCATATGGTAACTCTATTTTCAGTTTTTTAAGGAACCTCCATACTGTTCTCCATAGTGGCTGCAACAATTTACATTTCTACCAATAGTGCAGGAAGGTTCCTTTTTCTCCACACCCTCTCCAGCATTTATTATTCGTAGAGATTTTGATGATGGCCATTCTTGACTGCTGTGTGGTGATATCTCACTGTAGTTTTGATTTGCATTTCTCTAATAATTAGCAACATTGAGCATATTTTCATGTGCCTGTTAGTCATCTGTATGTCTTCTTTGGAGAAATGTCTATTTAGGTCATCTGTCCAATTTTTGATTGGGTTGTTTGTTTTGTTGATATTGAGTTGTATGAGCTGTTTTTATACTTTAGAAATTAATCCATTGTTTGCAAATATTTTCTCCCAATCTATAGTTTGTATTTTTGTTTTGTTTATGGTTTCTTTGCTGTGCAAAAGCTTTTAAGTTTAATTAGTCCCATTTGTTTTTTATTTTTTTTGTTTGTTTTTACTTTTTATTTTATATTGGAGTATAGTTGATTAACATTGTTGTGTTAGTTTCATGTGTACAGCAACATGATTCAGTTATACATATACATGTATCTATTTTTTTTCAAATTATTTTCCCATTTATGTTGTTGCATAATATTGAACAGAGTTCCCTGTGCTATGCAATAGGTCCTTGTTGTTTATCCATTTTAAATATAGCGGAGTGTACATGTCAATCCCAAACTCCCTAACTATCCCTTCCCCCCAGCCTTTGCCCCTGGTAACCATAAGTTCATTCTCTAAATCTGTGAGTCTGTTTCTGTTTTGTAAATAAGTTCATTTGTATCATTTTATTTTTTAGATTCATCATATAAGTGATACTTTGTTTTTTTATTTCCATTACTCTAGGAGATGAATCCAAAAAAATACTGCTGCAATTTATGTCAAAGAGTATTCTGCCTGTGTTTCCCTCTAGGGGTTTTATAGTATCTGGTCTTACACTTAGGTCTTTAACCCATTTTGAGTTTATTTTTGTATATGGTATTAGACTAATCTCATTCTTTTACAAGTAGCTGTCCAGTTTTCCCGGCACCAGTTATTGAAGAGACTGTCTTTTCATGACTGCATATTCTTGCTTCCTTTGTTGTAGATTAATTGAACATAAGCATGTGAGTTTATTTCTGGACTTTCTATCCTGTTCCACTGATCTATGTTTCTGTTTTTGTACCACTACCATACTGTTTTGATTACTTTTGCTTTGTAGTATCATCTGAAGTCTCAGAATACCCATTCTTCTGAAGATCGAAAACTAATCCTCATTATTCATAGAAAAGTCTTATTAATTTAGAGTTTCCTAAGTCAATTGGAAAGGTAATTACAATTTCTGTTTTCTTTCTGGTCTTTGGCACATGAAGATATCTGCTAATAATCACAAGTTCAAGAATTCTCTAAACATGGAAACTACTAACGCCAGATTTCTGGCACTATTAACTGCACAGAAAAGTGGTATACTACCTTATATGAAACTATATGCCTAAAAGTCTATATAGGACTTACAGTCTACTGCTTTCATGTCATGCTTAGATGGAATGGGGATATCAGTAGAAATCCTGCACCATTTACCAATTTCCTACTTGTTATTCTGCAAACTAATCACAGAATCTATTTGATTTCAGATTCCATTGTCTATTGGGGTTTCTAATTAGTTTACTCTTTCTTATTCCCCTAGCCCAGATATTTTTATTTACCTAAGAAGAGAAAGGAGAAGGAATTAATAATACTGAGCCTTCCCTTAACATACAATTTTTGTAATCTATTATTTAGATTAAAAGCCATGATTAAACACAATTTATTCCAACTGTTCTGCCTCCTTTTTATGAGTCTCCAAGATGAAGATTAATTTAAATAGAGGAGAACCTATAAAAATATATATAATCTAAATATATAATATATATGATATAATCATTATACATAATATATTGTATATACTACAAATATACATTTTTATATATAATATAAATATATATGTAATATATATTTAATCAAAAATTTATAGATAACTACATTTAAGCTTCACTTGCCATACCTAAAAATTTACATACTATATTAACATACAATTGATATAAATTTATGTGAAATAATTTTTTAATTTAAAATAACATCATTGGCAATGTTATATCATTATTTTTATTTTCTATTACTATAATTTAATAAATAATCTTAGTATGCAAATTGTATACATGATTCTTGTCAAACTCTCCAAGCGTTTTATTAGCATAAATTTCTAGATGTAAAATTACTGTACTAAAAGTGAAGAATATATAATTTTCTTCTTGATGTGACAAAATGATTTCAAGGCATGTCTAACTAATTTACAATATAAGCAGTTTAATAGGGTTACTTTTTTTTACAACTTCCTCACAAAAACTTGTGAGAATAAGGAAGATAACCTCATAAATGTGAGTACTTTCCTTACTTCAGAAATATGCTGTTCACTGTGATAGAAACAAATTAGACATAGTAATTGGAAGCTGAAAAATACAAAGCTCACCGAAATAATTGTTCACATCAGTGAAGCATAATGCAAACCAAGATCAGAACAGGCCACTCTGATCACAATATAATAAACAAGCAAACAAATAAATGTAGGTATATTATTCTTTGGATATTTGCTCATGAGATTTAGTAATAAGGACAAATTTTGTCATGGGCTGCCTATAGACTGAATTTGGTAAATGAGATTCAGTGTGTCTGATCTAACTGATATTCAAGAAGCTTAATCTTTTCCACCGTAACAATATAATAATGACAGAAGAGCTTTAATAGCTCTGAGTCTATCTTATTACTCTTAGTTTTCTATTTTTCATCAGTCCAATAATTAAAGATGATAGATTCCAGGACAACAATGCCAAAAATTAAATACAGGGGAATTGATTCCTAAGTATGAGTGTAAAGTGGCATGGTCTTATTATGGTATAACCACAGAATCTGGACTCAAGACTAGTAATAAAAGTACCTTAGAAAAAATCTATAATATTATGTGCCAAGCATTGTTTTAAGAGCTTTACATGTGATTAATACTTTTAATTTTCAAGATAGCCCTATTAGGTATGTGTAATTATTATATTTATTTTATAGATGATGAAAATAGGCAGAGTTAAGTAACTTGCCTAAATTCAAAGGTCTGTTGAAAATCCAAAAAGCCTAGATTATCTGCTCAAAGCAGTCCTTTATAGTGACTCATTGTAATGATGTTGATAAAATATATCATTGAGCACCAAACAGTATTATCTATAATTTCCCAGTCAGATTAGCACATGTATTTCTCACTAGAATAATGATTACATTTTCTAGTAATATTTATTGACATTGTCATATTGGCATACAGGTCTGCAAAAATATCTATCTGGACAGCCTGTACCTTCACAAGCATATGCGGCTTTAACAAGCGACATTCATCTTTCTAGGGAACTGCGTTAGGACTAGAGGAAATTTCTATCATATGAGTTGTGGAGTTCATCTGAGGTCAGCACTATGCAATTTTAATTTTAAATCTTCAACTATACATAGAAAGAAAACAATGACTGTGAAGAAACATTTAGGAAAATTTACTAGATTTTAAAATTATGTATAAACACTAGTACTGCTATTCAGCTTAACTCCATTTATAAAAATAAGCTATAATTTATTCATTCTGTATGTTGTAAGTTGTCCTTAGCCAATCCAAATTAAAGCATACTTAACTAGTCCCTAAAAATAGGAGACTCTGTAGGGACTGTAGGTAAGGATGGAAGAAGGTTGCCTCCATGTAAATCTGTATAAACGTGAAATGGTGCATTTGGTCAACATTTGTCCATAGAGTTACTAGTTCCTAAAATAAAAAAAAAATTTAGGCCAGACATAATTTGTGAGAGTGGCTGAGAAATATAAAATATCAGACTAAACAAAAATAGGACTAATTCTTTTATGAAAACATGGTGAAATGCTCCCCCATTGGTCAACTTCTACTGATAAGTAGAGGATCCTCCAGGGAAGCTAAAGATAACATTTAAAAATAATATTACACTTCTTAATTATATTTTATATTATAAATATAAATAAATATTTATATAAATATAAATAAATATTATTTACTTATATAAAATATATATTATATTTATAATATTCAGATATTACAGTATATCTGAATACTGAGTAAGTCATTCTTCAGGGTATCCAGAAGATCTTTTTATATTTTTCTTTTTTGCTCTAGAAAAGGCTGAAGATGGATAAAAAAGTTTCAAATCATCTGGCTCTGGGTACACTTGGGCTTTACCAATGATTAGGAAATAGGTGAAGAAGAAAGGTAAAGTACTTAGGACTGTTCTCCTGAGAGACCCTAGACATCTAATTAGACCCTAGACTTTCCAAAGAAATCCAACAAAAATAAGACAGTTGTCCTTAAAATATAGAGCTGACTTCATACAATATCTGAAACTGTTGAAAATAACCACTATTTGGAATAACTACTATTCCAAATTCTCCTTGGCATGAGTAATGTAGAAAATGATCAAACAAGTAACTAACAAGATTGTTTGTTTGTTTTTCCTGGCCATGCCAAGGTTAAAGTTGGTCTGACTTGAAGAGACAATGATCAAGGCAGGCCAGGTATATGTAGCTTCAAAAGTATAGCTGTGGGACACCCCTGTGTCTTGAGAAGAACTCTCTCTGCTTAGTCTAGGCTACCACACAATTGTCCTTCCTATGTATACTCTTCCATATGTCTTTCTTCTCAGCTTTAATTTCAAATAAAATATTTAATTTGCAGATTTAATTTCAAATAAAATGTTTACAAATATATAATTGAGTGTGAAAGACAAAATTTCTCAAGTTTTGATATTGTGAAATGTCACAAGAAAATATTAAAACAACCATGCACTTTGCAGAGAGAATCATTTTTTGGCTTTTAGAAGACTAATCCTATAACTTGAGAATTTTTGGCAACCATATCACACCACTGTCAATGTCATAATTCAAAAGTATACTCTATTAAAACTACTTAAAAAAAGAATGGGCCCTAACACTAGTAATGTTATTTGCTATATTTCACATTCATAATTATTTACTAATGTAAGAAAAAATTCCTAAGCATTTATCTCTATACAAGTTTGAACATTTAAGTTTTTTTTTTAATTTGCATTTCCTATTAAGCAAAAACTAATATAAGTGTCCTGTATTACCAGACCCTGTGCAATGAAATTTAGAAACCTTTCCTAACTAAATCCATACAACACTCTCACATAGTAGATATTATTACCCTCATGTTGCAGTTGAAGAAAATGAAACACAAAGAGCAATGTTCCAAGGTTCAAAGGGTAATAGTGGGCAAAATCATCATGCTGCGTTACATTAATCTAAGTTGGAAGGATTTGTTTAAAATCACTATGATTTAATTATTCTGTTTAGTAGTATATGTAGTAAACTACATAGTATAAAGTCCTTACACATAAAAGATTACCGCGTAATAATTTATTTTTACTCTATTTGATGCAATAATTGTCTTGACAAATGTTATGCTATATACTTTATATTTATTTCAAATAAAATGTCAGATGTTGCGGAGAAAATGACGTTTAGATTAGTGATGAAGTATAGATTTTAAATAAAGTCAGGTTAAGGCATTTTTTGCTTGATAAAACCTTGCAATGTGGTATAATTAACATAATTTCTTATTATGGTTTCATTTCAATGTTTTCATGACATGTAAATAGTTTAGCTATCACTCTATGTGGATGTTCATGAATTATTGATCTAATCTCTGTTTAACCAAAATCACTGTGCTCCACTTTTTCCTTAAATGGCACTTATTATGTAAAAATACAAAGAACTCCATTATTCATGAATTAGAGTGATGCTTTCAAAATATACCAACATTTTTAAAATAAATTTGAGCAATGTTCAGTTGCATGAGTATTATTTAAATTCTAAAATTATATATTAGTCATATTTATTTAACATATTTTGTAGGTTAAAACAACACAATAACTACAGAACAAGAGAAGATTTGACTACTGAATTAAATAAATAATACTCAGATTATCAGGTATAAATTTCTCAGACCTCACTTCCAGTTCATCTGTATATAAACATCTAAGGTAGAATGCCATGAATTAGTGTCATGGAGATTACTATTCTTTAAAGCAAAATATGCAAATGTTAAAATTGGACTCCTGTAAAATGTTAACTTTGACCCTGTGCCATAAATCTATTTTGGGAAGGCAAAAATTGTTTTTCTTGTAAACTTTTGTTCCACTTGAAGTCTTCAAGAATATTCAAGGACAAAAATGTTTTTCTTTAATTTAAAAGGCTACCTATTTTTATATGCATGTGAAATGCTTCACTGCAGCTTTTCTAATTCAATTCCTCAGTATGCTGCAAAGTCAGTTTGAAAATCTTTCTTTCTTCATATGACACTGAAGGTTGTTTTCAAACAAAATCTCCTGAAAAGAAAACTAAATATCCACAAGAGAAAAGCACTGATTCGTTGCTTGGATAAGAAACAAGCGTGATATACTGTTCTGTCTTCTTATTTAGACGCAAAAAAGATGAATATGTGATGTTTCTTTTCCTTTTAGAGCAATGCCATGTACTATCAACAAATACTGTCATGTGTATTGCTGCTCAAAAACACATTTTGGTGAGGGATTCGACGTTTCCTGCTATTTATTGATGTGACAAAAATAACTTCTAGATAATAACTCAGTTGAGAGAGTCAGGAAGGATTCTATTTGAGCCTTTGATTTGAAAAACCTAAAATGATGAAAACAGAGAAGAGGAGGATGAGGATCCACATAGTTGTAGACAAAAGAAGGAGGAAAGCATGTAAGGAGAGAGGAACAGAATACACTCTATAGCTGGCTCTCTCTTTTTAAGGAAGAAGAATGCTATTGCCTTTATGAACACACTCTTTAAGGAACTATTTTTTATTAAGTGCCTATTATCCAACATGTGACTTATACAAATTATCATATTTAATCCTTGTAACAAAAATGTGTTTATCACATAGAAACATTGCCAATCAAAAATTAAGTAATTTGCTCCAGTTTATGGACTCTAAATGCAAACATGCTTCCTAAACTCAATATTTTTCCATTCTATCAGTCACTCTACTTTTAAGTCCAGTGTTTTCTGAGATATAAGCTGCATTCACTTATTCTTCAGTCTTGTGTTCGCATATTAAAATTTGTGGCTCCCACATAGTCTGTCAAGACTCAGCTCAAATGCCATAATGTCAATGAAACATTCCCTGATCCTTCTGGACTGAAAGAATTCTTTTACTTCTGAACTCAGTTCTCAGTTAACATTTTTATTGCACTGCACCTTGTACTACAGTTGATTTTGCAAATAACTCTACTAAATTATAACTTATTTGAGGGCTGTACTCTTGTCTCTCATTTCTAAATTCTCTACATCTCTACAAGTGTCAGATACACAATAATTAATAACTGACTCATTCTAGAATGAAAGGACAAAAGAGTTGACAGTGGGATGAATAAACCAGTTAACTGTCCTTCAAATAGTTGATCTGATCACAAAGTTTTTAACTTTAAAATTCAAAGATTGTATTTAGTACCAAATTCCAGATTTTCAAGATTTACTAATAGCTTTAGTTTTGCATAGAATGTGCATATTTGAATAAAATATTTCCCTAATACTGTCAAATATTTTTCACCATACTTCATCATCAAATAATAAAATTGCTTATATTTGTTAGTATTAAATGAGAATCATAATCTCAATGGAAAATTTGTGAATGGTAAGCAAAAGGGACAGTTTGCCTTTAGGTTGACATTTTCATACAGACTCATTATTTATATTGGTTTAAATTGTTATATATAGAGACAGTAATAATAATAATAAATAATAAAATTACTGGAGTTGTCAAGTAACATTAATACAAACATGTAAATGTTTCAACTCGATTTAATTTGGAAACTTTTGTATTCTTATCAATAACATGGAAATAGTGTCTGCCTTAGTTCCACAGATTTTAGGTGCTTATGTACAAACTGTATTCATTATGACGTATGTTAAAAATTATATAACTATAATGAATAAATTTTTAGTTTATAAGGAGATGATATTTCACTATATGAAAACAAAAAGAAAGTTTATTATTTATTAAATCAACTTTTCCTCTCTGTTTGCCTCCACAGAATATAAGAATTTTGTCTCTGGGCATGTGAGAGACACTGATGGGGGAGGAAATTTTTTTAAAGTAAAGGTAGCAGTTTTGCGTGAAGTAAGGGAAGAACAGGTTAACAATAATAACAACCCATGATGAAAAAAATAAACACTTCATCATCTACTAATTTCTGACACTGCTGTAGGTAATAGAGAAATACAATTCTATGTAACACTATTTTAATCCTGGAGAGCATACTGAATGTAAGGCTGGGTTACTAGTAACAATTATTTATATTAAGTTAAATAAAATAAAGATATACATAATGCTACTGGAGTACAAGAAAGGAATAATTAACTCCACTTGTGGGTGCAACAAAAGCATTGAGAAAACTTAGGGAAAGTTTCATGAATATGGATGGCATGCCTGTGAAGAATCAATGCGAAGAATCAACTTAAAGAATCACCCTGAAGAATTGGTAAGAATTTTTCAGTAAGCCAATTAGGGAAAGGACATTTCAAATTCAGGAGGAAATAAGAGAAAAATCAAGAAGGCATGAAAGTACATTGTGTGTTGGAAATGACACCAACTATTTTACACCTAGAAGATGTTCTTCTGCAAAATTCCATTATATTTGGTTTTACAAATACTGATTTATCAACTAGGAAATATGGGGTCCTGAGACAGGAGAATGGCAAGTGATTTTGCATTTTAAGTATCTTTCAAATATTTTAAGAAGAGAAATTCTGAAATGTTATACTAATGAAGAAATAGTAAATTAATTGAACAAAGTCAAAATATGTCAAATGTCATTATTATTATATTAAGTGAGCTGTCAGTTACTTTACATAAATTATAATACTAGGTATTAATTAGGATTGTCATAAAATGACTCTAAATCACTGTCTACTTAACCCTCTTACCTACTAGTAGCCAGAGAAAAAGAACACTTTACAAAAGAAGAACAAATATTAGAACTGTAACAGCTTACTTGTTAAAAGACAATGTAAGTCAGAAGGTAATGTATTGACATCTTTAAAATAGTGAGAGAAAGGAAAAAAATTCAACTTAAAATTCTGTACACAGCTAAATTATCTTATGAAATTTAGCTTACAATAATTGAATACATTTTAAGTACAACAAAAACTAAGAAAGTCCATTGCCTGCAGACAGATATAAACTAAAACAAAACGAAACAAAAGCACTTCAAACTTCAAGGAAGGTTATCAAGCAGATGAAAAATAAAATAGATGAAAGATGGATATTCAGGTCTACACAAAGGAATGAAGAGTGATGAACAGGGCAAGAATGTGAGTAAATATAGAATATTTTCTCATTTTTAATGCAAATGTAGTAATGTCTGTTGAGTTAATATATATATATATGTGTGTGTGTGTGTGTACAAACTTGGTATAATAATGGTACAAAGGATGGAAATAAGAAACTTTATACACTTGCAGGATTTTCACATTATAAATGAAGTGATATAATATTTAAATATTGACTTTTAAAGTAAACAAGTATGGTATAAATTGTAAAGAAATACCTAATAAAAATGTAGAGCTAATAAAGCAATAGTACTTATAAAATATAATCATAATACTCAATTAAATAAAAGAATACTGAAAGAGGAGGAAAACAGAAACAAATTGACTGCCTGTCATGCTCTGAAATGTTGAGAGAAGGTGCACATATTGAGACCTTTCTCCTAGGAATGAGGGAGAGGAGTAGAATGTGCATCTAATGTCTCAGTTCATCTAATGTCCCCCTCTACCAAAAAGGGGAGGGTGGTTTATGGTGGCCAGCAGGGCTCTGTGATATTGAGGATGGCTCACAACCTGAAACTTCTCCTCCAGAAGGGAGGGAGAGCAATGGTGTGTGCACATCCACAGAAAACATTTGAGGGTTCCCAGAATCTTTAGTCATAATGACTGGTGAAGGTCTTTCCCTGTCAAAATCCATCCTTAAAGATTGGAGGTTGTGTCTTTTATGTAAGTATTTACATGATTATATAAGCAAAGAAAGGTATAAATTAATTATCTAAATTTTTACCTTATTAAATTAAAGAGAACATTAAACCCATGTTAAGAAGAAGCAAGAAAATATTAAAGATAAATGAAATCAATAAATAGAAAGCTAATGAGCAATACAAAAAATGAAATCAAAAGCTGCTGGGGTTTTTTTGAAAAGCACTAAGAAAATTCATAAACCTTAAGCCAGACTCATCGAGGAAAAAAGAGAGACAAATTACTGATCAGAAATAAAATGAAGAGGAGACATCATTACATATCTTGCAGAAATTAAAAACACAATAAGGGCTTTTTTTTTTTTTTTTTTTGCGGTACGCGGGCCTCTCACTGTTGTGGCCTCTCCCTTGCGGAGCACAGGCTCTGGACGCGCAGGCTCAGCGGCCATGGCTCACGGGCCCAGCTGCTCCGCGGCATGTGGGATCTTCCCGGACCAGGGCACGAACGCGTGTCCCCTGCATCGGCAGGCGGACTCTCAACCACTGCGCCACCAGGGAAACCCAGGGCGTATTTTAAACAACTTAATTTTTATCACCATGGATTAGGTTAGCCTGTTTTCAAACATTGTATATTGAATTAAGTAACATGTACATTTTGTATTCAGCTTATTTTGCTCTGATATTATGTCTAAGTTGTTCATAAATGTTGTTGGGTATATAAGCAGCTTCCTTCCTTTTATGGTACAATAGCATTCCATTGTATCTGTATACCACAATTTGTTTATTCATTCTCTTGTTGGTGAACATATGAAGTGTTTTCAGCTATTACTCATAGACAGAAAGAGAGAAAGGGCTGCTATAAGCATGCTGTTTTCTCATTATCTTCAGGTGTAAACTTCTAGCCTGAGTTTTAGTTAAGCATGTGACCCCTCAAGTTAGAGACTACATTTCCAGTGTCCTTTTTAGTTAAATACTGCAATTGTGATTAAGTGCCAAACAACAGACACAAGCAGAAGAAATGTAGGCATCTTTTGGATAATAGTTTTATGAAGAATCTGCTTACTCTTTACTTATTATCTCTTCCTTCAGTTTGAAACACTGACAAAATTCTGGTGATCTAGCTCTAACCATCTGGGTTCTAGAAGAACAAGATAGAAAGAGCCTAAGTCTCTGACTGCCCACAAGGAGGGCATCCTCCCATGCCCAGACCTTGGAAACATTGTATCTGGATTTTTACATAAGAAAAAAAAAAAACAAAAAACTTCTGTCACTCTTGAGGCTCTGTATTTTGTAGTCTCTTTGTTATATCAGCTTGGTCTATATTCTAACCAACACAATATATTTTTCCTTATTTATACCTGTGATGAAAATATACATAGTAGAATGTTTCCCTGACTTTACTGGAAGAATAATCTGGAATTATTATTTAAAAGAAGATTCTTACGGTCCTCTCAGGATATTCTAAGTTAGGACTAGAGTGGGACTGAAATATTTCAGATGAATTTTAAGCACAAAGTTTAGAGACAAATTTTTCTAGTATTTTATTTTAACACCTGAACCAATTATTGATTTTTTTCATGAAAAACATATAATGTCTAAAAATGCCAATGTGTTTTGGCATCACTTTTTAATAAAAGGAGACAAACTTATTATAAGACATTAAGCATGTGGTATAAATATGTGATCACCCTATGTTAGGAGGTTTTTTTGTTTTGTTTTGTTTTTTTGCTGTACACGGGCCTCCCACTGTTGTGGCCTCTCTCATTGCGGAGCACAGGCTCCGGACGCGCAGGCTCAGCGGCCATGGCTCATGGGCCCAGCCGCTCCGCGGCACGTGGGATCTTCCTGGACCGGGACACGAATCCGTATCCCCTGCATCAACAGGCGGACTCTCAACCACTGCGCCACCAGGGAAGCCCTAGGAGGTTTTGAAAAAGGTATACCCTATAATAGGATGACTTATATGTTAAGGTACATATAGAGAATAGAATGCTATATATTTCCAGAGATAAGCAGATACGTACCATCTTTCAGCAGAAAAATGCCATTGACAGTAAATAATCTTGTAGAGTTGCAAAGTCAACAGCACAAATTCAATTTTTTACACAAAAGTTTCACTTAAGTCTTGTCATTCTGGTATTTTAATTACCACACTAACCACGGCATCCATTTGAAACAATATTAATATTTTCCTCAGTATTCAAGTCACAAAAATTTCATTGGGGGCATCCCTGGTGGCGCAGTGGTTGAGAGTCCGCCTGCCGATGCAGGGAACACGGTCTCGTGCCCCGGTCCGGGAAGATTCCACATGCTGCGGAGCGGCTGGGCCCGTGAGCCATGGCCGCTGAGCCTGCGCATCCAGAGCCTGTGCTCCGCAATGCGAGAGGCCACGACAGTGCCCGCGTACCGCAAAAAAAAAAAAAAAAAAAAAAAAAAATCATTGATTTTGTTTTGCATAATTGTGGTATGCTAAGATTTTCAAAAATATTTCTTATAAATTAAGGAGAACACAAAAGCTTTACAGAACATCCAAATATCATGGAAATAATCTCTTTTCTAAGATACTGTTTTTTGAGTTCTTATGGGCTGAACTGTATCCCCTGAAAATCATACCTTGAAACCTTTCCTTCTGATGACCCAGAATGTGACTCAATTTAAAGATAAGGCATTTAAAGAGAAATTAAATTAAAATAAAGTTATTAGAGTGGTTCAAATGGAATATGACTGGTGTTTTATAAGAGGAGATTAGGAAACAGACAACATACAGAGTCATATGTGAAGATACCAGAAGAAGATAACCATCTACAAAACCAGGCGAAAGGTCTTAGAAGAAATCAACCATGCCAACACACTGATCTCAGAGTTCTAGCCTCCAAAATTATGAAAAAAACAAATTTCTTTTAAGCTGCTTGGTCTGTTGTACTTTGTTATAGCAACATTAAGTAATACGTGAGCCTAAGGAAAATATTTTCAACATCAAATATCTGATTACATCGCTTGGCATCTTCTTGGTTTCCTTCTGCTTTTTGCTTTCAGCCTATATACATATACGAGGGATATCTTATTTCCACAAATGAAAGGTGAATAATTTTCCATATTTTAATTTCCTTAAACTTGCAGAAAAGATCATGTTTCAACTACTCAAAGTTTTGGTTCTAAAGATTCAAAAGAACATAAATAGTTGAGAGCTAGCATTATAGTGCCACCCTATTTGATTCAAATCTATCTTTGGCACTCATACTTCTTGACTTTAGATTTTGGCTTTTTTAATCTTTAACATAGCAGTAATAATAGCACCTACCTTAAAATGTTACAATAAGGATTAAATGAGATAGTAAATATATGGCATGTAGAGCTATGTATGAAAATAGTCCAAGTAACCATATGATTTATTGTCAAACCAGGATCCTTTTGAGAATGATAAAGGGTGCTTCTCGTAATTATGCCAGTACATAGTCATAAATTGTTATTATCTGGAAAAAGGTAAACATAGGAAACACAGATGAATATTTATTGTTTTTATTATTAATAACTAATAAGTAAGAATGTTCAAATGGATATAGTTAATGTAGCTGTATTTCCTGGCATAAATACAGGTCTCATTCACTTCTAATTAATTTAATGACCTCTGTCACCCCTTTTGTAGCATGACCATGTTCATTTCAAGCTTTCCGTAGAGTAGGTATTATGGGGTGTCTTTCCTGAGTATATCCTCCCTAAAAGCTCAAATCATGTTTGTACTGAATGATATACTCACATGAAGCACAAATGAGACATAGCCATATGTTTAAGGATAGAAGTCTGATCCCCAGTACATGATCAGAGACTTAGGAGATTTCTCTCTCTCTTAAGGAAGGGAAATGAGATATAAAATTATCCTGCAGTGGTTATTGGGCCTATAAGGATGTGTTGACTCAAGGTTGGTTTGCAAGAGCAGCCTTGTATACACAGAGGGGGTGATACATTAGTGCTTGTGTCTTAGGTTGTTTTCTTATGCCTGACAATTAGTCTCATTTTATTTGAGTGGTTTATCTTGTGTGATTTGCTTGTCTTTCAACCAGGGAATTCCTAAACCATTCAGATTAAAACTATTTTAACAATAAGCAACTGTAACTATAATATAATATTAATAAGCATGCTATAAAAGGAATTTCAATATTTCAACACAGGTAGGCTTTTAACTATTACAACATATAAGGCCAGTTGTACATAAGACAATGGCAATAAACTCTCAGTAGACCAAGGGGTTTTTTGTTTGTTTCTTTTTGATATGTTACTTTAAAATTTTACTTATTCCCACACAAAGCTTCACAACAAAAAACAACAACAAAAAAGTTTTTGGCAGGTTTTCCAACTAAATGTAAGAAATAATGCATCTTAAAATACTTTTTGGATGTTCACAAAGGCATGATAAATGCACAAAGAATTAACAATTCACCTTACTCTCTATTCATTACATTAACATCTTGAGGGTAAGAAAAGATTCAAGCTCATAAATGCTGTGCCTCAATGTTTAGGCAATCTATACTTGCCAGAACTGACGTAAATGTAGATAAATATGATTTTTTGACAGATGTGGATTTGCTTCAGAAATTATCTGTCAGGAGGTTGGAATAGGTGAGGTTAAAAAAATACTTACTCTTAAAACAACCATCCATATCAAAATTAGACTGCTCAGTCTCAATTTCAGTGTCTGAAAAAATGAACCTATAAGACCTTTTCTATATCTGCAAGTAATAACCACACAATTTAATCTTCCTTAAGTAGCCTTACTCTTATTTTTTTCATAGGCATAGAATGTGTCTGCTTAGAAATTGCAATCTTAGGCCTCAGAAAAACAGTATTTCATGCTGTGAGGTTTTTATTTTATGTGACTTCATTTGACATGCTCCCTACAATTCAGATCTAGGAAAATAGTTTCAGAAAAAGAAACAGTTCATTTGGGAAACAGCTTAGCTCTTACAGGATATCCTTAAAAGAATTACCTTTAGCTTCAAATATCTGTATGTTAATAATCAACTATTACCCTTATATTGTATTGTCTTTTTTATTAATTTTTAAAACCCAAAGGACATGTAATCATGCAGTTTATATTGTTTGCACCTGTATGTTATGGAAAACTGGGCACAGGTGACTTCTAATAAAAAGTGTGAATGATAACATGAATGATAATATAGGAAAATTGATCCAAAGATTTATGCTGCCCCAAAACTTAATTTGTTTCTTCTGAGTTCATCTTGATACTTCTCTAAAACACCACCTATTTTGGTGAAGAGACATGACGACTGATGGATGATACTATTGGGCATCTTGCTCATCTTTCATTCCTCTTTTTCAAACTGCTAGTAACTAATTTAGTAATGCTGTATTTAGGCAGTTTCAGTACAGGGAGGGGATGTTTACACTAGCTTCCTACTTTTCCACTCTTCCTGTTTCCCATAATTAGTGTTAGATTGAATGACTCCATTTACAGTTAGATGAAAATATAAACTTCAGATATATTTTAAATTTTTAAAAGGCTTCAATAAGAACAGCAACTTCTCAGGAGTCCTAAAGTTCTCTGAAATCTATTATTTCTTTTACTATTTAAAAAGTCAATGTGAGTACATAAAACCCAGCTCAGGTGGAAACACCTGTATATTTTCCCAAAAACCCTGTCTCACTTTTACAACCCTTTGACACATGCTTTACCTTCTGACATCTGTGTTTAAAGAATTTAAGAGCTATAATTTTCCCACTGGAAATATTTAATCCCAACTATCTTCTATGGCTTTAAACCATTCAAAAATAAACAAAACCCTTTAAAAGGGATAAAAGTATCAGCATTTTTAAGAAATCATCAATGTTAGGCTGCAGAGCAAACTTGAATCTACAGCCATATTCATGCTACATATTATGAATTTAGGTGACCATATTTGCAGCTTTCTAACTGGCAGGAAAAGAGCCTACTCTGGTAATCTTACCATACTCAGGAGAGAGGAGCTTGATTGACAACAGCACAAAGAAATGAAAGATAAAGAGATGATGACAGCAACATATAGTAGCTTTGTTCCACTCAATAGAGAAAAGTGGACCTGTAGATGACAGATTCTCAACATCTGATAAATCACTCCTCTCATGGAGGGATAAAGTGTAATAGATGAAATGGAAAGCAGAAATGTTACTCCAAAGTTGGTTCCTTCTGGGCATAGAAATGCCTTCATGAAAACATAAGGAATGGGGAATAAGTTTACTTTAAAACTCTGCCTTGTACCCTTCTGAGAAATATTCCATTGGTTTCCTTTAACTGGTTCACTCACCTTGGATTCTGTTTACCTCTTACATTTGCATGCTGGCTTTATTTCACTGTTCACCATCATGTTGTTAGTGCCACCTCATTCCTTAGCCTTGATTCCTTCAAATCCACCTAGGTCTGGGTAGCTAAGTGCCCCCAACAAATAGAGGGGGCATACGCATATGTGTTTTATAGTTTTTAGTGTGGACTTCAAAGTCAGCTACATTATTTGCAGGGCCCCGAGCAAAATGAAAATGCAGAGCCCTTAGTTCAAAAACCAGTAAAATAGTGCCATTAAAGTTACTAAAACATAAAGCTTTTTGTTCCTTTCATGGTTTTTCTCTTTCTACCTGGCATTCTGTTTTTAATTTGTTTTTAATACTGTTCTACATAAAGAGAAATAAAATTGTTAAATTATTAATATAATTTTACCATTTATCTCTATATTGAACAATTCCAGTTTTAACTGCAAATAGAAGAGTGTTCAACTAATGCATGAAATCACCTAATGACAATTCATATTTTGTAGCTTATACATGCATATGTGTTTTGTTCTTACTGGAATAATGGAAAGGTTGCAGAAAACTAATTAAAGTGTTTTACTTGATACATGTATATTCTACCAACACTCTCAACCTTTGGCTTATTAATGAGTAAAGAAGAAATAAAAGGAAAACGCACCATGCTTTGTCTTATCCTGTCCCTTTCCTTCTGTGAAATCATTTTCAGTGTAAGTGGTTGGCCAATACAGGGAAGTAACATGAGTAAGAAAAAATAGGAGAGGGTTCCTAGGTCATTTATATTTCTTAGAATGCAATTGTCTTTTTTCTGCATTCAAAGTTAAGTTCTGGCTCAAATAGAACTGTGGTCTCTTGGGGTTGTCAGCACTCCTGCTTAATCAGTCTTTGTTGTAACACACTTACTTCATACTGATGGGGTTCAGGGCAGACCGCCCGAAAATATGCCACTTTGGCATATTGATTATTCTGAATTAAAGTTACTTGAGGAACAACTGGGACAAGAAGGACATTCTGATTCTCCTCTCTGTCCCCCTGAAAGCAGGAAATAAATCTCCCATGTTAACGGTATGCTCAGCACCAGTAGGCAGAGAGACATCCTTCTACCAGAGGTAGGGAATTCAGGGCTGAGAAGTCTATGTATACAAACTCTGCTTCATTTCCTCACTAATTAGTACCCAAGCCTAGGTTTCTTTGTCTTGTCAGTTCTTCACAAATTTGTTTCTTTGTCTAAAAGCTATAAAAGCTGTCTACTTTTGTCATTTCTTTGGGCCTCAAATTCTTCGGGAGCCCCCATCCCTACACAATGATTTTTTTCTCCTGTTAGTCTCATGTCAATTTAATTTTTAGACCAGCCAGAAGAACCTAGAAGGATAGGAAAAGAGCTGTCCTTCCCCAACAGTACTCAGTTTGAGATTCACTGAACTCCCCAGCATTATGGGACCACTAGAATTCTGTGCTTATGTGACACAGTGAACGGTCCATGTAAATGGGGCAGCAAGAAATGGCAAAGGTACAGAGGCACATAGTTCCTCTGCTCACATATATGCTCTATTGTCCCACTGGAAAATCACAAGTTCACAGAAAAAAATATTAAGAATTTCAAGAGAGTGAAAGCACATCATTAAACCAAGGAAGTAGTCCTGATCAAGGGAACCTGAGGGAATGAGTAAGTGGCACATTCATGAAGTTAGCACTAGTAGTCTCTCTGGGGTTTCTTTCCATCCATTAAGTAATTCTCCTTATGCTATAGTTATATTACTGGCCCCTCAAAACTGATATTACCACCTCCTACCATGGATGCCTATTACTCTTTCCTCTATGAATCCCCTTTTTGCAGTCAATAAAACTCCAAACTGCAGAATCATCTTCTATTTATTCCTCTATTTTTCTGCGCTTTCATGTCTAATGAATCAAGAACCGTATTTGTTGGTGCACCTTTATTTCTAATATTAGGAAATTACCTAAGAGTGGCTTAAGGAAAATAGAATTATTGGCTCACCTAGCTGAGAAGAATTTTAGGGAACTCATGGAATCAAAAGAAAGAGCTGCGGGAAACAGGACCATATAAACTAAAATTGTGGTATTAATACCAGCAGGCATCTGCTTCTCCAAATGTGTCTCATTTCTTTTCATTTCCACTAACAGCTTAGGCCCAAATGAGTTCATGTTTATAAATCACATCTAGTGTCTCACACATGGTATGTATTCAATTAAAAATATTATCATCATTTATTGTTTTTATTTATATCATTATTATTATATCCATACAAGAATAAGGGGAGGCTTCCCGCATCAACACCAGTTTGGCCTTTTTGGAGGAAATGATTATCACTGAGGTAAGATCAAGTTTGAACACCAACAGGAAAGGGGAAGTGTTGGTATAAAGGAAGAATTTGGATTTTTTTCTTCCCAGAATCACATGGATCGAGATGGGAACTCACAGCAAAGGAAATAAGTCACTCTTTACTTAAAATGGGCAAATCAAAAAAAAAGGCTGTGTCAGTTTATTATATCCCCACTGTATGTTGCCACAAATACTTTTGTTTTTCCATTTTCTCTGTCATTTCCCTAGTTTAGGAATTTAATCCTTGTATAAATAATGTTCTGCAATTATATTTCAATTTGTTATCCTACCTCCATTGTATACCAGTTACAATCTACCAAATAGAAGTAACTGTATGAATATTCTTGTATGCACAGCTCTGATTCATCACTATAATATCAAGCAAGACTAATAACTCTTACTACTTTATTTAGTAAATTTAGACTAATTTACATATTATAGTAAATTTACAAATTATAGCAAATTTAGACTAATTTACATATTAGTCTAAATCCTAATATGTAAACTCTGTAAATTTCCTAGTTCTGACCCTATTCTTTTTTATTTCAGCCAAAATACTTAGCCCTGTAGTTACACCGAGTCAGGGAATTCACTTAGGCCTGAACATGCCATGTAAATTCTTGATCTCTTACTTTTGTTCAGACTGATCTATTGCCTTCAAATACACTGCTTGCCAATATCTCTCTAAATCCAAATTAGATAATTTGTGTAAAGGTAATTTTTGAGTCTAAAATGCAATATAGTTATTACCATTATTATCATCCACCCTTTAAGGTTTAGGTTACATGTTTAAGTTCCCTGATAAAGCCTTCACCAATTTATCAACTCAAAAATAATCTCTTAAATTTCTGTTTTCACAGTGATATTTATTTTTCTATAATATTGCTTTTTATTTTTGGATTAATATAATTTTTGTACATAGTATCAAATAAAAGAATATGATCTTCCCTTTCACATAATCTTCAAAAACAAAAATTGAATTGATTCTGTCTAAAAGTAAAACACACAGGGAAAAAAATCACATGACTTCCACTCTAATAATTTTATTTTTCCTATCTTTTTCTTACCTGTGTAAAGAAACACTTTGAAATTTATAATTCTTTTGTTTTCTTTTCTTTTTTAAAGTTCAAGAAAAAAATGTTACACTACTAATTTAAAAATAGTATGCATATCTTATCCCTATAACTTTTTCTGAATATGTTTATCTATCAGTCCATTTATCCAAATGAACATAATCGTAGAGATATATCTCAATTCAGATTGAGCAAATATCATGAATTTATCCCTGGGTCTTGGGATTTTAGGTGATTTATAGCTGTTTCTCTTTATATGTCATGTGCATGAATCTATTTTGTAAAAAAAAAATTAATATTTTAAAATGGCAAATCAAACATATGAAAATAAATATAATGAGATTATATTTTACATAATTTTTTTGAGGAAAGTCACCCTCTCTAGTCCATTTCTGTATCTCATAGAGCAGACTTTGTCGGTCGAATTCAATTAGCCACCTGTTAGTATGATTAGAAAAACATTTGTTTATATATTTTTGCTTCACTGTATAGCAGCACTACGATGGCAGAGGTGAATAGTTGAGATATAGGCTTTAATGGATCACAAATCCTAATATATTTACTACCTAGCCTATTACTGGAAACAAAGTTTGCAAACTCCTCTCCAGAGTCTGGTACAATATTTAGCAGGTTTTCAATAAACATGAAATTCATTTGAATAAATCCATATGTAGTTATTGCAAATCTATTTTAAACTAGGCTATGAACATACTATATTCTAAAAGTTTTATGGAAGGACATTTTAATTTTCTATAAGCTTTGAAATAGCCTTTCTTTGGAATACCGCAGGGTCTGGTTTATTAGTACTCTGACAAAAGGTTGAATATGTTTCTCAAACTGAAAGCTACATATTATATTTTGTAAATTTTTTCTATTGGATTTATTTTCAAGTAAGATTATAGAACAGGTTAGAAAGTGAGACAGTAATATAATTAGCCACTTATTATTGCATGAGAAATGCATAGTACACAGTTCTCTCACTGACATTGGGATCAAAAATGGTGAATGTGATTTATTTCGTAACTAAAATGCCAACATAAATTAATGTTTACTTTATTCATGAGCAATCATGATACTCCATAGAGATACATAAATCAAAATCACTTCATCTTTCTAAATTATATCGTAGTTGATTATGTGTTTTTTTTAAATCCAAGAACATCCAAAATTCTTTAAAGAAGAAGCAGCCAGTATTCCCAAAAAAGTTATAAAGTTGGTTAAGTAGACTTAGAAAAGTGACCTTCCAAAATCCTGATCTCTTCTATATATAGATTATAATTTAACTATTATTTCTCACTATAATAAAAACATCCATAATTGATTTTCATCATATTTAAATTGGCAAAATATAGATTATTGCCAAATATTTTGTTTTGGAATTTTCTTTCTTAGGCCTCTTACCTGAATCACTTAATTTTTCTCAGAATACATCAGCATTCCATAGACTGGAGAATAGGAACAACTTATAGAATATTCCTAAATTCCCAGAAAGTATAGGCAAACGTTATGCATATTTTGGAAAGTTCCATCAGCTTCTTAGAAGCATCTGTGATGTACAAAACGTTTAGAAACTCGCTGAGGTGATCTTATGCACTGTGATCATCCATGTGTTAAAACATCCCAAATTAGTCATTAGCCTAAATAGCTCTTTTGAGCTTCAGACTTATATACATCCAGTTGGCTATACATTTCTCTGCTGGATTGTTCCATAAGCACTGAAACTCAACAATCAGTAACAGAACTCATCTTTACTTCCTTAACTTGTTCTTTCTTTCTTGTCTTTTACCTGCAGGAATAATGTTAGGCTTCATCCAGTTGTTATCTGTCTGAACTTAAGAGACTCAAGACGCACTTCCCAAATCAAATCAATCACAATGCCCTCTCAGTTGTAAAGTATTAAGTATGTCTCAGGTTTAATTTCAAATTTCTTTGCAGGGCTTACAAAGCTCTGCAAATTCAAGCCTTTATTTACCACTCGCAGCCTGAGCTGCCAGCATCCTCCACCCTCTACTTCTTTTCAAGTTATCTTAAGTTATATGTTAGTACCCCTGAAAAGCTTTAATGTTTCTCTAAAATTTGGCTGAGTCTCTCACCTATCTTTTCAGTTTAAAACTTAATTTTACCATTGTAATGCCCACACTCATTTTCAACTAAATCTACTCAGTAATTTGCTGGTAAACGTTTAAAAGTTGGCTCTCTGGAAAGCAAAAGGCTAAGAAGAAATGTAGCATTTCTGAGATTTCAACGATGAATCTGATTTCATCAATGCCACTCCTGTGACTTTAACTGGCTTGCAAAATTCTTAAAAATTTAACAATTGGCTATGATAAAGACCAGATTCAACACACTACTGATTCTACACTCTATTTACCTATTGTATCTCTAGCACCTTGCATAATGACACAGCATAGCGAAGACACATAGTGAATATGCATTAAATGTGTATTTTTATTCCAGATAAAAATAGGAAAGTGAAGCATAATCACAAATGCTCCTTCCATGAATGTCTAATGAAATTACAAAAAGAAAAGGAAGAAAATAAGCAAAAAAAATTTAAAAAGCTAGTTAAGAAGAATGCAAGACAGCAAGTTAGAATGCCAAAAAGGGAAGAATGGCATATATAAAGAGAGGGAGGTAGGAAGGAGGGAGGGTAGAAGGAAGGTATTGATATGATTGAGTTTAAATCATGATCTTATTATTTTATATTTTCTTATCTTTTTTTGGTCATTTTACTGCCTTTTATAAAACTTAGTATTTTTCCTTTAAAAGTTTTTTTTTTAGTTTTCGATTTTATCATTATTATTGACATATTACATAGGCCTCTTTTAAAAATCTTTTTCTCCAAGGATTTACATATACACTTTTAACTTAAAACAGTTTGCTTTGAAATACAATCGTACTATGTCATATATAACGAGTGACAATACACATCAATTTCCACTTTATCCATTGTGCTATTTTGTCATATATTTTATTGCTACATATTTTATAAACCAAATACTCTTTTAAAAATTTTTTGCTTTAGTAATTAGTGTCTTTTAATTAAGTTTAAAAATGTAACAAAATAGAGTTCTATATTTACCCTCTTATTTACCAGTTTCAGTGTTCTTCATTCTTGCAGATTCCAATGTCTATTTATAATTATTTCCCCTCAACCTAATGCACTTTCTTTAGCATTTTCAGTAGTGCCAGTCTGCCAGTGACCAATTCTATCAGCTTTGGTGTATCTCTAAATGTCAAATTATTTTTCAGTTTTTAAGAATTTTTCTTTTATTTGATAAAAATTATTCTGGCCTCCATTCTTTCTGGTACAAATTAGCCATTTTAAAAATCTTTATTCTTCTCAGTGTATAGTGTCTCCACCTGCACTATTTTTAAGAATTTATTTTTATTTTTGTTTTTTAACAGTTTGGTTAAGATTTACATAGCTGTTGTTTACTTTGTCTTTGTCATGCCTGGTGTTGACTGAATTTATAGGACCTTAACTGATATTTATCATATTATGGAAAATATTGGCTCATATTTTTAAATTAATAAGCATTATATTTTTAGAGTGGTTTTAGGTTCACAACAAAATTAGGCAGAAATTACAGAGTTCCAGTATAAGTACTCTCCTCAAACATCTTCCCCACTATCAAATCCTGAACTGCCATGGTACATTTGTTACAATCTGTGAATGTATATTGACATATTGTTATCACCCAAAATCTACAATTTACATTTAGGGTTCAATCTTGGTGTTGTACATTTTATGGGTGTTGGCAAATACGTAATGACATGTATCCATGATTATCGTATCATATAGAATAATTTCACTCCTCTAAAAATTTTCCGTACTCTGCTTATCTATCACTCCCTCCCCCCAACCACAGGAACCATTGATCTTTGTATTGTCTCGATAGTTTGCCTTTTCTAGAATGTCATATAGTTGAAATAATACAATATAGCTTCTTTTACTCAGTACAATTCACTTAAGTTTCTTCCATGTCTGTTTATGGCTAGATAGCTCATTTCTTTCTAGCTCTGAATAATATTCCATTGTCTAGATGTACCACATCTACTGAAAAACATCTTAGCTGCATCCAGGCTTTGACAATTATGAATAAAGCAGCTATAAATATTCATATGCAAGTTTTTGTGTAGACATTAGTTTTCAATTCATTAGGGTAAATACCAAGGAATAAAATGCTGGATCATATGATGAGTATGTTTAGTTTTAAAAGAAATTGCTAAACTGTTTTCCCACCAGCAATGAATGAGAGTTCTTACTACTCCATATCACTACCAGCATATGATATTCTCAAGTGTTTTAAATTTCAACCATTCTAATAGGTGTATAGGGGTCTCATTGTTGTTATAATTTGCAATTCTCTAATGACATATGACATTAAATTTTTTTTTCATATGCTCACGTGCCATCTAGATATCTTCTTTGTTGAAGTTTCTGTTCATGTCTCTTGCTCAATTTTTATTTTTTTTTCGGTTGCTTCTTTCTTATTGTGTGTTTTGTTCTCTTTATATGTTTTGGGTAGCAGTTCTCTATCAGCTATCTCTTTTGCAAATATTTTCTCCCAGTCTGTGGCTCTCTTCTCATTCTCTTGACATATTTCAGAGTGTAAGTTTTTAATTTTAATGAAGTCCAGGTTATCAGTTGTTTCTTTCACACATTGTGTCTTTAGTACTGTATCTGAAAAGACATCAGCATACTCAAAGTAACCTAGATTTTCTCCTATGTTATCTTTTAGGAGTTTTATAGTTTTGCTTTTTACATTTAGGTTTATGAACTATTTTGTGTTAATTTTGTGAATACTGTAAGGTCTGTGTCTAGATTCTTTTTTCTGTATGTAAATCCACTCTTGTTCTAGCACTATTTATTAAAAAGATTATCTTTGCGCCCTTGTATTGCCTTTGCTAACTTTACACAAATTATTTGACTATATTTAAGTGGGTCTATTTCTGCACTCTCTATCCTGTTCCATTGATCTGTTTGTCTATTCTTTTACCAACACGGCACTGTCTTTATTAACTGTAGCTTTATAGTAAGTGTTGAAAAAAGTTGGGTATATCTTCTTCTAACTTTGTTATTCTTCAATATTGTATTGGCTATTCTGTGTCTTTTACTTTTCCATAAAAATTTTAGAGTTAGTTTGTAGATGTCCACAAAATAACTTGCTGGGATTTTAATTGGAATTGTATTTAATTTATAGAACGATTTGAGAAGAACTGACACCTTAGTAATGTTAGTTCTTCCTATCTGGAGCATGGAATATCTCTCCATTTATTTGGTTCTTCTTTGATATCCTTCATCAAGTTTTATATTTTTCTTCACGTAGATCTTACATGTTTTGTTAGATTATACCTAATATCTCATTTCTGGGGGTTCTAAAGTAAATGGGAATGTGTTTTAAATTTCAAGTTCCTCTTGTTCATTGTTGATATATAAGAAAGGATTGACTTTTGTATATTAACCTTGTATACTACAAACTTGATATAATCACCTATTAGTTCCAGGAATTTTTTTGTCAATTTTTTTTGATTTTCTACATAGACAATCATGGCATCTGCAAACAAAGACAGTTTTCTTTCTTTTTTTCTTCCTATTTTCTGTATTGTTTCCTCTTTCTTTTTTTAAAAAAAAGTTTATTGGAGTATAGTTGATTTACAATGTTGTATTAGTTTCTGCTGCACAGCAAAGTGAATCAGTTATACATATAGGTATAGCCACTCTTTTTTAGATTATTTTCCCATATGGGTCATTACAGAGTATTGAGAAGAGTTCCCTATGCTCTACAGTAGGTCCTTAATAGTAATCTATTTTATTTATAGTAGTGTGTATATGTCAATCCCAATCTCCCAATTTATCCCTCTCCCCCCAACCCCCCACCCTGTAACCTACTTCTTTCTTTTCAATCTGTATATTTTTTATTTCCTTTTCTTTTCTTACTGCATTAGCTAGGAGATGAGAGCAATGTTGCAAAACAGTCGTAAGAGGGAATTTTTTTCCTGTGTTCCTCATCTTAGAAGGACAACTTTGAATGTCTAACCATTAAGAATGTTTGCTGTAGGTTTTATGTAGATGTCCTTTATCAAGTGTGGAAGGTCTCCTGTATTCTTAGTTTGCTTAGTTTTTATCATAAATAGATGTTGGATTTTGTCAAATGCTTTTTCTTCATCTGCTGATATAATCACATAATTTTTTTCTTTAGTGTGTCAAGGTGAGGGATTACATTAAATAATTTTTGAATGTTGAATGAACCTTGCACATCTGGGATAAATTCCAATTGGTTGTGGTGTATAATTTTTATCACCATTGGAATTGATTTGCTAATATTTTGTTGAAGATTTTTGCATCTATGTTCAAGTGAGCTATTGGTCTGTAGTTTTCCTTTCTTGTAACATTTTCATCTGGTATTTGTATTAGGGTAATGTTGGCCTCATAGAATGGGTCAGGAAGTATTCTCTCTGATTTTATTTTCTGAAAGATTTTGTAGAGAATTTGTATAATTACTTCCTTAAATACTTGATAGAATTCACCAATGAACCCATCTAGGCCTGACATTTTCTGTTTTGGAAGATGATTAATTATTGATTCAATTTTTTGAGATATAGGCCCATGTCTCTTTCTTCTTGAGTGAGTTTTAGCAGATTGTATCTTTCAGGGAATTGGTCCATTTTATCTAGTTTATTACATTTATAGGAATAAAGTTGTTCATATTATTTCTTTATTATCCTTTTAAGTATGTAGGATCTGTAGTTATGTCCCCTTTTTTCATTTCTAGTATTAGTAATTTTTGTCTTTTCTCTTTCATCATTTGTTAGTTACAATTTATGTTTCCCTACTCTGGCACTAGTTCCCATAGAAGTTTCCTCTGGTTCTTGCTCCTCAACTATCATAAGTTATGATTATCTGTATGCTCCTGTATTTCTTTGCCAATTTGGGGGACAGTAGTTTTCCCTGGAAACTCATGTGTTTGCCAGATCTAAGAAGTATTGCTGATTTTCAGTTGATTTACCTTTTTACTTTTAAGGATGGAGCAGTGACTTCTAAGCTCCTTATATGCTAGACAGAAAAAAAAGCTTTTATTTTTCTATTGTAATAGTCTATCTGCCACTTTCTCTCACCTCTCCTCAGACTTCAATTACATGTAGGTTAGAGCTGATAATATTGTTACACAGGCCATTTGTAGGTATGAGGGGTTTTTTTTTTTTATTAATGATCATCCTTTCTTGTTGTCATTATCATTTATATTTCATACCTAATCTTTTATTAAATTATTTATTTTAATCTCCTTTAGGAATGTTTCTGGTTAACAGCAAAATAATGGATTTCAGTCTCTAATCCACTAAACTTTCTTTTACCTTTTTCATATATTAACTAAATTTATTTTCTTGATGATACTATTTTTTGATTTGTTCTGATTTTGTTATTATGGGGAAAGAGATTTTTATTGTAATCCACAGACCATTCTGATAAATGTGTTAAGTCAGTTCAGGGATGAATTGTGGGATAAGGACCTTAAGTTGGGTACCTGTGGACAGTAATGTTTGGAGATTGCTGGACATTAACTCTGCATCCTCCCTTTAAATGAAGATGTGGTCTTCTTGAGTTTTGAGTTTGGCTCAAGAATAGTGGATGCACTCTGATGTCTGTACATGTTCTTTTCTAGACATATATTGTAGTATAACTTGTTTCTGAATCTGTACATGAGAATAATATATATAGGAGGTATACTAAAATAAGAAAATGCATTTACTAAGTTTGGATGGACTCTCACCTCAAGATATAGCTACTTCCTTTTATGGAAAGTCAGACATAAGAAGCTTTTGCTACTCTATCCAGCTTCTCTCATTTTCCAATATTAACATTGTTCATCTGAAATAGCCTACAACCAATTTAATATGACCCTTTTTTCTTTGGAGGTCAACCAGATTTTAGGCACTTTGAAGGTAACCAATTCCCCATCCTCTACTCCTTGTTCCTTTAGTTATTCTTGTTAAGAAAATATGTTTTGACTTACTGCAGTGGGAATTTGTCATTTATTTGTCCAAAATATTCATGTGATCTTTTGGAAAACGATATATACTTCCAGTTATAAGATAAATAAGTATGAGGCATGTAATTTACAACATGATAAATATAATTAATGCTGTTGTATGTTATGTATGAAAGTTGTTAAGAGAGTAAATCCTGAGTTCTCATCACAAGGAAATATTTTTATTTCTGTCTATTTTATCTAAATGAGATGATAAATGTTCAGTAAATTTACTGTGATAATCATTTCATGATGTCTTAAGTCAAATAACTATGCTGTACTCCTTAATCTTACACAGTGTTGTATGTCAATTTTATATCAATAAAACTGGAAGAAGAAAAATTAAAAATGATGTCATATAAGTTTATTAATTAATTACATTATACGTTCAAGTTAGTTTTTAGAGTTTTAATAGTGTAGGAAGAAAGAACTTGTATTCTAGGGTAAAACCTCTTAAAAGAAAATCAAAATACAGACTGTGAACACATATGCCTGCAAACAAGCATACATCAAAATCTCTAGTAACAAACCACTGAATTTTTCTGTCAATGCATTTCTCAGCTGCCAAAAATAGACTGAAATGAAGAAGTGCTCACAGGTTGGCAGGGGATTTCTAAGTCTGATCAGCCAGATACTGCTAGATCTCAATGTTTAAGGTACCTGTTGATCTGTGGTACTCAACTATGCTGTGATTCAGTCAGCAATTTGAGAACTCTGAAGAAGGAAAAAAGAGAAAGAATAAAACGAAACAAACAAACAAAATGTACCTGTTTCTCTGTGAATGCTGAAATATAAAAGAAAGAAAGGAAAAGCTTAAAGCTTGTTCTATCATAGGTATGTGCTGCTACGATACATGAAGAACATTCCTTGAAGTATGTTTTAAAACCTAGTTATTATTGGAGAGGGTTTAAAAGTTGATTTAATGTTTTAGGACAATCATGGTGTAGATGTACTCTATGTGACTTCTATCTGACCCTAGTTTTAATTGGTAGTGTTGTGCATTTAATGTGAAAGGATAGTCTGCAATAATAAAGTAAGTAGGCAGTGTGGTTGCCCAGGAGAGCTGAGACCTTGCTAGTATATTGTGAGCTTTGGAAATGCAATTTATGCAACAGATTTCTAGATATGATTTTACTTATAGAAAAAGATTATATGTGTTTTACAAATGGCTTTACTAGCCTATGTTAAAAAGACCTTTTGACAGGTGTGCATTCTTTTGCTGTGGTCAGCTGTCACATAGATTTTATATGTATATCAGTTATATGAATCCACTGGTAGTGTGTGTAAATGCCAGACTTGGTGAGGTTTTACCTTATAAATGTGATCAGATAAAATAACTCCCATAGAAACTAAGGAAACTAGCAGAATGTTTGACTTGATGACTGATGTTACATGAGTTATGTTAAATATATACTCTTTTAATCAATGAATAATTCATTTAAAGGTAAAAAAAGAAAAAATTGAAGTTAACAAAATTAATGTTTTGACAAACAATGCTGTTTTACTGAAAATATATCATGATATCAGATGTATTAAAATTAACAATTTGTATGTTTTTATAGTTTCTTATTTGTATGTGGTTATTTTTATCTTGACATGATGGATCATATTTGGACCTTGTTACCTTGCACAATTTTTTGAATTCAATTTAAATATATTACAATGTACCATGTTATGGTTCAATTCTACCACTTTTTTCCTATATTCAAATTATTGTGAATCATCTACTGAAATATTGTGCTAGACAGCATTTTGTTTTATCTGGTGATGTTATAATTATCAACACAAAGGCAAATGTTAGCACTAAAATCTGATATCTATACTTTGTAATACCACTGGTCATGAAACGAGAATACACTCATTTTTTTTTATTTTACACTAAAAGATACAAAATTATACACACACACATACACATATTCATACTAACAATTCATTAGTCCTGAATAATTTATCTATGGATCTCTCTCTGAGATCTAAAGAACAAAGAATATCAGAAACTGATGTTGTACAACCAAATAATCATGGCATAAACTGAAGACTCAATCCATTAGGCAAAAATACTGGTTTAGGCTAATATTAGGTCATAAACATCAGTGCCAAAACTGAGGGTCACATTTATAATAAAAAAGCAGATGTCATAACAGAAAAGAGAACATAGAAAAAACTACTGGTTGAAATCACCTAACTTAATACTTGTAGATATAAGAGCTTGGCTTTAAATATCTTTTAATGAAAGCAAAATGCACCTCTAACTCCTTAGCGTCTTAAGGTGAAATTGACAGAAGACACAAAAATATTTATATTTATTTCCTCCCCCAAATCAAACAAAGATAAATATTTGGGGAAATTAAATAGTAAAGGTTAATAAAATTGACTGAAGTTGTCAAAAAAAGCTATAGATGAATTATTTTTTTTCTGACAAGAGAATGGACATAATGTTGGGACTCAAGAGGGCAGCACCAGTATTATATTCATTTCAGACATAGGAAGAAGATGGCATGGTGGCTACTCCAGTTACATTAAAATGATCCCATTATCATTTTATCTTTTTTCTGGAACTAGGAAAATATATAAGGTAATTTTGATAAACACTGGAAAACAATTTCATAAATTACACACTTGAGCATGGTATAAAATATACAGTTGGCTACAGGAAATACCTATTGCTCTTGACCATGTTTCTACATTTTTCAAATGAAGAAAAAAATGTTCTCTGTAAAGAAAATTTAAAAAAAAATCTACTTTTGAATAAATAATCTTCACTACAAACCATTGTTTAACTCAACATCAGGAAATTATTAATGTTTAAGGGAATAGAAGGCAATTTTATAGTATCAATGAGGAAAAATTATTAAATTAAATTAAAATTTATCATAAAATTAAATATGATATGTGTGGTTATTTTTATACTGAACTTTTCTACTCCATTGCAATTCAAGTGTATAGACACAGAAAATAACGTGTTATTTCATTTATAATAAATTTCAAAATCAAAATGTTAACTCAGAAAAATTATATTTGTACAAGTTATGAAAGATAGTTGTGAGTTGAATATATAGGAAACATCAGTTTCTTTGAAAATAATGATTTTCATGGATAAAAATCAATTACTTAAAATATTTTCTCTCTAATAAAATAACATCATGCCCAAGATAATTTCTATTCCACCCCAAGAGAGAGAGACACAGTTAAGCCTTCTATAGACCTTATTTCACGTAAATGAAGACTATTGAGAAATGTCTCATTTAAGTGTTTAATAATTATTTTAATAAAGAAAATATTGACTTGGCTTAAGAAAAGAAAATACAATACTCTGATGGTTTAATGAATGAGAAAAAAATTCCCACAGACTGGGTCTTTCAGTAAGAAGAAATTCAGAATTTTGACCCCAAGTTGAGAAAATATGTGCTACATTTTTTTTTTTTTTTTTTTTTGCAGTATGCGGGCTTCTCACTGTTTTGGCCTCTCACATTGCAGGGCACAGGCTCCAGACATGCAGGTTCAGCGGCCATTGTTCACGGGCCTAGCCGCTCTGCAGCATGTGGGATATTCCTGGACCGGGGCACGAACCCGTGTCCCCTGCATCAGCAGGCAGACTCTCAACCACTGCACCACCAGGGAAGCCCTGTGCTACTTCTTAATTCTATTTTAATTTTCCCTGCTTTCTCTGAGTAAAGATTTATAAATAACTAGGTAATTGGTGGAGGGAGTAATATTGGATGAAGTTTGAGGCTTAAGAAAAGAATGAAGAAACTAGGATTATACTTAAGACATTTTGCTCAAATGATTAATGATGAGTCAACAAAAATAAATCCAACAAAAGGATACATAGATTTGACGAGTAATAAAAGATATACATACTTTGAACATATTTGGTTGAGATTCCTAAGGAATAGTCATGTAAAGGTGTCTGTTAGGGCTTCCCTGGTTGCGCAGTGGTTGAGAGTCCACCTGCCAGTGCAGGGGACACAGGTTCTTGCCCCAGTCTGGGAAGATCCCACGTGCTGGCTGTGGAGTGGCTAGGCCTGTGAGCCATGGCCACTGAGCCTGCATGTCCGGAGCCTGTGCTCCACAATGGTAGAGGCCACAACAGTGAGAGGCCCACATACTGCAAAAAAAAAAAAAAAAAAAAAAAAAAGGTGTCTGTTAACCTTTGGAACTCTCAGTCTGAAATTTTAGATACAATAGAAAACATGGTGACTGAGACCAAATAAACTGAGTCACTACAATTAAGGTAAACAAGAATACTGGTGGAATGCTAACAATGAACGCAATGCATCAGAATCATCTGCTCTATTTTTTTGAAGATTCAGGCTCCTGAAATATTCCTCAGATCTACTTTGATGATGGGGCCCAAGAATCTACTTAAAAACTCTTTTAACATAAGCATTACAAGTGATATAATGGATAATAAAACTTGAGATCCATAGATTTAATTGGGCAATAGAAGAAAAGAACAAATAAGCAGGTATGATATAAAGGTAAAAAAAAAAAATGCCAAGAAAATAAGGTCACAAAGAGTAGGGAAGGAGATCAAGGAGAAAATGGTTAGTAGGCTTAATGGTGCACAGAGGTCAAATAACACAAGATCTGAAATGTTTCTACTAGATTTACAACCCAGTAGTCATTGGTAATCTTATCACAAACAGTATCAGCAAAATAGTAAGGAAAAAATAGAAAGCTGAAGACTGAGGAGCAAGTTTATGGAGAAGTTGAAACAACAAATCTGGATTGTTTTTCCACAAATTTTATCATGAAGGAAAATTTTAGGTAACATAATGTGCAGAGCGGAAAGCAAAGTGAAGTGATAGATTTTTATTTCACTTTTAAAGGGTGAAGAAGCTTATTCAAGTAAACTACAAAATATACATTTTTTCTAGTCAATGTAACATCAAACAAACAATCCTTTAACCAATTCATTACTTATATAACTCATAATTCCACACTGTGGCTCCTGTTTCATAACAGTATGCCCAAATGAACCTGTAATTTCCTCTCATTAGAGGGGTGGAGGAAGTAAGATATGCTAGAATTCACATATTATTGAAAAACAAAATATTAGAAAGGGCTCAATTGTTTAAAATGCTGACAAATGTTTCAACAATCAACGTCAGCGGTTTACTACAAATCTAGTAGACCCCATGTTGCATTCCTTGATGTGTGATTAAATCCTTATAAGTAATTCAACACACATATCCTGAGAGCAAGGGAAGTCTCAGAAAGGTAGCTACAACATAAAAGTATGTCTGGTTGTCACTTATTAATGAGGTCAACAATCCTCTATACATGTGAGTCTTTTATAAAAGATTCCACTGAATGCTTTATGCTATTGAGTTTTTTGCTCAATACAGAAAATTTGGGAATAAGCAAATAAAAGTCAATGTTGTCTTCAAGTAATCATTTTTCTGGTGCTTGATTCCCCCTGCCACTACATTTTTATTGTGTTTGGGCATTGAGGGTAGAAACAATTAAAAGGATTTTCATTTTGTATCCTCACTGTGTTTAGAAAGCATCAAATTAATGTTTAAAACAATGTCTTCCTGAGTTGATGCTTGCTGAAGAAGGAGGGGAGGGAGGATTTTGTAGGAAGTCTCTTTGTATCTGTTATCAAAATAATGACAAAGACTCCATTGTTTTGAACATTTGCCACCCATACTTAAATTAGCAGACATATGCAATGCCATTCAAACTTGAGAAAAAATGCTTTATCTGGGATCTTAATAGAAGTTAATTGAAAGCTTGGCTGGATTAATTACCATAAAACATTTCATATAGATGAGGCCAGGGAAACTAAACTGCTTAAACATGAGATTTTTTTCCCCCTGCAGTCCATTGTGTATCTCAACACTCAATGAAGATTTTGGAAAAGTATGTGCTTGCCATGTGGGATTCTAGTAGCAAAGCAAGTGCATTTGGTCATCATATATGCTTTAGTTGTTAGCAAGAAAATGCTTATAATTGTAATTTTTTTAGTTTTAGTAGTGGTGCTGATAACTCACCCTTATTGGACAATGCTAATCCTGACCACTGTGCTAAGTATTTTATTGTAATATATAATTTAACTCTTGTTGTACAAAATTTAATACCTTTCTTTTACTGATGAAGGAATTGAAGAAAAAATATGTTAAATAGCTTGCCCAAGATACACAATTAATACCAGGCAGAAAAAATATTAGAACTAAATTTGTCACAAGATTGAACTTGAGCTTTTACCCCTTCTTCCTTATTGTTTCTGATTGAATGTGGTATAAATCCCAGTCCAGCATGACCTTGTAAGATACCTTCACAGGTAGAAATGCAATACTATGTTTTTTGCACACAACAAGGATCACCATTAGATTAATCTGTTTATAATAACTAAAATATTTTTCTGTAGATTTGTGTAAAATATGTGTGTGCATACATACAAAGCAGAAGAATTTTAGTAATTTTTAAGCCATAATTAACATATATAGGCTAGTCCATAGCCTGGGTTAAATAGCTAAGTTCAATGACCAAAAAAAAAAAAATGATTTTTGATAAAAAAATAAATAATAATCACATATGGCTCCAGTTCCTTTAAGAAAGTTACATATGGGGAGGAGTTTCAAGATGGCAGAAGAGTAGGATGCAGAGATCACCTTGCTCTCCACAAATACATCAGAAATACATCTACATGTGGAACAGATCCCATAGACACCTACTGAACGCTGGCAGAAGACCTCAGACCTCCCAAAAGGCAAGAAACTCCCCACGTACCTGGGTAGGGCAAAAGAAAAAAGAAAAAACAGAGACAAAAGAATAGGGACAGGACCCGCACCAGTGGGAGGGTGCTGTGAAGGAGGAAACGTTTCCACACACTAGGAAGCTCCTTCATGGTTGGAGACTGCTGGTGGCAGAGGGGGAAGCTTTGGAGCCCCGGGGGAGAGTGCAGCAACACGGGTGCGGAGGGCAAAGCAGAAAGATTCCCACACAGAGTATTGGTGCCGACCAGCACTCACTGGCCCAAGAGGCTTGTCTGCTCAACCGCCGGGGCGGGCGGGGACTGGGAGCTGAGTCTCGGGCATCGGTCGGATCGCAGGGAGAGGACTGGTGGTGTGAACATAGCCTGAAGGGGTTAGTGCACCACGGCTGGCCGGGAGGAAGACCAGGAAAAAGTCTGGACCAGCTGAAGAGGCAAAAGACCTTTTCTTCCCTCTTTGTTTCCTGGTGTGCGAGGATAGGGGATTAAGAGTGCTGCTTAAAGGAGCTCCAGAGACGGGCGCAAAACGCGGCTATCAGCACGGACCCCAGAGACGGGCAGGAGACATAAGGCTGCTCCTGCAGCAAACAAGAAGACTGTGTGAGAGCACAGGTCACCATCCACACCTCCCTTCCGGGGAGCCTGTGCAGCCCGCCACTGTCAGTGTCCTGTGATCCAGGGACAACAACCCTGGGAGAACACAGGGCGCACCTCAGGCTGTTGCAGCATCACTCTGGCCTCTGCTGCCGCAAGATTGCCCCACATCCGTACCCCTCCCTCGTCATGGTCTGAGTGAGCCAGAGCCACCAGATCACCTGCTCCTTTAACCCCGTCCTGTCTGAGCGAAGAACAAATGCCCTTAGGTGAGCTACATGAGAGGTAGGTCCAAATCTAAAGCTGAACCCCAGGAGCTGTATGAACAAAGAAGAGAAAGGGAAATTTCTCCCACCAGCTTCAGGAGCAGCAGATTAAATCTCCACAATCAACTTGAAGTGCCCTGCGTCTGTGGAATACCTGAATATACAAGGAATCATCTCAAACTGAGGAGGTGAACTTTAGGAGAAAAGATATATTTTTCTTCTCCTTTTTCTCTTTTTGTAAGTGTGTATGTGTATGCTTCTGTGTGTGATCTTGTCTGTATAGCTTTGTTTTTTACCATTTGTCCTAGGGTTCTCTCTGTCCATTTTTTTGCTTGTTTTTTTGTTTTCTCTAAAATTTTTTTCTTAATAATTATTATTTTATTTTAATAACTTTATTTTATTTCACTTTATTTTATTTTATGTTCTTTATTTCTTTGTTTCTATTTTTCTCACTTTTATTCTGAGCCATGTGGAAGAAAGTCTCTTGGTGCTCCAGCGAGGTGTCAGGGCTGTGCCTCTGAGGTGGGAGAGCCAACTTCAGGACACTGGTCAACAAGAGACCTCCCAGTTCCACGTGATATCAAATGGCAAAAATCTCTCAGAGATTTCCATCTCAATACCAAGAAACAGCTTCACTAAACGACCACCAAGCTACAGTGCTGGACACCCTATGACAAACAACTAGCAAGAAAGGAACACAACCCCATCCATTAGAACAGAGGCTGCCTAAAATCATAATAAAGCCACAGACACCCCAAAACACACGACTAGATGTGGACCTGCCCACCAGAAAGAAAAGATCCAGCCTCATCCACCAGAAAACAGGCACTAGTCCCCTCCACCAGGAAGCCTACACAACCCACTGAACCAACCTTAGCCATTGGGGACAGACACCAAAAACAACAGGAACTATGAACCTGCAGCCTGAGGAAAGGAGAACCCAAACACAGGAAGTTAAGCAAAATGAAAAGACAGAAAAAAACACAGCATATGAAGAAACAAGGCAAAAACCCACCAGACCTAACAAATGAAGAGGAAATAGGCAGTCTACCTGAAAAATAATTCAGAATAATGATAGTAAAGATGACCCAAAATCTTGGAAATAGAATAGATAAAATACAAGAAACATTTAACAAGGACCTAGAAGAAGTAAAGAGCAAACAAACAATGATGAACAACACAGAAAATGAAACTAAAAATTCTCTAGAAGGGATCAATAGCAGAATAACAGAGGCAGAAGAACGGATAAGTGACCTGGAAGAAAAAATATTGGAAATAACTACTGCAGACCAGAATAAAGAAAAAAGAATGAATAGAACTGAGGACAGTCTCAGAGACTTCTGGGACAACATTAAATGCATCAAGATTCGAATTATAGGGGTCCCAGAAGAAGAAGAGAAAAAGAAAGGGACTGAGAAAATATTTGAAGAGATTATAGTTGAAAACTTCCCTAATATGAGAAAAGAAATAGGTAATCAAGTCCAGGAAGCACAGAGTCCCATACAGGATAAATCCAAGGAGAAACACGCCAAGACACATATTAATCAAAGTATCAAAAATGAAGTACAAAGAAAAAATATTAAAAGCAGCAAGGGAAAAACAACCAATAACATACAAGGGAATCCCCATAAGGTTAAAAGCTGATCTTTCAGCAGAAACTCTGCAAGCCAGAAGGGAGTGGCAGGACATATTTAAAGTGATGAAGGAGAAAAACCTACAAACAAGCTTACTCTACCTGACAAGGATCTCATTCAGATTTGATGTAGAAATTAAAACCTTTACAGACAAGCAAAAGTTAAGAGAATTCAGCACCACCAAACCAGCTTTACAACAAATGCTAAAGGAACTTCTCTAGGCAGGAAATACAAAAGAAGAAGACCTACAATAACACACAATTAAGAAAATGGTAATAGGAACATACATATAGATAATTACCTTAAATGTAAATGAAATAAATGCTCCAACCAAAACACATAGACAGGGAATGGATACAAAAACAAGACCCATATATATGCTGTCTACAAGAGACCCACTTCAGACCCAGGGACACATACTGACTGAAAGTGAGGGGATGGAAAAAGATATTCCATGAAAATGGAAATCAAAAGAAAGCCGGAGTAGCAATTCTCATATCAGACAAAATAGACTTTAAAATAAAGACTATTACAAGAGACAAAGAAAGACACTACATAATGTCTTGGATCAAGGGATTGGTCCAAGAAGAAGATATAACAATTCTAAATATTTAGGCACCCAACATAGGAGCACCTCACTACATAAGACAAATACTAACAGCCATAAAAGGGGAAATCATCAGTAACACAAATATAGTAGGGTACTTTAACACCCCACTTTCACCAGTGGACAGATCATCCAAAATGAAAATAAATAAGGAAACACAAGCTTTAAATGATACATTAAAAAAGTGGACTTCATTGATATTTATAGGACATTCCACTGAAAAACAACAGACTACACATTCTTCTCAAGTGCTCATGGAATATTCTCCAGGATAGATCATATCTTGTGTCATAAATCAAGTCTTGGTAAATTTAAGAAAATTGAAATCATATCAAGTATCTTTTCTGACCACAACGCTATGAGAGTAGATATCAATTACAGGAAAAATATGTAAAAAATACAAACACAGGGAGGCTAAACAATACACTACTTAATAACCAAGAGATCACTGAAGAAATCAAAGAGGGAATGAAAAAATACCTAGAAACAGGGCTTCCCTGGTGGCGCAGTAGTTGAGAGTCCACCTGCCAATGCAGGGGACACAGGTTCGTGCCCTGGTCTGTAAAGATCCCACATGCCACAGAGCAGCTAGGCCCATGAGCCATGGCCGATGAGCCTTCACTTCCGGAGCCTGTGCTTCACAACGGGAGAGGCCACAACAGTGAGAGGCCTGCGTACCACAAAAAAATCCAAAAAACAAACAACAAAAAAAACCTAGCAACAAATGACAATGAAAACATGATGACCCATAACCTATGGGATTCAGCAAAAGCAGTTCTAAGGGGGAAGTTTATAGCAATAAAATCCTACCTCAATAAAGAAGAAACATCTCAAATGAACAACCTAACTTTACACATACAGCAATTAGAGAAAGAAGAACAACAACAACAAAAAAAATCAAAGTTAGCAGAAGGAAAGAAATCATAAAGATCAGATCAGAAATAAACCAAAAAGAAATGATAGCAAAGATCAATAAAACTAAAACCTGGTTCTTTGAGAAGATAAACAAAATTGATTAATCATTAGTCAGATTCATCAAGAAAAAAAGGGAGAGGACTCAAATCAATAGAAATGAAAAAGGAGAAGTAAAAACTGACACTGCAGAAATACGAAGGATAATGAGAGATTACTACAAGGAGCTCTATGCCAATAAAATGGACAACCTGGAAGAAACGGACAAATTCTTAGAAATGCACAACCTTCTGAGACTGAACCAGGAAGAAAAAGAAAATATGAACAGATCAATCACAAGCACTGAAATTGAAACTGTGATTAAAAATATTCCAACAAGCAAAAGCCCGGGGCCAGATGGCTTCACAGGCAAATTCTATCAAACAATTAGAGAAGAGCTAACACCTATCCTTCTCAAACTTTCCCAAAATATAGCAGAGGGAGGAACACTCCCAAACTCTACGAAGCCATCATCACCCTGATAATAAAAACCAAACAAATATGTCACAAAGAAAGAAAACTACACGTCAATATCATTAATAAACATAGATGCTAAACTCCTCTACAAATTATTAGCAAACAGAATCCAACAGCACATTAAAAGGATCAAACACCATGATCAAGAGGGGTTTATCCCAGGAATGAAAGGATTCTTCAATATACGCAAATCAATCAATGTGATGCACCATATTTACAAATTGAAGGAGAAAAAACATATGATCATCTCAATACAGAGAAAGTTTTGTCAAAATTCAACCCCAATTTATGATAACCACCCTAGAGAAAGACATAGAGGGAACTTTCCTCAACATAATATATGCTATATATGAAAAACTACACACAACATTGTCCTCAGTGGTGAAAAACTGAAACCATTTCCACTAAGATCAGGAACAAGGCAAGGTTGCCCACTCTCACCACTCTTATTCAACATAGTTTTGGAAGTTTTAGCCACAGCAGAGAAGAAAAGGAAATAAAGGAATCCAAATCAGAAAAGAAGAAGTAAAGCCATCACTGTTTGCAGATGACATGATACTATACATAGAGAATCCTAAAGATGCTACCAGAAAACTACTATAGCTAATCAATGCATTTGGTAAAGTAGCAGGATGCTAAATTAATGCACAGAAATCTCTAACATTCCTATACATTAATGATGAAAAATCTGAAAATGAAATTAAGAAATCACTCCCATTTACCATTACAACAAAAAGAATAAAATATCTAGGAATAAACCTACCTAAGGAGACAAAAGACCTGTATGCAGAAAATTATAAGATACTGATGAAAGAAATTAAAGATGATACACATAGATGGAGACATACACCATGTTCTTGGATTGGAAGAATCAACATTGTAAAAATGACTCTACTACCCAAAGCAATCTACAGATTCAATGCAATCTCTTTCAAACTACCACTGGCATTTTTCACAGAACTAGAACAAAAAATTTCACAATTTGTATGGAAATGCAAACTACCCCAAATACCCAAAGCAATCTTGAGAAAGAAAAACGGAGCTGGAGGACTCAGGATCCCTGACTCCAGACTATACTACAAAGGTACAGTAATCAAGACAGTATGGTACCAGCACAAAAACAGAAAGATAGATCAATAGAACAGGATAGAAAACCATAGATAAACCCACGCACCTATTGTCACCTTATCTTTGATAAAGGAGGCAAGAATATACAGAGAAAAGTTAGCCTCTTCAATAAGTGGTTCTGGGAAAACTGGACAGGTACATTTAAAACTATGGAATTAGAACACTCCCTAACACCATACACAAAAATGATCTCAAACTGGATTAAAGACCTAAATGTAAGGCCAGACACTATCAAACTCTTAGAGGAAAACATAGGCAGAACACTCTATGATATAACTCACAGCAATATCCTTTTTGACCCACCTCCTAGAGAAATGGAAATAAAAACAAAAATAAACAAATGGGACCTAATGAAATTCAAAAACTTCTGCACAGCAAAGGAAACCATAAACAAGACCAAAAGACAACCCTCAGGATGGGAGAAAATATTTGCAGATGAAGCAACTGACAAAAGATTAATCTCCAAAACATGCAAGAAACACTTGCAGCTCAATATCAAAAAAGCAAACCACTTAGTCCAAAAATGGGCAGAAGACCCAAACAGACATTTCTCCAAAGAAGATATACAGATTGCCAACAAACACATGAAAGAATGCTCAACATCATAAATCATTAGAGAAATGCAAATCAAAACTACAATGAGATATCATCTCACACCAGTCAGAATTGCCATCATCTAAAAATCTACAAACAATAAATGCTGGAGAGGGTGTGGAGGAAATTGAACCCTCTTGCACTGTTGGTGGGAATGTACATTGATACAGCCACTTTGGAGAACAGTATGGAGGTTCCTTAGAAAACTACAAATAGAACTACCATACAACACAGCAATCCCACTACTGGCCATATTCTCTGAGAAAACCATAATTCAAAAAGAGTCATGTACCAAAAGTTCATTGCAGTTCTATTTACAATAGCGAGGATATGGAAGCAACCTAAGTGTCCATCAACAGATGAATGGATAAAGAAGATGTGGCACATATATACAATGGAATATTACTCAGCCATTAAAAAAAACCAAAATTGAGTTATTTGTAGTGAGGTGCATGGACCTAGAGTCTGTCATACAGAGTGAAGTAAGTCGGAAAGAGAACAATACCATATGCTAACACATATATATGGAATCTAAGAAATAAAAAAAGAAAAAAGGTCATGAAGAACCTAGGGGGAAGATGAGAACAAATACACAGACCTACTAGAGAATGGACTTGAGGATATGGGGAGGGGAAAGGGTACACTGTGACAAAGTGAGACAGTGGCATGGACATATATACACTACCAAACATAAAATAGATAGCTAGTGGGAAGCAGCTGTATAGCACAGGGAGATCAGCTCAGTGCTTTGTGACCACCTAGAGGGGTGGGATATGGAGGGTGGGAGGGAGGAAGACACAAGAGGGAAGAGATATAGGAACATATGTATATGTATAACTGATTCACTTTGTTATAAAACAGAAACTAACACACCATTGTAAAACAATTATATTCCAATAAAGATGTTAAAAACATTTAAAAAATAAAAAAAAAGAAAGTTACATATAACACTAAGACTCTATCTCAAGTTTTGGAACCTAGAACACAAAAACTAATAGATGTAGAGATTTCATAGTGAGAAGAAAGAACAATCAGGCTCTTAGTTAAATTCTCTGACATCTTGGACTGAAAGTCTAGCTTCTTAGCTATCAGTCCATAAGTCATTAAAACAAACAACAACAACAGCAACAACTCAGTGAGGAATTAAAATACTCCAAGTCATACAAAGTAAAGCACCTTAGTAGAATATTTTTTTCTACTTTTTCTACTTTTTATAACTTGTCTGTATTTGACAGCTGTGGTGATTTCATTGGGCTAAGTAAGATAATACTGCTTTTGGTCTTCACCTGTCTTCTCTCTGTCCTCCTGTTTTTGGGGAAGGGGATAGAGTAATTATCCTTAAATGTGCCCTTATTTAGTGTTGGTGCAAAAACTATAAGAAAATACATTATTAGATGAAAAAACAGTGGTTTTGTTTGGGTATCTTCAGAAGTAAAGATTCAAAGGAAAGGTTTTATTTAGGAGATGAAGGAAAACTCTGATAAGGGAGTGAAAAATGAGACAAGGAAAGGCAGCCAATAAAAAGGTGTGTTACAAAGGCCCCTACCACTGTGGGCACCAGTAGTTTAATCCTGCACGGAAACCTCCAAGAGCAAAACATGGAATACTTGGCTGAGATTTATCTCACCTGAAACATGAGAGAACCGAGAAGTTTATATACCAACTTTCATCCATCATTGGTTGTAGATTGTCTGCTTTCTTTCTATAGAGACAATTTGTTCTTCAGAAAGCAGAGGTTCTTGCAGACAATTGACTTTATGAATTTTGCTTACCAAAGCTTAAATCCATTGGAGAGATTATGGTTGGTATCCTGAGCATGTGGCAAAGCAGAGTTCAGCATACAGATGGCCAACAGGCACATGAAAATATGCTCAACATTGCTAATTACTAGAGAAATGCAAATCAAAACCACAGTGAGGTATTACTTCACACAAGTCAGAATGGCCATCATCAAAAAGTCTACAAATAATAAATGTTGGAGAGGGTGTGGAGAAAAGGGAACCCTCCTACACTGTTGGTGGGAATGTAAATTGATGTAGCCACTATGAAGAACAGTATAGAAGTTCCTTAAAAAAACTAAAAATAGAATTACCATATGATCCAGCAATCCCACTCCTGGTCATATATCTGGAAGAGATGAAAAATCTAATTCAAAAAAATACAAGCACCCCCAATGTTCATAACAGCACTACTTACAATAGCCAAGACATGGAAGCAAACTAAGTGTCCATCAACAGATAATGTGTGTGTATATATATATATATATGAAAATTACTCAGCCACTCAGCCATAAAAAGGAATGAAATATTGTGATTTGCAGCAACATGGATGAACCTAGAGATTATCATTCTGAGTAAAGTAAGCCAGACAGAGAAAGACAAATATTGTATGATATCACATATATGTTGAATCAGAAAAGTAATACAAATGAACTCATTTACAAAACAGAAACAGACTCATAGACATAGAAAACAAACTTATGGTTACCAAAGGGGAAAGGAGGGGAGGGATAAGTTAGGAGGTTGGGATTAACAGATACACACTACTATATATAAAATAGATAATCAACAAGGATCTACTGTATAGCACATGGAACTATATTCAATATCTTATAATAACTTATAATGGAAAAGAATCTGAAAAATAATATATATATATATATAAAACTGAATCACTTTGCTGTACACTTGAAACTAACACAGTATTATAAATTAACTATACTTCAATTAAAAAAAATAAAATGAAAAAGTCTTCAGACAAAGAAATGCTAGAGCTAGAAGTTCAAAGTTAAGTTTCACTGAAGTGGTAAGGACTAGAGGATATGGGATAGGACACCAACAGTGTCTGCCACAATTTATGTTAAAATTTCATATGTAAAACATTAGTTTATAGGGTAGTTTTTTTATTAAGAGATGTAACATATACTTATAATTTGGAAGGTTATCAATCAGTTAAGTTTCCTTCATCACTCTTTTTCCCACCTTTTCTAAATCTGCCCTCTTGAAATTGAATGGAACTAGTCTAATTTTTGTTATTTGATCCAGCATTTCTTAAATCTTTAATTCCTTCTCAGTTCCTAACATAATTAAGTCAATTTCTGAGATCGTGAGGAACTGATAATCCAGTTAAAGCTCCATTGTAATTAGAAAGTTATGTCTTTTTTTCTGTGAAGCTCACATTCTCCTGTATTTCTGATTAGAATTAAAATATCAAGATGATGCATAGGAGATTCAATTATAACAACTATGACTGAATTAAGAAAATCCAAATATTCTGTTTTTGATATTAAGAAAATTTGCTGTTCAAAATATCCTTGCTTTCACTTCTTTCCTTTAAAATGTTATTATGAAATGTGTTGCATACCAGAAAATGCTTGGTGCAGTGTCTGGGGCGGGGTTTGGGGAGGGGGGGGCCTTTGGTCAGTAAGCACAAGGACACTGTGAGATACATTGTGCAGGTACATTTATAACTTACTGTAAAAAAGTGAAAAACTGTCATTGGAAATTCAGTTGCTCAAGCACTGACATTGGACCTTGATGTCTTTGATTCCAGATAGTTAAATCATTTATGAGGAGCAGGGTATTTATGTGACAGAATATGTCAAAGTTTTGTCTTTAATGACGATTATAAAACAGTGCAGCTACTGCTGTTTTTGCTTAGATAGTGAGCATACAACATATTCTGTATGTAAAACGCAATTTGGTGGGACAAGGGGCTATTAACCCTTCTAACTGGACTATTTGCTGGTCAAAATTATTTTCATGATTAAAACAAAAGTAATATGAAAATACTTTCATAAAAATATATTTTTATTTCTTTAATCATTTTTCTTCTGGTGAAAAATAAATCCCCAATCTAATGTGTATACCTGTTTCTGTGTGTGTGTGTGTGTGTGTGTGTGTGTGTGTGTGTAAATCTTCTCTCATAGAGTTGCATTCAGAGTAAGAAACCAGAAAATTTTAGCAATATTTATAAAAGACGCTTTGTTCTTCTGTGCTAGGTGCTTTACTGCAAAGATGTGAATGTGTAAAAAATACAATATGTCCTTTTTCATAAAGATCACTGAAGAGGAAACCTAAGGACAAATTCCAACATGATATAAAAAAGGAAGAAAAGTTGACCAGTGACTGAGGGTTTACCACTGTTCTTATGTTTCACTCCATCTTGCTCTATACTACTGTAAACTTAAACTATGTAGGCAAAATTGAAGTGCCAGAATTTTAGTTTATTTTTAAGGGGAAAGATCTAGCTAAATACTGGCATAGATTGTAGCCAAATACTCAGCACAGTTTTCAAGGGAGATAAATCAGTCTTTTATTTACATTACTTATATATTTACTAATTTTGTATTTAGAAAAAATTTCAAATTGTAATAAGATCACCTCAGAGTACAAGTATGGATTAATGGCATTTAATTAAATGTTTTATTTTATTATTTATTTATTTAATTTATTTTTTAACACCTTTATTGGCATATAATTGTTTTACAATTGTGTGTTAGTGTCTGTATAGTTTTTGTATAACCAAGGGAATCACCTATACACATATATATATCCTCACAGCTCCTCCTTCTTGCGTCTCCCTTCCACCCTCCCTATCCCACCCCTCTAGTTGGACACAAAGTACCGAGCTGCTCACCTTATGCTATGCAGCTGCTTCCCACTAGTTATCTATTTTACATTTGGTAGTGTATATATGTCCATGCCACTCTCTCACTTCGTCCCAGCTTACCCTGCCCCCTACCCGTGTCCTGAAGGCCATTCTCTGCGTCTGTATTTTTTTTTTTTTTTTTTTTTTTTTTTTTTGCGGTACGCGGGCCTCTCACTGCTATGGCCCCTACCGCCGCGGAGCACAGGCTCCGGACGCACAGGCTCAGCGGCCATGGCTCACAGGCCCAGCCGCTCCACAGCATGTGGGATCCTCCTGGACCGAGGCACGAACCCGCGTCCCCTGCATCGGCAGGAGGCCCCTAAACCACTGTGCCACCAGGGAAGCCCACGTCTTTTTCTTTATTCCTGTCCTGCCCCTAGGTTCTTCAGAACCTTTTTTTTTTTTTAATTACATATATATGTGTTAGCATATGGTATTTGTTTTTTCTTTCTGACTTACTTCATGCTTTATGACAGTGTCCAGGTCCAGCCACCTCACTACAAAAAACTCAATTTCATTTCTTTTCATGGCTGAGAAATAGTCCATTGAATATATGTGCCACATCTTCTTTATCCATTCATCTGTTGATGGACACTCAGGTTGCTTCCATGTCCTGGCTATTGTACACAGTGTTGCAATGAACACTGTGGTACATGACTATTTTTGAATTATGTTTTCTCAGGGTATATGCCCAGTAGTGGGATTGCTGGGTCATACGGTAGTTCTAATTTTAGTCTTTTAAGGAACCTCCATACTGTTCTCCATAGTGGCTGTATCAATTTACATTCCCACCAACAGTGCAAGAGCATCCCCTTTTCTCCACACCCTCTCCAGCATTTATTGTTTGTAGATTTTTTGATGATGGTCATTCTGACTGGTGTGAGGTGATACCTCATTGTAGTTTTGATTTACATTTCTCTAATGATTAGTGATGTTGAGCACCCTTTCATGTATTTGTTGGCAATCTGTATATCTTCTTTGGAGAAATGTCTGTTTAGGTCTTCTGCCTATTTTTGGATTGGGTTGTTTGTTTTTTTGATATTGAGCTGCATGAGCTGCTTGTATATTTTGGAGATTAATTCTCTGTCAGTTGCTTCATTTGCAAATATTTTCTCCCATTCTGAGGGTTGTCTTTTCATCTTGATTATGTTTTCCTTTGTTATGCAAAATCTTTTAAATTTCATTAGGTCCCATTTGTTTATTTTTATTTCCATTTCTCTAGGAGGTGGGTCAAAAAGGATCTTCATGTGATTCCACTAAGATCAGGAACAAGACAAGGTTGTCCACCCTCACTACTATTATTTAACTAGTTTTAGAAGTTTTAGCCACAGCAATCATAGAAGAAAAAGAAATAAAAGGAATCCAAATTGGAAAAGAAGAAGTAAAACTGTCATTGTTTGCAGATGACATGATACTATACATAGAGAATCCTAAAGATGCTATCAGAAAACTACTAGAGCTAATCAGTGAATTTGGTAAAGTAGCAGGATACAAAATAATGAACAGAAATCTCTTGCATTCTTATACATTAATGATGAAAAACATGAAAGAGAAATTAAGGAAACACTCCTATTTACCATTGCAACAACAACAAAAAAAATACCTAGCGATAAACCTACCTAAGGAGACCAAAGACTTGTATGCAGAAAACTATAAGACACTGATGAAAGAAATTAAAGATGATACAAACAGATGGAGACATATACCACGTTCTTGGATTGGAAGAATCAACATTGTGAAAATGACTATAGTACCCAAAGCAATCTACAGATTCAATGCAATCCCTGTCAAACTACAAATAGCATTTTTCACAGAACTAGAGCAAAAAATTTCACAATTTGTATAGAAACACAAGAGACCTAGAACAGCCAAATCAATCTTGAGAGAGAAGAATGGAGCTGGAGGAATCAGGCTCCCAGACTGCAGACTATACTACAAAGCCACGGTAATCAAGACAGTAATGTACTGGCACAAAAACAGAAATATAGATCAATGGAATAGGATAGAAAGCCCAGAGATAAACCCACACACATATGGTGACCTTATCTTTGATAAAGGAGGCAAGAATATACAATGGAGAAAAGGTAGCCCCTTCAATAAGTGGGGCTATAAGTTCTGGGAAAACTGGACAGCTACATGTAAAATAAGTTCTGGGAAAACTGGACAGCTACATGTAAAAGAATGAAATTAGAACACTGCCTAACAGCATACAGAAAAATAAACTCAAAATGGATTAAAGACCTCAATGTAAAGCCAGACACTATAAAACTCTTAGAGGAAAACATAGGTAGAATACTGTATGAAATGTTTTATTTTAATTTAATAAGTGACCTGTGTTTAATAAAACCCACTTTAAGTGCTTGAGAGTAAGTTAGCCAAGCAGAGCTCCACAAACTGAATGCAGATAATTACACCACTAGGGGTTCTGGCAAGAAGTAGAGCAGCCAATGACTGGGCTTTTTAGTAATTATTTAAGTCAGAAATGACTATGCTTCTAGCACAGTGCACTCCCTGTATAGTATAGGCACTTAAAGATCAAATGAATAAATGATGAAACTTTTTTTTATATTTAATTTCCTGAAAATGTTTTTTGTTTAGTTTATGTCTGGTAATTTATTGGAAAATACCATTTAATTTTATTGTTTTTACAGTATATATTTCAATAAAAATACCCATTTGAACCATTCAAACTGCACTGTTCCTAGTTCTGGGTTTTTCTCACATGTTAATAAAGGAGCCATTGTGAATATAATTTGGAGTTATAGAGACTCAATAGAAGTGAAGGCGAAGTATTTGTAAAAAAACAGAAAAGTATTAGACAGAATAGCTTCAAGGGCAGATTTTGAAGCTGACCTGGCTTATGGTCCTGCGGTATATCTATATATCTATGTCTGTGTGTATATCTATATCTATTTTTGTTAGAATACACTGAGTTGTGAAAGAGTTGTTTTACTTCATTTTGTTTTCCTCCAAATATTTTTCAGTTTCTTTATTCCATATTTAGAGAAGTGTCATTCTTGTGCCTTAGGGAAAATTTTTGTCTTGGCAGAAAGCAGAGGTGCCTGTAAGCACTTGTCTTTCTGGTTTTTGTTTACAAATGTTTAAAATCATTGAGGAGATTATGATTCGATTTGTGTCCAAAAGCCTAGGAAAATAGATTATGAGTAACAGAGAATAAAATGATTATAAAAGAAAAAGTTTAAAAGAGTAGTTTATACCAGATTAAAAAGTATTCCCATAGAGTGGAGATAAGATATTTTAGGAGTGGGTGGTAGGGGTAGAATTCTAGGACTTTGGGGCTCCCAGCAATACCAAAAATTTGATGCTTCAATTACCACGTGAAAGCAACAGAGGAGGTGGAACTGAAGGGACCAGGTGGACGAAAACATACGATTTTTAGCAGTTTAATCTGATTATCAATGACCACAGGAATGGCAAGGAGGAAAGAGATTGTTCAAATGTTGACTGAAGTTAAATGTCCTTTATGCTGCAGATATAATATATAGAAGCTTAAAGAGTCCAGTTTAATTTGGCAAGATTTTTATTTCTGTTCTGTCCTAATCATTTGTTCCTTCCTCTCTAGTGTATCATAGTCAGCCACATACAAACATTTATTGACTATTTAAAAATCCCTTTCTTCCAAACTTTCCAAGTACTTCCCTAATCCCTTCCACATTATTTCCTATGAAAATCACTACTTGCTTTCTCCACATCCATAGTTTCCTTTCACTTTCAATCTACTTTAGTCTGACTCCTGTTCATACCACTCACTCACTTTCCACATGTCAAATCACCACGACTTTCAATTCTTTTTTTATCTGAACAAATCTCTGAGCACTGTTCCACACATTAGACTCTTGTTCCTTCTTGAAATACATTTCTTCATTGGCTTTTGTAATGCTATATACTCCTGGTTTTCTTCCTTTCTACTATATTCTTTCTTAAAGTCCTTAGTTATTTCCTCCTTTTTGGTCACATCTCTGAATTATTTTAATTACTCTATGTTTTCTTCAATTTTTCCTTTTTTAATGTATAATACTATGTAGATGTTCTAGTTAATAAGTATTAGTTCCTAGTAGAAAAATGGTCCCACAGACTGTGAGCTAATGCTACCACCTGACTTCTTTGGGTTTATCTTACCATTTAACCATTATGCAAAGCAGAGTGTTACTTTATTCACTGGAGAGATTGAACCTGATTATGAAAGGAGAATAGAATTGATGGTTAACCTATGGAACAAGAAGGATTCAGCCTAGGCTTATAGAATTGTCAGAGCACCTGTCTTAAAACTCTGCTATTCCAGGGTAAGCTATGAAAATATACTCGAGCAATTTAATAAGGCAGGGTTAGTAATGAATCAGACCCTCAGGCTTTTTCAGAATGAAAAGATCATTCCACTAGGAAAAGTATCCCAACCAGCAAAAAACTGGGTGAGTGCAAAGGGAATATTGGGTTGAGTAGACACAGAAAAGTACTAACTACTGCCGTATATCTACATGCAAATGTGACTGCTTTAATAGCTGTGTAATTTCCTTCCTTAATTTCTTGTCTATATTTAAATATGTCAACTAATTCCTCCCTCATCTTCTTTCCTTACTAGCTAGTAGAAGAAGTTCTATTGTTGATTACCCCCCATAATTTTGTTTTTAAGTTAAATGATCTCAAGTGTAATTGTGACTAATCTATTCAAGGAATGAATATCACTGAGATATATGCATGGACTTATAGACCATTGGAGTTCCCCTTTATGGGAGGAAATGCAGTTATATCCATTTTTTCAACAGACAGTAGCATTATGTTAGGCAAGGATATAATGTTGTTTTTACTAGAAATTAACTTTGAGGACTAATGTATATAAAGCCACCTATATCCATTTAAAGTGTACAATTTGATCAATTTTGGCAGTTGTATCACCCATGAAACTATAAGCAAATACCCACTAGCCAATATTTTTTAAAAGTTTAATCACAACAAAAGTATTTTTCATACCCATTTGCAGTTAATCTCTCCCTCTGCTCACATCTGGAAACAACCACTGGTTTGCTGTTGGTTGGTATACTTTAGTTTGCATTTTCTAGAATCTTATATATGTAACCATTTAATATGTAATTTGTGTGTCTAGTTTCTTTCACTTGGCATAATTTTTAGATTTATCCATGTTACTGTATCAGTAGTTTGTAATTTTTATTTCTGAGTAGCATTCCATTGTCTGGTTACAACTCAATATGTTTTATCTATTGACCTGTTGATGGACATTTGGGTTGATTCCCATTATTCATCTATTGTGAATAAATCTATTAATATATTCATGTGATTCTTTATACAGACATGTATTTTCATTTCTCTTGTTCACTACCCAGGAGTAAAATGTCTCTTTTATATGGCAGATTTTTGTTAAACTTCTGAATAAACTGTCAGCCAGTTTTACAAAGTGATTGTCTTATTTTACAAGTGTGAACACTCATTCACACAATCACTGAATGAGAGTTCCAGTTATTCCACATCATCATCAACACCTGGTGTAGTCAGGTTTTTCTCTTTTCTTTTTGTATTTTTCTCTCTTTTTCTTTTCCTCGTCTCTTTTCCTTTTTCTTTTTTTTTCTTGTTATTTTAATGCATGTAAAACTGTATCTCATCATTATTTTATGGTTTTAATCCCTATTTTTCTAATGATGAAATATGCTCATTTTTTTTCATATGCTATTAGCTGTTTCTATACCTATTGCGATGAAGTATTTATTCAAATCCTGTGCCCATTCTGGTATCAGGATGTTTTTATTATGAACTTGTTAGTATTCTTTATATATTCAAGATACTAGTTCTCTGTCACATATGTATATTGTGAATATTTTCTTACTTTCTGTGGCTTCCATGTTTCCTTAATGGTGTCTTTTGTACAACAAAGGTTTTTAACTTTTTGAAGTTTAATTTTATCAAAAATTTTAATGCTTAATGCCTATTACAAGATTGCTGAAATGTTTTCTTTTAGATGTTTAATAGTTTTAACTTTTATCTTTAGGTCTCTTATCCATTTTGAATTATATTTTGTTTATGGTGTGAGGTATAGTTGGATCTTCATGTTTATTCAATATGCTTTCTAGCTTTTCTAGCAAATTTATAGAAAAAAAATTGAAATCTTTGTTAAAAACTAATATGTGAGAATCTACTTCTGAATTCTCTATTGTGTTTCAGTTATGTGTGTGTGTGTGTATATATATATATATATATATATATTTTTTTTTTTTTTTTTTTTCGGTACGTGTGCCTTTCACTGTTGTGGCCTCTCCCATCGTGGAGCACAGGCTCCGGACATGCAGGCTCAGCAGCCATGGTTCACGGGCCCAGCCTCTCCACGGCATGTGAGATCTTCCTGGACTGGGGCACGAACCCGTGTCCCCTGCATTGGCAGGCGGACTCTCAACCACTGCACCACCAGGGAAGCCCAGTTATGTATATTTTTGACATTACCACACTCTCTTGATTGTTCTAATTTAAAAATATTTAATCAAATCAGGTAGGTTAAACCCTCCAACTATGGTCGTCTTTTAAAGGTCACTTTGGATATTCTTGATCATTTACATTTCAATATAAATTTTAGAACCAATTTGTCAGATAGTATTTAAGAAAAAAGAATACTGAAATTTTGGCTGAGATTGCATTGAATCTCCATATAAATTTGAAAATAAATGACATTTTATATAATATTGAGTCCTTCAATTCCATAAACAAAGTGTATATCTCTATTTATTTATGTATTTTTAAGTTTCTTTCAGCAATATCCTACAGTTTTTAGTGACAAGGTTTGGCATGTGCTTTGTTAAATTTATTTATAAATATTTTATGGAATTTAAAATGTTATTTTGTTTCACACTGTTATTTTTTTTTAATTCTGTCTTCTATTGCTCACTGCTACTCTGCAAAATGCAATTAACATTTTTATATTAACATGTATCCTGTGACTTTGCTATATTCACATATTAATTGTAGAAATAGCTTTGTGTATTCCTGAAGATTTTCTTCTGAGATGATCATGCTGTCTGAAATAGAAATAATTACTTTATTCTCTGCACTCTGCATACCTTTTATTTGTATCTTGCCCCATGGAAATGCCAAAGACCTCCCGAACAATGTAGAATACATGTGGTAAAACCAATATGGGATAAATATGGTAGAAGCAGACATCCTCTTACTGTTATTTTTACTGGTTTGTTTTTTGGATATTATATATGAATGAAATAAAATACATGAATTTGAAGTATCCAAATCAGTAGATTGTATGAGGTATCATTAGTTGAACCCTGGGACCATCTCAGAACTTCTAAGCTTTTCTCCATACCTCAGATAAAAGGATTTTCCAGGCTTCGCCATCAACAGGTAATCTGGTTAGATTTCACTAGTGATGGACATTATACAAAATTGGAAAGGCAGTGTTATGGACTGTACATTTGTATCCTCTGAAACTTCATATAATTAGGTCCTAACACCAAATGTGGAGATGGGAACCCTGGGAGTTAATTAGGGTTGATAAATTCATGAGGGTGTGGCCCTCATTATGGGATTGGTGGATATATTAGAAGATGAAGAGAGATTGATTTCTTTCTCTCTTTCTCTGGATGTGAGGACACAAAGAGAAGGCAAGCCAGAAGAGGGCTCTCAGGAGGAACTGAAATGACTAGCACCTTGATCTTGAACTTCCCAGCCCCAAGAACTATGAGAAGTAAATGTCTGTTGTTTAAGGCAACTGATCTTTAGCATTTTCTTATAACAGTCCAAACTGACTAAGACAGACAGCAACTAAAGAACTGCAGGAAACAGTATTTGCTGGAAGCTACTCTAAGAAGGTAGCTGAAATCATTGTTCACTTTCAGCAGCTCCTAAACAATGAAAATCAGCTCTTTTGAACTTCAGGCAGGTGGAATCCTTGTGGTGGAATCCTTGACTCTCTGCATTATCAAGCTTCCTGAAAACTGCTTTGTCCTCCTTTGTTCTCTCAGCCTTCCTATTGGTTAAGTTTCTTTTTACCCATATTAAATCTTTTCTTACTCAAAATATCTATGGGATTTAAATTTTCCTTATTCACTGATACACTTCCACACATAAAAGGTATCTAGGAAGTTCATTCTCTTGCATCAAGCAGACAACTTCCTAAATAATGGACATGGTGTAATGATAAGGAGACATGAGTCACTTCAACAGACTCACACTTGGAGTGTGAGTGTAAATGGAATGATGGACCTCATCATCCCTTCTTGAATAGGATTTCTCTTTTCATTTTTAGGGGTGGACATGAGAAGGAAGAGGCATTTCTAGTCTTCTATCTTTCATTAATACAATGTTTACATGTAAGAAAAGCTAATTTACAAATTAGTTTACAAATAGCTATCTTATGAATTACTTTTTAGAACATGTTCTTTTGGTAATATTGAAATAGTCTTTTTAATTACTATATAACTCTTTGTAATAGAATATATTATAGACAGTTGAGTGAGCACTAACACAAGCCAGTCTTTCAGGTGTTCTTAATTCTACATTTGCTGTCAGATTACTCTCCATAAATTAGTTCTAATTATGGTATTGCTCAACCTCCCAAACCTTAGTTGGATTCCATTCTATACACACACACCCCTTACACACAAAACATCCAACTACTTACCCTGATTAATAAGGGTGCTCTGTAATGATGATTGATCTAATAGGTTTCCATTTTTACATTTTGCACCACTATTCATGTACTCCCAGTTGAAAGAAAGACTAGCAATTCTCCTAATACTCTTTACTCTTCTCTAACTTTGAGCTCCATCATGCTGTCCTTCATCATGAAATAATTATATTTCAATTCTATGTGCGAAAATTTCACTTGTTATTTTTATTCTAGCTTAAAAGCCTTCACATTTCCCCTATTTTCTCTAAGATGAGTTATCTTTCTTTCCTCTGAATTCTCACAGCCATTTATCTCTGCCTCAGAGAGCAATTCCTGGTTTGTATCTTTAACTTTATTTCTCTATATAGGTAAGGGGATGTTAAATTTGAAGGCCAGGCTCAGCTAAGACTCTATAGTTGAAATCAAAGAGATACTACATCATCTATGCATAAATTTCTATGAGGTGAGACCCCAAAATTTGTCTATCTCCTTTTTGCCCATTACTAATCTTAAGGAGACTGATCAGAGAACTTGGGAGTCGTAAATTTTCTCAAGAGTTGTTAAGGATTTATTCATAATCTCTCTTCTACCTGTAGTGGTGAGAAACATAAAGTGCAGGGAGAGCCTTGCCAGGTCTCACTCCTGGTTTTACATTTGAAGAATTTTGCTAGTTCTGGTGCTGACAAGTGACTAGAATTATGCATAGAAAAAGAAGTATTGAAAGAACCTGACATATACACCCTGTATTTTTTGGATCCTGAACTCTTGATACTAACTCCAGACTAAAGAAATCTGAAGGAGAGTGGCTGGCTGGATCCACCCTGATGGGAGGGTGGATAGAGAGGGCTACAACAAAAAGAAGTTGTATTTTCCACTGTTGACAGGTGAAGATGAATGCTTTCTCCTGAATCAAGTGGAATTTCAGAAGATAGTCAGGTTTGAGTGGGCTTCAAAAGACCTCACTCAAGAGGTCTTCCTTCAGGAAGAAAGGCATCCTCAGTGTATCCCAGAGGAACATAAACAATTGGATATACATATATCTATATATAAAGAGATAGATAGACATAGATATAGATACAGATATAGAAATAGATAGATAGTGCAATTTGTTATAAGACATTGGCTCATATGATTATGGAGGCTGGGCATTTCCAGCATTTGCTGGCTGAGGTGCATCAATAATCCAGCCAGTGGTACAGTTCCAGTCTGAGAATTTGAGTCCAAAGGCCTGTGATGCAGAAAGGTTGATGGTGTAGGTCCAGTCTAAAAGCTGACAGGTTCAAGATCAGGAAGAGTCATGATTTACTTCCAGTCTGAAGGTGGGACAAAGTCAAAGTCCTAGTTCAAAAACCATTATTCAGGAATAATTATCTCTTACTTGGGGAAAAGTCAGCCCTTTTGTGATATTGAAGCCTTCAGCTGATTGGATGAGACCCACCCACATCAGGGAAGGTAATCTGCTTTACTCAGTTTACTGATTCAAAAGTTAATCTCAATCAAAACCACCCTCACAGAAATATCCAGAATAATGTTTGACCAAATAGCTAGTCACCCCACCATCTAGTCAAGCTGACACATAAAGTTAACAAGCACACTCAGTAAGCAGAGATAAAGGTTTATTTCTGGATGCTGCTATTGACTGGTCAAAGAGTGGGATATGGAGCATGGCTCACATTCTTCAGGTCAGAGAGACCTCTCAGGAAACCCTAAAGCATGCAATAGGTAAAAGAGCAAGCATTTGAACATGTAATACATTCAGAGGGCACCAGCACTAAATCATAAGTTTAGAGTCAAGTAAGAATTGCTTTCCTTAATTCCTAAATGCCTGCTCCTGCAATTGTGCAAGAACCAGGGGCAGCATTGTTCTGCTGCTTTTCAATATGACTGAAACCCTAGCTGGAAAAAAGTAGGCTTTGAATCAGAGAAGAAAAGGAAATATTACTAACAGGCTGGATTTGTCATTTTAGTCACTGAATAATCAGATGGTTGAATTACAAAATGAATCTCAGGGCTATGAAAGGACCATTATTTCCTGCTTTTTATCCAATTTAATTCAATTTATTGAATAATCATGGTATATATTAGTATTTTCTTCTACTATATGCTTCTTAGTGACGATATTCATTACACCTCCATGTTCATCTTGTAATAAGTAAATTATCCTATATATTAGAAATACAGAAGACTAAGTATAAGAAGAGACTTATGGAAGACAAAAAAGAATAACAATTCCAAACTTTTACTGTTGCAAGATTCTCTTATCATCCTTAAGATACATCCACCTTAGAAGATAAATTGTTATAGCTTGCTCTTATTTACCTTTGTTACTAAGACTACATAATGATAGCCAAGGCAGAACCGCCTCATATTGACTCTCTATAAGGATGCTCTTAAATGAGGTCTGTGATTATCTTTACTGAATACTAGGCATTTATCGGGACATTGGCAATACGAAAATAACTCCTGATTTCAAGGATGATGTATGGGAGTTGGCTATGTAAAGAAATAATTATAGTAAAGACTGATCATAGTAATCAAATAAAGCATAGTTAGTAATCAAATAGCACAATATCGTATGAGTTTTATTACAGTTATTCGAGCTGCGTAACAAACCACTCCAAAAGTTAGTTGGCTAAAACATTTATTTTGCTGATGATTGTACAATCTGCAGGGTTTGTTAATGACAGCTCTCTGACTCCACTCAGCATTGTATAGTGGCTGGATTCATCTGAAGGTTTCTGGTCCGGGAACACTCAAGCAGCTGGGGACTGGAACAATGGGGGCCTCTCAGTCATCTTTCTTTATCTCTGTGTGGTCTCTGTATATAATCTCTCCAGCATGGACATTTAAGCAATGGCAAACTTCTTCTGTATAGACTCAGGACTCCTAAGATACATGTCACCAGTGAAAGCCAGGTAAAAGCTGGTCACCCTGGGCTTCCCTGGTGGCGCAGTGGTTGAGAGTCCACCTGCCGATGCAAGGGACACGGGTTCGTGCCCCGGTCCAGGAAGATCCCACATGCCGCGAGGCAGCTAGGCCCGTGAGCCATGGCCGCTGAGCCTGCACGTCCGGAGCCTGTGCTCCGCAACGGGAGAGGCCACAACAGTGAGAGGCCTGCATACCACAAAAAAAACAAAAAAAAAGAACACATCAACTGGGGCATTTCATTTGGAAAATTCAGTCAGCCATAGTTGCACAGAAAAGGAGGACCTATTTCAGAGTGGAGAAGTCAAGGAAGCCTTCCAGCAGCAGTAGTCAGAAATCCAGTACAAGAACCACCTGACTCTCCCTGCCTCTAGAGTCTGTCCACCAATCAATCCATTCTTCACATTACATTCCAAGCAAATAATCTAAAATGCAAATTGGATGTCATCCCCATGTCTAACACCAAGCATTCATTTCCAAATTTAAAGAACCTATACCAGCACTGTCATATAGAACTTACTGTGATAACAGAAATATTCTCTGTGCTGTACATTATAGTAGCCACTAGCCTAATTCTGCTTATTGAAAATTTAAAATGTGACTATTGCCACTGAAGAACTGAATATTTAATTTTATTTAAGTTAATTTTAATTAAATTTAAACACTACATGTAGTCAGTGGTTAACATTTTGAATAGCACAGGCATTCTGTGATAAACTCCAAAGTCCTTAAATTTATATTTTAAAATCCTTGTAACATCATGATGCTGTTATTATTATTCTATTTTAAGGGCAAGAAAAGAGATAAATATTTTCTACTTAAGATGGTAGAGCGTGCCTTGTAATCTGCAGATGTTATTTTTACCTAGGTCAATGCAAGTACTGAGAACTTCTATGTGTAACATTCAGTGTTAACTCTAGGAAAAACTTACTGGGATCTGCTTTACTGGCGTTCTTTTCTGTAATGTGACGTTTTACAACCTCACATACTCTAAGAGGTTGACCAACCATGGGGAAAAAAAATCAAGGTTGTGCTCTAGTTCTCTTTAAAATATTGATGATATCTAAAAGTATTTAAAGTCACCCCTACAAGATTTTCTAAGTGATCATATTGTTCATAATCCAGAGATTTTGCATAACTTGTTATACTTGTGTAGTTGGTCTTAGGGGCAATGCAATTTTAAGCAATTGTTAGTTCTCTTTAGATTATCTCCCCTAAACAAGGTAGTGAAACAGTCCCTTTAACAGACCTTTAACAGTATGGTGATTTATAGATCCATTGTATTGCACAAACTTAGACTTTTCTCAAAATGAAAATATTTAGCCAAATATTTTTGACAGAATGCTAAAATTTCATATATATTGCATGAATTGTGATAGATACATAAGAAAGACAATAACATTTATCACACCACCTTAAATTAACAAAGCTGAAGATACCAAATTGGTAAAAAGTTCATATGTTAAGAATGGACCTGGAAGAGATGAGTGGTCTCTTTTACATACTTATACAGTCTATTTTAGGTCCATGTAATCTGATCCATACATTAGTCATCTTATTTTCAACTCAAGATTTCCTTTTACATTTTCTAGATGAAAAATGAAACTTAGCAGGGAAGATGAAAAGGAGCAACTAAATTCTGTTTATTCTGTGAGTTGTAATTCACAGTTCTTGCTGATTAGCCAAGAGCAATATTTGAAAGGTTGACTGTTTTGATATTTGCTTGCTACACTTAGGATAATAACTTTCCCACACATGTGGCTAACCAGTTAATGCAAAGCACCAATTTTTATAGGAGAGAGATATCCCAGCAAGGGCCGTACATCTAAATATTCTAATCTAAATTCCCCTGTCATTTCATTTTCATTGAGAATTTCTTGTAGGATGGAAAGTGATCCTACTGTGAGGTCAGGCCAGTGCTTCAGCAGGCTGGGTCCTACAAGTGCTGTGTTAGCTGGAGCACACAGTTGAGAGGCAGAGAATAAAGGGAGAATATCCTGGTTGGTGATGGTGTTGGTGTATGGGACTGGATATTTGGCTCTCCCTGCTGCATCCAGAATGAAATGAAAGGAAATAGAAAAATGAAGTTGGGGGACTACACACTATTTAGCTCTGTATTCTTCCCACTTTTTTTTTTTCTTTTTCAGTTCACAAAACTGAGTAAATATTGTATTGAATGACACAAATAAATATTTGGTTCAACTCTGCCCTCAAGTCAGTGAATTACCTCACACAAGTAATTTCATCTGGAGCCTTCTATTCTGGATTTGTAATTAATGCTTAAATTATTGGCTTGTCTCAAGAAGTAAATGTGTAATGCAAGTGAAATCACTCCAACATAATGCTTCTGAAACTTTAGTGAGCGCCAGGATCACCTGGAGAACTTGTGAAAGCAGTGCTTTCAAGCGTAAAGACAGCAAACAATATCAACATAAAGACAGCAAACAATATAAAGCAAACAACAGCAAACAACATAAAGACAGCAAACAATATCAACTAATATTCTTCTATCTAACAGGAAAAGTAACCCTTACAAATTTGGATTCAGTAAACAATTTTCATTAAGAACAAAACAAAAATAGATTAGGATTTTCTAAATTGGGTCACATCAAAGAATACTTTATAGTATTAGTGCAGGTAGTTATATAACCATTCTTATATCACTTAATAAAAGTGATTTGAGTTTATGTTACATAACTCTTGATTATTAAATATCCAAATATTTTTTTTTTCTTTAAGAAATTTAAGGAAATAACTAAATGATCTGTTCCTAGACTTTAAAAGAAATTGAGTAGTAGGTTGAATAGTGTTTCCCCAAAATTCATGCCTACCCTAAATCTGAGAATATAACCATATTTACATAGAATCTTTGCAGATGCAACTAAGAATTGAAATGAAGTCATACTAGATTAGGGAGGGCCCCGAATCCAATGAAAATGCTTTTATAAGAGACAGAAAGGACAGATGGAGAGAGGAGGCAATGAATGCAAAGATTAGAGTGTCTACAGGCCAAGAGATGCTAAGGATTGACAGCAATCATCAAAATCCAGGAGAAAGGCAAGAGGCAGTTTCTTTCTCAGAAAGAATCAACCCTGTCAGCACCTTGATTTTGGATTTCTGGTCTACTGAACTGTGAGAGAATAAATTTCTGTTGTGTTAAGCCACGAAATTTTTGGTAATTAATTACGGCAGCCCTAGAAAATTAATACCTAATAATAGGTATAAAAACAGACATATGAGTAGCTTAAAATGTTTAACCTCTATTTTATTTTATCAAGTAGTTTGTTCATGTAGAAATTCTCAACAATGTTTTTGAATCCCATTGAAAATAGGCAATGCTTTCACTGGTCATTATCTGGTCCCTAAAAGGCCTCCTAGTTCTCTGCATTCAGTTTCCATTGTCACTTCTTGTAACTTTTCGGTTGACTTTCATTTTCCACTTTGGCCTTCCGGTCCTCCTTACAGTATTTGCCCTATCACTACTCTTCCAACAACAAGGTTATGCAGGAACTGTCTTTCTTTTTTTCCTCTTCCATGGTAAGCACAGATAGCGCTTTCTATCTCAAATAGCTGGCACTAGTGCTGAGTAACTCTTGTGGTTTCTGTCTCTGCCCAAGCATGAAAATAAGTCTGCACGAAGACTTTAGTAGGCTGAGTAGTTTGTTAAAAAACAGCCAACCAATAAAACTATACATACATATACATATACATGTGTGCATCTCCTACATTCAGAAAAACAGTTTTCACAGTATGCCTGATTTAACTTTATTGTTATGATATTTTGCTTTTCAAAGGTCCAATCAGTTCCTCAGCACAGCTGCTCCCAGGAAGAGAATAAAAAAGAGAAGGTTTTAAAATATGCTAATTGTCATGGTGCTGGTTTAGTCTGAGCTACAAAATAGGCAATATTATAATTCTCAACTGCTCTGCTAAATAGCAATTACTGAACACTTTAATTTCATATCAAAACTGTCCTTCCTGGTAGACTGTCAATACAGAGTCCCATCTGTATCCATCAGAAATGTGTGATTTATGGTATTTTAATTAGTTTATAAATAATTCATAAAAGAATATGCTTGCTTACCAAGACCTGAAAACTGAATTCTTATAGCTTTAGATTTACCATTTGCCTTTTCTCTCATAATTTTTTCATCCTTTTAAGGAATGAATGACTATTTAAAGAGTTTACTGTATTTTCAATTTAATCTCCATTTAACTTTTGTGATTATGAGTCAGAGCAATTAATGTACTGATATTTTTTTCTGAATTGGTTATAACAATAAATGAACTTTATCAGAAAATCATCAATATAGCAGAAGCTGCATTATGTTATTTGGGCATATTTAGGCCACTGTTCCAATGTTTAAAACACCTCAAGGATCCCAATTTATTCATTAAGTAGTACATGCATTGTTTTGCTCTTTAAATATATATGTGTGTGTGTATATATATATATATATATACACACACACACACACACACACACATATTTTGGTGGGGATTGTATTTGGTGGGGATTCAATTTTTAATTGAATACAATTAAAATTGTATTTTTGTATTTTAATTGTACCATTAAAAGCTGTTTAGATGCTGCTAAGCCAAGTAATTGTTTAAATTTAGAGAAGCTAAGATCATATTAAGAATATGAATGGAATGTACCACTTGGTGAAATATAGTGGTCATAAGTTAGTTTGTTCATTTTAACACTTTTTCTCTTTCATTTAGATCTCCCTCTTCCACTTATGGAACTATCAGTCATATAGGCTTGACTCCAACTTCCACAGGAGTGAACATAGAACAAAAGCTGGGCTAACCAACACCCTCCAGGGAAAATGTTCTTGAGTGATTAGAAAAAGGTAAAAAAAAAAAATTCCCTTTTCTATATGATTGGTGGCTTTGAGGATAATGCGTCCTTGCATTTACAGAGAGATACTATACTTAAGAATAAAGCCAAGAGAGAAGATATCAGAGCCAGCCAGAAAAGGGGAAAGACTATTTTCATTGAGCTTTTGAATTTACCCATACTTGAGGTCTTGGACATTTTAATTAGGATTCAAGGCAATAAATTTCCTATTTCACTCAAGCTAAGTTTTGTATTCCTCTTGCTTGCAACCAAGGTATCTTAACATAGTAGATAGCCCAGAATATCACGTTATATTCTTAAGAGTTGTAACAATGGTGTATATCTTTTAATATATAATAGGCCATAAATGCGAAACTAATAAAAGATTAGGAATCTTTAAAAGTGTGTACATGCATCCATGAGCTTATGTTTTCTTTTAATATAGTTGATTTCTTTTCTCATATTGTTGTGATAAGAAAAGATGCTTGAAATGATTTGTTTTCTTAAATTTATTGAGACTTCTTTTGTGGCCTAGCATATGATCTATTCTGGAGAATGTTCAATGTGAACTTGAAAAGAATATGTATTCTGCTGTTTTGGATGGAATGTTTTTTATATATACATATTAATATTAATTAATGTAAACTATATATATCATATACATTTTATATATATATATATATATGCAATATGCTATTAAATAACCAATGGCTCACTGAAAAAAAATCAAAGAAGAAATCAAAAACACCTGGAAACAAATGAGAATGAAAATGCAAATACAAAATCTAAGGGACACAGAAAAGCAGTTCTAAGAGAGAAATTTATAGCAATACAAGCTTACCACAGGGAATAAGAAAAATCTCAAATAAATAAATTAAACACCTAAAGGAACTAGAAAAATAAGAACAAACAAAACCCAAATTTAGTAGAAAGAAAGAATGCTTAAAGATCAGAGCAGACATAAATGAAATAGAGACTTTAAAAAAATAGAAAAGATCAGTGAAACTAAGAGTTGATTCTCTGAAAAGATAAACAAAAGTAATAAACCTTTTGACAGAACCATCAAGAAAAAAAGAGAGAGGGCCTAGAACAGTAAAATCAGAAAAGAAAAAGTTACAACCAACACCACAGAATTGCAAAGGATCATAAAAGATTGCTATGAACATTATATGCATATAAAATGGACAACTCAGAAGAAATGGACAACTTCCTAGAAATGTACAATCTTCTGACTTAACCATGAAGAAATAGGAAGTATGAACAGAACAATTACCAGTAATGAAATTGAATCAATGGTAAGATAACTCCCCCAGAACAAAAGTCTGGAGCAAGATAGCCTCAAGATGAATTCTCCCAAACATTTAAAGAAGAGTTAACACCTATTCTTCTCAAACTATTCCCAAACATTGCAGAGAAAAAATACTTTTAATCTCATTCTATGAGTCCAGCATCACCCTGATACTAAAATCAGATAAAAATATCGAATGCAAAAAAAAAAAAAAATTGCAGGCCAATATCACTGATGAACATGGATGCAAAAATCCCCACCAAAATATTAGCAAAGCAAATTCAACAATACAAAGTGTCATACACCATGATCAAGTGGGATTTATCCCAAGGGTGCAAAGATGTTTCAGTATCTACATATCAAACAATGTGATAGTCCACATTAACAAACTGAAGAATAAAAGCCATATTATCATCTCAGTTGTTGCAGAGAAAAAGCTTTTAACAAAATTCGACATCCATTTGTGATAAAATCTCCAGAAAGCGAGAGTAGAAAGAATATACCTCAACATAATAAAAACCATATGTGATAAGCCCACAGCTAGTATCATACTAAACAATTAAAATCTGAAAGTATTTCCTGTAAGGTCAGGAACAAGACAAGGATGCCCACTGTTACCACTTTTATTCAATGTAGTACTGGAAATCCTAGCTTCAGCAATCAGACAAAAATAAAATATAATATATCCAAATTGGAAAACAAGTATAAATGTTACTTTTTGCAGATAGCATGACACTATACATAGAAAATCTTCAAGGTGCTACAAAAAAAACTACTAAAAATCATCAATAAATTCAGTAATGATAGAGGATACAAAATTAATATACAGAAATCTGTTGCATTTTTATAGAGTTACAACAAACTATCAGAAATAGAGTTTAAGAAAATAATCACAATGTCTCACAGTATCAAAATAGGCATACTAGAGAAATAGAAAATCCTTAATAGCAGAGCAAACATGAAGAGATTCAAAAGCACAGGTACACACTCTCCCATTATTTCACAAAAAAGGAATCTGAACCTGGTATTGCTGGGACAGCAATGTGGGTCTGCATTCCAATGGAGGAAGTTTGTCGCTTGTTTTTCTTTCTTATTATAGATCCAACATGACAGTGCAGATTTGTCTGTAGTGTAATACAGTGTTTGGTATCAGCTGGATTTTATAGGCCAGGTGCCCAAAGCAGTTATCTAGAAATTTCAGTTAGCAAGGATCTAGAGATCTGAGGGTCTTGGGGTTTTGGAGTGCCTTCTGATGAGGTAGGTTTGTGCTTGGGAATGGGGACCCCCCAAGTATCAGGGAAACTGAGCTTGGATATAGTATTTCCTGCTGCTAGGAAGAAAAGATTTCTCTTCCTCTTCAAGTGTGTTTGTGCAACTCAAAAGAGCTCCAAGAATCATTCTCAGACACTTCTGCTTGTTTTTCCCCAACTTCCTGAGCAAAACATATCATTATTTAATTATTGTGATGATAATGATTAAAGCCCACACTGAAGCCTCGCCACACCATTATGAATGGTTTTTTTTTTCTTCTGTGTAGTAATAGATATAGGTTAGAATCATGGTATAACAAGGATGCCTTTGATTCTACTGGTAACTACCTTGGATAGCATTCATGATAAACTAACATTAAATATGTTGTTCATTTTGAATTTTCATTATGTAAAGAGGATCCAAGTATACTAATTTTAACACATCTGAGCTTATATCCAAGTTGACAATATTTTTTCACACTGAACTTTCTAGGCAGAATTGAAGTCTCAGGCTAACCTTCTTTTTATATACATGGATGTCTGGTATTAATTCCTTCACTCTGTATTTACCAGATGCTCCAGATATGTGCCTGACAATGTGAGTAGGAATGGGAAAACAAAGAATACATATGCCCTGTGTTACATATTATTAGAATTCTAAGCAGCCTGTATTTTGGAACACCCAAATATATGTTCTAGTTTCAGCATTTTGAAGATTATTCACATTTTGAAGGAGATCAATCACAAAATTGCACTTAATTTTTGTTTTTATTAACATGACTGTACTTCATTAAAAAGTTGATTTTAGAGCTGAATGTAAGCAAAGTAATGTTACTGACCAGTATTTTTATGATTCTGGATTTTACCCAAAGCAGGCATATTTCAGTTTAATACAATGTTTGAAGAATTATATTAAGGTTTTGCTTAAAAAGGCTTTCATGGATTTTTATTGTAATACCTGTGACTATGCAAATATAAAACACTGACAATATTCAAATGTTCAACTAGGGGATTAACATATATAAAATAATAAATTCTGAACAAAAATATGTCATGTAAGAAAAACCAGACACATCAGAAGCTATGAATAAAATGTGAAATAATAATATACAACAATTCATTGACAGTAATGGAAATTTTTATATGTCTACTGTGAATGAAACTTTTATGATGACATCAGAATATCTTTTCACATTTCATCTGTAAACATGCTATGAAATTAAAGTTCTATTTGAAAGCTATGCATAACTACTTAGTTTTTCAGCAGTGGAATATAGAGATTATTACTTTTTCTTAGGAAACTTCTCCAATATTATTGTTATATTACTTATTAAATAAAATAGTCTAAAATTAAAAATAAATTGCTTGAAGCCCAAGGAAACTTTTGATAGAAATGCAAAATAAACCTTGGCAAATAGAACATTTTTTTTGGACAGATATAGAAATTACAAAAGAAGACTTCTCAGTATCATGAAACAGGATTACAAATGACTTATTGATACTGAGATTTGGTATAGATTAGAAACTAATACAGCTATTTTCTACTAATACGAGTTGAAAATAATTTGACCAGCTCTCTGTCCTGTTTATCTATCTTCACTTATGGAAGGAACATAAGAGAATTATCTCTGCTAATTCTATTTGCTGATAACAGTTTGTTGCATCAATAGTTGTTATAATAAATAAATAATGGTCATCAATATTTAGATAACATATGATGTGTTGTGCTTCCTCAGGCAGTAAAAATACACAGGCAAGGAGATACATCTGCTATGTGAATCTCTGCTTCCTTTCATACCACTTCTTCTACAAGGCTTTCAAACAGTCCCTAGTAAGTGTTTTTTCAGTATGAGTGATTGAAATTTTAAGAAAATAAACCTGGAGGTTATGGGACATGTGGATGAGTACAGGGAATACCTAGGGATAAGGAAATCCTGATTCTCTTTTAATAGTGAAGACATGCAACAATGAAGATATGGCTGAGAATCCAATCAATAGGAAAGAAAAGGGAGGAATGTGTGTGTAGGCACTAGATAATAACATAAGAGGTGGAGAGAAGCAATGAATTAGAAAATTTACATTCGTTCCCTTGCCAAGTTTAAAATTTTTAAATAAAATTTTATACAAGTTTAACAAAAAGGAAAATCACTGTAAAATATCAGAAATAAGTTAAAATGTTACATTTTTCAATAGTTGAAATATGGATGTTTTTCTTCTTTTCTCTCCTTTTAATACTGAGCATATGTTTTTGCAAGGGGAGAATACACTTTAAAAACTTTTCACCATGCCTCCTCATCTTTTTTCTTTGTCTTCTGAAACCAGTACACCTATGTATTTTTTCTACATCAACTGTTTAAATAATTTTTTAAAACCTAACATATTTTATGTGGAGTAAAGATATCTTGGCATTTATTTAAACATTCTTTTTGTAGCCTTAAAAATTCTTCCCAGCTTTGATATTACACTTGTAATTTTGGTAGGGGAATACAAAGTATAAGAATATTTAGGTGTATTCCTAGTTCTTCAAAGCTTGCCTCATATACCTACTTTTCTACTCTATCTCTAATACTCTTTCCTTGACACATTTAATTTGTTTTTTTTTTTTTTTGTGCCCACTCAACTGAAACAACGACACCATTTACCCTTTTTTTTGGCCACAATCCCAAGGCTAAATCTCTTCTCTCCTTTCATTTTTCTTGGCCTCACTGTTGTCCTCAGTATGTTACATGATCCTCTCCTTTAAACTAAAAACAAGCTGTGTAAAGAAAATGATACTATGAATTAGCTGAAAATTTACGTTTTTCTAAACCACTGCACGGGTCAATTAAATGGCCACTATAGAAGCATTTGGAGAAGTTGGAAGAGAAAACAGGTGTTTGAAAAAAGAATTTTGAATGTAAGATTATTTAGAAAACAAACAATATTTATTTGAAAATTGATCTATCTGTCTGTATATCTGTCTAATCTTTGTTGTGTTAAACAGTCACTACCTGTGATATAATAAAAAACATCTTGATTTTGGTTTCACATCATTCCTTGAAAATATATTCATTTACTATATAGGCTGGATTTTTACTCTGTGGGTATGAAAGACACTTAAAACTGGACATTTTACCTTCTGGGTATGTCCACATTTCCATAGTGGAGTACCTTTTACTTGAGTTCCCTTGACACAGGTAAACGAATGTCTTATCTGCGTAGTCAATGCAGCTCTTTCCTTAATTCCTTGAAATTCACTATTCAACACCAGTTTCTGCTGCTTGGTCCTCTACCCCTCTAACAAGGCTTATTGTGAGGACAAAAGTTACCTTGCTCTGGCTCTCTTTCCTTTTATGTTCACAAAATATACTCATGAGTCCTTTAACTTGACAACCTTTGGGAAAGCAAACTTATTCTATCAAAAACTGAAGCAAAATAAAACAAAATTGTCTCATGGCTCAGCCTGCAAAGCAACTAGTAAGCCTATTGGTCTCTCTGTAGATATTCAGTTGAGAGTGTCATCTTTATCATTTTCTTTACACAAATTTTTAGTGTGAAAAAAAAGAAAAGAAAAGAAAAAGAGTATTCCCTATCTACAGGGATACACATGTCAATGTGTGATGATACTTACTACTGATGTTCACTTTCTCCAGAATTAAGGTGAAGGAGGTATTTTATTTTACACATAGTAGCTTATACCACTAATCCCCCACCCCTATCTTGTCCCTCCCCATTTTTCTCTCCCCACTGGTAACCTCTAGCTTGTCTGCTACAGCTGTGAGTCTGTTTCTTTTTTCTTATGTTCACTAGTTTTTTATTTTTTAGATTCCAAGTATAAGTAATAATATACAGTATTTGTCTTTCTCTGTCTGACTTATTTCACTAAGCATAATATCCTTCAGATTTATCCATGTTGTTGCAAATGGCAAAATTTTATATTTTTTAGGACTGAGTAGTATCCCATTGTTGTGTGTATGTGTGCATGTGTGTGTGTGTGTGTATGTATATATATATACTATATATATATATATCACATCTTCTTTATCCATTCATCTGTTGATGGACACAGGTTGATTCCATATCTTAGCAATTGTAAATAATGCTGTTATGAATATTGAGGTGCATGTATCTTTTCAAATTAGTGTTTTTATTTTCTTTGGATATACACTGAGGATTGGAATTGCTGGATCATACAGTAGTTCTATTTTTAGTTTTCTGAAAACCTTCATACTGTTTTCCACAGTGGCTACACAAATTTACATTCCCACTAACAGCATACAAGGGTTCCCTTTTCTCCACATCCCCATCAATACTTATTATTTATGGTCTTTTTGATGGTAGTCATTCTGACAGTTGTGAGGTGATACCTCATTGTGATTTTGATTTGCATTTCTCTTGATGATTAGCAATGTTGAGCATCTTTACATGAACCTCTTAGTCATCTGTATGTCTTTGGAAAAAATGTCAATTCAGGTCTTCTGTCCAGTTTTTAATCAGGTTATTGTTTTTTGATATTGAGCTGTATGAGCTGTTTAGATATGTTTGGATATTAACCCCTTATCAGTCATTCCATTTGCAAATATTTTCTCCCATTCAGTAGGTTGTCTTTTCATTTTGTTTCTAGTTTCCTTCACTGTTCAAAAGGTTTTAAGGCTAATTAGGTCCCATTTTTTGCTTTTATTTCCCATGCCTGAGGAGACAAATACAAAAAAAAAATATTGCTAAGATTTATGTCAAAGAGTGTACTGCTTATGTTTTCTTCTAGAAGTTTTATGGTTTCCCATCTAACATTTAGGTCTTTCTCACTGTTTTAGTTTCTAAATCAATGGGGATTATCTCTCAGGATAACTTTTAGTGTTAAATGAGAACAACAGTGGCCAAACTGTAGTACATGCTGTTATTTTGATGTTCTTATATTTTTATATTCTTATAACATACTGTTATAAAAATGTGTATTGTGCTACTTTTTGATGGAATATTTTATATATTTATTAAGTTCATTTGGTTGAATGTGTCATGTAAGGCCTGTGTTTCCTTGTTGACTTTCTGTCTGGTTGATTAGTCCATCGACATAAGTGAGGGGTTAAAGTCTCTTTCTATTATTGTGTTACTCTTAGTTTCTATCTTTGTCTGTCAATATTTGCTTTATATATTAGGTTGTCCTATGTTGAGTGTGTGTGTGTGTGTATATATATATATATATATATATATATATAAAATTGTTATATCTTCTTCTTGAATTGATCCTTTGATCATTATGTAATGTCCTTCTTTGCCTCTTGTAACAGTCTGTTTTAAAGTCTGTGTTTTCTGATATAAGTATTTCTACACCAGCTTTCTTTTGATTTCCATTTGTATTGAACAACTTTCTCCATCCCTTCACTTTCAGTTCATGTGTGTCTTTAGATCTGAAGTGAGTCTCTTGGAGGCAGCATATATATGGGTCTTGTTTTTGTATCCATTCAGCCACTCTATGTATTTTGATTTGAGCAGTCTATTTGCATATAATTATTGATATATACGTAATTGTTGCCACTTTGTTAACTGTGGTTGTTTTGTAGTTCTCTTTTATTCCTTTCTTCTTCTTTTGTTTTATTCTTTATGATTTGATGACAATTTTTAGTTATATGTTTGGGTTCCTTTCTCTTTTTTTGTGTATTATCTATTATAGATTTTTGGTTTTGTTTAGCATGAGTTTTATGTATAGCATTCTTTCTATATACTTTATTATTTTGTTATCTCTTAATTTCAAATGCATTTCAATAACCTCCAGTTTTTACTCTCCACCCCTCATGATTACTATTTTTGTCACCATATTTTACATCCATTTTGCATACTCCTTAATTTGTATTGTGCATATAGATTATTTTACTCCTTTTGCCTTTTAAACTTCTTACTTACTTTGTACATGGTTGATTTACTATCTTTTCTGTATATTTGTTTTTGCCAAAGCTCTTTTCTTTCATAATTTTCTTATTTCTGGTTGTGGCCTTTTCTTTTTCACTTAGAAAAGTCCCTTTAACATTTCTTGTAAAGCTGGTTTGGTCGTGCTAAACTCTTTTAACTTTAACTTTATTGTAAAGCTTTTGATCTATCAAATCTGAATGAGAGCCTTGCCAGGTAGAGATTCTTGGTTGTAGGTTTTCTCCTTTCATCATTTAAAATAAATATATCATGCCACTGCCTTCTGGCCCACAGTGCTTCTGCTGAAAAGTCAGCTGATAACCTTATGGTATGGTAGTTCCCTTGTATGTAAATTGTTGCTTTCCCCTTGCTGCTTTTAATATTCTCTTTACCTTTAATTTTTGTCATTTTAATTACAATGTTTCTTGGTGTGGTCCCCTTTGAGGTAATCCTGTTTGGAAATCTCTGTACTTCCTGAACTTGGATGTCTGTTTCCTTTCCCAGGTTAGGAGAGTTTTCAGCTATTATATCTTCAAGTAAAATCTCTGCCACTTTGTCTTTCTCTTCTCCTTCTGGGACCCCTATAATGTAAATGTTATTTCACTTGATGTTGCCCCAGAAATCTCTGGAACTTTCCAAATTGCTTTTTAATGTTTTAAAAAAGTTTTTTTCTGTTCGGCTTCAGTGATTTCCACTTCACTGTCTTCCAGCTCACTTTTTGTTCTTTCATATCATTTAGTATACTGTTGTTTCCTTGTAGTATATTTTTCATTTTTGTTATTGAATTCTTCATCTCTGTTTGATTGTTCCTTATATTTTCTATCTTTTTGTTAAAAACTTCTAACTGCTTGCTCTATTTATCCATTAATCTCCCAAGTTTTTTGATCATGTTTATGATTATTACCTTGAACTCTTTCTCAGGTAGAAAAGTATCTCCACTTCACTTGGTTTTTCTTCTGGAGTTTTATCTTGTTCCTTCATTGGGAACATGTTCCTTTGTTGCCTCATTTTGCCTTTTTTGCTTTTTTTATTTCTAGTTATCTAGTAGGTTGGCTATGTTTCCCAATCATGAATAAATGACCTTTTATAGGAGATCCTGTGCATTTCAGAAGCACACTTCCCTCTGCTCATGAGAGCCATATGCTTTAGAGGTGCCCTCTATATGGGCTGTGTGGGTTCTTCTATTGTAGTGGGCTGACAACTGTGGGCAGGCTGGTAGGTATGACTGGGCCTCAGTTTTGTGGGTTGCCAGGCCCTGCCTTATGTGGAGGCTGTCAGCTGATGGTTGGCAGGGCCAGGTCACGAAGAGTCTGGCCTGTGGAAACCCAGTGGTCCTGGGACTTTTGCTGGCTTACTGGTAGGCAAGGCCAGGGTCCAGGGGCTCCTAGAGCCAGTGTCCATTCACTGGATCCTGGTGCTTGTGCCAGCCCACTGGCAGGCAGAGCCAGGTCATGGGGTCTGGCTGCAGTGCCCAGGGGTCCCAGAGCTGATGTCTGACTGTTGTTGTGTGGAGCTAGTTCCTGACACAGCTGACTGAGGGACCTGTGGTGTCCTGGAGCTTGTGCTGGCATGTGTTGGATGGGGCTGGGCCTCAGCTGGTCCCAGGGTTGATGCTGGCCTGCTGGTGTGTGAGCTGGGTCCTGTCATGTCAGACTGCAGGACAGTGGTTATCCTGAGGCTGGTTTTCACCCACTGGTGGCTGAGATTGGTCCCAAGGCTAGAGAGCTTTCTGGCAGGAAGGGCCAGGGCCCAGAGGATACTAGGACTGGTGCCTGCCCACTTGTGGGTGTAGTTATTTCCCAGGATCACTGGTTGCAAGGGTCTTGGGGGTCCTGGATCTAGTACCTGAACACTGTTGTGTGGAGCCTAGTCCTGGGTCCTCTAGTGGGCAGGCTGTATCCAGGGGTGCCTTTGGGCTCAGAGGGTCTGAAGGCAGCCTATGTGCTGGTTGGTGATGCTGTGTCTCTGACCAGTTAGATGCTTGGTATCCCAATATAGGTTCCTACAGGCTTGTGAGTGAGGGCAAGTCTGGGTCCTGAGGTTAATCTAGAGGAAGGATTCCAGAATGGTGCTTACCAGCACCAGTATACACGAGATAGAATGAGCTCCCAAAAATGTCTGTTGGCAGTGTCTACATCCCAGAGTGAGCTCCAGTTGCCTCCTGCCTCTCCAGGAAATTCTCAAAGATCAGCAAGTAGGTGTGAAACAGGGTCCTTTCAAATTACTGCTTCTGCAAAGTATCTTAAAGCTGTGAGATTTTGTGTGCTCCCTTTAAGAGTGGAGTCTCTATTCCCACAGCTCTCTGGCTCTCCTGAAAGTAAGCTCTACTGGTCTTCAAAGCCAAGTGTTCTAGGAGCTTATGTTCCTGGCACAGGATCTCCCAGATTAGGAGTCTGATGTGAGGCTCAGACCCCTCGCTCCTTGAGGAGAACCTCTGTAATAATCATTATTCTCATGTTTGTGGGTCACCCACCTGGGGGTATGGGTCTTGAATATAACACAACTCAGTCCCTCCTACCCATCTCATTGTGGTTCCTTCTTTATGTCTTTAGTTGTAGAAGTTCTTTTCTGTTTTTTTAGTTATTTTGTAAATAGTTGTAATTTTGGTGTGCCCATGAGAGGAGGTGAGCTCAAGGTCTTTCTACTTTTCCATCTTGCTGGTTTTTCATTCAATATTATGACCTGCTTATAGTTACATCACACTATATATATATATATATATATATATATATATATATATATATATATATACACTATTTACATTTGATATAATCACTGTTTTCTTAAGGCTTAAGTCTCACATTTTATTTTTTTCATTTTCTGTTTGTTCCTTATTTTTCATTATTGTTTTATTTCCTTTCCTCCTATATGTTACTAGGACATTTTTAAGAATACTATTTTAATTTATCCATACTATTTTAGGTATATCTCTTGTATAATATTTTATTGGTTTCTCTAGTTATTGCATTACACATAGGTAATTTATCAGAGTCTACTGGGTTAAACATTTTAAAAGTTTGAGTTTAGTGTAGAAATATTTCATTGTTTTAACTCAACAATCCTCTATAGTTTATAATATAACAGTCTTAAATATTTCCTCTACATATATTGAGAATCACATCAGAAAATATACTTCTTGTTACAACACTTAAACATATATTAGAATACTCAAAAGGAGAAAGATAACCTTTTGTTCTTTTTATTGTTCTTTCTTCTTTTCTGATGTTCTAAGATTTATTTTACCATTCCTTTTTATTTAATTAATTTCCTTTGGACATTCTTTTAGAGTAGGTTTACTCATGATCTGATAATGTTTTTATTTCCTTTTCGTTTTATGTCATGGCTACTGTGAATAGTGCTGTAAAAAACATGAAGTTGCAGATTCTCTTCAAAATACTGATTTAATTTCCTTCAGACATATACTCAGAAGTGAGATTACTGGATCACATGATAGTTGTTTTTAATATGTTTTGAGGAACCTTCATACTGTTTTCCAGAGTGGCTGCACAAATTTTCGTTCCAGTCAACAGTGCACAAACTTCCCTTTTCTTCAAATCTTTGCAAAGATTTGTTGTCTTTTGTCGTTTTGAAAATAGTCATTCTAAGAGGTGTGAGGTGGTATCTCATTATGGCTTTGATTTACATTTTCCCTGATGATTAGTGATATTGAACATTTTTTCATGTACATGTTTGTCTCCTTGGGAAAAAATATTTATTCAAGTTCTTTTCCATTTTTAAACAGGCTTTTTGCTATTGAATTGTATGAGTACCTTTTATATTTTGGATATTAAAATATATTTTTAAATATCAGATAGGTGAATATTCTCCCATTCTATAGGTAGGCTTTTCATTTTGCTGATTGTTTATATTGTTGTGTAGAAGCTTTTAAGTTTGATATTGTCCCATTTGTTTATTTATGATTTTGTTGCTTTCACTTTTGGTGTCATATCCTAAAACTCATTGCCAAACCCAATGTCAGGGAGGATTTCCCTATGATGTTTCCTAACAGTTTTACAATCCTTGGTCTTAAATTTAATTTGTTAATCCATTTCAAGTTAATTTTTGTAAGTAGTGTAAGCTAGGGGTCAAATTTCATTTTTTGGCATGTGAATATCCAGTTTTCACAATACCCATTTATTGAAGAGCCTATCATTTTCCTATTTAGTATTTTTGATTTCCTTGTCAATTATTAGTTGGCTGAATGTGCGTGGGTATATTTCTGGGCTCTCGATTGTGTTCCATTTTCTATGCATCTTTTCTTTTTATGACAATAACATACAGTTTTGTTCACTAGAGCTTTGTAATAAAGTTTATAATTAGTAATTGTGATGCTTCCAGTTTTGTTTTTTCTTTGTGAAGATTGCATTGGCTATTCTGAGTCTTTTGTATTTCCATACAAATTTTAGGATGTTTTTTCCATTTCTGTGAAAAAAGCCATTGGAATTTTGATAAGGATTGCATTGAATCTATAGATTGGTTTGGTGTGTTGTATGGACATTTTCACACTACTAATTCTTCTGATCCATGAACATGTGATATATTTCTGTTTATTTGTGTCTTCTACAATTTTTTAATATTTTTTTTTGTAGTTTTCATCATACAGGTCTTTCACCTCCTTGATTAAATTTATTTCTAATGATTTTATTTTTGATGCTATTGTAAATGGGATTGTTTTCTTTATTTCTTTTTCAGATAGTTTGTTGTTAATGTATAGAAATGAAACTGATCTCTATATGATGATTTTGTATCCTGCAAGATTAATGAATTTGTTGATTAGTTCTCATAGATTTTTGGTGGGGTCTTTAGGGTTATCTGTATAAGAGAATAACATCTGCAGGGAAAATTTTACATCTTCCTTTGTTATTTGGATACTTTTTATTTTTCTTGCCTGATTGCTCTGTCTAGGACTTCCAATACTATGCTGAATAAGACTGGTGAGAGTGGGTATCCTTGTCTTGCTCTAATCTTAGTGGAAGTGTTTTCACTCTTTTACCATTGAGTATTATCTTAGATGGGTGTTTGTCGTATATAGACTATATTATGTTGAGATACATTTCTTCTATACCAATTTGTTGAGAGTTTTATCACTATACAATGCTGAATATATTTAAATGCTTTTCTTCATCCATTGAAATCATCCTATGATTTGTATTTTTTATTTTATTAATGTAGTATATAATATTTATTGATTTATTTATGTGGAACTATCCTTGCACTGCAGAGATAAATCCCACTTGATTATGGTATATGATCATCTTAATGTGCTGTTTTATTTGGTTTGCTAGTATTTTTTTAAAGAACCTGTTCATGTGTACTCATCAGGGATATTGGACAGTAGTTTTCTTGTATTGTCCATATTTGGCTTTGGCATCAGAGTAATGCTACTCTCATAATATGGCTTGCAAGTATTTCTGCCTCATCAATATTTTGGAAGAGTTTGAGATGATTGGTGTGAATTTTCTTTAAATATTTGGTAGAATTAACCAGTGAAAACACCTAGCCCTGGGAGTTTCTTTGTTGCAAGATTTGATTTTTTTTTTTTTTTTTGTGATATGCGGGCCTCTCACTGTTGTGGCCTCTCCCATTGCTGAGCACAGGCTCCAAATGCGCAGGCTCAGCAGCCATGGCTCATGCACCAAGCCGTTCCGCGGCATGTTGGATCCTCCCAGACTGGGGCACAAACCCACGTCCCCTGCACTGGCAGGCGGACTCTCAACCACTGCGCCACCAGGGAAACCCCAAGATTTTGATTACTATTTCAATCTCTGTATTCATTATTGTTCTGTTCAGATTTTCTGTTTTTTCATGAATCAATCTTGGTAGATTGCATGTTTCCTGAAATTATTCATTTCTTATAGATTATGCAATTTGTTGACATCAGATTGTTCATAGTATGCTCTTATTATCCTTTCTATTTCTGTGGTATCAAACATAATGTATCATCATTTATTCCTCATTTTGTCTTCTCTCCTTTTTTATTAGTTAGTATAGTTAAGGATTTGCCAATTTTGTTTATTTTTTTTTTTTAAAAAAATACCTCTTAGTTTCATTTATCTTTTCTGTTGTTTTTCTGGTCTCTATTTCATTTGTTTCTGCTCTGTTCTTTGTTATTTCTTTCCTTCTCCTAACTTTGGGGTAGTTTGTTCCTTTTTTCTATCTCCTTTAGGTATAAAGTTTGGTTGCTTACATATGCTTATATTTTTTTTTGTTCTTAAAAACAAGCTTTTTTTTTTTGCTATAAATTCCCTCTTAGAACTGCTTTTGTTGCATCCAATAAGTTTTGATATATTAAGTTTCCATTTTTCTTTCTTTCAAGACATTTTATTTACCCTTTGATTTCTTCTTTGAGCCATTTATTGTTCAGGGGTTTATTGCTTAATTTCCACACATTGTAATATTTTTTTTTTCATTTTTCTTTCCACTATTAATTTCTACTTCCTGGTTGGAAAGTACTATGTATGATTTTAGCCTTTGCTGAGACTTGTTTTGTGACATGTCATATCATCTATTCTGGAGAATGTTCTGTATGTTCCTGGGAAGAATGTGTATTCTATATGGTGGAATGTTCTGTATATATTTGTTAGGTCCATTTTGTCCAAGGTATTGTTCAAATCCAATGTTCTCTTATTGATTTTCTTTGTGGATGATCTATCTATTTTTAAAAGTGATGCATTGAAGCCCCTCCTAGCCATGTAGTGTTGTCTATTTCTCCTTTCAGATTTGTTAGTATTTGCTTAATATTGGGTTGGCCAAAAAGTTCATTCAGGTTTTTACATAAGATATTAAGGAAAAACCCAAACAAATTTTTGGCCAACCCAGTAGTTTTAGGTGGTCCAATGTGGAGTGCATGTATTTACAAATTTTAAATACTTTTGATGAACTGACCTCTTTATAAGTATATAATGACCTTTTTTGTTTATTACTATTTTGCTTGACATAGCATAGTTACTCCTGATCTCTTTTGGTTTCCAATTGCATGGAATATATTTTTCATCCCTTCACTTTGATTCTGTGGATGTCTTTAAAGCTGAAGTAAATCTCCTACATGCAGCATATAGTTTGGTCTTGTTTTAAAATTCATTCAGCAACTCCTTTGCTTTTTGAATGGAGAATTCTATTCAATTCTCTTTCTTTGTTGAACCTCTCATTTTGTCTGTGTATTCTTTTCCTAATTTTATTTAGTAATCTGTCTGGGTTTACTTGTAGTTTATTGAAGTTCTTTAAGAGAGTTATTCTGAATTCTATGTTGGGGAGTTCATAGAATCTCCATTTTTTATGGTCAGTCATTGGAGTTTTCTTTGTGGTATCATGTTTTCTTGATTAGTCATGATCTTTGTGGTTCTGCTTTGGTGTCTGCACATTTGAGGAAGTAAGAACCTCTTCTACTCTTTACAGACTGGCTTCAGCTGCAAAGACCTTTACATGTCAGCCCAGTCTGAGGTTCTAGGTGAACCATATCATGGTTCTAGATACCATATCATGGTATCTGCAGGCAGGCTTGCTCCTGGAGTACTTGGGCAGACAGGTCTGGTTCCTGGGCCCTAGGTGGGCAGGCTTGGTTCTTATGTTCACAGGGATGGATCTAGAAACTAGGTTCACTGGCGTGGGTCCAGTTTCTTGAGTTTGATGTGATGGGTCTACAAACTCAATCTGTGTGGGCAGACCTGGATGCTGGATCCACAAGGGCCAACCAGACACTAAGTTCCACTGGTGTGGCCTGACATATGGGTCCATAGGGGCCTGTCTAATACTAGCATGTTCTGGGTTGCTGGTTTCACAGGAGTTCATCTAAGCCTGAGGCTGGGGAGTTGTCCTGACACCAATGTGAACATGGAGCTTGGGGCTACATTTGTTTGCCTAAATCTCAAACCTTGGGAGCTAGACTGGCACTGAGGCAGACCCAGAGCCTGGGTGCATGGGAGCCAGCCTTGAGGCTGGGCTGCTGCTAAAGTATTTTCACAGCCTGGGTCTATAGTAGTTGGGCTGGCACTGTGCTCATACTGGACCCTGGATTCACATATGTCCACCTGGACCCTGGGTTCTAGGGGCTGATTGGGAGCCTGGAGCCACAGGAGTCATGGGAGCTGACCAGTACTAGATTGTGCCTAAAGACTGGATTTGAGGGAGTCCACTGATGGCTCTGTGCCACTGTAGCCAGACTGTGCCAGAGTGGGCTGGAAGCCTGGGTTTGCAAGAGACTGCCTGGAGCATGGGGTCACAGGAGTTGCCTTGGGCCATGGAAACTGGTTGATGTTGGGGTAGGCTCAGAGCTTGGATTTGAAGGAGTCTTCAGAGAGCCACCTAGGAATGTGGGAGTTGGTCTAGGGCAGGAGCAGCCCAGCTCTTAGATCCACAGTGAAGTCAGATGCTTAGTTTCCTCTCCTTGTCTAGTGGGAAAGGTGTCTCACTCCAAACTGGGTTGCTTGGTCTTGAGAGTGGATGATGGATGTAAAATGAATCTATTTTTCCTACTGTCCTGAGTGTTTCTTTTTTCATTTGTGTGCTTTACCCAAGTGCTGTAATCTGTCACGTAGAATCCTGGTTTCTTGTGAAGGTATTTTTGTGCACAGATGATTTTCAATCTGATTTTTTCTGGCTGAGGAGATGAACAATAGAAATTCCTTTGCTGTCATTTTGCTCAATTCACTGAATTTTTTATCTTTCCTTTCCATTTGGTGATTGAGCCCATCCAGTAAATTTTGTTTTTATTTTAATTTTTCAGTTTTATAATTTTCATTTATTTCTTCATATCTTCTGTTTCTTTGATGAGAATTTCTTTTTTTCCCCATTTGTGTCAATCATGTTTATAATTTTCATGGAATCTTTATGATAGCTACTTTAAAATCCTGTCACAATTCAACATCTGTGTCATCTCAGTATTGGCATCTGTTGATTATTTTTCACATTCAACTTGAGATTTTCTCTTTTGGTGGGACAAATGAGTTTTCATTGTTTCTTAGATATGGTGGGTATAATATTAAAAGACACTGGATCTTATTTAAATCTTCTGTTTTAGTAGACTTTCTCTGACACTGTACCAGTGGAAAAAAGGGTAGTATTGCCTTGTTACTTCTAGAAAGGGGTAAAAGTTCAGGTTTCCCACTAGGTATCCTTTGATGCCTTTGGTAGGGAAAGTTTACTTCATTGGTTGGATGGAGCATATATTTCAGATTCCCCACTAGACTTTCACTGACATTACCCTGGCTGTGATGGAGAGGAGTTCCTGGTTACAGGTTTCTAGGTGGCCTCCACTAACACAATGGGAAGAGAGAGGAATCGTTATCATGATGTGATAGTGAAAGTTGCATTCCCACTCTGCATCCTCTTACACAGACCTTGGGGATATGTGGTGCCTTATGGTGGTTGGAGTCAGCATTCCCACTTGTTCTCCACTGACATTATGGAGGGGGTCCTTGTCACCATTGTACTGGGATGAAACCCTCAACTCCTCACTCTGTCTGTTCTGAAACCAGCCTGTGGAATAGGCTGCAAGCATGACTCATTACAGCCCAGAAAGAACAGAAGTCTAGGGTGTTCATTTGGCCTTTGCTGATGGGGATGAAGATGGTACCATGGGTTCCTTTACCATGTTTGCTGAGATAAGACAGTTATTGTCTAAAATTTCTGCCTTGTTGCATTGCCTTTTTTCTGGTCTTAAGAAGAACAAGTTTTCTTGTTGCTTTTTTGTTGTTCTTATTGGCTTTTCCAAGTTGCCACCTTCTTTAGCACCAAGTCTGGAATATGTGAGGCAAAAGGAAAACCCGGGTATAATGGTCAGTTTCATGTGCCAATGCGGCTATGCTGTAATACCCAGTTAGTTATTCAACAGAACATTAACCTAGGTGTTACTGTGTAGGGATTTTGTACATGTGATTAAAGTCTGTCATCAGATTACTTAAAGTGAGGAAGGTTATTGTACATAATCTTTGTGAGTTTGATTTAATCAACTAAAAGACCTTAAGAGCAAAATTGAGGCTTCCTTGAAGAAAATAAATTTTGCTGGTGGATGCAGCTTAAGCCTGTGCCTGAAAATACTAATCTCATTTCCCAGTGGACTGCATGACAGCTTTTGAACTTGCCTTGCCAAACTCCTTAATCATATAGGCCATTTCCCTGCAATAAATATTTTCATACCAGGAAGTGATGTGCTGCTGTAACAAATGCCTAAAATATTGAAGTAGTTTATAATTGGATAATAGGTAGAGGCTGGAAACATTTTAGGAAGCATGATAGAAAAAGCCTAGATTCCCTTGAACAGATTGTTGGAAGAAATATGAATATTAAATACTGCCAGTGAGGACTCAGGAGGAAATAAGGAGCATGGTAGAGAAAGCCTGTATTGTCTTAGAGAATATATGCATCATCATAAGCAGAATGTTCATAGAAATATTAATGTTGAAGTTTCTTCTAGTAAGAACTCCAAAGGAAATGAGGAACATGTTGTGGAAAATAGAGGAAAGGAGGTTATTTCTGTATAATGGAGAAAACTTAGCTGAACTGAGTACTATGTTTATGTGGAAGCAGATTTTGTAAGTAATGAACTTGGATATTTAGCTGAAGAAATTTCCAAAAAAGTTGTTCAACATTGACGTTCTAACATCCAGTACCTTATTTGAAGACAGGGTCTTTACAGAGTTAATAAAATTAACATGAGGTCATTAGGATGACCCCTGCCCTAATATAACTGGTGCCCTTGTAAGAGAGGGAAACTTGGACCCAGGCACACACACAAAGAGAAGGCCATGTAAACATGTTAAATGGTTATCTACAAGACAAAGAGAAGCCTGGAATAGATCCTTCCCTCCTTAGGAGTAACCAGCCCTTTTAACACCTTGACTTTGGACTTTTAGCTTCTAGTATTGTGAGACAGCAAATTGTTGTTTAAGCCATATGGTGTGTGGTACTTTGTTATGGCAGCCCTAGAAAACTAATATATATACTGAACAAATTTTCAGAGTGAATGGATGGAGAAAGGGATATGTTAATTTGATTACTTCTCTCAGAAAATCTGGTGCTCCCAATCAGTGTGTCAGAGATATCTTATTCTTCCAACCTTGTTGCCTTTCCTTCAGACTAGCATTTCGCTGGGGGTTGATAATCTTACTATTTAAATTTTGTTGCACCTGGGAGACAGTATAGATCCAAGCAGGCCTTAGAGTCATATTGCCGGGGCTTGCATCCTGGCTCTCCCACCTATTATTTGCGGGTGTCCTTTGGCAAGTTATTTACTGCTTTGTGCATCAGTTTCCGTATCTTTTAAATGTGTATAGTAATGATCTCACTTCTAATATTATAGTGAGAATTACATGAGGTAATCTCAATTAAATAAATGCTAAGCATAGTTTTCTTTTTCTTTTCTTTTTTTTTTTTTTTTGCCTCATTTTTTTGATCTTTATTCTACTCTTCTGGAAAAGATTCAAATCTACTTCTGCAGCTCTTTCACCTGGTGAACAGTAGAGTATAGTGATGAAGAGCATGGACCTTGGAGATGAGCCAGGGCTTAAATGCAGGCTTTGCTCCTCACTTGGTTTATGATCAAGGGTAAATTACTGAATGTGAGAGTTGCTGTGGAAATTAGATAAAAACAATGATTATAAACTACTAAGCCTTTGCTTGGTACATAGTACATATTCAATATTAGTAAATATTATGTGCACCTCCCCAGTTTTTCTCCATAGTCAGCTATTTCTTGTGATTCATCATATCATCATATACAGAGATAGGGTCAGCTCTTTGCACTGACTTTATTTTTTACATCCTCCCTTCCATTCTGGCTCATTTAATTCAGGCTTTTCAAAATTTCATGATGAGGAATCATTTCCCTTCCTATTTGTCTGCCCCACTTTTTCACTGCATCACAAATGAACCACAAGTTCTTAGCTTTCAACCACCTATCTCTGTTCATATCTGCTTCTCTGTCTCCAGAATCCCATAAGTTCCTGACATGATATCATGTCAGAAGTATGCATGCTTTTTTATAGATTTGTTTTCTCTTGATTTCCTTCTTTTTTCTTCATTAATTTTCATGCCATTGAATTTTTGAATAGCCTCCTATTTATCAATCATTTGACGACTTTCCTATTCCAAGAACAGTTTGAATAGATTTCTCTCAGAAGTACTTTTTAGGAAAATTACATGGATGGATTTAGAAACTTCTGTTTCCTCAATCATGCTTTATGTCACCCTTCTTAATATTTAGTACTTCATGGTTTAAATTCAATTTTAAAATATATTTCATAGTTAGATGTTTTTATGGGCTGAGTTGTGTTTCCCCTCTAAATTCACATATTGAAATCCTAATCTCCAGTACCTCAGAATATGATTGCATTTGGAGATAGGGCCTTTAAGGAGGGAATTATTGTAAAATGAATCATATGGATGGGCCTTACTCTAATATGACTGATGTCCTTATAAGAAGAGGAGGTTATAACCCAGACACGAACATAGGAAAGCCCATGTGAAGACAGAGAGAAGGTTATCTACAAGCCAAGAAAAGCAATCTCAGAAGAAAACACTCTGATGATTCTTTGATCTTGAACTTCAACCCTCTGGAATTGTGAGAAAATAAATTTTGATTGTTTAAGCCACTCAATCTCTGGTATATGTTATGGAAACCCTAGCAAACTGATACACTTTTTTTTATGAATTTACACAAAATAAATGATTCTTTTTTGTAGAGAAAATCTTACCTTTGTAGAATGATGATAATTATTATCTACCCCCAATCAGTAAGCAATGCAGTTTGTTCCATGAAAAAGCAAATTTATAAAGCACAGAATATTATCAATTGTTGCTATTCCCAATTCCATTTGCATTTGTGTTAGATGAAATCTTCTGGATTCAAGATTCCCTCCTTAAACTATGGAGCTCTTCTGACTGTTAATTGAAGACCAGCCCCCAAATGACAAAATTTGAATTGATGAGTACAGTTAATGTTGAAGTAAATAAAATGAAACAGTTTAATAGGATCTTTTGGAAACATTTTCACAAATGTAAACAATATTGTATAAGCAGTTCTGAATTACCCAATAATTAGATAAAACCTGTCAAAGATGAAACACTAATAAAAAATTGGAATTGATAAAATATATAGAAATATGTAACCACAAAATTTAGAAAGTATTTTAGAAAAGTGGACGATGATAGTTCTTCAGTGTTTAGCTTTTGTTGAAAATCCTGGTCTAGTCCTGGGTGCAAATTATCTGTTATAGTATACGAAAAACAAACGTTTTTCAGGCTTTGTTTTTGTTTTTTGTTTGTTTGTTGCAAAACCTGGGATCATGTTCCAAGAAAAGTAACCACCCTATCAGTAGGCTTTCCTTCTAGCTTTGTTCTTATTTCTATCTAGTCTTATAACTTCAAGAAGTCTTTCCTTTTTCCAAACTATTCTTTTGTAATTATCATAATTGTAAAAAATAATTTAGTTACACTACAAATCTAGCATGTGATCATGAGATGTTCCCTATGTAAGCCTCTAATAGTTCTCACTGCTCATAAACTTCCTTCTAACTCTGCTGGGCTTCACTTGAAGCAAGCTCAACACCAAGGTTTTCTTCTCCTCTGGGTGATTCTAAAGCAAGTAATCTGTAGACCCACCAAGAAAAAACAAATAAAATCTTAGTCTTCTTGCTCTGTTTCTTCCTTATACGTTTTTGTTTCTAATCCTTGTTTCACTTTACTTATTCTCAGAACAAAACCATTGATAATGATTGGATTTCCCATTCCAAGTGAAGCGCCTTTGACTTTGCTGATATTATTTCCTCTGTGTTCAACTTTCTGTACTCCCTTCCTGTGTTTAATTTCTAGTTACCTTATTTTTATAAGTAAACAAAAATACCAAACATATGACCATTTTACATGACCTCTCTTCTACAAACACCCACTGTGAGGTTAGGGAACTGTCTTCTTCATTTTCTTTATTTACAACTTTTGTAACTTTTATCATGTGATTCTGCAAATACCTGTTTACTTAATTGTCTCACTTACCAGACCTTTAGCTTCTTGAAGATAGTGACTATAGTTGGTTGTTTGTTTTTTACTGGGTAGTATAACACATTTACATAGTGGGCACTTAATATATGTTCACTGAAATAAACTAGAACATCATAAACAGACATTCTACCACATTTCTAAACTATATTTTTATTATATATATAATATAGTATTACACCATAATAACAAAAATCTCTTAATTCACTACAGAATATCAATGATCTTATAAGACAAGATTTCATATTTTCAAATATACATTCAGTTTACTCAAATGTAGGTATTTATAGAGTGAAAGTTGGCAGGAGTTTAATAGAAAATAGCCAAAACTTGGCAGTTTGTGGCACGGAGCTTAGAAGAAACTGTTTCTTGTTTGGACAAACAGAGAATTTAGGTCACTAGACTATCCTTACATAGATTGAAACTGGGCCAGGTTATAGGCTAACCATCCTGCTCTCTAGCAAAATGTGCCCTGGGATGCTTAATGACCACAGATGATCATGACTTCAGCTTTATGTCTCATCCAATAAGATCTCTTATCTCTCAAGACACTAAAATGAAGGATGAGTCATAAGGAAATCAATAGTGTTGTATTCAAACAAGGCTCTTTAGACCAAAACACATTCCATTTTCTCATTAGTCATGGAGCCAAAGAGGAAAGGGAGGAGGATCTGCATTCATTTCAAATTGCACGCAGATGGACCTCTTGGTTCCCACTGCCTAGTGAAGGCTCCAAAGTGCACACAATTAAATGTATTTTATTAAAACTAACTTTAAAAATGCATGTTGTTTTCTCCCATTTATCCAATAATTGATTAATTACAGCCTGCTTTATTTCTCTCAGTGTCATTTTCTAGTTTCATTTGTCCTTTACACTTTTGAAATTTGATTGGCTTTGGGAATTGTGTTTTAACTGAATTTTTAAAAGATTTGAAGATATTTGATTTCCTTTAAAAGAACATAATGTATCAATTTTCTAAAGTCATTAGTTGGTATGTATGGATTTATTACTTCCCATTTTTTATGTTTTCCAACACAAGGCAGAGGTCATATAACTGGAAAGGCAAGATGGTTGTTTCTAACACCTTAGGAATTTGTTCATTCTACTTCAATGTTATGAAATAGAAATATAACGTGAGTCACATATATAATTTTAAATTTTCTAGTAGCCATATTAAAGAGAATAAAATAAACAATGAAATTAATTTTAGTACTGTATCTTATTTAACCTAGTGTGAAATAAAATTCTTATTTTATGGCAAGACAAGAACACTTAAACATAAAAAAATTCTTCTCTGCCCTTTGGCTTCCTCTCCCCGCCACTACTATGCATTGTGTATCTGCATTATACATCTACCAAACCTCCCTCATTGGCAGAAATATCTACTCAACCATACAGAACAACTTGTTCCTAGCATCAACAAGACAACTCCTTAGGAGAAAACATTCCTTCTTAATCTTGTAAGGGGCCACAATGACACTTAGATCTGGATTGTGAATAATATGTCATTTAATGTAAAGCCGGCCCTGTGTCTCAAAAAACTTATATAACTGTGCCTTGACTTCTAACTGGTGGAACAGTTCTCAGAGCTTTCAGTGATATTACTCACGGGTTATAATCCTCAAATTTGGCACAAATAAAATTTTCCATTTCTTTCTTCAATCGACTGTTTAATTTTTTATCACCTGGTGACATTAGTATTGTACATCCAGAATGTTAACATTTCAACATGCAATCAATATAAATATTATAAATGAGTTATTTTACTTTTTTTCTTAGTAATAAGTGTTTGAAATCTGGTGTGTATTTTACCCTTAGAGCACATTTAAATTTACACTAGCTTCACTTAAAGTGTTTAAGTGGCTACCATAGTGAACATCATGGCTCTACTTGATCTAACTATAACACCACAATAATAATAAATCCCTTTGGAAGTTGCATCATTGCATTTCACCATGTCCAAATATTAAAATCTCTTGAATATTACTCTCTCCCTCCATCACTACCACCACCAAAACAAATACAAAAAAAAGTGTGATTTATTTTACTTCAAAATGTTTGCAGATTGTACAGGATGTTGTAGCTTTATGATCCTGCTTAGAGAGCAATTTACATTTGAATTAAGCCACATGAAGATAAAAACAGGCGATTACCCATTTTAACAGCTGCTAAGTGGTGTTAATTGCTGGCTGTAGACCACAAGCTGAGGAATTTTCTGTGTATTATACAAACAGAACAAAATAAAATAGAAGTTTAAAAAAAGTATTATCCCCATTATAATAAGGTACAGTATCTGGGAATATAATGTATCCTTTTAACCTCTGACATTTATGAAATTCATCATGAACAGATAATATTTATGAGAGAAATTATATATATATATAAACAATCATATATATATGATTGCTCATCTTTATTTTCAAGTAGTAAATACTCAAAACATTCATACATACAGTTAGAAATGCTCTAAACATTTCATAATTTATAAAACTGTCAGTGGATAAAGTTCTTGATATTTAAATTAATTAAGAAGAGATGTGGTTAAATGTTAGTTGCAGGAAGGTGGGAAATATAAAGCATAGTTAAATTAGTTCTGTTAAGAACTGTTTAAAGAAGTAGAATTTATTAGATAATTAGACTGTGCTGACTGAGCTAAGTTCTATCAATATTTATTGACATTTCAGCTTCTGGTTTTAGTTCCTGAAATGATGACTAAAATAAAATTATTGGTTTCCATTTCCAATCAGTGGGATTGTGAAACAATAAACTGATCACATGGAGAAATTAAAAGTGTTTGGTTATATAAAATAGTAAACATGATCAGTATAGTTTATTCTTATTAATGTGTATTGTTAAAATGAAGATATTGATTTGATATAGAATATTTCATGGTCTAGTTTAGGATATAAATTGACATTATTATTTTGGCAAAAGCTACTCACAGAGTCCCCTTGATTTCTTATTCTGTACAACCATCTGTTGATCAGTTTGGCTTTAGGGCATGAGTTTCATAGTCCTATAATGTGACATGTATATTTTCAGTGGAGGTTATTGTGTTGCTACATTTGCCACCTGATGCATATTGTAATTTTATCTTTTACTACTAGGTCATTTCCCAAATCTAGCCAGGCTTTAACTATTATCAATTGGTCTCAATATTCCCCTCAACTTGATGAAATCTTAGACATGCTTGCTTCTTCCCTACTATTGGCCCCTGACCACACACCCTTTTCATAGAGCATTTCCTTTAGAGCAATTATAAATTCTTTCTCTGTCCCTTTGAGATGGAAATCTCCCAACCTTTTCCAGTGTTATAACCCAGACATGTCTTTCTCAAGGATTGGGGCCCATTTTTTTGAAACATAACATCAAGAAAGACAGGATTTCTATATATCAGTCTTTGTGAGATGACTGATGGCTGACTTGATAAGCACCAATTAGCAAACACAGGTGGACTAATTATACTGACCAACCTCTCCCTTAATCTCCTCCAGTACTTTTCCACTAATTTATCCCAGTGCTTCAAAACTAATCTGCCTTTTGTTTCAATGGACTTGGAGATGAGTTCAATCTCTCTCCCCTACCTACCACAATAGTCTTAATTCCTAATGTAATAGTCTTGAATAAAATTTTCCTTCCTCTTTAATTTCATCGTGTTTGACTCTGGTGCAACTTTTCTTTGACTCTTTCAAAAGCCCCATATCTGGGCATAGAAAAAGGGGGTCTTGCAAATTTACTTTATATAATTAAGTCTTACACTTATGGCATTCTAAAATTATCTGCACTTAATCTAGTACTGATCTCCGGTGGCCTCAGCCTGCAGCAGCTTGAAGCAGGGTTTCAGTTCCCAGCCAGTGACTGAGGTCATGTCCTGGCGGTGAAAGCACCGAATCCTAGCCACTAAACCAGTGGTCAGTGACAAGCCCCTCGCCCTACGGCTTTGCAGAAAAAGAATTCCCACAAAGACAGAAAGTAGTGAAAGAAGTACAGTATTTATTAAGGGAAAGAAAGAGTACAGTATGTGTGGATAGACACACGGGAGGGCTCAGAGATAGAGTCACGCCCTCATGGCAGTTTGAATCACTTTTATGGGGCATTTCTTCCATGTTTCCTTTGACCAATCATTTTGATTTGCCTGGTTCAGAGTCCATATTTAGTGTATCTCAGGATTTTCCCATGTGTGCATGATGGATTAGCCAAGATGGATTCTACCAAAGAGGCCTATGGGTAAGTGAGCATCAGTAGGCATCATTCCCCTTTTTACCTACAAGGAGCCTTTCTGCACATGTGTAGTTGGGGAGGTCTCCTGACTTTGAGAATGAGGAATATGTGGTCTCTTATATTCTATCTGTGCAGGGCCCAGCCTCCTCTCTCAATTGTCCTGTTATTCCTGTCTTGGGGTATAGGTGCACAAAGAACGAACACAAACTGTTTGCCCTGGTGGCCCATCTGTCTCCTGCCTCAGTACTACACAGCTCACAAAGATGTTTTATATGGAATTATTGGAGCATGGAGAAAGGTATGGAAAGAAATATCATCTGGTTGCCTTGGTTACATCAGAGAAGTAGAGATGCTGAATGTGAAAGGAGACAGGTAGAGTTTAATTCCTTTTATGCCTTCCTTTGTATTCTTTTGTATCTTAAATTTTTGTTAATCTTATAATTAAAATGTATATACTAGGGTAAAAAAAAATCCAAAACAAGAAGAAAAAAGCAAATTTTCAAACAAATATCACTGTGGCTGATGATTTCTTAGGGGAAATAATCTTTATTTATAAATTATAGATTTTAAAATGTATTTAGAAAGGAATTTTGAAAGTATGTATTTGGGGGGAAATATAATTAAAAATAAAATGTCCTACAAACCCAGACATTTGTGCAAAGGTAGAGGAGAAAGAAAACAATTTTATTATTGAATACATTAAGCTAGAATGTAATGTGCATCAATTGCAGCCTACTAAAAGATTGCAAAGACAGAAAGAAATCTCAAGTGTATACATAACCAAGCAGATGCAGTCATTAGGTGTATGTTCTCAACATAAAGAATAGCTAGTTCTCAGATAAGAGCACTTGACACTACTATTTGTCAAAGATAATTTATCCTCCACTAACTTGATAATTGAGTTGACCATCTGTCCAAGTCAATTGGTTTTATACAAAGGAAAAATAAACTTCTGATATCTTTATGAAAGGAGGTAGTTTTACAAATTAGAGTCAAAGCCTGCTGAAGTTAGACTTTTACTCTTCAACAGAAACTGGGAAATAGGAGCACTATCTTCCCTGCGTGTTTATATTCCAAATAGATAGTTTTCAGGTCCTTGAGAAAGACATTCTTATATCAGAAAGCTGGCAAAAGGACTTAGCTTTTAGAAAAATGTACATATATTTCAAAGAGACAGAGAAAGAACTTACAAGTTTTCAAAAGTAAATATTCTTATAAAAGGAGAACAGTAAAATTCCTTTCCTTGATTTTCACCAAGGAAATTGTCTCTTGTTTTTAATTTGTATTTGCTCTGGCAGTTTATTTTTCTTGAATGAAACAAACAAAAGAAAAATACCTTAAGAAAGCTTGAGAGACATCTATTTACTAATTGAAGGCATAGTCAACAGAATGATCATTACCTGCTTGGCTCTTAAGTATATATACAAAGGATCAGTGTTATGGAACGAATGGTTTTGTCCCCGCCAAAATTCATGTAGTGAAGCCCTAACCCTCAATGTGATGGCAGAAGGAGCTGGGACCTTTGGGAAGTAATTAGGATGGAGCCCTCATGAATGGTATTTGTACCCTTATAAGAGACCTGAGAGAGCTTATTTACTCTCTTCCTATCTTCCACATGAGAAGGACCCTCACCAGACACTGAATCAGCTGGCACCCTGATCTCAAACTTCCCAGACTCCAAAGCAGTGAGAAATAAATTTCTGTTGTTTAATCTACCCAATATATGGTATCTTTTATAACAGCCCAAACTGAAGAATACAAGCAAGTCGTTGAGGCAGTGTTCTACTAATCTATGTATTTTCAGTTTAAGTAATATAGTTTTTTATTTCCCTACTTATTCTATAGTATTTGTTAAGAGATTTTCTAGATTTATTTTCTAGAAAATAAAACATATATCTATAAGGAAGAAAATAAAAATAATTTTGATCAAACATTGTTAACATTTTTGGTAAATTTTCCAATAGTATTTTGTACTTATACATTTAAATATAACTGAAATCATAGTGTGTGTATGTAGTTAAACTTTTGAATTTAGTGTTATATGTGTTTTGACTGTGCAATTAACTTTAAAATTCATCAGTATAGATAATGTATTATATTTTCCAAGCTATGCTCTAGGCGCTGTTATTTTCTTAGTTAGTAATTCACACTCCAAGAGGAGTCAACTAGCATTTATCAGAGATACCACACTACAGGCTGCTGCAGTGAGTAATCTAGCTATCTCTATGCCCTATCTGTACCAGCTGCTTTATACAAGATATGTTAGAACTAGGTTTTTATTGGTGAAATTAGATAATTGCCAAAATGAATGTTAGAAATGGTTTTGAAGATGAATGGATTATCTAGAATATTGTAGAGACCCTTCCCCAACTTTGCATTAGCATGGTATAAAAATATAGGGAGCACCTTAAAATGTAATGCTGGGAAGGCTCCTTAGGCTTGATCCCTAACTGGTCAATATTCTCATCCATTTTTTGATTACATGGCCCTGATAGAGGATGGGATAAATGCTGTAATTGGAATATGGTCACATTTGTCTCAGGTGAACCTTTAATAGAGGATGTTTTGAGAATTCTGAAAAAGGTAGAGAGATTATAGAACATTTAGTGTCACTGTATTTTATTAAATGCTTACTTAAAATAAGTCAGCATGTGTGGTAGGAATTGCTGTCATTGTAACATTTTTGTGGGATAATTCTGAAGGACCAGCTAACCCTTACCCAGGACTACTGTTGACTATTAACAATGCCAAAATAACTTACAGTTGTCTAAGATAAATTCATGTATGCCAGTTTCAAATATAAATATCTCTCTTACTGCATTTCTTTATAAACATTATTTTATTAAATGAATCTTAAAGACATACTACAGTTTATCTAATCAGGACCAACTGATAGGCATGTGCATGAGAAACAATGTAGTAAAAACCATCTTTGTTCTTGAATTTCTAATAATTTTATTGTGATATAATGCCAAAAGTAATATTACTTCTTCAAAACATATGATTATAGCTCTTTATCTACTGTCAAGTTGTTTTCCAGAAAATAAATGCTAGTTTATAATTCCTTTATTTCTCTGAAAGTTACCTCCATTTTCTCTAAAACATCTTTTATTTTGAATGTAATCAGAAAGAAAAGAAGTTAAGCTTCCTGACATTTCAAGACAAGCTCTCTTTACTAACCATCTTTTTCTTCTATTTTCATTCTCAGTGCATATTGCACACCTACGGATAAGCAGTAACCTATGTGGAAAGAGGGGATTAGGGGCTTCTTTTTAATCACTGGTGTGATGATCAGTGGATAAATTCTTATTCTTTCACTCAAGAAAAACTCAAACAAACACCTAGAATTTTTGAGCTATGTGAAAAGGGCAATAGCTAAAGGAAAATATCAGGGTATTAAATTCACAGAAGCCAAGTTATCAATCATATCCAAAGGAAGTGATGAACACAACACACTAAAGGGGAAGAGACTACACCAAAGACCGTTACTTAACCCAAGTTGGAAGACGTGGAAGAGATATCCCTGCATGTTTTATAAATAATATTGTAGTTTATTCTCTTTAGGAAAATTTAAGACATTATAGCCAATGAAATATTAAGAAGATTTATTAGTGATCATGGCTGGTGGGAATTAGAGGCAAAAATATGAGAGGTCTGTCCAGATAAGAGGTTTGTTTCCCTGTGTGTGTGTGTGTGTGTGTGTGTGTGTGTGTGTGTTGGTATTTGTGCTTATTTGGGGTGTCCTCTCTGTGAATTACAACAGTATTTGATCATACTTTCTCTGGCATGAATAATAAATTCATGAATATATCCCTAAATGGTTAATAGAGAACTGGGGGTGGGAGCTGAGTATGAAGAGTAGAGTTTAACTCCTTTTATGTCATTTGTACCTTTTTACATCTTACAATTTGTATTTGTTAATCTTGTAATTAAAAAAATATATAAACCAGAAAATATTAAGCTGGTAACTACATAGTAACTAAAATAATTACATAAATACATAAAAAGAAATTAAAATATTGAATAAATGGAACTTTCTAATAATTCTTTTTTAGCTGAGTTTATTTATATTGTGATGAATATCAAGTGTGGGGTATTTAGACTCTCTTTGGTGATCAGAGTAAAATCATACCATAAATATCTTAAAACAGAGCTGGTGACTTCTGATGAGTTATAGTTGCTGAGTTTTGTTGTTTTGTTTGTTTGTTTGTTTTACAAAAGAATAACTATTAAGATTAAGAAAGATAAAGTCTGAACCAGTTAAGGTAAAGGGCTGAACTATTATTAATTACTTTTATTAAAAAGTAGATGATCAAACTGAATTTTTCAAACTCCCAGCACATGAGTTGATAATCAATACCTAGACAATTTATCTGTGTGATATAAGTTCTTCACGGCCTTCTTATTCTTATATGTTAAATCAATTTTACTTTTTAAATTTCATTTTATACCTAGGATATGTAGTCTCTGATTCTGAAGAAATTCATGGAAACTGAGTCAATAAGTAATAACATTGCATCACCATTTCCCAAAATGCAATACTGCCAATTCTTTCTATTTTTGAACTTAATGTATAGTCTGAAAGACTTGTTCAAATATGCAAACATTTGAAGAATGAAAACAATAGACAAGAATAAGAGGGCTTCCCTGGTGGCACAGTGGTTGAGAGTCTGCCTGCCGATGCAGGGAACGCGGGTTCATGCCCCGGTCCGGGAAGATCACACATGCTGCAGAGCGGCTAGGCCCATGAGCCATGGCCGCTGAGCCTGCACGTCCAGAGCCTGTGCTCCGCAACGGGAGAGGCCACAACAGTGAGAGGTCCGCGTACTGGAAAAAAAAAAAAAAAGAATAAGAGGAGGAGCTCATTTGTATGTAAATGACTTTCTAAAGAAGTAATAGAGCATGTATTTCTCCATGTTATAAAAAAATTCAATACCCTGAAAAATAGTCTTGTTATAAGAAATTAAGTTAAGGAAAGGAAAACACAATATCTTAATGAGTGAAGCAATTGTCTGACTATCTGATATGCATGAAAATTTTTCTGAGAACCAAATGCAACCACTCAGACTAACAAGAAGTAATCTGATCAAAGCCCTATCATATGCAGAATATTCTGAGCTATCATTTTCCCTTCAAGCAACTATCAAAGTAATGTTAAATGAGGATATTTTAAAAGCCAGACTTATAAACCATGGCCTATATTATCATTATTTATTAGTAAAATATGTCTCCAAAATAGTATAACCCTTTTGCACTGAAACAGAGTGAAAATGCTTAAAGAAATTTTTAAAAGACATTTTTATATAAATAAATAAGTTCTTTAGCTAGAAGATGACTAGTTATAGAACTCTGAAACTTAAGTTTTAAACCTAATGTTAGGATGAATGTCATATCATATATCTATATAACTAGAGAAAAAATTTTAACATTTTGAAATTCAACCTGATGCAATCACAAAGAGAACCCTGAGATACATTTGGAGTCATTGTACTAAAGAAACAAAGTCATATAAATGTAAAGCAATTAGGTTAATTATATCTTAGAAAGAATCATAAATAATTCTTTGAGAATCCTAATATATTTTAAATACTGCTAAATGATGAAAGTTTCAAATGTCAAGTGATAAAAACTAACTATGAAACATATGGCATTATTATTCATTTTCAAAAAAATACTTAGTTAATTTTGCACTCATATGCATCTCACACACAGACCTCAACATCTCGCATGCCTTTGATGTACCTGGAAATTAATGATATTTGTAGGAAATTATTTCACTACAAGAGCACATCCCATTCCTTGCAAAGCCTTATTACCTAGAAAAATTCCACAACTTTAAGCATAAATACCTTAATAAGGGACAAACAAACCTAAAACATCAGGATACCAAAAAAGGAACAACCATTCTAACAAGCATCTAATGCTTGTCTAATTAGAATCACAGATACAGAACAAAATGAATTAGTGTCTTTGAAATTATGATAGGAAAAACATTTGATCCTTTAATTTGATGCTCAAGTTATTGGTGAAGTGTACGAGTAAAAAGGATACTCTCAAGTTTAATACTTATGAGCTTATTAAATTACTCAAGAATGTACACCAACCATAAAAGTACTCTTAGAAAGAGAACAAATCTCGGGTAGCTGAGTAAGATCAAAAATTGAAGGAAGCCAGAATGAAATTAAAAGAGGATGCATTAAATTTTGATAAAACTAAATTCTTTTTTGAAATACTGATTCTAATAGCATAGTATTGTACCTTTTTCTATTGGTACTACAGTAAGAACATTTTTAGCACATGTTTAACATATATTTTATTGGTTTCAGTTTTAGACTAAAATCCCCAAGTGTTCCCGTATATTTAGTATTCACAAGAACTATCTGAGGATATAGTTACAAATGCAGATCCCTATTCCTCATTTCAGAGCTGCTTAATTATTTCCCTGCAGGTAGATATAGGAATCTGCATTTCAATGAGCAGACAGGGAGTTCTGTTGCATGTGGCCCATGTACCTTAGTTTAGAAATTCTGCTAACATAACAAAGAGGAGACTTAATTAGCATTACTGAATAAAATGCATATAGTGTGAATTTTGATTATATGAAATAATGAAATAACTAACAAAACTTGGGAGACTAAAAGGTCAGTGCATGTGAAAGGAAGGATAAATAAGGTCCTCATTTTCATAGCAAAGAGTGATCAAATTCATTGTTAGAAGGAGAAGAGTTAAAACAGGCAGAAGCATATTATTTAAAGTTGTATTATTTAGTTATATTTGGTGATTACCAAAGGAAATGACAACAGTATTTAGTTCTGGAGGAGAGATAAAGGGGTTGGTGATAAAGTAATAAAATATTTACTTTCATTTTATACTTTGCATAATTTTTTTAACATCTTTATTGGAGTATTATTGCTTTACAAAGTGTGTAGGTTTCTGCTGTATAAAAAAAGTGAATAAGCTATACGTATATATATATCCCCATATCTCCTCCCTCTTGTGTCTCCCTCTCACCTACCCATCCCACTCCTCTACGTGGACACAAAGCACTGAACTGATCTCCCTGTGCTATGTGGCTGCTTCCCACTAGCTATCTCTTTTACATTTGGTAGTGTATATATGTCCATGCCACTCTCTCGCTTCATCCCAGCTTACCCTTTCCCTTCCCTGTGTCCTCAAGTCCATTCTTTATGTCTGCATCTTTATTCCTGCCCTGACCCTAGGTTCTTCAGAACTTTTTTTTTTTTTTTTAGATTCCATATATATGTGTTAGCATATGGTATTTGTTTTTCTAGTTCTGACTTATTTTGCTCTGTATGACAGAATCTAGGTCCATCCATCTCACTACAAATAACTCAATTTCATTTATTTTTATGGCTGAGTAATATTCCATTGTATATATGTGCCACATCTTCTTTATCTATTCATCTGTCGATAGACACTTAGGTAGCTTCCATGTCCTGGTTATTGTAAATAGTGCTGCAATGAACATTGTGGTACCTGACTCTTTTTTAATTATGGTTTTCTCAGGGAATATGCCCAGTAGTGGGATTTCTGGGTCATATAGTAGTTCTATTTGTAGTTTTTTAAGGAACCTCCATACTGTCCTCCATAGTGGCTGTATCAATTTACATTCCCACCAACAGTGCAAGAGCATCCGCTTTTCTCCACACCCTCTCTAGCATTTATTGTTTGTAGATTTTTTGATGATGGCCATTCTGACTGGTATGAGGTGATACCTCACTGTAGTTTTGATTTGCATTTCTCTAATGATTAGTGATGTTGAGCATCCTTTTATGTGTTTGTTTGCAATCTGTATATCTTACTTGGAGAAATGTCTATTTAGGTCTTCCACCCATTTTTGGATTGGGTTGTTTGTGTTTTTGATATTGAGCAACATGTGCTGCTTGTATATTTTGGAAATTAATCCTTTGTCAGTTGCTTCTTTTGCAAATATTTTCTCTCATTCTGAAGGTTGTCTTTTTGCCTTGTTTATGGTTTCCTTTGCTGTGCAAAAGCTTTGAAGTTTCATTAGGTCCCATTTGTTTATTTTTGGTTTTATTTCCATTTCTCTAGGATGTGGGTCAAAAGGATCTTGCTGTGATTTATGTCATAAAGTGTTCTGCCTATGTTTTCCTCCAAGAGTTTTATAGTGTCTGAATTTAAATTGAGGTCTTTAATCCATTTTGAGTTTATTTTTCTGTATGCTGTTAGGCAGAGTTCTAATTTCATTCTTTTACATGGACTGTCCACTTTTCCCAGCACCACTTATTGAAGAGGCTGTCTTTTCTCTATTGTACATTCTTACCTCCTTTATCAAAGATAAAGTCACAATATGTGTGTGGGTTTACCTCTGGGCTTTCTATCCTGTTCCATAGATCTGTATTTCTGTTTTTATACCTGTACCATACTATCTTGATTACTGTAGCTTTGTAATATAGTCTGAAGTCAGGGAGCCTGATTCATCCATCTCCATTTTTCTTTCTCAAGATTACTTTGGCAATTTGTGTTCTTTTGTGTTTTCATACAAATTCTGAAAAGTTTTGTTCTAGTTCTGTGAAAAATGCCATTGGTAGTTTGATAGGGATTGCATTGAATCTGTAGATTGCTGTGGGTAGTATAGTCATTTTCACAATGTTGATTCTTCCAATCCAAGAATATGGTATATGTCTCCATCTGTTTGTATCATCTTTAATTTCTTTCATCAGTGTCTTATAGTTTTCTGCATAGAGCAGAAAACTATACAGGTCTTCTGTCTCCTTAGATAGGTTTATTGCTAGGTATTTTATTCTTTTTGTTGCAGTCATAGATGGATGTGTTTCATTTCTCTTTCAGATTTTTCATCATTAGTTTACAGGAATGCAAGAGATTTCTGTGCATTAATTTTGTATCCTGCTACTTTACCAAATTCATTGATTAGCCCTAGTTTTCTGTTAGCATCTTTTGGATTCTCTATATATAGTATCATGTCATCAGCAAACAGTGACAGCTTTACTTCTTGTTTTCCGATTTTATTTCTGTTTATTTCTTTCTCTCCTCTGATTGCTATGGCTAAAACTTCCAAAACTATGTTGAATAATAGTGGCGAGAGTGGGCCACCTTGTCTTGTTCTTGATCTTAGTGGAAATGGTTTCAGTTTTTCACCATTGACAATGATGTTGGCTGTGGGTTTTTCATATATGGACTTTATTATGTTGAGGTAAGTTCCCTCTATGCCTACTTTCTTGAGGGTTTTTATCATAAATGGGTGTTGAATTCTGTTGAAAGTTAGCAGAAGGAAAGAAATCATAAAGATCAGATCAGAAATAGATGAAAAAAATGAAAGAAATGATAGCAAAGATGAATAAAACTAAAACCTTGTATTTTGAGATGATAAACAAAATTGAAAAACTATTATCCAGACTCATCAAGAAAAAAAGGGAGAAGACTCAAATCAGTAAAGTTAGAAATGAACATGGAAAAGTAGCAACTGACACTACAGAAATACAAAGGATCCTGAGAGATTACAACAAACAACTATATGCCAATAAAATGGACAAGCTGGAAGAATTTGACAAATTCTTAGAAAATCAAAACCTTCCATGACTGAACCAGGAAGAAATAGAAAATCTAAACAGACCAGTTACAAGCACTGAAATTGAAACTGTGATTAAAAATCTTCCAACAAACAAAAGCCCATGATGAGATGGCTTCACAGGCAAATTCTATCAAACATTTAGAGAAGAGCTAACACCTATCCTCCTCAAACTCTTCCAAAATATAGCAGAGGGAGGAACACTCCCAAATTCATTCTACGAGGCCACTCTGATACCAAAACCAGACAAATAAGTCACCAAAAAAGAAAACTACAGGCCAATATCACTGATGAACATAGATGCAAAAATCCTCAAAAAAATTACTAGCAAACAGAATCCAACAGCACATTAAAAGGATCATACACCAAGTGGGGTTTATCTCAGGAATGCAAGGATTCTTCAATATACACAAATCAGCCAATGTGATACACCATATTAACAAATTGAAGGAGAAAAAACATATGATCATCTCAATAGATGCAGAAAACCTTTCATATTGTTTTTTTTAAATGGGTATGTACTACTTTGTTTTAAAGTTTAAAAAAATTTAATATATTGTGCATTTCTTGCTTTCTTGAATGTTTACAAATATTAGCACATCCTTATTTAATTATTGTATTTTGCTTTAACAGTTCTGTCTTTCCTCTAGGTTGTTGCTGGGAGTTATCACTTTTGTTATTACTGTCAGTTCCTTTGGTCTCTTTGTAATTTGCTGCTTGGACTGTGCTTTATTCTGGAGAAATTAGACAAATCAAGCGTTTGAGAAGGACTTTTATACATCAGTAGTTAACCATTCTAAAGAAGTTATTAGGACACTTTCCAATAATAAAGTGCAAAAAGTTTTGTAATAGGCTTTGTGAAATATATGCCATAAGCCTTCTTGTTGTGTTTTTGTTTGTTTTCTCCCTAACTACCTGTAGTAAAAGTCATTTGGTTCATCTCTGAGAAGATTTGGCACATCCTTCTATTGTGACAGGAATCTACTGCAGGTCCCTAAGTTTTCACTAAAGAACACTAACCCAACCTTTTCTTTTTCCAAATGAAGATATTTCTATTATATATACTGATAAATAATTACCTCTATAGGAAGTACTTAGCAATGAATTGCCATGTCCACTCTTTGATACTCATAGAACATTGTGCATTACCTGACATAGCATCCCTTTAAAGCACATGTCCAAGTAAAATTTATAATTGTCTGGTTTCTAAGAATAACTTTAATTCTGATATTAAAAAAAATACCATGGCATCTGTAAAATACATAACTGACTAGAGTTTGTAGGTAAGGGTTTCGAAAGCCTAGTATATTTTGGCAACTTGTTTGAAATAATATATTGTGTGGTACACAATTTAGGTTAACTTATGTCTTCATCTTAGATCTATCCCTTATTTTTCTACCTTTACTTTCCCTTATTCTTCATTTGTTTGTTGCTGGTGAAGGGAAAAATAGGACTTACTTTGGCATTGGATCTTTTTAGAGCAAATATTGCCTCTGCCCCTTCCAAACTGTAGGATTGTGGAAAAAAAAATATGACTTATGTAAACATTGATCTATTCATCTTTACAAAAGAGTTATTAGCAGTATCTAGTTCATAAGGTTTTTGAGAGTACTAAACGAAATAGTGTAAGTATAGCAAATAGCATATGGTCTGGCATGTAGCAATTATTAGCCGTCATTGCTGTAGTAACCTTCCCTAAACTTTTTCTAGATAAGAAATCAGTCTGCCTATTTATGTATATGTGTACATATATTTTTATATACATAATATTTATATATGCATATATATAATCATATATACATATACTATTTGAACCACAGACATTTTGACCATAGCATATAGTCTCTTTACATTTTTATTTTCTATTTTATACTGATAAATCCAACATAGCGAGTTTTAAGAGAGAACCCAATAGCAGAGAATATACATTCAGGATAATTCTCACAGTTTGCTATAAATACCTGTCTATGAACACAACCTGATGCAACCATTAAAAGTGTTTTGCAGAGAAATATAGGAAATGGAACAAATAATGGAAAATATAAGTATATTCTAATCAGTTTCTAAGAAAAAGGAAATGTGTGCCTGAAATAATATTAAACTGAAGGCTGACACATGGTATGTCAAAATGTATTCCATGTTCTCATCTGAGGTTTAAATAGCATTCTATTCTTGGAAATTCCTTTTATTTAAAGTGTCTCCTTTTCCCACGCAGTTCAGTGAAATGACTTTTCTTTTTGTGGAAGTAAAATACACTGTCTTGGAAAGCACATTCATACTATCATTTATTTTAACTAGTTGATATTATTCAAATGAAAATGAAAGTCTGCACAAAGCAAACTCCCCTTTCTGTCTTATCACTTTCCTATACATTTATTTTCTTCCTCACTGCTTTATTTTCCTTCCCCTCTTCTCAGCTTCATGCATTTTCTAAAGCTTGCTAGGGGAATTATTGTGTGCACAGCTGTGTCTTTTAAACTACTCTCTATTTTTTTTTTCCTTCATAATTGCTCCTTTAGTTTTTGGAGAAGAAGGTAAATAGGCAAAATGAAGAGAGGGGACATTTATTTCCAATGTTAATTCCAATCCTGAAACATTTCCTGTTTATCAATTACAGACTTTTGACTAAAATCTATACTTTCTTTATTAGAAAGAGAAAGGAAATAAGCAAATTCCTTCATCTACAAATATATGTTCAAAAATCAGGGTCTCAAATAAACAGGTTGCTTTGGATTTCATACTTATCCATCTACCACATACCTCATAGAAGTCATTGCGCTCTGTGTGATTGGGAGAGAAAGTCCATTAGCCAGCAAAGATACAGGGTAATTAAAAAGCATCAACTCTATTGTATCCATGATGTATCTCTAATTTCTACAGTTTACTTCCTCATGCCATCGTGTCAATGGCAAAATTCCTAGATGCTAATTTATATTGTCTAGCCTTGAAATTTTTTGAGAGAAATCTGGGATCAAAGTACTGCTTGCAGACAAATAGCCAAGAGATCAAATGTGTTAGATTTTTTAAAAATGCTGTTTGTTTGCAATTATGGTTTAAAATTGTAAGCAAATGACAAAAGGTATCATTCTAAAAATTGCTCTTAAAGGCATTTTCCTCCTGAGAACAGATGCAAATGACTTCTGTTAAAATTAAGAAAGAGGCATGATTATGAACACTGGTAGCAGAGAATTGGATTCTTCTTATATTTGGGATTTATATATTGGGATATATATTTTGGATATATATATTTGATATATATTTCCAGATATAGAGCTCCAATTCTGAATAAAATTGTGCACTAATGTTTAATTATTTGTTTCATAGTCAATGAAAAGATAATTTCCATAACAACTAGAGAAAATGATATCTAAACAAGACATTTATTTAGTTTATTTTTCATTTGAATTTATTTTCATTTAGCATATACTCTACAGTTACTGCTAAAGAACACTTAAACATCTTCTTCAAATAAGGGACCTAATTAAATTTCTAAAACCTATTTTAATATTTAGTCTTTAATTTAAGTTCCACTCTTATCCCAGAATAAAACCCACATATTAACCTTGATATAAACATTTTTAAAAGCAGAATATGTGTAACAATAATACCTCACCTATTCCAAAATCAGTTATCTAGGAACCAACCCTCTTTTTGGAACTAGATTTTGATAGATGTAAAAAGAGATGTGTAGACCCACTGACAGTACTATATTTTATCTTAATAGTAAAGCATTATAGGAGGAGGCAAAAACTAGAGCCATTATTGAAGAAAATTTTGTAACTCTGTATTTTTCAATCAGTCATAGTATAATTATTAAGATGTGACAAAGAGAATCTCTTTTACTTAAAATATTTAAAAATATTTATTATTTTCATTATGCTTTTTGAAGCTACCACTGATTATAAAGTTTATAAAGACAATGATTATGCCTAAAATTCTTCCCTGTGTCTCCAATACCTAGCAGAGGATTTATGTGCTTGATTACCAGATAAAATATAGGATTCTTAGATAAATGTTCCTTTGGGACATACTTACACTAAAATATGATCTGTAGTTTATCTTAAATTTAAATTTCACTTGCTTTCTGTATTTTACTTCTTAAATTTTCAATCGTTCCTATGTGCTGAGTAAATAAAAAAATAAATATCTTTAACAAAAAAAAATAACAAAAATATTTTCTAACGCTCGGAAGATTGTACTGAAGAAGGAAGTATATATATAGTTCATTTTAGAATGATTTCCACTTATTGCAATTAATATATGAAGTGATTTGTGTCTATAAAAATAAACGTTAAGCTCTCTAGAGTACAGATGAACACATTTCTCCAAAGGCAAACACTTAGGGTTTCCTGTGTATTCTCTAAAATATATTTCCACAAGATTACTAAATTGTTTGCTTTTGTTTTTTTAAAATATTATGAATAAAAACAAGAGGAACTGAGTTCCAAGAGAAGAAGGAAGCATCACTATTTCCCATTTGCTTATTATTTTTCAGCTTCTTCCTGATAATTGAATATCTGAATTCATTAGAGATTTAAATCTGTTTATTATTTCTGTGGACTCTCATTCATAATGAATGGTTTCTTTGTGTGTTGGGAAATTTTAATTATAAGCATCTCTTTACTTGAACATAATCTGCAGTATAATGGGACCTATACTGAGGAAGCTTTCCTCCTTAGTAACAGAATTGCCTTGTCTTCCCCAGGGAGCGATGTTAATCTAGGGTTATGCTCTCCTCCAAAAAAAAATAAAAAAAAAAATAGAAAAATAATGGGCCCTTGACTGAATGTGAGAATTTCAGGTTCAAGTCCTCTAATTTTTTTGTGCCTCAAGGCTTAGTATCAAGATCACATGCTCACATTTGTAGCCAAGACAACACAGACTTCTGAGTTTTCTTACAACTTACATCCACCTAATCTGTCTTCAATTTCTCATTCTTTTTAAAAAATTTATTTGTAAGTCCAGAATTGTATTAAAATTACATTTGTTGATTGGAGCCAGAAACTTTAGAAGCACTTGGGATATTGTAGACTATGTTTAAGTATCTCCCACTCTGAAATAGTCCCAGAAATGAGGAACCCAGTTGATGGATTGTTTTATTTAAATGAAAGTGGTAAGGTTTAGTTAGAACTAGAGGAGTTAACTACAACCTATCAAGGGGATTGGGTTTCACCACCTTATTACCCTACATAACTTTGCATCAGAAACTTCATTGATTTATAGCTAAGAATTTCCTCGAAAACATTTCCCTGCTTTCAAACGAAGGGAAACATCCTTACTTATGTTTTGTTCACCAGGATAAGATTTTTCTCTCTTTAAATTTTGTAAAGCATTTTATCTGAGGCACACTTGGGTTATTTAGTGTAATTTGTTAGTTAGGCATTGTCCTATAACCTCTATAAATTGCAAGCTATATGAAGACAAGCAGAGCCTCACTCAATTTTTTAATCTCCTGATCAAATACATAAGACACCAATTCAGGCTTTTGGAGAAAAAATTGTGACAAAAAGACCCATAAAATAAAGTTTACCATAGTAATTATTTTTATGTATACAGTTCATTTATGCTAAGTATAGTCACATTGCTGTGAAACAGTCTCCAGAATTTTTTTTTTTGTTTGCAAATCTGAAACTCTATACAAATGAAACAACTCCTCTTTCCCTGAAAGATTCAAATTTGTAAGTCAACACTATGTTTAGAAGCTATTGACTCAAAGCTTAAACAAAGGACTCCCATAGGTATAATTTTTGCCAAGTATTGTAGGGGTTGTCTTTTGACTTCTTTTTTTATAAGAACTTTGGAGATTCTAATGCTTATGCTAATTTACTGACAAAGGATCAGATGGTACATATTAATTTTTGCTTTTTTAATCTAAGAGTGCTAATCTTTTTTTTTTCCTTTAGGTTAATTATTAGATGACTCTTGGTCAAGGCAAAAAGTTGAAATATTCACCTTGGGGAGGTAAAGGTATAAAACACTCAGATTAAGGTATCTCTCCTATCCATTTTGTCTATTAATTACAATTTCCAGAGAAAATTTTGTGATTATCCTCTTGATACTGTAAGAAAAAAATAACATGTTTTTATGAAAATACAAAAAAGCTCATTCTCCTAAAATGTATCCAAAGCCTTGATATGTCATGACTTTATAGGAATTAGAGCTGTTGTTGAGTCCTCCAGATGTCAGTAATTCTAAGTTATCATTTTAAACTGTTTGGAGGATTGCAGTCATGAAAACAATTAATTTAGCAAGGTTGAATGTCTGAAGGGTCATAAACTCTTCTAGTATTAATGCATTTACAACAGAGAAATTGTTTTTTTTCTTTCTTCCTTCCTTTCCTTTTCTATTTTCCATCTTATTTTTCTTCCTTTCTTCTCTTTATTCCATCATTCTTCCCCTTTCCTTCTATCCTCTATTTTTCAGAATTGTGTAAGGGAACAAAAAACAACTAAAATTTTATGGCAAACCAATCCCTTGAAAATTGAAGAAAGTTTTACTATCTGAAAGGCAATGTTTTCAATTAAATTTGATATTTAAATGTTCATTTATTGCTTTCAAAAGTCTCCTGGGGATTTAGAGAGGAAGAATCATGTGAGAGGCAGGGCCATATGATGGGCTCAACTGTAACAGTTCCGACTCCTCACTAAGTCCCCATGAGACATCAGGAAATGCTCAATTGTAAGAGAAACTCCAAGTCTTACTGGACACTTTCTGTGCCAAAATCAGTAAAGATGGAGACATGAAAATCACTGAGGACCCTCTGCTTTCAAGTAGCTTAAAGTTACATTGGAAGATACAGGAAAACATAGAAACCAGTGAAAGTATATGCTAGATACAGAACACATATGCAAAGTGCTATAGTTCAAAATAATATGAAATGTAATGTGAGTTGGAGGTAGAAAATAAGAGGGAAACATATTTAAGACTGAGCTTTGAAGAACAGATACAGTATTTGTAGGTGAATACTTATGTATAGAAATTTCTAGGTGGAATAGCATGAGAAAAAAAAAAGTTTTAAAGAAAGTTCCATAACAAGGGAAAGTAGAATTATTTAAACAGTATAGTAGGTATTTGGTTGAATATTTAACTTTCCTTCACTCTTTTTGTGTGTAGACTAAATTTTATTAGCATCTGCCTCACAGGATTTTATGATAATTAAGTGAGGTAATAAATGGAAGGCGCTTAGTAAAATATATGGAACATAGTGATTGCTAAAATAATTAGTAAACTTATTAAGAAAGAATGAGAAACAGTGTAAATGTGAGGACTACTTTATAGTTAATTTTGATTGGATCCTAGTGACCAGATGAAGGAATTATGAGAGAAAGAACTCAACAGATTGAGATAAGAATCTAATTTGAACACTTCTGAGAAAAGGAAATTAAGTCTTTGTGTTTATTTCATTAGGATTTCTGCTTCTACTTCATTTTCAGTTATATGATTTCTTAATGTAGTATTTTATTTTAAAAATTCTACTTATTATAGTAATCCTTTAAAAATTAAAAAATAAAACTAGTCTCTTACTATAGTGAATATGAATATGTACATCCCCTGCATTGTAAAATCATAGCATTATTATTAAATGTCAAAAGTGGCAATAAAAACAGAACTAATTGTGTGTCATCAGACAAAATACTCGTTGTTATTAAGTGTGTATACAAGCTTTAACATTTATAAGAATAAGGCTAAATACCTCATTCAAAACTTAATTTGTAGAGTATTGTAGGAATACTATTTATAGCTTAATTTGGTTTCCAGAGACCCTATAAAATATAAGCTTGCTCAAAAGCAAATGCTCTTTAAAAGTTGTATTTAATTTATATTATGGTCATTTCTTTTATACTTTACATTAGAACTTATAATCTTTTTTCCTCCTGACATCATACATTAACTGTTGTCTACTTGTTGATACATAACCCACGTATGCAGGCTAAACAATTCCCAGCATGCTTTTGGAAATCCTATCCACTTCTCTTTCTCTCTTACTCAATAAAATATATGAAATTGCAAGTAACAATACCACATTATTCTAGGGAAAACTTTGAATCTTATCCAAATTTTTAAAATTTCTGACTGAGTTGGTATTTTAAATAACATAAAAATAATTTACCTGTTACACATCAGAAAATTGGTCACTAGTCACAGATTGCTGTGATACTGTGGTATATAATACTTTCTCTGAGAAATTTGGTTCAACTGAGTCCTGTTGAGGCATTTTGAGAAAATTCATATCTTCCTGAGGTAGTTTTTCTTTTGAATGAAGATATTCCCATGGTCAGTAAGTGAATGTGTTTCTTATTCCAATTCCTCTGAAGAAGTGAATAATTTGGTGGGAAGTCAGCCAGCTCTGTTGGGAGGGGTGGCAATTTATAATTTGTGAGTTAAACAGGATGGTCAAAGTATTGGTCTCAAAGGCAATCAGAGGAAATGGAAGGTATCAGAAGTCGTCTTAGCAGGCTTTATCATGTACACCGCAGAAAGGAGGAAGGGTTGGAGGATACAAGCTTGAAAAGATGATGAGTCTAGCTAAATTAACAATATGTAATATAAAATCTCTATCACAGCCTGTCTATCAGGAGCCCGAGGGTATATAACCTTGTATCTTTTCTTGTAAACTGTGTCAATAAACATGTATTATCCCAACCCATCACCCCACCTTAACTAACCAACAAACATATCTAAGGTTGATTTACTTAGGTATCAGAACAACTGTTTTCCTTTTAAACCTGAACCATTTTGTAAGTAGAGAAAGGGCACCTTGTCCTAACATTGATATTGTGGTGTTAGTGCTCAATGCTCATAACATAGGAGAGTTCCTTTGCTTAAGGAATTTGAATTTGGCTCCAAAAACTTCTCCTTCATGATCTACATAGAATTATACACTTTGATATATAAAAATCGAGTTCCCCACTCTCCTACTTCATTCTTCTGGGACTTCTACTTTATCATTCTGTGTTTAAGCACAGCCATAAGTGTGGCATCATGGTATATTATGCCCCAATACCATGTTATTTGTTCCTGTTACTTGAAACTCCAACTTCATGTGCTACACTCTTACTCATTCTTCAAGATCCAACTTAAGCAACTCCTGTACTGTGAAATCTTTCCTCAGCTTGCCAGATGAAGTTAAGAAGTTAGTTATTCCTAGCTTTGTGACAACCCTGAATCCTATATATTTTTTCTATTTAAGCACAGATCATACTCAATTGAAATTATTTGATTACTTGCTTGTTTGCCTTCCTAAACTATGATTTTCCCTGCACTATTAGAAAATATATGATTAATGATCTAAAGTTCAATAAAATATGATGAATAAGTGAAGATAAAATGGAGAAAAAGGTAATGAAAACAGGAAACAGTATTTATTCAATTAAACACTTATGTAACTAAACACTTAGAAAGGATAGTCATATATTTGACTATAACAGCAACTATCTAGATTTACTGCAAAATAAAATGTAATTCAGTTTAAAGAGAAATCTAACATGTGAAAGAAGTAGATTCAAAGAAAAATACAAAATTTCATCAGTAGCAGTTGTGATCGTTGTAAGGATCAGCTCATAATCCAGCCCATGTGTATTGAATTGTACTCTGAATCCTAGGGATAGAGAAGAAACCATGAACTCTTTATTTTTTTAAAATAACACTCATTTTAGAGAGCTTATGGTATGAGAACATAATTTCATTTTGGCTCCCTCTTTGTGGCAGGCAAAACAATCTGTTTGTGTGTTTATTTATTAATTTGTTTACTTTTTTATCTGTTTAGTCACAAAACACAGAAAAGGGGCTTACTTGTTTTCTTTCCAGGCTTTCTCTGTCTTCTGTGAAGGCTTGCTTTTCAGAAATACTGTGGTTGTTTTCTAAGGTTCCTGTTTGAAAAATACAACTGACACATACCGAGAACACACAGAATGTCTCCTGGCAAAGTGGAAGGGTTTCTAAGTCAAGAAACATAATATAGATGGATTGCTAGAATCCTTTTACATGGATTGCTAGGATCCCTGATTGGTACATAAGAAGGTCTTTATGTTGAAGATTGTATGTGTTTATACTCATTTTCTTATGACAATCAGGAAGAATTAAGCAACATTGATATTTATTACACATACACTAACATAGTAGTGTATGTGTAATTTATAAATTAATGTGTGTGTGTATTTGGGGGCATGCCAATAAAATTTTTTAGATTTTTTTTTTTTTTTATGAATGAGGGCATGTCAATAAAAACTTTTAGATAGTGCTAATATGCAAAGTTGTAGTCACTGATATATACAGAATAGAGAGTTACTAGGAATGTGGTAATCAAGTCCAGAAATATGATCAATTTCCTGATCTAGTTATATTCAAAATATACAGGAATATAAATATTATATAAAATTGCATTTGTTTTCTTGCCTGAGTATTACATTATTGCTGCTGTTTATGTTGTTATTTAATTATGATGACGATGATGATGATGGTGAAAATGATGACAACAATGATGCGGGTTTTGGGAATACTTCTTCCTCAACTTTGATGTGTCTACTTCACAAAAAGCAAAATTGTTATGCTTCTGGACCTTTATTTTGTCCTTTCTATTATTGATGCATAATGAAGAATAAGTGCATGTTTGGCTCCCTCTACTCATTTTTTTTTTTTTTTTTTGCACGGGGGGGAATGCATCTTCTCAGCAAGATCACAAGGTATATCTATTCTTTGATGTCATAGGTTGATGCAAACACCTAATTGCCTAATTCTGGGATTTAGTTAGAAAGCCCATAGGTCAATAGAATTAAAATCTTATTTTCCAATCTGGACTCATTTAGTTAAAAATAAAACAGTTGTTTTGCTTCATCTTTACCCACTAAATGGTCGAATGCTCTAGATTGGATGCTCTCTCTGAGACTTCAACAGTAATTATGATGTTGATCTAAACTGAATAAACTCTCAGGTAAGAAGATGAGCACAAAGTTTTACCTACATCTTCTTCAGCAGGAATCTGACTAAATTAGGCACACAAAAACAGTGGGAACAGAAATTATTTGACATGGATTCTAAGAAAAGTAGTTAAAAGTGGTGTGAAGGGCTTTAGCACTATTGAGTCTATTGTTATCTGTATTAGATTTCTATTGCTGTTGTAGTAAATCGCCACAAAATTAGTGGCTTAAAACAACACACATTTATTATCTTATAGGTCTGGAGGTAGGAAGTTCTAAAATCAAGATGTTAGCAAAGGCTGAGTTCCTTCAGAATTCTCTAGGGAAGAATGAATTTTCTTGCCTTTCCCAGCTTCTAGAGGTCACCCATGTTCCTTGGTTCATGGGCTCTTTCTCCAACTTCAAAGCTGGCAGTGTAGAGTGTTCAATTTTTTTTTCTCTCTCTCCCTGACCTCTTTTTCCATGTCACTTTTTTTTTTTAAGACTCTGATTTCCTGCTTCCCTCCTTTAAGAGTTCTTATAATTATGTTGGATCCATCCAGGTAATTCAGGAAAATATCCCTATTTTATGATCTTAATCTGACCTGCAAAGTCTTTTTTGCCATGTAAGGTAACATATTCATATGTTTCAGGGATTAAGAGGTAGCAATCTTTGAGGACTATCATTCTGTTTATCATACCATCCTTTTAATAAGATGGTAAATCCTTTAAGAATCATTTCTTGCAAATAGATTTAATGGAAAATTAGAATATATGAAAGAATAAAACCATGACCAAATGTTTATTCAAGCTTAGATTTTATTTTTATATTTTAACTTTTCACTTGAAATAATTTCACATTTATATAAATGTTGCAAATATAAATAAAATATTTACTTCCCATATATCCTTCACTTGGCTTCCCTAAGTGATTATATTTTGCATAAACACATAAAATTATCAAAATTAGAAAATTATCATTGGTACAATGTATTAACTAATTTATTGGACTTGTTCAAAATATATTTGTCCCACCAATATCCATTTTCTAGGCCTGGACCATATCAAATATCCTATATTAAAATTAGCAGTCTTATTAATCTATTTTAAGATCCTTAGCTTTTCTTTGCTGTTCATAGCCTTGATATTTTGAAGAGTACTGGTCAATTCATTTATAGACTGTCCCTCAATTTGAATTCTCTGATTTCTTCATGATTAAGTTCAGAAGTGATGTTGTGCCTTTCTCAGCACATCATATCAGAGAGTATATGATATATTGACCACCAATATAGAATTTAAAGAGTCTTTCATTCAGTTAAAAAAAAAAATAAGTAAAAACTTACTACAAATATACAGTAATCAAGTCAGAGTTATACTGGAAAAACAAAAGATGTGTAGGTCAATGGAATAAAACTGAGAGTCCAGAAACAAGCATCCACATTAACAGTGATTTGATTTTTGAAGAGATTGTACCAAGGAAATTTAATGGGGCAAAAGAATGGTCTTTCAACAAATGGTTCTAGGAAAACTGGATACCTACATGTAAAAGAATGATGTTGGACAATTACATCATACAGAAAAGCTAACTCAAAAACTATAAAAACTATAAAAAGTGTTCAATATAATCACCCATAAGAGAAATGCAGATCAAAAACACAATGTGATACAACTCACACCCACTAGGATGACTATAATCGAAAAGTCAGATAATGTCAAGTGTTGCCAAAGATGTGGAGAAACTAGAACGCTTATACATTGCTAGTAGAAATACAAAATTATGCACTCACTTTGGAAAACAGTCCAGCAGCTTCTCAGCATGTTGCACATGGTGTTATCACCATATGATCCAGTAATTGCACTTCTAGGTAAGTACCTAAGATAAATAAAAACATATGTCTATACAAAAACGTGTTCATGTATATTCATTACAGCATTGTTTATAATAACCAAAAGTGAAATGTCCTTCAACTGGACATATTGCAACCAAATGTCCATCAACTGATGCAATATGGTATATCCATACAATGAAATATGATTTGTCAATTAAAAAATGAAGCATTCTTATATGCTGTAACATAGACAAATTCTGGAAATACTATGTTAAGTGAAAGAAATGAGTCACAAAAGACCATGTATTGAATGATTTCATTTACATCAAATGCCCAGATTAAGCATATTTACAGAGAGAGAAGGTAGATTAGTGATTTCCTACAGCCGAAGTTGGGGATGGAGTGAGACAGTGATTAGGGAGAAGTGGGAAGTGCTTGCTAATAGGTACACATTTTCTTTTCGGAGTGATGAAAAGCTTCTAAAATTGATTATGGTGATGGCTGCACAAGCCTGTGAATATACTAAATCTACTGAATGTTACAACTTTAGGTGAATTGTACAGTACGTGAATTATATCTCAATGATGTTGTTATACTAAAAGACAAAAATTACTTGTATCTTTCTCAACATTCTTTGCTCTATTACCTTTAAATTTTTTATTCCTCAAACATATTCATTATTTAATTCAATAAATATTTATTGAATGTATACTGTGTGTTAGGAATTGATACAGTCATTTGGACTACAGGAGTGAAAATTGAGGCAAAAATTACTGCTTTAAGATTACATTTTAGTGAGGCAGATAGAACATGATCAAGATTAGAAGTATAAATATCATGCTAGATAAAGATATTACCTAAGAAGAAAAATAAATAAATTAAGGAAAGGAGAATTGTTCATGCACAAAACTTTAGACAGCATAGCCAGGGAAAGTCTCACTGAGAACATGGTCTTTGAAGACTGGAAGGAAATGAGGCAGTGAGTCCTGGATTTATCAGGGGAAAGAGAAAAATAGAGGAGACAATAAGTGTAAAGTCTATGAAGTCTTTTCAGAACTATTAAGAGAACATTGTAGCTGAAGAATAGCAAGTGAGGAAAAATAAATAGTAAATGAATTTAGGAAGAAAGTGTTGACAAAATTACATAGAGCTTTGTCACTTATGATAAAGATTTAGACATTTTTTTCGATTGAAACAAGAAAACATTGGTAGATATTTGTTATAAAAGTGATGTCATGTATATGATATTTTTAAAGAATCGATCTTATTCTGGTTTCAAGGATAGTCTGTAGCAGGGTAAATAAAGCCAGAGACCAGTTATGAGGTATTTGTGTAATAGTGGAAAAATATATTATCTTATATCGAGGTTATGGTTCTGAACCCAACACACAGAATATAGTGTGAATGGTGCTCCTTGGAATTTTGCCACATGAAGACTTTAGTTAATGCAGTTGGTGTAAAGGGGCCAAATTCAAAAATATTTTGAAAGTAGAACCAACCAAATTTATTTACAGATTATCTGTGGAGGAATTTGTGAGTAAAAGAGAATCACAAAATGTGATCTTAGGTCTTCAGCCTGAGCTCCCCTAAGAAAGGAGTTGTCATTTCTGAAATTGTAGGAGAATCATGTGCATAGAATATCATGAGCTCAGTTTTGTGCAAGCTAAGTTTAAGGCATCTATTAGATATCTAAATGAAGCTGTCTTTGCAATTAATAGATGAAGTTGAGGGAAGAAGTCTGGTCTGGAGACATAAATTTTGGAAATATCAAATTGATGCTATTTAAAGCCAACAGCCAGAATGAGAACATATTGAACTTTTTAAAATTCTCACCAAATTAATCACCTCTTCTATTAGACTTTCTCTATTCCTTCAAACTCTGTTAGATGCTCCTCCCATGCATTTTTTTAGTGATCAGTACAGCATACTGCAATGCCATAACATTCTTATATGCTAAATGTTGTGTGTGGTGGGAATATGCACCACCTTATTATACTTCGGTGTAAGCTTTATTTCCGTATAGCTTTTCACAGAATAAGGTATTTATAAATATGTATAAAATGGATGAATGAAGGAATTTTGAAGCAATCTACAAGTTCTGAGATAAAAGGGAGACTCTAAGAAATGAGTTTATAATTAGTGTAATGAATTCCCTTATGAGATTACGAGAATCTCATCACTGAAAGTATCCAAGTAAAATGTAAAATATTTAATTTCTGTCAAGAATCTTGTAAAAGGCAGTCTTGTGCATTATGGACAGTAGCTCTGAGAAATCTAGCAACTCTAAAATTTTAATATCTATGAATCAAATGAATTTATTAGTAGGGCAATGAAATGAGTGAATAATACAAATGTAGGAAGATCCACTAAAATAAAAGGTAGTGATGTTAAGGTGTCATCTGCATGTCCAGCTGTCTTTCTAAGAAAAGGCATCAATAAAATGTTATTACCCTGGCAATTTCATCAAATTCAATGTTGCATCTCTCAGCCAGATCCTCAAGGATTTAAAGATGCTTAATTACGCACAGAGAATTCACAAAAGACTTGATATTGTATTAATTTATTATACAATGAAAAATTGAACTGTCAAGGGTATAAGATAGTCAAATAAGTCTGAACAGTTTTCTCTGTAGGAAAGCCATGAGGAGAATGAATTTAGCAAAATAACATCTTGTTTAGCAGGAACAAGAAGTCATCACAAGAAGAAATATAGGTTTATCATTTGAACGTTTCCATGTTTGTTCAGGCTTGGATGCTCTAAGGTCAATCTTCTCAATAGGATGAACTTCCTCTCAGTACTCTCTCCTATAGAGGTGTTAAGAACTTTGCCTCTGGCTGTTGCTTTTCTATGTTCCATTTCTTCCTAACACTGCTCTGATTAACTTGTTTTATATATATATATATACTGACTTCAGTTTAATCTTGCTCTTCTTATGAAATATTCCCTTTTGTTAAACCATTTGTTATAGTTAATGTACAACGTTGTGTTAGTGCCAGGTGTATAGCAAAATAATTCAGATAAACATATATATATGTGTGTGTGTGTGTGTGTGTGTGTGTGTGTATGTGTGTGTGTGTGTGTGTGTGTATATATATATATATATATATATATATATATATATATGCAGTGTCTTTACCTGCCTATTCTTAATAGATGAGTTGAGTTTACAGTCTTATTTTCAGGGAGGAATGAGTTAATGCAGCTGTCCTGCTGTCCATTCAATTTTTTTTTAAAAAGAAGACACTCCTAGAAGCAAGAAAACAAGGCAGGGAACCATGTTCAGTCTCCTTTTCTGCTGGACCTCTGCATAAAGAGGAGGGAGAGACTTCACCTCTGTAATGATCTCAGGATCTGTTCTGGCTAAGGGTATTCTATAACTAATAGAGCTTAGGATCTTTGAGGCATGAGAATGTCACCAAAGCACACAACTCCATGGAATTAAAAATAGAGATGTTTTGGGACTTCCCTGGTGGTCCAGTGGTTAAGACTCCAAGCTTCTACTACAGGGAGCATGGGTTCGATCCCTGGTCAGGAAGCTAAGAACCCACATGCCACATGGTGTGGCCCAAAAATAAATAAATAAAAGAAACCCTTCTCTAGAGTGAGCACTCACCAAACCCACTGATTTATCACTTAAAAAAAATAGAGATGTTTTATAAATTAACTGCTCCTTATTGATAAGAAAATCTTCAGACTTAACTCAGACTCCATCTATCTGGGCCAGAGGTGCATGCCATACATAGTAACAAGAACCTGGGGAGCCATCCTCAATGTCATAGATGTATTTCTGCTTCTTCTGAGCTTCTAATTTATGGTATCTTTGAAATTACTTAGTAAATCTTGTTACTGGGTAAGGTATTTGATTTGTGTGTGGCTGATTTAACAATGAAAACCTATGAGTTAGATCAAATGATCGAAAGAGATATCTTATTCCTTCATCTCTAATATGTAGAAGAGTGAAAAGGGAGATCACTTCATTATTACCACTATGTAATATCTCCAAGAGTTATATCTGAAAGGGTTTTAAAATATATATATATATATATATATATACACACACACACACATATATATGTATGTATGTAATTCAAATAATAGAATGGGACCATTCATCCTATGACTAATACAAAGAAGTTCAAATAAATTTGAATGGTTTTATTAGGTAATGTGATGTAGAAAGGTAATATAGACAGTATTTGATGTTTATAGAACTAACCACACTGCTCTAGCAATATTCATTCTTTGAAATCCTGTATGCTTTGAGTGCCAGCTCAATAATATTTGTAAGAATATGATCTTATTTACCTATAATGAGATGCATTACAAAACTATATAGCATTTTAACTTCTTTATGTACTACAAAGCTCATCATTCCTCCTTAATTTACAGCTCAGTAATCAAGACCCTTACAATTTATGTACATTGTTCAATATCACACAATTATTAGCACGAGGGACAGAGCTATATCCCAGATTTTTGACTTTTCTCTTACTGTTACCTCCACTATAGCAAAGTATAAAGCACAAAATTCACGTTTGAAAATATCATACTAGTGAAGGGTGGGTCTATAAGGAAAAATGTAAAATATGTAAAAGATTTTTCTGATGATGTTTTGTTTTCTTTTTTTTTCTTCTTTTCTCTTTGAAAAACAGTGTTTTGTTGACTCTCTCACCCTTCTAGATATGTTACTGTGTGATCTGTATCTAGAAACCATAATAAAATTTGTCAGTTTTCTAGGTCTAAGCAATTTGCTTAAACAGTTTAATCTATTTGTAAGAACTCATCAGCCAACCGTAAAGTTTGCAACTTCAAATTGCACGTCAGAAATTTATTAAAATACAAGATTTGCTATAAAAGTAAAAATGATAACAATAGCAACCAAAGCAATTGAAATATAACATGTAAATATATTACAGCTATGTTATTAGGAAAATTATAATTAATGATGTGTCAAGAACTTTCAATAGGAGATCCATTTTTCAGGGTGTTTATAAGTTAAACATAAAATGATTAATTCTGACAAGTATAGTTGTTTACAATAAGAAAACATAGACATTTTCTATGGCTGTACAAAATAGAAATTATCTTCAAAAAGTAGTTTATTTTTTCACTAGCAATAAGGTGGTTTATTGAATATATATATAATAAGCTATTATAGTTAGTAGGTCTAGATATTTTAGTGAATTAAATTTTAACTTAATTTTATATTTATTCCCTCAATTAGCTGTTCATTTCTATGTTTAATTTAAAACATAAGATCATATAAAGTTATATTTGAACCAAACCATATAGTGTAAATTTAGTGTGGATGCAACAAGCCTATCTCATTAAAAAAGTTTCATTAACAATATATATACATAACTTTGAGGTAACAAATCTCCCCCAAAAATCTAACATTTGGCAAATAATTTAGATTTAGAAAACAAGTCCTAACATCCCAAAATGAAAACAAAAACACTTCCTTAAAAATCTGCAAAATGTTCAAGAAATCACCTCACAAAAGAAGATATAGGAATGGCCAACACATTAAAAAGTGATCAGTGTCACTTGTATCAGGAAAATAAACACTGAAACTACATTTTATTACCATTTGAAACCAACTGTAATGAATTGAAAAGAAAGACTGACAACACCAAATACCAGTGAGGATGTAGGACATATTTTACTGGTGGGAATGTAAGTGCTTACCTATATTGTAGAACTCCTTTTGTGGATTTTAATAATTTTAGAGATGTTTAGCCAAGAGAAATGAATATAAATATTTTCAGAGAAATACTGTAGTCTTATTAATTTAAAAAATCCAAATATCCATCAAAAGGAAACAAATTCTCATTCTGTCAAATATATTATGCTATTCAACAACAAAAAATAATTTGATATGCACAAAAACATGAGTGAATCTCACAGTCATTAAACTAAACAAAAGAAAAACTGACATAAATGTATTTATACTGCAGCATTACATTTATATAAAGTTTAAGAACAGGAAACATTAACCCTTGTGATAGAAATTAGAAGAGTGGCAGTCTCTTCAGAAAGTGAGGATGACAATTTGACTAGGAAGGATACAGGGGCTTTCTTGGGTAAGAAAAATGTCATAACAAGTGTGATCCAAGTGTGGTTTACATGAATGTATACCTTTGGCAAGACTTACTGAATTTTATGCTTAAGATCTATTCACTTAACATAGATTATACTTCACACTTAAGAATACTTGTTCATCTTTTGTCTTCCAAAATAAATTGTATTTTCATGAAGGCCAGACTTATACTGCATTGCCTAATATAACAACTTATGTATAGTGACCAAGTGTTTATTGAATCAATGGATGAGTTTGATGGACTGATCTTGATGAACAAAGAAGATAAGTTAATTATGACATGTGTTTTTGGTCTGACAAAAAGTGGATGGATATCAGAATTAGTCAAATGCATTTGATTTGAGAAATACTGGAGGAAAATCTAGTTATTTTGAAGAGATAAGTTGCGTTTTGAATATGTTGACTTTAACGTAAATGTATGGCAACCATAAGATATTACACAAAATATGTATCTTAATTTATATTATTTCTATGATAATAATCCGGAGAGCAAGCAGATATTTCAATCCAGCTCAGTCATTCAGAGTTGCATCTTTTTAGCAAAGATATTTGCTGAGACTAAACATAGGAAGTATCTGCCTACATTGGGCATAAGTGTAATATCACTTTCCTTACCCCAATGCAATTTTGACAGAGAATTACTAAAAATATAGACAAATGAGCCTAGAACATGATCAAGTTGAAAATTAGTTACTGATTAAAAGACTTAAAAGAGCTCTGTTTAAAAAAAAAAAAAAAGAATGTACTAAATTTGCAATAAGTAAAATAATTCCTCTAGTTAAGTTCATTAAAATTAACTACTGAACATTCACTAACCTTTCAATAAAGATTACTTATTGCCTAATAATTTGCAGAAATGACACTATATGCTGAATAATATGTAACCCATGTTTCTAGGGATTGTTGGGATGAACTCCATTATTCATTCCACCCAAATGATTGACAGATATAAAAAATGAGAAAGACTCATTCAAGACTTTTGGCAAATAGAAACAAAGAAAAGCTATTCTCTTTCCGTATAAGAAGAAAGGAACACATTTCCCAAGTTGCTACTGGCAGCCAACTTGTGACTCTAAAAGGAATTAATATTCTTACAAAGTTAACCCACAAAATGTATCTTAAAATTGTGTGAAATAAAATATGGCTTTCTGATGTTTCTGCTAACCCACAGAATCAACCAACATTTGAATGTATCTTACCTGTAGAATTATAATTGGAAGTAGCAATTCCCTTATTGGTTAAAAAGCATGTCAGAATTTCTGCTATGTACAGCCAGAAATATCCTAACTGATCCAGTTAACATGATGCTCATATTACTAAAAAGAAAATGTGTACTCACTCTTTAATTACAATGACATAATGCTACTGTGGGAAAGACCAAGTACCCCTAAAGTGTTTGTTATCTACTTGTAATCTTGTTGAAATAACCCCTCCTGAGTTGTCAAGACTCAGTTAGCTGCCTTAAAGACAAGTCCCTCCAAAACACCCTTGACAAATCATTGAGCAAACACAATCCTGAATGAAAGACTGAATGTATGCCCATGACTCCTTTCCTTCCAGCTAATTTTCTGAATTTTGACTTTGACTGATTGCTCACATCCTTCCCTAGAACTAACAGGTAAAATCCAAGTTTGATTTAATACCCCAGTTAAACTCAGTCACACCAGAAATCTAAGCCTCCCTGACCATTCACTTTTCACACAGATCCTTATCCTCATAATACTCTGTACATCTCCCAGATATGGCCACATCAACTCCATTCTTGCCCATACCAAACATTTTCTCTGTCATCAGTCAACAATATTTCTCATCAGAAAACTCTATATCTATACACATTTTTATAAAGTTCCCTTCATATTCTTCTTTTAATTGAAGCATATTTGTCCCCTTAAAATACTATTTTCCCTATACCCCTCAAAATTATAGGCTATTTACATCATTATCTCTTCATATTCCCATATACTTTGAGGCCTAGATTTGAAGACATTATTCATTTTGCAATTTATTGCTTTTTACCAAACTACTTTTCTTCTTCACTCCTTCAAAACCCTAAGACATTTCAAGCATATATTGTCAGATTCAATACATTTTATTTTCTAGGAGTCATCTTTTCTGAAAACAAGTAAAGATCAGAACATGACAAAATATTATAGTTTCAAAATTCAGATCCCTACACACACACACACACATACACACACACACACACACACACACACACACACACACACGAGTAGGATAGGGGGTCTTTTGTCAAGAGACAAAATAATCAACAGAATCAGATTCAGAGATGACCAAGAAGTTGGAACCACCAGAGAGAGAGACTTTAAAATAAATATAATTAACAGGACAGAAGACATAGTGAAAAAGATGGGTACCATATAAGAACAGATTCAAGATATTGCTTTATAACTAAAGTAGCACATAAAGTATCTCCACATGAATCAAAGCCATTGAGTTTTGACATACTCATGACTATTCATAAGAGTGTGAAATTTCAGAAAATTGGAACCAAAGAAAATCTTGAAAAGTTCTTGTAAGTTTAAAGAACAAACAAAATCAAAGATGTTTGTGAGTGTATGTGTGTTTGTAATTTTATTGGATATCCTGTGTAGACTAAGAGAGACTGAGGTAAATATTATTTATGTCTGAGAATAAAAACACCTCTCTTAAGGCATTTAGAGTGGGATCAAATCAATCTAATCAGGAGTTTAGATGGATTTGAGCTTTGTTGCTTGTCTGGGTATCTTCAGCGTACCAGAGGGTTCAGATTTCTCTAATGATTCCATGTAATTATAGTATTCTGGAGGATTTTTCTTGATATAAAAGTTTGTTCCACCCTCAGCTTTGAGCCATTCTTATATGTTTGCCTCACAGAGGGTTCTCTCTCCATGGTTTTTCCTCTCCTTCAGATTTACACCACTGTTGCTCATTATTAGGTACTTGCTAGGTTTGAAGTAAAAAGGCAGAAGAGGTTCCTGTTATTTCTAAGTTATTTTTCTCAACTTTAGTTTTGGGTAGTCCATGAATGCCTGGCTTCAGATTTAGGATTTTCTTGCATTTCGGCTGCTCCTCATCACAGTTAGGTAATTATTTCTTGTAACTCTGTGCAGGAGGAGCAGACATTTGTGTATTTCCCCACACCACCACACTAATTCCTCTTCCATATCTGCACTGTGAAGGTAGGCTCTCTCCAGTTTTTTCCCTGTCCCCACTCATTCTTGTGAGTAGCTAGTGAAACTCTGTCAAAAATATCTTTGATTAGGTTTAAACTTCTTCTGTGTGTTTCTCAGAATTTCTATAATAATATGCTAGCCCATATTAGTAAATGTTATGTCATTTATTGAGTACTAAATAATTTATTGAGTATTATATATTTTTAAAATTCTACCAGAAACTAAAGAGTAATAACTGAAAAAGAATCATAGATATTTCAAATACTAGTTCTAAAAATGAACGTAAAGATCATTTATTTTAACATCTACTGAATTATTGTCCATATATATTAACATATTTTAGGACAAAATATTTGCATATTTTAAACATATATAAATGTACATTTTTTAAAACTGTCAATTTAAACAAAGTTAAATATTTTTCTTTATCTCATGATTTTAACATTTAATGCCCCCCAAGAAATACCACAATATAGATATTTTAAGCAGTGTTTGTCAAAATCATTTGACTAGAGAATTCTTAACTTTCAGAGAAAATTTCTACTGAACAATTGGACATTTATTGGAAGACACTGATCTAGTCTAACCCCTTCATATAAAAATTTGCATGGTGAAGCTCAGAAGGTGAGGTTCTTTGAGGAACTAAGTTGCAATATATAAAATGCTTAAATAAATATTAGATCTGATATATCTTTGAATTTGTGTAGCATTTTATAATACCCAAAATAAGGTCCCTTAGTTTACCACTAAATCTACAGAAAAGTCATAAAATATATTATTATCAGTTCCATTACAAATATTACTATTAATTCCAAACTAGTTTCAAAGAAGTCAACAGACTTATCCAAAGTACTAGTTCTAAACAAATAGCAAAATTTCCAAGAATTGAAATTATCCTTTCTTATTCATTTTATTACAATGAATGGATTTTTCTGAGAGAGAGAGAGATATTTCTTTTCTATAAGGAAAAAAAGTTTCTGCAAGCTAAAATGATTTAAGAAGACTTCATTGCAAATTGGCAACAGTTACTGGATGAGTTGCACTTGGACAGGTAGAGAAGAACATGCTTTATGCAAAGAGCATAGTATAAAGAAAGGCATGAAAATAAGAATAGAATGGCAAAAGTGGAGGAAAGTGAGGCAGAAAATGTAGCTAGAGTGCAGTGGGCATAGGCTCCACAGGAGATAAGTTTGGGTAGACCAGGAGGAGCTCTGCTAAAAGATACCTAAAATAGTGCTAAAACATTGTTTTTAAATTTGAACAGGAGGGATAGGGAAGAAGGCATCCTTTTTTAAACATTGATGTTGAATGCAAGATTAAAAATAATGCAATTAAAATCATGAATGCAGTAGTTAGACTAAGGATTACATTGCAAATTTAATTCCTTCACAGTACTTTATAAATTTTATCCTCATTATTCCTGGTGGGTAGAATTTTGTCTGTGCTCAAAGCCCCTTATTTCTTAAAAAAAATATACTTGTGGTATTTGTAAATCCATTCATACGATTTTGAGTAATAAGTAACAGGAAAACTTTGTCCATTTAGAAGAAAAACACTTCAACTCTTTTTTTTTTTTTTTGGTATAATTAAAAAACAAAAACAAAAGCTGAAGCTGAAGCTGAAGCTATAGAGCTCCAAAATTGGCAAGAGTGCAGTTTTTACTAAGGTAGGATAAATTATACCATATTTGAAGAAAATTGGTTAAGTATTTTTGGAAATTTGAGGATTTAAGATATGCATTAGAATATGTATAAGGAAAATGTTATTTCTGTTCAATGGCTACCTCAACTATAGCCATTTAAGAAAGTATCAGCTCAAAATTTTTCAGTAAAGATAGTTTTTCTGGATTAGGTCCAAATTATGGATACTAAAGCAAAAATGAATTTTCTATGTGTAAATGTGCATCATCAAAGGGAGCAATTATCAACTGAATGAACTAAAGATTTTTCCTTTTTTCTTTATAAACTGCCAGTAAAATATAATACATTTATGTAGAATATTCCCACTCTAAAACTTTCAGTGTGCTTCAACTTCACTGAGGTAATATTTATATGATGCTGTTGTTTGAAGAAGGGATTTGTGGATGTATAAACCAAATTTGGCTGTAGTTTTAATATGGGACCAGAATTTTCCTTACCAATTCTTTCAGGTGTTTTTGTATGATTTACCCTACAGAAAAGAGATATAAAAAGTCTCTTACTCATTCATGCCATTCTGAGTTTCGCAACGCTTATTTTTATTCAGCACCATTAGAGCAAGTCACTTTGTAGTTGAAGAATACAAGGCTTATTAAGCATAAATAACTTGGTCAAGGTAATGAAGGTAAAAAGAAATAAGACCAAGATTCAAATCCTCCTCTATTTGATCATAAAGTCCAAGCTCTTCTCATGACCAGAGATTCACTGCATAAAAAAGAAGTGTAATGTGCCTTTGTCTTTTTTGAACATTATAATTTATTTCAGTGTGAAAAAGTTGTGTAAAAATAAACACTACAATTTAGAATATATTTAAATACTAAATTGGATGATACAAACATTAAATGCTATTAATATTTTAATGGGGGACATAGTGAGGGCTGGTATACTCTAACAAGTCTAGTGAAGTGGGTGAGACTTGCTCTGTTGTACAAAACTTGAGAATCATTTAGAAGAGTAGAGAAAATATAATTGTTAATATTTATGTTTTCCCAAGAATATGCTCTGATAGTTAATTGCCATCTTCCTTCCTTCCGAGATCACTGCATAATCTTATCTGGTGACCCAGATTACCCTTTTTATCCATTCCCCTAAGTTTGGCAAAAGAGACCCCGTGATAGTGATGCCCACACCCTTGTTATGGCACTATTGGTTCCTAAGGTGGCTTCACCACAGAAATAGTATGTTTATGTGTATGTGAGTATGATACCTCCAAAGGATGAAATCTTTTTGAGGACAAGGTCTATACCTTCTTCGGAAAAACTCTGTATACTCAAGGACTAGTATAATTTGTGATATTTAGTCAATAGGAGCCCTAATAAAGGTATCTAATGGATTGAACATAAATCACTGGACTTCTGACCCCTGTTCTAAGTTGCAGAGGCCAGGAAATAGGGTTGCTACTTAAGCAAAACATAACAAGACTAACATCAACTTTATGATCTATTGAGTATATCAAAGAATTGAGGTCACATGGCCTTAATTTGGCCCAAATTCTAAGGGAAGAGAGGTAACTGGAGGTGTGGAGGGGTGTTGCTTAGGAGCCATGAGCCTGTACTTACTTACAGGATACAACTAGATATAAAAGAGTTCATCTAGAATAGTTCACTAGTTGGTGAGTTGGTGAAGGCCACGTACAGAATGGCAGGGCTGTGTGAAACAAGATAATCACAAGCATTTGAAGACTTTAAAGCATTGAGGGTTATCTAAGCAAAAAAAAAGAGTCAGTCTTAGCTCAAATCGTAACTAGAATAACTCATAACTCTTCACTTAAGGCTTAGCAAAAGAGAAAGATTTACCTGTTTCCAGACATTTAAAATTATCTACCTCCATTTCTGCTTACTTACATGAGTTGTCCATCTTTCAATAAAATATTGCAAAATATATGGAAAGACAAGAAACAACACACTTCCAAGACACAAGGCAATAATCAGAATGAAAATAAGAGATAACACAAATGTTGGAATTATCTGATAAGGAATTTTAAATAACCATGATTAGTATGTGAAAGTTTTAATGGAAAAGTGAGAGCATATAAGATGGAATGGGTAATCTCAGCAAATTTATGGACTCAATGTAAGAATCAATTAGGAATGTTAATGTTAATTGAACGTTAGAAAAAAAAAACTTAGTAAAAATGATTTTCAATGCTTCCATCAAATGCTTGTCATAAATGATAATAGAACTAGGGAACACAATAATAGGTAAACATAAAATGGCCAAAATGAAATAAAAAGAGAATAAATAGTGAAGTAAAAAATACAGAACATCTAAGAGCAGTGGCACAATATTAAGTGTTGTAAAACATGTATAATTAGAATCTCAGTAGGACAAGAAATAGAGAAAAGAAGTAGAGATTGAAGAAAAAGTATTTGAGACTTTCAAAAATTAGTGGCAGACGCCAAACCACAAGCCCAAAAATCTCTGAGAGCACTAGGAAGGATAAATAACAAAAGCAAAATGAAAATTAAACTGCTGGAAAAAACTCAATATTCTGTAATAACCTATATGTGAAAAGAATCTGAAAAATAATGAATATATGTATATGTATAACTGAATCACTTTGTTGTACACTGAAACTAACACAACATTGTAAATCAACTATACTCCAATAAAATTTAAAAAAAAAACAAAGATAAGGAAAAATTTTGAAGGCAGCTAGAAGAAAAAAAAAAGAAAGAAACATGTTCACAGTATAAAAGATAAGATTATAAACAGCATCTCATAGGAAACCATGCAGGCTAAAGACAATAGTGACATTTTTAAAGTGCTGAGAAAAACAGCTACAATTATCTACCCAGAATTCTATACTCAGCCAAAATACATTTCATAAATGAGCAGAGAAACCAAAACTTCTTATACAAATAAAAACTGAGAGAATTCATTACTAGCAGACCTAATCTACAAGATTAGGAATTTAATTCAACTAACTGGTTAATCAGATAACAAAACTACTGATAAGTCAATTAGTGATGCAATCTAGGGTTAAGAGAAAGCAGGATCAGATAGTGGCTCTGAATAAAGAATAAAGAAGCTCTGCTGTCCAGCAGGAGCTAGAACTCTGATACCAGAAGCATCTGGAATCTCAGAGAAGCCACAACCACACATAGAGATGCTTCCTGAAATAACAACTCCCTCTGGGAATTCAATTGCCTAAATAAAGCTGGAAAAGAGTCAACTCCCTTTGGGAATTCAACTGGAAACTAGGGTAAATTAGCCGAGGAAATACAGACTGCAGCATTCAGCCTCTCAAAGATATAAAATAAAGAAAGAGCAAGAATTGCATCTGAGAGAAAAGAAACAAATGACCTATCCCATTCACACTTAAAATATTTTTCTGTAACCATTTCACCACTGTACTCTAACTCCTAAACAAAACGTCATGTCTCTGCCTAATATTATGCAACTGTATTTCATAAAACACAACTAATCTTCCTCTCTCTCCAAAGTCTCATCAGTTATCACATTAATTTCAATAGCTTGGGATCTCCAGGTAATATGAAGACTTCCCCATATATATAGCTTCTTGTGGTCTTGTGACACATGGACTAAATTGAATATTTAAACATCATTCATACTCTTCATAGAAATAACAGGACAGAGGTAGGGAGACAATAGAACTAGTTAATATACACAGGTTAATGTAGTAGTATACAGGTATATATAATCTTTTTCTCTGTCTCTGACTCTCTCTCTCTATCTCTGTCTCTCTCTCTCACACACATGCACAAACCTGCTAAATTCCTCATTGCCTCATTTCTATTATTTTCTAGAATACTGTAATTATTTATCGCTTCCTTTTTCTACCACCTATACCTCCTTTGTCCTAAGACAGCACCTCAGCTGATCACTTTTTTCTTTAAGACTCTTGTTGAGTTAAACTCATTCCGGAAAGGTCTACATATTTATTTGTCCATATTTTATTCAGTTGATGTACTTTGATATTAGGCATGACAGTAATCAGGAGAATTCCAGTGAATCCTCTGCTTCCACATATAGACCCACAATTGCATTACAGAAACAAAAAAAACACTTATCCCTGACAATCAAAATTAATGATCCCAGCCAGTACAGACCTTGTTTTTGGCTTATTGAACACCAGTGATATAGAATAGGCACCTAAGAAATCTAGGCTTCCAGTAAGAATTAATGGAATCATTCAAACAGCAGTAAATGTTTCTAGCTATGTGTGGGAGACTTTTGTTAAAAATATTGTTGACTTAATGTTGACTTTTAGAATATGAACTTTGATATTTCCTCACTATGAATTCCCTATTGTTAAACCTTTAGTGTTGGTCTAGCACAAGCTTCACTTTGAAGTCAGTTAAAACAGACAAAAGTTGTGTAAACTACTAAATATATTTCTTTCAAAAAAAAAAAGATGACAATCTACATAGATTTAAGAGAAGCCTGTTAGCTGTGAGAAGATTGCCTTATGGAAACTAACTGGTTTCTCTTAATGACAGCTATCCTGATTAGGTTAGCTTTAACTTCTGGCATTAGCTGCAGCTCTTTTAATTATGTCTGTTTAAAAGTCACAGGGAGGACTGAATATACTGAATATACTGAATTCTATCCGAAACAAGACAAATAATGGCTAAACAAATGTCATGATTAAACACACAGAAACCAACCAAACTGTTGAAGTATGATGATTTTTCGTTCCTCAAATGTAGTGTTAGTTTACAAAGAATAAAATTCAATATGATTGCATTTATTGACATTTTAAAATGGCCACATTTTTAGTTAAAACAAAAAAAGGCAGAATTAGAGAAAACAAGTTTATGGAGATTGATATGTTTCTTATAATTGCTGAGGAAATCAAATTTTCCATTAGGTGAATTAGATTTTAAGTGCCTAAGAGTGAGAGAATTACAGTTAGTAAATATAAAATTAAAGAAAATATCTGTGATATAAATAATTTCCTAATTTTTTGTAAACATTTTTTTTTGTTTTGCGTTAGGTTTTCTTGAACAGGGATATACTATAATCTATATATCCTAATTGATATATGATTTAGTTACTACAAATCAACCTTAAAGTTGCTTTACTATCTCACTTGAATGTTGCTGCATGTCTAGGGAACTCAAATGAGAATGAAAGAGTGGCCTTTAATTAAGAGATAAAAGGGTGCATTTCTTAAAACAAAAGCATGTGGCAGGATTATTGACTCCACTTTGCCACCAGCTCAGCACATTGGTTGATGGTATTGATTGCTGAAATGCTAACAAATAATGGGACCATAAAAAGCTGTAATTGTCTATTGCTATCATACCAGTATCAAGAGGTACTAAAAGCAGACTAGTTGCCTTCGGTCATTTGAAAATTACAACAATCAAATATATTCCATCAGTGATTTACAATATAGCTGGATTTTGTTTCAGGAACTTTTCTTACTTTGTTCTTAAATTTAAAAACATATTTCAAATTAGAATGGTTGTAATTTGTGTGAAACATATAGGTTTCAAATACCAACTACTTAGAATTTTGCTGCTACCAGAAAGAATGAAAATATTAATTCAAAATATCACTGCTTGATTTCTTAATGATCTATTGTTCTCTGCTGCTAATTATATATTCCAGTAAGGGAGACAGCTATAAAATGCAAACTTCTCCCCACTGCTCTCAGATATTCATTAATTTCAGTTTATATCATAAATTCTATAAAGTAGAAGAGAATGGTGCTATAAAGACAGATCTTGCAAAACCAACATTATACTGCAATGCAAAAAAAAAAAAAAAAAAGAACTTCAGACTAATTATACAGAACCTAGACCTATTTCTATACCTATACATGTCTTATGTGAAGCCTTATTCACATGCCTCAACTTTTTCATTGTAAATGTAGTGTCTTTAAAAGACTTCTGGGATATTGCATGTTCAAGTCATTAGTTAAAAGAAGATGCCCTTTGTATTTAAATACATTTAATTGGAATTCCTTGTGTGTCACTCACCAGCTTTTATTTACTTGTTTAACCTTGAGAAAGTTACATTTTCTAAACCTCAGTTTACTATATCTGTAATAAGGAGATTTAATTATTTATGTATTATATTAATAAGAAATAAAAGTGCTTGGCATCTTCTAGGCATTAAATGAATATGTTTTCCTTGTATGCTTCATCTTCCCCTTTAGAGTTCCTTCTAGCTCATCCTATGGTACCATCCTATGATTCTAATAAATACAAAGAATATTAAACAAAGCTAGTGTTACTATGATAATTTACCTCAACAATATTTGCATGGGTGTAATCATCTTATTTGCTTATTTGAGGTATTCCAGACAAATAGTTTGCAAATTATGCCATAAGAGTAACCCTCACATTAAAAAAATTGTGGTTGAGTGTTTCTAAAATTAGCTATTTGAAAAAAAACTGTATATCACAAGCAGTATAATCTTCTCTAACAAAAATATTTCTTCATTAAATAAATATTTATTGTACTTCCTCAGAGAGTTATAAAATATTTGTTTTTATTCTAACAACTTTTAAGTTTACCAATTACAGGGCTGCATGTTATGTACTAAAAAATGTTTCTTGTTCAGTGAAAACTTTATGTTTACTCCCAAGCATGGTTAAAAGAAAAAAATCAACCTTAGAACTTATTTCATTTGACCTTTCTGATATAGTAAAAAAACACAGTTCCAACTCTATATACCTCCATGTTCTGTGACCAATAGGCCTATGGCTTGAAGCTTTGGGTATAGAGGACTCCTACTTGGGAGATAAGGAAACACTGACCTTTGTTCAAGGAGCAGAGTTAAAAAAAAGAGGAAAAATGGAGACCAAGAGGCAAGATTAATCTCAGTCTTCTTTCAGTATATCAGTTATTTTTTTAAATAAACATTTAAAGTCTTAATCTGAAACGCCCTTAACAATATATCATTGGTTATAAAATCTTTTTACTTTGTCAAGTGAATGAATATTTATTCACTGCCTAAAGCTAATCACCACTTCACACCCTATGGGTCTGATAAAAAAATATTTAAACTACTACCATTATTTTCATTTTTCCAATAATATAGGAATCTTATGCAATCTGTATGGGCATAAGTAGGCTTCTGATGAAGTACTGTAAGATATTAAGACAAGCTCATGTGTTTATTTGGAGGGAAATGAACAAATAATGATATCTCAAGTAAACATAAAAAAAAGAAAAACAGAGAGAGAAATGGTTTTACAGAATTATAGAGTGAGTAGCTAGTGTTTCTGTTAGAATCTAGAATTTGTTCCTCTTACTGAAAAGTTGTTACTTAAATTTTTCCAATAATGGCAAAATTATGCTTGTCTTAAGGCTTAGAGTTTGGTCAAGAACAAAAAAAAAAAAAAAAAAAAGAGTTTTCAGATTCCCTGCAATTCTTGAAGAACTGCAAGGTTTGGGCCAAAAACAAATGGAGAGACTATATATTGAATAGAGTTCTAATTTCAGAGAGTTCTAAATTCAGAGAATTCTTAGTTCAAAATCCAGCTCTACCTCATTTTAGTTGTCTTGGGCAATTATTTTTGCAATTCTAATTTCAAGGGTCCTTATTACTGAAATTGGATAATAATAACAGTATATTCCTTGTAGACTTACTTTAAAAATGAAATGAGTTGATATATGTAAAATGGCTATTACTGAGTCTGATACGAATGGTTATTAACTGGAATAAAATAACACAAACAAAAAATGTGGAATAGTTGAGAGAAACCCACTTTGCTGTGGTGTGGCTAGACCCAGCCAGATTGTCACATGGTAACTAAAGTACTCATCTCAGTCTCTCCCCCTCCTTCCCTTCCCGCCTTTCTTCTTTCCCCTGCTTCCACCATGCCCTACCTCATTTACACACACACCTATATTTTAAAGTATAATACTAAGGGCTTATCATTGTTATTTAAAGGTGAAAATATGGGAGTTATAATTCATCTCAGTAAGATTTTTGTCAATATTTTCCAACTCCTGTAGATATATCTATATAAACATACAGATGTGTTAGTACTTTCTGCTGGTCTGAAGCTCTCATAGGCTACTGTTTCTATTTCCATTTGTCCTGAGTTCTCTCCTTATACAGTCCCTAGTGATTAGATACCTAGTTGGGCAACAGATGTAGTATGTGGCCAATCAGTTTAAAAATACACCAGTGTGAGCAAAAGGTTCATGTGAAGAACATGTTAGGGTTTTGAAACATCTTAAAGCTATACAAAGCATTTGAAACAACTGTCATCTTTTATGTAGATAAAAAGGTGAAGTGTCCAAAGGCAGAATTTGATCTAAATCTGTAAAAAGGAGTAAAAAAACACTTGGAAAACATAAGAGGTTATTTCAATCTATTCATGAGTTAAACTCACTTATAAGCAGAAAACATTGTTTAAATTGCAAATGTCCAAAATTAGTTAGAAAACATTTAGAAATAACCATATTTTTCCCCAGCACATCCAAGCTAATATTAATTGTAAATAAAGACTTTAGTCAGAACTTTCCATCTTATGAATAAATGAATAGATGAAATTATCCTGATCCAAGGAGGTCTATCATACCCAGGCAGGATCAATAAATAAGTATATGGAAATATCAAGGAAGATTGATCAGGTATTGACTCAGAGCAAAGCTGAGTCCTCATTACCTTATTAGTACAAAACATTCAGGTACCTCTTACTTGTGTAGTTATGTTCCAAGAACATTGTGATTTTTATACTCAAAGATACTAGTGATAAAGGTACTTTTGAAAGAAATGAAACAATAATATTGCTCATCTGCTAATTTGTCTTTTAGCTTTAAAAAATTGGTGTATCTCAGGGTTGGTGTTTAGTCCAGTTTACTTCATTAATTTTATTGAATAAAAATCAAACATTTTGTAAACTATATCTTCACTATAATACTGCTTGGGGGCTCTATCCTGTTAAGGCCCTAAATGATATTGCATTATGAATATGAACATTATGTATAAGTATGAATATATTAACATTATGTTTAAAACTAAACAATATTGAATATTGGACTAGATTGAAATGTGTTAAATTCTAGGGCTAGGCTCTAGTCGATACCTACTTAGTGTTGTAAGTTCCTTCACTTTTCTGTGTCATCTCTGTTTGTAAACTCTCCAGGCAGTTGATTCTCTCCTCTCTGATTGAAAGGTATGGCCTTGCTTGGTTGCTGTTTAGAGATTTATTGAGCAAATAATTTTTGCTTTCTGCCATGGTGCTTCTAAAACTGAATCTTTGCCATTTTCTAGCTGTAGGGGAAACACGATATTCTATGGTGTACATTTTAAATGCTAAGGAAGCAATAAACAAATCTCCCTTATTTTTAACTTTTTGTTGTGTTTTTTTGTTTTGTTTTGTTTTTTCCCCTTCCTTATGCAGTTCTTTAATGAAAAACTCAGATTTATTCCCATGGCCTCTGTGGTAATATTCATTGCAAACATCATTATGGATGTGAGGTCTTTCCCTTAATTAAGAACTAAAAGGCTTCATTTCCTAAAACGAAAGCATGTGGCAGCCTTTATTGATCTGGTTTGTGTCGCCAGCTGAACACATTAGCAGAGATTATTGATTACTCTAGTGGTAATGAGCTTGGGTTCCTTGTCAGGTGAAGTCCACATTCCTTGGGAGCATTTTCTGGAAACTGGCTAATGTGCAAGTACATGTTCACTGTGATATATGATTCAGTAGACTTTTTAAGCTTTATGGCCAATGAATCATTCTTTAAAAATATAACAGCAGTCATTAAAAAGGTTATTTTCCAGTCATTATCTTTTGATAATTTCTTCTGAATGCTAACGATGCACTTATGAATAGATGCTAAACCAAAACAAGTGGAACATTAAAGAGATGTGATCACATATGGCTCATACTGCTTTTAATAAGTTTTCAAGTAACCATCTTCATTATCGTCTGATGACCAAGCTGGGCAACTTAACTAGTTCAGCTTCATCATGATAAATAGTCATGATCTCCACCTAGTGTTTGAATAAGAATTGATGAAAACAGCTTCAAGGATTGATGCATAATAAGAAATGGTAATCTAGGTAGTAAATGTGTGTGACATTTCTTAAGAAAAATGATGTAACTTCTTCATTACAGGAAATGTTTTAGATAAATATTGCTAAAATATACCTCACCCCAAGATTTCTATTCAGGTAAAAGACCTATTTATTAATTCATTTGCATGTAACATTGCCAAATGGGATGAATGAAAGCAATGAGGGGCTTATTATCCTTTTGACAGGATAACGTCATGGTGATAGTTGGACTTCTTGGATTATTATAGATATATATGTGTTCAGCCAAAAGAAACTGGGTGATCTTAAAAAACATTCAGAAATGTCTCTGGAAAATCATTAGAATGTTTGGGTTTTGAATATACTAGCTTCATTACAGATAAATTCAAAACGACTTGAGGGATAAAATTCTATCCTGCTAAATGGAAGGAAGAGACGCTCATGAAAATACTGTGCAATGGTTTAATAAGAAGTACAGCCAGGGCTTCCCTAGTGGCGCAGTGGTTGAGAGTCCGCCTGCCAATGCAGGGGACGCAGGTTCTTGCCCCAGTCTGGGAAGATCCCACATGCCGCAGAGCGGCTGCGCCCGTGAGCCGTGGCCGCTGAGCCTGTGCGTCCAGAGCCTGTGCTCTGCAACGGGAGAGGCCACAGCAGTGAGAGGCCCGCGTACCGCAAAAAAAAAAAAAAAAAAAAAGTACAGCCAATGAAAATTCTAAGAGATGTTATTCGGAGCCTGGAATTTTCACGTTGATTTTGGACTTATGAAAAATTATTTCATTTCAAACCTTCAATATTTTTATAGTCTACTGAGAGGTTTCTGCTCAGTCATTGAATGTGTTACAAGGCCCTCTGGGGCCCACTTCCAGACAAAGAAAACATCTACCTTTCCTCTCTGACCATTTCTGCAACACCTGACTGAAGGAACAAAATTGTTTCTGACCTTTGAATCAACCCAATTCCCAATTCTCATCAGTCTGCAAAAAAGTTATCCACAATACATTGATAGTTTATATTGCTCCCATCTCTGGTAGATCGTACAGTATGTGAGCCCTAATGCAGTGATATATAAAGTTAATGGAGATGCAAACACAATGGACAAAATAATATGTTATTTGTAATTTAGAATCAAGTTCACCTTTGAAAATGGAAAAAATTGATATTTGGCGATGTGGAATCAGCAGCAGGTTTCCAAAGCCAGGTTTATCAATATAGCTACAGAATTTTGTTAACAAATTCTTATCCAGATAATACATAGTTCTTCTGAAAATTTGCTTACCTGTTTCATTTACATGGCATTTTATATTGATTAGATTATCATGTTAAATGACAAACTTTCACGCAGAATATTTTTTTTCTGAATGATTTAGTATTTGTTAGGTAGTATCAGTAAAATCATCTTGCATGGTATCACAAATGGGTCCACCTCATACCAAAAGTTCTATACTCTTCAACATTGGTAAGTGTGACAGGCTATACATTACATACATTTTTATTTTCTAATAGCATGATTTTTAGTAGAGATAGCTCAATTCTTGAAAATAAAAATTGAAAACTTTAATTCAATGAACATGTACAGAGTAAAGTATAAATCCTCATCACAAAATCTCAATGCCTCCAAGATCTTGCCCTGCTATCCTTCCCAGTTAACTCATTTGCACACACACACAAACACACACATAAACACACACACTCCACAACAATAGCAGGGAAATAACTTTTTTTTCTTCCCTAGACATTTTCTTTTCTCCAGTTCTGTCTGTCCTGTTTGCTCTTCTTGGAATGTCCTCTATTCCATCTCTACTTGGCAAAGTTGCTCCTGTGGACAAGTGGCCCAAATCCAAGAAGACTTCTCTGACTTAGGGAATAATAATAATAAAACTCTTAGTGCTCTGTTATGCTCACAAGTGTTTTTGTACCTTATCACATTATATCTCACATTTTAATTTACATAGAGCATCTGTTGCCTTCCTAGGCCTGAATATTCTTCCATTATAAGTTTTGAAACATGCACCTCTGTTTCTCTCTAAATATCTGGAACAATTTCTTGCATGCAGAAAATATTTATTTGAATAAAATTGAAATGATACCTTAGAATGCTCTGTCTAAATGTGCTGTCACTTAAATGCTATAAAAGGATTTCACTTCCTAAATACAAAAAGGGTTTGTTGTTAGGGGTTCTCTTTATCTATGGATAAAATAGCTGATAATATATGCAGTAGTACTTTCTAACATATGGAAATTGAGAGTAGCTGCAATATACCACCCTCCCCCCTTTTCTCCTTATTCAGGCTCTGGATTTTATTTTTCTTTGTTATCAAAGAAAACAAAGTATATTTGTCCTATACTGCTTCTTCCTAATATCACCATCTTATTCCATCTGTGGTGTGGCTTTTCAGTAAAGACTAAGGTGGACCTGGGTTCAAATTTTGCTTCTTAATACTTAAATGTTCTGCATTACTTTGCATGCTATTTATCAAGTTTCAGTTTCCTGATCTGCCTCACAGGTTTTTCATGAAAATCAAGTTAGTTATGCAAGGAGATATTGAGAATGGTATGGGCTTTGAAATATGATTAACCTGAATTTACATCTTTGTTCTACTATCTATTAATCTATAGCCAGGTACCTCTCTAAAGCCACAGTTTCCTTATTTTTACATGAACATAATAGCACCCATTTAATAGAAATGCTGGAAAAAATATTAAAATAGATGTTTTCTGTACATGAATTATACCAATTAATCTACAAATGTTGATATATCCCCTTTCTATCAAATACACAAAATACACACACACTGATAAGTTGTTGATATTGATGATTTGTCTGATATCCACATCAGAACAGATGCTTGTTTTTTGTTTTCTACAAATACTCCATTTAATAGTACATAAATGATGTATTAAATAGGGTCTAATGTACATGTGGATTTTCAATTTTTTTCATTTTTCTGAAGTTATATAATGGTTTTTTGGGGGTAGTCTCTACTTATTTAGTACTCTGGAGAAGACAAGTTATAGCAAAGTATCATAAAAGCATCTTTCTTCATCATTTAAAAAAAGGAAGATATATTATCTAATGACATACTTTCAAGTTACTGTATTCTGTTTATCCATGTTATACCTTCTCTTCTTATCAACCATTCATACTTCCCTCCATATCTTTCCTTAACCATTTGATTCTATTCAAATTTGTCATATCAATCAACATTTTACATCATAATGTAGCTGATCCTAAACTGCTCAAAATTCTTATGGAAGTCAATAGTTATATGATGAAATTTCTCTTAAATTAATTCACATAGTCTCAGGACTTCCCTGGAGGTCCAGTGGTTAAGACTCTGCACTTCCACTTCAGGGAGTGTGGGTTTGATCCCTGATCAGGAAACTAAGATTCCATGTGCTGGGCAGGATGGCCAAAAAAATAATAATAATTCATATAGTCTCATAATATCAAGTGTACTGATTATACAATACGTACACCTCTTTAGACTGCAGCAGATAATAAAGCTCTAGCAATGTCTAAGATGGTGATGCAGTCTTCTATCCATCCTTATGGAAACTGTCTACTCAGGTCACACAGAAGCAATGGCTTTGCACCGCACTATATGAACAATCTTGAACAGGCCCATTGTATGAAGATAAGAAAGTGAGAAGTGTGTGTGCTGCCTAGGCAGCCACAGGGAAAGAGAAGAAAGTGACCTCTACATCTGTAACTAAGACTCTTCATTCTTTCCTGTACATAATACATTTTAAAGTAAACAATTTAAATTCTGTCACTGACATACTTTAGTCATGGCATTCTTTATGACTATTTTGCAGACAACTATTATATTCTGATTTGAAAAAATATTAATACAGATTTTCTTTTAAAAAACATGGTATAGAAGGGAAGTTTAGACCATTCACTTCTACTGACAGAGAAACAAGATAATACAGATTACCCATGCAAATGCTTATTTTGAATTTTAATACTCAGAGATAACTGAAAGAATTTTTAAAATCTCATTTTTTTCTGATATCACTTTAGAAGGAATAATATGATAACAGCACAGATGACATTTTTGTTTAAAAATCTGCTTTGATTTATCTCATATAAGCTTTAGTTATAATTTCCCTTGGGTGTTTTCTGGTGGATATTCTTATATATTGAAGAAATTCTCATTTGATTCAAATGATTCAGCAAAATGTGATTTGATTCTCAATATATGTCATGTCTTAACTCACACCTTGTTTTAGTCACATAAAAGAATATTAGTTAATAATTAAAATTCATAAATGACAATAACATGCAAACACATGAATTAATCTAGCAATATGATAAGGGGAAAATACTACCAAATGTTTATACATATTGCTATATCTTTCAAGTAAACAAAAAGTCATTTAAAGTAGACATATAGATTTAAAAAAAAAAGATATATAAAAAAGAGAGAGAGAGAATGATGAAAGCAGTATTTGAGATAGTAGTTACACACTAGTGAAAGGCAGGAAAATGGATTGGTGGGAGGCACTATGTGATTTGATAGGCTACTAGGGGCTGTTGATGGCAAAAACTCAGCCACTGGCACTGAATTGAATCTCAGAGGCAGATTTTTGTGTGGGGTAGACAGGAATAGCTTTATTGCTTTGCCAGGCAAAGGGGGACACAGTGGGCTCCTGCCCTTGAAAACTGTGTGCCCCAACCTGTGAGGATTTGGTAAGGAGTTTTATAACAGTGGTTCAAGGGCAGAGTTGCTGATAAGATTAGGGTGTGTACAGCGTCTGCACTCCTTTAATCTGGGCTCAGGTAATCTCTTGATGAGCTTCTCTGGTTCCTTTAATTTGGCCTCAGGTGGTCTTCTCTGGAAAGAAGAATGCTAACTGCATTTGCTGAGTGTTTTGTTCTGTAAAGAGCTCAAAGATATTGTTATGTGTATTCCTTGAGGTGGAACCAGGGCCCTGCCCCAAGGCTGCACTATTATTTCTTGGTTGCTCCTCCCTTGTCTCTGCATTCCCTCCCTTCCTGGACTAGCAACTGTTTGAACCTACTCTTTTGGGACTCAGGGAAGGTCATGGAGGCTGGAGTCTGTTTCCAGCAAACAAGGAATGGGGGGGCACAGAAAGCCTTCCATACCCAGGAGCCCCATAGGGTCCTGCTTGGTTTCACTATTGATCCTAAGTTTTAAGATAAGTGTTGGCCAAAGATAAATAATTTGAGTGTCAAAATGTATAATGTAGAAATGGATTATAATGCAAAGTAGAAAATAAGTCCATTCATATCTAGATGAACAGTTGATTAGTTAAATAAATTGGAAAGAATAACTGTATCTCCTGTATAGAAGATTCCAAATAATTTATGTAGCTACTCCTCCCTCCAGGAGGGGAGCTAAAAATCTCCCAACAACTTGAATGTGGGATGTACTTAGTGAACTTGCTGCCAAAGAGTAGAGTGCAGAAGAGAGAGGAGGGGAGAAAGTAAATTTACAATGAAGAAACCTGGCAAATACTAACTCTGCCAGGTGATCAAGGTTAACATAATCAATTATGTCATGTTGATAGTATGTACCCTTGATATGATGTAAGGAAAAGACATTTCACCTCTGTGATTTTCCTCTTAAAACCCAGTGAACTCAATCTAATTATGAGAAAAACAGCAGACAAACCTAAATTGAGTGGATTAGTCCACTCAGGCTACCAATACAAAATACCACAGGCTCCATGACTTAAATAATAAACATTTATTTTCTGACAATTCTGGAGGCTGGAAGTCCAAGATCTACATGTCCACAGGGTAGATTCTGGTGAGATTTCTCTTCCTGGCTTGCAGATGGCCACCGTGTCCTCACATAGTCTTTCCTCTGTGGGAGAACACAAAGAGAGCAAGCTCTGGTGTCTGATCCTCTTCTTATAAGGACACAAATCCAATCAAAATAGGGCCCCACCCTTATGACCTCATTTAATCTTAATTACCCAATTCAAAGCCCTATTACCATGTAAAGTTGCATAGGAGGTTAAAGCTTCAACATGCGAATTTGAAGGGCACAATTTAGTCCATAATATTGAGTAACATTATTTAAATCTAAAACTGTATTCCACAAAACAATCAAGGTCATTAAGGATAAGGGAAGCCTGAGAAATTGAATAGAGGAGATGCAGTTAGGAAAACATAATAGTTAAATGTAATGTGGTACCTGGATGAAATTCTAGAACAGAAAAGGAACACTGGGGGAAAACTTGTGAATTCCGAATAAAGTGTTCAGTTTAATTAATAATAATACATCAATGTGTGTTTCATTTTGTTACAAACATAAAAATGTGATGGAGGGTATCAACATTAAGAAAAAGTAAGTGAGGGGAATACAGGAATTTTGTGTACTCTGTTTGTGACATTTCTGTAAATCTAAAATTATTGTAAATTTAAAAATTTATTTAAAAAATAAAATTAAAAAATACTAATGGAGGACCAAAATAAAAGAGAAACAAAGAAACAAAATTAGTCCATGGGTGAGCTAATTAATATGTAAGCTTTACTAAGAAAGGCTTATAATTGTGTTGGGGCTCCCAAGGACAACTCTCAAGCTCAACGACTTGCTAGAAGGATTGACAGAGCTTAGAAATTCACTATATTCATTCTTATGATTTATTACAGAGAAAGGATGTAGTGAAAATTAGCAAAGGGAAAACACACATAGACAAAGTCCAGAAGAAATCAGGCACAAGCTTCCAGGTGTTCCCTTCAAGTAGTGTGGTGTGGAGATACACTCAATCCTCCCAACAGCAATATGTGCCAACTCTTGTGAAGTATTGCCAGCCAGGGAAGCTCACCTAGTCCTTGGTGTCCAAGATTTTTATTGAGGATCAGTCACGTAGGCATGCAGTACCCACAACTCAGTCTCTAGCACCACAGAGATCAAACAGAATTAGCATGGCCCAGGGCCTCAGGCAACCCAAAACACTCTTATCAGGCAGGACATTCCCCAGGCTTGGAGGTTATCTCCTAGGATCTGGTTAAGGGCCAGCCTTCCTGAAGGCAAGCATGTCTTTGGAATGTGGGGGACTTGGGCAACCCAGACCTGATGAGTTAACTCTTTTTTTACACAGTAATGAATCTGATTTTGTATACTTGTGCTCAGTAATATAGTATAATGAATAAAAATTGTATCATGCTTATATACTTGAACTTAAGGAATATAAAACTATAGGCAATATAATCATGTACAGGAGAAACTTACAAAGCAATATAATTAGTGATTTAATAAAGAAAATGAAATTTCAACATGAATCCATAGGAAAGAAATTATTGTATTTGAGAAGTGAGGTCAACATAATTACTTTAAAAACATATATATATATATATATATATATATATATATATATATATATATATATATATATTGTAAGGTCGGATCTTAACAAACGGCACCGCAAAACAGAGGAAAGCTTCAAGTGAGCTTTATTAGGGAGCACTCCCGGGCGAGGTTCACTGGTCCAAGAGAAAGGGGCCAGAGAAGTCGCACCCGGGCGAGGGTCGGGCAAGATTTTATAGGGGAAGAAGGGAAAGGGGTGTGGTGAATCTAGGAGGGCGCAGGGTATTCCTTATTTGGTGGTCTTTTCGGGTATCCTGGGGAACCGTTGGTCCCGCCCCTCAAAAGGCGGGAAGGCTGGGCTGGATTCAAAGTCCCCAGGTCAGTTCCTGGAACTGGGTGGTCCAGAATGTCTCCAGGGCAGTTTCTGGAACTGGGTGGTCTGGAGAATTTCGGTCTGATGCAACCTGTGAATCTGATTGTGTTCCCCTGCCTCAGGCCAGTTGGCCTTACATATATATATATATATATATATATATATATATATATATATATATATATATATATATGCATGCCCAGGACACAGCTGCTCCTAAGTAGACATTTGATTGATGTAAGTTAATTAACATGCTTCTTTAGGATTTTTTTTTTTTTTTGTAACTTGGAACTACTGAGAGTGAGCTTGAATCCCTTGTTAATATGAAGTTGGGACTTACAAGTTTTGGGTGTTGTGAAACTCATGTTATCAATCTGTGTAGAGGAAGTCATACAAAAGACTGAAGACAGGAAGAAAGAAGAGTTGTGAGGTGCAGAGAGTCATAAGTACATTCAAACCCTTGATTCACCTCTGCTTGAAGTTCATATGCCCTCCTGTGCTACTTGGTATTTTGTTTCTGTTTTGATCTGTGTTATATCAAGTTATCACTTGATTGTTACCAAAGGAATCCTTCCTGAAACAACCAAGTTAAAGCTTTCATAGAGGAAATGGCATTTGACTAAATTTTTAAAGACTAATCATCACCAATATTTGTTAAAGATGTTCTATGTTTCAGATACATGCTAAATGTTGGAACTCTTAGACCGATAAAATATGAATGCTGTTCTCAAATTGTTGACAGTTAAATGAAAATGAACATGTAAACAGTTTAGAGCAATTTAGTATGCTTAACACTCTAAAGAATTATAGTAAAAATGTTGAGGCATGAGTCTGATTTTGCTGGTAGAAGAGAGAAGAAAATACATTCTAGGAACAAAGAATTCAAAATGATTTAGACTAGCTGAAGTATTGGAAGTAGCTGAGATCACTCAGAAGAAGTAAGATATAAATATTACGGCACCTAGGAGAAATTACTATTACAGAATGCGTTCTAGAAAAGTAAAAGAAAAAAAACAAAGCAAATAAATATCACGAAAGAAAAAAAAAGTAAGCCTAATATTTTCCAAAGAGATTTCTTTGTTAGAATGAATTAATGCTTTAAAAAATGATTTATTTTGAATCATCCCTGAACATTTAAACTAAATCCAATTCCTTAAAACTGGTTCTAATTCTCATGCCTCTACTATTAAAAAAATTATGTAAGAGACCCTGAAAAACTTAGTCCCCCAAACTGCTCCTCCCCACCCACACTGATAAACCCAAGCTTCTCAACTGGGTGGCTACAAAATCTCAAGAACAGTTTCTTCATTTTCAGAATCCGTTTTTTAGCCCTCTATTTCTGAAGCAAACTGAATTTTCAACTCACTCTTCTAGAAAAAGCCTCTCCCCCAACAAAAACAAAAACATTCTTTCAGAACCTTCTCATGCCTGGGATTTTAAATAAAGATCTATGCTTAATGATACTCTAGTTGATTTTCTTCAGTTTCATGTGTTGTGCCTTGAATCAGGACTGGACGCCTTCTGCTCAGCCCAGGACACTCAAAGGGGACAGATCCTGTCAAGTAGTCCTTGATGGCTCCCCTCCTCAGAGTTCCATTGACTACACACCTGAGTAAATTCTGTTCCTAACAAACTAGTGCCCTTCTCTTTTTACACTGATGCACCACATAAGCCTTTATTCTTCTGTCTTAAGTGTGTTTGGGACAATCTTTGATTCATTTTGTTTCACTGCTCAGGAATCTCATAGATGATGCAGGAGCACAGGGACAAGACTCTCTGTATGTGACTGTCTCTTGTTCATTCTTGTCGTTTGAGTATGAGCAATCATCTGTCATTCAACATGTCTCCAGTTCGTTGCTTACCTTCTTACATGTGCAAACATTACTTTACAAATCACACTGTGTTACTAAATTTGGTACATAAATAAGCACTCTGTGTGATACCTTAGAATAAAAGGATTCAAAGATTCTAAGTATTCAATGGTCAGCATTTTTTGCTTGGTATGAAGAAACTGCAAAAAAAATATGAAAACCCTAAAATTACTTCCATTAAGAATTTATTTAGAAAAGGCTAATAAAAATGTAGAATTAATTTCCTCTCCCTCTTCCAGCCTAACTGCAAATTGATATCCCTACTGTACTCTTTTACATGGACTTCCTCTTCCCTCTTACTCTGCTCTCCCTCCTCCTGTACCTTTTTCCAAACTTTTTTGCCCTTTCCATGACCACCTCTATCTAAACACTCCCCTGTCACTGGTCAGTATTTCTCCTAATGTTTATCCTGGGTGGAGAAAATGCCCAGCTCCATTAGTTCTCTATTTTAGAAATTTGGTGAAGGTCAGATTTGCAAAATCTAGCTAAGGACTTATCCATCTCTCATAACAAAAGACAAGGTTTCACTAAATAACTTAGAATTGCTCTAAGAAATTACAATTCAAAATTATTTTATCTATATGAATTAGTTATATCCTCAAGAGATGTAAAATTGTCAAAACTTGGTTAGAAAAATCAGAATGAATGGATTACTAAGAAAACTTTAAACATATGCAGGGACAGTTGAACTTGGATGGATATGAAAACAGTATAAAATAGATCAAGACCTTTTAGCAGCTATCCATTTGTATTTTCTATTAAAATTGCCTGTTTAAAATTCAGATGTGTAAATAGAGAAATGATAAATTCTTCCTTGATTTCAGAGTTCACTTAACTACCATCTTCTGGGAATACTTTGGTTTTAATAGGGGTGAATATATCATAACTACCTAATCTACCTCTGTTATTGTTATTGTTGTTGTTGAGTGGCCCTCCCAGGGTAGTGTATTCAAGGCAGTAGTCCTTATCTTTATGATCTAAAATCATGTCAATTCACAAACTCAGGTGGATGGATCAGAATTAAATTTGAATGCCTAATTCCCCTTTAGTCTGGTTACCACTCAGACTGAATACCAGCCCAGACTCTCTGGATGTCCACCAGGGAAAAGAAAGATGCTTGAAGACCAGGAATATTTAAGGTAAAATCTTGAATATTCAAAAAACGTCTATATAACATCCCCTGCGGCCTCCACTTTGTCCATCTCAGTACTTAAGTAGACAAGAGAAAGTCATCCCTTCCTGGGAATAGCTGCATTTAATGACCAAACTGCCTTATTAAGATGTGTGTACCAGGAGGACATGAGAAAAGTAGAGGTAGACTATCAGCTTTTTGAGTAGTTTCTGCCATAAAAGTCACAGATTGAAAAACTGCCATCAGTCTGGAATGCTGAACACATGACCCATATTAATTGCAATGGCCCTATCAGTATGGCAGGAAGAGAAACAGAAACTGGGTAAAAATCAATACTGGAAATGCCACAGATGGCACCAATGCTCGTCAATAGCCAGATGTAGTCAATCTGTCAGAATTAAGAGGAGACCATGATCCATAGGATGTTTCCTTTCCCATCTTGCAGTTTTTGGTGGGAATTACAGATTTGGCATGCAATTATAGCCTCTGCATCAGAAACAGAGTCTGTTTTGCTTTGGTTTGCTTTGGCTTGCTTTGAGTATTTTTTAGTGCCTAGTCCACAATGTGAGCATGTTGTCATGACTGGTGTGGTGGATTTATGCAACAATCTGGTAGTCCAAGCAATGCAGACACTGTTAAGAGCCTGATGCCAGTTTGTCTCATCAGTGTGGAGGTCCTTTCTGTGGGCATCTATGAGTCACCCAGACAGTTCAATCAGCAACCACAATTTGATTCCATGGTTCATGTCCCTGAAGAGACACTGTCTCTCTCTAATCTACAACAGTCCCAGAGTTGAGTTTCATCCACTGAATGGAGTGACCATGTCCACTTTCAGTTCATGAATTTAATCAACTCACATTTCTTCTCAAATTATGTGTATGGATTGTTCCTAGTTAGGAAACAGTAAATACTGAATAGTATAATTGCCTGTAGATACTTACAAATTCATAGTACTTTCTGGGGAGACCATAGTTGATATGTCAGTTATACAAATTTTTCCATGAATATCCAAATTCAAATGTTTGTCAAAATATTCATATTTTTTAAAAAAAAATTTTTTCAGTGTGACAGATTGATAGGTGCCAGTTAGCTATCTGTTATGGTAGGAACTCTGAGTTTACTTATAAGGCATAAGCAACTTACCTACTATCGAATTTGTAATTCTATGTCCCTGAAAGTCATTGCCTGGACTCTCTTCAATTCACAAGTGCCTAAACCAATAAATAGGAATGAAAAAATAAAAAAAGAAAAATCCACTTTGTGGGGTTGAAAGTCTAAATGACTTCTGCATGCTAAGTTAATTATGTAAATGGCCACTTCAACGAAAACAATGTAGCTTCAAAAAGAAAAACTAATATATTGTTTTATGGAAGGATCAGTCTAGAAGAAATGGTAGACAATTTATTTATAAAAAATAAAGATATGTATTTTCTTTCACTGACAGCTTTCTTAGAATCCTAGAAGAACAAACAAAGTAAGATAATAGAATGGGGCTGATTTTATGAAATTAAATTAAGATAAATATGTTGATTAGGCAACTGAATAAAAATCCAGTACAGGTCAGATATGCAAATTAGTAGTTTTAAAAAATTTTAATCAGAGATATCTGTATTTGAAGTTCTAGTGAATAGAATCCAAATCTGGGAGAAAAAGGCCCAGGGCATTTTCTCTAACTATGATACTACTTATACGTTTATGTTTTATACTTGAAATATGATTTGATTTTTTATACATATAATTTGTTACAACAGGGCTATTCAGGCATATCATATATAGAACATTATATAATTTACATAATCACATGTAATTTCATCAATTTTAAGCTATGATCAGTATTATGTATTAGTTACTAACATGTTTAAATTTTTATTTGTTAATTTCATAGATCTTATATTTATAGAGGAGAAAAATAATATTTTTATATATTTGCAATCTTAAAAGCATATAGCTTCTCAAAAGAATTCCCACCAAGACATTTATTCACTATTTTTTTATTGTTTGTGTAAAATTGTTCTCTCATTCTTCAAGCAAGGGCCACTAGAAATTGCATACATGATTTTGAGGGGAAAAAAGCAAAATCGACTTGGAGTGTATAAGGTTGTTTTAATTCACAATATGCTATTTTACAGTCTCCAGCTCTACATATCAGATCCAAGTCAGATAGAGAAAAAGGGAGCAATCATCAATAGAGACATTTTGAATCTTTTCATGGGGTCACCTTTTGAATAAAACCTATTAGTATTCTGTGAAGATACAGAGGACTGTACATTCAAGATAGAGGACATTCAAAAGAAACTAAATTCTCAGAGAAGAGTTACCTGCACACATATTCATCATCAAAATAGCCAGCTAACAGAAAATAGGGCTACAGACATTACATGTAACCCTGGACAGCTGTAGCTCTGAGTGAGTCTAAGAGGAATGGGATCCACACAGCCATCTCTTCTTAGATATTACTGACATTCTAGAATTAATTTGCTACTATCACAAGTCAATTAAGGACATTTGTTTTTAACAGGACATACAAAAATAGGAGACAAGATAATATTGAACCGCCAACTTTTTGCTCTGATGGCTCATCCCGGGAATAAGAATGAATAAAAAAAAAAGTGAATTGTGAATATGCCATTTTTTTGGTAAAGTTATGTGAACAACCCTAATATGTCACAAATGATTCCTTTCTCAAAGAAAGATGTAGACATAGATAGTTGAGAAACCAGAGGACTTCTGCTCCATTTTCACAACTGATTTAACATCAGGAATATTGGTATATACCAAATTTGTATTAACACTGACCATTAAGGAAATTATTTTCTTAAGTTCTATAAAGCTGTGTTTATAATTAAAATACATTTGGAGCACAGATGTATGGTTTGGTACTTTCACCTGGGGATCTCAAAATGCTTGCAACACATTAACATTTTTAAAGGTTGGCTACATCTGAATTCACATAAAAAAGACATTTGTGCTGGAAAGAGCTATTACAAAAATTAGACATCTTCATCAGTGTGTTAATTATGGCAATATATGTGAAGTGATGAAATTGAAACAATCCTTACTACTGAACAATCCAGATTTCATAACTCACACTTGAGCCCTCCTTTCATGGAACCTGCGTGTTCTTGCCCTAAGAGAAAGGTTTCAGCATATGAAAATGCAAATAATCACTTATTTTTTTAAACTAGGTAGCATCATAGTTCATTGATTATTGAAATGATGTTAGTAATGGCAGCAGTATGCTATAGATGAGCAGCAAATGTTTTTAAGGGTGATTTGGCCATGGCATTTCCACATTTACCCCATTTCTCTGCATTTTATCTGTACCACCTAAGAACATGTGGATAGCAATTTTAAATAATTTACAGGTGGAAGAATATTCCTCACATATATAGTCATGTTTAGTCTTCACAGTGATTTTGTAAGGTAAGTTTGGGACAAAGTGTGAGGCAATCAGGGAGGTATGAAATATAGAGAATAGATACTGTCATAAGATAGTAAAGACTGCTATTGACTACATTTTTAAAATGATATGACTAGTATATATTTTTAGTTTAATTCATTTTTGGTAAAAGTTGAAATTATAGGATTTATATATACATTTAAGAGCCATGATGTTAAGAGAGTAAGACTGCCAACCCTCAGCAGGTGATGTCTCTGAATTTCACACTAGTTCTTTTCACCTTAGAAAATGTGAATAGAGTAAAGATTGGCAGAAACAAGATAACTCACTAGAAGAAACAGTGGAGTAATTTTCTGCCAAAGAAAGTCCAGATAAGAGAAATGCAACAGAGTTCTGTTTTATAAGCAATGTAATATTGTAAGGAGTTAGTGCAGAAGAATGAATAACATATGTACACTTTGTGCAAGATTTGGTGTAGGTAGAGAGAGAAATACAGAAAAGAAAATGTAAAAGAACACAAAAGTCAATGTATAGCCATAAAAGTGCATTACAAAGTTCAACCCTTCTAATATATATATATATATATATATAAATTTATTTATTTTATATTTTTCTATTTTAAATACAAACTAAGGGCTTCCCTGGTGGTGCAGCAATTAAGAATCCACCTGCAAATGCAGGGGACATGGGTTCAAGCCCTGGTCTGGGAATATCCCACATGCCATGGAGCAACTAAGCCTGTGCACCACAACAACAAAGCCTGCACTCTAGAACCTGCAAACCACAACTACTGAACCTGCATGCCACAACTACTGAAGCCCACGCACCACAACTACTGAAGCCTATGCACCTAGAGCCTATGCTCTGCAACAAGAGAAGCCACCATGATGAGAAGCCTGTGCACCACAACAAACAGTAGCGCCCGCTTGCTGCAACTACAGAAAGCCTGTGCACAGCAACAAAGACCCAACAAACACAGCCAAAAATAAATAATTTTTAAAAAAATTTAGAAAAAACCAAAAATTGATACAAAGTTGTCACAAATTTTTGGCTCTCTAATGTAAAAGATTGATACAATTAACACTTAATGCAATGTTTATGAAGATTCAAGCAATAAAGTGATACATAAGTACTTCTAGAATAACTCACAATTTTTGCATATCATCAGACCAAGTATTCAATTCTTGAAATACAGAAATGCTTCTACATTTCTAAGTGGCACCTGAAAATGCAGAGGGACAGTGTTCCTGTATTGCCCTCGGGAGATAGTGGAAGGTAGGGAGCCCTCAGAGTCTGAGAAGGTATGACAACTCCGCTTGTGCAGCCTTTCTTGCTTTCTGTTTATAATTTCCTTTGGAACCTGGCAAGGATGATTCTCCCCTGAGGGAAATGCATTGACCTTAACAGACAAGAGGGGCAAGCAACTTGGGTTTATTATTAGATGTGCTTTTCAGAAGTGAAGTTTTTAAAAATGTTTCAGAAAGTGGTGTTTAAATTGTTATAGCTGCAGGCACCTGCAGTTTATGTGCTAACCATGTATGTATGTTTTATGCAGTTTTTTAATCTGTAACTCACTTTTTTTAAAAAGGCAATCACCATAGCAACTATCAGAAAGTTTTGTGCTGGTTTTGACACACAGAGTGCCCAAGCAGATAATGCCATATATATCCTATGAAGTCTGCTTAAGCTAGGAATGCCTGGTTTCAGGAAAGTGAGAGTTAAACTATTACTTTATTCATTTTTTTTCTCATCACTTTAGGCAAATGATGAGAGTGCTGAAGTAAAAAAGAAGTAAAAAACTACTGAATGTGAAGCATACCACTGCTACTGGCTGAGACGCCCCTTAGTTAAAGTGACCTTAGCAATTTTAAAAGAAAGACTAATATAAGAGATCAGAATTTTCCTTTCAATCATAAGTTATTCTCTGTAAAGAAAATAATTATTTCCCTTCATGATCACATAAATGTGATTTTCACATTAAAAATTCACAGGAACTATGGGGAGTAATTACTTTTTATCCCAGTAGCATGGTAAGTCTATGTCCATTATAAACCATTTTCATCTCAGATCAGCAAAAAGGAGTGAATTTCTTTTTAAATACTTAATGCAATTTTACCAACAATAAAAAATCTGAGAATTGTTATATTTTGATGATATTGAAGTACATGATATTGTTTTCTTCTGCTTGAAATAAAATTAATATAAGTCTTTTATAAATAGAATATTAAACATGTTTGGCTATAAAATTTGATTAAAACAAATATAATTCCACAAATGTATCCTCAATTTTGAAGGTTTACAAAATGATTTTTTAATTTTTATTTTGGAACTATGTTTTAATGTTGGATTTTCCTTCTTAAATCTTGGTTATTTGAATGTATTTCTGAAAATATTTCAAGCAAATCATCAATTAGTAAAATAATGACAATCTGGGTCATAGTTATTAAATAATAATTAACTTATCATTCAATTATGTTAATCATTCCATATTTATTGAACATACTTTATTATATGTGCATGACTTCTAGGTACTACAGGGATAATTTTTCAAACTATTTATATGATACCTGCCTCTAATAAGTGTGTACTATAAAATGAGATGATAAATAAAAGACAGCTTAAGAGCTAAATTATGTGCTCCATGCAATAAGCAATCATCTGATCATCTTCACATCTACTTCATTCAATCCCCAAGGAAGGCTGCTACAATCTTTTGTTCTTATATTTATGAAAGGAGATAATCACATTTGTATTATTTCCCCCAAGGCCAACATATATCCATATAAAATTGCATTTTATATTCACATATCTTCTGGGACTTTGAGGAGTAAAGTTTAATCTTGCCTTAATCTCCTCTATGGTGGAGCACCACTTTTCTTTTTGCTTTGGAAGTCAGCATGTGGATTCTACTGCCATAAAAGACTGCATCACCCCAGCAAAATCCATCTCAGACGAACATCAGGCATGTGACATATGCTTTTACTTTTCTGGTTGCACACTTGACTCTGAGATATTCACAGCCTCACCTAAAGCTCAAGATCGGGTTTCTCTTAGACTTTTGAATCTTTGCCTGATATCAAGGAACTGCCTTACTTGATTCCCGACTAATTTCATTTTGTTCCTCAGGATCTGAATGTTGGGATATTTTACACATTTATTTGTTTATTTATTTGTATGTCTGACATTCCATTTGTTTCTTTTGATCTTAATTTGTAGCCTCAAGTCCATATCCTGCTTCTAACCCATTTCTCAAAGGAGTGGTATTTTTTCCAATTGTTACTCTTAGCCCCATTCACTTCTGTTTTCTTGAAGGATCTTCCTCTACGTTTTTACTCAGCTCTTTCTAGAGTAGGGAATGACCCTTCATTTGTGAAAAGAATTATAGATGTCAGTAGACACATAAAATGCATGTACAAGATTTTCATGTGTAAACATTTACACATTTTTTTTCCTGGGGAGAGTTGTATAGCTTTTATAGGTTTCCTTAATGGGTCACTGACCCTCTAAAAGTTTGACTATTATTGCTTATATTTCCAATGTATACACCCATTTACTCCTAGGCACTGCATCTTCTACTGGCTTCTTTTCCTTCCTTCTTCTCCATTGCTGGGTACTGCATTGAACTCAGTTTTTAACTCTGCATTACATTGTCTGCATTAGAGGAGATACCTAATTTCACTACTTTGGCTGCATGTGAAAAAAGAAGACCTCAACATTTCTGGCCCAGACACCAAATATTATTAAATTCAAATTAACTAAAATTGGACTGATTATTTTTCCTCCAAAATTAGATATCTCACATCTATAGGTGGCACTATAATTCTTTTGATCCACTAAGTGCAAAGCTTTGGAAATAACTCTTTCTTGTTCTCTTTCTCAATCCCTAGGTGGAATTGACCTCCACCACTAATGCATCATACAATATAAACTTCCTACTATCACCCTCCATTTATCTCAGGCTAAAATTATTGAAGTAGCTTGTTTTATCTTTTCCTATTCTACAATTAATCTCTAAACATTACCATCAGAAGTTTCCTAATATGTTATCATTTGCTTTCAATTTACAGAAAATTTCTGGTAGATGCTAATTGTCCCAATGCCAAATCTCACACTTCTACACCTATCATTAAGAGGCCTAACAATTTGGTTCTTATTACTGTCCCCAGACTTACATCTCCAGTGTTATACAACCTAAACCTCTTTCCAAAAGAACCTGTTGTACAAATATACCATGTGCAATATTCCTGTATTAATGTTGTGCCTAAAACTGCCACTCTTATCTTTGTCAAATTATGTTCATTATTTTAAAAAATCATTTTAAAATTCTGTGTTATCCAAGAAGGCTTTCCTAATTTTTCTACACATTCATGGTGTTCACTCCTGAAAATCACATTAAAATTACAACCACTCTTTATTTTCTTTGCAAAGTACTTAGCACATTTAGAAGGCATGAAATATTTGAGTCACCTTGACATTTTGTAAACATTCCTGACTAGCATGTGAGGTCCTTAATGGCAAAGATTGTGCTTTTACCATATGTTTTCTAATCCAGAGATTTCTTAGTTATGCAGGCTACATACTCAGAGATTTTTGTGTAAAGAATGAATTCCATAGAAGTATATCAGTTTTAAAAGTGTGTTTATAATAGGGTTGCCAGATAAAATAGTGAATATCCAGTTAAATTGGAATTTCATAAACACAAAATAATTTATGAAATAATTATTTATGATAATTAATGAACAATTTTGGTACACATGCACCATGCAATGTTTGGGTATACTTATAATAAACAACATCTGTTGTTTATATGAATTCAAATTTTACTTGGTGTCTGTATTCATATTCAATGAATCTGGCAACTTTAGTTTTCTTTATAGGGATAAGCAATTATACGGAATTTAAAACTAAACAATAATGATGTGAAAGTTGAACAATAGATTCAGTGTTTTCTTCCCTTCCCATTTAGAATGTAATAGAATATATTGTGAAAAACTATCTAGAAATAGATATTTTGAATTTGTGGCCTGAGGTTCAAAACCAACTTTCTTTATTTCATTGCAAGTTACCATAGTCTCCCAAGTGAGTTGATGGCTGATTTGTCTCTTAATCAGTGTTTATTTAGTTTTTCAATCTTTAACATACTATAAAAGCTGTTTACCTTTAGATGCTGGTGTTATAGCAACAAATAAGACCAACAGAATACCTACTTGAAAGTGACAAATATAATAATATAAAAAGAAAAAAATTAAAATTTCAGACAGCAATAAATGCTATGAGGAAAACAAATCAGGTAGAGTGGTAAGAGTTGGATGGTCAGGGAGCACCTGTGCAGGAGGCCACAGTTGAGTTGAGTAGAGGCTTGAATGATAGGAAACAGCCATCCATGAGAAAGGGTGAAGCAGGAACATTCCAGGCAAAGGGAACAGCTGGAGGAAAACTCAAATGGAGGAAGAAGCTTGACATACCTGACAAACCAAGGAATTGTATTGTTACTAGACCATATAGGGCTAGGGAAAGGTGAGTGGTTACAGATGAGGAGGGAGAGGTAAATAGAGGATAGATCATGCAGAGTCCCATTGCTCTTGTTAAAGGTATTGGATTCAACATTAAATATCTTAAAGATCTACCAAAAAAGGATTGTTTTAAATGACATGTGGAACATTAATTATTGAGTGTGGGAGACAAGAGCAATAATAGAGCATCCAGTGTGGTAGCTCTTCTGGTAGCCCAGAGAATACACACTGGTGCTGTCTACTAAGGTATGAGAACTGGAGGTAGTGACTCACAGATGAAATCAGGATTCATTTTGAAGTCAGAGCTAACAAATTGTGTTAATAGAATACTCAAGGCAAGAGAGGAATCCAGGGTAAATTTTGAGTTTTGATTTGAGTATCTGGATGAATGGGAAGCTAGAGGAAGAAGCATGATTAGCAGTAGTGAAATGATTCACAAATTCAGGCCTGGGGTGGAATACCCATTCCCTTGGCTAGAGTTCTGGATAAAATTGCATTTTATTAGGGCAAGAGAAAAAGTCCTTGCTAGGGATTATGAATGCTTTCTGATCTGTTTTAGAGAGTAAATAATTGTTGACAACTCCTACCCAGGTACAATAGCATGTGTATTATCGGGGAGGAAATGTTTTAGGAACATTAACTTCAATTTAATGTACATGCCAATATTTAAATTTCTCAAAGCCAGAGGTCAGTCTTATTATTAATTTTTAGTATAAATGTCTTATACACTTTATGCCAAGTGCCTAGTAGATGTTAATTAATAACTTTCCATTCTTAATGAGCTCCTTTCTGTGTATACCTGTATCATATTAACTGAGTTCACATTATTTTCTCAGATAATCTTCTAATGTTTTTTAATCCACAGTCTTCCCTTCTAAACTCTGGCTTTGAGACCAGAAAACTAGTTAAAATATATTTGTTATATTAAAATATTTTTCACCCCATTATTGAACAGATAAAACATATTCATAAGCACATGTTAAATGAAAGAGGAAAGAAATTACCTTGGGGAAAGAAAATACCTTGGGGAAAGAAATTAAATTCGAAAATAATCCTAAAGCCACTTTTTTTTTTTTTTTGTATCAGGTTTATAATGGCTAAGGCCATAATAAAAAAAAGTCAGCTTTAGAGACTGTATCTCATACTGATATCAGCATGTGAAACTCAGCAGGGACACTAAATTTTGAGCATTAACCAGGTTAATCCACAGAGCAAACATCATAGCTCTCAAAATCTAAGGCAGCTTTTCGACCCTTTATGTCATCTCTCTCTATAAACCTTATAGTTCACATAAGGATTCTGTTCTTTCTTTCTTTCTTTTTTTTTTTTGCGGTACGCGGGCCTCTCACTGTTGTGGCCTCTCCTGTTGAGGATCACAGGCTCCGGACGCGCAGGCTCAGTGGCCAAGGCTCACGGGCCTAGCTGCTCTGCGGCACGTGGGATCTTCCCGGACCGGGACACGAACCCGTGTTCCCTGCATCAGCAGGTGTACTGTCAACCACTGCGCCACCAGGGAAGCCCAGGATTCTGTTCTTTCTGATTTAGAGAGGAAGAAAATTCTGTCACCTAAATCAATATCTTACTAGTGGAAAAACAAAGAAAATTATAAAAAACAGCAGCTACTTTCTATGATTGGTGAAATGCCATGGCAAAGAAAGCATGATTCTCTCCAGGGCGAGGAAATTCAAGTTTTATCTTAGACATCTCATCTTCAACATTTCAAGGTTTAAATGAAAACAAAATGTGGTTTCATAGCATTTTACTCAATTATATTTTAAGTTCCATGAGTAAAACTAACCACAACAATTACTAACATTTGACCTTTCTACCTATATTACCTATTTCATAGGATTTTATGAGCTAATATTTGTAAGTACTTAGAACATTGCATGACATATATTAAGAATAATATCCAAGGTTTCAATATAAAAAAGTAAATACCATTATATAATAAGTGCAGAGGCATAGTTTCTGTTTTTTTTTTACTTTAATTTTCATTTTTTTATTAATTAGAAAAAGTAATCATTTTTCAATGCCACAAAATGCATAAGATGGAACTGTTTGGTGTGAGTTTAAGAGAGTTTTCTTTAGTTTTTTTGTTTGTTTGTTTTTATATCTTTATTGGAGTATAATTGCTTTACAATGCTGTGTTACTTTCTGCTGTACAGCAAAGTGAGTCAGCTATATGTATACATATATCCCCATATCCCCTCCCTCTTGAGCCTCCCTCTCACCCTCCATTTCCCACCCCTCTAGGTCATCACAAAGCATCGAGGTGATCTCCTTGTGTGACGCAGTGTCTTCCCACTAGCCATCTATTTTACATTAGGTAGTGTATATATATATATATATATATATATATATATATATATATATATATACACACACATACATATTGATGCTACTCTCTCACTTTGTCCCATCTTCCCCTTCCCCCTCTGTGTCCTCAGGTGTGTTCTCTATGCCTGCATCTTTGTTCCTGCCCTGCCACTAGGTTCATCAGTACCTTTTGTTTTACATTCCATATATGTACATTAGCATCTGGTATTTGTTTTTCTCTTTCTGACTTACTTCACTCTGTATTACAGACTCTAGGTCCGTCAACCTCATTACAAATAACCCAATATCATTCCCTTTTACGGCTGAGTAATATTCCATTATATATATATGTGCCACATCTTCTTTATCTATTCATCTGTCAATGGACATTTAGGTTGCTTTCATGTCCAGGCTATTGTAAATAGTGTGGCAATGGACATTGGGGTACATGTATTTTTTTGAATTATGGTTTTCTCTGGGTATATGCCCAGTAGTGGGATTGCTGGGTCATAGGTATTTCTATTTTTAGTTTTTTAAGGAACCTCCATACTGTTCTCCATAGTGGCTGTATCAATTGTTATTCCCACAAACAGGGCAGGAAGATCCCTTTTCTCCACACCCTCTCCAGCATTTATTGTTTCTAGATTCTTTGATGATGGCCATTCTGACTGGTGTGAGATGCTACCTCATTGTGATTTTGATTTGCATTTCTCTAATGATTAGTGATGTTGAGCATCCTTTCATGTGTTTGTTGGTAATCTGTATGTCTACTTTGGAGAAATGTCTATTTAGGTCTTCTGACCATTTTTGGATTAGGTTTTTTGTTTGTTTTTAATATTGAGCTACATGAGCTGCTGGTAAATTGTGGAGGTTAATCCTTTGTCAGTTGCTTCATTTGCAAATATTTCCTCCCATTCTGAGGGTTGTCTCTTGGTCTTGTTTATGGTTTCCTTTGCTGTGCAAAAGCTTTGAAGTTTCATTAGGTCCCATTTGTTTATTTTTGTTTTTATTTCCATTTCTCTAGGAGGTGGGTCAAGAAGGATCTTGCTGTGATTTATGTCATAGAGTGTTCTGCGTATGTTTTTCTCTAAGAGTTTTATAGTGTCTAGCCTTAACTTTAAGTCTTTGATCCATTCTGATTTTATTTTTGTGTATGGTGTTAGGAAGTATTCTAATTTCATTCTTTTACATGTAGCTGTCCTGTTTGCCCAACACCACTTATAGAAGAGGTTGTCTTTTCTCCATTGTATATTCTTGCCTCCTTTGTCAAAGATAAGGTGACTATATGTGTGCGGGTTTATCTCTGTGCTTTCTATCCTGTTCCACTGATCTATATTTCTGTTTTTGTACCAGTACCATACTGTCTTGATTACTGGAATTTTGTAGTATAGTCTGAAGTCAGGGAGCCTGATTCCTCCAGCTCTGTTTTCCTTTTGCAATATTGCTTTGGCTATTCATGGTCTTTTGTGTTTCCATACAGATTGTAAAATTTTTTGTTCTACTTCTGTGAAAAATGCCATTGGTAATTTGATAGGGAGTTCATTGAATCTGTAGCTTGCTTTGACTAGTACAGTCATTTTCACAATGTTGATTCTTCTAATCCAAGAACATGGAATATGTCTCCATCCGTTTATATCATCTTTGATTTCTTTCATCAATGTCATATTTTTCTGCATACAGGTCTTTTGCCTCCTTAGATATGCTTATTCCTAGGTATATTATTCTTTTGTTGCAATGATAAATGGGATTGTTTCCTTAATTTCTCTTTCAGATTTTTCATCATTAATGTATAGGAATGCGAGAGATTTCTGTGCAGTAATTTTGTGTCCTGCTACTTCACCAAATTCATTGATTAGCTCTATTTTTCTGTTAGCATCTTTAGGATTCTTTATGTATAGTATCATGTCATATGCAAACAGTGACAGTTTTTCTTCTTTTCTGATTTGGATTCCTTTTATGGCTTTCCCTTCTCTGATTGCTTTAGTTTTATTGATCTCTGCTATTGTTTCCTTACTTTCTTTTTTATTTATTTCTGATCTGATCTTTATGATTTCTTTCCTTCTGCTAACTTTGTGGGGTTATTTTGTTGTTCTTCTTCTTCTTTCTCTAACTACTTTAGGTGTGAGGTTAGGTCGTTTATTTGATATTTTTCTTGTTTCTTGAGGTAGGATTTTATTGCTATAAACTTCCATTTTATAAATGCTTTTTCTTTATACTTCAGTTTTGGGTTGCTGTGTTTTCATTGCCATTTTTTTTCTAGGCATTTTTTTTTTTAAATTTCCTCTTTTCTTCAGTGATCTCTTGGTTGTTTAGCAGCATATTGTTTAGCCTCCATGTGTTTATATTTTTTACAGTTTTTTTTTCCTGTAATTGATAATCTAGTCTCATAGCGTTGTGGTTGGAAAAGATGCTTGATATGATTTAAATTTTCTTAAATTTACCAAAGCTTGATTTGTGACCCAAGATATGATCTATCCTGGTGAATGTTCCATGAGCACTTGAGAAGAAATTGTATTCTGTTGTTTTTGGATGGAATGTCTTATAAATATCAGTTAAGTGCATCTGGTCTAACGTGTCATTTAAAGCTTGTGTTTCCTTATTTATTTTCTGTTTGGATGCTCTGTCTGTTGGTGTAAGTGGGGTGTTAAAGTCACCTACTATTATTGTGTTACTGTCAATTTCCCCCTTTATGGCTGTTAGCATTTGCCTTATGTATTGAGGTGCTCTTATGTTGGGTGCATAGATATTTACAATTGTTATATCTTCTTGGATTGATCCCTTGATCATTATGTAGTGTCCTTCCTTGTCTCTTGTAACATTCTTTATTTTAAAGTCTATTTTATCTGATATGAGTATTGCTACTCCAGCTTTCTTTTGATTGCAATTTGCATGGAATATCTTTTTCCAACCCCTCACTTTCAGTCTGTATGTGTCCCTAGGTCTGAAGTGTGTCTCTTGTAGACAACATATATATGGGTCTTGTTTTTGTATCCATTCAGCCAGTCTATTTCTTTTGGTTGGAGCATTTAATCCATTTACATTTATGGTGATTATCGATATGTATGTTCCTATTACCATTTTCTTAATTGTTTTGGGCTTGTTATTATAGGTCTTTTCCTTCTCTTGTTTTACCTGCCTAGAGAAGTTCCTTTAGCATTTGTTGTAAAGCTGGTTTGGTGGTGTTCAATTTTTTTAACTTTTACTTGTCTGTAAACCATTTGATTTCTTCATTGAATCTGAATGAGATCCTTGCTGGGTAGAGTAATCTTGATTGTAGGTTTTTCCCTTTTATCACTTTAAATATATCCTGCCACACCCTTCTGGCCTGTAGAGTTTCTGTTAAAAAATCAGCTGATAATCTTATGGGGATTCCTTTGTATGTTTTTTGTTGCTTTTCCTTTGCTGCTTTTTATATTTTTTCTTTTAATTTAATTTTTGTTAGTGTGATTAACATGTGTCTCAGTGTGTTTCTCCTAGGGTTTATCCTGTATGGCACTCTCTGCACTTCGGACTTCATTGTACTATTTGCTTTCCCATTTTGGGGAAGTTTTTCATCTCTAATCTCTTCAAATATTTTCTCAGACCCTTTCTTTTTTTTCTTCTTCTTCTGGGATGCCTATAATTTGAACATTGGTGCACTTAATGTTGTCCCAGAGAGAGGTCTCTGAGGCTGTCCTCCATTGTTTTCATTCTTTTTTTTTCTTTATTTTGCTCTGCAACAGTTATTTGCACCATTCTATCTTCCAGCTCACTTTTCCGTTCTTCTGCCTCAGTTTTTCTGCCTTTGATTCCTTCTAGAGTATTTTTAATTTCAGTTATTGTGTTGTTCATTACTGTTTTTTTGCTCTTTAGTTCTTCTAAGTCCTTGTTAAACATTTCTGGTATTTCCTCTATTCTATTTCTGAGATTTTGGATCATCTTTACTATCATTACTCTGAATTATTTTTCAGTAATTTTGCCTATTTCCTCTTCATTTATTTGGTCTTGTGGGTTTTTATCTTGCTTGTTTGCCTGCAATATATTTCTCTGTCTTCTCATTTTGTCTAGTTTACAGTATTTGATGTCTCCTTTTCCCAGGCTGCAGGGTCATAGTTCCTGCTTCTTCTGTTCTCTGCCTCTGGTGGTGAGTTTTGTCCAGTGGCTTGTGTAGGCTTCCTAACGGGAGAGGGACTTTTGCCTGCATTATGGTGGGTGGAGTTGAGTCTTTTCCCTCTAATGAGCAGGGCCATGTCAGGTGGTGTGTTTTGGGGTGTCTGTGAGCTTAGTATGCTTTTAGATAGCCTGTGGGCTGTTGGGTGAGTTTGTTTTCCTGTTTTGTTTGTTGTCTGGTGTGAAGCATCCAGTGCTGGGAGCTGTTGGCAGTTAGGTGGAGCTGGCTCTTGGATTCATTTAGAGGCCTCCATGAGACGTCTTGATGAATAATCTTCCCTGGGGATAGAAATTCTCTAGTGGTTTAGAGTCCTGGACTTGGTGCTCCCACCCCAAAGCCTCAGGCCTGATCTCTGGTTAAGGGACCAAGACCCTGCAAGTCACTCGTCCTAGCAATAGGGGGATTAAAAAAAAATACTAACAAAACCCCAACAAATGGTAAAAAGTAAAATCAATCAAACAGAAACAGAAACAAGGAAACATGCACACACACAAAATAAACAAATACAATACCAAATAAATCAAAAAGCAAGAGAAAAACCAAACAAAAGCAGAATTCCAATTGAAGAATGAAGCAAAGAAACAAAATGAACCAAAAAAAATTTTTTTTTAATTAAAGAAAAAGGGGAAAGAAGACAGAACAGAAAAGCAAAGTAGAAGTAGAAATATTTTTAAAAGAAAATATACTAAAGAAAAAAAAAAAAAGACAAAGCCCCAGAGAAATGGTGAAAACAAAATCAAGCAAACAAAAAATAGAAACAAGGAAACACATACACACGTAAAAGAAACAAAAACATAGCCAAATAAAACAAAAAGCAAGAGAACAGCCAGACAAATAGAACTCAAAAACAAAATCAAACAGGATTAAAACTAACAAAAACACATAACCTGAAAACAAAAACCAAAGTAGTGTGCCAACTGAAAAATAAAGCAAGGAAACAGAACTAACTGGTAAAAATGATTAAAAAAATAAAATAAAATAAAAATGAAGAAACACTAGTCAACAGAAAAGCAAAGTAGAAATGGAAATATAAGAAAAATATATTAAAGAAAAAGAAGAAAAAATAAGGGAAAAGAACACAGAACAACAGAAAAGCAGAGTAAAAATAGAATATATAAAAAAATAAAAAATATCTTATAAAACATAAAGATCCCAAAAGACTAAATAAATTTAAAAAATACTAAAACAACAAACAAAGGAAAAAGAAAGTAAGAAAAAGAAACAAAAACAAAGAAGCCAGAACCAACAACAGAATGAATCAAAACATGATAAAATTCATAGTAATAATTATGTTTCCCTGGGGTCTCCACTGTCAATGTCCTTGCACATGCTGTGAACCACAGCCCACCTCTGCCTCCACAAGAGGGTCTACTATTCTTCTGGGCTGGTCTCTGGACCTATTGTGGGCCCTGTGGGCACCACTCAGACTCTGATCTGGCCCAATTCCTGTATGTGCTTGCCCCCAAAGTCCACAGCTGTTAGAGCTAGACTATTTTCATTTGTGGGAACACTCATCGTCTACTCAAATATTCCATAGTGTTCAGCTTTGGTTTTATCCCCACCTCTGTATGTGGTCCACCCACAGGAGTCTGTACTGAGGCTGCCTTAGAGCTCTTGGTTCTATGAGGACCAGGCACAGAGGTGGTAAGACTCCTTGGATCTCAGAAGCCCCAGAAGTGCCAAATGTGCAGGGAAGCTGGTGGCCATGGGCACAAGAGATAAGACCCTAGTGAGGGCCTTTTCCAACACCCAGAATAAGGCACATGATGGCCAGCCCTGGCTGGGCTTTTTCTGGCACTTGGTAGCAGGCCTGGGAGGGTTGGCCCTAAGAGGGCTTTTTTTTTTTATTGCTCAGCATCCAGCACACAAGAGCCAACCCTGAGCTGGCTTCTTTTATTGTCATTGGCAGGTGCTTGAGTGTGGGGAAAGAAAGGTTACATTAGTGGTTCTGCCCCCTGTGTGTGATTCAGCAGTAGCGCCTTGCTTCCATGGCAGTCCAGTCTCCCTCCATAGGCATTCCCTGCTGCAGATTTCCTCCCTCCTGTCCCCTCAGTCAGTCTCCCCACAGCCAACAGCAGTTCTTACTCTGGACCTGTTCTCCAAGCCCCATGCACTAGCTCCCAGCCCCCTTGAATAACTGTGAACACATGTCCCAGTCTGGGGCACATAAGGCCATGGTACAGACCGTATGTATTTCTCATTCTGTCTCACCTGCCACAGATAGGCTGCTTCACCCTCCTCCAACAGCCTCAAATGCTTCCCTTCTGTCCCAGTAGATTTCCCTGTCTGATGGGGGGTTTCTCCATAAGAGAGTGGGTTTCCACAAATTCGGAAATCTCTATTTTGCTTCAACTCCCCTGCCCTGGGATGCAGGTCCCATCCTACTTCCTCTCCTCCTCCTTCTCCCTTCTTTTCTCCTTCCTATCCAGTTATGCAGGGATCTTTACAGTCCTTTCCAGTGTCCAAGGTCTTCTTCTAGTTTTCAGCTGGTGTTTTGTGAGAATTGTTGCATCTATAGATGTATTCCTGATGCATCCGTGGAGAGAGATGAACTCTACATCCACCTACTTCTCTGCCATCTTGAATCTCTTGAGAGTTTTCAATTTTGTAGGCTTTGTATTTCATCCCCTCACTGCTTCTGCAAGCCCACTGGCACCTACCACACTGAACATGTGGGCTTGATCATTTCACCTTCCCCAGCAGCTTTGTTGTCTGGCCTGTTTCTTTGTGGTGAAATATAGGCGTCACTATGCCCCTTCACATCAGTGATTCATATAACCAACCATGTGCTGGCAAATTTTTAACAAACTACTCTCCAAAGGAATAAAAACAAACAAACAAACAAAAAACAAACAATACTTATTTGTAATATTTGACAATATCTGTGGTATAAATACTCCAGCTATGGATGATTTTGAACTATTTATGTGACATCATTGAATGGCATAGTTTGGAGGAAATGGGAATTATCCATTTTCATGAGCTAGTATCAGTTGTACTACATATGCAAGTTGTATATGTGAGAGTTACCATTGTTTTTATCTCAAATCAAAAATCTTAAAAAATAGCAACCTTTAATCAATATTAACAATGACTAACATTTATGAAATTACTTCCATGTGTTTATCAGTACTCTAAATAGTTTGCATGTTATAATTCACTTAATTCTCCTAATACTATTAAATAAATTCTATTTTTAAATATATTTGTATCTATAATGAAATCAAGAAACAGAGAGATTAAATAAATTTCTCTAGGTTTATGTGTCTCAGATATGTAGAACCTAGGATCAAAGCCAGATATTTTGAATTTCTTATTTTACTTTCAAATCAAGATCTCATCTTCTTCTTTAAGTATTTTCCTAGAGTCCTTTAACATCCCCATTTCCCCAATTCTTCTGAAGTCCCTGTCTTCATTGTCCTTTATCGAACACATCTATTAAGATTATTATTAGACTATTTTTCTCATAACACTGAGCAAAATTCAAAATTATGTTATACTTTTATATTGTCCAATTCAAGACCATAAAATCTTTTATCATCATAATTTACTCAGATTTTGAGTTCTAAGCACCAAATTGACTTTTTCCTAAAATAATCATAGGAACGCTGGACTGGCTGCTACTTCATTTTATGCTCCATATGATTGAGTTACTCTTATATTCTTTAGGAAATATATAAATTAAGTACTCATTTTCTAACCCTTAATTGATATTATTCTGTATTTCAAAGTGGTATACATGTTTTCATTCCTATGTTTTTTGACTTACATTAGTTGTTTTCTTTATTATTATTTATATACATAAATATACACCTAGCGAAATGTTTATAAACAAATATATAAAACATGATTTTTTCCCTTGAAGAATATATGATATATGCAGGAAAGAAAAATTGGAAAATTCAGAAAAATTAGGGAGCAGTGAAAAGTGTTGTATTGTTGACACAATAGTTTTAGATAATCTTTAATTTTAGCACATCTATTTCAATTAATTATTAATATATAATTCTAAAATTTAAGAATCTCTAAAGCACAAAATGCACCTTAAAATATTTTTATTTGAGTATAATGTATACCAAAGGAAACAATAGAAATTACATTTCTCTTCTCCTCCAGCCTCATCCTCAATTTCTTTCCCACCTCTAGTCAAAACTTATTTATCATCTCTGGGATTTTTGTTGTTGCTGCTCTATGTGTAGATACTACTGGCATTCATTGTAATAGTAATACTTCATTTAGAAAATGAATTTTTTTTGTAGTGGCCTCTATTTTTTTTGTTATCTGGTTTTTTTTCATTTGAGGAAATCAACAGGGTCCTGATGAACCCTAAAGCATCATGTGACAAAAGCAAGATGTCCACCACTGAGATGTCTGCCTCCTTACAGGGCTCTAGTTCCATCACTCCTTTATTTTGTCCATCACAAAGATTGGCCTCAGATGCTTCAGTCTACTCTTAAGTAGTTAAAACATAAATGAAGTCTTTTCACTGATTAGCTTATTTCCTCCAAAGAGTGTAGAAAATTATTATTCTAAAGATTATTAGCTCAAAGAATATTTACTTAAAAAATACACATCATTAACTACTAGAAGAAGAGAGGAAAATTGACCTAACTAAATATAGTTAGAATTCTATTTCTCTTTTTTTTTCAGTTTAAGAGGAGAAAATCATAATATACTGTGTAGAAAAATTTTAAGAAATAAAATATCTACTTTTTCCATCTTCATTCTCCAGGTATACAGTAAAGTTTTTATACATGTAATGGATGGAATTTTGTGCAAATATATAGTAATAAATTATTTTGGCTTTTGTATTTCTGAAAATTTTATTTTACCTTTACTTAAATATATATAGATATAATTTTGTTTTGTTTTATTTTATTTTATTTCTGAGCAGTCTGAATTCTTAGATTTTTTTTCCCTTTAACACTTTAAATATGTTGTTTCACTGTATTTGGCTTTCATGGTTCTGACATGCTACTATTCTTGTTTGTTCCTTTATATGTAACATGACTTTTCCTTTAACAGCTTTTAATTTTCTCTTTATTATTGATTTTAACCAATTTGATTATGATGTACATCAATGCAATATTCTTGATATCTTTTTTGCTTGGGGCTCATTGAGCTTTTTGCATATTGAAGCTTATATTTTTTCTTAAATTTTAAATATTTTCAGATGATATTTCTTAAAATAATTTTTCTGTCCCTTCTTTCCTTTCCCATCTTTACTCCAATTATACATATATTAGGCTCAGAGCTAACTGATACTGTATTCAGATTTCTTAAGTTATTATTCATCTGTGTTACAGTTTAAGTAGTTTCTATATTTTGAAATTCATTAAACTTTTCTTCTGTGTCTAATCTAACTTTTTTTTTTTTTTTTTTTGCAGTACAAAGGCCTCTCACTCTTGTGGTCTCTCCCACTGTGAAGCACAGGCTCTGGACATGTAGACTCAGCAACAATGGCTCAGGGGTCTAGCCACTCTGAGGCATGTGGGATCTTCCCAGACCAGGGCATGAACCCATGTCCCCTGCATCGGCAGGCGGACTCTCAACCACTGTGCCACCAGGGAAGCCCTAATATAACTTTTTAAATCCAAGCCAGTCGTTTTCTAAACTTAAGATTTAAAATAAAAAGCCAGAGAATTCTAGATTCTCAATTGAGCTCTTTACACACCTTTCATATCTTCATTTAATATGCTCTAGTTTTCCTGTATTTTCTTGAACACCTGGAATATAATTACAATACATTTTAATGTCTTGGAATACTTATTCTATCAACTTAGTTATTTCTGGATCAGTTTCAATTGATTTTTTTCCTTTTTACACAAGTTGTAATTACCTGTTTCTTTTGCAAGAGTAGTAATTTTTTAAATTATATTTTAATTTAATTTAATATTTTATTTTATTTTTTTGCATGCTAGCAATTGAAAATTTTATGTTTTTGTATGCTGGATCTTATTGTATTATTTTAAATATTTTTGAGGGTTTTTTTTCTTGGATGCAGTTGATTTATTTGGAAAGAGTTTGGTCTTTTTGAGGAAGCTCTTTAGGGTCTTTTAGACAGCACCACAGCAACATTTAGTCTAGGGCTAATTTTTATCCACTACTGAGACAATAGCCTTCTGCATACTCTGATGACATGTTAATTACAAGTCTTTTCCACTTTGATTGTTAGGAGCAAAAATTTTTCCTGACCTTATTTGAGCCTCAAAGATTGTTCTATCCATTCTTTCAGATGGCTCTTTACATACATTTATTTCTCACCACTCAACTGAAGACTTGAAGAGTACTCTCTAGAGATCTCCATAGTTGCTTCTCTCTCTCTCCCTGTCTTTCTCCTAATCTCTCCTCTCTTGTGCTCTGTTGTGCCATGCAAACTCTAGATACTTTGTGCTCTCTAAATCTCAACTGCATTTCCTCAAATCAGGAAGATGATAAGTCCCTGACTGGTGATTGACAGGAACCTGGAAATTTTCTCCAAGTGCTAAACTAGAGCAATCATAGGATATTCCTTATTTGTTTTCTTCTCTGAAATCACACTCCTGTGCTGGCTGTTCTCCAAACTCTAAAAGTAGTTGTTCTATATATCTGTCCATTTTTGAAAGTTGTTACATCAAGACTGACCTGAATTGGAAGTACTGGAATAGTTTCTTTAACAGAGCTTGAGAGTTATTTAGTTCTGTATGTTCAGAGTTAATTTATATATACACACACACACACACACACACACACACACAGAGAGAGAGAGAGAGAGAAAGAGAAACTATTATATATCTGAGTTAAACCATAGATATTGCTCTCAGGTTGTTTGCAGTCTAAACGTCAATCTAAAAGACAGACGAGCAAAAAAATGCATTAAATGATCCATCAAAGAGTACAACTACTGCAAGGGACTAATAGGAGCCAAGAGGTGGATTTGGCATTACATTGCAATGATAGCACTTCTGGCAGTTTTAACAACAACAACAATCAGTGGCTTTTCCAAATAAAAGTTTATTTCTCATTTTAGTCACGGTCCTATATGTCAGATGAATCTTTCAGGTATCTCTTTTCTGACCAGTTCAATGAAGGTGTCAAATTCCTCCATCATAGCTTATTTTTCATTTAATTTTTTTTAAATTTCTAGCAGCATGGGTGGGAGAAAGAATCAACCAAAGAATCTCAGGAAATAATAAGGACCAAAACTTCAATTAGTATACATCACATTTAGATACATCAATTAGCTAAATTAGTTCACATGACCTGGATCTAACTGCAAAGGACCCTGAGAAATAACTTTATAAGTACTCAGAAAAAATAATCAGGATTGGGAGTACTTAGCCAATGTCTTCCATGGGCCTATGTGGATGACGAATGAGTTCCACCTTATTATTGATAGCTTGGATATGGATACTGTAAAATAAGAGGAAAGAGGCAACTTGGGAAAAAAAATGATTCAGGGCTTTGAAATCCACACAGAAGCCTTTGGGATATATAGAATAAGAAATATGGAACTATTTTAACTTCTTAAAAAATGTTTATATGAAAGATAGGTTTGGAAAAATTCATGTTACAAAGTTCATGTTAGACAATTAAAGATGATACATGATTGAAGTGAGCAAAATTTTGGGAGTTTTGTTTTACATGGTGGTACAAAATGATTAAGTCATTAACCAGAAGATTAACAATTAAAAATCCAGTGGTTAAGAGTCCACTTTCCAACGCAGGGGATATGGGTTTGATCCCTGGTTGGGGAACTAAGATCCCACATGTCACGGGACAACTAAGCCCGCATGCTCTAGGGGCTATGCACCACAACTAGAGAGCCCTTGCACCGTAACTATTGAGGCTGCACCCCACAATGAAAGACCCCGCATGTCACAATGAAGATCACACATACTGCAACTAAGACCTGATGCAGCTAAATAATTAATTGATTAATTAATTTTTTAAAAGTCATGAAAGTTGAGACTCAATGAAAGTTTCAGAGGAAAGAGATATATTCTTGGTGATAAATAAGAAAAATGGGAAAAATAGAAGGGAGAATTACAAAATAAATCCAAAGTCAATATAATAAAAATTTCTGTGGAAAACAGAGAGCATGTATCCATTAGAATCCCTGGACAAACTTAACAAATTAGAAGATTAAACTAAGTTTTGTTTGTAAAAATGTAATGATGTTATACATTTTGCCTCAAAGACACATGCATAGAAGAACAAGGGAATAAAAGGAGAAAAGGGTGTCATGGGTGAAGTGAGTTTGCTGTTCCATCATAAAAAATAATTCCTTAGAACATCTAAGGATTCTGTAACAGTAGTTTACAAGACTTTTTTGGTGTACTGTTGCCATGAATTTAAATTTGTCAAAATATAAAATTGTTTAGACTGCACAAAATTAAGACTTAAAACCTATACACGACTAAGTAGTCACAGAAGTATTTAAAGAGAAGTGTTAATGTCAAGACCATAAATTAACCTTTACTTCAGTGTCAAGACCATAAATTTGCTTTTACTTCAGTCTTGACAAATGCAGGAATATAACTTTTCAATATAGGGGAAAATTTCCTGTTAGCTACCATTAACAACATTCAATGTCCTATCCTTAAACCTGAGAGTGGTTTATCTGAATACAATGTATATTATTATTAACTGAAATATTTTTCCTGTTATTCACAACCATCAGCCAACACACACACACACACACACACACACACACACGAACAAAAGATGCATTTGTGGATAATCATGTGAATCTTTACTTGAAAATATTTGTTTTTGATTAGAAGTTCCTGTAATCTACTTGTAAATAATAGCTGCCATTGTATTGAATATGACTGCATGCTCACCTCTGTAAATGTGTTTTACATATGGAATTTCCTTTCCTTTAATCAACATAACTATGCTTTATTTTACCAGAGTTGACTGACATTTTGATGAAGATTAAGAAAATTGTTTTGCTGTTTGAATATTAAGCATTATTTTTGAAAATATGAATTAGAACAACTTTCACAGGCTAGGTGAGGAAGACTTAAAGGAGACAGGAAAATGTTGAAATGATTTCTATTGTTTCCAAAAAGAACAGGTTTTCTAATAGAAAGAGCTTAACTGAAAATATACATATTCCCCTAAAAACAAGTTAAATAAACATTCCCTTTAGTTGAGAGAAAACAGGTTTAGCATAGACCCAAGGTTTTTAGTGGAGAGAAAAGTTATGATAGAGGAATGATGTTAGTATTGGTCTTGACTTATTTCACTTATCCATATCACTTTTGATCAGTATAGCCAAGGTGGGAAGCAAAATAATAAAAGTCATCAGTAAGGTCTTTGGTTCCATGGCTATGTGGCTAATTTTAAGAATTATCAATGAACCAGATGGTTTTACACCTGTCACAAGATACCCATGACCAAGGAAAGAAGAGCTTTGGAAAATGACTGAAATAAGAATATAAGAAAGTTCACAGTAGCAAAGTTTATTGCTTATTGTAGCATTGAGGAAACTAATCTCCATATACTATTATTAGAATGTACTAAGTACAATCTGTTGGAAGTGAAACTTCTGAACTGGTAGAGAAAAATGTGCAGCATATAAAGAGATAAGAAAAGTAATGGAAGATATGCAAAAGAAGTAGTAGGAATAGTAGTTACAGCTTTCCATATTGGCATTTAGATTTTCTAAAGAACTTCTTTTTTAATGTAATTCTCTTGGAGAACCTTCATACAGAAAAGATAGCTATCTGGGTAAAAATAAATGCAGGGCTAAAAATAAATGACTTCAATCCAAATGTTAGCAGCTTGATCAAGAACAGGGCTGAAGGTTACCCTTCCCATTGTAGGAATTGTACTCATTCCTATAATGAGAAAATTAGTAGTTGAATGGAATCACATCTGGGTAATGTATTTTATAATGGGTTACATATGTACATTTGTTGACTTAAACACAGCACATGTGCACACACATGCAAAATCAATTATTTGTATTGTCATCAATCACCTATTGAGGCAACACAAAGTTTTTGTCACTGAGCTAAAATTTAATTCAGGAATATAAAGATAAATAACATATAAACCCATTCTCTGATGACTTCTACCAATAGTATTATTGTTTTTTGTACCTTAGTGTCTGAGCAGGGACACCCTAGGTGATATCTTCACAACCACTAATTTCAAAACCTTATTTTATAGAACTTCTGTCAGAATAGGTCTCCTATCTCTATTGGGAAGACTATCTCATGAATCTGAATGTAACCCATGAAGAAAAATTCCTCTCTAATCTACTTTATTAAAGCACACAAATTGAAGTCTTTGGAAAATATCTTTCTGTCTGACTGTGATTCTATGCATTAGAATTATTATTCTGTGATTAGAAATATATAAAGATATTGATAAAAATCTATGTCTCCAGCCAATACAATGACAATGAGATTGCCTATTTATATTTTATGTGTATTTTGAAAGTGTATAAATAAAATGGTACTAAATTATCATTATCATGCCTGTTCAAACATCAGACATGATTATTATAATATTGTAAGGTATACTTGAGATTACATGTAAAAATAAAGTTATCTAAATTATGTCAGTTCTGTAGACCAGTGGTCCCCAACCATTTTGGCACCAGGGACCAGTTTCCTGGAAAACAATTTTTCCACAGAACGGGGTGTGTGGGGGGAGGATGGTTCAGGTGGTAATGTGAACAATGGGGAACAATGCACAGCAGCAGATGAAGCTTCGCTCACTCACCCATTGCTCACCTCCTGCTGTGCAGCCCTTTTCTAACAGGGTGTGGACCAGTACCAGTCTTCCGCCCAGGGGTTGGGGACACCAAGTGTAGACCATTTAATACAGAGAATGACAGATTCAAGTACTAAATATTTAATTCTGATTCTATTATCATCCTTAGCTTATATACGAAGTAAATACTTCCAGCTCTTCAGAAAACAATGCTCAATGCCAATGTAAGATATATTAATAATAGCATAAAAGATCAAAGTCTGAAATAACAAAAAAACACTAGGAAAATATATTGCAAACCTAATTTTAAGAGAGAAATATCTCCCTTTTAACCAGAAAAATGCATGTGGATAATTTTAAAGCAGAAAACGAAATTTTTCTAACAATCATTAGTTCTCTAGAATTTTTTTACTCTATGTGAAAGCATTTAGTGTGTAGGACTTGTCAAGATGGAAGGAGACACAGAAGATCCATGAAACCAATGATATCACTATTGTATTTTTTGCGTGACTTTTAACAGTTTTATAAACAGTTGAACTGAAAATGAATTTCAGTCATTGGAGTTAAAATTTGGATAAATATGTCCTAAACACTGATCTGAGTGTAGGAACAAGTCTCCCAGTTCCAGATAGGTTTTTTGTTAGAGGGAATGACAATATAGGTCCCTAGGTTTTTCAGTTTATCCTTGGTGTTGGTGATTTCATCTTGACCATTATAGTGAAAAGTTGCTCAGCTTCTTTTATCCTACTATAATACATGACTTTTTGGAAGCACTAAGCAACAGTTCTCTTACTTTTATTTTTTTCTAATACTTCTTTGTGAAAGTCTCTGACAGATCTAAACTCATGATAGAAATATTATAAATGAGGGCCAGGTTAAAACTGAGGAAAATGTCAAATGTTCTTCATATTAGAAATTGTTCAATGAGATTTTCTAATCTGTTGAGAAGTGAAAGTAAAGAAAATAAGATTTGTACGTTCTGCCCTTTCCATCACAGTAATAAGTGTTCCTGTAAAAAGATAACAGCAGGGAATCTTTCCTGTTGAACAATATCACTCAGAAAGTGAGATGATGGGGAGTACCACATGGTATACAAGATGATGAAATGCATCAGGGTTTAAGGACAGAGTTAGGAAAAATACAAAATGGGAGTTGATCAATCATATGAAAGAAAAAATGCCTCAGGCTGATTTCCAGTAGTATTCTTGTTCAAATAGAGACCAAATAAAAGAATTGTGTTATTTCACTGAAGGGAAAAAACAATTTTTGTTTTGCTTTGATTTTGTTTTTCAGAAGATAGAATAATTAATGTTTTATAAGAGTAAGCGATTAGCTTAGAAATGGAATGATTGCTTTTATTTATTTACATATGCCTAATGATGCCCAATTTTATTTACAATTAACTGAATAATTAAACTTAATTCACAATATAGTGGATAAATAAAGGAATAATTGACAATCAGAAGAAAACTGATTGGTGCCATTGGTGGCTTATTTAATATGACAGAGAAAGCTTTCTTCCACAGTATTCATGATTTCATTTTTTCCATAATGATAAGAATTTTTAAGCTGGAAGTGGTCAGGGAAAGCAAAGACTATGTTACCAACCTCCGATACATTTATATGAGGCCACATAACTATGTTCTGGCCAATTCATAGAAATGTGAAATATCAGCTTCTGGAAAATTTACTTCAAATATTTGTTACATGCTCTTTGCTCACCTTTTGACCTGTTTTTTACTGCTTAGATCATGGATGTGATGGGAAGGTATCCTTAAAGAGTGGTTAGGATAGGATTAAATTTTTTCTATAAAGCTCCATAAAGTCTGGATCCTTGAGGACACCATGGATTCCAGTCCCCATCCTTATCCTGACCACTTACCTCTAGCATCTGTTTATGAAAGAGAGAAAAAAATATATTGTATCTCATTTCAAACACTTTTTTTCAATATGTGAATTCAATATTATTCTATGTGAAGTAGATCTGAGAACCTGGAAATGATGATTTTTTTAAGCTTTTAACTGAATCCTACAAATAGAGAAAAACTCAGACTAGAACCAATTTATATGACAACAGTGGTGGAAGGGGTTACAGCTTTGCCAAGTGAGAGTCTGTCTCTCTACAGCCTGAAATCTAAGCTGATGAAGAGAATACAACTAATTTGGAATCTTGGAGGATTGAAAAGTTCAGTGCATCTGGAGTCCAAACTGAGGCACACATAAAAACAATGACAATGAAGAGGAATCCTTAGCAGGAGATAACTATTGCCCCAGACTTTTTAAAAATAAATTTTCAGTGATATCTCCCTGTCAAACAGAGGGAGATGAGAGCAGTAGCAAAGATCAAGTTAAAGCTGCTACTTTACTACAGATGCTAAAAGGAAAAAATGTAAGAAACTTAAAGCTTAAAAGTAGTTCTAGGCAAGATCTCGGCTGTGGTTATTTGCAAGTATGCCTTCTAAGATTTGGGGGAAATTATATTGCCAAAGAAGCTATAGGTCTAATCAGTAAAAGCCTGCATTTATACCTCTAATGCAACCCTTGGAGCCTCAATTTTTCACCAGCAGAAAGGGGATGGTTAAAGTTGTTAAGATTACAGAAATGGATACCCTTCAAGGATAACTTTATTTTTGCTTATAGAGGTAAAATATATGTAGGAAGTACCGAGAAAAGGGAGCTGGAAATTATGGCAATGAACAAGATTATTTGTTCCACAGTGTGGAACAAGAAAAGTCTGGATGAACTCACAAAATAAATTGTATTACTAAAAATACAAGTATTTCTATTTCTACCCAACAAGACATGATAGTTTTTGTAGACAATGAATGCTAGTTGCCTATCCTCATTTCCAGGTGGAAGTTTTTATTGCAGTTGTCTTATTCTTATCCTACCATCACCATCACATGCTGGGTAGGATGGATATGGTGGAAAGTCGATTTCACATTCTTTGGTTCATAGGTGTCTGGACCAGGAGAAACCACATTCACATCTAATAGAAAAAAATTGTGTGGCACCCAAAAGCTCTGAACTTTGAGCTGGAGGCATAAACTGGATGAGACTTTATTGGTATTTTTCTCCTAAGGTAGTTAGTACAGTCTATGTGAACAAAGAATGCTGCACATGAATATTGAGGTAACCAAAGAGTAAGATTATGGGAAAAAGTTGTACTGTTATACCTGTTCCTCATGTCTTCCATATTAATAGAATGTTCATCTGTTTATAGAACAGAAGAAAAATTCATCTGTTTACATGTGACTATATGTGACTGTCTTGGCTAAGTGTCAGGTTTTATATTATGCAAAATTATCTATGTAACAGTCTTTAGTTTAGGTTTCAGGTTTAGGTAAAGATCAACTGATGCTTCCCTTCTGAGACTTCGTCTTCTCTCTCTCTCTCTCTTTTTTTTTTTTGTCCCTGATTCTTGAACTATAATCATAATGTTAGAGGCTCTGTCTTGGACCATGAGAATTAAGGTACACCCTGGAGGTGATGGAAAGATATAATGAGCCTGGGTCCCTGAGGACAGCATAGAACAGGGCTAGCATTCTAGCAGGAATGAACAACTTCTAGACTCGTACATAAGAGGCAAATAAACTCATATATTATTGAAGCCACCCTTACTTTGAATTGCTGTTAAATCACAGTCAAACATAAGTTTAATAACATAATAAAAGTAATCACCTAATTCTGAACCTTAAATGATAGGCTTTGCACAAATTGTAGATGCCCTTCCATATTCTGCTGTTACACTACCCTTGTATTAATTTTAGACTTGTTGTTTTGATGAGAATTTCTACTCTAATTCTTTGTTTATAATCTGAAAAATTGTTTAAAAAATTGTCTATATTGTATCTCAGTCAAGGTATTATAAATACGTGAAACTTACCTTATCATTTCCTGGTTACTTTTTATGTAGGACAGCTTTACAAAAGTGCCTTATAAGTCTTAAAACTATAAAAACCAAACCTTAAACTAACAACTCTATAAGAAGAGAGAGACCAAGGTCTCCAATATTTAACTAGGAAACTGATAGAGCTGAAATGTATAGCTCTTAGTGACAAGTTTAATAGTCTCTCTCTATACTTTTTTCCTTTAAAACAATATCCACAACCTATTATGTATTATCAATGTCTTTAATCACTGATAGTATTTACACAATTTTAAAGTAATAGAAATATATTATTAGCACCACAGTTCTTGGATCTCTAATTTAGACAACCATTCAATTCATTTTAATTCATTTCAGAATATAAGTACTAGATGTCAAATATACAAATATGATTAAATATAGATTATCCATGAGATGTCATATAGTCTAGTGGGAAAAATAAATAAGAGTAGATAATTTTACTGTAATGTTATAAGCACAAAGATAGAGGAACACACAGTGGATTCTGAGAATAGGGGTGTTTGTCCCATCCTGGGGAAGTTTAACTGCTCTCTTGACCTCAGACTCCACATTGATGACTCTTGACCTCTGTAAGGAGGGGATACTCAACAATAGTAACACTTTAGTTTCAGTCTACAGCATGAGGGACTCACATGTTTCTGAGCAGTTGTCTCCTAACTTGTCATTCTCTACAATGTTTCCTTCATTCTGACACAAACTTGATAGGTAATTCATTATTTTTAAGATATATTCAAAATTTTACTACTCAGCATGCTTATTTTCTCTTCCTGTGGAGAAAAAATGGTTAACTATTTAAAGAGAGAATCCTGGACAGTATTTACTTTTAGTTATCTTTTGCTTTAAAATGAGTTACTCATAATTTTAGAAAAATATGAAATATAAATACTTCTGGAGAATAACTACTATTTTAATTTGACTATGCAATGCAGTAAGTCCTCTACATATGAACAAGTTCCATTCTGAGAGCACATTCATAAGTCCAATTTGTTTGTAAGTCCGACAAAGTTAGCCTAGGTACTCAACTAACACAATTGGCTATATAGTACTATACTGTAATAGGTTTATAATACTTTTCATACAAATAATAAATAAAAACAAACAAAAATAAAGAAAAAATTTTTAATCTTACAGTTCAGTACCTTGAAAAGTACAACAGCTGACATACAGTGGCTGGCATCCAGTGAACAGGCAAGAAGAGTTACTGACTGGAGGAGGGAGAGGAGGTGGGAGATGGTAGAGCTAAGGATCATTAGCAATAGGAGATACCAGCTACATCACCGCTGCTACATCTTAGCAGTACCAGGTACATCACTGCTGCTTTTATGCTTGCTTCCAGACATCCTGGGCTTGTACTAAAGATACTGTACTACTGTACTCTATATAGTACTGTACAGTAAAGTACACAAAAGCACACTTACTTGTAGAGGATGAACGCATGTGACATTGTACGCCAGACTCGTGAACTAACTTACGTGATTGGACATGCAAATGCACATTCCCATCTTTGAAAGTTGGCAACTTGAAACTTCATATGTCGGAGACTTACTGTATTAACTTTTTGGCAGAATTTACTTAGATAGCTATAGTTTCAGATTCAGAAATGTATTGTAGATTTCATTCAAAATATAGTTAATATTCCTTAGCTATTACAGATATAGTTGCAATAAGGCAAAAATCTTTTTGTTTTAATGAATTTATACTGAGATAAACTATTTATTAAATGGAAATTCATATAAATATTTTGAAGAGGAATTTGAAAGTGTGTACAAAATTTTAAACTTTTGAGTAGAAATTTTTACCTTCACATTATTCTTTTATCATTGTATACTGGTGCATCTGTACATTGAAATACTGGACAGATACTAAAATTATGATAAATAAAATTTATGATGCTATACACTGTATATTCACATTATTCAAAAAGATTTATAATGTACAGTTAAGTAAAAATGATAAGTCATAAAACAGTATATATAACATGACTCCATCTTTACAAAATATAAAGGTATATGTATGTAAAGATTAAACACAAATAATATACACTGAGAACTAACTTTGCAGCAGGTATTGAATGAAGGACTTTATAAGCATTATCTCATTTATTTACGGTATTGTGTTATAACCAATTTGAAGATATACACAATGAGTCTCAAAGACTAAGTTTTGTATGTAAAATCACAATATTGCCAGTTAGTGGCAGAGTCAATACTGAAAGTAAAATCAGCTGAATGAGAAAGTCCATACTTGTAATAACCTGACTACATGCGTATATTGCATTGTGAGTACAGACATATAAAATGTAAACTTTAGAGAATATACAATAAAATGTTTACTTGTGGAATAATTTACCTACTCAAATGATCAGCATAAATAAGTGCATTATCCAGAATTGTAACCTTAAATACAATTTACCATGTCTCACACTTACTTTAACCCAATTTCCCTCAAAAGTTAAGTGGCAAGAGTTACTAGATACAGGCATAGAAAAATTGGAGTTGGGTGAGGGTAAGGTGGGGCACTACATAGGTGAACTTAGATTATGTCTGACAAAATAATTTACTTATTCTGCTAAATATAGATATTTCTATAATGTTGTTTTGAAATCAGTTAAAAAAGAAAAAAATGTGCAAAAGAAAGTGGCTGTAGATGGTAAAATAAATATTTGATTTGGTTTGAAGCAGTGACACTGATTAATCAGGTTCTCCCATTTTACATTTTTGCTAGTAAGGTTTTGTCCACTTCTCCCCTAAGTTTAAAAAAAAAAAATCTGTGAGAGGGCACTAGGTGTTCATCAAGACATCAGTATGTTCCTGGCTCATTTCATTTATTATTTCACAGTAAATGAAAGCTCAGGCAGTCCAGCCCCATTTTGCAAAAATTAAACAGGAAGGGCTGACTTTAATTGCTTTGCAAGTCTTCTATTATTGAATGACTTACATAGATGGGTTTGAAATTTATTGGCAAGCAGCTTGATTGTTAGAGCTTAATCTCCAGTTAACAGTTCCCTCTGACTTTGTTCTGTATTGAGTAGGCCTCCCTCTGCTCAGATTAAAATGCACAGAAACCCCTGTTCTCTCAGTCTTTTCTAAACAAAGAATGTCCCCAGTGCCAAGCCTATTCTGATATAATAGAAATGACATTAAAATTCACTAAACTCACTTAACTCAGCACATTGTGTGCTTGTCTGTTCAGAATGATTTTTCAGTCACTCTTTACTCTATTTGTTATAAAAAAAAAGAGCATTGAAGCCCATATGTTCACACAGTCGTATGGCAGAGATGAGGCTGCTGAAAAAAGGTAACAAGTAGAGAATGTTTTAGAGAAAACCATTATGTACTTCTGGGAATATTCCACAGAAATGACACACCCAAGGATGAAAATCAGTACCCATAACACTCCACTCCAGCTAAATACTCCATCTATGTATTGCAAATTGTTCTGATATATATATGAGAGAGAGAGAAAGAGAGAGAGAGAGAGAAATTCTGTGAAGAAAATGAATACAAAGTAATATCTTGGAAATTATAAGGATCCAGAAAAGTGGTATAAGTGTGATCAGAATACTGAAAGACAACATCAGGAAACTTCTCCACATAGTAACAGCCCTTAAATGTGAATGAAATGAATAGATTGGGAAAGAAAAGACCTGTAGTCACTGATGTTCTCTTGGGTAGCAGTTCTCTGTCAAATTGATACAGGAAATCAGTCATCTCATTTTAAATATCCCTTTCAAGGTTTCAGAGTAAGAACAAAATGTTATATTTTTCATACTCTACCTACCTTAGGTTATGAACACTACAAATAATCCCTGAAATCTGCCATGAAAATTTTGGCTGGCTCCAGAGTATTAGGATATCTGGTCCAGTTTAAATTAAATCAAGGAAGCAGAAACACAATTTTTTTTTTAATATCACAATAAGAAAAAGAGATTGAGAAGGAGATAGCTGGATCTTTGATTATTCAGTCCACTGCTCAAAATATTTGCATACAACTGGTCAAATAATTAGGGCTTTTATCCTTGTGAATCTCTTCCTCCTTTCTTTCGTTCCAAATAAACTTCCGTTATATGGCTCCTTCCTGCTTGCTCACAATTCTTCTCATCCTGCCTTATCATTTATTATCTTAGCAATTTCTTCCCTCTCCTTTCCCCTGGTAATTACCACTCATACATGCTGCCCCTATTTTAGTACTAACAATATGACCTTTAAGTTAAAATAATTATTTAACTTTAACAATCTATCAAACCTCAAGACCAAAGATGGGTTTCTCAAAGTAGGTGATTTTAGAGAGCTACCATTATTTTAGATCATATTATAAGAAACCAGTAATGATTTCTGAGTTTTGATATTACTGAGGCTATTAGAAAAGAAGTAAAAGAAAGAGAGAGAGACAGACACCCAGGGAGGGAGGATGAGAGGGAGAGAGGAAGGACAAAGGCAGAAAGTGAGGGAGAGAAAAAAGAAAAAAAAAGAGAAAAAAAAAGAAAGAAAAATAAGAAAGGAAGGAAGGAAACGACATAGGCACATGGCTATTCACTGTAGTATTATTTGAAATGTTAAAGACTATTACAACCCAAATATACATAAAGAGGCTACTGGTTGAAAACGTTATAGTAGTAGTCTCATGATCCTTTGTATTTCTGCAGTGTCAGCTGTAATTTCTTCTTTTTCATTTCTTTTTTTTTTAATTGGGTTATAACTGCTTTACAATGTTGTTTTAATTTCTGCTGTACAACAATGTGAATCGCTATATGTATACCTATATCCCAACTCTCTTAGACCTCCCTCTCACCTCCCCCCATCCCATCCAACTAGGTCACCACAGAGCACCTAGCTGAGGTCCCTGAGCTATAAAGAATGTTCCCACTAGCTATCTGTTTTACACATGGCACTGCATGTACCTCAATCACAATCTAGCAATTCACTCCAGTCCCCTCTCTCCCATGTCCACATATCTGTTCCCTACATCTGCATCTCTATTCCTGCCCTGTTCACCTGTACCATTTTTCTATATTCCACATACATGCATTAATATGTGATACTTCTTTTCCTCTTTCTAACTTCACTCTGTATGACAGACTTTAGGTCCACCCACGTCTTAACAAATGACACAATTTCATTCCTTTTTATGGCTGAGTAATATTCCATTGTACATATGTACCACATCTTCTTTATCCATTCATCTGCCGATAGGCATTTAGGTTGATTCTGTGCCCTGTCTATTGTAAATAGTGCAGCAGTGAACATTGGGGTGCATGTATCTTTTAAAATTATGGTGTTCTCAGGGTATATGCCCAGTAGTGAGATTGCTGAGTCATACGGTAGTTCTATTTTTAGTTTTTTAGGAACCTGCCATACGGTTCTCCATAGTTGCTGTATCAATTTACATTCCCACCAACAGGGCAGGAGGGTTCCCCTTTCTCCACACCCTCTCCAGCATTTAATATTTGTAGATTTTTTTGATGATGGCCATTCTGACCAGTGTGAGGTAGTATCTCATTGTAGTTTTGATATGCATTTCTCTAATAATTAGTGATGTTGAGTATCTTTTCATGTGCCTCTTGGTCATCTGTAGGTCTTCATTGGAGAAATGTCTATTTAGTTCTTCTGACCATTTTTTGATTCGTTTTATATATACATATATATATATATATATATATATATATAGAGAGAGAGAGAGAGAGAGAGAGAGAGAGAGCTTCATGAGCCATTTGTATAATTTGGAGATTAATCCTTTGTCAGTTGCTTTGTTTGCAAATATTTTCTCCCATTCTGAGCGTTGTCTTTTTGTCTCATTTACAGTTTCATTTGCTGTGCAAAAGCTTTTAGGTTTCATTAGGTCCCATTTGTTTATTTTTGTTTTTATTCTCATTACTGTAGGTGGGTCAAAAAAGATCTAGCTGTGATTTATGTCAGAAATTGTTTTTCCTATGTTATCTTCTAAGAGTTTTATAGTGTCTAAGAGTTTTATAGTGTCTAAGAGTTTTATAGTGTCTAAGAGTTTTATAGGTATTACATATAGATCTTTACATTTAGATTTTTAATCCATTTTGTGTTTATTTTGTGTATGGTTTTAGGGAGTGTTCTAATTTCATTCTTTTATGTGTAGCTGTCTGGTTTTCCCAGCACCATTTATTGAAGTGACTGTCTTTTTCCCATTGTATATTCTTGCTTCCTTTGTCATAGATTAGGTAACCATAGGCATGTGGGTTTATCTCTGGGCTTTCTATCCTGTTCCATTGATCTGTATTTCTCTTTTTGTGCAGTACCATACTGTCTTGATTAATGTGCCTTTGTAGTATAGTCTGAAGTCAGGGAACCTGATTCCTGCAGCTCCATTTTTCTTTCTCAAGATTGCTTTGGCTATTTGGGGTCTTTTTTGTTTCTATACAAATTGTAAAAAATTGTTCTAGTTCTGTGAAAGCTGCCATTGGTAGCTTGATAGGGATTGCATTGAATCTGTGGATTGCTTTGGGTAGTATAGTCATTTTCACAATAGTGATTCTTCCAATCCAGGAACATGGTGTATCTCTCCATCTGTTTGTGTCATTTTTAATTTCTTTCATCAGTGTCATAGTTTTCTGCATACAGGTCTTTTGCCTCCTTAAGTAGGTTTATTCCTGGGTATTTTACTATTTTTTTTGCAATGGTAAATAGAATTGTTTCCTTAATCTCTCCTTCTGATCTTTCATTGTTAGTGTATAAGAATGAAAGAGATTTATGTGCATTAATTTTGTATCCTGCAACTTTACCAAATTCATTGATTAGCTCTAGTAGTTTTCTGGTAGCATATTTAGGATTTTCTATGTATAGTATCATGTCATCTGCAAACTGTGACAGTTTTACTTCCTCTTTTCCAATTTGGATTCCTTTTATTTCTTTCTGTTCTCTGATTGCCATAGATAGAACTAAAACTATCTTGAATGATAGTGGCAAGAATGGACATTCTTATTTTCTTCCTGATCTTAGAGGAAATGCATTCAGTTTTTCACCATTGAGAATGATGTTTGCTGTGGGTTTGTCATATATGGGCTTTATTACGTTGAAGAATGTTCCCTCTACCCCCACTTTCTGGAGAGCTTTTATCATAAATTGGTGTTGAATTTTGTCAAAGGCCTTTTCTGCATCTATTGAGATGATTATGTGGTTTTTATTATTCAGTTTGTTAATATGGTTTACCTCATTGATTGATTTACTTATATTGAAGAATCCTTGCATCCCTGGGTTAAATCCCACTTGATCAGGATGTATAATACCTTTTATGTGTTGTTGGATTCTGTTTGCTACTATTTTGTTGAGGATTTTTGTGACTATGTTCATCAGTGATATTGGTATGTAATTTTCTTTAAAAAGTAGTATCTTTGTCTGGTTTTGGTATCAGGTTGATGGTCACCTCCTAGAATGAGCTTGGGAGTGTTCCTTCCTCTGCACATTTTTGGAAGAGTTTGTGAAGTATGTGTGCTAGCTCTTCTCTAAATGTTTGATAGAATTTGCCTGTGAAGCTATCTCATCCTCAACTTTTGTTTGTTCAAAGATTTTTAATTACAGTTTCATTACTTATGATTTGTCTCTTTATATTTTCTGTTTCTTCCTGATTCAATTTAGGAAGGTTGTACCTTTCTATGAATTTGTCCTTTTCTTCCAGGTTGTCCATTTTATTGGCATATAGTTGCCTGGAGTAATCTCTTACTATTCTTTGTATTTCTGTGGTGTCCTTTGTAATTTCTCCATTTTCATTTCTAATGTTATTGATTTGAATCCTCTCCCTTTTTTCTTTGATGAGTCTGGTTAAGGTTTATCAATTTTGCTTATCTTCTCAAAGAAACACCTTTTAGTTTTATTGATCTTTGCTCTTGCTTTTTTCGTTTCACTTTCATTTATTTCTGTTTTGATATTTATGATTTCTTTCCTTCTACTAACTTTGGCTTTTCAGTTTTTTGTTGTTTCATTTTGTTTTGTTTTTCTTTCTCTAGTTGCTTTAGGTGTAAGGTTAGATTTTTTTTTAGAGTTTTCTTGTTTCTTGAGGTGAGATTGAATTGGTATAAACTTCCCTCTTAGAACTGCTTTTTCTGCATCCCATAGATTTTGGGTCATTGTGTTTTCATTGTCATATGTTTCCAGGTATCTTTTTCTTTCCTTATTGATTTCTTCAGTGATCTCTTGGTTACTTAGTAGTGTATTGTTTAGCCTCCATGTGTTTGTGTTTTCTACAGTTTTATTTCCTGTAATTGATTTCTAATCTCATAGTGTTGTGGTCAGAAAAGATGCTTGATACAATTTCAATTTTCTTAAATTTATGGAGGCTTGATTTGTGACCCATGATGTGATTTATGCTGGAGAATGTTGCGTGTGCACTTGAGAAGTAAGTGTGTTCTGCTGTTTTCAGGTGGAATGTCATATAAATATCAATTAAATCTATCTGGCCTATTATGTCATTTAAAGCTCGTGCTTTCTTGTTTATTTTCTGTCTGGATGATCTGTCCTTTTGTGTAAGTGAGGTATTAATGTCCCCTACCATTATTGTGTTACTGTCAATTTCCCCTTTTATGGCTGTTAGCATTTGCCTTATGTAATGAAATATACCTATGTTGGGTGCATAAATATTTATAATTGTTATGTCTTCTTCTTGGATTGATCCCTTGATCATTATGTTGTGTCCTTATTTGTCTCTTGTAACAGTCTTTATTTTAAAAATCTAGTTTACTGATATGAGTATTGCTACTCCAGCTTTCTTTTGTTTTCCATTTGCATGGAGTATCTTTTTCCATCCGATTACTTTTGGTCTGTATGTGTCCCTACATCTGAAGTGGGTCTTTGTAGACAACATGTATATGGGTCTTGTTTTTGTTTCCATTCATCCTGTCTGTGTCTTTTGGTTGAAGCATTTCATCCATTTACACTTAAGGTAATTATCAATACGTGTGTTCCTATTACCATTTTCTTAATTGTTTTGGGTTTGTTCTTATAGGTCTTTTTCTTCTTCTTCTCTTGTGTTTCCCTCCTAGGTAAGTTCTTTTAGCATTTGTTGTAAAGCTCGTTTGGTGGTGTTCCATACTCTTAACTTTTGCTTGTCTGTAAAGCTTTTGATTTCTCCATTGAATCTGAATGAGATCCTTGCCAGATTGAGTAATTTGGCTGTAGGTTTTTCCCTTTCATCATTTTATATATCTCCTGCCATTCCCTTCTAGCCTGCAGAGTTTCTGTTAAAAAATCAGCTGTTAACATTATGGGAATCCCCTTATATTCTGCTTATTGCTTTTCCCTTGCTGCTGTTTATACTTTTTCTTGAATTTAATTTTTGTTAGTTTGATTAATATGTGTCTCAGTGTGGTTCTCCTATGTTTTTTCCTGTACAGGACTCTCTGTGCTTCCTGTACTTGGATGGATATTTCCTTTCGCATATTAGAAAGTTTTCAACTGTAATCTCTTCAAATGGTTTTTCAGATCCTTTCTCTTTCTCTACTTTTTCAGGCACCCCTATAACTCGAATGTTGGTGTGTTTAATGTTGTCCCAGAGGTCTCTGAGACTGTCCTCATTTGTTTTTATTCTTTTTTCTTTATTTGTTCCACCCCAGTTATTTCCACCATCCTATCTTCCAGCTCACTTATTCGGTCTTCTGTACAAGGTATTCTGTTATTGATTCCTCTAGTGTATTTTTTTTTTTTTTCATTTCAGTTATTGTGTTGTTCATCATTGTTTGTTTTTTCTTTAGCTCTTCTATGCCCTTATTAAACATTTCTTGTTTTTTCTCGATCTGTGCCTCCATTCTATTTCTAATATTATGGATCACATTTACTATCATCCCTCTAATTAATTTTCAGGTAGGTTGCCTATTTCCTCTTCATTTATCTGGTCTTGTAGGTTTTTAACTTGCTCTTTCATCTGTAATATATTTTTGGTCCTCTCATTTTTTTTATGTATGGGGCTGTGTTTCTGTTTTGATGGTTGTTTGGCCTGAAGCGTCCAGCACTGGAGTTTGCTGACAGTTCAGTGGAGCTGGATCTTGGTGCCAAGATGAGGAGCTCTGGGAGACCAAACACTGATTATTATTCCCTAAGACCTGAAGTTCTCTGTCAGGCCAGTGGCTTGGGCTCAGCACTCCCACCACAGGAGCTCAGGCCCAAACCCTGGCCTGGTTACCAAGATCCTGCAAGCCATGAGGCAAGGCAAAAAAAAGCAAAAATAAACAAAAAAACAAGAAACAGAAAAGAACAGGATATTAACAAAGAAAAGCATAAAATAAAATTTTAAAAAATGAAAAATATGCTAGAAAAAATAATTAAAATGAATCAAGAACAACAAAACAAAATAGAACCACAACAGCAAAATAATAAATAAATAAAAATTAAAATAAAAACAATTAAAAATAAAATTAAAAAATAAAAAATTTCCTAGTTCCTCCTCTGTCAGTGTCCTTGCCCCCAAAGTGAGCTATGGCCTACTCCTGCCTCCCCAGTAGGCCTCCAAGACCTCTAGGTAGATCTATGGACCCTCTGTGTCAGCTTCACCTCGGCATACATTCCTTTCACCAGTTCCTAGAGTTGGTCTGGATCACATGTGCCCACACAGGTCATCACCCACAGAGGCCAGTATAGTTGGAGGTGGTCTTGTGGGGGGCTGTGCTCAGCCTGCCTGGATCTGCATGACCAGAATAGGCCCTGTCACATGTGGCACTAGTCTCCAACATATTTCTCTGTCTTCTCTTTTTGTCTAACTTACTGTGTTTGAGGTCTCCTTTCTGCAGGCTGCAGGGTCATTGATCCTCTTGCTTCTGATGTCTGCTACCGGTGGGTGGGAGGGACTGCTCTCTGGTGGGTGAGCTGGATCTTGTCCTTCTGATGGGCAGGGCCATGTCAGGTGGTGTGTTTTGGGATGTCTGTTAGCTCAGTATGACTTTAGGCAGCCTGTCTGCTAATGGGTAGGTTTGTGTTCCTCTCTTGCTTATTACTTGGTATGAGGTGTCCAGCACTGAAACCTGCAGGCAGTTGGGTGGGGCCAAGTCTTGCAGTCGAGATGGAGACTTCCTGGGGAGCTCTTGTTGATTAATATTCCCTGGGGCCAGGAATCTTCTGGTGGTCCAGCATCCTGGACTTGGTGCTCCCACACCAGAGGCTGAGGCCTGACCCTCAACTGGACAACCAAGACCCAGCAAGTCGCATGCTGTGGGAAAAAGAAATAAGCGGGGTGGCGGGGGAGGGAGGGGAAGAAAACAAACAGACTAAGAAAACCCAAGACAAATAGCAAAGACCAAAACAAACAAACAGTAACAACAATAGTTAAAACAAAAAACAGACAAATAAAACCCAAGACAAATGGTAAAAGTGAAACCAAACAATAAAACCTAACAAAGAAACACACACACATACAAAAAAAGAGAAACAAAACAAAACAAAACAAAAAAACAAAGAACAACAAGACAAATAAAAGTACCTGCAAAATGAAAGCAAACAATTAAAAACAAAATGAACAAAAACAGAAGAAACAAAGCAAAAGCAGAATGCAAACTAAAAACAAGCAAAGAAAACATAAAAGAAACACAAATATGATTTAAAAACATTAAAAACAAAAGAAGGAAAAAACACAAATCACTGAAAAAATAAAGTAAAAGTAGAAAAATAAAAATAAAAATATATTAATTTTTTAAAAAAAACAAAAAGTAAAAATAATTTAAAAAGAACAAAACAAAACATTAAAATAATAGTAATAAAAATATTTTCCTGGGATCTCAGCTTTCAGTGTCATTGCCCCCACCATGAGTCACAGCCAACCTCCAGCTCCCCAGGAGACCCTCCAATACCTCTAGGTAGGTCTGTGGACCCACTGTCAGCACTGTGGGGGCAGCTCAGACTCTCACTTGGCCCAACTGTCACCTGTACTTGCCCCTGTAGACCAATATCTGTTGTGGGAACACTCATTGTCCATACAGATATTCCATATACACAGAGTTTACCAAGCCACTCGTGGGGGTGTAATCTGTGGCTTGTGCAGCTGAACAGAAAGATTTTTGTTCCTCTTTCTTAGTTGCCCCACCTCTAGGTCTCACCTATGTTTTATCCCCACCCCTGTGTGTGGACCACTTGCAGGGGTCTGTTCCCAAGCATGCCCTGGAGTACTCTGGTCTGCCCTGGTGAGGAAAATGCACAGAGGTGGCACAGGTACTGGGGCCCCAGGAGTCCTGGCAGTGACAGTTGCATGGTGGAGCTTAGTGCCACGAGAGATCCTGTCCCACGAGTGAGTACGTGTGGGGGAAGCCGGCAGCTTTGGGTGCAAGAGATCTGACCCTAGTGGGAGCCTTTCCTAGCACACAGCAGCCATTGTGAAGGCTTTCCTAGTGCCTGGCGGCAGACACACAAGGGCCAGCCCTGGCAGGACCCTTACTTAGTACCTTGTGGCAGATACAAGAAGGCCAGTCCTGGTAGGGGTTTTCCTAGCACTGGGCAGCAGGTGTGTGTGCACCAGCCTTGGCAGAGAACTTTCCTAATGCCCGGAGGCAGGTGTGCGAGAGCCAGCCTTGGAGGGGAACTTTCCTAGCACCTGCGGGGGAAAAGGCCTGTGCATGGGGAGAGGCTGCAATGACAGCTCCACCCTGTGCATCACACAACAGTGGCACCTTTCCTCTATGGCAGTCTAGGTTTCCTCCATAAGCACCCCTGGTAGCAGATTACCTCCCTCCCATCCCCTCAGGTTGTCTCCTCATAGGCAATGGCAGTCTTCTCCCTGGATTTGCTCTCTAATCCCCACGTTTCAGCTCCCACCTCTCGTGCACACCAGTGGGCACACGTCCCAGTCTGGGGCACAGAGGGCTGTGACATGGACTGTCTATATAGGTCACACTCTGTCCTGTCTCCCACAAACCGGGCATTTCACCCGGTTCCAACAGCCTCAGATTCTCCTCTTCTGTCCCAACTGATTTCCCTGCTGGTGAGGGGGCTTCCCCGGATGTGGGAACCTCTCCTCTTCCTCAGTACCCACCCCTCAGGGGCACAGCTCCCATCCCGTTTCCTCTCCTCTTCCTTTTCCCTTCTTATTTTTTTTGCCCTGCCCAGTTATGCAGGGATATTTCCTTTCCTTTCCAGTGTCCAAGGTCCTCTGTTAGTGTTCAGCTGGTGCTCTGTGAGAATTGATCCTGCTGTAGATGTATTCTTGATGCATTTGTGAAGAGCAATAGCTTCACATCCTCCTACTCCTCTGTCATCTTGAAAAAAACCTCAACATTAGTTTTGAACTGTCACAGAAAACAATGAGCAAACTTGAAGATACACAGATAAGTTATGCAAGTTGAAAAATGGAAAAAGAATAGGAAAAAAATGACCAGAGACTCAGAAAAATGTGGTATACCATTAAAAGCATCAACATGCATGTAATGCGAGTACTAGAAGAAAGGGAGAAAATAAAAACTTCAAACAAATAATGATTGAAAACTTTCAAATTTATAAAAAAAATTATTTAAAAAATAACTTACAACACATCTAGGGAGTTAAAAGAAAACTTTAAGCAAGAAAAATATGGAGACCCACAACCAGATGCAGTATAGTAAAAATACTCAAGGTTAAATACAAGGAAGAAAAGTCTTGAAAGCAGAAAGAGAAAAACAATGCATCACTTACAAGGGGAAACCCAGTAATATTAACAGCTGACTTCTTAACAGAAAATTGAAAATAAATGCCAGAAGGCAGTGGGGTATTGCATTTAATGTACTCAGAGGAAGAAAAAAATAAAGACAACCTGTCAAGACTCCTATATCCAGCAAAGTTATCTATGAAAACTGAAGGGGAAATAATTTTTTAGATAAACAAACACTATGAACAATTTTTGCTAGCAGACCTGCTGTACAGTAAATACTAAAAGAATTTGCTCCATATGAAGGAGAGTGTCCCCAAACATTAATTCAAATTCACACAATTAAACAAAAGGAAGAGTAAAAATAATTATGTAATTATTAAAGACAAGTTTATATTTGTCTTTCTTTGTTTAACTAATTTAAAAAAATAATTGTACAAAATAATGTATATAGAATATATATATATATATATATATATTTGGTGGTACGCGGGCCTCTCACTGTTGTGGCCTCTCCCATTGTGGAGCAACAGGCTCTGGACGTGCAGGCTCAGCGGCCATGGCTCACAGGTCCAGCTGCTCCGCGGCATGTGGGATCTTCCCGGACCGGGGCACGAACCCATGTCCCCTGCATCAGCAGGCAGACTCTCAACGACTGCGCCACCAGGGAAGCCCTAGAATATATTTTAAGTATTTCTACATAGAAGTTAATATGTGTGTAATATGTTTGCCAGTAAAAGCACAAAAGAAGTGGGTGAGAGCAAAGCTGTAATGGGCAAAAGAAATGACTACAGATGGTAAAGAAATAATCATAGCAATATATTTTCAGGTTTATAACAGTAATAGAGTAATACCAATAATAATAATAATCCCCAAAGAAGGGATGAGAGGATAGAGCTATATTTGAGTAGCAAGAGACTAGACCTATACAGAAATATTCCTTTTGTTTCTATTATTATTATTAATATTAAATCTGTTAATGTCATATATGAATATATATATAGAGAGAGATATATATAGATATACGATGGGGTTTCAGGATACAAAATCAATGTACAGAAATCAGTTGTATTTCTCTTCTGGAATTAACAATCCAAAATAAAACCAAGAAAAACAATTCTACTTACAGTATCAAAACGAATAATATATTTAGGAATAAATTTAACAAAGAACTGCAAATCTTACACTCTGAAAACTACAAAATGTTGTTTGAAGAAATTAATGAGTAGCTAAATAAGGGAAGAAATGTCCCATGTTCATGGATCAGAAAATTTACTTTGTTAATATGACAATACATCCCAAGCTGATCTCCAGATTTAACAGAATTTTGACGAGAATTCCAGCTGACTTGTTTGTAGAAATTGCCAATTGGATTCTAAAATCAGTAGAGAATAGTAAGAGACCTGAAGAGTCAAAACAATTCTGAAAAAGAACAAAGTGGTAAGGTTCACATTTTCTGATTTCAAAACTTACTGCAAAGTGGCATTAATCAAGACAGAGTATTATTGGAATAAGGATAGATAACACTGGACTAGATCTAATAGTCCAAAATCAAACCTGTATATTTATAGTCAATTGATTTTCAACAAATGTTCAAAGGCAATTCAGTGGGGAGAGTACAGTCTTTTCAACAGATTGTACTGGGCCAACTGTATGTCCACATACAAAAGAGTCAAGTTGGAATAGACATTTTTCCTAAGAATATGTACAAATGGTCAATAAGCACTTGGAAAAATGCTCAGTATTATTAAGAATTAGAGAAAGGCAAATCAAGACCACAATTACAAGCCAATTCACACACAATAGGATTGCTATAGTCAAAAAGGGAAAACAAACGATAAGAAATGTTGGCAATGGTGTGGAGAATTTGGAACTCATACTTTTTTTTTCTGGGAATGAAAAAATAGTACAACCACTTTTGAATAAAGTACAGCAGTACCTTGAAATGTTGAACATAGAGTTACCATATGATCCAGGAATTCTACCCGTAGAAAGTCATTGCATTGTTTTGGCTATTATGAATAATGTTTCTATAAACATTCATGTGAAAGTTTTTGTGTGGATGCATGTTTTCATTTCTCTTCTAATGTATCTAGGAGTGGAATTGCTTGGTTCTGTTTTTTTAATCATTTATTTTATTTTTCAAGAATATTTTGTGTTGTTTATGTTTGATTTTCTTTGTTGTCTTTAATATTTTAAATGTTGTCCTAAATGTAATGACATTCAAATTACACAACATATTCTATGATTCTATATATATGGACTTTAAAAATATATATTATTCCATTTAAGTAAAGTGTCCAGAATCCAGAGAAATAGTAGGTGGGAAGTTGGGGATGAGGAATAACTACCAATAGGTAGGAAGTTTCTTTCATAGGGTATTAAAGATATTCTAAAATTAGATTGTTGTCTTAGTTGTGCAACATTTGAATCTACCAAAATTATTGAACAATTTAATGGGTGAATTGTATGTTATGTATTGTATTTCAAAAATGGTTATAAAAAAGGTAATTTACTGTTTGAACAACAATAGACTATCAGACAATTCACTGTGGGTTTATAACACATGTAAAATATAAGGTATGAAATCATAAACTCTATGAGAAATGTTAATATACTACTGCAAGATTCTTACTCTATATCTGAAGTGGTATACTAGCATTTGAAGTAGACTTTCATGTAAATAAATCTACGCTTTTTCTGTAAATCTAAACTTTATACTATAAAACCTAAAGCAACACTAAAGTAGTAAAAACAAAGTGTTATAACCAATAAGCTAATCGAACAGATAATATGGAAACATGGTTTGTTTTTCTAATTACTCAGTAACCTCAAAAGAGAATAGGAAGAAAGGATAAAGGAAACAGAGAACAGATGGGACAAAAATAAACCAAATACTAAATGACAAATTTAAAACTAACAACATTAATTATCTCTTTAAATGTATATTGTTTATGCAGTTCAATTAAAAACAGATTTTTGACTACATAAAAGAGCAAGACCCAAGTCTATGTTGCCACAAGAAGCATATTTTAAATATAAAGACAAAAATAGTTTAAAAATGAAATTTTGGGGTAATATATACCGTGTAAACACTAGTAAAAAGAAATGTGAATAAATGTATTAGTATTAATGCACCTACTAATAGAGCTACAAAATACAGGAAAAAATAACTGATAAGACTACAAGGAGAAATATACATTTCAACAATATTTGTGGAGATTTCAATTCCTCTCTTTCTGTCTCAATAATTTACATGAGGTAGACAAACACTATCAACCAATTAGACATGATTAACATTTATGGATCAATGCACCTAATGATAGCAAAATACACATTTTTCTCATGTGAATATAGAAATTTGCAGACCTTATTCTGGATCTTATAAAATGACTCAATAAATTTAAGCAGTTTAGAAACAATACCAGAAAACTCTAAAAATTCCCCCAGTATTTAGAGACTAAACAATATACTACAAAATAACCCATAGATCAAAGAAGAAATAAAAAAAGGAAAATAGAAAGGTGTTTTGTTTGTTTGTTTGTTTTCTGAATGAAAATGAAAACTCAGAGGCAAGAATCACAAGATGCATCCATTCAGATATGGAATTAACTTGAAAATAGAGCAGAAAAAATCAGGATGCACAACAGTTGTGTAAATTAAGCTCCTACACGTGAATGTGTATGTATATGGCCAGGAGTTATTGTTGGAAGGTTATGTAGGAAATAGGTATTTTCATTTGAAGAGTGGAAATATAGGTCTTTAGAGGCAAAACTAACTTTTCATTATTTACATTTCATAATTGCACAGAAGCGTATATGTTTTATAGTGTGTGGACGTCTATTACTTCCATACTTCAACAGTTTGTATGTAGTTGCGTATGATAATGCTTATTTGATTTCTTGATTTCATCTTTCTATGCATTTATTTATTTATTTTTGTGGTATGCGGGCCTCTCACTGTTGTGGCCTCTCCCGTCGCAGAGCACAGGCTCTGGACGTGCAGGCTCAATGGCCACGGCCCACGGGTCCAGCCGCTCTGCGGCATGTGGGATCTTCCCAGACCGGGGCATGAACCCGTGTCCCCTGCAATGGCAGGCAGACTCTCAACCACTGTGCCACCAGGGAAGCCCCTGATGCATTTATTTTTGCATGTATTTTTGATTTAGGAAGAAAGCTAAAATAAAATTTACTTATCTTGAAATTGTAGGAATTAAAATGACATAAAATTTGGCATCATAAATCAATACAAACATTGATGTAAAATTACCTTTTCAAAAGAAAAACATGGTCAAAATTATTTTAGGTATGAACTCTGCCAAATTTGGGTTTTTTAAATGTCATTCTCAATAAACATGCACTTAAAAATTTATTGACTCATTCAAAATTTTGTTGTGAACTTGTACAATAGGTGTTTTTCTAGCATATAATTGACAGTACATATACACCACAAAAATTTTTCATAATTTGCCAATAATATAATAAAAATTGCAATTCTTTTCTTGAAATATATGAGAGTAGGCAGAGATAGTGTTGTAACTTTTGACGTGCACATCATATCACTAAATTATAAGTTTTAACTTTACAGCATGGTTAATATAGTGAAAAATACGAGGCTAAAGATGGAGGATACACTTAAAACATTTTTTTCCTTACTGACAGTTAATCAACCCTTTTCATTTTACCAACATTCTTTCAAAATTTATGGCTTCCCAGGACTAATTAATGACCCTCTTAACAATGTTCCAGGTTAGAATGTTCTCTCCTGAACTACTTGAATTCTCTTCACACTGAACTGGAAACGTTATTGCAAGCACCTTTGGGTGACCATCTGGGACTTGCTAAGCCTTTCAGCATGTATAACACTATGCTGTATTTTGTTCCTGTAATCAGTATTAATATGCCCACAGTATTTTTTTAGTTTTAAAAAGTGTTTAATTTTAAAACAAAGTGTTAATGACTTTATTCATTAAACACAATCTGAAATACTTAGATGACTTTTATAAAGTGATCACATGCACTCAACCAACATCCTAATTGAAGAAAAAGAATATTACATTTTTTTCTAGCAGTGTATGTGTGTTTCAATATCTTTACATTACATCAACCTTGTTATCTTACATTTTGATTCTTCAAACCCTAATGGGTGTAAAGTAGCATTGCACTGTGGTTTTGATTTACATTTCCCTGATGACTAATAATGCCAAGCATTTTTTACGTGTGTATTATGTTTTGAATGTAATCCTTGGGGAAATTTCTATTCAGATCATTTGCTACTGTTTTAATGGGGTCATTGGACATTTATTATTGAGTTGAAAGTTAATTATGTATTTTAGATACAAATTCCTTATCAGATATATGTATTATAGTTTCTCCCATTCTATGGGTTGTCTTTTCACTTTCTTGATTGAGTATGCTTTTAAATTTCTATATTTGTGAATTTTCCAATTTTTTTTTCTGTTATTGATGTATAATTTTATTTTATTGTTGTCAAAGGATATATGTTGTATGACTTCAATCCTTTTAAACATTCTGAGATTGGTTTTATGACCTATATATAATGAATCTTCAAAAATATATCCTGTACACTCAAGAAGAATGTTTATTTTGTTGTTGTTAGGTGGATTATTGTGTAGATGTCTTTTAGGTCTAGTTGATTTGCAGTGTTGTGTAAGTCTTCTCTTTCCTTATTGATATTCTGCCTAATTGTTTGATCCAGTATTAACAATAGGATATTAAGTTTCTAATTGCTAATGCTGAAGTATCTAATTTTTCTTTTAATTCTGTAATTTCTGTTCCATGTATTTAGGGTTCTATTGTTAAATGCATATATGTTTATATGTTTATAAATGCTATATCTATCTTGGTGACACATTGTATCATTGTAAAATTTGGCTCTTTATTTATTTAACATTTATTTCCTTTAAAATCGCTTTATGTGGCTATTTTCAGAATAAATATTGCAGCTCAGTTGTGGTTATTGTTTGCAAGGTATATATTTTTCTCTTTTACTTTCTCAGTTCTTTCATTTTGATAATGTTATATTTAAAGAGTATATAGTAAGATCCTTAATCTTTTATCATGCTATTACTCTTCTAGTTTTGTCATATGTTTAGTCCTAATAAAAATATTTGTTGTTTTCTTTTTTTCTTTCTTTCTTTTTTTTGCGGTATGCAGGCCTCTCACTGCTGTGGCCTCTCTCGTTGCGGAGCACAGGCTCTGGACGCACAGGCCCAGCGGCCATGGCTCACAGGCCCAGCCACTCTGCGGCACGTGGGATCCTCCTGGACCGGGGCATGAACCCGCGTCCCCTGTACTGGCAGTTGGATTCTCAACCACTGCGCCACCAGGGAAGCCCTGTTGTTTTGTTTTCCTTTTATTTCAGAAAAGCTTAAGGTAATTTTTGTATGGTTTCTGGGATTTATTTATTCACTCATATTATTGGTAGGGTTATTATTTACATTATTTTTGTAATATACTTAGTTTTGTTGACTATCCCAGTGAATGACAATATCAATATTTATCCATTATACACTTAATGTACTTGAGCTGTTTTCCATTTTTTTTTTCCAGTTCATACAGTGCTGCTGTGAATATATGTGCACGTGTCTTCAGCTATATGTGTACAAGAGATTTATTGAATTCATGCATACTAAGAATGGAGTTTCTGTGCCAAGGTATATGTGATAGTAAACATCAATATGGTACTAAACTCTTTTAAAAGTGCTGTACCAATGTATAGTCATACCTGTATGAGTTCCTACTGATCACATTTTGATAATTTTGGTTTATTACTTTTTGACATCAGGTAGGTGCAGAGTTCTATTTCATTTGGGTCCTGTGAAAGACTACTTTGTCCTAAGATACAAAATTTCCTTGCTTCCTTGCTTCTGTATTATTATTCCACATCCTGCTTTGGTGATTAACTAGAATCCCAGTCTTGGCTGTATCTCCATCTTCCTCGTATGGGTTGGCCTTGCTTTCCTGCATAGCCTTCATTAGTTTCACATCCAAGTGCATATGTCATCTAATCCAAGGACAAAAACAACCCCACTAAGTAATGGCAAGAGAAGTATTATAATAGTCTGTGAGCACATAATTTATGTAATTCTAACATATGCCCCATCACACAGAGGCATGTAGTTTTCAGCTACAGCACTGATTCATAAATAACATTTTGCTGGTTTCAGATACTCTTCCTCAGAATGCAATATTTGCACTGAAGCAAACACAGATTTTTAAAACTATTTGAAAAAATCATTATGGAATTTGATTTTCTTCTGCTATTTTTAACAAAAAAGTTGAAAATATTTATATGTATCAAAATATACACACAGAAATTGCTAACTGAATCATGGAACCCAAGAGATGAATACTATCCAAAAGTATGGAAGAAAATTGCATTAATTAATTTAAAAATATAAATTTACCAAATAACTAATATATTATATATAGAAAACTTGATCATCTTCTGAGGATATAAATTTTAACTAAAAATAGTTCTTCCAGAAGTTCAATTACAGAAGAGGATCACTGCAATGTATTTTATGAGTGTAGTCTACTATATAGAAAAAAGATATTTACTGGAGGAGCAAATGACTTTTATCTAAGCTAGCTTGTGTGGATTTTTCTTTTTCATATGCCAGAAATAATAAAGTAAGATTATCTTTATTTTAAGTATTAAATAATCTTATGTTTCATTACCAGAAAAATTTGTAAACATAATTTTACTTTCTCATGAGACTTCCTCTTCACCCAGAATATTTCTCAGGCTAAGCTATTAGCATCACATTTTTTAAACTAAGGGGGCTATAACCTTCAGGTTTAGGCAATTGCATTGGTATTTTTTTATTCGAGTCTATGTATAAAACTTGTATTTCAAGATGTACACTTATAATCAGAAGTAATCAAAGATGGACATTTCACTAGAATGAAGTTTTCATATTAATCAAGCTATTGTTTCATTTGGATTTCAGAATATTTTCCTACACAGTTTCACAAAGACACACACACACACACACACACACACCCCTAAAGTAAAGTAAAACTTGTTGTAATCAAGATGTAATAACTTTATCTTGCATGACACCTGAAGAGGTGAAGTTTTCCTGAATAATGACAGGAGTTGTGGAGAAGAGAAAGATTGTTATCCAGGTACCAAAATTCTTATAAACAAGGACAAAGTGCATAAAGGTCCTCAACAAATTTGGGAGAAGCATAGATGGACACAGTGAAAAGTTTAACAAAGAATCAAAAAATTTAAAGAAGAACGAAACATAGATGAAGAATATAATAACTAGAATAAAAAATACACTCAAAGGAATCAACAGTAGAGTACATGATACAGAGGAAAAAATCAAGACAGAGTAGTGGAAAGAATTCAAGCTGAACAAAAAATAATAATTTTTTAAAATGAGAACAATTTAAGAGAATTTGGGGACAACATTAAGCATACTAACATTCACATTATAGGATTCCCAGAACGAGGTGAGAGAGGGAGAGAGACAGGGGCAGAGAACTTATTTGAAGTGATAATAGTGAAAAATTTCCCTAACCTGGAAAAGAAAATATACATCCAGTTCCAGAAGTACAGACTCCTAAACATAATCAACCCAAAGAGGTCTGCATCAAGACATATTTTAATTAAAATGAAAAAAAAAAAAAAACGTAAAGAGAATATTAAAAGCAGCAAGGGAAATGTAGCTAGTTACTTACATGGGAATTCTAAAAAGACTGTTAGCTGATTTTTTAGCAGAAACTCTGTAATCCACAAGGGAGTGGAATGAAATATTTAAAGAAATGTTTAAGGGACTTCTTTAAATGAAAAAATATTAGACTACAATTAGAAATATGAAAATTATGAAAGAGAAATTCCTTTGGTAAAGGTAAATATATGGTAAAGGTAGTGAACCCATAAAGCTAGTAGGAAGATTAAAAGACAAAATTAGTAAAATCATCTGTGTCTATCATGAGTAGTTAAGGGCCACACAAAACAAAAAGATGTAAAATATTAAATGTAATGTTCAAAACATTAATGTAGGAGGGGGGAGTAAAAATGAAGACTTGTCAGAATGCATTTCTTAAGAAATCATCAACTAAAATGATTATATATACACATATACCTCATAGTAACTACAAACCAAAAATATATAATGGATACATACCCACAAAGAAGAAAAGAATCCAAACATAACACTATAGATAGTAATCAAATCATGAGGCAAGAGAGAAAAATAAGAAGGAAGAAACAAAAAAGAATTAAAAAACAAGAAAACAATTAACAAAATGGCAATAAGTACATGCCTACCAATAATTACTTACAATTTGAAAGGACCGCATGCTCCAATCAAAATACGAAGAGTGGCTAAATGGATAAAAGTATATTCATAGATATACTGCTTAAAAGAGACTCACTAAAGATCTAAAGACACATACAGACTGAAAGTGAATGGATGGAAAAAGAGAGACATGCTACAACATAGATGAATCATTAAGACCCTATGCTAAGTAAAATAAACCAGTCATAAAAAGACAAATACTATTTATTCCACTTATATGTGGTGGCTAGAATCGTCAAATTCATAAAAACAGAAAGCAAAATGGTGGTTTTCCCGAGTTGGGGAGAGGGTGAAATAGGAAGTTATGTTTAATGGGTATAGAGTTTCAATTTTGCAACATGAAAATGTCCCAGATATTGGTTGCACAACAATAAGAATATACTTAACATACTGAACTTTTCAGGTAAAGAAAAATGCTGAACTGTACACTTAAGAAACTACATTTTATGTAATGTAAATTTTAAAACATTATATATATATATATATATATATTTTTTTTTTTTTCAGTACACGGGCCTCACTGTTGTGGCCTCTCCTGTTGTGGAGTACAGGCTCCGGACACGCAGGCTCAGTGGCCACGGCTCACGGGCCCAGCCTCTCTGTGGCATGTGGGATCTTCCCGGACCGGGGCATGAACCCGCATCTCCTGCATCAGCAGGCGGACTCTCAACCACTGTGCCACCAGGTAACCCCTAAAATATATATATTTTTTAATGCCAAATCAAAAAATATGTGATCAGTCGGAAATATTGGAAAGAAAAAGGTAATAGGTGAGAAGCAGACAGGAAGGGTGAAAATATTGGCGTGAAATAGGAAATCTATCAGTAAAAAAATTTCTTGAGTTGTGGGTAGTTCCTGTGAGGACCAGACAGAGAAAGCAATAATGGATTATCACTTCAAAATTCTTGAGAGTACCTGGTAATAATTTATTGTTTGGTCTTGGCACAGGTCTCTAAATAGCTTTTTGATTCTGTTGTACTTCAGCCCTTGTTATGTAAGACTGGCACTCATACTTGAGCTCAAAACATTTAGGTCATGATTTTTTAGTCAAGAGCAATAATTCCTGATTGGATTTCATGTGTTTAATTACGTATATTGGGGACCTGAAGTTTTAACAACATTAAGAACAAAAAGTAAAAGTTTGTGTGAAAGAATCAAAATAATTTTATCATAATTTATATTTTTCTTTACCCTTTACTCTTATGAGTTTGTATACTCTTAACATGTTTGTGTCTATTTTGAATACAGTGACAATTTTCACACTTTTTTTATACTACCATTATAACATTGTGTTATATGTTTTTTGACTTAATGACACTCATTCTGGTTTATTCTCTTATGGCGTGGTTCTATTTTTATATCTTATTTCCCAGATTTAAATGATTTAATTTTAAGTGTTTGAATTCCTTTCAATGTTCAAATAGAACATAAAGTATGGAGCATATGTCTGAGAAGAAGAAACAATAAGATAAATTATATAAATTTTAGAGAAAGAAATGTTATATTAGAGTCTCAGTTTTAATAAATGCTATATTAGAATCTTAGTCGCAGGTAAACTTGCTAATGAACACATACTACTATATTCAATCCTCTGGTCCTAAGTTCTTCATATAGGAATAGGAATAACAATATTTAACCATGAAGTTACTTATAGTATGTAAGTAAGAAGATATATACAAAAATAGTAGATTTAAGGGAGGTTCCAAACAGTTTTTAGAATGATGAAAATAAAAGGTTTTGGACATTTTGTTTGTTTGTTTTGTAGAGTTAAGAACACAGTCTACATTAAAATTTTAGAATATACAAAACTTACAGAGAACTGCATAAAATTAAGGATAAAGCTTCAGTTATTCTAAAGCAAATATTGATAGAACCCAAAAATTTCTCTGAATTCTTCTTTCCAATTACAAATGCCTCCAACATTGCTTAAAGGTAACAATTATCCTGACTTTGCTTATAACTCCTATAGCCTGAAAGAAAATATTTGTAAAATACACATCTGATAAAGGACTATGATGTGAAATATGCATAGAATTCTTAAAACTCAACAAGAAAACAAACAATAGGATTTAAAACATAGACCAAAGTCCTTAACAGATACTTCACCAAAGTAGATATGCAGATGACAAATAAGCATATGAAAAGATGCTTCACATCATATGTCATCAGGGAAATGCAAATTAAACCAATGTTATACAGTACATACTGGAACTCTGATGGCAACAATTGCTACTGAGAATGTGGAATAGCAGGAACTCTCATTCATTGCTAGTGAAAATCAAAAAGGTTATAGCCACTTTGGGAGGCAGTTTGGTGATTTCCTATAAAACTAAACTAACACAACATTGTAAATCAACTATATTCCAACAAAAATTAAAAACAACAACAACAAAAAAAAACCCATATCCTTATCCCAGACTTTCTTCCATATTCCAAATCCAAAATCCTTTGAATGTTTCAGCAAAGATAAATGCATTTTGATGCAAATGCGATGGTAAAAGCAAATGAAAAGAGGAGCAGTGAGACTAGGAGAATCCATTTCCAGCGCAACCTGAACGTGTGCCAAATTAGATGTATACATGTCCAATCTCTCTCTCTCCCTCCTCCCCTCCCTTCTAGATCTCATCCCAGGGATTCATTAAAGCAGCCTACTCTTTGATCTGAATTTCTTTCTTCCTTAGAGAATAGAGATTGTTTCCATCACTTCCTACATCATCAAGGTGGAGTTTAGTTTTGTTGTTATTGATATAATTGCCTTTAGAGAGTTGGGGGTCATGAATTCATTTTCCCAGCCCCTAACTTTCTTGGCATAGACTGGCACTGAAAACCAAAGTCTGAAGAGCAGAGAGCCCAAATGTGTAGTTTAAGGAAATATTTTAACTTCATCACTCTGATATGCAGAACATGGGAAATTATCAAAGCCTCAATTGACAGAATGATTGCTCAAATACCCCCCCAAAAATCCAAAAACAGTTAAGTTTGTCATGAGAAAACACATCCCATAGCTGTGTTGGCCATGGAGATAATCTGTCTAGTGAAGAAAGGCAGTGGAACTTTCTTTACAAGGGTCTTTGTGTAAAAGTATAATTTGGTGGACAGAGCCTTCCTGATACCAACCTTGGCTCCAAATGATATCAATTATATATAGAACATTCAAAACTGACTGAAGATTTTTGAAACTCAGTTCTCTCATAGTTGAAGGCAGGCATTTCTTGGTTAGAGTATTATAATGATAAGATTGTGTGCCTTTTTTCCCAGCAAATAGTAAGTGCTCAATAAATAAATCATATTGTCACTAAAAACATAAAATCACTGTCATACTGAAAATTCCTTGGACTTAAAAGAAATAAAAACATAGCAAATGTGAATTGGGCATGTAGACTTACAGAGAAGGATATGTTCTCTCCTGTATATTTTATTATAATATTGCATTTCATAGGCATTTTTATTGGTGGAACTGAATACATTGCCTGAGGGAAAAAGCAGTATGTATCTAATCTACTTATATTCACAGAAAATTTTGCAAAAGCTAGAATCTTCAAGGAATGCAAAGCTATCATTAATTTAATTTCTACCTAATTCCAGATTAACAGGAAAAATAGTTTTGTTTGAATGAACACTTGTCAAAATTTTTCCTAAAATATTTTAGCTAAATTTTCAATTGAAGTAAGAATAGAATGGACACCGACTACTTCTCTAATGACTGAGGGTGTTACATACTCAAGATCACCATGGTAAAAATACAAATAACAAATTTACAAAATCTGGAACCCTGGTCCTACAGATGCAGGAATTATAGACTTCAGAGAAAATAAATGTTTGGTTGAATGTGTATTGATCAGGGACCATGTCCCAGAACTGATTTATTTTTAAAAAAATCTTTCATGTGAGCTTGTGATTCCTTTCTTTTTATGTTTTTGAATTATTTCAGATATGCAAAAGATGCTCACGTTCCCACCATCTGCACTAAAAATGTTAATATTTGCCCAAAAAAAATCTAAACATACCCTGATGATAAGTTGTCTCTCTTATTACTTTGTAGAAAATCAGTATAGCTTCAGAATATATGTCTTTAGTTATATGTATGGGAAATATGTTCTCCCTTTTTGTTGTTGACATTCTCATTGTCTTAATGATGTTTTTGGATGAAGTGAAATTCTTAATTTGAATGTCATCCATTTTATTAGTTTTTTATTTATGGTTAATATTTTTTGATGTTAATTAAGAAAACTCTTCTTATAACTAGGTAATGAATATATTCTTCATATATTTGTAAAATATTATTGTGTTCACTTCCCATTTGGCTCTAAAACCCAACTTAAAATGTTGAGTGTGTATAGTTTAAATTCGTATTCTCTTGCATACCCCCCTCATACAGACACATTTTTTCCATGATCTTTTGTTGAAGCACTTATCTTTCCCAATTGCCTTGCTGAGACACTGCTATAAACTGTTTGTCCCCCCTGCCAACACCCCAAATTCATACGTTGAACCTAATCCTCAAGGTGCCTTTATAAAAGAGACTCCAGAGAGCCTCTTTGTCCCCTCCACCATGTGAAAACACACCATAGGACAGATGTATGAACCAAGAAATGGGCTCTTACCAGATATACAATCTACTATCACCTGATCTTGGACTTCTCCAGAACTGGCTGAAGATAAAAGGAACTACATACTGTATATAAACACTGAACTCTATTAGGTAATTTTTTTTCTCTTGGGGTACAGGTTTAAACTTTTGAATCTGCTTTACATGTTTACTGGGTTGAAAAAATAAATTGTAGTGGTACTTAACTGTGATTTTAATTTACATTTTCCTAGTTACTAATAGTGTTGAGCAAAATTTTATGTGCTTATTCACCATGCATGTATTTCTTGAATAAACTGCCTACATCAAACATTTTCCTTGACTGTTTGAATCATTACCATTGTGTTGTAAGTGTTCTTTACATATTCCAGAGACAAGTTATTCAACAGATAAATATTTTGCAAATATTGTCTCCCAGTCTGTCACTTGACTTTTTAAACACTCTTAATAGTGTATTTTGAATAACAAAAGTCTTAATGTTGATGAAGGACAATTATTCAAGTTTTTGGTTCTCTTTCTGTTTATATTTAATAAATGGTGGATTAATCTAGAGTAAGCAGGATTTCCTCAATTTTGAAAAAAAATTGTTTTATAGTGTCAAATTTTACATAGATATCTATGATAGATTTCAAATTAATTTTTATATGATGTAATGAAAGTGTGAAATTATTTTTTGAACTTGAATACTTAATTGCTCTACTACCATTTTTGAAAAGATTATACTCTATCCATTGAGTACATTGGTTCATTTGTTAAAAATAAGTTGGCTGTATGTATTTTATTTATTTGTACTTTATATTTCTTTCCATAAATATATATATCTGTATTTATGACAATGACTAACTTTGCTGATTAATGTAGCTTCATAACTAAGTGTTATAAGTAGGTACCCTAAGCCCCAGCTGTTTTTTTTTTTCTTTTTCAAAATTATTTTGACTCTTCTAGATTCTTTGCACTTTCAGATAAATTTTAGAATCAACTGGACATTTACTTTTTCAAAATTGTTTTGACTCTTCTAGATTCTTTGCACTTTCAGATAAACTTTAGAATCAACTGGACACTTTTTACCAAAACCTTTTGGGAATTTGATAGGAATTTTGTTGAATTGATGGATTCACTTAAGGACTATTAACATTTTAACAATAATAAGTCAATTCATGAGCACAGTATATAACTCATTTAAATCTTTTCTTTTTTCTCATGTATGTTTTGTAGTTATTAGTGTACAGGTTTTCCCTATATTATTAGACATGGATGCAAATATTTTATATTTTTCTGTAATAGATGGTGTTACTTATTTAGTTTAAATTACAAATTACATTCTTTCTGGTACATAGAAATGTCACTCATTTTTGTATGTTGAACTATGATCCTGTCAAGTTGCTAACTTACTTACCAGTTCCAGTGGCTATTTGGTAAATTAAAAAGAGAATTGTTTATATAAATAATAATGTATCTGTAAAGAGTGGTAGTTTTACTTCACATAATCTTTTATTATTTATTTGCCTTATCCCATTGACAAAGTACTCCAATACCATGTTCAAATAAAATGGTGAGATATAAATGATAAATGATATATTTGGAGTTAAATGTTCTAAATTTCTTAGATGGTCTATGAAAAAACTATAGATAACCATTAATATTACATTTTGATAATTTTAATATGTACTTTGTAAGTTTTAGACAAATGATTAAAATTTTAAAATTGATGTATTAAACTATAAATTATTAGGAAAAAATAAAATAATTGCAAATATTCAATCAAAAACACATGGAAAGTAGAGTAAAAAGGAATAGGACAGTGAGGCAGCTTGAAAAAACATACAATAATAGATTTAAATAAAAAATCAATTGTATAAATATAATTACATGCATTACAGAAGGAATAAATGCTCTATTTAACAGAAAAAAATTGTCAGAGTTAAAAGCTATAGAAAAATCTCTTCCATGAGTATAGATGCACAATTCCTAAACAAAATATTAGCAATACAAATTAAGTAAAAAAGGGTATCACTCTTCGATTTGATTCTTTAACAAGAACACAAGTTTAATTTAAAGAAAAATCAGTTTTAACTATATTAATACATTCAAGGTTATATACAAGGATATAATTATCTTAATAGGTACAGAAATATATGATAAAAAAAATCCTCAAACTTTAATAATGAAGGCCCACAGAAAACTCAGAATAAAATAAAATTTTCTTAATTTAATTTTTAAAAAGTTCCTAGAAGGGAGTGGCCAAGATGGCAGAGTAGGAAGACCCTGAACTCACCTCTTCCCACAGTCATGCCAAAATTACAATTATTAACAGAGCAATATGGATGAAAATATCTTGAATACTAGCAGAAAAAGATCTTCTACAACTAAAGGTATAAAGAAGGAACCACAACGATATGGGTTGAGGGGCAGAGATGAGGTATAGCCAAGACCCATATCCCTTGGTAGGTGACCCAAAAGTGGGAGAATAATTGCAGATATTATCCCAAGGGAGCAAGGGATCCAAGCCCCACATCAGGTCCTCAGCTTGGGAGCCCAGCACTGGGAAGATGAGGCCTCAGAGCGTTTGACTTTGAAGGTCAGTAGGGCTTAGTTTTGGAAGAGCCAGAGCGCTGTAGAAAATAGACACTAACTTTTGAAGGGCACACACAAAACTCACACACTCTGAGACCCAGGGTAGAAACACTAATTAGAAAGGAGCCTGTGTCAGATCCACTTTCTGATTTGGAGAGCCTCCTGCCTCTCCAGGGACACGCTCTGGGGACAGAGACACTAGCAGTAGCCATTTTGAGGAACATGTACCATGTGTAAACTGGTGCTGAGAAACACCATTTTAGAATCCTCCTCCTAGCTTATAAGAACAGGGATCCAGGTTCAACCACCAGCTGGTCAGCACCAGTCCTGGGACATACCAGACCAAATGACGAGCCAATCAGGTCAGGGACACTGTCTCACTGACCAGCAGGTCAGCTGCCTCAGGAATCCCCAAGCTCCCAGTCCAAGACCTGGTTCCACTCTGATGCCTGAGACCTTGCAGCCAGCCACTGGGACAAGGACCAGCCCACCAGCAGACCAATGAAAGCTCTGGGGCCTCCAGGCCATGTAGTCAGAGACTCCAGGAACCACCAGTGGAGACACCATTTCTAGGACCCCATGGTAAATAGCCATGTCCACCAGTATGTAGACACTAGTCATAGGAGCACCATAGCCCCCCAGCCTGCCATGTCAGGACTCAGCCCACAAACCAGGATGCCTTGGCCCTGGCACAACAGTCAATAGGCCAACACTAGCTCTAGAATCCCAGCCCCACAGTCAGACAACCTGGGACATGGCTCTGCCCATCAGGAGGCCAGCACTATACCCAGGACTCCTTGGGGCTCAGCAGTCAGCTGTCTCAAGACATGGCCACACGCACCAGTGATCCTGTACCAGGGCAGGAACACCTCAGGGCCATGTAGCCAGCCATACCAGGACCCAGATCCCCAATCAGCTACCAGCAGCAGTCTCCACACTAGGCAGGGCCTGACAACCAATTGACCAGGGGACAGCCTACTAGTGGCCCAAAGCATCAGCTTGCCACAACAGAAGGGCCCACACAGCCCACATAAAGGGAACCCCTAGAGCATATAGCTCCAGTAGCCAGAGAAGAGTATGCTTCTGGGCCCCTAAAAATATCTCATACGTAAGGCCACTTCTCCAAGATTGGGAAATGTAACCAATCTACTAAATACATTAAAAAAAAAAAAAAAAAAAAAACAGCAAATTAGGCAAAATGAGGCAACAGAGGGATATGTTCCAAAGAAGGAACAATGTAAAACCCTAGAAGAACAAAGTAAAGTGGAAGCCATCTAAACAATAAAGAGGTTCTATGTAATGATCATAAAGATGCTCAAATAATTCAGGAGAAGAATAGATAAACACAGGGAGAAGTGAGAAGTTTCTAACAAAGAGTTAGAAAATATAAAGAACCAAACAGAGATGAAGATTATAATGATTGAAATAAAAAATACACTAGGGCTTCCCTGGTGGTGCAGTGGTTGAGAGTCTGCCTAATGCAGGGGACATGGGTTCGTGCCCCGGTCTGTGAAGATCCCACATGCCACGGAATGGCTAGGCCCGTGAGCCCTGGCTGCTGAGCCTGCGCGTCTGGAGCCTGTGCTCCGCAACGGGAAAGGCCACAACAGTGAGAGGCCCGCATACCGCAAAAAGAAACAAATAAAAAATACACTAGAAGGATCAACTGTAGCTTAGATAATACAGAGGAATGAATCAGTAAATCACTCTAGCTGAACAGAAAAAAAGAATTAAAAATATGAGAACCATTTAAGAGACTTCTAGGCAACAATAAGCTTATAAACATTCACATATAGGGGTCCCAGAAGAAGAAAGAGAGAGAAATAGGGAGAGAACATATTTGAAGAAATAAAAGCTGAAAATTTCTCTAACCTGGGAAAGGAAATAGACATCCAGTTTCAGGAAGATAGAGAGTCCCAAGCAAGATCAATCCAAAGAGGATCATACCAATAAATATTGTAATTAAAACAGCAAAAATTAAAGATAGAGAATACTAAAAGTAGCAAGAAAAATTAACTAGCTATATACAAGGGAACTCCCATAAGGCTATCAGCTGACTTTACAGCAGAAGATCTGCAGGCCAGAAGGGAGTGTCATGATATATTTAAAGTGATGAAAGAAAAATCCTGCAATGAAAAATACTCTACCTGGAAAGGCTATCATTCAGATTTGAAGGAGATATAGAGATTTTACAGACAAACAAAATAAAAAAGTGTCCAGAACAATAAAACCAACTTTACAACAAATATAAGAGAATTGTCTAAGTGTAAAAAAAGTCACAGCTAAAAAACATTAAAATTATGAAATGAAAAATATCATTGATATAGGGAAATATACAGTAAAGACAGTAGATCAAAAACCTACAGATCTAGTAGAAAAGTTAAAAATGAAAGTAGTCAAATCATCTATATCCACAATAAGTAGATAAGTAATACACAAAACAAAATGATATAAAATTTGAGGTCAAAACTTTAAATGTTGGGCAAAATAATAATGCAGGGTTGTAAAAATGCATTCAGACTTAATACATCAGGAACTTAAAATATATATATATATATGTATATATATAATATATCATTATAACCAAAAATCAGAAAACTATAATACATACAGACACTCAAAAGAGAAAGGAATCCAAACATAACACTAGAGATAGTCATCAAATCACAATGGAAGAGAATAAAAGAATAAAGTAAAAAAAAAAGAACTATCAAAAAAATGAACAATATGGCAATAAGTATATACTTATCGATAATTACTTTAAAGGTACATTGATTGATTCTCCAATCAAAAGGAATAGAGAGGTTGAATGGATACAAAAAAAGACCCATGTATATGCTGCCTACATGAGAATCACCTCAGATCTAAAGACCCATACCAACTAAAAGTATGTAAAAAGTTATTTCATGCAAATGGAAACAAAAGAAAAGCTGGGGTAGAAATACTTACATCAGACCAAATATAGTTGGCTGGTAGGAAGCAGCAGCATAGCACAGGGAGATTAGCTCGGTGATTTGCGATGACCTAGAGATGTGAGATAGGGAGGATGGGAGGGAGACTCTAGAGGGAGGGGATATAGGGACATGTGTATGCATATGGCTGATTCACTTTGTTGTGCAACAGAAACTAACATGGTATTGTGAAGCAATTATACTCCAAAAAAGACCTATTAAAAAAAAAAGGAAAGATTTAAAAAAATAGACATTAGAACAAAGGATATAACAAGAGACAAATATGAACATTACATAATGATCAAAGGGTCAATCCAAGAAGAATATACAAGAATTGTAAATATATATGCACCCAACATAGGAGTACCTAAATACCTAAAGCAAATATTAACAGACATAAAGAGAGAAACTGACAGTAACACAATAACTGTAGGGGATTTTAGCACCCCCCCTTACTTCAATGGACAGATCATCTAGTCAGAATATTAATAAGAAAACACTGACCTTAAATGGCATATTACAGCAGATGGGTTTAATAGATATATATAGGACATTCCATTCAAAAGTAACAAAGCAACAGAATACACATTCTTCTCAGATGCACACGGAACATTCTCCAGGATAAATCACATGCTTTGACACAAAATAAGCTTTGGTAAAATTAAGAAAATCTGACTCATATCAAGCATCTTTTTGACCACAATGTTGTGAAGCTAGAAATGAACAAGAAAATAATGCAAAAAACACAAACACATGAAATATAAACAATAGGCTACTAAACAACAAATGAATCACTAAAGAAATCAAAGAGGAAATCAAAAATTACTTAGAGACAAATGAAAAGGAAAGCACTATGATCCAAAACCTATGGGACTAAGCAAAATAATTTCTAAGAGGGAAGTTTACAGCAATACAAGCTTACCTAAGGAAAGAAGGAAAATCTCAAATAAACCACTTACGCTTACACCTAAAGAAACTAGAAAAAGAATACCTAAACAAACAATACCTAACATTGGTAGAAGGGAAAAAATCATGAAGATTAGAGCATAAATAAATGAAAAAAAAAAAAAACAAAACTTAAAAAACAATAGAAAAGAAACCAAGAGCTGTTTTTTTGAAAAGATAAACAAAATTGATAAACCTTTAAGCCAGACTCACTAAGAAAAAATGAGAGTGTGCCCTAATAACATCAGAAATGAAAAAGGAGAAATTATAACCAACACCACAGAAATATGAAGGATAATAAGAGATTAATATGAGTGACTCTATGCCAATACAATGTACAACCTAATGGACAAATTCCTACAAGTGTTCAATCTCCCAAGACTGAACCAGGAAGAAATAGAAAATATGAGCAGGCCGATTACTAGTAATGGAATTGAATAAGTAGTTAAAAAGTCTCCCAACAAACAAAACTCCAGGACCAAATGGCTTCACAGATGAATGCTGCCAAACTATTAGAGAAGAGTAAACACCCATCCTTCTAAGACAATTCAAAAAAAAATGGAAAGGAAGGAACACTTGCAAACTCATTCTACAAAGCCAGCATCACCCTGATACAAAAACCAGTCAAAGATACTACAAAAATGAAAATTACAGGCCAATATCATCCTCTCAGACTTTAGACTGTACTACAAAGCTACAGCAATCAAAACAGCATGGTGCTGACATAAAAAACAGACACATATATCAATAGAACAAAATAGAAAGCCCAGAAATAAATCCATACGTCTATGGTCAATTAATCTATAACAAAGGAAGCAAGACTATACAATGGAGCATAGACAGTCTCTTCATTTAATGGTTCTGGGAAACATGTACAATTATGTGTAAAAGAATAAAATTAAAACATTTTCTCATACCATATACAAAAATAAAAGCAAAATCAATTAAAGACCAAAATGTAAGACTGGAAACCATAAATCTCCTAGAAGTAAACATAGACAGAATGCTCTCTGATATAAATTATAACAATATCTTTTTGGATATGTCTCCTAAGGCAAAGGAAACAAAAGCAAAAACAAACAAATGGGGTCTAATTAAACTTAAAAGCTTTTGCACAACAAAGGAAATCCTTGATAAAACACAAAGACCACCTACTGAATGGAAGAAAGTATTTACAAATGATATGATCATTTGTGGTTACCAGTGGTGGGGATGTTGGGGGAGGGGAGGAGAATTGGATAAACGTAGTCAAATGGTACAAACTTCCTGTTATAAGATAAATAAGAACTAGGGATATAATGTACAACATGACAAATATGATTAACACTGCTGTATATTATATATGAAAGTCGTTAAGAGAGTAAATGTGGACAGTTCTCAACATAAAGAAAAAAATATATATATTTTTATATTTCTTTATTTTGTATATATATGATGGATGTTCACTAACCTTACTGTGGTAATCATTTCATGATATATGGAAGTCAAATCATTATGCTGTACACCATATACTTATACAGTGCTCTATGTCAATTATATCTCAATAAAACTGGACAAAAAAATTTAAAAATTCAAATGTATAACAAAATTGAATCATTTGCCAGAAAAGTGCCTAGAAAATAAAAAAAGGAACTTCATAAATTGTCCATACTGAATAATAAAATGTTGAAAGCCAATTTCAAAGAGTAATGAACCAGGTAAGCTGCTTAATTCACTTCTGTTGTATAATATACTACTGAATTTCCTAGCCATGAAGTAATGAGAAAGCAAAATAATAAAATTAAAGATTGGAAAAGAAGACAAACAAATCATTCAACAATGATATGTAGGACTTATGGGAAATCCAATGGGTTTTCAGAAAAACTACTATAATTAATAATCTAGACATATTTCTAAATAAAATTTAATATAAAATCAATTTTATGATTACATACAGCAACAACTCAAAAAAGGAAATAATAAAATATCATAGAAGTATTATACATTTAGGAATAGATCTGGCCATAACAACCAAAATGTGAGACCTCTAATCCAACACAGTAAACATTAAATAATATTGAGATAAATAAAGCAACATATAAGCACATAAATATAAACACAATGTATATAGTTTTGAGGACTCAATATTTTTAAGAGGACAATTCTCAAATAAATGTTTGGATTCAAATCAATTCTAATAGAAATCATTAATGTTGTAGAGATCTTAAAACTCATAAAATTTATATGGAATTCAAAAGAACAAGAATAGCCAAAACCACCTTAAGAAGAACTAGGTGGGGACACCTCTCCACTAAATATCAAGATTTGTTATAATTATATATCATAATTAAGTTAGAGGAGTATTGATATGATTAGTACAACAGAGGCCAGATATAGACTCAGATTCATCCATAGGTGGCTATCTTAGTCCTTTTGATCTGCAATAACAAAAATACCCCATATTGTGCTTCTTAATCGACAAAATTTTATTCCTCACCATCTTCTCACTGTGTCCCCACATGGTGGAAGAAGTCAGGGAGCTCTCTGAGATGTGTTTGACAGGAACACTAATTCCATTAATGAGATCTCCGCCCTCATGCTAATGACCTCCCAAAGACCCGACCTTCATGTTCCATCACCTTGGTGATTAAGTTTTAACATATAAATTTTGTGGAGACATGAACATTTAGTCTATAGCAATCCCTATAGTTTTGCCTTTCCCAGATTATCATAAGAATGTATTTCTTTGTATGCATGTAATTTTTTGGTCTGCCTTCTTTAACTTAGTGAAATACATTTAATATTTATACTAATTGTTGAAAGGAAAAATAGTTGACACCTTTTTATTGCAGAACCATATTGCATGGGGAACTATTGATTTGAACAAAATTGTTCATTTGATAGATGTCTTAGAATGGAACGGGAGTGAAATTCCAAACTTTTAAAGATCCTTATATTTTAATTTGTATGAGGAAGTTTTAAAAGAATCAAATTCCAAGATTGTTTTCCTAAAATATTATTGGCTAAGGCAAATGAAACATAAGTGAGCCTTAAAATGATCTGTTTTAGATATACCATAAGCAAAAGTTGGACTTAATGGCTTTAATCCTACTATTCCTCTTCTCCCTTCCTTTGCTGTGCTGTTACTTGTGTCCTGAGCCCTCTTTCTGTTTCACTACTCTAACCTCTCATTCAGTAAGAAACCTCCAAAGCTCAACTGCCTCTAAAGTTAAATCCCAACGCAGACCTGACCCCAGCTCTCCACCTTTTGATGACCTTAAGACAGAAACAGGAGGTTTACAATGAAGTGAACAAATTGGAATCTGGAATGGAATAAAGTCCTTCTGTCAGATCCCTTACCTCTTATTGAGCATTTAGAAAGATTATCGAGACAAAAACATGATAAGACTATGAATAAATTGATTTTTTTGTCAGTTATTGCTCCTACTTGTCATTAAGCATTAGGGGATACATGAAGATACTGTAAACAGAATAATCATTGGAAAAACAATTATTCTATATTAGCTACATATCTGAGGGGTAAAAAATAATATGTAAGGCTTAATGAAGCTGCTTTAAGAGGAAAATAATTGTTGGAATTCTCTTTTTACTACTAAACGTATTAGGAGAATATTCTCTGAATGTTAAAGGAAATCCTGTAGATTTGTATTGATACCAGCAATATAATATCCATCACAAACCCTGAAAACCTCACTGTCTGTCCCTCAGTGTCAATTTTGCAGGTAGTAGGTATTTCTAATAATCCACAAGGTAGTCTCCAATCTCAGATCATAACTGTTATCCTTGGATCCTTAACTAAGGAACATTCCTTTTTCCATTTTGACACCAGAGCCATTAAAATAAGTAGGGATCTGCTATGCAAATGAGATTGTCAAATTAAATATTCTTCAAAATGTCCTTTTTCTTGACACATCCAGGATTCTTTTATTCGTAATCAGATTGTAGCTATTTGGACATTGACCACCGTATATAGTGGTGTCTAGATCAAGACTAAATTCAAGATCTCCATGAAATTACAGACTCTTTGTGACCAAAATTTCCATTAAGTTTGGCAGAATTTGGGCTTCCCTGGTGGCGCAGTGGTTGGGAGTCCGCCTGCCGATGCAGGGGACACGGGTTCATGCCCCGGTCCGGGAGGATCCCACATGCCGCGGAGCGGCTGGGGCCGTGAGCCATGGCCGCTGAGCCTGCGCGTCCAGAGCCTGTGCTCCACAGTGGGAGAGGCCACAACAGTGAGAGGCCAGCGTACAAGTCCGAGTAGTTTAAAAAAAAAAAAAAAAGATTGGCAGAATCAGTGGGCGGTGAAGGCCACAAGGTTCAGATCAACACATAAAATCTACTTAAGTTGTACAGTACTTTTTAAAACTGGCAGCTAAAGAAAGCCTAAAATTAGTAATTGAAAATCTAATAGAGAAGCAATCAATCATGCTTTGCAACAACCATAGTGGACTCATTTCTCCTTGCAAGGAACCCAAAAGACAATGATATTGCTTTGCTAAGGACTTTATAGCCATAAATAATGTAATTATACTTTACTTCCCTATGGTATTCACCCAATGTTATTTTATCTTCATACCACCTGAGACCACATATTCTAGTATTACAGATCTGTATTCTGTTTTCTTTAGTCAGCCACTGGGTCAAGATAGTCACAACTTGTCTTTTCCTAGACAAATCAATAATATGCCTGAGTAACTATGTCCCATATGTTTACTGAAGCTCCTTCCTACTTTTCTTTATGTCTATGCCTGTGTCCACAGACATAGACATAAAGTTACACTTTCTTATTGGATATCTACATTTATCCAGTAAAGAGATGGATGACTTTGGTGTTGGGAAAACTAGTAAAGTAGCCTTTTTCAGGCTTCAGAGGCAGAAGCAGAGCTTTGCCCAACCTCTAAATCTGCCTGGACTGCGCTCTTGCTTGCACACGTAACAATTGCTCCTAGCGAATCAAGTGACACCTACGATAAAAAAGGAAGTGGGTCTTGGAATTTCTTCAGCCCTGGGGACCTGGCCAGTCCCCCAGCGTCTGGAAAATCTTGTGACTCACGTGGCGAAACCAACAGCATTGTTAAAGTGAATCGAGCTGCATTTTTGCAGGCAAACTGATAATATCAGTTTGTGGCCTGGAATTATAAATGGAAGCCCCCAGAACTCCAATCTGAAGTCTCACGCATGGGGTGGATGCGCCGCCCGGGACCCTTCCCCAATGGGGCTCCAGATTGCTGTCACTCAGGACATCCCAGCTGCTGTTTGGATCTGGAAGTAGGTGCTGGCCCAATTCGGTGATGTATACCCTGTTATGTCTCTCTAATATTCTTATTCCTTTCCTTCTAATGATTATATATTAAAATTAAGTTAAATCACCTTTCACTATATAATTGATTAAAACTGTTTATCTGTGTGAGATGAGTGGTTATTTTGCCAGCAAATCCAACGAACCTTAAAACTGAAAGCAGGCAAAATATTTGATAAACATGAGGTGAGCTTTAAGCATGATTCCATCTATCTTGCTTATTGTTTTAGCTTAGAAGGGATATAACATTTCCAAAGAAAAGTTAAAATTTAGTCAAAATTAAGTGCATTAATTATGATAATTTATCCCAAGTAAATAAACTATTCACCTTTGAAGATTAGCAATCATTTACATCTCTCTTATACTGTTTACTAAGAAACAATTCAGGAATTTTCCTAGACACACTGGCTACTGCAGACAATGGGTGTCTTACTTTTCTGAAATAGTCACACTTCCATATGACCTAACTGAGTCACGGTAACCAATATCTTAACCAGGAACCGAAATATGAATGGGGATGCTATGATTTAACATTAGCTTTTCAACACTCCCTCCTCTGGAACTTCCTAATGCTCATAAACAATCAGGGTTTATTTTGACCCTCAGTTTTCCCAACTCAGAGAAAGTGATCACTAGATAATTTTATTCCATTCAAATAAAGGCCTTAATTTGAGATTTAAAACAATAAAAACTGAAGATGGATTTTGGTTGACCTACTTCTGTTCTTAAGCCTCTTTATACCATGGTTTCCAGGAGGCATAGAGAATGGGAAAAACCAAGCATGTTATGATTCAAAAATTGGCAAGGTAGATACCAAATGTCAGTAAGCTCATAGAAATTCTTACCCAAGGAGTTTGTGAGACCAAGAGTCATTGTTTCAAATCAGAGCAGCCTAGACACAATATTAGCCTTTCAATGTTTTTTTTTTTTTTTTTTAATTTTAGGGGAAGAATGTTGTACTTATATTCCTGCTTACTTCTGAGATTTTTAATATTATTAATAATATCCAGGAAACAAAAAAAACATGATAATTAAATATCTGGTTAATATTCCTATATGAGACTCTGATAGCTTTTTTGGATTGAGAACAGCATCTGTAGTCTCAGATTAACTGGGAATCTTGGCTCCTGACTTGAGGTAGACTGAAAACTCTTATCATAATGTTTTCCTAAATATTTATCTGCATTTCATTGTTCACATGTGTAATCTTCAAATCTTTATATACTATTTATCACCTTGTCCAATTAATTATTCCAACATAGAAATATTCAACAAAACACATAAAATATGCTAACATAATGGTTGAAACAGCCACCACTGGAACCGTGATGTGTATTCATTACTCTTCAAACCATGGTATGGATTGGACTGATCACTGTCCCAGTCCAATTCCAGCTTGGGATAAGAATGACTATAAGTGGAACTGAGAATTGAGTTGGTATGTTAACAAGATTTATTTAAGAATGTAGATCACCTATATCAACATGACATGATGTAGTTGTGTTTTCCAGCAAAATTTTGTATGAGAAAGACAAGACAATGAAAAACTTAACTACTTTTTAAGGAAATTCTCACACACAGACTTATCAGATATAGTGGTCTACTGACTTGGACAACTTGCCAAATACTTAACTACAGCTTGCTCATCAGGTTTACTTAAAGATATTCTCTTTATTGTGTCCACTAATTTTAAACTTTAAAAAAAATATATCACAAAATTTGCCTAATCTTAGTAAGTTCTCCACCTTGAAACTTTAACTCACATGGGCCCAGATTGAAAAGTCCTATAAATTTCCCATTTCTTTCTTCACCTTTTGAGGCACCGTCAAAACGTCAAGAAAGTGTGCTCCCTTACTGAAGTAAGTTCTAATAAATTTTTCACTTTATTAACAGGTCTTTCAATGATATTTTGGGTGAGTTCAACAGTTTTCAGCCATAAGAGACACTTGGAGAAAACATGGAATAGGAAATCATGAAACATAAACTCTAATACTAACTTTCAAGTTCATTAACATTCTGGACCTCAATTTACTCATTTCTAAAGTGAGAGTCAGTACAGACATACTTCAAGGGATTTATGACTAGGGACAAGGAATTTTCATGATCAGACATAATGAGATATATATATATATATATATTCTCTAGATATCCTGTGTGCATTATAGATCCAGTATACATATTCTGATGGCTGATGCCTCACACTACATTTCCATTTCATATTTAAATGGGTTTTATTTTTGTGGTCCTCTGTTTAGTTCTTAACCATGATTTTACAGGATTTATGTACCACTTTCTACATTCTTAGTGTGAGTAAAACAGAAGGCTCATATTGTAAGCAAATATACACAAGTCATTTCCTTAACTGCTCTTTCTCCAAGGGAAAATCTTTTGCTTTAAAAAAATTTTAAAACACTTTATAAAAAAAATAACAAAATTTGACCTCACCTACAGACAACAATAATGGCTGCTGTAACTTGCATTGAATTTCCCCAAAATCAAATCTTGAGAAATACTCTGAGACTCCTGATCTCTTGGAAATTAGGGACTTCTCAGGAGCACAGATAAAGTCTATTTTGATAGAAGCATTCTGTGAAAATGGCTTTTAAGTGTTTTTTCCCTATAGACTCAGACTTCATCATTCTTTTCTCCAGGCAATCGGAAATTTGAATATATACTTTTATCACATTGTGGTTGGGAATATGTAAAAATTGGCAAAAAATGGTAATTATCCTATCTAAATTATAATTACTTTGTCAATCAATCAACTAAGTAAACAACTCTTACTGTTCATTATGCAGATACAGTTATTATGAGTGATTTTGTTGGGAGACAAATAAATAAATTTTATTTATTTACCACAAAGAAGTAACCACCAAGTTAGGAAGAATAGGGATATAAATAAATTAATTACTATAGTTTTTAGAAAAAATTATAGTAATATAAATAGAACAGCAGCAGAATATAACATTTCAAGAGATATAATAGTAAAATTAGAAAGTACGTAGAGAAATTCCAGAATTGTGAATTAAACAGGTCAATGAGGTTTCATAAAAAAAAAATGTGTGGTGAAAAAATTAGACAGAATTTGAATAGGCAAGGGAAAGTGCAAGCAGGGAATAACAGCATACACAGAACCACAGTTGTGGTCATGGTGAAGATAGCTTTGTAAGCAGTGGATGAGTTCAATTCACTGTAACTGATAATATGGGCAAAAGTAAGATATAAAAATAAACACATTAATTTTTTTCATTAGTGTAACATAGTGACTTTGTTAAGTCCTCAAACTGTTATTTTTATATTGTTTATCATGGTTTTCTGTAGACCTATTTTAACATCAATGCTATTCTTATTACAAAAGTAATATGGAAAGATGGAATGGAAAGATCAAATAATATAGACATATATAAAATGGAAACTATAGCTTCCTGAATCTCACCAACCAAAGTTACCTACTATTAATGCTTTGGCATATGGTATGTTAATATAATAGACATTTATCTATACAGACTACTTTATGTATGTGAGTGGTTTTGTTATTGTTGTTCTTAACATTATATATATTCCAAAATTACCTTTTTTTCACCACATCTTCGTATGAGTTGTTCCAGTTTTTGCATTTAAACACACACATATATACCAAATAGGATCATATTGCTCTGTATTTTCCCTCATTCACAAAATACATATGTAAACTTTTCTTTTGTCATCTTTACTCAGCTGCAAGAGGATTGCCAACATTTTAAAACAATTTTCTACTGTGAACTTATATTATCCAATATTTCAATAATATCAGCAATGTAACTTCAGACATTTATTTTTGCATACTTGTGTGAATGTAGTAGAGATACATTTGTAGAAGGAGAATAGCTATTTAAAGGTTACATATAATTTGAATTTGGTTCCTGTAAACAATATATGAGAGGTCCTGTTTCCAGGAATACTTTGTAGCATTATTTTCTTTAATACATGCTGGCTAATTAATTGCTACATTTTATTAGAAACTTATTATAAAAGAGGCCCTATTTTAATTGTTTAATATGGATTAACCCATAACACTCATAAAAACTCTAAGGTGGGTCATCTTTCTTCAGATGAGGAAACTGAAGCACAAAGATAGTAAGAATTGTCAAAGTCACACAAGTGGTATGTGGCAGAACATGGATTCCAGCCCAGACTGTTTCTACAATCTTCGTCTTAACTACAATTCCACTATGTTGCTGACATGCAACCTCAGTTTTAAGACAAATGAAAAGTACATGAAAAAATTAAATGATAAATCTAAATTCACTCCATAGATATAGAACCAGAAATTTGTCTCTCCAGTAAGAAGTGGGTTAGTTAAAATATAATTTACTACAAACTGTATATTTTTTTAAATGACTGTATGGTATGAGTCAACACTGTCTATCAAGACTATTGAAAAGAAACCTAACCAAAAAACCATCAATGATGAACACACCTAGGAACAATCTTTAATGTTACAGTTATCTTATAAATCTAACATAAAAATTTCCACAATGCTAGACATTTATAAGTGCAGGTATACTACTTATGAATACATTAAATTATATTCTTATGGTTTGGGCCATCTCCGTTACCACAATTATGCACAGATCTATTTCTGTGATCATGCTTTGAGAAGTGTGATACCAACATGTCACTACAGATTCATGCCCCAGGAAAATGTGCAAATGTGATTTTTGAAAAATGCAAATGAGGCTCCATAATCCGTGCCCATCCATAAAGGAAGCTTGATTGAGCCCCTTTTAAGCAACACTTTTGCTTGTTTTTCCTGTAACATTAGACAATATTTAAGAAGCTGAGAATTGTTACTTAGGTTTCTGAGGAAGTGAACATGTTAAAGAGCAGAAGGTGAAATAAAAAAACAAGGCTGAGAAATTTGTCTGTCAAATAAACATATGGCTGTCTATACACAGGATTTTCTGGTGTTGTTTCGGGGAGCTCCCTTATATCCTTCACCCAGTTTCATTAACTGTGAACATTTGCTACATTTACTTTACACACACACACACACACGTATATATATATATATATATATATATAGAGAGAGAGAGAGAGAGAGAGAGCATTCATATATACATAATATACATATATATGTGAATATTTATTATGGTTTAGGAATAATTTGTTGCTTTACTTCTGAATTTTGAAGGCATTGAAATGTTGAATATGCATTTGTGGATATTGTATTTTTATAATATATTCAATATATACTGATGTATGTGTCTATATATTTAAATATAAAAATATATGAATATAAAAATATGTTGTGAATTAGTCAGTATATTATAGATGCGTGAAAATGGAATATTGGTCTTTCATTTCTTGAGATCATTGTGCTCTCAGTATGAAACTTACACATTTGTAGAAATATGGCAGGAAAATACCAAGAAAATTTAAAACTTAAAATGACAACTTTGATTTTCTTGAGTCTTACTATGCATTTTGATAACATTTAGCATTTTCACACAGCTAATCCATAAGTTTAAAAATATTGTGAAAAGTGGAAAATAAAAACACTACAATGTGAGGATTTATGGTTGCTAATATTCTTGGCAAGTTTCTCACCACAGGGTGTTGTATGATAGTGAGTATAAACATTTGGGTCAAAAATTATAGCATAATTAGTAACAACCACTTGTTGGAAACAAGGCTTTGATGAGCCTCCTACTTTGTTTGTTTATAATATATTTTTACTTGGAATTATATGTATTTCTGCACCATATGTTTTTGTGAATTCAAACCTGATTTCTGACATCTGTATAAAAGCAAAGGAACTGTTCATTGTGTTAGATTATTGACTGGTTTGCACAGTAGTCTAACTTAACAAACCAAAAAAAGGTAGTTAAGACATTATTCTACTCTATTTTATGTGGCTATGAAATTATGATGACTAAACTCATAGAGGCCTTTATTTTAATTATGTTTATGCATTTAGTTATTCAGTCTCCATTTTTAGACAGCCTGTCCAATTATCTAATATTTTACCCCAATGACTACATCAATAGATGATAATATTATGCATTTTTTAGAAATTTTTATTCTGTTATAAATAAAATTTATTAAAAAGTTATAAGATGAGTACTAAAGCCAAAATAATTTCCTGTCCCAATGTTAATTTGGGGATCAAGCAAAAATGTCTTAACTGCTTCTCCAGGAAATATCTACTCTAAGGAGATCAGACTGAACCACTTATCTAGACTAATAGCTTGCTCATCAAGAGCTATATTAAGACTTTCTTTCTGCTATGTTCACCAAACCAAAGTCATTTCATTATCGGTTCTTTCCAAGCTTAATCACTTTCCCATCTCACACGACCTGTCATATTATTCACTTTATTCATCTATTTGAGACACTGCTAAGACTCGGTCCCTGTGGATTCTTCCTTACTGCAGGAGGTCTAGTAAATTTATCTATACCTTATCAATGGGCTTTTCTGGAAGCCTTTTGGGGAGCTCTCTTATGCATTTCACCCAGTTTCATTAACTGTGAACATTTGCTACATTAACTTTACAAACCTCTCTCTTTTGAAATTTTTTGTGTGAACCACTTAAGGTAAATTTCAGATATCATGCCCCTTCACTCCTTAATGATTTAGTGTATATTTTCAAAGAATCATCACAGTCTCTTACATATAACAGAACATTTTTCAAAATCAGGAAATTTAGCATTATTAAATTCCATGCTTTAATGTATACTCCATATTAGAAATCTGCCTAAGGCAAATTTAAACCTGCATCAATATTATAAAGAATGTTACAGAGATCTGTTAAATTAGAAGGGTCTGAGTTTTTAATCTGTCAACTGAAGAAAAAAATACACAATGTGAGAGTTGTGGATTAAGTTTTATTTTGGGAAAAATGAAGACTGTAGCTTGATGGACAGTGTCACAGATAGCTCTGAGGGACTGCTCCTGAGAGGTAGGGGGAAGGTCAGTATTACACATGATTTTAGTGAAGGGGAGGTACGTGCAGTCAAGCACGCATTTTGGCAGAGGCTGGCTGCCAGTCACAAGAAGTTTGCTGCTAGTCATCAGGAGCAGATGTCATTATTAATGAGTTTAGTGGTTTTCCAGATATGAGAAGATGCAAGAATTTGGGCTCATAAAATCTTCTCCTAAAATTATCTATCTGCAGGCTTCTTCTGCCAGTTTTTCCCAGATCATAGAGTGACTCATTCCTGATCTCTACTCTGAACTCTTTTCAGGATGTGTTGAAGGTCAGTGACTGTAGTGGCTACTAATTTAATCCTTGCAGAGGTAAATGGCAAGTGCCAATTTTTAGTTGGCATATCCTACTTATGAGCTAACATATATATATAGTGTGTGTGTGTGTGTGTGTGTGTGTGTGTGTGTGTGTGTATTAAGAGTGTCTGCCTCTGACTCAGAGACTTACTCATTGCAAAATCAGCAGCTAGAGCAACAGTTTGCATCGGTCCCCCAAGCCCCAAACTCAGCAGCATGACATGGTGTGAGACAGGTTGTATCTACACAAGCAGTGAGATGCATTATAGGAGAGTGAGCTTCAAACAAGGAAGTCTTCTGGCTACATCCTCCACTGCAGAGAGAGAGAGAAGTTTTATCATTATTTTGGAATCTATTTGGGGAAGGAGAGAACTATATCTTTACTTCCTAAGTTAGTGAAGGCCTAAATTAGTTGTTTGTGGAAAAAAATAGCTTTTTAAAGTAACTATATCACACCTGTTTCTAGATATTTCCAAATGAATGCCTTACCTTTGAGAAAAACTGTGTATAACAGCAGTGAGGACTTCAGAGTTTCTATATCCATGGCATGTAAGAATGGTAATGTCGTTAGAAAAGAGAATAAGAGGCTTGTCTTGATAAGGAATTTTTGGGAACACCCTTGTTTTTACCAAGATTTTAAGTGAGGTCTTGTAGTCTGATAATATTTTTAGAGGGCATGTCATCTCCCTTTCCTTGCACCATTCTTTCAAGCAAACTGAAGGCTTAGTTGAAATTTAAACAAAAGGAATTAAACTACCACAAAATATATAGGCCTGGATGACAAATACAACAGCAAGTTATTTTAATCAACTTTCTCTGTTCTCTGAACATTGCTATAAATCACCTAAAATGAATAATGTGGCAGTTTATTATTAAAATTCATCTTTAAACATCTCAGTTGAAAAAAATGAAAGCTTCCAATGGAAGTAACAAGTTAATCCAAACTGTAACTCACTGAATAAGCTCAGTACTGATTCCTAGTAGCTGTAAGATATTTTCCCTTAATAGTGGAAAAAAGTCCTTTTCATAATAAACATACTATTGCCTCCCATATCACTGTTAACTTTATATAAATATTTTTCTTCTTTGTTAGAAAGGGGCTGAAAAAATAAAAATGTAAATATGATTTTTTTAGAACATTGATTCAATGATTTTCTATATATAGTTAGAATACATGTTTGGGAAATGAGAAAAAATATCCAAAGGTGAGAGGGTAAAAAAGAGATCAGTAAAAGAAATATATTGGAATTTTCTTTAGAAGGTTAGAAAATATAAAGAAAGACTTGATGCCCTAGAACTAATTAAGGCAGGAAAAATCTGGAGGTTTGAAGCAAGCTGAACTTCACCATGAGCAGTGTTTTTGGTAGCCTGAGGCAGATTAGCTCAAAGATGGAAATAGGAAGAATTTATCTGGATTTGTAATATAGACAGAAAAGTTCCTGAAGAAGGAAAAGTGAAGAGGACAGTACTAAGAGTAAATTAGGGGAAGGTTGGATAGAGATTGTGTGTATGTGTATGTGTATACATATGTGTGGGAGTGTGTAATTTGTATAGTGTATTTGCTACCATAACAAACTACTACAAAGTACATATGTCTTAAGAAAATAGAAATTTATTGTCTCACAATTTTGGAGGCTAGAAGTCCAAAATTAATATGTCAGCAAGGCCATGTTCTCTCTGAAATCTGTATGGAAGAATCCTTCCTTTCCTCTTTATAGTTTCTGATGTTTTGCCTGCAATCCTTTGAATTCCTTGGCTTGTGGTTGCAGAATATCAATCTATGCCTCCACAATTACATGACATTCTCCCCTTATGTGTCTGTTTCTCTTCCACTCTGCTTCTAAGGACACCGGTCATATTGGGTTAAGGACCTAACCTACTCCAGTATGACTTCATCTTAACTATTTTTATTTCAACAATGCTATTTCTATATAACATAACATTTGAGGTACTAGAGATTAGGGCGTTAACATATCTTTTCTGAGGACACAATTAAACCTATAATATATGGGAAAGTAGTATTCATTGATGACATGTCCTATGTTCTTCCAGTTACCACCATCAAAGCATGCTCATGGAACTGTTTTGATATTAGTAATTAGATATATAGATTGAAGAAGTATTTATCAATTATCATTTTAAAAATGAACTAATTCCATTTGTGATAATTTGTTCTGTAAAATATCCCAAAATACATGAGTATACAAAGATATTCAATGCAACATTGCATGAGGTATAAAAAAAATAAATGTAGAACATTAAGTAAAATTGTTAAACACGGGCTTCCCTGGTGGCGCAGTGGTTGAGAGTCCGCCTGCCGATGCAGGGGACACGGGTTCGTGGCCCGGTCCGGGAAGATCCCACATGCCGCGGAGCGGCTGGGCCCGTGAGCCATGGCCGCTGAGCCTGCGCGTCCGGAGCCTGTGCTCCGCAACGGGAGAGGCCACAGCGGTGAGAGCCCTGCGTACCGCAAAAAAAAAAAAAAAAAAAAAAAAAAAATTGTTAAACACACAATATTATTACTGATATGAAAGATCTTGTAGTCATTAAAGTGAAACTTATAAAATAGTTGTTATCATAAAGATCATTTTTAATGTTATAATGTTTAGTGGAAAAAAGATTAAACTTATGTGCACAATATAATTCCACAAAGTTTAAAAATGAGTGAAAAAATATGCTAAAATATTAACAGTACATGTTTTGGGGGGATATGGCGTACTTGATACTTTTTTGTATTTTTCTCCATAGTAATTTTCAATGAAAAGTCTAAGGTATTGGTAAGAGAGAAAAATAAAATTTTGGTGGTTAAAATAAATTGTTTGTTTATTTTGGTTTTGGCAGTCAATCCATTGATCTTACCCACCTGCATTTTCAAAACTTTAGACTGAATCTGTATGTTGCAGGTCATCTTTTCTTACACCTCTGATGACGACTTATTGCTTAGTTTATAACAAAAAGTTGATCATAGGCACTATGCTTGAACTGGATGAAAGTTTATTTAATGATGGTGACCTGGAACATTTCAGAAAATTAGTGACTTTTTAAGTGAAAAACTGTGAGGAATAATTATGACCAAATATGTCTGAATGTGATTTTCACCCAAAGAATAAAGAAAATAAGGGGTTGTATTCCCCTTTACAAAATATATACTTCTTATGGTTCTATCATTCAAACCTACTAGACAGATACGTTAAATTGGTGTTTTTATACTGATAATATATTTTTCTATAACTGAAATTAAACAACAAATCCAGTCTATATCAATCCACTCCATGTATATCTGGATATTTTATTGAATTAAAAAATTGTTAAAAATATTCATGAACATAAAATAAATTAATGCTAATAAGAAAAATAGGAGTCATTTGTCTCACTTTTATGCAGTATATAAATTTGTTCCCCAGGCACAACCTTTTTAATTCTCTGGATGTATCTTCAGGCACTTACTTCCATTTTTCTAAGTTACTTGCTTACATGCTTATTTCTTAATTTAGATTTTAGACATCAGTCATTGACTCCCTATTATGTATGATAATTGAGGGTGTTGGCTCACTTTAATATCCTCTCCACACACACACACACACACACACACACACACACACACAAATTTTACCTCCCCACAAAACATGAGTTATGCCATACTTTTAGTAAATTGATAATGAATATTTATATTATTATGACTATGCAAATAACATTCTCCTCTCAGTTGAAGAGTATATTATAATAATTTCTTTCTTGTACATTTTCCCCAAAATTAATAGCTCTAGCTTTTTTAATTTTCCTAGTTTTCTTTGTACAATTTACCAATATTTTCCCAAATGCTCCAATGTCCATTAATATTTTTACAAAACATTTAGTATATCAGATAATATATAAGTCCATTATCTCATAATGGCCTTCCTACTTTAGCCACCCATCATCCCGCCTAAAATGGATGTGCTGTCTCTAGGTCTGGTACTGGCTGCATCCAGGAACCTTCCTTCCCTGGAGGAATAATAACCTCTGATTGCTAGATCGCTAATCTTCCTCTTTGAAGATTTTTGTTTTCCTTTTTACTTTGAGAAAAATCTGAGAAATAGTGCATGCCGAGTAATCTCTTTTCTTATGAGACTAATTCTTCTCTAAAAGAAATGTTTATTCTTTCTAGAAATCATCATCATCATCATCAATCATCATCCATCATCATTATCATATTTTGATGATTCCTACTCTATTCTTCTTTTCCCCCATCTGGGAAATCCCACTGGTCAGATTTTAGATCTTCTCTTTTGATTCTTTAGTTCTGTTATATTTTTGCTCAATATTTTCCATCACTTTATCTTTTTGTTCTAATGTCTCAGACCTTTAATCTACTTTATATTGAACTCTTTCTATAATAGCCAGGATGAATGTTAGATGTGGAAACAAGCAATTCAAATTTCAGTAGTTTAACACAATAGAGATTTATTTTTTTATACAAACTAGGATGTTCCTTGTTGAGTAGTTTCCTTGGGTGACTGTTATAAGCAGAGAACTAGGGAGACATTTCTTGTACTTTGCATCTCTGCTGACTTCCAGGCCCCCCAAAACCTAGACATGCCAAGAGGGTAATGGCATATAGTACATTATATGGCCAGGTTCGACGTTTCTTGTATCATTTCTACCATTGTCCAGAACATAGCCACATGTTTCCAGCTTGAAGCAAGAGGATTTGTGTAATGTTGTTTAATTGACTGCCTAAAAAGATGAGAGCTGAATGCCGATAATATAAACAATCTCTATATCACAGTAATTGCTACCCAGGTAGATACATGTTTCTTAGCCAAACTAATCTGGAAGTCAAACTACTTTCACCAATCCTGATGCATGTATAACAATACCATTTCTGAAATACCATAAGACTTCCAGAGTCCATTCAAACACACTTACAAATAAGTAATTGTTTTATGTATTCACAGGGTCTTTTTCAAATGTGCTCACAAGGAATGTCCTCTCAGCTACCACATTGTATCTAATATAGTATTCTGTTCCTATTCTTACTCCATTCATGATGCCTATTTTATAAGGCATTATTAAGTTGCTTGTGTCAATATGTGGTTTGCTAGTTCTGTATAACTGCTAAAAGAATGATTATACCATTTCACTGGAATGTCAAAATTTCTAGGTACACGTAAATGTAAGTATCAATTACTAGTCAGACCCCATACTTACTATTTTCTGTTCTCATAGTAGCTCCCTGACTAGAGTGAGCAACTATTTAAAAACCAGACATCCTTTACTATTTAAATATCTCTTCTTACCCTATTCCATTTGTTCATTTGCTTGCAGCAGAAACCAGCTCTGTGCAATTTGATACTGATACTCTGGTCCCCAGAAATTGGTCCCCAAGTGATTGATCACTTGAATAAAAATGTGTCAACAATTGACTATCAACTGGGAATTTGAAATTGAAGCAAGAAAAGTTTAGCTTAGGTTCAGATATATTTTTGAATTGATAAATTCTAAAACTGACTTTTTTAAAGATACTTTCCTGCCCATGTGAACTTGTAAGTCAACAAGTTCTCTAGAGTTGAAGAAAAAGAAAGAGTGAACCACACACAATATAAAGTTTGAGTGACTTGCTGGCTTTTTCACAGGGCTTTAGGACTTGATTTCAGTCCATTTGGAACTTCAGCCACATGCCCATTCTTATGAGACGTCTTCAAATGCTTCCTCCTACTAACAAGTCCCCTTTTTTTACTTGTACAAGTTCTACTGGGTTCAAATATTCATGATCATAAGTATAACTCCCATTTTCAGAGATCTAAAGCAAGTCAGAGGAAGATATGCTTCATTTTCAAAAATTACATAGCTTATGAGATGAGAGGCAATAAGAACAGCTTAGTCATTTTGAAAGCAAAGTTCTTGTTCTTTCTACCAAATAATACTGCATTCAGAAATATTTGACTTTCACAAAATTCTTAGGACATGTGAGATGAAGAAGGTAAAGACAATATATTATAAATTAACGCTAGTATATGTATGAATATTAGGCAACATTTGAATATTAGACAATTAATACATATTTATTTTGATTAAACCATACAATAAAGAACAGTAATGCTTGTAGGGAATATCTTCAACTGTATATTGAATTAGAAAATAACAAATTGTACTCCTCTGACAGTTGAGTATTTAAGGAGTTTGCCCAAGAAAGCTTGTCACCTTTGTTAAACTTTGAAACTAGAGACTGCTGATTTTTAAAGAATTTAACACATTAACAATGGGACGTTATAACACATCTTTTTAAGACATGTCATAGACAAGAATAATTATTTTTTCTTCCTGGGCTAATCTATTGTAAAATGACTATTATTTTAAGAAAATATGTAGGTGGATAAACACAATCAAAATTAATTATGAGTAGATAGAAAATGTTTTGTTCATGATACAGTAATCATTTCATTAGAAGATATCTTCTGAAAGATAAGAAGTAATGAGGCTAATATAACATTGTCAAATGTCACAGAGCATCTTTATCTAAAGTCAAAATTTGGTACCCAAATTTGGGTGACATATATTCTTATGTTTGTTTTCCTAAGTTTATATGCAAGGGATTTTTTTTTAATCCAAAGGGATGGCTAGATAAAACATAATTAAGTAAATGGCATGGCTTCTGTTCTTTTATCTGGACAAGGCAATACTGTGATCCATCATGAAGAGAGAAGAGGTAGAGATAAAAACAGAAAAAACTCCATTTAAGAGACTTTGGACACTGCCATCTGCTAAAGTGAAAAATTATGACATAGTTCTCACATAAAATAGCTTATTTACTGATATAAGTTAGTCTTTCTCCTTTAGGGAACAACAGGCAAAAAGTACAGTTTTATTAGAAGGCATCAGCACAACTCATACTACTCTAGTCTAAGGGGATTTTAGACTAGAGAACTTAACAAATGTGAGACAGAATGAGGATTCTAATAGTCTGAAAGAACTTTAAGAAACCACCTAATGCCCTAGTCCCTCAATTATGCCTAAACAGTTAACACGAATATTGATTTTGATTTAATATATTCTCAAGCTTTATACATCTTTATACATCCAGGAGTCATTTGGGAAATGAGATCAACTTGAAGCACAAGGCAACAAATTATTAGATTTAGTCACTTTTAAAATCCTATCTTGGGGGCTTCCCTGGTGGTGCAGTGGTTAAGAATCCACCTGCCAATGCAGGGGACATGGGTTCGAGCCCTGGTCCAGGAAGATCCCACAGGCCACAGAGCAACTAAGTCCGTGCGCCACAGCTACTGAGCCTGCACTCTAGAGCCCACGAACCACAACTACTGAGCATGCATGCCACAACACGTGTGCCTAGAGCCCATGCTCCACAACAAGAGAAGCCACCACAACGAAAAGCCCATGCACCGCAACAAAGAGTAGCCCATGCTTGCTGCAACTAGAGAAAGGCCACCAGCAGCAATGAAAACACAACACAGCCAAAAAAAAAAAAAAGAAAAAAATCCTATCTTGGAAATTTCATTTCCTGGTAAAACGTTGGACTGAATACTTGCAATGACATTTTCCCCTCCCTCAATCTCTCACTTAAAGCAATAAGATATGCTGAAAAATATTTTTAATGTAACATCATCTTATTCATCTTCATCTTATTCATCTTCAACTTCTATTCATGAGTTGGTACTAAAGTCAGTCATAGTCTGTAAAGCAGGTATTGAAGGCATTTGCCAAACCTCGTGGATCTGAATATGAGAGTTTTCAGACATGTGTGGTTTGGGAGAGAGAAAACAAGATCCACATAAGTTTATGCAAGGTTTAAAGTTTAAAAAACACCTCTTTATAAAACTAAATCCCAAATAGATTAGAAAAAAAAGTACCAACAAAAAAATATCTCTCCACATGGAGCTTATATTCTAATGGGGGGGAGGTACAAGCAATAAATAAAATAATACACAGTGTTCTAATAGTAATAAATGCTATGGAGGAAATATAAAGCAGCAAGAGGGATAACAAGTATTATTAAGTTGACATGTTAAATAACTTGGTCAGAAAGAGCTGGCATAAAAATGACACTTGAGAAAAGATCTGAAGTATATAAAGGAATGAGTCATGAGGTACCTTGGAGCTGTGTGTTTCAGGCAAAGAGAATAGCCAGTGCAAATGTGGAAGTGTCCCTTGCATTTTGGAGAAAAAGCAAGGAAGCCAGTATGACTGTAGAGTGATTAAAATGGTTATTACAAAGAGATTCAATTGAAGGAGTAACAGGGGAACAGATTGTATAAGACCTTTGATGTAGGGTAACCATATATCCAGTTTTGTCCAAGACAATCTTAGTTCACACCTGTTGACTAGTATAATTATGACTTGGGCCCCCTTTTCATTTTCAAAAATATCCCTGTTTGGGTAATAGATTATATGGTTACCTATTTGTAAGGCATTATAAAGACTTTGGTTTCTCTTCTGGATCATATATAAAGGCATTGAAGGATTTGATCTGGTAAATCACTTGATTTTACATGTATTTTAATAGAGCCACACTCATTTTAAAAAATAACAAATAGAGTGAAGCACAGAAAGAATAGACTTTGTTAAACCAGTGAAGGCCATTGTGATTATCTGGGGTAACAGCAATGGGGGCTCAGATCAGGTTGGTTTTGGCATGGATGAAAAAACTGGCTGGATTTCAGATATCTTTTGAAGATAAAAACAATGGAATTTAGTAACATATTGGATGTACAACTAGAAAGAAAGAATAAAATCAAGATTATGCTAATATTTTGCCTGGTGAAGAGCAAGTGGTGTTGCATTGACTGAGAAGGGGGTCAGAAGTTCATCTCTGGACAAAATAAATTTGCAATGAGTACAAATAGACAGTTGGATAAATAAGCATGGAACTTGCAGAGAGGACTAGGCTAGAAACATAAATTGTAAGATAGCATCTTCTGGTTAGTATTTGAGCCATGAGATTGGATGAGATCTTCAAACAAGTGAAAGTAGATAGAGAATATAAGTGAACCAAAGGCTGAGATCTGGAGTAGGCCAAAATTCATCTCAAATACGAAGAAGACTCAGTAGAAAAGAAAGAGTTGATATTTCAAAAGAAAGTGAGGATAGGCATTGCTGGAACTATATTCTTCAGTAGGCATGACTACATGAGATTAGAATGAAGTCACCTAGCATTTATTTATGTTAACAGGAGATAAGGCAGGGTAAAATACATGATAGCAATGACATGGAAGTCCAAAAGTCTGTTCTTGGTATCAAAAAGATAAAACCTGCATTGCTTAGGGGATTATATATAAATAAATAAATAAATAAATATATATATATATATATTTCATATACTTTTCCTTATTACCTCATTCCCTCTCTTCACTCCTGCTAAATAAATATTTTCCTGAATTTTATGTTAATCTTTTATTTTTCTTACATTCTTTCATGGATTTCACTCTTTGTATATGTATCCTAATTAAAAATATTTAGTTTGGTGGGAGTAAGGCTTATCTTTAGCCTGATCATAATATAATCACCTTTACACAGTATCACACAAAACTGATGTAATGTAGATTGTTGTAATGTAGATTTATGTAACTGTTACTCAATATCTGAGTCCCTCTGAGTCTCTTTTTCATAATACCTATCTCAGAAGGTTGTTTCGAAAATTACACAAGTTAATGAACGTAAAAAAGATTGCTATGAAGTACAATATAAATTTTTATTTTTATATCTATTTATTTAATTACAAGTGATTAAGAAGAGAAAAACAATGAGTTAGTAAACCATTTCATGGATGCTAAATAACTGCTCAAACTTTAACACTGACTCCTTTGGCTGTATTTTCATTTAACTTTAAAATCTGCTGGCTAGCTTTTCACAGATCATGTAAGGTAATTTTCTAAAAAAAAAAATCAAAACACCCCTTTATTAAAACATATCTTGACATTGAAATACCTTTCCACTAATTTGTCAATCTTTCTCTGTCACTTTAATCTGAAAGATGTTTTTCAAAGTCAGGCTTCCTAACCTTTATGGCGGATTTTGCCCTATCAGTCATCTGCAGCTCTCCTCTTCAATTCAGTCTTCCTTTAATATAAATATATATATATATATATATATGTCTACATATATGAAGACGTATATATATACATATATCTATCACCTTTCAGTTACATTAATTTATTTAGTAATTAAAAGGATGGATAATTCCAGTTTTTGTTTGTTTCCAGACTATCAAACAATGCAGGAAAGATATTGATGATCTGATACTCAAGACTGAGTAAAAATGGAGATTCAAGGATAAAAATATGAAATCAGGCATATACTACAGTGAGTAAAGAAGTAGTCAAGTGATTAATGAGGGATATGTATGTAAAAAAAAGTGATCTAATTTTTGGATGTTTGAATTAGCTTGGTAGGTGAAGCTTTTTTTTTTTTTCTATTTTAATTTTTATCTCAAATTATGCAAATAAATGTCATTGGAAAAAATTATAAATAAACTTATCCTTACAGTTCTGAACTATATCTTTAATTGTAGTTTTCCATTGCAAAAATATAGGATCCATAATTTTTATAGACAAGCGGAATATGTTAATATTATTTTCCCCTTGGATTTTTTTTTTCCTTCATGTCATTCAATATTTTTCTGAATTGTTTTCTTTTGATTTCTTCTTTTTGGTGAAGAGGGGAGCAAATATCAAACATCTCATTTATCAACTAAAACTTGACACATATCAATTTAAAGAGCATAGTACTTTTGATCTGAAAAAAAAGCAAAGCGAAATAAAACTAGGTGGCCATGTGAATGACAAGCAAGACCCCAAGACACCAAAACCAGTCTCTTTAGCCCCGTCATCAAGACATGAAATGATAGCATTCACTAAAGTGCAGTATCTGATTAATTATGCTGAAGGCATCAGTTAAATTAGATCTAGTCAAATAAAGCCAGACATGGAGTCATCCAATTTAGCTATTAAAAGGTTGTTAAGTACATTTACTAATGTTATTTTGTTTGAGGAGCCAGTTCTCCATTCAGATATTTTAAAGTCTGAAATGTTTTTCCATTCATCCCTCGAAATGACAGAATGACCAATAATAGTAAAAAAAAAAAAAAGAATCTTACAAAAGCAAAAACCATGTAAACAGAAGCAGCTGCCTTTGAAAATAAGGAATAACCAAATGTGATTACAGGTTGCCTTCCTTCTCAGCATCCTGGGTGAGACAAGTTCTGTCACACAGGTTTATTGATATCAGTTTGCTGAGCTTTTTAATATTTTATTCCATTTTAATGTTTATTTTATTATGTTTTAACTATAGCATATTTTTAATATGAGACTCAGAAGGGGTCTTTTATAAATTAAATTATTAATTATAATAAAGTCATAAGGAAATAGCTGATAATGAAAGGATATATTAACAATTTATAATACAAAAAATTTATAGTTGTCTATTGATCTTATAAAAAGATAAAGCACATTATTTAGAAAGAAAAGGCAAAGTGGATAGGACAAAAGGCCAAGAAGATAACTTTTAAGAGTTGAAGTATCAAGGATATCAAGAATAACTACTATAGGTAACATTTCTAAAACCAAACCTTCAGATATTAAGGTCTCACTTTACAGGGCTAAACAAATGTCAAATTAAGTATCAATTGCTAGCATTGTTTATCACACATGTCTTTGTTTTTATTCCAAGAGTAACTTTAAAAATATATAAGTAGGGACTGCCCTGGTGGTGCAGTGGTTGAGAGTCTGCCTGCCGATGCAGGGGACATGGGTTCGTGCCCTGGTCTGGGAAGATCCCACATTCCACGGAGCGGCTGGGTCCGTGAGCCACAACAGTGAGAGGTCCGCATACCGCAAAAAAAAAAAAAAAAAAAAAATATATATATATATATATATATATATATGTATAAGTAGGCACTGTCTGTACTCCCATTTGGCCTAATCTCTACTTTAGGTTCATAAACATAATGTTGTTAGTATAGCTTAAGTGATCAAGAATGGCAACTGAGTTAGCTAACCATTATCTCATCTAGAAGTGATGTGCTTTTTAAAAATATATATATTATTATTTAACTTTCAAAATGATTGAAATATTTTGTGTCTAGATAGGGAGGTCTATGGGGGGGTGTCTTGGGCTGTGAGTAGTAACAGCCAGATTGGGGATAGCTAAGTCAACATTAAGGATTGGCAATGTCAAAAGAAGCCCTGAGGAGCCAGAGTTTGAATACAAGTAAATAGTGAGAATCATAGCATGAAGTGTAATAGACATTAGGCAGAGTGATAATAACAGACTTAGAGAAAGTTGTGAGTGCAATACAAATAATATGTCCAAATGGGAAAAAAAGGAGAAGAAACAGGATCCAGAAGAACAAAAGGTCAGTGCAAAGTAACAGGGCAGTAGTTAAAATGTACAAAGTATAAGAAAATATTTTACATTAAATGAACAATTTTTTTTATCTTAGAATCACTTAGGGTGATTTTGAGTCCTAATGTCAGAAAATCTCCAAATTGAAATGGTTTAAAAATAAGCCATGAAGCAGAGTTATTATGTGCCACTTTAAGAAAGCCTCTAAACTCTGTTCTTTCTGATATATATGTTTATTATATTATACATATAATACACTGAATATGTAAATATATAATATATAGAAATGCTGGATATATACATTTAATACACACACACACACACACACACACACATATATATATATATATATATATATAAACCTTTTGGTGACCAATGGTAAATGCCAGTGAATCAAGTGTACTCAGGTTAAAGTAGGAAGATGTGCTGATTATCTTCACTTGTTCTTGTGCTAAAGGCTCTGATAAAATGAAGCCCAGGGAAGTTTGGAAGTTTCTTTGTAAAACAGTTTCCACAGGTGTCAATTAGTTATTTTTTGCTGGGAGCTGCCAAAAAACTGTTAATTGGTTTTATCTATTTGAAATTTCATTAAAAAGGTTATTGGAGCTATAGACTTATCTGAGACTAAAAGAGCTATTATCTTAGGTAATTTTAGGGCTATACTGAGAAAATGGGTTTATAACTTAACTTATTTTTATCATCTTCCAGCCAACAACCTTACCTCATTCAGCCTACAAAATAAGGTGCTTTTCCAAATACAAAATGTTATAGTTTTATGAGAAATTTTGATCCACCACATGGATTTATTCTACTAAAGATGCCGTTTTTAATGCTCTCTCAGAATTTTGTTAAAAATAAAATATTTAGTAGAAATTTATGAAAAAATTGAATGGGAAGAAAAAAGGAGTAAAGTGGGCTCCATGCTTCTTATGATTTGCTGTTCAAGACTACCATCAGCGTCTAGTTCTTTCTCTTTGTTCTGCAGTTGTCTGTGTTGGCTTCATCCTATTGCTGGTCCCTGTCGTAGTCAAAAATGGCTGCCTATGACAACTGGGGGGCATACTTTCATTTATCATGTTCTTCAGGGAGAGAGAGACAGAAAAACAGCAATCTCTGAAATAAGCAACAAAACAAAACTATAGTAACACAAATTCTTTCCTTCCACATGATTGGCGTTACATAGTTCAGAGGACTAAACCTAGACCAATAACTAGTCTCAAGGATGTCATGCATTCATTGGCTTGGGCTTATTAGAATCACCCTTCTGAATATGGTGGTGAGGGTGACAACTGAAGAAAATTGAAGCTTTAGGAATATAGAGAAAGGGGGGAAATTATTGTATGGTCTGTAAAATATGAAAAATTGACTTGTTTGGTATGATATGAATGGGAGGAGGTATTTTGGCTAACTGTTTAATAGCATTTTCTTTGGAAAGCGATCAACCTGGATACAAATGATGGCGCCGCTGTTTTTCATTTTTGAGACCTTGAGAAACCACTTAACCTTTCTATAGCTTTTTTCCTTCATTTATAGTAGGAATAATACCATTACCTACATCTTGGGGAATTTAACTATATAACACACATAAAACACTGACATAAAACCATTCCTGGCCCATAGTAAATGAAAGGAACTGTTTTTATTGTTGTTATTAACATTGCTATCTTTTATTATATTTTTATTATTCTTTTTTTTGTTTGTTTTTAGATAAACCCCTTGCAAAAGTGGAAATTCTTCTTATGTAGGGAAGAAGAGGTTCCAAAATATAGATGCATAGACAAATAGGGGAAGTTTGAAGAACAAATCACAATTAAGAATAGCTCCTAAATATTTACTAGCAATAGTAGTATTTGAGGTGAACATGATGAGAAAAGGATTTCTTATGGGTGAGTATGGTTAAAAAGGTCAAAAACTGATCAGGACAAAGATGAGCTGTGAAAGATTATTAGCACATATCTGCTCCTTGTTACTGGGCATATGTAAGATGCTCTTTCTATTGATAAAATGCCACATCAGGTTCACTACATATTTAATATCACATTTACTGTATAAAACTATTTATCAAAATTTAATTTAGTTTCCTAATACCTACAAATCAATTTTTTTAAATTTAGCTTTGTGATCATTTTACTGGGAAAAAAAATTGACAAATAGAGACTTGAACATTAATAAAAAATTTTCCCTCAGGAAAATAGTGTATTTGGAAATATTAACAAGTATTCCTAATATCTAAGAAAACTAGTAATTATTTTACAACCACTGATGATTTCACAGAGCAGCATAAGGAGAATATGTGCTTAATTATGTGATGTAACTTGTTCTTGGCTCAGTGACTGGTCCTGAGGGGCAGGAAATCATGCCACAGTAAAGCAATCAAGTTGCTGCCTAGTTAAAGAGCTTAAATTGTATGGCTAACATTTCTCAGGACAAAGTTATCACAGCACACTTGAAACAGAAAAACAAAAATAATAATACCATTATAGTGATAGTTCCTGTGGAAATTAATGATATATGCCTAGAGATGTGTCTGAATCCAATGCCAAATTTACTTTGTAATCATTTTATGAGATGGAGAAAACCTGAAGTGAAAGAACATCAGTAATTGCAAAGATAACTACAGATATCTACCTTTGTCACAATCCCTGTTTTTCGTTGTTTCTAGCAATTACTAATTAGTAACATTCAACAAGTTATAAGGGTATAAAAAAGTTTAATTAAACTACACATGAGAGTTTATATTCATAAATAGTATATTTAGTTGTAGACCTATGTTAAGAACTGTAGATAGCTTTACAATTTATTTAATCATAAAAGCTTCCAAATGATTCAAACATGAAAGCTATCATACAGATCTCAACCTCCTACTGCTTTCAGTTAGTCTATATTTTACTATGTTCCAGTTTCTAAGTCATTTCATATATAATGTCCATATGTCTACAGAATGTAGAGGTTGCTTCTAAGAAAAGCCACAGTAGAGGAATCATTTCATTTCTCCCATTTTAATGGGCAGAAAGAAGATTGCAGTGCTGCAATAAACGTCAAAAGTTCTCCTACAAGCCAGGACCCAAAGAGTGTATCACAGTTTGTCAAGGCTGCTGAAGAAAATTACTTGTGCCACTTTTCTATTATAATAGCAGCAAAGCCTCTGCAAGATCTCATGATCAAAAACACTGATTTATTCTTGTCACAGGCCTTCAGTCTTCCTCTAACTTTTAATTAATTTTAATTTTTTAAATTCAGTCTCACTTACATTCTTCTTTGCCTTGTATGCCTTCTGTTATACATAAGATAAAGCCAGTGCTGAACCTGATCACCCTCCTTGGCTTACATGGCTATGGCCGTACTATAGGAAATGGGGGTGGGGAGTACTTGGCCACTGTAGATTGACACCACAATTGATAGCTCAATATGTAAATTAGAATTACTTAAAATGTGAATAGCTGCAACAAACCTTCGTTTATAATGCGATTTTAACTCTATTTTAACTCTACATGGACTTGTTTAAACAGTTCTTCAAAGTAGAATATACAAATGTCTGTTTACACGACTACATCCCCTTGAGTGACAGAGGTGCTTAAAACCTTGAATTTTAATGAGACATACTTTTATTTAAATACAATAAATACAATGAATAAATGACTGCATGATAGAAAAGTGTCATGGTTGAATATGGAGTCAGGATTTTTATCCTGGTTTTGCCATTCACTATTATTGTAACCAAAAGCTATTTATATAACCTATCTAAGCTTTTCTTATGCGTAAATTGAAAAAAAAAAACAATAATATGTATCTTGTAGTGTTGCTGTAAAGATAAGAAAATTCAGATGGTGTGCTTAGCGGTCAGTAAATAATCAGTACAAATAATAATTATTATTATTATAATTATTAAACTTACAGCCATAAGGTTTTCAATCTTGTGTATTTTTTTCAGCAAATGTTTAGTTCAGACTTGCTTTATTTTACTAACTTATTTAGAGTTCATTTCTCCCTGTCACAGTTTGACTATGAGCTAATTCTATAATAAACTTAATTGGCAGCATTCTCACCCAAATATAATAAGTAAAATATAGATGCAATATGAAATATTGCATGTAATCAATTTTAAATCAAAATATTATTTTGTTATATGCATCTCTATTATCATGGATACTTGGAGGTACTTATATATTTATCAATAAGGCAATATATTTTATGTCTCAAATATATTTGAATAAGCATGAATAACTTTTCATCATGAATGCTACACTAGACTTTTTATAACATTAGAATGATTAAATATATTTTCAATAAATCAAGAGCCCAATGATGCCAAGTAAGTTATAAAGACTGACTAGCACATCTAGGAGCCTAAAGGGTTGATTCTCAGAATGACTCAACACGTTTTTTTTTCTGTTTGTGATGTGTCTATCTAGAGGCTTTAATAATTAAAAAGTAAATAACTCCATAAAAATTTTGAACATCATAGACAATTATACTTCCAAAGATAAAAATTTATATATTTAAAGATTGAAATATTTCAATGTAAATATTTTAGTGAGAAGATCATAGGATATACATATTTGCTAACATCTACCCTTAAACAAAACAGTCAGCAACTAGGAAAATCTTATTCACACATTCAGCATTATTCCTGATTTTGGTTTTATCATGAGTACTTATTATATTATAAATCCTAAATGTAATCAGAATGCTGCCCCTAAATTTAATTCTAAATCTGTTTCCTAAATTGCTCCTTTTCTAGATTACTAGAGCATCTGTGAAGTGAAACGTTACAGGAGACTAAAAGTAATTTTGAGGCTATACAGTCACAAATGCGAATCTGAACTCTCTTCTCAGCCTTATCAGTCCATCAGACTCTTTCATAGAAGAGTGGGGTCACAGATTCCCAACATGGTTAATTAGTGTATCAGCTGTTGGCCATGATCCTTTCCAGTGATCATTCCAAAGATGACCTGATAAAATAAATTCTTACATAACACAATCATTTGCAAATGTCAGCATTGCCTCTTAAGTCAAAAGAGAAGGATTCTTGTCCCAGACTCTCATTTAGTCTTTATTCACGCATTAGGTATTAGTGAATGTTGCATTTGAGACACAAGCCCATGACTTCTTACTCCAGGGTCAAGACAGATGTGTTTAGGGTATTGTAGCTTACAAAGTACAGCACCTAATAATTATGTGGCTAAATATTCTAAGATTTTGTTTCCTCCATATAAATAAAGTTAATAACACTTCTTAAAGTTAATTTGATAATTTGCATAATATATGAAAGAATGGTCTTAAATACAAAGTTCTGTACACATGAAAATTGTCCTTTTCTTGGAATATCATTTAGACAATGACATTTTGTATTGACAAACATAAAATACACTGTGATATAAAAGCTCAGATACTAAGAGAGGAAATGCCAAAGAAACAGTTAGGAAGCAATTTGAAATAGAATTAATTTTATTCTTCTCAAGTTCTTAAAATGATATCCTCTGCTTTTTATATATCTGACATTCTGCTAGCTTTCTTCAATTCATTCTACTAGGCAATTCCTTTGAAGTCAGATTATGTATTCCTTATTTGAAACCCTTATGTGTGTGTTAAGATGAAACATAGTTGCCTTTGAGAGTAAAAAAAATTAAGTATATATGCGTAATATATATGAAGGGAGCACAGTGTTAGATATTTTATTGTTGTTAAAGCTCTTTTCTCCTCACAGGGAAGTCCACTGTAACTCTCACACAAACTCACAATGTCCACTGTAAGTTTGTGATAGACAAAGACAGACAGAAATGTCAATCAGATGGTCAATTTCAAATTTAGTGATTTTGTGTTATTTAAAGAGACAGCAGGAATTGTGACTTGAACACATGGCTCATTACACAGGAATTTCAGTCTAGCCTGTCCATGAACAGGTTAAAATCTCTCTTTTGCTTTCACTTATCTTTATACCTTCCCTGTTAAAATAAAAAATGCAAAACAGCATTACAAAAGAAATGACAAAACAAAAGTAAGTCATTATAAAGTGCGTACCAAAGGTATCCAATTAAGTATATGCACAAATTTTTCTAAGAAGTAATGAACTTCTTAAAAACTTTTTGTGTTACTTAGAAACTATAACAGCTACCATATAATAAACTCAAATCTAACAAATACTTAGCATTTTCCACATTACACTAGAAGTCAATATATTTTTAAAAAATAAGCTGTCATGAACACTAAGGGTGAAGTACAAAATTGTTTTTGTCTCTCCAATCGGAGTTGTTTTATATATTAAATAAGCTGTAATAAAACATTCTTGTTATATTCATGACCCCACATTTATTTGCTTTTATTTAATGTCATAAAATGATGTTTGGCTTAAGGAAGTGTTCCTCTGTTACATGCACTATCCTGATATCCAACCACAAAATACGATTTGAACTGTGACTGTCATGCTTTCTATTTTGAAGATAACATTTACATTAATAGTATATACAACATAAATACATACTGGACAGAAGAATTATAAAGAATTATAACTACTCTCTGATTTGGAAAGGATTTGTTCTTGTTCTATCTTTTTAGAATTAAACAATATAGTTTTGCCAGCTTTTGAAAATTTACACAAGTGAAATCCTGCCATACTTTCTCTTTTGTGGCTTCCAGAATAGTATTTCATTGTATTAATATATCACAATTTTTTTTTTATCCCCTCCACTGCTTCCATTGGATGTTTGGGTTGTTTCCATTTTAAGGCTATTATAAATACTGCTTCAGGCCCATTATGTATGCTCATTGGAAAATGAGGTTTTATGGGATAAACCTTAAGAGTGGAATAGCTGAGTCATAGGTTACACATTTCATCTTACTCAGATATGTCAAAAATGTGTGCATTTGTGTATTTTTGTGCATTACAAAAGATATATGAATTCCATGAATTCCCATGTTTACTAGTTCAGAAAGTGTTGCTTTATCATTATGATATGCTGAGTTGTATGACTTATGTACTCTTACATTACTTAAGTAATACCATTTTTAAAGTTTTTATCAGTCTTTCCTCATTTTAATATTTTTTCTTGTCTTCTCCCCTTTTAATATTTTCTAGTCTCAGGAAAATAATGATATTACTGGCTTTTTCAATATTTTCTTATTAATAATATCTTTCCAGGGCCTGTTAATTAAGCATGTATCGAATGGACAAAGTGTAAATAAGTAAATCTCCTTTTTCTAAAGAACTCCAAGAGGTTTACTCACAAGATATATAGGAATGGAGAGAATTAGAGATATTTTTGTTCTTTCATTTTGCTTGAAGGAAGTAACCTACCATCTATTAAAAGTACTACATTCTACATTTTTTAAAGTGCTTATACCATTTAATTAAGATTGTTTACAAATATGATAACAGAATGGCTACAAAGCAATTTTCTTACTTTAAAAGCTGTTGACACATTTGGAAATGAGAGAATTACAGTAGTTGTGAAACAGGCGGTACTCAGTGAACAACATCAGTTCCCCTGTCAGCCCTTCTTTATTCCCAGTGTTTAGACATGCGTTATATTTTATAATCCGTATGTACTGTGACATGTTTTATTGTAAGAATTGAGAGGGGAAATCATCCCTCAAAGTCCCAGTCCCAAAATCACAAATAAATCTTTTGACTTTCTCATTCATTTAGATTTCTAAATTTAAAAGGATCGGAGAAACTGGTTTTTGAACGAGAACAACCATAATAGTATTTTTATTGATGGTTACAGTAGAATAGAGTCAAACTCACCTGAAACCACATTACTGTGAAAGACGAACATCTTCATTTTTGAAGGTCCTCTTAAGGAAATTTAACTATGGTGCCTCAGTCAAGGTCTACTTCAGAAAAATGGAAATGATGACATGTATTTTAACAAATAGGACTTATTATAAAAAATGTTTAAACATGTATTACCTTCAAAAATGGAATAATGAAGTATCACAGAGATGATAATCATATGGGATAGCCACCATCCCTACAACTGTGGGAACAAAGAGAACAAAGGATTTTGAAGCAGGGGACCCACAGGGCTGGGACTGAGATCTCTGAAGAACAGGTCCTCACCGGCTGCACTAATATCTTTGAGATTGGAAGAAACACCAGATGGAACCAGGGCATGAATTTCTAAGAAGAGGGCACTGCTTGGCTTAGACTAGTAATTTAAGGGGCACAGTGTTGCTGATTCTGGTAGTCTGAAAAAAAAATCCTGGAAATTGAAACCAATGGCTGTTACTGGAATGAACAGCCACTGCCTTGGTGCATAGTTATTGCTTCTGTGAAGGTTTCAGGAACAGGAAACAAACAGAAAGGTTTCCTCCTCAAGCCTACTAATCTCGTTTCCTAGCACCTCCCAAATGGCAGGGTATAACAGGGAGCCAGCCTGCAAAGGTGAAATGTGGTTTGCCAAGTCCCTGCCCTAGCATCACAACATGCCTAGAAGAGTGGGTTTGAAGCTAAAAGGCAATAGCTTAGAAACAGGCACACATGGAATTTTATAAAATCCCTCATCCCTTAACTAATAAAAAAAGTATAACAAACATCACCTGCGGAATGAACTTCAATTTTCTGAAGGATAAAAAGATTATGTTTTCTTGTGTGTGTTTGCTATTGGCTTTAAGTATTGCTTCTCCTAAATGATTAAAAGACACCCTTCCCCTAAAAAGAAGCAATGGATGAGATATGGAATTCAATATATTTCAGAATGATCTAAAGGAAAATATATTTTTATTTTACACACATACATGTAGTCCCTGAAAGAAATCTATATGTTTGCAGAACAAAGGAAACTGTAAACATTATGAAAAGACAACCCTCAGAATGGGAGAAAATATTTTCAAATGAAGCAACTGACAAAGGATTAATCTTGTATGTCAAAATATACAAACAGCTCATGCAGCTAGATATCAAAAAAGCAAACAACCCAATCAAAAAATGGGCAGAAGACCTAAATAGACATTTCTCCAAAGAAAACATACATATGGCAAAGAGGCACATGAAAAGATGCTCAAAATCACTAATTATTAGAGAAATGCAAATCAAAACTACGAAGTATCACCTGACACTGGTCAGAATGGCCATCATCAAAAAATCTACAAACAATAAATGCTGGAGCGGGTGTGCATAAAAAGGAGCCCTCTTACACTGTTGGTGGGAAGGTAAATTGATACAGCCACTCTGGAGAACAGTATGGAGGTTCCTTAAAAAACTAAAAATAGAACTACCATATGATGCAGCAATCCCACTTCTGGGCATATACCTAGAAAAAAAAAATTCAAAAAGATTCATGCACCCCCAAGTTTATTGAAGCACTATTTACAGCAGCCAGGACCTGGAAGCAATCTAAATGTTCATTAAGAGAAGAATGGATAAAGAAGATATGGTACATATATACAACTGAATATTACTCAGCCATAAAATGAAATGAAATTGTGCATTTACAGAGATGCGGATGGACCTAGAGTCTGTCATACAGAGTGAAGTAAGTCAGAAAGAGAAAAACAAATATCGTGTAATATCGCTTATATGTGGAATGTAGAAAAATGATACAGATGAACTTATTTGCAAAGCAGAAATAGAGACACAGACGTATAGAATGGACATACGGATAACTGGGGGTGGGGGGGAGGGGGGTGGGATGAATTGGGAGATTGGGATGGACTTATATACACTACTATGTATAAAATAGAAAAATAGATAACTAATGAGAACCTACTGTATAGCACAGGGAACTCTACTCAATGCTCTGTGGTGACCTAAATGAGAAGGAAATCCAAAAAAGAGGGGATATATTTATACGTTTAGTTGATTCACTTTGCTGTACAGCAGAAACCAACACAACATTGTAATGAGCTACAATCCAATAAAAATTAAAGAAAGAAAGCTATATGTTTACTCCTAAATATAGGTGGTTAAATATAGAAAATAAGAGGAAAAAAGACAACACAGAAACATTTAGTTTTGAAATAAAAAGTCTTCTTAAGTTTGTGATATAAAGGTTGCTTCTACATTCATGCTATCATGATTATATTGGTATTATTTTCTTACTAGAATGATTAAATATAATTCAAATAGTAAAAGAGCAATGGCTCATGCTCTATTGTTTAATGCATCATCAAGGTGTCAGTTGTGTTTAAACTGATAAATTCTATCTGCCAGTTGTTTTATTGTGAAGTATAAAATCTCACAAATCAAAACTATTATTCTAATATGGAAAATTGTTTTTAAAGAGTATGCGGATGAAAACAAAATTTAGTATAATTTCGTCTTTAAGGAATGCATGGAATTGTTAATAGGAACGTTGTGATGCTCATAGTTATTGGTAAAGCTTGGTTATGGAGACATGGATTTTTATATTATTACTATTATTCTCCACTACATTCATTCATTCATGTCTGATATATATGTATAATCCAGGCATAGTATGAATTTTTAATTATTTTTGGATTTATTTGCATATTAAATGTGGGTCTTCAAGAAATGAAGATAGTCATGTACATCACTTGGAATAAAAGTATTAAAGCAGTGGCATGATTTAGACAAGTTTAATACTAACAACTCCTAAATAAATAAAATAATTTCTGATACAGAATTTAAATTTAGGATTAACTGCTTCGAATTAACTGTCGGTTTTAGGTACGCAGGATGGCGTGGCCAATTTCAAGGAATAGGATCATTGCAGAAGCCTTACAAAATTGTCCTAGGATTATCCAAAAAATATGAGTCCTAGCCATGGCTCCTGATGTAAAACTAAAGTAAGATACTTAGGTAATTGTTCTTGGTCAAATATTGCTAGATTTTTCCTTCCTCACCTTATGAAAAACACCTTAATTTCAAAATAAGACTTGAATGCCATAAATCCTTGTTATTGTAAAGTAACCACTTTGCTAATTTGACTCAAGCCACATCTATGCTACTTGCTTCCCTGAGGCTTTTCCTCCTCTCCCGGGTGACACAACTGATAGTCAGCAGCTAGCTGAGCAGATGTTGTTCCCCAACTAGTACATGATTATTTTCTTCTGAGAGTAAATATTCCCATGTGTGTACCCTCCATTTCTGATCAGTTTCCTGGTTATATAAACAACAGATTGTGTTGTTGTTTTCTTAGAATATAGACCTTTAAGACATTTCCACACAAGCATGTATTTTCTAAAAATTGTTGGTAACTAAGACAAGCTCTCCTTCACTCTTCGCTAATGTTCTCACTCTACCTTTTAAATCTGGCTCTAAAAAATTATTTGGTCTTTTCGATGTTGTTTCAGAATGAATTTTGTTTAATTACATTATCCAATCTTTGTATATTTATTTTCATTTTAATTGTTTTATCTTGGGTACAAATATATTACTTAAATTTTCTCAAAACTCAAATGTTAACATATTTTATCTTAATTTTTACTGAGAAGATAAAAAAAAGCTAGACTAAGGATTAATATTAAATTCAGTTCATATAATTTCCCATATGATATTGTTTTTTTTTTTTTTAAATTTCCTTTAATTCTGAAGCTCTAAATTCTATATCCTAAGAAGACTAGAAATTGAAATTCAGGGATTTCATCTCTTGGTCTCCTAGTTCAGAAACTTATTAGACACTCTTGCTGAACCCATAATTTTTTACTGCTTCTTACTAGACAAATAAAAGCAAGCTCCTACTCTATGCTCTACCCCCAAAAAATTAGAATAATAAATAATAAAACTTAAATTCCCCTTAAAACAAATGGAAAGAGAAAGTATTGCATGTGTGTGCTGTATTTCATGGCATCTCATCAACCACATCACCACTCATCCAGAGACTGTGCAAAACTTACACATAAATTATGGGAGTATAGATTTAAAATGAATCTTCCTCCTTCTTACTTACTTTTCAAATGACAAGATCATATCCAGAGAGGAAATGATACTTTTTCATGATCACACACTAGTTACTAGCAGAACAAATTCAGTATAACATAAACTTTATTAAATTGATTATTTTAATTTTGTGTTTACTGTTAACTTAATAAAAATTAACTTTAAAAATCTCTTGCGTTAAACCCTCTATAATAAAGTGCATTTTTTAACATCTTTATTGGAGTATAATTGCTTTACAATGGTGTGTTAGTTTCTGCTTTATAACAAAATGAATCAGTTATACATATACATATGTTCCCATATCTCTTCCCTCTTGCATCTCCCTCCCTCCCACCCTCCCTATCCCACACCTCTAGGTGGTCACAAACCACCTAGCTGATCTCCCTGTGCTATGCGGCTACTTTCCACTAGCTATCTATTTTATGTTTGGTAGTGTTTATATGTCCATGCCACTCTCTCACTTTGTCACAACTTACCCTTCCCCCTCCCCCATATCCTCAAGTCCATGCTCTAGTAGGTCTGTGTCTTTATTCCTGTCTTACCCCTAGGTTCTTCATGACATTTATTTTTTTCTTAGATTCCATATATATGTGTTAGCATATGGTATTTGTTTTTCTCTTTCTGACTTACTTCACTCTGTATGACAGACTCTAGGTCCATCCACCTCCCTACAAATAACTCAATTTCATTTATTTTTACGGCTGAGTAATATTCCATTGTATATATTTCTGACAGTTTGCTCAGAGTGGTTTCAGAATATAACCTGTAATCAGTGCTAAGCTTGGGATAATACAACATAATCAAATGTATTATGTTTGCATATGGGAGTGCATAGTTGCAGATGCAGACATCTGTCTATCAATTGTTAGGTGTTTCTGAGCCACTTGAGCAGGTGGAGATGCTGAGTAGTTTCCCCATGATGGGATTTTAAATGTCCAAGAAGAGAAACTGGCTCCCCTTTTCACAAGTAAGGCTTATTTACCTTTTGGTACTCTTATGTCGATAGTTACCAGTTTCTTTAGTTCTAAGCTTTGACTCCTTTGAAAATTTAACTATCCTTTCAAAAGTTATGATGTTAAGAAAATAAGTATTGATAGCATCACATCTTAGTGGTATAAATACCTTACTTAGGAATGAGTTTTTGTAATTGGGGAATTGACTGACTTCAATCTTTAAATAATTGTAACAGGAGAATAGAATTTGTACCCAGAGAGTGAAGTTTAATATTTGACACAAATAGATTTCTTCATAGTTGTTTGTTTTTGTTTGTGTGTATGTGGTTTGTTTGTTTTATATTTTTGCCATAAAAACCAGAGGAATAAACTTGGTAGCCAACCAGCCAAGGGGGTTTACCTTCTCTTTGTCAGACCCCAGGGCTGGGGTACCCTTTATGTGGCTTGAACATCTCAGTTCGCAAGTAAGGTCGCTGCCAATGTAATCTCACTTTTCCTGTGAGGTCCCTCCCAGGGGCACAGGTCCCAACTTGATCACTACTCTTCCCTTCCTACCTGATTCTGCGTGAATCTTTCTTACAGCCTTTGTTATACAGGAGTCTTTCTGCTTATGTGCAGTTAGTTTTCAGTGAGAATTGTTCCATGTGTAGATGTATTCATTTTTGATGTGTTCATGACAGGAGATGAGTTCCACATCCTCCTACTCCACCATTTTGATTTGACCCCTGAAGCTTTATTTTTGTTATTTGTGTCTAATTCCATGTGTTTGTGGAGTGTTTTCTGCACAATGTCAATCTTTTTTAATGTTTTGAGTCATTTAATAATTCATGTGGTCTGTCTTGGTGAATATTAGTTGTGCTCTTGGTAAGAATATATATATTGCTGTTGTTGAGTAGAATGTTGTATAAGTGTCATTCAGGTCTAGTATATTCAGTAGTATTATAGTAGTATTTTCTATCTTCATTGATTTTCTATTTACTTGTTCTATCCGTTTCTGGGAAAGAAGGGTTGAAATTTGAGACTATAATTATAGACTTTTTATACTTCTCCCTTCAGTTCAGTCCTTTTTCTGCTTCATATATTTTGACACTCTGTTTTCTGAAGCAGAAACATACATTTTTGTTATCTTGATGAACTGACAATTTTATTACCATAATATATTATCCTTTATATCTGGTCATATTCCTTTTTCTGCAGTTTATGTCCTATGATATTAACATTAACATAGTCATATAAGTTTCCTTTTGAGTAACATTTGCACAATATATATTTTTCCACCATTTTATTTTTATTTCGTACATCTGGAAATATAAAGTGTGATTCTTTTGGAGAGAGTAGAGATGTGCTTTTTTAAAATTAATATTTATTCTGGCAATCAGTACCTTTTAACTTTGGTATTTAGTCTACTTAAAATCAACACAACATTGCAAAGCAACCATACTCCAATAAAAATTAATTAAAAAAATGCATTTTTGCTAGGGGAAAAAGTCAATATAACTGTCAGTATGGTTGAGTTGCATTCTATCATTTTTTTGTCCCCATCCATTTTCCCTCACATCCTTCCTTCTTTATGATGAATTGAGTAATATTGGCATTCCATTTGGTGTCCACTCTTGGTATTTTGACTACACTTCTTTGTTTTATTTCTTTTTAGTGATTGCTCTAGGGCTTATAATATGCATCTTTGACTTACCACTTTCTATATTGATATATTACTTCACATGTAATTTAAGAATGTACAAGAATATGCTTCCATTTTTGCTCCTTCTTCTTTTAGATAACATGAATATGTACCTTCAGTATATATTATAAAATCACAAATTTTCTTGTTAAGTTTTGTTTCACCCTGTCAATGATTGTTTTAGGTCACGAAAATGAACCGAAAAAACCTAAAAAACAAAACCTTGTGTTTATACTTATCTGTAGAGTTATTATTTCCTGGTTCTTTATTTCTTTTATAGCTCACTTTTCTGTCTAATATAATTTCCCTCCATTTGACAGAGTTCCTTTTTATTTACTTGGGAACAGGTCAGCTGAGAATAAATTAATTTAGTTTAGTAGGTCAGAAATCAACCTGGTTTTGCCTTTATTTACAGAGAATACTTCAGTGGATAAAGAATTTTAGGTTGATTTTTTTCCCCTACATTTCAAAAATGCTGTTCCATTGTTTTGAATTTTCCAGTTTCTAAAAAGTGTGACATTCCTATTATTTGTTCCTCTGTATGTATTCATTCTTTTTTTTTTTTCCAGCTGCTTTAGTTTTGTTTCACTAATTTCAGCAAATTGATTAAGCTATACTTCCCTGTGCTTGTATTTATGACTATCCTTCTTGGATTTAATTTAGACTTTTGTATCTGTGGATTTGGAGTTCTCATCAAATTTGGGAAAAATTACCCATTATTTTATTAAATATCCCTCCTCTCTTTTGGGGGGCCAGCAATTACATGAATGTCAATCAACTTTATATTCACAGCTCACTGAAGCTCTTAAAAATTTTGGTTTCGTGTTGTCCATTTTTTGCGCTGTCCTTTACTTTGGACAGGTGCCATTGTCTTCAAATGTTCGAGGTCATTGATCTTTTCTTCTTCAGTGTTAAAGCTTCCCTTTTGATGTATCCGTGTGAATCTAGGGAGCTGTGAACACAAAGTGCTTCCACTTGAAGGAGATGGAGCTAGAGCTAGAGCTTGTCATCTTGTTTCCTAGGATGTTTCAGGTTGATTTCTGAGCTGCGTAAAGACAGTCTTTGAGATTACTGTTAGCATACCTGAATATTTTGTAAAGTATAATTTTAAGACTTTAAAGTCTTCCCTCTATAAATTGTTAGACATACACAGATTTTATCTTTCACTATGCATTTTAAAATACCGAAACAAATTTCCACTGTATTTCCATAGGACAAAATGATTCTGCTTTTACTAGAAAAAAATTCTCATTACCTGTCATGTACTAATCCAAAAGACTGAAATCATAATAAATATAATTGTAACAAAGTAATCAACTTGTGTTTCACTTAGAAATCTGAGTGAGTGCTTGTAAAGTGACTGCCATACGGTCAGATTTAGCAGAAAGCAAAGCACATGAATACAAATAAATTTCTATTCAATATAACTCACATCCCTTCTTGACCACCTAATACTGATAAACATTATCATGTAAATTAACATGATCCAAAAAAATAGCATATAACTTTAAGAAGCAAAGGTACATAACATTAAAATTTGCTTAATAGTCAATGTTTTAATATTTCATTTTATTAGGAACTATTTATCTATATAATGATTATCCATTAATTAACCCAATATTATATTATTCCAAAGTTTTAGCTTTTAAGATTTTTAAGGCTCTTGGAAATGTTCAAATTTTTTTAAATATGACAATTAATGCTGTAAAATTTTTGTCAAAAGTATGGTTCAATATAGTTCATTAGAAATTTACCAGTTTCATATTCTAAAATGTTAAGGAAGTATAACATTAGCTTATTTTATCTATTTTATCAGTAAACCAATACAATATAACATGTTTAAGAGGTTCAGCTTAATTGGGCCAATAGTATAGTTTGATTGGCTTTGTCAAGTTAGTCCATGTTGCTATCTTGTTTGAACTCTCAAAATTGCTAAGCTATAAGTCAACTAGTAAAATCATGATTTTTCAAATATAAAATGCCATTTGTCAAATGTTTCTTTCAATACATTAATTAATAAGGAAAGAAGGAAGATGTTAAGATGGATTCAAACAACATTTAAAAGCTTAGATATTTACAGAAAATTACAGTAAACAGGTGCTACAGTTTACAGAAAAACTGGGTTCCTTGCCAGTTTTTAAAACTTACAAGGTGTATCTATAATGCATTGAGATTAATTTTATAAAATATATTTAAAATCAGTCTCACAGTTATTTTAGATTAATTTGGGTTACATTTGATAATTCTACAATATTATAGAAATTGAAACTCATATCCTTGTGCAATTTTACTATTTCCATTATATTTCCCAACTAAAAACTGAGCAGTAGAGTTCTAAATAAATATTAACAGTGGAATATATTTTCAGTTTGGGGGGTGGGATTGGGATGGCTAAGAAATGCAGTTATTTATTATAAAATAATACTGCAGGATACTGAAATTTTAAATATAAATTTTGTTGGACTATTTCACTATAGTTTAGGTTTCCACAAATCAGAGTTCCATGAAAAGGAGTCAATAAATTACATTCAAACAGCTAGTTCTATGACGTATTAATTTGTAAATTATGTTTTGCTGAAACACAACCGTGTTCATCAGTTTACATATTGATTTGGTTACTTTCTCACTACAATGATGAAAAACCATGTGACTTGCAAAGGCAAACATATTTACCACCTGGCCATTTACTGAAATAACTTGTAGATAGCTTTTTTTCAGGAGAAAACTTATTGTTGTTTTTATTTTATATCTTTACTAATACATACATAATATGAAGCAGGAGGTAAAACTCCTTTGAATTAAAAAAAAAAGCAATTTGAAATACAATTTATGCTTGCTGTGAACGTTGTCTCACTATTAGCCCCAAACTTTTCAGGATATGCTTTCTCACCCCTCTACTCTGTCATTGGAGTATCTGATTATAAAATTATAAGTCTTTGAATATGTTAATATTTTTGCACAATATAGCTTATGAATGCTTACTTAATGCTTAAGGAGGAAGTTCTGGTTAACACAACTGCATGTGAAATATATGACACTAATATACTCAGTCTGGGTCCCATAGCCAGGGTAAAGTTGGCATTTGCTTAATGTTATGGTAGGGAGCACAAATCAGATAAGAAACCCCATGTGATCCATAAGCAATAACAAAATGACCTCAATACTATTTTTATTTTCTCTACAAAATCATCTTGATAATAGAAACTTTCTAGGCATACACAGATCAAACAAGAGCAATCTCTGCAGGACAAAATCAGAAGCACACTTTTCTTACATTTTACTCTTTAGGATGACTCCAGGATTTAGACTGTGCCTGTGATGGGACAAATTATGTATGAAGGATGCATACGTGGACAATATTATAAAGCATTACTTACAGCTAATTTATACATACATCTGTTCTTTACAAGAAAAAGAGAATCTGGAAATAATATCAATATTGCCATCAAGGTGCAAGGACAAACCATGGAAGTTAAAATATAACTTTACCAGTTATAATGACAAAATCATGAAAGAAAACTTACATAACTTTTACAATCTAGAAACATTATTGAGAATAAGAATCTCTAGAACTTTACAATGCAACTTCAGGTAAGAGTTTATTTTTCATTTATCTTTTGCAAGGCATTCAAGGAAAAATCTAGTTAAAAATGATAAACTGACACAATTTCTTCCAAGTACACGTTCTTTTTCATTTAATATACTCTGGAAATGAATGATCTTGGTGTAAATAAACTATAATGATATTTTCCTATCAGCTTCATCTAAATGTTTTTGGTTTCTCAATTACTGGTGATGGAATTTGCCTAAGTTGACCTGTAATTAGAGCCAATTATCATTGCCAGCTTATCATAGCATGCATTAAAAGGCACAGTCTATTTTTCATTGAAAGCAAAAGAAAAGACTGAGAAAATTTTATATTCTATACTATAAGTCATAACGATATCCACTATTAAAATGATGACAATAAATGCCATGGTATAGTATGGATGTCATTTGTTTTTAATAAGACAATGCAAATATTTTCTTTCCATTTCGCTGACATGACTTATTCTTCATGATTCCTTTCTGATATATTATGACTAAATCTAAATGATCAGTGAAGTGGAAATATAACCACCAGTGGATGGTTGTATAATTATTATCTCTAGGTGATCATTTTAACGTTAACCTGAGATTACCATGTAACCATAATTTATAACTAAATGAAAGCAAGCAAGCCCTCCTGAGGTTTCCTTAATTATTGTCTAATTATGACCTACTGAAAGTAGGTTAAATGAAAGAAAAAGAATAGAAGATATTATTATTACTATAACAATTATTCTATTAGTTATTTGTTTACTTTATCAATAATTTAAATCAAACTGCACAGATAAATTCTAGCTTCATTTATAGAGTTTATCAACTAAACCATAATTGTGATTGTATACAGTCAGTCTTCTACTGGTCACTGTTCTGAAATGTTGTAGAAAAAACATTCTAAAAATTTTTAATGATACATTTATCAGTATTTAATATTTAAGAATTGTTTCAAGAACCAGGTTTTTCTGTCAAAATAAACATTTTAAATGAGCAAATATAAGAGAATTTGAAAAAAGGGATTTAACAGAAAGACAAACAGTAAGACAGACACATATAAGGAAAGAAATACATTTGCATTAAGGATATATTCCCAAGTAGTTATTTTGTTAGCAATCAAATCATATTTTATAAAAGATAAATATATATTCAAAGAATGTGGGGAAAATGACTTGTGAAAGATCATTTATATGGATAATATAATTATAATCCATAATTAATATTTTTTATAATTCTGATATTTTAAACAAATGAGAATTTTACAGCAAAACTAATATATTCACAGAAAAAAAATAAATGTTTAACAAGGTTGCTCTGATATAAAACTTCAGGGGCAAAATCCTAAATTTATTGTGAAATTTTTTGTACTATTGTAGTTATTATTTATATACTACAACATGAATAATATTTTATAAAATAAACACAAAATTTTCATAAAGTAAACATGCCAAATTCAAAATATATAATAATGCTAGCTCTTGAGATACCTCTCTCATAATGCTATCAATACTAACCCAACTTCCTAACTAACCTAATCTCCTAACTTGAAACACGATAGAATAATTTGGCTGTCTTTGAACTTTATACGTAACAGTATAGAGGTGCTCTTTTGTGTGCGATATCTTTGTCTCAATATTTTTTTGTGAAATCCATCCATATTTTTGCATTTGGTTGTAGCTGATTCATTTTAACTTCTGTATAATATTTCATTTTATTAATATACCAAATGTATTAGTCTATACAGCAACTAATGGGGATCTGATTTTTTTTAATAATTTTGGGTTATTTTAAATAGTGCTGCCATGTATATTCTTACTCATACCTTTTGGTGAACATATGTAGTATATGTTGTGTAGACATGGGGTATGTATGTAGACATGGAATTGATTGGTCAAAGTTACACATTTGTTCAATTCCAGTAGAAAACTCTCTGGTAGTTTTCAAAAATGATTGAAAACAACTTATATATCATCCAGGAGTGTATACCTGTGGAACTGGTTTCACACCCCTATAAAATTTGTTATATTCAGTTTTAGTTTTGTTTTCCCATTTAGCCATTCTCCAGTGTATATAGTGGTATAAAATTATAGTTTTAATTTGCAACTCTCTTGAAGACTGAGGAATATGAGGATCCAAACATATGTTTAGTGACAATTTAGATATCTCCTGTGAAATGCCTATTCAAGTCTTAGCCTTATTTTTCTACTGGGTTCTCTGCCTTCTATATACTGATTTATATGACTTCGATTTGTATCTGCTATTTATATATACTAAGGAAAATTCTTTGTTATACAAATAAGTGTATGTCAAACATTTTTCCTCATTCTGTGTCTTGACTGTCCTCTCTCTCAATGTTGTCTTTTTATAAATATAAGTTAACTATTTCTTAACTATATATATATATTTGATTAGGTTTAGTGCTTTTGTGGCATATGTAAGAATTTATAACGTACTCCAAATCATGAAGATATTTATATTTCTTTTAAGAGGGTAATTGTCTTAATCCTCTTATTAATTATATATTCCATCTAGAACTGGCATATAAAAATGAAGGAAAATGTACCCCATTAGTTACCTATGTGAATAGCTAATTAATTCAGTGCCACTGTTTGCAAAGATCATTCTTTTCCCTGCTGTACCGAGCTATTATATATGTCATGTATTGAATGATCATGTAGATTTGTCTGTTTCTGGACTATCTATTCTTTTCTGTTTCACTATTTGTCTATTCTTGCACAAAAAGAACACTCAAAGTTGCTGCTTTAATAAAGCATATATTATAGTGGGCAATAAAATAATAAAAATGGAATAATTTATTTTAAGAGAGTAGTAAGTGCTATGAAAATAATAAAGAAACTAACATGATAGAGAGTAGGAGGGATTGGGTGGTTAGGAAAGACTTTACTGGGGAGGCCACATGTGTAAGCCTGAATACAAGAAGGAGCAGTACATGAGAAATGTGAGGTGGGAGTATTCTAGACAGAGGGAATAGTTGAAGCAATAGCTCTGATTCAGGAATAAATTTTTAATGTTTGAAGATATGATGGAAGTTCATTGTAAATAGACTTTAAAGAGCCAAGGAATAAGTGCTTAAAGTTGATATGGGAGATATGAGAAGAGGGCAGACATGTAAGTCCTTATAGATCATGTTAAAGATGTCCATTTTTGGTTTAAAGGAAAGATTTGGAAAACATTTAAGCTAGGTGTATGTAAAATGGTCTAAATTTTTTAACGATTACTCTGTCATGTGAAAATTAATCATAGGTGGTCATGAGTAAAATTAGGGCAAACAATTTGGTGGCTATTCGGGTAACCCAGACGAGAAACACTGATGATGTGTATTTATGTATCAGTACTGGAAATGTTGAGACACGGTTAAATTTTAAATACATTGGGAAATTAGAGCTAAGGAAATTTTCTGATGGAGTAGCTAGAAAAAAGAAGGAATCAAGGAAAACATCTAGAAAATAATCTACAGAATTCAGAGAAATTATGGTTCCATTAACTAAAACTGGGAAGAGAGAAAAAGTGATTTGGTTAGCAGGATTGGTATAGAATCTTGAGTTCAAGCTTCATGATTTATAATTATTTCTTTGTTGGATCATTTATATTTATTTGTTTTTCTTCCATACTACTCCCATTAATGTCCTTTTTCTGTTCCAGCATCTAAGCTAGGGTATCATGTTGCATTTAATCATCATATCTCCTTTAGTCTCCTCTGATCTGTGAAAGTTTCTAAGACTTTACTTGTTTTTCATGATCCTTACATATTTGCACAGTACTGGTCAGATATTTTGTAGAATGTCCAGAATATAGATTTGTTTAAGTTTTCTGAGGATTAGACTGGGGTTATGGATTTTTGGAGGAATACTCCTGAATTCTAGTGCTCCTTATATCAAGAGGTACATTAAAGCAACATGATTTGTTGCTAGTGATTTTAATGCAGATCACTTGGGTAAGGTAGTGTCTGCCAGATTTCTCCACTGTAAAATTACTATTATTTCCTTTCATATTGTTTTTTTAAAGACAAGTCACTAAGTCCAGCTCCAGCTTATAGTCAATAAGAGGGAAATTAAATTCTACCTCCTGGAAGAAAGAATATAAAACTATTTATTGGCATATATTAAAACAACCACAATAATTAACAAGCATTTGGGGAAAAATATTTAGAAGCTACAAAACCACCCTCTTCTTAAAGTCCAGCCCTCCAATTTTGCATTCATCAGTGGATCTTGTCTGTGAATATCTAGTTTACTAATAGTGATTTCCTATTTCCCTTTATATTTTTAACTTTATCATTTGTAATCATTCTGCAAAGCAGATTTGTCCTTTTTGTCCTCTTTTTATTTAATATTTTATTTATAGCAGTATGCTGTCGTGGATATATGTGTGTGTGTGTGTGCACGTGTGTGTGTGTGTGTGTGTGTGTGTGTGTGTGTGTATATATATATATATATATATACTTTGAGGGGGTTATAATCCAATCTTATCGTAACTTATTTCTGAAGACATTAGAAAATACATTTAATATTCATCCATGTTGTTGCTTGAATCAAGAGTTCATTCATTTTTATTGTTGAATAGTATTTCATTGTATAGATGTGTTCCACATAGTTTATTCATTAATCTATTGAGGGCAATTATTGTACATATGATTAAGATGTGCCTTAAATGAAGGCATTGGGTTCTTATGGTCAATATCTTATTTTAACAAATACCAAAAAGACAGCATATATTTCTTAAGACTAGTCAACTTTTTGTCTCCCCTTCCCTGCTCTGCCTTCCTAGATGCCTTATAAGAACATTCTTTAGTTGGTCCACATACAGATGACAAATGGATTAATTATGTTACCTACCAAAGCCCTTTGATCTATGTCACTATATCCAAAATTTCAATCTTCCTGGAGGCTATTTTTAGGTATCATAATACTTTTAAAAATCCCTTCATAATATTTACGTACCAGAATCTCAAATTATTACATTCATGTCATGTTTATTTTCTGTTTCACATTACTGGGCATATGTGCTCTTTAAGGGCAAGGGACAGAATGTGCTTACAGCTGGAAGCCATAATTTTTTCTTCTTTCATTTTTTTTTTCTTTTTTTGGTGGTGGGGTGAGTGGTGGTGGTGATGTATCAAATGGCAGAAACAAGCAGAATGTTTATAGCCTGATTGATATACTACTTTGCTTCAAGTGAGTTGTATTCCCTTTGGCATTAACTGACAATTGGAGAGATGTATAAGAAACGGTTTCTAAAGCTTAAGTTTTACTCCTATTCTGAAGTGTGATTTGTGGAAGTTCTTTTCAGTGGCCAATTTTCAGTAGAATTAGAAGGGTCCTGTGCTTATGTCCTTTAGAGTACAATGAAGGGATACCAAGGAATTTGGAATCCTTTAAAATGACAAATTAATCATCAGTCTGCCACTCACACTAAAAACATTTGGTAACTTTACACTTTTCTTTCAAATAAGTGAATCATAGATTATTATTTTCATGAAAATATTTTTACTGTTTACAAAGTGGAGTAGAAAAATTTCATGTGACAATGTCTTTAAAATCAACTTTAGAAGTACTGATGCCACTTATCAATTATTTGGACTACCGTAAGTCTCCTTAAAGTAAAGAAAATGATTTTGTTGTTTTCACAAACTTGTACTGGATTTGGGTTTCCTGGTGTAAGAGGCACTATTTCTTATGTGTAGGAAAATATTTTAATCTCACTATCATTATATGGAATAATTTGCATTCCTTCCTTTGGCAGTGATAGTTATGTGGGGCATTTTCCTATTTATTGGCTTGTGAAAAGAGAACTCTGTCCACATCGTAAATATTAAACTTTGTCAATTTTATTTTATTATTTATTTTATTTTATTTTATTTTTTTGCGGTGTGCGGGCCTCTCACTGCCATGGCCTCTCTCGCTGCGGAGCACAGGCTCCGGACGTGCAGGCTCAGTGGCCATGGCTCACAGGCCCAGCTGCTCCGCGGCACGTGGGATCCTCCCGAACCGGGGCACGAACCCATATCCCCTGCATTGGCAGGTGGACTCTCAACCACTGCACCACCAGGGAAGCCCAAACTTTGTCAATTTTAGATGAAGAACACAGAGTTTTTGTATAGTTCTTTGTCATCTTCTTCAGGATTTTAACTTATGATTAGTTCTGCAATATTTCCCAAGAACAAAATCATAATTTATATAGGTGCATGTCCAAGGAGATTGCCAAGGATAAAATTGCCTAAAATTACTGATATCATCATGTAAATGAGAATCACTATTCATTAGATTTAAAGTGTCTGATTTAGTTGAGCTGCACGTGTGTGATTTTTAGTCCAGTGTGCAACCATTAATCCCTTTTTTGCCTAATTATACACTGAACTGACATTAAATTACATGACTTTGAAAAAAATTGTGAGTGCCAAAATTATCACATGTATTATTTTCATCAGTATTTACCATGACTAAAATGATTGCATTGTCCCACAAGAGTTTATAATCTAGTTGAGGAGAGGAGAATGGAATGTGAAAGATAAATACTAGCAGGCAACATTATATGAAATATCTCAATAGCTTATTATTTACTTCCAAGGAAATATTGATAAAAGTAATAAATATTCCATAAAGGTATTTAGAAGTTTGTCTCCATAAGAGTATCTCAAAACATATTACAGCCGTGTTATGAAGAAAAGCTGTAATATTAGTAGTGTAAAATATTTAAATAATACTCTTTAAATTCCAGTTATTTTATTTTAGATGAAAAAACTCTAGGAGCAGATCAACTTAATAAGCCCTAAGTCAAACCAGAATCCAAGTTCTCTGGCTCTAGAATTTTCTGTTCCTGTTACTCCTATTCACTTAAATAGTGTTTCAAATCCTAAACACTTGTATTTATTTTGATCCTTCATTCTTCTTTAATGTTTATTTAAATATCAAGGACACATTTTTTCTCCTTCTTTCTATTTCACTGCCAAATTTATACAATTTTTTTTCTGATATGATTGTAGTAAGAATTCCCTAATTAGGTATCCCCTGTAGTATCTCCTGTCTCCCAAACATTCTAGTCTATATTCTATCATATATTAGTATTTCTAAATCATCACACTGTTTCCATTATTCCTTTATTCTAAAGTCATAAAAGGTTCCTCAGAATTGGGTCATTTATAGAGATGTGGATGGACCTAGAGACTGTCATACAGAGTGAAGTAAGTCAGAAAGAGAAAAACAAATATATATTAATGCATATATGTGGAATCTAGAAAAATGGTATAGATGATCCTATTTGCAAAGCAGAAATAGAGACACAGAGTTAGAGAACAAATGTATGGATACCAAGGGGAAAAGAGGGGTGGTGGGAAGGATTGAGAGATTGGGATCAACACATATGCACTATTGATACTATGTATAAAATAGATAACTAATGAGAACATACTGTACAACACGGGGAACTCTACTTAATGCACTGAGGTGACCTGAATGGGAAAGAAGCCCAAAAGGGAGGGGATATATGTATATGTATGGCTGGTTCATTTTGCTGTACAGTAGAAACTAACACAAAATTGTAAAGCAGCTATACTCTAATAAAAATTAATAAAAATGTAAAGTCATAAATGGTTCTCTATTACCTAAAGAAAAAAAATCAAAACAATTTATGCTAACTATACAATACTACCACAATCATATACCAAAGCGTATTAAAACATAAGACTATATCTACAAACCTTTTCTCCAGCTGCAATGCTAATCTGAGCTTTGATCCTTGGTGTCCAGAGTTTCCACTGGGATTTTATTACATAGGCATGGTTGATTAAATCATCATCCACCTGGCTCAAATTCCAGTCCTCCTATTCTCCCCAGAAGTCATGCTATTACCCTGTGGCTCAAAGTCCTAAAACTCTAACCACATTTTTGGCCTTTTTGGAATGGCCAACTCCTAATTTTGTTACCATAAACTTAGATATGGTCCTAGGGAACCACTGTGAATAGCAAAGACACTCCAATCATTTGGGAAATCAGTATTTAGAAGTTGCCTCCCAGGGACCAGGGGCAAAAGTCAGTCAAATTCTTGATTATTCAACACTAGCCAAAGTAAACAATTTTCTCAGTCTTCTCTCCCATTTTATCCCCAAAATCTACTTTCTTATGCCCACATGTGAAAATGCTACCATTCCTTCAAGCTCATCACAAACACTACTTCTTTAGGAGCAATTCCTTGATTAGTCCAACATCATATATTTTTAACTCTAGTAGATCTCCTTTTATTAATTTATTATACTTGTTGCACACAAATATTAAATTATTTCCTGCACAAAATTATAGATTATTTTAGCTTGTAAGCTTTATGCCATTCATCTTTATCTTTCAATAATATTCTGCAAAGAATTTTTCACATAATACCTGCTCAGTATTTAATAAAATTACTCATTTTGTTTTGATTATTACTTTGTGACAGGCACTGAGGTAAGAAAGAGAATACAACAAATAACCATAAATAACAATATTGATTTCTTACCCCCCAGATGCTTGCATGCCAGATGAAGAAGCGAATCTTGTTAGAAAAGGAAAGCAATTGGACCATAGCTCTAGAAAGAAATTTTAGATATGCAAGAAAAGAGCTTAAAAATTATTTCTTGGAAATACGATTTATACTCAAGTGTTTGTTGATCTTTCTCACTTGAAACTTAGTTTCCTAAATTAATCTACTTGGAGAACTGGCAACAAGGTGCAAAAAATCAAGATGTCTACCTTTGATTAGCTATAGGTCTAAGCAGAGTAAATCCTGGATATTCACACAGCCTAACAGTACCTGTAACTATATAGGATTTTAGCCCAAAAGTCTTAGCAAGTAATTGATTCCTTTTCCAACAGATACCATAGTACCCTTTTAGGTGGCAGAAAATAAAATCTCTTTATTTACCTCTGAAGGACCTAGTAAAAGTGAAGTTAGATAGCTATTGATACAGTTAAAATCTGGCATAGCCAGGAGGACCATGGGGAGTTCAAAAACAGCTATTGTTTTGTAACTATATGTTTATTCATTTTATTAGATTATGTGGGAAACATGACTAATGAAACACTTTAGGTTTGCTCTTGTGGTGAATTAAGACATATGTGAAATATACTTTACTTCAGTGAAAAATCTAAAATATTTTCCTTCTATATTCCTTGATTTTGTAATTTGTGATAACATAATAATTTCCAAATTAGTAGTACTAATAAGAACGTAAGCTTATGGTTTTCATGTTCTATGCAAAAATTCATATCTATAGGAACATGAATACATTTCTTAAACTTTCTGAGCCAATTTCTTTTCTATAAGCATAACATGATAAATCCTTTTACAAAGCTTTGGTGTGATTACAAAATGTGTTTCTATACATAAAAGACACCTAGTGCAGTGTAAATATTTAGTATATAATCAAAATATCTTAGCTCCCCTCACCACAATGTCTTGAACAAGTTAGATATTAAAATCTCTTTTCTAAAAATTTTCAAACTGATCCTTATCATGTCAACACAGATTTTAAGAATTTATAAACTTGAATACACATAGGTAACCAAGTTATTATCTTGTTATCTTTCCTTAGAAGAATATACTTTAATTATTCACAGGACTAAGTACCATTCACACATAAAATGGACCAAACTTGGATAAATCATTACCTTAAGACTGAAAATAAAGTATCTTTTTACAGAGGAAAATGTTTGCATTCTGGCAAGCTGTGCACAGAAGCTAATGGGAGTGGAATTCAGAGGGGAATATGTAAGTTTAAAAATATCTTTCTATAAAAAAAGAAGAACGGAGAGAATAGAAAAATTCCCTAGGGATGCAGCATGCAATAAAATTTGAGACTGATAGTGAGAAAGGCTATGGAAATCAGTGAATAACAAAATGTCCCTGATTAATAGCATGCATATGTTTTCTGTAGACCCATTTGACACTTTTCTGTGTAGAGCATCCAATTTGGAATCAGGTTGGAACCATAATCTACACAGTTGTATGGTTCTTTTACTTTCTATTTTTTAATCAATGGAATAGATGAATTTCAGAAAGCCTGTATGAAATAGAGAAAAAAGCACTAAGTAAAAACTGTAAGTCATTTTTGAAAGTAGTGTCAAAAATTCATCTAAAGAACAAAAAATAGAAATACACAGTTTGGATTCATTTTTTAAATCCCTGAATTTTTCTATGAATATTTACTTAGACATCATATATCTCAAGAATACATTTGGAGAAAATTAAGGGAACAGTATTATTTGTTCTGTCATTTCAATCACAGTAAAATTGTTCTCATAGTTGTAACTTTATCAAGAAAAATCATTTACAAATGTTTGGTATACAAGGAGAAAAATTCCAGCTTTCAAGTTTTATGTAGTGAGAAAAACTGATACTTTGTATCTAGTCTCACTGGTGTTTATGATTTAAACCTTGACTAATATTCCACTTTAAAAACTTTGAAATAAAAAATAGCTTAGTAGTTTCATGCAATAATGTCATATTGAGCCAATCTAAGCCACTGCTCCTATTAGCATTTATTTATTAGGAACCTGAGGTCTCCATTCAGGTTTTAGTAGGCAGATGTTGTTACACTGTGGGAACATTCTGTCAATTAGTACTACTTTGGCTTTTCCAAGTATCTGCAGAGAATTAAAATTAGAAACAAGATAGGAACTGATATATATTCCCACAATGCACTAGAAACATTCATTTTTAGTTATTGTGGAGAAGTTTTTCAAATATCATGCATTATTTTAGTGATTTATTTTTGATAAAAGTCTTAAGCAATAATCAATTTTAATATAATTATTTAACTATTCATAAATAAATTTCTAAATAGTAGCGCACTGTAACATGTATATTATATCCTTAAGATGTACTTGTTTTATGTGTTAAAACATTATAAAATTAGATGGAAATTTGATGATTTACATAAGAAAAGTTGGCAATTGAGAATTATCCTATACTTGTACTATTTGCAAAATTGTAATACATGGAAAATAAAAATGGTTAATTATTTTAATTTGAATAATATATGTGAGTCTAAACAAAATTTGAGAATCTTCAACATTATCTTTATTTCAGTCTGTCTACTGTTTTTAAATTTCTTTATAATCTAACATTTAATTATATTTCTTGTATTTTCCACAAATGCCAATTTATTCAAGATCATTTGTAGAAGAAATATTTATTTTGTGAGGAAGTTAAGATCTTGGCTATTTAAAAAAGTAATGAAATATTCTTAGGTAGTTAGGTTTGCATAGTCTTAACTTTAGCACAATGGAATGATAGACCCATCCCCAGCAGTAACAGTAAAATGATACAGCCATGATGTGGTCTATTATTATATTGGTAGTGTATATATGTGTTGTGGATGGGGGAGGGAAGAAAATGGAGTGGGAGGGCTGAAAGCCTTAGGGACTTGTATGTAGTTTGAAAAAGTCTGTGAAAGGATTTTGATAATTCTACTGTTTTCTCTCTAAACAAGATTGAAAACTGCATGCAATTAATTTTGCAATGCTTTATATTTTGAAGCTTATAATACCAATCTGTTTTGTTTTCTTTGTTATTTATTTATTTATGTTTTTGAGAGATAACAGAACCAAAACAGCACATTGGTCATGTGTTCAGTCCTGGAAACACACCATGTGTGTTTGGAATGCATAACATTGGAAACTTATTTTTCTGGTGAATTTATGCTTTGCCTGGTGTTAATACAATTGTGTCAGGGAGCTACATATCTTCCTCTCTCTTGTCCTTACTATGGATCCGAGGTTCAAATATGGGTAGAGGTGATATTAGATAGAGCTCACAGTTTTGGGAGTTGACAATTCAGAAGCTGTACATAAATGCATTTTACTAGCAGAATTATAAAGCGAATTGTATTCATAGCACTGCAATTTCTTTTATGTTAATGTCAGCACAATGATTGGGTATGAATGAGACCCTGAAAATTGAGTTGGAAACACATGGACAGATTCATATAAAGATGAAAATTTTACTTTAAATTTTTTCTGAGACCATTTTGCCACTAGAAACAGAGTCCCTTCCCTGCTTCAGTAGGTGGATTTCCATTTTCCTGAAGAAATTAAAGAACAGTTATTAGGTAGCTGCTTTATAGCAGATGCTAGTTCTCATTAAAATCTACCCTCAGCATCTCTCATTGCCTCTATACCTATAACCATTCCAAGAAGCTTCTCCACACATCTCTCCAAGAGATACTCAGAATCAACTTTCAGTTGTGTTCTTTCCAAATCCATGACCTTAGGCACTGCTTTAAATTCTGTCTACTGGGAGGATTTATCTTTGACTCTGTCTCTCATATAAACCCTAAGCAGGGTTGTAATGCTACTCCTGTTCTCTTTTGGGTAATGCCAGCATATTGTGCAGAACATTCTGTAAACAAGATCCAATTTTTATTTCCTCGTACAACTGTTCATAGTGAATACCTCAGGAGATCATAGATGTGTTCTGAGATAAAGACATCAATATTGCAGGAGAAGCAGCCATATGAATTGGAGTCACTTGCCCATGCAACTTATGTGTGCCTTCAGGAAGGCTCAAGTCAGATCTTTTACATATCATAGCCTCTCAGTGACAGAGTGATGTTTTGTATACCCAATTTTTTTGCACCGATGTACCAGGTTACACTGAATTCATGATGAATAGCTCAGTTTGTGTGAAAAATCAGTGGGCTATGGCCAAGCTATTTTTATGCTGACTAGGGTCCAATGGCAAATCAAAAGATATTTTCAGAAGTAGAATAGCTGTCTGCAAAGGGTGGAATCACTTTGCTCCAAAATTGCAAAGGTCTGCCCTATTCTTCACTTACAGCAACCTGCCAGAAGTTCCATACAACATTGTTCTGTGTTATCTTAGACCTGCTGAGTCATGTGGCTGAGGTAAGCTGAGTAGTTTGCATGGCAACCATGTATTATAGCAGTCTTCTCTTCATTTCACGTGAAGAAAACAAACCAAAACATTCTTTTTTATGCCATTAAACTAGGATAAGAAGAAAGGGACTACTTTACTTCCTCAGGTGATTAATCTTGAAAATCAAGGGGGGAATGTGTTGTTACTGCATAATGGAGACAAAGTGTGTGTCCAGAACCCAAGAGATCCTTTGAAGATCTGTCTAATATTTTCATATCCTTTGTGAAAGCTAGATGGAGATGATTACCCAAACACAGGCAAAACTAAAAATGTCCCAGGACCTTCAGTAATTAAAGGTTTGTTAGTCTGGATTTTCCTGAGAAACAGAACCAATAAAATATATGTACCCGGGCTTCCCTGGTGGCGCAGTGGTTGAGAGTCCGCCTGCCAATGCAGGGAACACGGGCTTGTGCCCCGGTCTGGGAAGATCCCACATGCCGCGGAGCGGCTAGGCCCATGAGCCATGGCCGTTGAGCCTGCGCTTCTGGAGCCTGTGCCCTGCAACGGGAGAGGCCACAACAGTGAGAGGCCCATGTACCACACACACACACAAACACACACAAATATATATATATATATAATATATATATGTATATATACATATATATGTGTACCCTCTATATCCCATTATATATAAGTTAATATAATTATAACATAATGTAATATAAATATATATTTATAGAAATATGATAATTATGTATATATAATGGGATTTACTATAAGTAATTGGCTCATGAATTATGAAGTTGAGAAGTCCCATGACCTGCCATCTGCAAGCAAGAGGCCCAGGAAAGCCATACTTTTGGATGTGGTAGATAAGTTTCTGGCCTTGATTATAGTGATGGTTTCATGGGTTTATACTTATCTCCAAACACATCAAATTATATACATTAAATATGCATATCTATTTGTATGCCAATCATACCTCAATAAAGTGGTTAAAAAATAAACTCCACTCCAAGTTCAAAGGCTTGAGAACCAGGAGCACCAATGATGGTAAGTCTCAGTAACAGAGTAGGAAAAGACTGATGTTTCAGCTCTAGGAATCAGGCGGAGCGTTAGTATTCAACATTCCTCCATCCTTTTGTTTTTTTCATGTCAATGAATCAAATGATGCCTACCCCCTTAGGGAGGACAACATCCTTTACTCTGCCAACTAATCTAAATGCTAACTCTTCCAGAAAGAATCTCACAGACACATCCAAAAATAATCTTTAACCAGGCATCTGGACATCCTTTTGTTCAGTCAAGTACACACATAAAATTAATGCTCAAAGAAAGTTTAGGTCATTCCAGCATCTAAGGGAACACAAAAACTGAGGTGCTTGTTGGAAGCCAAGGGGATATGGAGTAAGGAGTAGAAGATATGAGTAATAAATCAAAGCTATGTTCATATATGGTAGGCAGAATTCTAAGATAGCCACTTGGTCTCACTGCCTGCTGCTCCCCTTTGAGTATGGGAGGGACTGTAAATATGGTGGATTTCAGTTGTACAGAGACCAAGCTGGTAAAATATGTTGGCGGCATAAGACCTGGGAGTGATCCCCTAGACAATAGCCAACAAGAAAGTGGAGACCTCAACCGTACAATCACATAGAAATAAATACCGTCAACACCCGCATAAATTTGAAACAGGACCCAGAGCTACAGAAAGGAGTGCAGCTTGGCTGGCATCTTTACTTTACTCTTGTAAGATACTGAGCAGAGAAACCAGTTATGCTATGTCCAATATCTGAATGACAAGACTGTGAGATAATAAATGGGTATTGCTTTAAATCCCTAAATTTGTTGTAATTTGTTATGCAGCAATAGAAAATTAATACACAATATGACCAGTTATGGAAGTGAAAATTAATACACAATATGACCAGTAGCATTTGCTTGTCTTCACTGTGTTTATATGAATATATTCATATGTGTGTGTTTATTATTTTCTATCTCCTCACTCCTATTATGTAATGAATGTTAATATTCTCTCTATTAAGTTGCCAGATATCAAAGACAGAGTGAATCAGTTTCAGGAGGAGTAAACATTACATAATAGTGATTAAAGTAACATGTAGGTCATACATGTATTTATTTAACATGTATTTACCTAACAAGGTATAGAGAAATCCTGTAAGGTGGAGACAAGTTTTTATATTCCTTCATGTGGGACTGAAACACGGCTACTAAATGAAGTGTACATGAATGACAAATTGAAAAATGGTAGTCTGTAGTGGATGTTGCTAATCAACATAATTGGAGCTGGGAAACACATTTCTCAAAACCTTCCTCCCTTTAAGGCTTGGGGTTAGAGCTGGCCACAAGAGGAATGTGAGTAATATATGGAAGGTAGAAGTGAGGAATACTTACTACTATCAAAATGTAGTGATGATATGCAATGGACAGATGCAGATTCACCTAGCTGGTTCTAGTTTATCTTCTCTTTTCTGCTCTTCATCCACCTTATCTTCTCAGCCATGTCCCTGCTGATAAACAGCATCCAGAGAACCTAACCAGATGCTTGAGTGCAGATCACAGACATTTTAACTTTATAGAAGTAACCATTCCCCATAGACATCACTTTGAGCTCTCACTTCAATCTTACTCAGGTGATCTGACATGTTTTGCTTGTCAAATTTCCTTGCAAGCCCTGAGTTGATTTCCTGTGAGCCAGTTATTCACTCTTTCCCTAATACTATAACATCCTTTCCATAATTTCACACCCCCAGCAACTTCCATATTTGTGTAAGATCTAATTGAGGCAGGAGAGAGATTGGTTGCAGGTTAGACATTTACAACTGGCCTTCTGTTTACATTTCATTTGGGAGGAAAAAATGTGCTTCAGACTGGCCACTTACAACTAGCCTCCTGTTTGCCTTTCCTGAGACACGAGATAAGTGGGCTTCAGGTTAGACATTTAAAATCAGCCTCCTGTTTGCCCTCCGAAATGGAAGCAATGACAGAGACAGGGTAAATAGCTAAGCTTTGTCTCTTGTGGATGCCGTAACATAACAGTCATGGCAAGAACAAAGAGGGGAAAAATCTTGTTTGAGTAAAGGATCAAGAGATCTCTGCTCCCCATCTCCTTGGGGCAAGGGAGGCACTACACATACACAGAAGGGCTCCTTGGGGGTCAACAGTCAGGAGACAACCCCAGGACATAATGAATTTTGCTTTCCCCAGACGCCTTTGTGTCGAGATCCATCTTGGCTGAGAGGTGCATGCACACCTAAGGTGAGGGTCCTGAGACAAATTAGCCAGGGGGGACCAAGCAAGATGATCTGACAGAAGGAAGAGAAAGACCTGGAAAACCGCTCCCTTGTAAAGGACTTAAACTTCCCAAAGGCACAACTCTCTCTCTGAGTTCACCCGTGCATCTTTCCACATGTTCTTTTCTTTTCCAATAAACTTTTTTCTTTACCTTCTGCCTCCTTGACTGAATTCTCTCTTGACAAGGCAGGCAAGAACTGGGGGATTAGGCCTTAGCCACTGGCCTTTGTGGTCTAGCAGTTAGGAACTCCTGGTCCAGGAACTAAACTCCTGCTTCCAGCTACTGCTCTCTGGGGCTTGTTGCAAGCTGCCTGTTACTGCTCCATGCATCTGAAATCATAATTGCTATAAGAAATTTCTTATTCTTATAACAATTGTAGGAGCTCTGCTTCTCTGACTGAACCATGACTTACACCGAGTGTCATTAGAAGGGGCTTATTTAAATATTTTTACTATCTCATAATGGAAGAAACAATGGTATTTCAAGTGAACAAGTGGCAGGAGTTAACAAAGGATTTTAAAGAGATAACATTCCATTTTAAACAGTACAAAGTGCTGCCCTGTACTATAAATACCCAAATTCATTGCTCTAATTCTTCAGTAAAATGTTGCCTCCCTTGTGTTTGTGGTCATTTAAGAAAATAAAAGAATTGCAGTGTTAGCTAGCAGTGAAATATGCACAAAAGGAAAAAAAAATGTGAAAGAGAAGAAATAAACACAGAAAATGCTTCAGAAATATTAGTCTCAAGCCAACAGAAACTAGGAGAAACACTGAACCCCCCCCACTTTTCAAAGGTGTTTCAGCCACAAAGACTTCATGAGAGCCTTACCATATTTTACTTTGCATTACAGTTATTTGTGAATATCCCGTATCTGTCTAACTAAATAGCCAGCTTTTATATGCCTCAAAGAAAGAATGTGCCGTACATATTTTTCTATTGGCTAACTGTCCCTCCTACTCCTCTACATCACACCCAGTATCTAAAGCAGTATCTTGCACAGAGTAGCTCAAGTGAACATGTATATTCATGTATGTTGCCTTTGCTTGTAACATACTTCCATGGATACCTACTCCTCTCCTGTTCCACAGAGTCCTTCTGGGGCTGTCATCAATAACTTGATTCTCTCTTTCTTGTTATATGGCTTGTGTGTGTGTGTGTGTGTGTGTGTGTGTGTGTGTGTGTGTATGAGAGAGAGAGAGAGAGAGAGAGAGAGAGAGAGAAATCCAAGGAAATTTACTAATAGAAAAATTTATTTTTGGCTTTAGGAATGATTTAAGAAAAGGCATATGACCCAAGCAAAGCTAATTAGACGTTTTTCTATGGAAGTGGTATATGACCATTTAATAAAAAGTAGTATTCTTGGGCTTCCCTGGTGGCGCAGTGGTTGAGAGTCTGCCTGCCAATGCAGGGGACACGGGTTCGTGCCCCGGTCTGGGAGGATCCCACGTGCCACGGAGCGGCTGGGCCCGTGAGCCATGGCTACTGAGCCTGCATGTCCGGAGCCTGTGCTCTGCAACGGGAGAGGCCACAACAGTGAGAGGCCCGCGTACCACCAAAAAAAAAAAAAAAAAAGTAATATTCTTTTCCAGTAGTGGATTTAGATTTGGAGCAAATGAGTTATTATGAAAGACAGAGGCAGAGACAACAAAGCGATCCTATAAAATAATTTGGAACACTTTGCCTTTCAGTATTCTACTCTCAATTTTCACATCTATGTGAGTTAGTAAATTGTCTTTTGTTTAAGTTAATTTATATTTTCTAACTTGCATCAAGTAACAGTGTTACTCAGAAATGGGAAGTTACAAGTGATGGATCTTAAAATACAGAATTGACCAAATGAATTTGGGTTGACAAGTTAGCAGTTTTTATTTGTGAAACATTGTATTAGAATTCACACTATACATTCATAAAATATAAAGATTTATGTGGCTTCTTGTAAAATTAGTCTTAAACTCTTGGCTATCTCTTTTCACCTACAATTAAATGTTTAAAGAAGTTTCAAGCTTCTTTTAGACTAACCCACTCTAAAAAAGAGAAGGAAGCGATGTGATGCTGCTTTTATGGCACATGTTCTGCCTACAATCAAAGAACTAAAATTACTAAAATTTTTTTAAGATAATCATATCCTTACAGAACTGTATGTATTTTTGGAAAAATTCAGCATGAAGAAGGGAAGCAGAGTAATACAAAACTGGGACACGGGATGAAAAAAAGAAATGCTAAGTTTAATTCCCAAACTGGTTACATTATTGAAGTAGGGGAAATAGTAGGTCTATCTTACTGCTTTAGCCTATGCTCAGATAAAATCTATTAGGCTGTGGGCTTAGGACATGGATGGCACATAAAGACTTGTTTCTAAGGGACAGAAATCTTATCGTTGGTGTCCAAATTCAAGATTTGTGGCTCCACTCAATTTGACTTTGGTTACAATTCCTGAGATAAGCAAAAACAAAGCTGGTCATAGGCTTTCTGTGGTTTTCTAGAGATATGTTACCAGAGGAAGGCTTGTACATGGGTGATATTAATGTTCAGTCCTTAAATCATCCAACCCTCCTTAATAGTACATTTAGGCAGTAGACAGCAAACTCTGCATACCTGGTTGAAGAGAAACCACCCCCCTCTGCTTATCCAGATTGGTTCATGGAACAGCATAGACAAGATTTCTCGATTAGCCATATTGAGAAATCTAATAGGAGGACTTTCAGTATGTAGAAAGGAAAGCCTTATTGAACCTGGCTCACAGACAATGGTGTATGCTAAAAAATATTAAATGCCTTATGTTATTCTTTTTCCTCCTTAATCTATTGTTTTTCCACCTTTGAATACTGAATGGAGATCATAGTTAAATTCTTCATTTAGTCAATAGATTGCAGAATACTGAAAAGGAATCACCACAGAATTAGATGTGTATCTTGGACTCACCTTGTTATCAACTATTATCACCCTGGAATGACATATTTGGGAATAATTTGGTTTGATTCTGTTGTGGAGATGACAAGCTCTGTTTCTAGTCCATGTTGGAAAGTTATATTATGGTAAATTGAATGTGTTGGAATAAGGGTATAGTGAGTGAAGAATAACAAAGGGATATAATATTCTGCACATTCATCTCTGACTGTTAAAGCTGTCTTGTATATCCTGAAGAAAGATTATACATGAAGACTTGATTTAGGACAAACCATGTAGAACTGATATATGGTCAAATGTTCATAATTACAGTAGTGAAGCCCCCGAATACAGCTCTATCTCAAGGCAGATCATCCTTGGAAAACCTTGAGATAAGCCAATAAATTTTACTTGCTAAAAGTATTTTTCCCTCCTCATATTTAAATATATTGTTGTATGGACAAATTACAAAATATTCTTAATAGATAGAGCAGATGTGGATATGGCTATACATACTGGCTCATAAATAAGAATCCAGTGAGAGTACTTTATGTTGCAATAGCTGATATGACATTGGTTGGTCTTTTGTGAAACATTGATTTCACTTTTGTGAAAGGGTCGAGTGCACTTTCTGCTTACTGAATAATCAAAAGCAATTGCCGTAATCAGAAAAATGGATTACAGTATTTGGCCTGTCCTCAGGAACATGTTCATCCTGAAAATCTTGAATAATATAATATAAATATAAACAAAATTTAAGAATAGTTTTCTTACTATGGAGGATACTAAATTCTACAAGAGTCCTTCATTGAAGCTATACTTTTCATAGATGAATAAATCCACTGAATTCTAAATAAAGAAGTAGCTGAAGAAAATATTTCTCATTTCCATAAGAAGCTTAAAAATGAGAACCACTCACTATGAAATGACCTAAAACGTAAATGGAGAGCCTAGACATAGCATATCAGAGGTAAGCAGAAAAGTATACTGGAACCATTTAAGGGAGGAAGTTGGGAAGCAAAGCCCAAGAACGATGCCTGTGAAGATTTTAGCTGAGGAGAACATGTATCTTTCCTCAGTGACATAAAAAATTGTGTACTTATACTCATTAATTAACAAGTGGAGCTTTATTTTTATAATGAGCAAATTTTTACCTGTAATCTTCGAAGAGGTATTACCTGTCTTCATATTTCTTACTTAAATATTTTCAGATGGAGGTAGAAAAAAATTTTGGAGATTTATTTTAATTTATAAGTTAAAGTAAGTTATTGAGTTTAGTTTACCATTTAACTAGATTTTATCTTTTGTTTTATATATATATATGTACTTATTTATATATATTGATATACTTTGTAGCTACTCATTTACTCACACCCTACTACTATCACTACTTCATATTAGATGAGTTCTTACATTTATTTACTATAAAGATTATTATCTTAAAAATCCTAGGGATTGGGTATATTTACTATTCCTACCAGACACAAAAAACTGAAGCCTAAGAGAGGGTAAACAATAATGGGAGAAAATTCTCCGTTAGAGAATTGTATATCTTATGAGTAAAGTACTAACATATTGTTACCAACTATATTTGCCTTGAAAAACAGAGACAGTATTTCCCACTGGAGTAGAGGGCAGTTGTCTTTGTTGTTCAGTACAATAAATATAATGTGTCCCTCTGGGGAAGGTTTGGGCAGGTTGATTGGAGCTCAATATAAAAGGAGGATTCTTAAGGTTTGACTTTCTTTGGCTTAGATGCAAATCTACTAGGCGTGGTGATGCATGCATCTAAGCCCACTTTTGTCTCAACCATGGGGCTGGGAGACATGGAAAACTGGTAGAAGCATGGAAAAATGATGCAATCATGAGGTCCATTATGCTCTCTGTACCAGAAGATGTAAAGTCCTTTGTCTCCAACAAGGAATCTTACATCTTCTGCTGGCAAGCTAACTTGTTAGTTAGAAAGTAGGCAAGATCCCATGCCATTCATAACACTTGTCAAGCAAGCAAATATGCTTAAGAATACCCAGAGAGTCATCAAGAGAGTCAAGTTTTACAACCAGAAATAACTGTTTCTGGATCTCTTTTTTATTTAGCAACTGCATTGCATTGGCTCCTATTCCAGTCATGGAGCACTATTATAAAAATATATTAGAATTTATATTGAGGTTTAACTAGGTTAGCAAATAATCGTATTAGAACAATATGATTTTTACTTCTACTTATAATTCTACCTCAGAATGAATAGAGAAATATAAATTAAAATTTTCAGAAAAAAACTTTAATCAACTTGAAGAGGATAAGAAAGCCATAACTTTAAAAAAGGCGATCTATTTCTATGATAACATCTTGAGAATTCATCTCTTAATTTGGTGTTTAGCATTGTGAAATTTAAAAAAAGGAGTGTCAAACAGAGTTTTCAAAATGGAGGATAAGTTGGCTGATTTAGTTAAATAATGAGTTCACTCAGAAAAGGAAACAATATCCATTATAAGTGAGAAATCATAAATAGAATATTTTGGAAGATTTACCTGACTAGTACTGGCAGGGAGACGATAAAATGTACACATTTAATATGTGCTTTATTTTGTTATTTTGACATTTGCATATTTTTTACTGCATTCTGAGAGCATCTTTTTACAATTAATAAACCATAAGTAAGCATTAGCTTAGAGTACCACCAAGCAAGTTCTGATCTAAATCTTTACAAAATTCTATTTTTTACATTTTTTTAACTAACACTCTCCACTCATCCTCTCTCCACTGCTACCATTTGGGACAGACCATTGCCCAATACAGTTTCAGTGAATAATTTAATAGTCAATAATAATAGAATTTTATGTAAGAACCTTCATGTGAAGAACATTTTACATAATTTATTCTAATAATAACAATATATAAATTATTCTCTACACTTTACAGAGGAAAATTGAAGCCCTGAGACCTCACCTAAAGTCACCAAGGGCAAACAGCTTATAAATAAGAGTCCACTTTGAACTTAAATCTTATTTCCCACAAATAATAGAAGATTTTTATTTCACTAAAAAGATTACCAGGAAGTGCATTGCATTCTACTCCCAAAGAACTATAATTCACCTGGGATAGATGTGAGTGACCACTCTGCATAGTGCCATATACAGAGGAATACTAGGAGTTAACATGGTTTCTATTCTTGTCTAGCATACAGTACACTGTGAAAGTAAAAAAAAAAAAAAAAAAAAAAAAAAAAAAAAAAAAAAAAACACCATAAACAAGTAAGTGATTATAAAATAATGAAGGTTCATAAGGAGAAAGAAACTATGTGGTACTTTAATGGAAAATATAATGTTCGGATGGATTGTGAGAGTTTACTTAGTAAAGAACACACTGAGGAGGTAATATGTGAGCAGAGATCTGTGGGAAGGTAATGAGCCAGCTATGTGAAGGGCCACTATAAGAGAACTCCAGTTAATGTGGATACCACATCCAAATGTCAGTGAGATACACTATTAAAGGGTTTGAAAGAATGAGCAATGGCCAAATTTGCTGGAGAACAGAATATAGAGAGGCTACAGAGTAATTAGGCAAGGAGTAAAACAATAAGATTATGAGGATACTCTAAGTTCAGATAAAATGCATTAATTATCTTGAAAGGCAGAAAGATTTAAATAGGGAGAGCTGTTATCAAGTATTAACTGAAAAGTTGTCCTGGTTGCATTGTAGAGAAGGAATGTGGGAAATTGGTAAAATGAGATGCAAACATGCAAATTAAGAAGCTACTATATTGAATAGTTATTATTGTAAAATCAGATGATTAATGGTGGTGAATGGATAAAGAAAAAAAAGAAAAAGATCCAAGAGATCTTACATTGGAAAGAGATTCCAAGAGATTAAAAAAAAAAAAAAAAAAGACATTGATGGTGGATTTTAACTGAGAAATAAAGAAGTAGAAGAAGAAAGTAAGGATGTTACACCCCTGTTTCCTGGTATAAGCATTTGATTAAATTGTTAATACAATTCTTAAATGGTTATAGTTGTTGAAGTTCATTTACTGATTTCTTTTAAAAAAAAAGTGTGTTGTTTTTACTTATTATTATTTACAACCAAACACAAATATCATAAAGGAAAATTGAAATTTACCTGCAACAGTCTAAAAACCTCTCTTCTTACAAAATATATAGATATGCATAAATTACAATAAACATACCATTTCAATGAATAATAACCTCAAAGTAAATAAAAATCCACAAGGAATAGTTACTAATACCAGAGTGGTAAGCTCTGAAAACAATACTATTTAAAGAAGATATTGATAGAGAATTTTTCAAACTTTTGCTACATATTGTTTATAAAAGACACTTTCCAACCATGGGAAAACTAAAAAGTAAAATGATGAAATACCATATATGTAAAGCAAATGCTGAAAAGAAACAGAAAATGAACACAAATTCTGTAACTAGACTGTCAAGAATTAAATTATAGTCTGTCCCTTGTTAACTGCTTAACTTTGCTCGTTACTTAAAAATGGGCAAAATAATAGTACTGACTTAGAGATAAGTTTATATATAGTAACATATATGCGTGAAATTTTTATACTTACGTATATGTACATATTGCAAGTATTTGGCCATTATTGTTCATATTTATATTTGACAAAATATTCTCTCATGCAAAAAAGGTTTTATGTATAAATCAAATCTCCACATGGCAATAATGTTGAATTTACTAAGAAGCAATTATAATTTAAAACTTGTATACACCTAATAACAGTGTTTCACAATAACATACAAAATAATCATTGATGGAACTATAAATAGAAATAAATGAATCCAATATAGTGATAGGGTACCTTAATCCATGTCTTTCAGTAATTGATAAATAAGAAATAAAATTATATGTGTATGTAAATATATATATGTGAACAATAAAAAGAAAAAAATATTAAACAGTCACTGAGGAAACTCAGATATTAGACTTTGAAGACAAAATCTTAAACCCAGCTATTTTTAAAAGGTTCAAAGATCTAAAGTAAACATTTCCTGTTGCAAGAGCACCAGAGTCACAACTAACTGCTGAACAATCAGTGACAGGAAGACACTGGAACTCACCAAAGAAGATACCCCACATCCAAAGATAAAGGAGAAGCCACAGTGAGATGGTAGGAGGGGCGCAATCACAATAAAATCAAATCCCATAACTGCTGGGTGGGTGACTCACAAACTGGAGAACACTTATACCACAGAAGTCCACCCACTGTAGTGAAGGTTCTGAGCCCCACGTCAGATTTCCCAACCTGGGGATTGAGCAAAGGGAGGAGGAATTTGTAGAGAATCAGACTTTGAAGGCTAGGGGAATTTGATTGCAGGAGTTTGACAGGACTGGGGGAAACAGGGACTCCACTCTTTGAGGGCACACACAAAGTAGTGTGCACACTGGGACCCAGGGGAAGGAGCAGTGAACCAATAGGAGACTGAGCCAGACATACCTGCTACTGTTGGAGGGTCTCCTGTGGAGGCAGGGGGTGGCTGTGTCCCACTATGAGGACAAGGCCATGGGCAGCAGAAGTTCTGGGAAGTACTCCTTGGCATGAGCCCTCTCAGAGTCAGCCATTAGCCCCATCAAAGAGCCGGGTACACTCTAGTGTTGGGTCGCCTCAGGCCAAACAACCAACAGGGAGGGAATCCAGCTCCACCCATCAGCAGACAAATGGATTAAAGTTTTACTGACCTCGGCCCACCAGAGCAACAGCCAGCACTACCCACCACCAGTCCCTCCCATCAGGAAACTTGCACAAGCCTCTTAGATAGCCTTATCCACCAGAGGGCAGACAGTAGAAGCAAGAAGAACTACAATCCTGCAGCCTGTGGAACAAAAACCAAATTCACAGAAAGATAGACAAGATGAAAAGGCAGAGGGCTATGTACCAGATGAAGGAACAAGATAAAACCCCAGAAAAACAACTAAATGAACTGGAGATAGACAACCTTCCAGAAAAAGAATTCAGAATAATGATAGTGAAGATGATTCGGGACCTCGGAAAAACAATGGAGGCAAATATCGAGAAGATGCAAGAAATGTTTAACAAAGACCTAGAAAAATTAAAGAACAAACAAACAGAGGTGAACAATACAATAACTGAAATGAAAAATAGACTAGAAGGAATCAATAGCAGAATAACTGAGGCAGAAAAACGGATAAGTGACCTGGAAGACTGAATGGTAAAATTCACTGCTGCAGAACAGAATAAAGAAAAAAGAATGAAAAGAAATGAAGACTGCCTAAGAGACCTCAGGGACAACATTAAACACAATAAGATTTGCATTATAGGGGTCCCAGAAGGAGAAGAGAGAGACAAAGGACCTGAGAAAATATTTGAAGAGATTATAGTCAAAAACTTCCCTAATGTGGCAAAGGAAATAGCCACCCGAGTTCAGGAAATGCAGAGTCTCATACAGGATAAACCCAAGGAGCAACATGCCAAGACACATAGTAATCAAATTGGCAAAACATTAAAGACAAAGAAAAATTATTGAGAGCAAAAAGTGAAAAATGACAGATAACATATAAGGGGATTCCCATAAGGTTAACAGCTGATTTCTCAGCAGAAACTCTACAAGCCAGAAGGGAGTGGCATGACATATTTAAAGTGATGAAAGGGAAGAACTTACAACCACTATTAATCTACCCGGCAAGGACCTCATTCAGATTCGATGGAGAAATCAAAAGCTTTACAGACAAGCAAAAGCTAAAAGAATTCATCACCACCAAACCAGCTCTAAAACAAATGCTAAAGGAACTTCTCTAAGTGGGAAACACAAGAGAAGAAAAGGACCTACAAAAACAAACCCAAAACAATTAAGAATATGGTAATAGGAACATACATATTGATAATTACCTTAAACGTAAATGGATTAAATGCTCCAACCAAAAGAAACAAGCTTGCTGAATGGATATAAAAAAAAGATCCATATATATTCTGTCTACAAGACACCCACTTCACACCTAGGGACACATACATACTGAAAGTGAGGGGTTGGAAAATGATATTCCATGCAAATGGAAATCAAAAGAAAGCTGGAGTAGCTATGCTCATATCAGATAAAATAGATTTAAAATAAAGAATGTCACAAGAGACAAGGAAAGACACTACATAGTGATCAAGAGATCAATCTAAGAAGAAGATATAACAATTATAAATATTTATGCACCCAACATAGGAGCACCTCAATACATAAGGCAACTGCTAACAGCTCTAAAAGAGGAAATCAATAGTAACACAATAATAGTGGAGGACTTTAACACCTCACTTACACCAATGGACAGATCATCCAAACAGAAAATTAATAAGGAAACACAAGCTTTAAATGACACAATAGACCACATAGATTTAAGTGATATTTATAGGACATTCCATCCCAAAACAGCAGATTACACTTTCTTCTCAAGTGCACATGGAACATTCTCCAGGATAGATCACGTCTTGGGTCACAAAGCAAGCCTCAGTAAATTTAAGAAAATTGAAATCATATCAAGCATCTTTTCTGACCACAATGCTATGAGATTAGCAATCAATTAAGGGGAAAAAAACGTAAGAAAAACAAACACATGGAGGCTAAACAATATGTTACTAAATAATCAAGGGATCTCTGAGGAATTCAAAGAGGAAATCAAAAATTATCTAGAGACAAATGACAGTGAAAACATGATGATCCAAAACCTTTGGAAGTCAGCAAAAGCAGCTCTAAGAGGGAAGTTTATAGCAATTACAAGCCTACCTCAAGAAACAACAAACATCTCAAATAACCAATCTAACGTTACACCTAAAGGAACTAGAGAAAGAGGAACAAACCAAACCCAAAGTTAGTAGAAGGAAAAAAATCATAAAGATCAGAGCAGAAATAAATGAAATAGAAACAAGGAAAACAATAGCAAAGAGCAATAAAACTAAAAGCTGGTTCTTTGACAGATAAACAAAATTGATAAATCATTAGCCAGACTCATCAAGAAAAAGAAGGAGAGGACTTAAATCAATAAAATTAGAAATGAAAAATGAGAAGTTGCAAGAGACACTGCAGAAACACAAAGCATACTAAGAGACTAATACAAGCAAAGTTATGGCAATAAAATGGACAACCTGGAAGAAATGGACAAATTCTTAGAATGGTAAAACCTTCCAAGACTGAAACAGGAAGAAACAGAAAACATGAACAGACTGATAACAAGCACTGAAATTGAAACTGTGATTAAAAATCTTCCAACAGGGGCTTCCCTGGCGGCGCAGTGGTTGAGAGTCCACCTGCCGATGTGGGGTACATGGGTTTGTGCCCCAGTCCGGGAGGATCCCATGTGCCGTGGAGCAGCTGGGCCTGTGAGCCTGTGCATCCAGAGCCTGTGCTCTGCAACGGAGAGGCCACAACAGTGAGAGGTCCACGTATCGCAAAAAATAAAAATAAAATCTTCCCACAAGCAAAAGTCCAGGACCAGATGGCTTCACAGGTGAATTCTATCGAACATTTAGAGAACAATTAACACCTATCCTTCTCAAATTCTTCCAAAAATTTGCAGAGGAAGGAACACTCCCAATCTCATTCTATGAAGCCAGCATCACCCTGATACCAAAACCAGACAAAGATACTACATAAAAAGAAAATTACAGACCAATATCACTGATGAATATAGATGCAAAAATCCTCAACAAAATACTACCAAACACAATCCAACAACACATTAAAAGGATCATACACTATGATCAAGTGGGATTTATCCAAGGGATGCAAGGATTCTTCAATATACACAAATCAATCAATGTGATACACCATATTAATAAATTGTAGTATAAAAAACATATGATCATCTCAATAGATGCAGGGAAAGCTTTTGACAAAATTCAATACTGTTTTATGATAAAAATCCTCCAGAAAGTGGGCATAGAGGGAACCAACCTCAATATAATAAAGGCCATATACAACAAACCCACAGCAACCATCATTCCCAATGGTGAAAAACTGAAAGTATTTCCTCTAAGATTAGGAAGAAGACGAGGATATCCACTCTCATCACTATTATTCAACCCAGTTTTGGAAGTCCTAGCCATGGCAATCAGAGAAGTAAAAGAAATAAAAGGAATACAAATTGGGAAAGAAGAAGTAAAACTGTCACTGTTTGCAGATTACATGATACTATACATAGAGCATCCTAAAGTTTCCACCAGGAAACTACAAGGGCTAATCAATAAATTTGGTAAAGTTGCAGCGTGCAAAATAAATCCTCAGAAATCTCTGGCATTTCTATATACTAATGATGAAAAATCTGAAAGAGAAATTAAGGAAACACTCCCATTTACTATTGCAACAAAAAGAATAAAATACCTAGGAATAAACCTACCTAGGGAGACAAAAAACCTGTATGCAGACAACTATAAGACACTGATGAAAGAAATTAAAGATGTTACAAACAGATGGAGAGATAGACCATGTTCTTAGAGTGGAAGAATGAACATTGTGAAAATGATTATACTACCCACAGCAATCTACAGATTCAAGGCAATCCCTATGAAGTTACCAATGGCATTTTTTACAGAACTAGAACCAAAAATCTTAAAATTTGTATGGAGAAAAAAAGACCCTAAATAGCCAAAGCGGGTTGAGGGAAAAAACAGACCTGGAAGAATCAGGCTCCCTGACTTCAGACTATACTACAAAGCTACAGTAATCAAGACAATATGATACTGGCACAAAAACAGAAATATAGATCAATGGAACAGGATAGAAAGCCCAGAGATAAACCCACAAACCTCTGGTCAACTAATCTATGACAAAGGAGGCAAGGATATACAATGGAGAAAAGTCAGTCTCTTCAATAAGTGATGCTGGGAAAACTGGACAGCTACATGTAAAAGAATGAAATTAGAACACTCCTTAACACCATACACACACAAAAAAACTCAAAATGGATTAAAAACCTAAATGTAAGGCCAGATATTATAAAACTGTTAGAGGAAAACATAGGCAGAACACCCTAAAATGTAAATTACAGCAAGATCCTTTTGACCCACCTCCCAGACAAATGGAAATAAAAACAAAAATAAACAAATGGGACCTAATGAAACTTAAAACCTTTTGCACAACAAAGGAAACTACAAAGACAACCCTCAGAATGGGAAAAAATATTTGCAAACGTATCAACAGACAAAGGATTAATCTCCAAAACATATAAACAGCTCATGCAGCTCAATATTAAAAAAACAAACAACCCAATTCAAAAATGGGCAGAAGACCTAAATAGACATTTCTCCAAAGAAGACATACAGATGGCCGAGAAGCACATGAAAAGCTGCTCAACATCACTAATTATTAGAGAAATGCAAATCAAAACTACAATAATGTATCACCTCACACCAGTTAGAGTGGGCATCATCAGAAAATCTACAAACAGCAAATTCTGGAGAGGGTGAGGAGAAAAGGGAACCCTCTTGCACTGTTGGTGGGAATGTAAATTGATACAGCCACTATGGAGATCAGTATGGAGGTTCCTTAAAAAACTAAAGATAGAATTAACATATGACCCAGCAATCCCATTACTGGGCATATACCCAGAGGAATCCATAATCCAAAAAGAAACCTGCACCCCAATATTCATTGCAGCACTATTTACAATAGCCAGGACATGGAAGCAACCTAAATGCCCATTGACAGATGAATGGATAAAGAAGATATTGTACATATATACAATGGAAGATTACTCAACCATAAAAAAGAATGAAATTGAGTCATTTGTAGAGACGTGGATGGATCTAGAGACTGTCGTACAGAGTGAAGTAAGTCAGAAAGAAAAAAACAAATATCATATATTAATGCATATGTGTGGAACCTAGAAAAATGGTACAGATGAACTGGTTTGCAGGGCAGAAATTGAGACACAGATGTAGAGAACAAATGTATGGACACGAAGGGGGGAAATTGGTGGGTGGGGGGTGGTGGTGGTGTGATGAATTGGGATATTAGGATTGACATGTATACACTAATATGTATAAAATGGATAAATAATAAGAACCTGCTGTATAATAAAATAAAATAAAATTCAAAATTTCAACAAAAAGTATAAATTAACCTATATTTCAAGAACTAAAGGAAGGTATGAGAACAATGTGTAACCAAAGATATCATCAATAAAATGATAGAAATTATAATATTAAAAAAGAACAAAGTAAGTTTCTGGAGGTGAAAAGTTCACTAAATTAAATAAAATATTAGTAGTGTGACTCAACTTCAAGTTTGGGAAAGCATAAGAAAGAAAAAATGAACTATAAAATGTGAAATTGAGGTGTCCCTTGTGGCACAGTGGTTGAGAGTCCGCCTGCTGATGTAGGGGACATGGGTTCATGCCGCAGTCCAGGAAGATCCCACATGCCACGGAGAGGCTGGGCCCGTGAGCCATGGCTGCTGAGCCTGTGCTCCGCAATGGGAGAGGCCCGTGTGCCGCAAAAAAAAAAAAAAAAAAGAGATGTGAAATTGAAGTATCCCATCTTAAGTGCAGAAAGTAAAAATAATAAAGAAAAATGAACAGAGCCTCAGATACATGTGGGCATCTAACAAATATACCAACATATGCATAATGGAGGTCCAGAGGATGGAAGAGAAAGCGGCAGACAGGATATTTGAGGAAATAATGGCTGAAAAACTATTAAACTACACATCAAAGAATCTCAATGAACTCCAAATAGAATACCATCAAGGAAACATAATAAACTGTTGAAAGACAAAGAAAAAATAACTTGCAAGAGAAAAGCAACTCATCACAAATAAGTGATGCTCTATAGGATTTGCAGAAGATTTATCATCAGAAACCATGGAGGGCAGACAGCAGTAGAATGACATATTAGCAGTGCTAGAAGGATAATAGTGTACATCAAGAATTCAATGCCCAACAAAACTATTCTTCAAAATGAATAACAAAGACATGCCCAAATAAATAAAAGCTGAGAAAATATATAGCTAGCAGACCATCCCTTCAGTATAAGTAATATTAAAAAGAGTTGTTAAGGTTGAAATGAAAGAATACTAGGCAAGAACTTGAATCCACATAAAGAAATGAAGAGCACTGAGAAAGTTAACTAAATAAAAGACTGTATAAATATATTTCTCTTTGCAAATATTTTTTCTTCTGATTGAACAGACAACTGCATGAACAAATAAGTATAAACATGTGTTGTTGGGCACATGATACATAAAGATATGAGTTCTATGACTGACAGCACAAAGGAAGAAGTGAAGCTATACGGGAGCAAAATTTTGTATACTACCGAAATAAATTCATAATACCAAAACTATATTGTTATAAGTTAATATAGTAATTGTCATCCTTAGGACAACCACTGAAAGAATTCTAAAATCTATCATTGTAAAAAAAAGACAAAGGAACTAAAATAGGACAGTAGGAAATATGTATTTAACAAAGAAAACAGACAGTCAAAGAAAAATTGAGGAACAGACAGGACATAAGTGGAAAACAAATATCAAAGTGTCAGACATAAATCCTAAATACAACATATAGAAAATTATGAGATACAGCGAAAGCAGTACCCAGAGGGAATTTATAAAACAAAAAATATTTCAAATCAATAAACCTAACCTTCTATCTTAAGAATTCAAAAAAGAATAGTATCCCCAAACGAAAGTACATAGAAAGAAGAAAATTATAAATATGAGTGCAAATGAATGAAATAGAGAATAGAACACAACACAGAAAATCAAAGATACTAAGAATTGATTATTTGAATAGATTAACAAATTTGACAAACCTTTACCTAGACTGAGGTAAATAAGAGGTAAAACAAGAGGTAAACAAGGTAAAACCATTAAATCATTAAAATAAGAAATGAAGAAGGGAACCTGACTACAATCTTATAGAAATAAATGGGATCATAGGGTATAATATGAACAACCGTAAATCAACAAATTAGATAGCATGGAATAAACGGACAAATTTCTAGAAATATACAAGCTGCTGAAATGCACTCAAGGAAAAATAGAAAACCTGAATTGATTTGTGTTAATTAAAACATTCAATCTATAATCATAAACTTGCCACAAAGAAGCACCCAGGAACAGATGCTTTCTCTGGTAAATTCTACCAAACATTTAAACAACTAACAATAATTTTTCACAATCTATGAAACAAGTATCACCCCAATACCAAAACTATTTAAAAGATGTTACAACCAAAATATGCAGCCAATATTATGTATAAATATAGGTGTAAAAATCTGTAACAATTTAGTTGCCAGTTGAATACAGGAACATATAAGGCTAATTATATACCATTACTAAATGGGACTTGGGGCTTCCCTGGTGGCACAGTGGTTGGGGGTCCGCCTGCCAATGCGGGGGACACGAGTTCATGCCCCGGTCCGGGAAGATCCCACATGCTGCGGAGTGGCTGGGCCCATGAGCCATGGCCACTGAGCCTGCGCATCTGGAGCCTGTGCTCTTCAATGGGAGAGGCCACAGAGGTGAGAGGCCCGCGTACCAAAAAAAAAAAAAAAAAAAAAGGGACTTATCCCAGTAAGGTATAGGTTGTCTAACATACAAAAATCAGCAGAGAATTCTGGGAAGATGGCATAGTAGGAAGCACCAGGAATCTGTATTCCCACCTAAACAACAGCTGCACTGGCAGAATCTTTCTGATGTAATGATGGAACTATTTTGGAACTGTGGAGTCTATTGAAGTCTTGGAACTTCCAGGAGAAGGATTGGACAGTACTATGTGGTTAATTTAGATCCAGTTAGCTCCTAACATTGTAGCAGTTTTCCCTCATCCATCCCTCAGCTTACACACACTTTGTGGGAGCCAAGGTGGGCAAAAAAGACCGTGTCCTCCAAATATCAGGGATCTGTTCCCTGATTGTTCATTGTGGCTTCTGATCACAGTGGTGCAGACAAATACGTGGGCAGTAATTGTTGATGCATTTTCCCCCATGGTTGGAAACTCCTCCTTCTCCATCTGAAGTGACTCCCAGGAAATTCAAAGTCAGGCATCCTACCCCCTCACTTTGTTTTTCTCTTCTCTTCCTTTTGGGAGCCAGAATTAAGACTATGACATTCAAAAGTAAAGGCATGTAAGGGGATAATTATACAATGGCAACAAATGCCAGGGAAGTGGCTCATAAAAGACCTGAGGAAAACTTAAGTTTATACTTCAGGCTGACCCTTATCACAGAGACTGTCTAAAGCAATCAATAATAATAATAATAGGGCTTCCCTGGTGGTGCAGTGGCTGAGAGTCCGCCTGCCGATGCAGGGCACACGGGTTTGTGCCCCGGTCTGGGAAGATCCCACGTGCCGTGGAGCGGCTAGGCCCATGAGCCATGGCCGCTGAGCCTGCGCATCTGGAGCCAGTGCTCCACAACAGGAGAGGCCACAACAGTGAGAGGCCCCTGTACTGCAAAAAAATAAATAAATAAATAAAATAATAATAATAAAATCAGCAAACCCTGGGGAAGGGAAATAATCTGATTACCACATTATTAGATTCAAATATCCAGTTAAAAAAAAAAGACATGCAAAGAAACAGGAAAATATATCCCATTTAAAACAAAAAAAATAAATCAACAGACACTGTCACTGAGAAAGATTTGATGGTGCAATTACTAGAAAAAGTCTTTAAAAGAAGTGTCATAAAGATGATCAAAGAACTAAAGGAAGATGTGGAGAAAGTCAAGAAAATAATATGTAACAAAGTGGAATTATCAATAAAGAGACAGAACATCTCAAAAAAAAAAAGCAAAAAGAAATTCTGGAGCTGAAAAAATACAACTGGAATAAAAAATTCACTAGAGGGATCCAAAGCAGATTTGAGCAGGTCAAAGAAGGAATTAGCAAACTAAAATATAGAACAGTAGAAATTATTAAGTCCAAGGAATAGAAAGAAACAGGGTTAAGAATATATATACTATTGATACTATGTATAAAACAGAAAACTAATGAGAACCTATTGTATGGCACAGGGAACCCTACTCAGTGCTCTGCAGTGACCTAAATGGGAAGGAAATCCAAAGAAGAGGGGATATATGTATAGGTTTAGCTGATGCACTTTGCTGTAGAGAAGAAACTAACACAACATTGTAAAGCAACTATACTCCAATAAGAAAAAAAAAAAAAGAAAGAAAGAAAGAAAGGAAAAGTGAACAGTGCCTAAGGGACCTGTGAGTCACCATCAAGCTGACCAGTGAACACATTGTGTGAGTCTCAGGAGGGCAAGAGAGAGATAAATGAAAGAGAATGTTTGAATAAGTAATGGATGAAAACTTCCCAAATTTGATGAAATACATGTAGACAAACATCCAAGAAGCTAAACAAACCCCAAGATGAACTCAGATACCCACATTGCAACACATTATAATCAAACTTTCAAATGCCAAACCCAAAGAGAAAATCTTGAAAATAGCAAAAGAGAAACAATTTGTCACATACAAATTATCCTCAATAAGATTATAAGCAGATTTCTCATCAGAAACTTTGGAGACCAGAAGTCAGAGGGCTGATATACAGGCATACCTTGAAGATATTATGAGGTTGGTTCCCGACCACCACAGTAAAGTGAATATTGCAATAATTCAAGTCACATGAATTTTCTGGTTTTCCAGTGTATAGAAAAGTTGTTTACACTATACTGTAGTATATTTAGTGTGCAGTATCACTCAGCATTAAAAAATGCACATACCTTAATAAAAAATATTGTCAAAAAGTGCTAGCCATCAGCTGAGCCTTTAGTGATTCATAGTTGTTCTGATGAGGGAAGGTTTGAAATATTGCAAGAATTACCAAAATGTGACACAGAGATACAAAGTGAGCAAATGCTGTTGGAAAAATGACACCGATAGATTTGCTTGATGCAAAGTTATGAAAAACCTTCAACTTGTAAAAAATGAAATATCTATAAAGCAAAATAAAGTGAAGCAATATAAAACAAAATATGTCTATTTTTAAAGTGTTAAAAGGAAACAACTGTCAACCAAGAATCCCATATCTGGCAAAACTGACCTTCAAAAGTAAAGGAAAAATTAAGACATTCACTGATAAACAAAAGCTTAAAGGGTTCATTATCACTAAACCTTCCCTGAAAGAAATGCTCAAAAGAGTCCTGCAGGGTGAAAACAAAGGACAAGAAAATAACTCAAGCTGTATGAAGAAATAAAGATCTCAATAAAAGTAAATACATAGACAATTATTAAAGCTATTATTACTCTAACAATAATTTGTAACTCACTTTCTGTTTTCTACATGATTTAACAGAGTAATGTATTAAAAATATATTAATCTAAAAGCTAGTATTATTGTAACTTTGATATGCCTCCACACTTTGGTTTCTATATAAAAAAGACTAATGCATTTAAAAGAATTATGTTTTTTGTTACAAAATATACGAAGATGTAATTTTGTGACAACAATGAAAGGAGTGGGGACAGAGCTTAAAGGAGCAGAATTTTTATATGTTATTGAAGTTAAACTAGTATAAATTCAAATTAGGATGTCTTAACTTTAGGATATTAAATATTATGCCTGTGGTAACCAAAAATAAAAAAAAATAGCTATGGAACACTACAAAAGGAAAGAACATAGAAATTTTAAACTTCACTGCAAAAATCAACAAAACACAAAATAGTATAGTAATGTGGGAAATGAGGGACAAAAAAAGCTATAAGGTATACAGAAAACAAATAGAAAAATGATAAAAGGTAGTCCCTACTTGTCAATAATTATTAAATGAAAATGGATTAAAATCTGCAATCAAAAGACAAATTTACAGACTGGATAAAAACACATGATCCAACTATATATTGTTTACAAGAGATTCATTATAGATCTAGAGACACAAATGCATTGAAATTGAAAAGATGCAAAAAACAAATAAATAAATAAGTAACTTATATTGAATCCTTAGTGTTCACAGAAATTGGGCATAATGTTGCCCATGGCTTACTCCATATGGTCTTCCAAGAACCCTTTGAAGGAAATCACTGTTATTCCCATTTCACAGATGTGGAGGTTGAGAGTTAGAGATGTTAAATAAGTAACAAAATGTTATACTCCCACAAAATATCAGAACTGAGATTCAAAACCAGGTCTCTTAGATGACAAGCTGCATGTTTTTAATCACTGCTGTACTAATGATCCTAAGATTATAATTATGGATGCATATTAAGACAGTGTAAATATGCTGCCATCTTAACATTTGTGCATAGGATAAACCACAGCTTATTATTTTCACTGAATTATGTAAGTTTTATTTCATGAACAAACATAAATGAATACATAAAAAGAAAGGATGAAAAAACTTATTCCATGTAAATAGCAGTCAAAAGAGTGCAGGGTTGGCTATACTAATATCAGACAAAATGGGTTATAAATCAGAAAAGTTTATGAGACAAAGAACATTATATATATTAATACAATGCAGCAAGAAGATGTAACAATTATAAACATTTACATACTAATAATAAACCATCAAAATATAGGAAGTAAAAACTGACAGAATTGAGGAGAAAAATAGGCAGTTCTACAATAATAGATACTTCAATACCTTACTCTCATTAATGGGTAGAACAAGCAGACAGAGATAAGTAAGGAAATAGAGGGCTTAAACAACACAATAAACCAAACAGGTCTAATACACATATACAGAACACTGTCTAGTAACAAAGCATATTCTTCTTAAGTGTATATATGTTAGCCCACAAATTTAGTCAAACAGATTTAAAAAGTAGAGGTCAAAGTATCTTCTCTAGCCACAAAATAATGAAGATAGACATCAACAACAAAAGTAAAACTGAAAAATTCACAAAATTTCGAAAATTAAATAACTGACCCTTAAACAACCAATGCATCAAAAAAGAAAACACATAGGAAATTAGAAAATATGTAGAGATGAATGAAAATGAAAACACAACAAACCAAAAACCTATGGAATGCAGCAAAAGCAATTCTAATGGGGAAATTTATAGCTATAAATGGTCAAAGAAATGTAAGAATACCAATAAGCACATGAAAAAATGCTCAAAATCTTTCATCATTAGGAGAATACAAATCAAAACCATAATGAAATACCACCTCACATACACTAGGAGGGCTATATTAAAAATCATGGGCAATAGCAAGTGATATCAAGGATGTGAAGAAGTTGGAACTCTCATACATTTTTGATGGGAAATGTAAAATGATGTAGTTATTTTGAAAAACAGTTTGGTAGTTTCTCAAAAAGTCCTCTAAACCTAGAGGGCCCGGCACTTCCATTCCCAGGCTTAATAATCAACTGTTGAGAACTTACGACTAAGACTAAGCAAACCTTGTACATGAATATTCATAGCAACATTATTCATAACAGCCCAACAATGGAAAGAACCAATATGTCCATCAATTGATGAATGGAGGAATAAAAATAGTATACCAATCAATGGAATATTATTTAGGCATAATATGGAACTAAATAATGATACATACTATCCATGGATGAAGCTTGAAATATTATGCTAAGTGAAAAAACTAGACACAAAAGGATACATACTCTAGGATTCCTTTATTTGAAATTTCAAGAACAGGCAAATATATAGTGACAGGAATAGTCTTTGCCTGGGGTTGGGATTAGGAATATAGGAAGTGACTGATAATAGGTAAGTTTGTTTTAGGGAAGATGAAAATATCCTGGAATTAGATACTAGTTTGCTTTCACAACCTTGTCAATACAATAAAAAATACTGAATTATGCACTTCAAAAATGTTTATTTTGGGGCTTCCCTGGTGGCACAGTGGTTGAGAGTCTGCCTGCCGATGCAGGGGACACAGGTTCATGCCCCGGTCCGGGAAGATCCCACATGCCGCGGAGCAGCTGGGCCCGTGAGCCATGGCCGCTGGGCCTGTGCATCCGGAGTCTGTGCTCCGCAACGGGAGAGGCCACAACAGTGAGAGGCCTGTGTACCGCAAAAAAAAAAAAAAAGTTTATTTTGTGGTATGTGAGTTATATCTCAATAAAAAAAATTATGAGAGAAAAAATGATGTGCCAAGTAGAGTGACAAATGTCCTAAGAACATAAGGTTATCATATGTATAACTTACTTTAGCAAAATATCTCATGATTGTCAGATGTTTCAATGTGTTCTGAATATATCTGATACTTAAACAGTTTTCTGAAATGATCATGGAAATTAAAATTATCTCCATTTTGCAAACATAGAGACATAAAGTCTCTAGGTTAACATCACACTATGTGACTTGGACAAAATTCAAGACTGCTATTTTATAGAGACATTGCTCTATTATGCCAGTTAGAAGTGTTCTCCAATAAAACACTAAATTTAATTCTGACCATTTTAGCAGCCAAGCACAACATTCAAATATATTTTATATTTACTATTGTTAAATAAAAGGATATATATATTATCATATACATAAAATTCGCTTTGACCCTAATTTTTACAAAAAAACAATTGATCATGTTTTTAGAAATAAGATGTGCACAGATTCAATTCTCTGTTATCTATGTTAGTAGAGGAAATCATAGATGGAGGGCAAGATGGGGTCTGTATATGTCAGGAATGTTTAAAAAATTATGAAAGTAGGATAGACAGTAAACCACAGACAGTAGTCAAGTCTTTGACAATCTGCATTTTATTTTACTAAGTGTGGCAGTTGCCACTTAGTTTCAGAGAACTATTGTAATGAGGGAAGTAGCTCTTGTATTAGCAAATCTGTAGATTTTTCAAGAAAAGCTGGGACTATGGATATTAATATAAAATCTCCAGATTGATAAATACTCTTTTCACAATTTTTAAACACTGATCAGGCCAAACAGCACATTTCTAGTGAATACTTTTGTATTTAACTTTGTGATGCCTGTTCTAAGATTGGTGCATAATAAATGCATCACATTTTTTTTGTCTTAGAAATACAAACACTGGTTGCACTGTTTCTAGCACTAATGTTCTTTTAAGGCTAAGACGATAGAAAAATATACATGTTACATACTGGAAAGAAAGCCTACAGATTATTTAAAGAAATAAAGTACTGTATTTGCAAATCAAATCTTAAAACGTATATAAAAATACATTATGACTAAGTTGGACTTATCGCAGGAGTGCATGATTCACATCAATAGACCAAAGGGGAATATATAATTATTGAAATAGATACAAAATGATCTGCAAAAATACCAAAAATCATGATTAAAAATTAAACTTACCTTGAAATAGAACTGAATTTCTTTAATAGGTTAAAGTGTATCAACAAACATTCTATATCAAAAGTCACACACACTGAAAAAACATATATATTTTTTAAAATCAGGAATTAAAAAATGGTGTCTACCAACCCAACTTCTATCAACACTAAGCTGGAGGATCTACATAGAGGGATAATAAAAAATATAAAAAAGAAAAGCAAAACAATAAAATAATAAATTAGTCATATTAAAGAAAAATACATTATTCAGAGATCCTGTGATTCTCTACTCAGAATGTAAACAATCTACAGTTAAATTATTAAATGAAGAAGAGTTTAATGTTCACTATATATAATACATATATTAAAAATCAATTAAAATTTATTTTATACTCTAGCATTAGAAGTATAACCTTAAACTCTTACACAATTTAAAAGGTATAAATTTATTAGAATCAGTATATTTAAAAAGATTTATAGAGTCCAAGTAAACAAAGAATTAGAGATATTATTTAAAAACACATTTTTCTGAAGATATCAATTTTGTTTATATTAAATTATAAAGTCAGTGAAATTCCATTCAAATTCTTTAAACTGTTTATTTCTGGTAGAACTTTGCAATCAGTTCTACTTTTTTTTTTCTTTAATGGAAGATCAAAGGACTAAAAAGAACAAGACAATTTTGTAGAAGATAAAGGCTCAAGATATTAGGACTTACCACAGAGCAGTGGTGAGTAATACTATGTAGTTTTGTAACAGAATAGACCGAGTAAGACCAATGGAGCAAAATAGACAGCATAGAATACAACATATGCATAAATGAAACTTGATATGGCAGTGACGGCATTACAAATCAGTGGAGATGGGAGGGCCCATTCAAGGAACACTGCTGCAGCAACTGATTTTCCATAAGAAAAAATATATATATAATTAATTTCTTCTCATCACAGAAAATAATTTCAGATGATGAAATATATCACTGTAAAAGTCAAAACATTAAATTTTGAGAAGAAAATATGTGCAAATATTCTCATCTTGGAATAAGAAAGAATTTCTGAAACATACCACAGAGACCAATGGCTCCGTATGAGCCATAGCTGCCATTTCACTTCTCACATCAACTCCTAAGAGTCTCCGAATAGTCTCCCCTTTGCTCATTTTGCTCCAGCCACATTTACTTCCATAGGGTTCCTCAAATACATAGTGATTTGCATGATTGATGCTTTGTCTATCAAACCTTGGATCAAATGTCATCATTTCAACAAGACCTAAACAGGTTACCTTTTTTAAAATTGCAACTGTCCTTAACTTTTACTTCAGTAATGCTGATCCTTCTACCCTAGACTATTTTTAACTTATCCTTGTAGAATTTATAACTTCCTAACATGCTACGTAATAACACTTATGATGTGATTTTTTAAAAAATTCAGTTTCTCTCTCTTACTGTAATATAAGCTCCAAGAGAGCAAAGATCTTTGTTTTCTTCAACTAATGTACCCCAGACAACCAGAACTGTAACAAATATTAAGATCAATAAAATTTTCCAATTTCATTAACCTTTTTTAAGTCTTTTGCCTGCATTTTTTTTCTCTTGTGTTAATAAATTATCAGTCATAACAGCATGCAGATATTCTTTCATATTTTTGGAAAAGCTATACTGTCTTGCTTTTCAGATTTATATATTAAATTCCCTGGAATTCATTTCTATGCCTTAGATTTTATCTAAAAGTCTCCATCTCTGCATAATCTAGCATATTAGGCAGCTAGTAAGCATTTTGCTAAATGACTGTGTGATTGAATGAAAGAAGTCTCAAGATTTGTATGAATACTGTTGTGCTTTTACAACCTTAGTTTATTCAAAAAAAATTTACATTTGAAAATCTCTGTATCTCAGACTATGGGACACTTATTTTTACATTTTGTTTTTAAAAGGGACAGGTTTTTCCTTCACAAAATGATATAAATGTCAAATGAAAATTTTCATTATATTTGCTGTCATCTCATCCAAGAATTTAAGAATAGTATATTAATGGATGCTATAGATTTACCTAGTGTGACCCTTGGAGTAATTTGATTTTAACAGAAGGATAGGCCTATATAAAATATAGTAGAAATTTCCCTAGGTAGACTTTAAAACTGACCTTTCATGAAAATAATTTAGAATTCCATTTTATCATCTTACTGGTACAGCTCCTTGTAATTCCAAAATAGTTAAAGCTTGTTTGTAGACTTAATACTGGTTACAACAGAAGTAATATGTAAATAAAGGTAATTCATTTAAAAGTATAAGAGATTTTACCAATAAAATTCAATTTTCCAAAACTGTCTATATCAATGATAGTGTTGGGACAAGTGGACAACAATTGCAGACGAATATTTTGAACAAATTCACAGTATTTGGATGACAAATTCTTGTACAGTTTTTAAAATTCCACTTGTTAATTTATAGTTACAATTTAGATATCTCTTTCTTCAAGAATTTTACCATCTCTTTTCATCCAAGATGATATTGTTATGATTTGGACCCAAGTGCTAGTACACCCCAAGTTCACCAGTAAGCAAAAGACAGCTGCCACTGTGAGTTAAATATAATTTGTATCTTTCCAAGAGGGAATTCTTGAACAGCACAGTCAATACAAGGTCAGCAAAATGCTTCTGAGTTTCACAGTTCATTGGGGAAATCAGCAGACGGGCTGGCTACAGCTGGAACATATGCTAATCACCCTGGCTTCAGTTGCAATTTCTGCCGTGAGATATCTTAGGGTTGCCATTATTAAAAATGCATCAGACTCCAGTAGTCACCTTCTAGCTCTTAGATACTAAAGGCCATGCCAGCAATTTAGAGGAATTTGATGTCAAAGGTAGTGAGATAGGTCAACTGGCAAAGCGAGTTTTATGAGGGTCTTGCATGCAATGTAGGCAACAAGGTCTAGGCTACTTTCCTTTTATTGCTTGTATTTATCAGAAGTCCCACTTCACTTCCATGAATATAGCATAAAATCATTTTTATCATGCTGCTTAAGTATAAATTCCCAGAGTATGTTATCTGCTGTAGCCAGTGTCTTGAATAAAGATTGCTCACAGTATTTATTTAGCTGTTTTTCTGACCCTGCATGTTATGATATGCCCACAATGGATACTGTATAAGTGAATTTATAATTATTAAATATAAATACTATAGTAACCTTTCTACATTCATGTCTTGCAAATGTTAGTCACATGTGTAAGAGACAAGGAACAAGATGATGCAATATATTTTGTTTCTTAATTACAATAAGATGGCTTCAGAGAAATGGTTGTCAAATAGAGGAACTTGGATTCTTTATGTTAAATAACCTATGCTCTCCCTCATTTCTGTCATTTGCATTGGTTATACCTTTGTAATGGAAGAGCACTTTACCAGTAAAATTAAAAGTCTTAATTTCTAACAAGATTGATGAATTTCTTGCAGGGTAAGACCACAGAGTAAGTACTAACTGTCCTGATAAATTACAAAATACCCATGGGATGATACTGTAATTTTTACTTTATTTTTTATATTGACACAATGTAGAATCTTCCCAATCAGGGCTTTGTATGTATCACAATTTTTATATGAAAACAATTACAAACACAATTAGAGAATAAAGACATGTTAGCACTGTGCCTAGTATCAATTAAATATTTGATTGATGAATGAAAAAGGAATGCAGTCTTCCCAGTCCTCTTGGTTGCTAAAGCATGTGAAGCCAGGGTAAACTTTCCTCGAAGGCATGTGCTGACATCAACAGCAAAGCCACTGAAAAATTATAAGTTCTTTCTTCTGAGTAGACAGTGTTTCCATTTGTTTTGAAAGTTTTATTTTGCTCTTGATAAAACTTTGGCTTTTAAAAGGACAGTACAAGTAACACTTAAAACAAAAGTATTCAGAGTAACTAAATTGAGATTTAGCTTATACTTTCTATCACCTGAGAAAATTTGTTGCAGATGGAGGGTCTTGACTTGGATGTTGCAGACTGCCCAGGTGTCCTGGGATGTGAACCCAGCAACTCAGAGCCCAAGCAGTACATGCAGTGCCTCAGGGAGGACTAGGCAATCAGTGACCCCTTGGAGGTTGTGGACTAAGCAACAAAAATCTAGTTATAAATGAATCAAATAGGTTACTGCTCCTCAGATCAAGTGCAGGAAAAAAAAAGGTGCATGGAATTACTTTCCCACAAAATTACTGGTGCCTATAATTGTACTTTGTTGATGTGTGTCCCCATTTTGATAGCATATGGAAATTTTGCTCTAAATTTACCTGCATAGAAAGTCTAAGATCAAATGCACACTGTGTGATTTAGAAGTGGCTATTCTAGCAGCTATTTCAATTATGTCATAGAGTTTGAAGTTGGAACTACAGGAGTTCTATAGAACTGTGCTTCCTTTCCGGTGGGTGCAGATGGGTGACATATTCATTTTTGAGGATAAAGAGGATTTCATCGGATATTTTTGGCCAGGAAAAAAAAAAAGGCTCTAGGTAAGAAGTTCAGGGTCTTCATTCTGGGAAATTTTATTTAACATATGGTCTTATGGCATTATGTTTTTCTGTTGTGTAAGCTTTTTCACTGAATATTGTGGGTATTTTCTAGCAGAATGAGAGGACAGTTGTTAGGTCACTAAATTCAACCCAACTACATCTCAAAAAGAATATGCCATCTGTGCCAACTAAATAGAGGACACTATTGTAAATTGGGTTTTTCATTTCTTAAATCATGTGGATTTGTGTATGTGTGTATTGGGACATGTATGTGTGCAATATAAAATACAATATATATTTTAAAGAGCATACACATTTCTACATAGTTTTGTCAGATGCATTTAAATCTCATTTGCTATCAATTTAAGTATGCAAGTCAATACTTGTGGTGTAAATAGCATTATTGTAAATCAATCTTTCTGGTCTTTAATTTGAGAAAAAGTGAAGAAGAAAAAGTCACTAAACAAAGATGCAAGATTTCTGGAAGATTTCAGTTTATGCTTTCGGTTTTCAATTTTCTTGTCTGATTTTGGTACTGTAATACGTCATTCAGGGGACTTCTAACTAAATATTTCATATTGATTAAATGAAATGATATTTATAAATATTTAACACAAGCCATGATATAAGAAAAATGTTCAATGAATGTTTGCTCTTCCCATTCCTTTGTTTCATTTAGATCAAACTCTACTATGAACTTCCCTAACAATTCATATTCTAATACTGTATGCTTAGTCAAGATTTAAGATTTCTTCCCATTTTAGATTATGGGTTTTACATAAAAGAGTTTGGTTTACTTTTGATTGGGTGGAATGGAACATGTGTTCAGAGACTGCTTCCCTTTAGAGCTACTAAAAAAACCCTGAGGTATATTATTTATATGTATATATTTATGATATATATGTATATAAAATTTTAATATATGATAATCATTATCTCATGTATAATATGATAATGATTATCATATAAATGAGATAATTTTATATGTAAATATGAGAAGAGGAGATAGTGATAGATCTCTGGAAACATCTTTAAATTATGTATAATATATGTCATTATCTTCAGAATTTAAAGATGAGGTTACTGAACAGTATAAATGAGTCTATTTGGTCAATGGAATTCACACACATAATACAAATGACAAATGCTTTTGATTAGGATAAAATACTTTGTGCAACATTGTTTTGAGAATGTGTAGATCTTTTCAAAATATTTGCAAAAAATCCAAAGCTTTTAATGTTCCCCAAGCAGGTCTCGTTTATGGCATCCTCAAATTTATTTTGATGTATTATTGACATATAATTGTGTAACAGAAAAATATAGGCTTGAAGTCTAAGTTATAATCCCACTATGTTATAATCCTCTATGTCAGAGACTTATCACCAAATATTTCAATTTCCTATTTAGTCTATGATCTCCTACAATGAACTGTAACCTATTTCAGGGCATTCTTGACTACCTTTATCTATCATTGTATTCCCAGCCCTGGCATTACATTTGATGCACAGTAAATCATAAATGTTATTAGTGAATAATCAATTAATGAGTGGTCATGACACTTTCTGAATCTTAGTTGTCTCAACTTGTATGATTGGTATACTATTTTATTTATTTATTTATTTATTTATTTATTTACTTATTTATTGGACGCCCTGAAGCATGCGGCATCTTGGTTCCCCAACCAGGGATCGAACCTGTGTCCCCTGCAGTGGAAGAGTGAAGTCTTAATCACTGGACTGTCAGGGGAGTCCCCTAATATACTATTTTAAAGCAATATTTTAAATGATAAAGCTATCTAGTATCAAAAAGATATTTGATTTTTTTTGCTTTTAAACAATATATTAGTATCAACAATCATTTCCTAAGTTCAATGTATCCAAGTATTAGAGAAAAAAATTTCCTGACAAAAGTTAGCGTTTTTTCCAATGACATCTAAGCCCATGTAACATTAACTGCAAATAATAGTCTACTTGAACACTGATTTAAGAGGGTAGAATGCTTCACACTTTATACACTTAATATTATTTTAATATAACTGTCATAAAGGAGCGGGCAAACTTACTTACTAGTCCTGGTAAAATGCAATTAGAAACATAGAGCTTCATGGTACAAGGGACAAATATCCAAAGGAATTTGTGTGATTTTGTGATCCAAAAGAAAAGCTAGTCAGTAAAACACTGAAGTAACCTAATCTAGGGAAATAAAAGGCATAGACCATAGAAAGACGCCTCATCTCACCAAGTAACCACTGATTCCCATCTGAAAATGCCCCATTACTCAAAACAAAACATCTGGATATCATCAATGATTTTTAATATCAACTTTAAAATGCTTCCCAAGGGACTGCCCAGGTTAAAGGAGAATATTAGGATATTCTTTTTCCCAAATGGTCTTCTCTATCTCACCTCTACCCACCTCTCTCAAAAGAGACTGATAGGCAAGCTTCCCCGGAAGATGGAATTCACTGTAATGACACAAATCCCCAGAAAGTTTAGAAGTAGGAAGAGGAAATTAAATTTTTTGTGTCAACTTTCTACTTATGAAAGAGGCCAAAGACAGGAAGGTGCCAATGAAATTACTGTGCAGGGAGATTTCACTACAGAAAAGTTGTTTATTAAAAGGAATCAGAAGGGAATGTTAGAATTGTAGAATTACTGTAGGAATTATGTATTAACAATTTCTGTAAGTATTTGTTTTAGAGATTATAGAAGTAATATATATTTAATGTGGGCGACTTGAAGAAAAATGTAGCTCAATTTTTACAGCATTTTAACTTTAATGTTTAATTTAATGTTAATTTAATTAATATTTTAATGTTTCCTTTCAATTCTTTCTTTTAATATTTTAAGATCATTTGAAATATATGCCTCTTTCCTATTTAAAACATATATTTAAAACATTTACTTTGATATATCTCTTACATACAATTTTAAAGGCTCTGTAACATCCCAGAGTCTTTGGGAAAGCACACACTTGAGAGGTCTTTCTTCTCTATAAAATGGATTGTGTTCACCATAATTAATGTTAACTAAAAGAAAAACACACAATATAAGAACTGTGAGTTTCAGTTTTATTCAGGGACTTTACTGAGAATTATAACCCAGGAAACAGTGTCTTGGTAGCTCTGAGAGAACTGCTCCAAGTAGGTAGGGAGAGAAGCCAGTATGTATATGATTTTTTGGCTAGGGAATACATGCAGTCAAGCAAGCATTTCCATAAGAGGTTACTCTTAGTAACAAGAAACAGATATCTCAATGATTTTAATGCTTTTCTTTGTATGGGAAGATGCAACAATCTGAGTTCATTAAAATTCTTCCTGAAATGTACATTTAACTATCTAATGCCTGTTTTTCTGAAATGCAGAGTCCCTCATCCTGTTTTTAGTCCTGAATTTCTCACAGGGTGCACTGCTGGTCAGTGTCTACAGTGGCTAATGATTCAATCCTTGTAGAACTGGATGGTGGGCAATATCCTTTGTTTTACACTAATTTCTGATTATTTATCATCTTTTTTCACTTCTGAGACACACTGAAAATTTATCAATGACCTTCAAAATGTATTAATAAAATTTATTAGTGCCCACTTCTTCATTTTCTGATATCTCTGGTTATACCAGAGATATAACAGTTTGCATTTTGGGGTCTTTTTTCTTATTTTGTGTTTATTCTTTTTACTATATATCCATGTTTATACAAAAATAAACAAATATGTTTGACAAAGAGAACCATATATTACGAAAAATGGCTTTGAAAATAAACTTTCAGAGTTTAATTCTAGCTACACTACTTAGAAAACTGCATGATTTTGAACAAGCTATTCAACCTCCTCAGGCTTTATTTTTCTCATCTATAAAATGGGAAAAGCTTTAGTGTTTATCTCCTAGGATTGTTGTAATTATTTAATAAAATTATGTAAATAAATGTTCTTAAAAGAGTCTACAGATATTAAGTATTCAGTACAAATAGCTATTATTTGTATCATTAGTACTGTTATATATAAACTACTTAACACTAGAGTCAGATACATAATTTTAATATTTAAATGCACAGGAAGTTAAAACCAGTAAATCTGAGGCACAATTCTTATAATTAACTGGATGATGTTCTCACAGTAGTGAAATATATGATAAGGCACAGACACAAATGCTGAACCTCATCGACTGCATTAAAGTTGAAAAAATATCTAAGAACCGATAGCAATATCTTTCACTTTGAGGCAAGTTAATATTTTGCCTTATTTTTAAATTCCTTCTTGACTACTAAATCTCTGGTGTGTGTTTAATGTGAAAGTAGAAATCATTTGAGTTCAATTATTTTTGTTTTTGAAAATGCTAATATGCGAATAGTGCTATATAGGTTTTTTTCTTTTTATTCCTATATTAATGTAAATATTTGTAATAGAGATGATCTATTAAGCCATGTCCCAGACACTTTAAATATTTTCTGTGTTAGCCTTACACACACTGAATACGTTGAGATCATTTGATTATTACTATGGAGAGATGATTTATAAAAGTATAAATTAAGTCTATCCCTGTTTTAAGCCTGATGAAGGATGCATTAACAAACAAAGATGGATGAGTAAGAGAGAAAAAAAGAGATGGGAGGGAGGGAGGAAGAGAGACATCTGTATATCTGGGTAGAGATGTTATAACAGTTGCTGATTTTCTTAAATTAGGAATTTAAAATGCACGAATTAGCTATTTGACTTCAGACAAATATTGCAATTTCTCAATGACATTCTCCGTTATAAAAATGAAACAATATTCTCAATCATTGGGATATTGTAATTGTCGTACTGGGGGTATGGGAATGCACATAAAAATAGCAAACCATTATAAAAAAAATTTGTAATCTTAAAAATTGCAGTTTTTTAAATAGAACATATTTCATGCTATACATTTGGATGGTTTCACTAAGGTAAAATTATATTTAAAAAAAAGAAAAAAAACTTAGAGAAAAAGTATGTTAAAAGAACTTGGTTAAGGAACAATAGAGAAAGGAGTCTGTAACTTTTCAGGAAAATATATTGGAAATGTGTATGTCAAAAGGTAAATTGAAGTAGCATTGCATCGGTACCAGTCAGGGTTCTGTCTCCATTTTTTTTTTTTTTTTTTTTTTGTGCGTTGAGCAGGCTCAGCGGCCATGGCTCACAGGCCCAGCCGCTCCGCGGCATGTGGGATCTTCCCAGACCGGGGCACGAACCCATTTCCACTGCATCGGTAGGCGGACTCTCAACCACTGCACGACCAGGGAAGCCCTCTGTCTCCTTTTAACGTATGATTTAATCCACTAATCTTCAGGATCTTTTCTGAAACATTCAGTGACTGATTCTTTGTATATCAACTATTAATCTCTTTCCAGTATATGGTTGTCCTTTCCCCAGTGAGAGTTTTGAGGGAAATAGATTTTCATTCATGCACTCGAAAAATTTGAAATGAATTTTTGTGTGAATCAGGTACTTTTATAGGAAGTAGAAATACAGAAAACTTAAATAGTACCTGAAAAAAAAAAAACTGGTTAGGAAGATATATAAACATTTAATTACATTACTGTATCTAAATGTCGAATGCTGTTGTGTGCAGTTCACTACAATAATAGAGCATTAATAACACTACTTAGAAGAGTTGTGGATGGCTTCACAGAGGAAGGAGCATGCAAATTTGAATTTGAGTAATGATCCAAAATGACATTTTTCTTTTAATTTCTGTTCAATCACAAAAAATTAATGACAAAATAAAAACTTAGATGAAGCTGGTTTACCTTGCCATAAACACAAATGTGGAAGTGAAATGCATAGAGATTAAAAAAAAAATTGCAAATTTAAATCTCAAAAGATGAACTTTGTACTCAATAGAAGGGCTTTTTCTCTTAAGAATAAAAACATTATATTTCGTTTGTTATTATCTCTTTTTATTTAAAACAACTAGTATTCAGATTATCATTGTTATATGTGATCAACTATAACAAGAACTTAAGTCAAAAACTTTAATGGGAAAATAGATTGAGGTACAATATGAGCTGCAAGAAAAAAAATAGAGTACTTTTTCTTAGTGTTTGCTTTTGCAATATAGATTTTTCTAGGAGTTGTATATTCTCAATTCAAAACATCTGCAGGGGACTTCCCTGGTGGCGCAGTGGTTGAGAGTCCACCTGCTGTTGCAGGGGACACGGGTTCGTGCCCTGGTCCACGAGGATCCCACATGCTGCAGAGCGGATAGGCCCGTAAGCCATGGCCGCTGAGCCTGTGCGTCCGGAGCCTGTGCTCCGCAACGGGAGAGGCCACAACAGTGAGAGGCCCATGTACCGCAAAAAAAAAAAAAAAAAAAAAAGAAAGAAAAAAATCTGCAGGAATCTAAAATCAGAGCTCACGTTGCCATTATAAAACAAGTAAACAAGTATACTTGACTCAGTGTCAACCCTTATTAGGATAACACTATTTCCTCTGATACAGGGAAATATGTTTGTAGGACAGTGGCTTACAAGTTTTTCCTTCCTGGACCCCTTAGTAATGATATAAGCTATTCTCACTGTTTTCCCACATTACTGAAAGGTAATTTCAGTACTGAAATTCTCACTGTTTCTCACTCTAAGCTATTCTCACTGTTTTCCCACATTACTGAAAGGTAATATATAGCTGCTTCTGAGACTCTATGACTTCGAAACCCCTGAATACCAAATTACATGTTTTCATCACTTTACATTGGTAAAGAAAAATCTGCTATCAGCATGATCCCAGGAGTGGAATGTTCCAGTTAATCAGATATTCTTATGCTCTACTACTTCTTTCATTCTCCAAATCAGTCTTTCAGATTCCCACCCCTTCCACAGATGCCCCTAGGCTATATTTCCATATGTCAATGGTTAATATAAGAAAATCAGATTTTACATCCTCTGTATTCTTCATTCACTGACTCTATGACTCAGGTAATTAACCTAGTGACTGTGATTTTAGTTTTTTTTTTTTTTTTTTTGAAAAATGAGGATAGAAATGATATCTCTCTACCTCGTCAGATCAATGTATAGAGTATTACTGACAATGCAGAAGTCTCTTTTATGCCTAGTCATATATTATTATGGTCTTCATTTGCATTTCTCCGATATGCTTATCAGATTTTTAAATATACTCTTTTTGTAAAGACTTGTTCAATATTTTTGCCAATTTTTGAGGTGACTGTCTCTTATTAATTTTTGGAAATTCCTTACATATTCTACATATGAGTCCTCTCTCTGATATATGTATTGCAATATCTTTTCCCTTTATTTAACTGACCTTATATTCCCTTATTGGTGTGCTTTGATGATTATGCATTTAATTTTATAAAGGTCTATTTATTTATTTTTTCCTTTATTGTTAGTGCTTTCTGTATCCTGTCAGAGACATGTTACCCTCACCTCTGCAAGGTAATAAAGATGTTCTCGTATGGTACCATTCAAGGAACTGCTTTACCTCTTCCATTTATGTCTATAATCCATGTGGAATTTATTTCTGTATATTGCATACTGTATTTGATTTTTCCATGTAGATATTCAATTGATCTAGATATGTAAGACGTGTTTTCCCTACTTCAATTGTTTTCACTAGTGAAGTCATCTTGTGCTATAGTTATTTGAGGAAAGGTTCTTAGTAATAGCCTAATTTTTGTAAATAGACACAGGATTTTTCAGATATTCCTATTTATTCTTATATCAGGTTTTATAAGTTATATTCTTCTAGATTAATTTTCACTTTATATGAGTTATTTTCTTTGTTAACATGAAGTTACTCTCCTTTTGGTTTTGTTCTTTTCTGTCTATGGTGATGTACATTTTTATATTCTTTATATTGATAATATGTATATCCCAGTTTGATTAGTCTATGAATGTATCATTTGTATTAATCTTTAAAATAAAAAAAATTATCTTTTCATTTTTTCTATTAGTATTGATTTGATGTTAATTTCCTTTCTTTTATTTATATAGATTATGTTTCAGCACTATCTTTAATGCATAACATTCCTTCTCTATATAAGCTTTATTGTCACAAGCTTGGATATATATTTTTTCATTTATATTCAGTTGAAAACATTTAATAAATTCTTCTATGACTTATTTTTGACCCATGAATTAGGTAAAGACACATTACTTAATTTCCAAATATTCTGAGTTTTCAAATTATTCTTATTGATTCCCTGTTTAATTCTAGTATAATCAGACTACATATTCAGTATCAGTATAAAACTTTGAAATTAGTTGAGCAAAATTTTGGTAATTGTTCCACAGTCACTTAAAAAGAATGCACATTCTACAGAATGTCCCATATTCTCTAAGCTATCAAATCCATGGTTAATTCCCATTTTTAATTGAAGATATTAACATCTTCCCTACTAGCTTCATTGCCATCACTATTTAGAGTACCAATTCCCATATTTCCAACGAACACCCTATCCTCTCAGTTTCTTTACCTCATGCCAACACAATTCACCTCAGTCACCTACTTCCATGGTCTTACTCTAAGCCAGAGTTTCTTATCATCTTGCTGTGGTGGTGTGTATTTGTGTCATCATTAAGATACTGGTATATTCCTTTGGTCACAAAGGCAGCTGTGTGGGACTGTGAGGGCCACAGCCCAGAATCTTGCCACCCTTAGATGAAAGGAACCCTTTCTACAGTTATCTGCTGCTATGTTCTATATGTCAGTCTTGTTAATTTCATGGTTTAAGTTTTCTATATTCCAAAAGGTAGTTTTCTATACTTGTTACTAAGGAACATTTGTTAAAATTTTCAAGTGTAATTTTAGATTAGTTAAATTCATTCAGCTAATTTTTCTCAGTTTTTACTCTCTATATCTTAAAACCATGTTATAAGACACATGCATATTTAATACTTCTTTGTCTTAGTTTTAAATTGACCCTTTTTTATAATTATGATTCCTTTTTATCTTAAGTAATATTTATTGTCTCAAAGTTTATGAGTTCCTATTTCAATATACAATACCAGCCTCCTTATAAATGGTATTTTTATAGTATATCTTTTTCCAGCCTTCTATTATCAACTTTTTGTGAACTTGTATTTAAGATATAAGGATAATTGAGGTGGTCGGTTAAGGTTAATTGAGGTTAATATGTTGCTAGGAGTTGGGCTACAATGTTTACTGTAGCTGTAGCTCTAGGGTCCATGATTTTCCCTCTCCTTTTATTTGTGTCCTTCCCTAAGAACTCTTCTTAAAATAGACAGTTTGTCTTATAGCGCTTTCATCTGCAATTTACAATTATTTTACTGGAGCTCTGGTGATGTCTTAGTAAGGTGTGTAGGAGGGGAAGCTTTTATAATCTTATGATTAAACTGAATTTTTTGGTGGGTGTTTGTCCTTGGGCTATATAATGACCCCTTCCTGAGTGTTTATTTTCTCCCCCTCTGTCTTTTATAAGAGATAGAAATATCTAGCATAGCTGTCATTGGGTACTTGCCCTTCCCTCCAGGTGAGATAAGACTCTCCTAAAGTCTTATCACTTAGAAAATAAGTCTTTATTATAGAAAATCTCTTGAAGGTATTTCAAAATGGTTACTTTCATCTCATCCTGAGGGGATCTTTAGTGACTCCTCACTGTGAAAACTTGCTAGATTCCTAGAATTAGAACCCATGGAAGTGTGCCTCCCCTGGAGTTTCTCACTCTCATGCTAGTCCATCCTTATTCATACTCTCCAGCAATTCTAGCATTCCTACCAGTTAACAGCTCCAGGGACTTTTGCTTCAGATGAAAATATCTTGTCTGCTTTCTTGTATGCACCTCTCTCTCCAAATTTTGGAGTAGCAGTTTACTTTTGCCTCCATGACTTGTAGCAAATATATGAACTGACACTGACATTCCTTTCCAAGTCTTCCAGAGCAATCAACTATGAATTACATAAACCAGTCATTTGATTTCTCTGTTTGGTATTAATCTTTACTTCAAACATTTTCTACATTTACCCCAAGAAAATATAAATTACGTCTTTGAGAAGACTTAAAAAATAGTTAACGCCTGTCACAGAAGTGAAGAGAACTTTAGGAGAAATAGTTTACATTATAGTTTATGAAATTTATATGTGACTTCTCCAAAATGAAGAAAAAGGAAAGGAAATATATATTATGGAAATATCAGCCTTTGAGAGGATGTGCACAGGGCACACAGAACTAGTAAAGAGAAAAAAAGGAGAGGTAGAACCAACATACATCCAGTGAAAACGTTGGGCTGTGGAAGTGCCAAGATTAATCACAGCCTGTGAAGTATCATCTAGATTAAAAATTATTTTTCAGTATCATATTGGTATGCCTTAAATACATTCCCATTTTTAAACTACTTAGAGATTCCCTTCTTGCATAAATCCTAACATGATTAGGTCCCAGAAATTATATATGGTTTGAAAGAGAGTATCTAAAAGAGAGAAAATTTTAATACTAGTTAACATGATTAAATATTAATACTGGTTAATATTTGTACTTAGCAGGAGCATTCCCATCTATTATATACTAGATATATAATATCTAATGACTAATAATATATATATTATTAGTCATTTCATCCTACTTCAAGTATAGTTGACCCATGAACAACATGAGGGTTAGGGATGCCAACCCTCCTGCAATAAAAAATCTGCCACTAACTTATACTTGGCTGTCATTATATGTAGTTCCTCCTATCTGCAGTTCCACATCCACAGATTCAATCAACCATGGATTATGTGTTACTGCAGTATTTACTATTGAAAAAATTCCACCTATAAGTACACCCGCCCAGTTCAAACCTGTGCTGTTCAAGGGCCAACTGTATCTTCACATAATTTGTGTTCTTTTAAAATAATAAAGGACAGAAAAATATCCCCTTGAAATATGTGCCAGATTATCTCAACCTCTGGACTCCTGTTGAGGGTAGTACAAAAAATCAAAATTAATGGCTTGAATGGAGGAAGTCTAAAGAGTGTATCCAGGGCTGCATGGACTCCTGGATCAGGCATTCTTAGAGTTGATGGGAGCTGAACGACCCATGATACAGAGGAAGTTTTGCTTTTCATAGAAGATTCAGGTAAAGAGAAGAATATCCAAGGGCATTCAGCTGCAGATTCCTTTGAATCTCCAAAATGGAGGGACTGCTTCTTCCATGGGTACTTGGAAGAGTCTGCCTGAACTGACAGAATTTGATGGATCTGTGATGAGCCAGAATGGTAGCTGATTGATTCTTCTTCCTGGATTTGGAAGAAGGGGCAACATATGTACTTGAGAAGATCAGAGAGCACAAAACTTCTCTAGACCTTTTGAAGAGGAATAAAGTTTTGTCATTTAATTTACCACCAGCCTATGTCGGTAGTAATTCTATTTCACTGCTTGCATTGCTTTCCTACTTTTTGACAAACTATAAAGGCCTAATGTGTATAGGTATCAACGGATTTAAAACCATCATAAATATGTACACAACACATACATACACATATACATATGCACATATACAACTCAACAACCTAAGGGAAGAGATCCAAGTTGTGTATCACAAAGAAATGTTTAATAAAGAAGTACTGCTAGATTGTCAAAATGAAAAAAATAAATTAAATGTTTTTTTAAAATAAAGCAAAAATAATTTATGAAATGAAATTTGAATTTTTTAAAAAGTGGGGGAAAAAAACAAAGAATTGACCCTACTGATAACATAATTGATAGTTTCAAACATCCAATAAAAAACTCAGAAAATAGAATAAACAATGAGATAACATAAGGAAAAAGATGAGACAGTTGGAAGAAAGATTCAAAGACATAATATGAACAATACATGCTCCAAAAGGAAGAAAAATATAAGGATAACAAATTAAACAATTAAAATAAGAGAAATCCTTTATCTAAGAAAAGGACCCAAGTTTTTACTGCTGTAAAAGTCATAATATAAAAGTGTTCAGCAGGGAAACTAAACATGTACAAACTCAGGCACATCATTTTGTAAGTAATTTAAATTATAGCTTTTTAACAAAATATAAGTATAACAAAACTTTAATTTCTGTTATATTATTATAGCATGTTTCTGCATATATACCTAAATAAGGTATACTACAACTTACCATCATAGATTTCAATATGAAGGAAGCCAGATGTAGTTGGGAAAATAACTGAAATTTTTTAATGTATGAAATGTTTAAGGCATACCACATATGTAAAGAGTACAGTAACCAATGACAAACCTAGAGGATGAAACATTATTCATAAGGGGAAATGTTTTCTTCTTTATGGCAGCATGTCCCCCTCTCCTGCCCAGAGGTAATGGCATAGCTGAAGGTAGTTTTTATAATCACATCTTTCTTTAATATATGTAGCTAAGTATCTAAGAATCATATTTTGAAACTTTATAAAAAGGTAACATTACATATGCATAGGAGTTTAATTTTTTTGCTGTTATAAACAACAGGGCTGGGAATATTCCTAGACATATATTCATTTTTGTTTATTGAAGGATAGCTAACTTACACTGTAATATTAGTTTCAGATGTACAACATGGTGAATCAATATTTTTGTAGATAATACTCCATATAAATTTATTATGAAATATTGGCTATATTTCCTGTACTGTACATTACATCTTTGTAACTTATTTATTTTATAACTAGTAGTTTGTATCTCTTAATCCCCTTCATCTATTTTGGCCCTCTCACTACCTCTTTCCCCTCTGGTAAACACTAGTTTGTTCTCTGTATCTGTAATTTTGTTTCTGTTTCATTATATTTGTTCATTTGTTTTATTTTATTAAATTGCTCATATTAGAGAAAACATACACTATTTGTCTTTCTCTGTCTCACTTGTTTCACTAAGTGTGATACCCTCCAAGTCCATCCTTGTCACAAATGGCAAAATTTTATTTTTGTGGCTGAGTAATATTCCATTGCATACGTATACCACATCTTCTTTATCCACTCAAATGTTGATGGACACTTAAATTGCTCCCATATCTTGGCTATTGTAAATAATACAGCCATGAACATTGGGGTACATATATCTTTTCAAATTATTATTATTATTATTTTTTTTATGTTTTGTGCTACACAGGTCTCTCACTGTTGTGGTCTCTCCCGTTGCAGAGCACAGGTTCCAGATGCACAGGCTCATGGGCCCAGCCACTCTGCAGCATGTGGGATCTTCCTGGACCAGGGCACAAACCCACGTCCCATGCATCGGCAGGCGGGCTCTCAACCACTGCGCCACGAGGGAAGCCCTCAAATTATTTTTTATTTTCTTTGGGTAAGTACCCAGAAGACAAATTGATGGATCATATGGCAGTTCTATTTTTAATTTTTTGAGGGTTATATGTCATTGCACTTTTGATTTGGATTTCCCGAATAATTAGTGATGTTGAACAGTTTTTCATATGCCTGTTGGCCATTTGTATGTCTTCTTTGAAAAAATGCCTATTCAGGTCCTCTGTCCAATTTTTAATCAGGCTTTTGGGGGTTTGGGGATATTAAGTTGTATGCATACTTTATATATTTTGATATTAACCCTTTATCAGAAATATTATTTGCAAATATATTCTGCCTTTTAGTAGCTTGACTTTTCATTTCATTGATGGTTTCCTTCCCTGTGCAAAAGTTTTTAAGTTTGATTAGGTCCCACTTGCTTATTTTTGCTTGTTTCCCTTGATTGAGGAGATAGATCCAAAAAAAATATTTAAAAAAACAAATATCAGAGAGCATACTGGTTATATTGGTTATGTTTTCTTCTGGGATATTTATGGTTTCAGGTCTTATGTTTATATATTTAATCCATTTTGAGTTTATTTATGTTTATGGTGTGAGGAAATGTTCTAATTTTATTTTTACTTTAGCTGTCCAGTTTTCCCAACAATACTTATTGGAGATTGTCTTATCCCCATTGTATATTCTTCCTTCAAATGTCATAGATTAATTGACCATATATGTCCAGGTTTATTTCAGGACTATCCATTCTGTTCCATTGATCTATGTGTTTGTTTTTGTGCCAGTACAATACTGTTTTGATTACAGTAGCTTTGAAGTATAGACTAAAGTCAGACAGCATGATACCTCCAGATTTGTTCTTTTTTCTCAAATAGCTTTGGCTATTTAGGGTTTTTTGTGGTTCCATACAAATTTGAGGATTATTGGTTCTATTTCTGTGAAAAATGTCATGGGTATTTTGAAAGGGATTACATTAAATATGTAGATAGCTTTGGATTGTATGTGCCTTTTAACAATATTAATTCTTCCAACTCAAGACCATGAAATAGTCATTTGTTTTTATAGTCTTCAATTTTCTTCATCAATGTTTCTTAGTTTTCAGAGTATAGGCATTTTACATCCTTGATTAAATTTATTCCTAAATATTTTATTCTTTTTGAAGCAGTTGTAAAAGGGATTTTTTTTTCTTTCTGCTATTTTATTATTAGTGTATAGAAGCACAGATTTCTGTATATTAAATTTTGTATCCTATAACTTTACTGGATTAATTTATTTGTTGTAATAACTTTTAGTTATTAAGTTTAGTTATTAGTTATACAACATCTCTAGGATGTTGTATACATAATATGTCATCTGCAGATAGTGGCAGTTTTATTTCTTCCCTTCCAATTTGTATGCTTTTTATTTCTTTTTCTTGTCTGATATCTGTGGCTAGGAATTCCAATACTATGTTAAATAGAAGTGGCAAGAGTGGGCATTCTTGTCTTGTTTTGGATCTTAGGATCTTAGCTGTGGGTTTCTCATAAATGGCCTTCGTTATGTTGAGAGATGTTCCCTCAATACCAAAGTTGATGAGGGTTTTTATCATGAATAAATGTTTAACTTTGTCAATGCTTTTTCTGCATTTATTGAGATGATCATATGATTTTTATCCTCCATTTTGTTAATGTGGTATATCACATTGATTTGCAAATTTTAAACCATCCTTGCATCCCTGGAATAAATCCCCCTTGATCTTGGTGTATGATCCTTTCTATGCATTGTTGAATTCATATTGCTAATATTTTGTTGAGGAATGTGTAACTATGTTTATTGGCCAGTAATTTTCCATTGTTGTAGTGTCTTTCTCTGATTTTTGGTATCAGGGTAATGGGACTCTGTAATTCCTGTGCCTGGATATCTGTTTCCTTCTTCAGTTTGGGTATGTTTTCAGCTACAATTTTATCAAATACATATTCTGTCTCTTTCTTTCTCTCTCTTCTCCTTCTGGGACCCCTATAACGCAAATGTTAGTGTGCTTCCTGTCCCACAGGTCCCTTAAACTATCTTCATTTGTTTTTTTTTTTCTTTTTTCTGCTCTGATTGGGTGATTTTCACTATTCTAAGTGACATGTGTTTTTCTGTATCACCTAATTTGTTGTCAATTCCTTCTAGTGTAGTTTTCATTTCAGTTGCTGTATTCTTCAGCTCTAATTGCTTCTTTTTCATATATTCTAGTCCTTTGTTGAAGTTTTCACTGTGTTCCTCTATTCTTTTCCCAAGCTCAGTGAGAGATTTTATTACTATCACTTTTCACTCTTTATCAGGTAAATTATTTATCTTTGTTTCCTTAGGGTTTACCTGGGGTTTTATCTTGCTCTTTCATTTGGAATATATTTCACTGTCTTCTCATTTTATTAGACTTTCTCTGTTTGTCTCTATGAAATTAGGCAGAAGAGTTACCTATCCCAGTCTTATGTGGGAGCATCCTTATGCAGTCTATGTGTGCTCAGTGGCTTTGGTGGGAGAGCTGGATCTGAAGTGAGCAAAAGCCATGTCTTCCCCCTAGGTGCACTGGCAAACACTGTCTTGGTGAGAGATGGGCTGAAGACAGCTCTATCCTGGGGGCAGGTATGAGCTGGAGCTCCTCCCAGGCTCACTGATGGTTGCTGTCCTGTTAGGGGTTAGGTCCAGGGCCTGAGGGGCTGGATCAGGAGCCCTGAGGGAGTTGAGTTTCTCCCTGTAATAACAGCAGTTTCCACTTTGGTTGGGAACAGGACCAGGTCCAGAATATTTAGAGCCCCACTTCTGAACTGGCTCTATTTCTCCCTGGTACATGAGTGTGACGGTGATTAGGTTGAAGTTTCCTCCTTGGTTAGGGGTGGAGTTGGGGCCCAAGGGGCTGGAGCTGTACTTCTGAGCTGGCTTTTTTTCCTGGTACATGAAATGGCAGTCTCCACCTTAGTGGAGAGCAGTAGCAGGCTGGGGGTACACAGTGGTAGTCCTGGCAGGCTGGCCAGAGCACCAGGCAGTTTTCAACCTGCTGTCTCTGTGCTGAGACTGGGAGCAGGTAATCTGCATGTTCCTCAAGAGCAGAATCTTGATTTCTTGCAATCCTCTGGTAAATCCCACTGGTTTTCAAACCAATCAAGGGGGCTTGTCTTCCCAGTGCCAGGCCCCAGGTCTAGATGCCTAATATGGGGCTCATACCCATTGTTTTTTTAGGGAGAATCCCAGAACCTGTGGTATCCCTTCCTCTCTGGGTCACCTGTTAGGGACGTGTGTCCTGACTGTATTGCTTTACCTCTCCCTCACCATACTAATTTTTGTTCTTTCTTTATAGCCTTAGTTGCAGGAAAGCCATTCTAATTATGCTAATCTTCAGGTCATTCTCAGCAAGAGTTACTCTCTATGTAGTCACAGTTTTGATGTTTGAGGGGAGAGGTAAGCTCAGGGTCTTCTTACTCCCACAATCTTGATTCCCTTTCAGACACATATGAGTCATTTTTGCGCATATGAGATATTTTCTAGGCTAAATAATTTGGAGGGAAATTACTAATTCCAGGATATTAACATCTTCTTCTTTACTAAATATTGCAAAATTGCTTTTGTCTTTTCTTTTTCTTAACGGTTTGTGTTTTTAAAGACTTGGTATTAGTAATTTTTGTATGTTTGGGAAAGATCTGATTCTAAGTTGATGATTTACCATTTTTATTTGGGGAGGAAAATTTTTAATGTTTATATAAACTATCTAATTTTTGTATGTCTAAGATAATAGTATATGACTATAAAATTTTTTAAAAATTGATTTTCTTCTTACCACCTTGAAGATAGTGTTTTATTTTCTTCTGGCTTTTCTGGATAGTGTTGTGAAATTTACTTTACATTTTAATATTGTATCATTGTAAGCAGGCTTTCCTTCTTTTGATTATCTTTAATGTCTTCTCTTTAAATTTTTATGGTCTGTCATTATGATGCTGAGGCATAGAATATTAAAATTTATACCTGAGCTCTACCAAACCAGAAGACCTTCAAGTTAATCAAGCTGGGAGTAGCTTGAGGTCCCCTGGATCAGGTAAGGAGTACATATTTAACCACAAGTGCACATGAGGGAAGGCCAGAACCAAGGTGCATAAACTAATTTTCTAATTTTGATTTTTTTTTTTTTTCTCTTGAGGACTGATTTATTTTAGTCTATGCTTATAATGAGGGAAAATGTATTTGTGGTTCCTAGTTTTATGTTAGAGTTCCACTTTTCTTCCTTTTACTCCTTTTACTTTCATGGCTGCTAAAATAAACACTTCTATATATTTCAGAAATTTATAAATTTGCTTAGCATTGCTAGCATAATATCTTATTATCCTGCATCAATTTTTGTCCCTAGGGATTGTTTCTTACTTTTTTTGACCAAAGTTATGATGTTAGAAAGATAATTTATTAGATTTTATTAGGCATTTCTTTGTGTTTTATAGTAGAACGGTTCATAGTATTGCATTTTGCTGGACACAGAAGAATCTTTGCATTGTATTAATAATTTGTTTCTATACGATTATTTTAATTTTATTATAGTAATTGTGTATTCACATACAATTGTAAAATATAATATACAGTGTGAAAAACCTTTCCAGCTTCCATAAATGGTAACGATTTAGAAAATATAATGCAGTATCACAACCATGATATGACAGTAATACATGTTTTTATTAATGTTCTAATTTCCCCAAGTTTTGCTTGTTCTCCTGTGTATTTGTGTGCATGTGTGTTTAACTGTACATATTTTATTACCTGTGTTGGTTTGTGTATCTACCATCATAGTTGAGATATATACAGCTCCATTACCACAAACATCCTTCACGTTACCCTTTTATAAATACATTTTCCTCTCCCACCTCTCCTACTTTCTCCTGTACACAATTCTCTAATACCTGGCAACAACTTATTTGTCCTCCATTTCTAAATGTATTTTGTCTTTTCATCTCTTTCAACTGGTCTTACACAGTGCAAAAGTTTTAAACTAAAAAACAAATTATTGAGGTCCAATTCATCAATTATTTCTTTTATGGATCATGTTTTTGATGTCAAGTCAGAAAACACTTTCCTAGTTCTAAATACAAAATAATTCTGTTTTATTCTAGAAGTTTTATACTTTTATGTATTATATTTAATCTAGGATCCATTTGAGTTAATTTTGTATAAGGTGTGAGGTTTAGATAATGGCTTTATTTTTGCCCATGCATTTCGAATTGTTCCAGCACCATTTGTTGAAAAAACTAACCATTCTCCATTGAGTTCCTTTCACACCTCTATAAAAAATCATTGAAACATACTTGTGTGGTTCTATTTCTGAGTTCTCTATTCTGTTCCTTTGAATTATGTATCTCCACCTCCACAAAATCCATGCATTCTTGATTACTGGAGGTATTTAATAAACCTGAGCAAAGAGTAAAGGAATTCCTACCACTTTATTCTTCTTTGTCGAGATTTTTAAAAGCTATTCTAGGTCTTATGCCATTCTATATAACCTTAACTTGTCTATGTCCATAAAAATCCTTCTGGGATTTTAATAGGAATTTTATTTGTTTATAGATCAGTTTGGGGGAGAATTGACATCTTTATTATATTTAGTTTTCCAATCAATGGACACACTGTATCTATTTCTTTGGTATTTGATTTGTTTCATTAATATTTTCAGCATAAAAGGCCTTCTATGTGTTTTATTAAGTATATGCTTTTTAGATTTTAAGTACTTCACCTTCTTTGGAGTGACTGTAAATTTTATTGTGGCTTTAATTTTGGTTCTGAACTTTCATTGTTAGTATATAGAATTATAAATAATAATGATTTTTATGGGTTGATTGTGTATCTTATGACGTTGAATTCATTTATCATCTTTAGCAGGTTTTTGATTTTTTTCAAATGTAGTTTCCTATGGACTTCCTTCATAGATTATCATGACATGTATGGATAGGGATACTTTTATTACCAATATGTATGTTTTTTCCTTGGCTTATTGCAGTGGTTAGAATGTCCACTATTATGTTGAATGTGAATGGGCATCCTAGACTTGTTCCTGATCCACAGGGAGAAACAATTAGTCATTATTCACAGAATGATACTATTAGTTACAGGGATCTTTAAAGATGCACATTATCAAGTTGTAAATGATTCCCCTCTACTCTGACTTTGTCAAGAGGCTTATCATTAATAGATATTGAATTATCTCAAATAATTATTTTTCTGCATCAATCCACATGATAATGTAATTTTTTTCTTTTTAACCTGTTAATATAGTGGATTGCATTGATTGATATTCACATTTTGATCAAACATTGCCTCTCTGTAATAAACCTCACTTGATCATGGTATAAACTTTTTATTCACTATTGAATTTTGTTTCCTAATATTTTGGGTTTTTTTGTATATAAGTGTACAAGGAATATTTTTTATAAATTCATGAGATATGTGCATCTGTAGTTTGTTTTTGTGTGTGTGTGTGTGTGTGTACTATCTCTGATTTTGGTAACAGGGTAATTGTGTTCTCATAAAATTTGTCAGGTTGTGTTTTCTATTTTTCTATTCTCTGGAAGAGATTTTGTAAAATTGAAGTTCATTTTTCTTAAACTGTTAATTTTCCAGTGAAACCATCTGCACCTGGAAATTTGTTTTTTGGGGAGTGTTTTAATTATAAGTTCAATTACTTTAATTGTTATAGGATGATTCTGATCAACTATTTCATCTTGGTTCATAGTGGATTCATCTATTTCTTCTTGCAATTCTGTCAGCTTTTACCTCATACACTTTGATGCTCTTTTATTAAGCACATGACAATAAAGATTGCTATGTTATTTGAAATATTGATCCCTTTATCATTATGCCACATTTTATCCCTGATAACTTACTTTGCTCTGAAGTCTTCTTTGATTAAAATTAATATACTACTCCCTCTTTCTTTTGATTAGTGTTAGTATGGTATATCTTTCTCCATACTATTACTTTTAATCTATATATGCCATTATGTATAAAGTGAGTTTCTTTAAATTACATATGATTAGTTCTTGCTTTGTGATTCACTTTGATAACCTGTCTTTTAATTTGTGTATAAATACCATTGATGGTTAAATTGATTATTGATATAGTTGAATTTGTATCTAACATACATGTTACTGTTTTATTTTTGTTACCCTTTTTTTCTATTTTTGTTCTCCACTCTTTTTCTGTCATTTATGATTTAATTGTGCAGTTCAAATGATTGTTTTTTTTGTAATTTTCTTATCATAGTATATGTGTTTTTTAAAATTTTTTTGTAGTTGACATAGAATTTGCACACCTAATACTAATCCAAGTCCACTCTCAAATAACACTACACTCCTTCACCTCTGGTACAAGTACCTTATAATAAAATTTTTTTTTAAATCCTAATTTCTCTCCTATCCCTCATGTCACTACTGTCATTCATTTCACGTATATAAGCATACATAAGCATATATATAAGCCTAGAGGATCAAATACATTAAAATTTTTTTTACCTGTTAGATCAGTTTAAAATGTAAAACAATAAGTTATTGTTTTACTTATTTAATATTTTCAAGTTTCTGACCCTTTTATTCCTCTCTAAAAAGCTTTATTTAAAAAAAAAATGCTGGGCTTCCCTGGTGGTGCAGTGGTTGAGAGTCCATCTGCCGATGCAGGGGACATGGGTTCGTGCCCCGGTCCGGGAAGATCCCACATCCCGCGGAGCAGCTAGGCCCATGAGCCATGGCCGCTGAGCCAGCACGTCCAGAGCCTGTGCAAAAAAAAAAAAAAAAATGCTTGCAAGAAAGGTCTTTTGGCAACAAATTCCCTCAGTTTTAGTTTGTCTTAGGAAGTCTTTATTTCTCCTTCAATTCTGAAGGATAATTTCACATGGTACAAAAATCTAGGTTAGGTTTTTTGTTTTAATCCCAACATTTTAAGTATTTTGTACTACTTTCTTCTTGATTGCATGGTTTTCGAAGAGATGTCAGATATAAATCTTGCCCTAACTTCTCTATAAATAAGATGATTTTCTGCCCTTTGGATTGTTTCAGTATTTTTTTTTTCCTTAAATTTGATTTTTTTGAAGTTTGAATACAATATGAGTAGGTGTAGACCTTTTTGACAGTTATCCTGCTCGGTGTTCTCTGAGCTTCCTGAATTTGTGGTTTGTTGTCTGTCATTTACATGGGAAACTTTCAGTCACTATTGCTTTAATTATTGCTCTGTTACTTTTTCTCTTTCTATTCCTACTGTTATTTACATTATGCATATGCTATCCCTTTTGTAATTGTTTCACAATCTTTGGATATCCTGTTACATGTTTTCAGTTATTTTTCTCTTTGCTTTTCTGTTTCAGAAGTTTCTAATAAGATAGTCTAATAAGTTTCTAATAAGATAGTTTCTAATAAGATAAGCTCTGAGATTCATTCCTCAGCCATATCCACTCTATTAATGCACCAAAGGCATTCTTTTTGTTACAATGTTTTCTTTTTCTCTCAAGCATTTTTTATTATTATTTATTAGAATTTCCATCTCTCTGCTTACTTCATCCATCTGTTGTTGAAGGCTGTCTATTTTTTTCATTAATTCCTTAGTGTATTAACCATAGTTTTAAAAAATTCTTTGTCTAATAATTCTAAAATTTCTTCCATATCTGACTCTGGTTCTGATACCTGTTCAATGTCTTAAAGTATGTTTTTTCTTGTTGCTGTTGTCATGCCTTGTAGTTATTTTCTTGATAGCAAGACATGATGATTCAGGCAAAAGGAATTGCTCTATATAGGCCTTTAGTACTTTGGTTGTGAGTCATATAGAAAGGGGAAGAATTCTATAGTACTCTGATTAGTTCTCAGTCTTTTAGTGAGTCTGTGCCATTTTCATGAGTGTTTCTCAGTTTTTTCACCCCCTTTAAGTATGAAATAATAACTAGAGTGCAGTAGAGTTGGATATTTCCTTTCTCCCAGGTCAGTTAGGCTCTGATAATAAATATCCCAGTAAGTTAGGCTCTGGCTAACTAGTTTCCTCTGAAGGTAAGTCTTACAAAGAACAGTGTGTTCTGCTGTATTTCAAAATGGCTCCTTTTCACCTCCCACTGCCTAATTATGACAGGAATTTTCTCCAATATTTATTGTGAGAATCTGTTCAAGCTCCTGGTGGTAAATCTCACAATATTGTGGGATTCCCTAGATGGAGTCCCCCTGGAGATTCTAACTCTCTGAGACTTCCACTCTGAGCCTCTAGCAACTTGTCATTTAATGTTTAGCTTTCTTTACCCTGGCACTGGTTCCCAGGACAGTTTCCACTCATGAGTCTCTGTTCTAGTAAGTAATGTCTCCGAATATCTGCTGTCTGTCTCTCCAGTCTTTGTGGCTGTGGAGTCCTGTGTCCTTGCCTCTTGTAAGGATATTAGAAGAATTAATTTTTCACTCTGTTCAGCTTTTTACTTGTGAGGATAAGGTAGAGACTTTTAAACTCTCAGATTGTCCACACTGAGCTTCTGCAATTTTTCAATTATACTTCTGTGTTTTTGTTTTATGTTTTGCCCTGGCACTGGTTCATGTGAAGGTATCTGCTGATCAGTTTCTACTCTGGTAAGTTGTAATTCTCTGTTCTCTGTATGTGTATCTCCCCCAAAATTTGAGAGAATCAGTTTGTACTGTGGCATCATTTTTCTGATGAACCTAAGAAGAGTTTTATTGTTGTTGCTGTGTTTTTTTCATTTTGGCATTTTACTTGCTGTTAGGAAGTAGTGGTGAGTTCTAAGATCCTTATATGTTGAACCAGAATCAGAAGTCTAATTTCCTTTTTAAAAAATTATATTCTTATGTTTAAAGAAATTCATCCATGATCTTTAATGGCAGGTGTCTTTTAAGCAAATTCCTCTATTTTTCATTTTCTGAGAATGTATTTACTTACTTCTTGTTCCTTAAATATACTTCTTCTGGATATAGGATGCCAGGTGGAAATGTATTTTCTTTCAGAACTTGACAAATATTGTTGGACTTTGTTTTGTCCTCCATGGTTTTGAGCAGAAAATCTGCTGTCATTCAATATATCCCCCTCAATAGGTAATGCATCCTTTCTTTGTGGAAACTTTCAATAAATTTTTTTCCTGTCTTTGGTTTTCAAAAATTTAATTTAGACGTGTCTTGGCATGGATTTCTTTGATGTTTTCCTTCTTGTTTGGGTTTTGATCAGCTTCTTGACTCTGTAGATTTGTGTCTTTTGCCAAATTTGTTTTTATTTTCAGCTATTACTTAACTGAATACTCTTTACAAGCCATTATTTACTCTCTTTCTGGGATTCTGATATTATAAATGAGTTTTGTTACAGTTCAACAGGTTCCCAAAGCTCCATTTATTTATTGTTCTAAATTCCACTTTCTCTGTCATTCAGATTGTTTAAATTCTGTTGATTTCTCCTCAAGTTAATTATTCTATCCACTTTTATTGCCACTCTACTATAAGCCCATCCAACACATGCTTAAATATAAGATATTGCATTTTTCTGTTTTATAAGTTTTTTTTATAGTTCCATTTTTTGATGTTTCTTTTTTTGTTTTTGTTTAGAAACAATTTGTAATTAAATATCTTTTTAATGCCTATTTTAAAATCCCTTTCAGATAATCCAAACATTTGATCTATCTCGTTGGTGTCAGTTGATTCTCTTTTCTCATTCAAGTTGTGATTCCTGATTTTTACTATGATATGTGATTTTTTTTATTGTATCTTGGACATTTAGTTCACAATGTTAGAAGACTCTGGGTTCTGTTGTTTAACAGGCAATCACTCTATTTAGGTTTAGCATGCAGATTCTTGCCTAGTATTTTTTCAAGACCTTTAGTCAATCTGGGGAAAAATTATGGTACCTGGGCTGCTTCCTGTTGCTAAGTTGGAAGTCAGGAAATACCAATCCTGAATTACCTTTTCCTATTGGGTGGGAACATAAGGTATCCCATTGTTTTTTTTTGTTTGTTTTTTGCAAAGCATTTCACTTTCTTCCTACCATCTTTCAAAAAACATTTTATTCGTTTTGGTTGCCACTGGTATTTTGTTCAGGTTTCATACTGTACTTAGTGGGGAGGAGCAGAGATAATGAATCTATAGTAGTACCCCCTTACCCAGGGTAAGCATGTTCCAAGACCCCCAGTAGACACCTAAAACCAGGAATAGTACTGAACTCTATACACACATTTTTCTTTTTTCCATACATACATCTCTATGATAAAGTTTAATTTATAAATTAAGCACAGTAAGAAATTAGCAACCATAATTAGTAACAAAATAGAGCAATTATAACAATTCACAGTAATAAAATTTCTGTGACTTTTTCATCTTTACTAAGCACTTATCACTCACTGTGGCAATAACTTTTGCAGTTTGAGGTGCCACAGCAAAACTAGCATGAATTTCTTTTTCCTTCTTCACAATTTCACAAATAGAAGAATGATTTTTACTGTAGATCTTAGAAACCTCAGTATACATTTCTTTTCCTTTCCTTTATATTAAGTCAAGAACTTTCCATTTTTCACTTAAAATAAGCACTTTATGGCTGATGCAAATTGCCAGCATCACTACTTTTGTGCTTTGGGGCTATTAGTGAGCAAAATAAGGGTTACTTGAACACAAACACTGTGATACCACGATATTCATCTGTTAACCAAGATGGTTACTAAGTGACTAATGGACAGGATACACTGGACAAAAGGACGATTCACATCTTGGACAAGATTGAACAGAATGGCACAAGATTTCAGCAAGCCATTCAGAATGGCACTAAGTTTAAAGTTTGTTAATTGTTTATTTCTAGTATTTTCCATTTAATATTTTCAGACATGGTTGAATGTGAATAACTGGAAACATGGAAAGCAAAACCACAAATAAGGGGAAACTACTGTACTTCATTTTGCCTATACTGGAAATGCTCTTGGCTTTAACATTACAAAAGATTCAATTTATAAAATCAGCTTGGTTAGAAAGCTTTTCTTTAATGCTTTTGGCAAAGACATAAATCATTTTTGTGTGACTTCTATATGCCATGTAATTCAAGCAATTTCTTGCATATTAGTACACATAATCAAATAAACATCCTGATGAAAGGATTATATTTTTATATACAGGAAAATATAAAGAGCTAAATTAAAGTTAAGTCATTTATTTTCACATCCAACTATCTGGTGTATAGCTGGAGACATGGCTAAAATAAAAAGAATAAACTTTTCTACTTGCAGAATTCCAATGCATGTCTATGTTGCAGGGAAAAGTATCAGTGCAAGTTCAATTTCACAGTTAAAGTTTAAAGATATTTATTCTTAAAAGTGAATTAATTTTGGGAATTACCTATTAATAATTTAAATAATCATTGGAAGGACTAAGGAAATGGAAACTAGTGTGAGCACTCAGGAAAAATTCTCAAAAAATAAAACACAGAAGTGAAGTTGCCAAGGGAACTCTTGTCTTGTTGTGATTCAAAAGATAAAACATAAGAATAGTGCTAAAATTGAAAACCACCAGGGTCTTTCCCCATCTACTCAGAATCATATCATCAAATTGATTCCTCATTACATTTATCTTTCCCAAGTCAACTCAATTTAGATATTAAGAGCATATAATCAGGCAGAATGCTAACTTCAAAGGAAGTCTAGTAAATATGATTTCAGATTTCCAGGCTCCACTATACAACACACACTAAAAAGAGGTTGCTGATATATACCCATAAATACTGGAGAGGTAAAATTATCATTTTGTTTACATGAGGAAGAAATAAATGATTTACTCTGCAATAGTTACAAGGAACTACTAGAATTCAGAAAATAGAAAATATCCATTTGCAGGACAATGGAAGTGATTGAGGCTTTACTAGATTTGCATCTTGGAAGGTGGATATTATTTGATTATAAGATAGGGCATCCTTTCTTCATATATCAGTTCTCATAATGTTTTATTCACAGAAGAAACAATAATCTCTATATATGTATATGTTAGTGCATATGTATATGTATATCTATGTCTATAGACTTGAATTAAATTTCACTTTAATTTTAAAAAGTATGAGGACTTCCCTGGAGGTCCAGTGGTTAAGACTCCATGCTTCCACTGCAAGGGGCATGGGTTTGATCCCTGATCCGGGAACTAAAATCCCACATGCCATGCAGCACAAAAAATAAAAAGTATTCCTTAAAAAAAAGTAAAATAAAATAAAAATTTAAAAGTAGGATAATAAAGTTTCCATATTTAGATATGAGAACAGCGTGTCGTAGCAGATGATAAAGGAAACAGTCTGGGGAAAAACACAAACCACTTTATAATCGCATAAGGCAGAATGTCAGAGAGGAAAGAGATCCACATAGAAGGGGCTCCAGAGATCTGAAGAGAATCACCCTGAAATTTTTAGCTGAGCAATAATCAGTGCAAGTATGTAATGAAGCTACCCATTGTTAGGAAAAGATATGCCCCCAAACAATTAGAGAGAATAATACCCTTAGGTAATGCAGGGTTAAGAATAGATTTGGTTCCCACCATAAATAACCAAAATCCTCATAAATAACAAGATACTGAAAAATATTAAGGGGAATTTTGCCAGCAGTGGTTCAAAATTAGCCCTAGACTAATAGTCCTCTAGTCCTACCAAATAATGCTTAAAATAAATACTACAAAGAACCCAGCTGTTTCCAAGTAACTTAACTATGTACCAGAATTAAACACAAAACATAACTAGGAATGCAAAAATATCAAGCACCAAACAATATAAAGTATAAAAATCAGGAAAATAGAACCAACTATGAAGAGAAATTTAATCAACCCAGTTATTACACATATGATAGAATTAGTACACAAAGAATATAAAAAAAACAAGTATTGTAACTCACAATTGTCCAAGATGTTATACAAAAGGCTAAAAATATTAAGTAGAAACAAAATATATTTTTAAAAAGACCCAAATTAAAGTTTTAGAAATGGAAACTACAAGGATAAAATGAAAAAAAAATACAACTGGATGGCATTAATGGCACATCAGACATTGAAGAAAACAAGGTTAGTAAACCTGAAGACACAGCACTAGAATCTATCCAAAATTAAGCACAATAAGAATAAAGATTTTTAAAAATGTACAGCATTAATGATCTCTGGAAAACTCCAAATGACTTTATATACATTCCTTAATTGAGATGGTAGTTGGAGAGGAGAAGAACTATTTGAAGAAATAATGGCTAAAACATTTCCAAATTTGATTAGTAATATAAACTCACATATCAACGAAGCTCAGTAAAACCCAGACAGAATAAATATGAAGAAAAGTACACCATGTTATATTATGACCAAATTGCTGAAAACCAGTGATAGAGAAAAATGTTTAAAGCAACTGGGGGATGGGGAGGAATACATTAGCTACAGGGGATAAAAGATCAGATTAATAGCAGATTTATCTTCATTTAATAAAGCAGGAGACATTTTAAAATTTTTTGAAGTGTTATAAAAATAAAAGGTGTCAAATTAGAAATCTATATTTCTTGAAAATATATTTAAAGAATGAAAAAGAAATAAAAATACTTTCAGACAAACAGAAGCTGATTCATCACCAGCAGACCTCCATTAAAACAAATTTATAAGGAAATCTTTCAGGCCGAAGAAAAATTAGACCAGAAGGAAATCTAAATAAAGAAGAGGGCTTCCCTGGTGGCACAGTGGTTGGGAGTCCACCTGCCAATGCAGGGGGTGTGGGTGCCCCAGACTGGGAGGATCCCACATGCCGTGGAGTGGCTGGGACCATGAGCCATGGCCGCTGGGCCTGCACGTCCGGAGCCTGTGCTCCGGGGCGGGAGAGGCTGCGGTGGTGAGAGGCCCATGTACCACAAAAAAAAAAAAAAAGAAAGAAACAAAGAAAACTGGAAAATGTAACTTTTTTGTGTTTAAAACAATAATTGATTAAAGCAAAAATAATGACAATGTATTGTCAAGTTTATGACATACTCAGTAGTAAGATGTTTAACAGTAGTGCAACCATCAAGGAAAGAATTAGAACATTTGAAGATTCTTACACTATGCATGAAGTGATATAATATCACTTGAAGATAGACTATACTAAATTTAAGATGAAAAATATATTCCTAAAAGAAACTACTAAAATGATAATATGGAAACTATAGATAAAAACAAAAAAATGATAAAATGGAATCACAGAAATATTCAATTAATCCTAAGGTAGCAAGTAAAAGAGGAAGAATTAAACAAACAGATAATACAAGTAGAAAACAAATAGAAAAATGATAGATGTAAGCCCAAACTTATTAACAATTGTATTAAATGTAAATTGTCTAAAGACCTCAATTAAAAGGAAGAAGTTAGTAGTGTGTATAAAAAAGCAAGATTCAACTATAGGATGCCTATGAAATCCATTTTAAGGCATAATTAGATTAAAAGCAAAAGAATGGGCAATGATAATTCATGATAACACTAATCACAAAATGCTGAAGGGGTAATATTAACATCAGACAAAATATATTCCAGAGAAAAGAATATTACTGATAATAAAAAGATTATTTAATAATGTTAAAGGGGTAAATTCACCAATAGGAACTACATTTATAATAAGCTTGGAGTACATGAGAAAAAATAAATAGAATTGCAAGAAGAAATAGATATATCCACAATAAAAGGCATAAATAAATAGAATAAAGCACCTTTTTCTATTTATAGAAAAAGTAAAGAGGAAATCAGTAAGGTACAGAAAATCTGGTTGTAAATTATATAAAAATAACTTTTGGCATGTCTACGATATCTGTGTGATTGCAACAGAGGTAAACATGTTTAGATATCTTTACTAAAATTGCTGAGTGTATCTCTGTTACAGTTTTCACGTGTCACCAGCATTATCACAAGAATTTTAAAGTTTGTATGTTAACAGTAACCCAAGCTTCAGTCTCTTTGAAACTTACAAATGGAATTGAGTTTTTCTTTGTCATTTGTGTTTCTTATCCTTAGGATGATTTGAAGTCCTTTAAGCTGGAGAAATACAGTTCTGACAGTAGCAACAAAATTTCTTGATTTTTGTATGCTCAACCTGGGTATTCCAACCTCCAGTTACAACGGCACCCATTTTTAGTGGTACTGTTATTAAGAAACTTTGAAAATTCTATCATTTACTTGGAAAATTTATTGTTGCCATCAGTCTCAATCAGAAAGAAATACAAAACTGATGGCATTCAAAAAAATCAAACTGGCCAAACTCTCTGACATTCACAGATTTCCTGCTTAAATATATTACCCCTGGTCCTCAGGGCCATGAGACCCAAACCCTTTATTATTCCTCAAATCTCATCAGATGAAGTTTTAACATGTTTTCTGTGAATTTGTGTGTTTTTCCCTGATTTCAGACTTTGCTTCTGGTGGAGCAGGATACTACAGAAGATTCACGTAATACACACAGAATTATTGCAAACTATATAAGCTGCCTATCCTTCTTATTCTCTAAAGTAGACTATTCATGAAATTGATAGGAACAGAGTAGAGGAACAAAGTAGGTAATTAGTTAATCCCACTAAGGGATTTTAAGTAAAGAAAAAATATGGTAGACCCCTGTAAGTTAATGATCACTCAAGAAAGCAGGTTTGCTTAATTGCAAAACAAAACAGCCTTGCTTAGCAACAAAACCATGCAACAGAGCATGAGACATGCCCCAAAACAATGGTAGCATGAGACCCATATCTTGCCCATTGAACTTGGTAAATTAATGACCCCTAGGACATGCTTTCTGCACACATAAAAAACAATAATTCATGGAAAGGTGACATTTCAAAGTGAAAGATCCTCATTGTGCTGAGACCTGAAATAATTTTTCCATAGTGCCATGACAGTCCCAGCTTGACCATGTAGGGACAAGAAAACTCCCCCGCCTGACACAGAGGAGGAACTGATCACGTAAGCATGGCGCCTACTCAAGAATGAAGAAGAAGGTGCTCTTTTCCCCCACCCTACTTTTCTTTTGGTAATAAAACAGTAGCCCACTAAGTTCTTGGCATGGCAACTTCTTCCTTGTCCACTTGCGTCACAAGTCCTATTCTAATAAATCACTTCTTATCTCTCACTTTGCCTCTCACTGAATTCTTTCAGCACTGAGACATAAAGAACTGGAGCTCCTCAGAGCCCCACAAAATGCCACCTAGTGGTTTCAGCATGAAACTCAGACACTTTGTCTCTTAAAAAAGATAGTGAAGGGGTTTCCCTGGTGGCGCAGTGGTTGAGAGTCTGCCTGCCGATGCAGGGAACACGGGTTCGTGCCCCAGTCCGGGAGGATCCCACATGCCCCAGAGCGGCTGGAACCGTGAGTCATGGCCACTGAGCCTGCACGTCTGGAGCCTGTGCTCCACAACGGGAGAGACCACAGCAGTGAGAGGCCCACGTACTGCAAAAAAAAAAAAAAAAGATAGTGAAGAAAGTTACTTTAGCCAAAGACAACATTGTAGCCAAGTTTGTTTCTCTTAAAATTTCCTCCAAAATAATATAAACAACAAAAAGGGAAAGGGAATCTATACCAGAGCCATGCTCTCAAAAACATAAAGGCAGAGAATGCCTAGAATCAAAAATAACTATGAGTAACAAGAAAATAATAACCAAATCCCCATGCGCAGTCACTAGTTTAGCTATCCCACATCCACTTCACCATAAGACTTTGTGTTAAGCAAAGGCAAGAAACAAACAAAACAAAACAAACCAGTAAATGTGGTCAAGAGACAAAGGAAAACTATAGTTAAAGGGTCTAATACTGATATTAAAAGTCAGTCAGAAAGATTGAGTCCACACTAAATCTTGAAATTCCAAAATTCAAGTGTCTGGACAAAAGTACAGACTATATAGAATAAACCATAAAATCTGTGTAATTTAAAAGAACAGTCATGTTTAAAGGGTAGTAAAAATTTAGAGGTGCAGGAGTAAAATGAAAAGGAAGTCTTAGAAACATATTGGTTCTGAGAGAAAGATAAAAAGAAGGAAGAAGCACCCTTTAGCAATTCACATGTGAGGAAGATAGAAGAAAAATGAGAAAAGTACAGTTGTACAAGACAAAAGAAAACCATAAATTTGAACACTCACAACTCCATCCCCATGAAAACCAAAGAAATATAACCTGCTGAATGACTTCAATATAATTAGATCTGTATGTGTCATTAAACTAGAATATCGTAACCCCCAAACCATAAAATAAATGAGAAAAATTTCATACATATCAATTGAAGAAAATGTTTTCCCCCTGAATAAAACCACGAACCAGAAGAAAACTTTGTAAGCACTCCACAGAGAATAAAATATATAAAAATAAGTATGTGAGGGTATGAAAGACAACTAGAAACACTAAATCCAAAATTTAAAAACAGAAATGTACAAAAAATAGGAATAAAAATGTAGAGAGTTAATTGAACTCAAGAGAAAGACATAATTATCTCAGAAGTGGAAAATAAATTGTATCATGCATAAAAGGGAATAGAGTAAAAGAAAGTAAAGGACAAAGACAGAAGAGCAATCAATAAGAGAAAGAAAATAATATCAAGAAAGAAGTAAAAAAGGCAAAAAGAAAACAGAAATTGAAGACAAAGAAAGAGCAACATATTATCAAAATCTTTTAAAAAGTAAAAGAAACCAATAGAAGAGACCTAACATTTAAAACTATAATCCAATAAATATTTTCAGAAAAAAAATCTGAAAGTTGAAAGGGCTCATTGAGTACTTCAGAGTGGGGAGAGAGGAGGAAGAATGATCCATTCTGAGAAATAGCCAAATAAAATACTTAGCTTTCAAAAGTAAAGATAAAGTCTTCAAGGCAAAGGTCAGATAAATTTCAAAGGCAAAAAAATTAGGCTGGCATCAGGAATTTCAAAATCAACATACAAAGCAAATAACAATAAAGCAGGTGTTATTTTCTAATCCAATGAACAAAGGTAAAGAATTTTATATCTAGCCATGCTGTCATTAATATATCAATATTATAAAGAAAATCTTTTCAACATTAGCTTAGAAAATTCTGCATCCATCAGCACTTCTTGAGTAATATACCAGAGGTGACCTTCCTTCAAAAAAATGTTGCCTGAAAACAACTCAGCAAAAGTCCTAATGGTGAGTATTTTAAAATGACTAAATGTACACTTAAGGCCAAAAAAAAAAAAAAAGATATGAGGATGGAAAAATAATTTTAAAATTAAGTTTTGATAAAACAGAAATAATACAACAATAAAGTAGGAGGAGAAGGGGAGGAAAATGGGAAATTATTGTAAATCTTTTTAGTATTGTCAATAGGTGGCATTAAATGATATAAAAGAAAGTGGAAAATTGGTAAAATATTAAAAAAACTAGAAGACTAAAGACAATAGATGTGTACATGTACAAGAGTAACCACTACAATTAAATAATAAAAGTTCCTAAAAAGGTACAAACCTTTTCCTATGTGCAAAAAAAGCACCACATCTTGCAAGGAAACAAATAGCACATAAAACAAATTATGCATAATTATAAAAATTGTGACTGAGCTTATACTGAAGACAGTAATATAAGTATCAATAAATGTCAATTGAATTAACTCATGTAATTAAAAATATTTTATCAATTTGTCTCACAAATCAAAATCTAACTATGCTCTACTCTGAGGCACACCTAAAAGCAATTCAGAAACACTACAAATAAAGAGTGGACAAAAGTATTATGGTTACCAAAGGGAGAAGGGGAAAGGATAAATTAGGAGTTTGGGGATTAACATATACACACTACTATATATAAAATAGATAACCAACAAGGACCTACTGTATAACACAAGGGAACTATACTCAATCTTTTGTAATAGCCTATAAGGGAAAAGAATCTGAAATAGAATATATATATATACATATATACATGTACATATACATATATGTCTCTATATATAACTGAATCACTCTGCTGTACACCTGAAATTAACACAACACCGTAAATCAATTATACTTCAGTTAAAGAAAAGTATATCAGGTAAATAAAATGAAAAAAAAAACAGGAGTGAATGTGTTAATATGTAGAATATATATGTAGAATATAAACTTCAAACATTAATCCTGACAAAGAACACTTTATTAATGCTAAAAGCCACAATTCACAATGAGTACATAATATATATTACAATTTATGAACCAAAGAACATAGTATCTGCCTGAAGCAAAAACTGCAGAGGATGCAAGGACATATTAATAGAATCACACTAATAATAAGAAATGTTAATATGTCATTCTCAGTACAAAGTGAATCAAGTGGACAAAAAAAATTAGGAATATAAAATATTTAAACACAATAAAACAAGGTAGACTCAGAGATATATTTCACACTCAACCCCTTGATAAGAGAGAATACATCTTTTTTCCAAGTGTCCATGAGATATTTACCACAAAAAAAGTTTTATAATAGGTTTAAAAGAAACATGATTAATTTTTAGAAATTAGAAATATTGCAAACAATATTTTCTCATCAAATACAAAAAAACCTAGAAATTATAACAAAAACAAAGAGAAGACAAATAAAAAGACAGGTCTTTTTTACCTAGAAATTTTTTAACCTTTTATCAAACAAATCTATGCACTGAAATTACAGACTTAAAAAGTTAATCACAAAGCAACCAATTCACATCAGAATACATGGTACATTCAATTTATTAATAGACAAAATCCATATCACTAAAAATTTTACCAGTAATATAGAAAGAATGAAAATTAGTGAGTTACTCCTTATAGTTTAGAAGACTAGACAAATGAAAACAAAGTAAAGCTGTATGTGGAAATCAAAGGAAGATAATAATAGCAAAATATTATGAGCTAGAGAATACAAAAAAATATATAGTTAATAGATCAACATTCAGAGACTGCTAGCTAATTTGTTCAAAGAAAAAAAGCACAAAAAAAAACAAAATAGGAAATGCAATGGGAAAAATAACCATTGAAACACAAGTGACTTAAAAAATTGTAAGAGACTAATATGTAGATCCCTGTGAAAATATGAGACCTTATATGAAATCAATAATTTCCTAGCAAAATATAGACTATCAACATTGATTTCATGAGTTAGCTTACATATTCCAAAAGGAAATCAAAGAAATTGTGATAGTTATTAAGAAAATACCCCCCCCCCCAAAAATCAGCTGAAATAGAAGACTTCACAAGAAAATTCTGCCAGATAATGAAAGATCACATAGTCCAAATGTTGTATAAGTTATCCTAAGCATTAAAAAGGTAGAGACACTTCCCAGCCCTTTTTAAAGCAAATACAATACTGTACATAAAACTACAGATCAATCCTTCTCATGAATATATGGCATAAAAATAATAAAATATCAGTGAAAAGAATCTGACAAGCAGATGCTGGTGCTCTCATATAAAGATGCACATCTGAAATGATCATCTCCACACAGTACAGGTACATCTTCCAGCTTAGGCCAGAGAATGACACATAGTAGGTTACTGACAATTGATATAACCAGCATCAATAGTACTCAACTGACAGCATCTGTGTTAACACGACTCTGTTACAAGAAATTTTTATTGGGGAAAATAGGATGGTACGTACATAAGAAATTTTACTGTTTTCTTAAAGAAATTCTTACAAACGAATTTGTCTAGCCAAACAGTTTGTTCATGTGGACAAACTTCTCTCATATTGCAACAACAGATTGCTCACAGGAACACAGCCCACTTGCCAGACAACAGTTTTTTTAATACCTTTTCCAAAAATATTATGTTATTTTTATCCAATCCCTATTAGCACCCCACCTTAAAAGACTTACCTTAAAACACCAGAGCCTAGACACCAAAAATCTATAAATATCCTTCTCCAGCCTACTTCTGAGACACTATTATCAAGGTATGTTTTCCCTTGATGTGGTAAATTTAATGAATTCAGATTTCCTTTATCAATATGTTTCTCTGCTAGCCTTTATGGAGCATTCAATTGTCTACACAATGCCATTTCATGTCAAAAATATAATCACCACGGTAGAAGCACATATTTAATTTAAAGTTTTGAAAATCAACTAGTTACAAATAATAATCCTTCAGACAAATTTAAAATTAGAACTCAAAAGTTGTCAAAGATTTAGAACTAATTTTTGCATTCATTTGCACATGTATCATGTTCACACACATTCTTGTTTTAGTAGGAACAATTCTTTTTAACAGACAAAATTCAAACAACAAAAGAAAGTTTTGTAAAAAAGCTTAGCTTTCCTATTACCTATTTTATGTATTTTTCTTATAACTATCTGTTATAGTCTTACAAACTATTTGCCCCATGGCCTAGTAGTTTAAAGCTAAATACAGTTGTATTATTCATTTTAACTTTATGACTACAAGGAAGTCACATTACCTCTCAATGCCTCATAATAAAAATTATATCTATCATCAATTCATATTTTGAAACTGCTTTATAATCCTTTACCAAATTATATTATCAAGTTGTTTCCATAGACACTTTTAAACATATTAAAGAGTGTACAGTGTTATATTTTCCTTCATACAAATTTGTAACCCTCACTGAAAAATTCATTTGCTCCAGCTGTCATCACAAAATTTTGCATGTCAATTAAGGTACTAATTTATATGCAGATCTGTTTATTTACTGAGGTGTCTAATGGCCTCTAGCAGTGCACTACATACGTGCACTATGAAAAGCAGACTTGCATTCTCCAAAACATATCACTGAACAACAGCTGGATAAGAGGATTGAGTTTTACAAAATCATTCACGATTTGGAACACCCAGTATGTTTTCTGCCTTCCTTCTATCTATATATCTGTCAAGGACTAGGAATATGTTCCTTATCCAGGTTAGAGTAATTCTTACAGTAACAACAGAAAAAATGGGAGTACAGAAAAACATGAAACTATTACATTTATGTAAAGGCCATGTGGGAAAATGATTTCAACTATGCAAAAGACTTTGTTCAAAGTTCCTGAAAATAGAGGAACAGCAAACTGTCTCCAACTTTCAGTTTCCTGGAGTGTTCTAAAGTAAAGTGACATCTTGATATTAAATAATAGTATTAATAATAGTACCATTAATGATACCAAGCTCTTTCTGAACACATTTTGTCAAAGAACCTTACTCAAATTGTTTCTAATCCTCACAACAACCATGCAAACAATCCATTTTAAACTTCTTAAGAGTGAGAGAAGATAGCTGTTTCCTTAGGTAACAAAGTTAGTAGGAAGAATAGGTAACATTCAAATAAATACCTGTCTCATTTCAAAGCTATTTTTCTTTATATGATGCTATATTTCTTATTCCACCAATGATAATGAGACATATGGAATACTTGTGGGAGAGTTATCACTTTCCTTTAGTATCTACATCTGTAAGTTTCCCACCCACCCTAGTCCAAATCAATGTATTTCCTTCCTGCCTTGCCAAAACACTTTCTTTGGTCACTTTAACCTCCTCGTATTGATCATTGCCCTCATTTGTACCTGGACACCTGTTAAGGGCTATTTCAGTACTCAGATGAAACATTATTTACCCAGGAAAATCCTTCTTCAATTTCTAAGAAACAAAATCAGTTCCCCTTATAACATATACTCATAGACACAATTCCAAGCATTTGAATTATCACAAGTATCATCAATAATTGAACATGAAATCATATTTTCCAGTCAATATTCTTCATTAGATTCTAAGTTACACAAAGTCAGGGACAATATTCACAGGTAGGACCCCAGTGCCTTATACAATGCCTGATACCTAGCAGGAGCTCAATAAATATATTTTAAAAAATAAATAAATAAGAGCTTCCCTGGTGGCGCAGTGTTTGAGAGTCCACCTGCCGATGCAGGGGACACGGGTTCGTGCCCCGGTCCGGGAAGATCCCACATGCCGCGGAGCGGCTAGGCCCGTGAGCCATGGCCACTGAGCCTGCGCGTCCGGAGCCTGTGCTCCACAATGAGAGAGGCCACAACAGTGAGAGGCCTGCGTACTGCAAAAATAATAATAAATAAATAAATAAATAAATAAGGCAATGTTATTTGAGATAACAAACTCATTACTGAATTTCTACTTTTCCAACTAGAGAAAGGAGGTCCAAATAACAACCAGAAAATATTAAGAATGATATCTGTTGACCTCCTACCTGAGTGTAGACAATGCAGATCCTTAGACAATACATAAACTTAGATATAATCTGTGGATCATTTTGACAGTTGGATGAAATTTCATCTGTGCTTCAGGGAAAAGTCTGTTTGCTAAAACATTCACTGCAGGAGATTGTTCCAGCTCACTGGAATTGTATTATTTAGAGGATAATATCTAGGCCAGAACAACAAAGCTCTATGATTTTGAAATGCCACCATTTCAAAATGGCTATAAATTGGACTCCTCTAAGAATGTTTATATAAGGTTTGAAGAAAAAAACATGGAAAGATAGTGGTACAGTAGGGTAATTTTCAAGTTGTCATAATGCTATTTTTGTATTAAATGTTGGAGACATACACACAAAAAGAAAATTTGCAGCGATTCACTTCATTACTAGAGTTACAATTATGTTATAAAACTTTAATGTTGCCTAGTCTTTTTTTTTTTTTTTTTTTTACATTTGTCTTCTGAAGCATATGTGTTTAAGGTGGAAACACGTAAATACCTATGGCATTACAGGAAGGAAAATCCCGACCTGTATTTAATTTGTCAGTCTTCCCTGGTCCTCAAGTATGAGAAGCTAGCTATGTTAGAATCTCTTACAACATACTGTTAGTGAAAATATTTTTTTTTTGTTAAAGTGTCTTTCTAAAATCTAGGCTCCTTCACAATAACTATGCTTGCATTACCAACTGCTTTTTCTCATTCATTGGATTGATTGATCATCCCCTACATTTCCTATAAATAAAATGCCAAAATAATATTAAAGTTTTGGCAAAGAGAAATGAATATGCCTGCATGTGTTTGCAGTCACAACTAATTATATACCCATAGCAGGTGGCAATATATTTTTTTAAACATTGGCTGATGTTATAGAAACACTCACCCTTACCCACAGATTCATGTTGTTCCTCATGTTGCATTGCATTACTTGTTTTCCTCACAAGGAACATTCAAGAATCTGACATTAGATCACTTTCAATTAAATATGAAAGAATGGCAGACAGAAACTAAGGGAAAGATACACTTTGACTTATGCCAGTATAAAACATACTAGTTTTTACTCTGGAAAATATTGGTGGTGCCAAATAGAATTCCAGGTATTATAGAATCAAAGTTGTCATAAAATATTTATGATATACTTTTATATTGGACAATCAATATGATTTTTTAATTTGTTTTCTTTCACTTTTAACCAGAGTGGGAAAACAAGGCTATTAATTTGAGCCCCTCCAAATACTCCTACTAATAAAAAAACAGTCTCAACTCTACACCCAGCCAAGTACCATTTTTAAAAATCTCTATCAAAATGGAAGGGAATAACTAATATAGATTTAAAATGTATCAAGAAATCACTTTGATGGAGGTAAAAGAAAATAATTTTAAGAAGACTGTAATAATAATATAAATAATTCCATGAGACAGAGTTAAGAAACCAAACATACTGAATCATTTCATTGAACACATTATAGACTAGGTAAATTGACAAGGAAGTATGCATACAACTGTGCTTTATTGAACACCTTAGGGCTTAAACTGTAAAGCTTTTAGGGATTTGATTCCTTATATCTGTGCTTGGCCATTTTTTCAGAGACTTCAGATGGTAATATCCAACAGATTCTTTGGAACTTCTTTTGACACAGAGTATCAGATAAAAGTTTTGTTAAATATCTGGCAGCTAGATAACTATGTCAGCAAAACTAACCACATCTAGTATACAAAGGTATCCAAAAATCAAATGGAAATTTGTGAGTTTTTATTTTATAAATTTTATTTCTCAAGGACAAGATCAATGCAGAGCAGAGGACAAAGTGGGAAGGCTAGCACCAGTCTTGGTGGTATTTAATAGTTCTAGAGGAAAAGGATATTTCCATTTCAGCACATTTGGCCTAGCTCCTATCATAAATCTACAACTTTATATATCAAAAATTATATTGATGTTAATTTATTCATCCATCCACTGAAGTGTAGACTGAATGTGTATATGCTGTGTATACTACTCTAAGCTACAACTTATCCAATTCTCAGCTCCTTTATCCTCACAGCACATCCAAACTAAAGAAAGTATCAAATATGCTTTTCTATTATTTTGAATACACTACAGGCTTCTTATCTTTTTGGAAGATTTTATTTTATTATGAATCCAGAGTATAATCCTCATACTTTATTATTCAAGTTACTGAACACATCCTGCATTTTTCCTAAGTTAGGTTTCAGAAAGCTCTGTATTAATCACATTGTTCCAATGTCTGTTCTTAGTATGTAACCCTCACCCTTTCAGGAAAAGAAAAAAACAAAACCAAAAAAACTAAGCTGCTTTCTTTCTTTCTTTCTTTTTTTCATAGTTTTGACGTTTATTCCTCATTAACTTTTTTTAAAAATTTTTATTGGAGTATAGTTGCTTTACAATGCTGTTTAGTTTCTACTGTACAGTAAAGTGAATCAAAAATATGTATACATATATCCCTTCTTTTTTGGATTTCCTTCCCATTTAGGTCACCACAGAACATTGAGTAGAGTTCCCTGTGCTATACAGTAGGTTCTCAGTAGTTATCTGTTTTATACATTGTATCAATGTGCATATATGTCAATCCCAATCTCCCAATTTATTCCACACCTCCTTTCCCCCTTAGTATCCATATGTTTGTTCTCTACATCTGTGTCTCTATTTCTGCTTTGTAAATAAGATCATCTATACCATTTTTTTCAGATTCTACAAATATGCATTAATATCCGATATTTGTTTTTCTCTTTCTGACTTACTTCACTCTATATGACAGTCTCTAGGTCCATCCCCATCTCTATAAATGATCCAAATTTGTTCCTTTTTATGGATGAGTAATATTCCATTGTATATATTGCCACATCTTTATCCATTCTTCTGCTGATGGACATTTAGTTTGCTTCCATGTCCTGGCTATTGTAAATAGTGCTGCAATGAACATTGGGGTACATGTCTCTTCTGGAATTATGGTTTTCTCAGGGTATATGCCCAGTAATGGGATTTCTGGGTCATATGGTAGTTCTATTTTTAGTTTTCTAAGGAACTTCCATACTGTTCTCCATAGTGGTTGTATCAATTTACATTCCCACCAATAGTGTAAGAGGGTTCCCTTTTCTCCCACACCCTCTCTACCATTTATTGTTTGTAGATTTTTTGATGATGGCCATTCTGACCAGTATGAGCTGATACCTCATTGTAGTTTTGATTTGCATTTCTCTAATAATTAGTGATGTTGAGCATCTTTCCATGTGTTTGTTGGCCATTTGTATAACTTCTTTGGAGAAATGTCTATTTAGGTATTCTGCCCATTTTTTGATTCGGTTGTTTGGTTTTTTGATATTAAGCTGCATGAACTGTTTGTATACTTTGGAGATTAATCCTTTATCAGTTGCTTCTTTTGCAAATATTTTCTCCCACTCTGAGGGTTGTCTTTTTGTCTTGTTTATGGTTTCCTGGGCTGTGCAGAAGTTTTTAAGTTTAATTAGCTCCCATTTGTTTTTGTTTTTATTCTCATTAATCTAGAAGATGGGTCAAAAAAGATCTTGCTGTGATTTATGTCAAAGAGTGTTCTGCCTATGTTTTCCTCTAAAAGTTTTATAGTGTCTGGTCTTACGTTTAGGTCTTTAACCCACTTTGAGTTTATTTTTGTGTCTGGTGTTAGAAAGTGTTCTAATTTCATATTTGTAGCTGTCCAGTTTTCCCAGCTCCACTTATTGAAGAGACTGTCTTTCCTCCATTGTATTCATATTCTGGCCTTCTTTGTCATATATTAGGTGACCAAAGGTGCATGGGTTTATCTCTGGGCTTTCTCTCCTGTACCATTGATCTGTTCTGTTTTTGTGCCAGTACCATATTGTCTTGATTACTGTAGCTTTGTAGTATAGTCTGAAGTCAGGGATCCTGATTCCTCCAGCTCCAAAATCACTCAACATAATAATTAAATTATTATTAATAGTAATGAGAGTCAACCACCATACTGAGTTACTAACATGTTTACCAATTTCTTTGTTCACCCTCACTGATAACTACCCAATCTTTTCTTATTAATTTAATTTCCTCCTTGTTGTAATACACTGGCTTTATTTTTTTTTTTAATATTGATTTTTTTTTTCTGTGTTTGACAGTTGTTTTTTACTCTCAACATGTTGGTTGAAGGTATTAGTTAACAGTTTTATGGACACCTTTGAATCTGGTGAGAAGTTTGATGTTAGAAACATTATTATTATTTTGATTGTAATATACTATTTAATGATTGTTGTTGTAAAGATATATTTATATTTTTTAGTTTCAAAACATTGTGTATGGAATTGTGTTTAGTCCAGTTAATTACTTGGTGTGCTCCTTTGCTGTCAGAACTCATGCTTGTTTTCAAATCTAGGATACTCTCAACCATTATCTCTTTTAATTTTTCCATACCCACATTATATATAAGAAACCTTAAAATGGATAATTAGATATATTTTTCTAGAGAAACTTGAATTAGGTGGTGACATACATTTAAGTAGATTCAAATTCAAACTCCCAGGTATATTTGCTTATGGAACAAATGAAGTTGTAAACAAACTAGACTATGGACATAGTTATAATAGGCAGAAGACACCCTAACAGAAGAGACTTATTGAAAGCTAAAAAGAAAGAACAATCAGAAGAGTACCACAGAGTAATAGGAAAATATTGGAAATAAAATTAATGTCAAAGAATGCCATGGTAACTCACCATACATAACTATTCTATTGCATATAGAACAACAACAACAAAAAATGACACAACATAGTAATGTCCATAGATCAGTAAGGAATCCATGGGTGTATTGTCCTAACTTTTTTATAAATAGACCATGGGTCTCCAAAAAAGTAACAAGGACATCAGAAGGGAAATTTAAGGTGGCTATCATCAAAAAGATATCAAATAACAAGTGTCAGCAAGGTTGTGGAGGAAAGGGAACCCTTGTGCACTGTTGTTGGGAACATAGAGTGCTGCAGCCACTATGGAAAACAGCATGAAGATTCCTCAAAAAATTAAAAATAGAACTCTCATATGATCCAGCAATTCCACTCCTGGTTATTTATCTGAAGAAAATGAAAATGTAATTTGAAAAGATCTGCACTCTTATATTCACTGCAGCATTATTTAAAATAGCCAAGATATGGAAGCAGCCTAAGTGCCCCTGAATGGATAAATGAATAAAGAAGAACATTTCTCACTCAAATCATTCTGGCTCTGGCCATTGAGAGTTCTTTCAATTGGCTTATTTGTCCCTTTGATATATTGCCATCAAAGCACATGTTAATTTTTCAAGTATTTCATTATTTTCAAGTATTTTTTTTTACTCCAACCTCATCTTGTATATTTTTTGCACCAGTGTCAGAATCAGCTATTTTTGCCCCCTGAGGAATTCTGGTTCCTTTATTGCAGAATGGTATTAGAAACCAAGGTCTAGGTGCAAGATACGCTCATTGTTACTGAGATGTCATTGCTTCTAGGCCTTCTCAGAGCAGAAGCAAGGAAATGCATGTGTGTATCCTAAAGAGTATATATTCACACACATAAAATATTTCTATATGTAACCACTTATATCTATATTAAGCTAACCATGAATTCATATTGATATCTTTGAATGTGGGTTTCTCTGGTTTCCTCCTTGCTTATGTGTATACTCCCACTCCAAGACTGAGAAACCAGGCTCCCATCATTCACCATTTACTTAATTGATCAATTCTAGTTTACATGTATATCAGTAACAAAATTGTTAACCTGTACCCTCTTGGGGGAGGGGGAAGTTTATGTACTCAGCTATGATACAGTTTGTGTATTGATTTTTTCTACATTTATTTAATCAATCACTGTATTGTACACTTGAAACTAATATAACATTGTAAATAAACTATATTTAAATAAAAAATTAAAAAATAAACTAATTGACCTCTACATTTAAGTTAATGCATGTTACTGTATAGAAATTATGTTTCAGTATATTTAAATATCTAAAAAGGTAATTCAGATATAAAAAGCATAATATATATCCCTGAGTTCTGGCTGTAAGTTATGCTAGGACAATTAATTTTTCTTTACCTTGGTGAGGGAGAAAAATAAAGTAAAAAACTCTTCAAACAAAATAAGAGTGTTCAAAGATTCTTACTAGCCAAAAAGCATGATAAACTTATCTCCTAAATACTAATGCAATAGGCAAAAAGAGAAGTGAGGAAGAAACAAATTGTTCTATAAGAATATTAATAGTCTATATAGAAAAAATCAAGAGAATATATGAACCAGTTAGTAATATGTTAGAACTGATAAAAAGAGTTTAATAGAATGACTTGGCACAAAATATACAATGTTCAATAATTCCTATTCATTATAAATAAGCAATTAGATATCATTTGGAAAATAATACCACTCACAATTGGTCCCAGAAGTAAAAGTTACATAGAAGCAAATCTATCCAATATTTGTAAGAATGTTATGGGAAAAAGTATAAAATGATAATTAGAAACTAAAACTTTCACTGATTTTTGTCATTAATAAGTTATCATAAATTTTGGTATTAATAATGATCAATTCAAGATTTTCTTCAGTTCTAGAAAATTCTTAGTCCATATATTTTAAAATTGTGCCTCCCTTTACACCATTCTCATTATCTTTTTCTGAAAATGCTATTAGACTATTGTTGGAGTATCTGAGTTTTGATTTCTCACCCAACACAAAATGATTCAATTCCTGTTTTTTTATGTATCTTTCATATTTTCTATCAAATTATATAAGCTCCCTGAGAACAAATACACTTGTCTTTTTTTAAAATCACTAATTCATCCCAAGTTCCTAGGATAGCTGTAGGCACACTGCAGGTACTCAGTGCATATTAGTTGAATGAAAAAATTCATAATGCATAATGTCTCGCTGTGTTCTTGGTGAATTCCCCAGTTATAGTCTTATCACTAGAGCACTAAGTACAGGTTTGTGTTTAAAAGAATGGACTCTGGTACCAGAATACCTTGAAGAGAATTTAGCTTCCACCTCTCTGTTAAAAATATACCAAATGTTTTCGGATACATTGTGTCCTTTAATTTCTTTATTTGCAAAAAGGGGGATAATAGAAGTTTGTTGTGATGTTAATGTATAATGTGTTTAGAGCATTGCCTGGCACAGAGTAGGCAATGTCTACTGCTAATCTGCTAATTCCCTATTTAGCTGTCTCAGGTCTGTCAACTAGACAAGCTACGCCTTTATAATTTTAGGGATTCCATTTTGCATTTCCAATATGTTATTATTATTATAAATAACTACATGTTTTAAATATTTAAAAAACTATTGAAGGGGCCTCCCTGGTGGTGCAGTGGTTAAGAATCTGCCTGCCAATGCAGGAGACATGGGTTCAAGCCCTGGTCCGGGAAGATCCCACATGCCACGGAGCAACTAAGCCCATGTGCCACAAATACTGAGCCTGCACTCTAGAGCTGCGAGCTGCAACTAATGTGCCCACATGCCACAACTACTGAAGCCCACACGCTGAGAGCCCATGCTCCACAACAAGACAAGCCACAATGAGAATCCCGTGCACCGCAACAAAGAGTAGCCCCTGCTAGCCACAACTAGAGAAAGCCTGCACGCAGCAATGAAGACCCTATGCAGCCAAAAGTATATTAATTAAATAAATTAAAATTTTTAAAAATTAATGAAGTTTAATATAATTCTAAAAATGTGCACATATTTTATTTGTAAAGATTGATGAATTTGCCCAAAATAAAAGCTCATAATCTGTACTCAAATCAAGAAACATAGTATTATCAGGATCACAAAATCTCCCTTTTCTTCATTTCAGGCATTGCATAATACCTTATTATTGTACCGGATTCCATAATGAAAATATTCCAAATACATCACAATTTATGTATCCATTACACTGTTGGTAGTTGTTTAGGTAGTCCTCAGTTTTTAAAACCAACAGGTTTTATTTAATTAGCTTCTATTTTTTAATTACTATGTTAATTCCTCCTTTACCTCTTTTAAAATTTAAACACAACTATCTAAAATACCTTCAAATTGTTATATTGGTCCTATATTTTATTTTGACCAATGATTATTTTGACTGTTTAATTTGTTAGTTTTCTCTTGTACCTTGTAGTTCTTATTTGTGAGCTTCTAATTTAAAGATATTTTTTCCTCATATGTATGTTATCCCTGGGAAATGATTTCAAAGACCATTAAGGTATATAACATAAACCAAGTTTACTTTAGTGAATCAAATTTGATTTCTCAACCAACAGAGATGTGTTATCCTGGGGCTTTAAACACATGAGGAAAAATCAATTCCTCAACCATGTATGCATGGCTATGCTTCTGCTCTCAGTCACAGGCAGATTTTCTTTTTCAGTTACAAACTCAGAAGCCAGGTAAGGTATTCTAATAGCAATTATTATGCTGTCTTCTTAGCCCTCTATCTAAGTTGTATATGCAGAATGCAATGTCTCTCATCAAGTAAAGAATGAATTTGACCCCATCTTCTCATAAGCAGTGGGATCCCATCCTGGCCTGAGCACCTCATAAGCAACTCTCTATAGAGCTGTGCATTTTATATTTCTGCTCCATAAGGACATTTTTTTTAACATCAGTATATATTTAATATTATTTTTACATTTTATCTAGCATATTCCTTTATTTAGAGCAGAGTTTCAAAAATTATTATATTCAAAATCTTAACTTAGAACACTTATATTAACTTTATAATTAAAAAAAAAAGTTTCTATTTCCCTACTCATGAAAACATCTATACTTGAAATACAAATATTTAAAATCAAAAGCAATTTGCCACTTATACCTCTCTTACAATATATCCTAATTTTATTTTAATTCCAAATTTTTAGTTCTGCTTTGAGTAGAATAATTTTTCATTCATCCTCTTATTTAGTTAACTTGTGTAATAGTTTTCATTACATGTCAAGTATTAGAACACTGACTAAGAGGAAATATAGTTATAATAGAAATACTTGAATAAAGCATTTTCTTTCTCAACTATGTGACCCTTATATTTGGTATATTAAGTGAATGTAACAATATTATTTCCCACCTTTATAAATTCATTCACATTATTCATTTGTGAGTTCATTAATTATAGAAGGAATCTACATTTCTTTTTAGGTTCCAGTGTAATTTGTGATGAATTCTATGTGATATAATATAATTTTCAATTAGAGACAAAATTAAAATTGCCTAAGAGGTTTATAATTTCTCTTAACATGGTGAAGACAATCCAAAGCATCAATATAGTCTCTGGTGTAATCATTAGGACAAGAACATTAATTAAAACGATGGTCATATAATTTATTAATCCTCATTCAGTAAGATATATTACATTTTTATCTTCAAGAATCTAATTATAAATAATAAAGGATTTGCATACATACCACCATAATAGCATTATTAGACACAAACACTAACTACAATGAATTGTAATTCCCAAACCACAATATGAATACTTACATACATTGTGTGTGTGTGTATTCATTAGTTAACCTGTGCAACAATATATATAACCATATACATATATACTCACTAATACACTATGTATATATATGTTTGTCAGTATACATACCCTCATTAGTATAGATATATAAATATCCATATATATTTAGTATACTCATATACAGTATATATCCACATATACTGAGTATTGATATAAAATCAATATGCCTTTACATTTAACATCTGTCACATCAAACCCCTCAACTGTATGAACCTCCTCCATCCTTGACCCTACTCCATCTTGGTCACTTTGCTTAGTTTTCACATATATTCCTGGAGAGAGACTAAGAAAATCATGTTCTGGCAAGTCTTTGTGACCATCTCTCTCTGGTTAAGAAATTCTTTCAAGGGACTTTAGTATCTCCCTATGCTTAGATATATCTGAGAACTGGTATCTATTATATATATATATCAGAAATTTTCTGTCTCATCTCTTAGAGAAACACACTTCAAATATCATAGAACTGACAACACAGCTTCATATCACTATTTGCCCATCTTCTAGAGCAATGTTTCTCAGAGTTTAATGGCCATACTGAAAACCTAGTGCCTGTTACAAAGGAGGTAAGAATATACAATAGAGATTAGACGTCTCTTCAACAAGTGGTGTTGGGAAAGCTAGACAGCTACATGTAAATCAGTGACATTAGAACATTCCCTCACACCATATATGAAAATAAACTCAAAATTCTTTAAAGACCTAGGTATAAGCAGTGATACTATAAAAGACCTAGAAAAGAATATATGCAAAAGATTTTCTGACAAAAGCCAAAGCAATATTTTCTTAGATCAGTCTCCCAAGGCAAAAGAAATGAAAACAAAATAAACAAGTGGGACCTAATCAAATTTAAAAGCTTTTACACAGCAAAGGAAACCACCAACAAAACAAAAAGGCAACCTATGGAATGGGAGAAAATATTTGTAAATGATGCAACTTACAAGGAGTTAATATCCAAAATATACAAACAGCTCATACAACTTAAAAAAAAAAAAAAACCCAGTCAAAAGATGGGCAGAAGATCTAAATAGACATTTCTCCAAAGAAGACTCACAGATGGCCAATAAGCACATGAAAAGATATTTAACATTCCCAAATATTAGAGAAATACAAATCAAAACCAAAATGAGACATCACCTCACACCAGTCAGAATGGCTATCATCAAAAAGTTGACAAATAATAAATTCTGGGGATGGTGTAAAGAAAAGTGAACCCTCCTACACAGTTGGTGAGAATGTAAATTGATGTAGCCAATTAATTAAGTAGATAGGTTGTGTAAAACAAAATGCCCAAGGAGAGAGGAAAAGATGAATAGTTGAAGTACAGGGGATTTTTAGGGCAGTGAGCATATTCTATATGACTATAATGATGGAAATGTGTCCTTATACTTTTGTTAAAAGCCACAGAATGTACTACAACCAACGATGAATCCTAATGCATTCTATGGACTTTAGGTGATAATGATGTATCAATGTAGGTTCATCAATCGTAATAAATGCACCACTCTGGTGGGGTTGTTGATGTCAGGGGAAAATTGTACATATGTGGGGGAAGGTGGGGTATAGGAACTTTCTGTGCTTTCCAGTCAGTTTTGCTGTGAGCCTAAAACTATTCTAAAAATAAACTCTGTATATTAAAAAAAAAAAAGTGGGAGATCCCATAACTTTGATTAAACTTTATGTTTTCAACTACAGCTAGGTTTTAACAACCTAATTCATTTTGAATATAGAAATATTAGAAAATGCTCTGTTTATTTGGTAATTGAACATTACTCAACCTATGATTAAGTGAAATAATTTTCAAAATATATAAAAGTACATAAGTTTCAGACACTGCTATCATGATATACCCTGCCATGGGTCAGGCTCAGTATCTGCTTATGATGAACATATCTTCATAATGTCTTTTAGAAATATCCAAATATCAAAGAGTATTCTGCCTATGTTTTCCTCTAAGACTTTTATAGTATCCAGCCTTACGTTTAGGTCTTTAATCCATTCTGAGTTTTTTTTGTGTGTTTGGTGTTAGGGATTGTTCTGATTCCATTCTTTTACATATATCTGTCCAGTTTTTCCAGCACCACTTATTGAGGAGGCTCTCTTTTCTCCATTGTATATCCTTGACTCCTTTGTCATAGATTAGTTGACCATAGATGCATGGGTTTATCTCTGGGCTTTCTATCCTGTTCCACTGACCTATATTTCTGTTTTTGTGCCAGTACTATATTGTCTTGATTACTGTAGCTTTGTAGAATAGTTTGAAGTCAGGGAGGCTGATTCCTCCAGCTTCATTTTTATTTCTCAAGATTGCTTTGGCTATTTGGGGTCTTTTGTGTTTGCATACAAATTGGAAAATTTACATAAATTACAGTAAGATCTTTTTTGATCCACCTCCTAGAGTGATGAACATTTAAAAAGAAATAAGGAACTGGGACCTAATTAAACTTAAAAGCTTTTACACAGCAAAGGAAACCATACACAAAATAAAAAGACAACCCTCTGAATGGGAAAAAAAATATTTGAAAACAAATTGACTGACAAGGGATTAATCTCCAAAATATACAAATAGCTCATGCAGCTCAATGTAAAAACAAACAAACAAACAGCAATGCAATCAAAAAATGGGTGGAAGATCTAAATAGACATTTCTTCACAGAAGATATACAGATGGCCAAAAAGCACATGAAAAGATGCTCTACATCACTAATTAGAGAAATGCAAATCAAAACTACAAAGAGGTACTACCTCACACCAGTCAGAATGGCCATCATCAAAAAATCTACAAATTATAAATGTTGGAGAGGGTGTGGGAGAAAAGGGAACCCTCCTATACTGTTGGTAGGAATGTAAACTGGTTCTGCCATTATGGAGAACAGTATGGAGTTTCCTTAAAAAACTAAAGATAGCGCTACCATATGATCCAACAGCCGCACTCCTGTTCTGCAATCACAAAATATTTGCGGTGTTCAGGAGGACAATTAGCCTGAATAATATTAAATAATAACATTAAATAATTAAACATTAAATGGATATACAGCATAATCAGTTACTAAAAACAGGCACGATTATTTTTCACTCTGCCCCTCTATAAGGGGCTTCAATTGGGTACTGAGCTTTACAGGCTTACCCTTTAAAAATGATTTCTTATTCCTGCATAATCATAAAAGCTAATCAATCATTTCCACAGTAAAAAGCTAATTGATACATAATAATTCCAATTTATGTGTGTTTAACTATGTGTATATAAATAAAATTTAAATCAAAAGTGTCTATTGTGGTCTCTGTCAGTGTTATTATGATTAAAATTACCAATTTTCAAAATTCATCTCCAGGTTTTCCAGTTAACAGCATGATCAAGACATAAGTTTTGGTATACCAACTGCTTGTAATAGTAAGATGTTATCTCTTTCTCCTTTTGTAGGTTTTTTTTTTTTTTTAATAATTGCTCAGTCTTAATGGACTTGAGAACACGGGGAGGGGAAAGGGTAAGCTGGGATGAAGTGAGAGAGTAGCATTGACATATACACACTACTGAATGTATAAGAGATAGCTAGTGGAAAGCAGCTGCATTATACAGGGGAGATCAACTTGGTGCTTTGTGACCACCTAGAGGGGTGGGATAGGGAGGGTGGGAGGGAGACACAAGAGGGAGGAGATATGGGGATATATGTATACATATAGCTGATTCACTTTGTTATACAACAGAAACTAGCAAAACATTGTAAAGCAACTATACTCCAATAAAGATGTTAAAAATAATAATAATAATTTTTCAATATTGCTGTAATGTCAACAGTACTTTCCCAGTAAACAACTCCATATGGTTTGGTGATAACAAAAATGTTTCACAATTTACTTGTGAATTCTCTTGGAAATGTTTCAACCCTTTCTCATTCAATCTTTTCCCATCCAGTAAGTAGAAGCTGACAGGTGCTATGCCTAGTTAGCTTTGCATACAAACTGCATCTTTATTAGAAAAATGTCCACCTATAATTTGATCCCTGTAATTTTCTTTCCTTAATCTAACTCCTAAATAGAAACATTTATTGAATGTCTGATTGTACTAGCCATATGCTAAGCACTGATTATGTAATTATGAAGAAAGCTAGTCCCTCCTTCAAGAATTCATAAACTAATGGAGTAGAAAGTAAAGTTGCAAATCTTGTGGTATATCATGTAAAACATGTAAGTAAAAAAAGTAAATCACAACTAATAGTAGACAAATGCTTAATTTTGAGACTCCTCTTTAAGCACTTGAATGAAGCTCGCTAAGAACAATATCTTAGAAACCAAAGCAATCTAATGATTATAAGCTCATATATGTAGACCTCTCACACCCATATAACTTTCATAATGACTCTTTTGCATTCATTTCTCAAAATTTCTTTTTGAACCCATTAAAATGAACATTTATGTGTGTATTTGTTTGTATGAGTGTGTGCATTAGTGAACTCTTGCTGAAGGGGCACATCTGTTTCCGCATATTTAAAAACTTTAGTCTTTGGAAAGAAGTGAGTATAACAAAAATGTTTTAAGTCTGACTTTTAAAACTTTTCAGATTTCATTAATAAATCATTAATAAATGATAATAACTGAACTGGAAGCTTTTATGTTGATGATCTATTTTGAAGACTAATCAGAGTTTCCTAAATTCTTGAGGATTCAAGCCCTCTCGAATTTTCTTCAATAAATTAAATTAAAATTGTTAATACTCCAATTTTAAAAGTTAAAATAGCATTAAAGTTCAGGCCCAATTAAAATTTTATAGGGTACTGTTGACTAAAATCCCCTATGTTTAAAGACTTTAGAAGTCCTATAGGCAGCCCATCTGACTTAAATAGTTTAAGTAATATTAATATAATAAGACATGTTTAACATTAAATGGACATACAGCATAATCAGTTATTAAAAACAGGCACAATTATTTTTCATTCTGCCCCTCTACTTGATTCCTATTATACCTTAGATAATTGGTTGAACAGCACAGGAGAGATATCATACAACTAACTACAATGCTGAAAATTTATGGCCTCCAAACTCACATGGTTTTCCAATGCCTTTTGGTATGTTCCATCCCTAATTAGTCTTTTCTTCTGCTCATCAAATTTTCTATTTCAAAATATCTCTGGTCTCTTTGATCTTCCTATCCTATAATCATGCCCACTTAATTTTATCAATGACCTCGCTTCTAAATTTATAGAGAAAATAGTATCTGTCACAAATATCCAGCAAGGTCTCTCTCTGAAGGCCAATTGTGTATCTAAAATGGCTCTAGTTTCAAACACCACCTGCCTGATTTCATGAACTTCATGTTTCAGGAGTTCAGCAGCCCTGGAGGCATTGTCTAGCTATAGTGCTATTCTTTAATATACTTTCATGCATATAACAGTTTTCCTACTTTCTGAGCCTCTTATAGAGCATGAAGTAAAGAGTTTTGAAGATTGAAAAAAAAAATTAGAATTCATCTTGAGTGATTAGGGTTTTGGTTCTCCCATTTAGTTTTTCCTTCTTCTGTTTTTCTTCTTCAATTAATTTGTCTAACAACTTTCTTTTCACAGAGGAAATAATAATAATCCAAAATGGATTCTGGGTGATGTCAGGTCAGGTGCTATCATGAAATCAGCAATCAGTTTACAGTGTGAAGATGAACTTGTCCAGGTTTCAGGTAGTAGTCAATAGGCTTTTTTGCTACAAATGCATACCAGTCACTGGAGACCATCAACAATCTATTTTTGTAATGCTTTGACCCCTCTCATTTATTAAGAATGGTCCGGTGACAGGAAATAATATCTGTGCTATTGAGGTCACTTTGTATATTTAAAACAAAAGAGAAGTAGTACATCTTACTTTTAAGATGTAAAAAATTACAACAGCCTTCAAATGTACGATATTACAAACAAAAGCCTTTCTTAGTTCTCTTTCAATTACTGTTTCTGTGAAAGTTCTATTACAATGAATAGTTTCCTCAAAAGGTCCCTGAACATTAATTCAGAAGAGAAAGGAGCTTCTTTTTCTAGAAGTGAAATGAGAGCCAGTTTTAGATTTCTGGCTCTCCTGACTAACTGTAATGTTTACCATCAAAAATATCATCTAACTATATATAGAAAACCCTAAGGACTCCACACAGAAACTACTAGAGCTAATAAATGAGTTCAACAAAGTAGCAGGATACAAGATTAAGATTCAGAAATAGGTTGCATTCCTTTACTCTAACAAAGAAATCTCAGAAAGAAAATGTAAAAAAAAAAAAAAAAACTTTTAAAATTGCACCAGGGCTTCCCTGGTGGCGCAGTGGTTGAGGGTCCACCTGCCGATGCAGGGGACATGGGTTCGTACCCTGGTCTGGGAAGATCCCTCATGCTGTGGAGTGGCTAGGCCTGTGAGCCATGGCCACTGAGCCTGTGCTTCTGGAGCCTGTGCTCCACAATGGGTGAGGCCACAACAGTGAGAGGCCCATGTACCGCAAAAAGAAAAAAAAAAAAAAAAAAAAATTGCACCAAAAATATAAAATACCTAGGAATAAACCTGACCAAGGAGGTGAAAGTCTTATATGGTGAGAACTATAAAACATTAATAAAGGAAATAAAGGAGGATTCAAAGAAATGGAAAGATATCCCATGCTCTTGGATCAGAAGAATTAATATTGTTAAAATGGCAATACTACACAAGGCAAGCCACAGATTTAATGTGATCACTATCAAATTACTCATGACATTTTCACAGAACTAGAACAAATAATCCAAAATTTTACATGAACCCTAAAAGGCCCAGAATTGCTAGAGCAATACTGAGGGAAAAAAAAAAAAAAAAACAAAGCAGGAGGCATAACTCTACCCAGACTTCAGACAATAGTACAAAGCTACAGTAATCAAAACAGTGTGGTATTCATACAAAAACAGGCATATGAATCAATGGAACACAACAGAGAGCCCAGAAATAAACCTACACACCTATGGTCAATTAATCAACAAAGGAGGCAAGAATATCAAATGGTAAAAGAGAGTCTCTTCAGTAAGTGGTGCTGGGAAAGTTGGATAGCTGGATGTAAATCAATGAAGTTAGAACACACCCTCACATCATGCACAAAAAATAAACTCAAAATGGACTAAAGACTTAAACATAAGACATGACATCATAAAACTCCTAGAAGAGAGCACAGGCAAAACATTCTGACATAAATCTTACCAATGTTTTCTTAGGTCAGTCTCCCAAGACAATAGGAATAAAAACAAAAATGACCTAATCAAACTTACAAGCTTTTGCACAGCAAATAAAGCCAAAAAAAAAAAAAAAAACAGGGCTTCCCTGGTGGCGCAGTGGTTGAGAGTCCGCCTGCCGATGCAGGGGACATGGGTTCGTGCCTCGGTCCGGGAAGATCCCACATGCCGCGGAGCGGCTGGGCCTGTGAGCCACGGCCGCTGAGCCTGCACGTCCGGAGCCTGTGCTCCGCAACGGGAGAGGCCCCAACAGTGAGAGGCCCGCGTACAGCAAAAAAAAAAAAAAAAAAAGACAACCTACGGAATAGAAGAAAATATTTGCATATGATGCTACAGCCAAGGCCTTAATCTCCAAAATATACAAACAGCTCATACACTTCAACAACAACAAAACAACCCAATAGAAAAAGCAGAAGACCTTAATAGACATTTCTCCAAAGGAAACATACAGATGGCCAGTAGGCACATGAAAAGATGCTCAACATCACTAATTATTAGAGAAACGCAAATCAAAACTACAATGAGGTACCACCTCACACCAGTCAGAATAGCCAACATTAAAAAGTATTATACAAATAACAAATGCTGGAGAGGGTGTGGAGAAAAGGGAACCCTCTTACACTGTTGGTGGGAATGTAAGTTGGTACAGCCAATGGAAAACATTATGGAGGTTCCTCAGAAAAGTAAAAATAGAATGACCTTATGATCCAGGAATCTCACTCCTAGGAATATACCTAGACAAAACTATAATTCAAAAAGGTACATGCACCCCTATTTTCATAGCAGCACTATTCATGATAGCCAAGACATGGAAACAACCTAAATGTCTACTGACAGATGAATGGATAAGGAAGATGTGGTACATATATAAAATGGAATACTACTCAGCCATAAAAAAGAACAAAATAATGCCATTTGCAGCAACATGGATTCAACCAGAGAGTATCATACTAACTGGAGTAGGTCAGAAAGAGAAAGACAAATATCATACTGTATCACTTATATGTAGAATCTACAATATGGCACCAATGAACCTATCTACAAAACAGAAACAGACTCATAGACATAGAAAAGAGACTTGTGGTTGCCAAGGGGGAGGAAGGAAGGCAGAGGGAGGGACTGGGAATTTTGGGTAAGTAGATGCAAACTATTACATTTAGGATGGGTAAACAACAAGGTCCTAATGTATATCACAGGGAACTATATTCAATATCCTGTGAGAAACCATATGGAAATTAATATAAAAAATGTATATATGTGTATAACTGAGTCACTTTGTTGTACAGCAGAGATTGGCACAACATTGTAAATCAACTATACTTCAATAAAAAAAAGAAAAAGAAAATCATACAGAACCAGCAAAAAAAACAATAATAATAAAATAAAATATCATCTAACAATTGAATCTTACTACCCAGGAAACAACTAATTCATTAACAAAAAAATGACAGAAGCAAATAAAGAAAAAACACTAATTCATTAACAAAAAAAATAACAGAAGCAAATAAAGAAAAACTGTTACTAAGGGAAGATACAGAACTCCTATAGGAAATGTTAAAATATCGTGAGTTTGGTTGTATGCTTTGACCCATTTATGAGCAAATTTGAACCAGATATTGTATTCAAACCAAGGAGAGATTAAGGAAACAGAAAAGATTATTTAGTATATAGGTCTTAAAAGTAAGATAGTTAAGGGTAGCGTTAGACAAGAAAAGCATGAGAAAATACAGCAGAAAGAATAAATTAATGCATATTAAACTGTTACTATCTGTGTTAGTGTTCCATGGATCTTGGGTGGGAGATGCCTACATCTACTGTAGTTGTCTAATTAATCTAGAGTCTTGGATAGAAGTTATCTCCTTCCAAAAAGTATCTATAGCTGGAGAAGTCCTAATAATGTTCAGTTTGAGGTCTCTGGTAGGGATCAACTTCCTGTGATTCTGTGAGAATAATATATTTCTTTTAATTGAGATGTATAAATCCAAGGATTAATTCATTAGAATATCACTATTGTACTAATTGTTAATGTTTGATAGGATCCTCTCCTTCAAAATTCAAGAGCTGCTTTTCATTGATGTTTCTTACTGAGAACACAGTGTTTGGTAATTTAGGAAAAGCTGAGCATACCTCTTATTAATTAGACTATATATGTTGCATGATATTATTTCAGTATTTGCCCACGTCTGTTTGCAATAGTGTCGAGCTGAGAATAGGAAATATCTCTTGATGTGTCAACCATATGCTAACTCATAAAGGAAAAGTTATGCACAGAGGAATTGATCTTATTATCATTAAAGCCAGTGTAAATATCTTACTTAGGTCAGAAGTCAGCAAACTGCAGCCCACTCGCCAAATCTGACAGTGGCCTGTTGTAGTAGGGTCCCACTTCCAAGTTTAACTCTTCATGAGGACTCTCTCTCAGCACTATGAAATCCTAAAAGTTCTCTTTACGTTATAGCTCCTCTCCAATCAAAGCTTAAGAATTCTTTTCATTAAAATTCACATTTAACTCACTATGTGGTTTCTTTTTCATGATTGGACTCAGACTGATACACTAGCCAAAGTTTGTGGTGAGTGCAATGAATTATCTGGGACTATTTGCCTATGATAAAAGATATTATTCTGATAAAGTGAGATCTATTACAATATGTCCTGCTTAATATTTTCCTGTTTCAGTCCTCACATATGATCCATGAACAAACACATTAAATCTAGGTAACTGAAAGGAGTTTCTAATAAAATTATTTATGGCAGGAATAGCTTGCAAGCAGAGGCTAGACAGTTATGAGTTTTCTCTTTATCATATAATGGAAGAAGAGATTCCAGGCTTTAAATATTACAATAATGTATGGAAATATATGAGAAATTGCAACAGAATTTCATTGGAGGTAAGCTTATTTATAGAGAAACATGGTGTTACTTTCAGTAAGCAGCAGAGAAAACATCAATCTTAAAAAACAAACAAACAACAAAAAAAAACACCCCAAAAACCTAAAACCAAGTTAGCAGATGCATCTAATAGTTTGGTGTTTGAGGGTACTGCCTTATGCAAGATGAGTCAAGAGTGAGACTATAGTGAGCTTCTGCTTTCTAATGATTATCACGCATTGAGCCAGAACTGCAGTGGCTTGTCCAGATCTCCCATATAAGAGCTAAAAATATTCATGATAATTAGAAAGGGAAAAAGGAAGGAAGAAAGAATTCAGAGCTTGTATCCAATAGGAGACTTATGTCACTGGCACAGCCATAGAGCCTCCCAGGTGGGAGGCTCAAGGGGCCTCAGAGGAGTGTACTATTTCCCAGACAGGGTCTTGGGCCATAGCTTTGAGAAGGTTTCAATTAGATTTTTATGGGAACTGAGACTGTCAAATATTGGCTCCCACAAAATACCACCAAAATAATTTGTCAACAATGTAATTATGAGCTTATTTTTAGTATAGTAAGGGAGAGAACTGTCTTGATAGATTCTTAGTGTCTGAGGCAACGTTGGGCAAATTTGGAATATTTACATGGTTTTCAATTCTGTTGTAAAGTGGGTATTCCAACATGGAGGCTTGATTAGGATTGAGAAAGGATCATGAGAGAATTGGTTGGGGCTGGTGAACACAGAAAGAGAAGGATTTTAAGGTAAGTGTTTTTAAGAGGCTTGGGAATAAACAGTTGTTTAATGCTGTCTATAGCATAGAGACTGAAGTTTGCTGTTGACTTAAAATTTTTGGCAGGAAGTTGTTAAAGAAAACTTTTTCATGACACTTGTTAAAAGCAGTAAGAATGACTTTATTAAAGAGTGACTATTGCAATGGGGGGTTTGTAGGAGAGAGAGATTAAGCTTAACTCTGCATACAACAAGGACAAGTGAGAATTTATAGACAAGGAACAGGGTGGGGGTCTGTGGATGGAAAATTACTAAGAGGAAACATCAGGAGTACGGAAGATTCTGGCTAAACCAACTTTATAGGATCCTTGTTGAAGGAAGGCCAGCATGCTAAGATATCCAGGGATAAGGAATTTGATCAGATGAGGAGGGTGATGAGACAGCAAGGGTGGGGGATTTTTGTTAAGTCATCTCTACTCAGCAGGATTCTTGCTAAAACTGGACTAACTGGGCAAAGGACAGAACCCAAGGCCTAGTAGAGGCCCAAGAGGGCTAAGAGGAGCTGGATTCAACTTTGGTCAAAGAGAGAGTCTTTGCAAGGGTGGCTAGGGGAGTTGGAGTGGGTATGTGTAATGGACAGTGAAGTCATTGACAATTGTTTATCTTTCTTATAAGAGTTTCCTGAAATAGTTGAGTCAGGTTGTTAGAGATGGTGGAATAATAAAATTATGTTAGTGTCTATAGCTGAAAGTTAAAGTCTTATAATGTAAATATGTTGCGTGCGAGTAGTTGATTTCTATTTTCAAAACTCATGTAGATACCATCTGGCAATCCAAATCAAGGGGAATAAGAACACATTTCAGTGCTTCACTTCAGGGCTCATCATTTGGGAGTGGAGAAGGTCCCTTTAATCCCACCTTGTATCCTGAAGTTGGATGTTGAGCTAAGTGTCTCAAAACTCATTTTTTTAAAACATTTTTGTTTTGACATACTATAAATCTGGTATAGCCCCTTACTTTAGAATTAAGATGCACATTGCAAAAATTAACATGCATGATAAATGAAGCACTGTTCATAGGTAGTTTATAAAGATGTTTTTCTCAAGAAAAACGTGCACGAGGATGATGAAATTTAAAGTGTACTCTCTGACTATAAAGAAGGTGGGCAGATTCCCAGGTTTCCCCAGGATTCTAAGATTCCAATAAAAACTGCCAAAAAAGAAATGAAAGAAGTTTTTTGGTTTCTTCCCCCCATGGATGTCAATTCTTTTGTAGCACAGAGAAGCAGACTAAGGTCCTTAATCGTCATTATTACTCTAAAACTTGGAGGTGGCTACATGATTAAAGTTTTATTTTAATTTGAAGACTCTACTATAGCAAAGCATTTAGAGAACTCATTGAAATGCCTAACTCTGTCAGGTTGCTCCCATTAGCTAGACACATTCATTGTCAATGAAAATGAGGAAGAAGCAAAATTTGTGTTTTGACATGCAAATGAGTCCCCTAAGCTCCTTACTTTGCTTCAGAATTTATGTATCTCAGCTGTCACAACACCACTTCCTGAAGCAAAGTAGGTGTGTTGTAGCAACTCTTAATATAGGGATTCTAAAGTTAAACAAGTTGTGTGATGTGGCTATTTGTACTACATGACATGCAAAACATTCACCCAGGCTACTGCTCGAATCTAAGTGATTTAGAAGGACAGGCCTAAATGAAAAGGAGTTATCATGCTAAATCAGAACTATGGTCCATCTAGCATAGCAGTGAGTAACTAACATAATTTTTAAATACCTTTAGGTTTGCCCTTCCTCAAGCAATACTGAAGGTAGACTCTCAGGACATCAGACGTATGGAGGCAACATGTATGGAGAAACATCATCATCAAGTTTCAGCTATAGTAGTCTGAACATCCTAGTGAGTTACACTGGTTATGTCTCACAAACCATTTTCTGTAGAGAATTTTATTGTAATTTTTTTTTTTTTTTTTTTTTTGCTTTCAATACTTTTTATAACATTATACCAATTGAGACACTATGGTACCATTTAAGGGATAGACACATTCATCATTAAAACGTAGTGGAGATCCAAAAAACAGACCTATTCATATAAAAGATTAATGTGTGACAATGTCAACACCGCAGATGAGTTTTTCAAATTCTTTTCCTCTTTATGTTGTTACATAATATTGAGCAGAGTTCCCTGTGTATAATCTTCTAATAGATGAGAAAATTGAAGTTTGGAGAAGTCAAGAAACTAACCAAGGTCTCAACCAAGTGGCAGAGTAAAAATTCAAATCATATTTGCATTTTTCACCCAAGAATTCCCCAATTTCCTCCTTAAAGTCCTCTTTATCTAGAATGTTCTTCCCTATCATTTTAATTTGACTAAAACTTAATCTCTCTATGAAATATATAAATAAATATCTACATACTTATATCTGTATCCATATATATCCTTTCCGATAAACTGTCCCTAACTTCCTACAAATGAGTTAATGCTTCTCCTTGATGGTCTCATATTCTTAATATGTTTAACACATCATAATAGTTAAGTTTATATCACTAGATAGCACGCTCCTTGATGGCTAGAATAGTCATTCTCCGTCCTTAATCATGATTACACTCCAGTTGACTAACATTGATTTGTCATGCAGAAGGTACTAAATAAAAGTTTAATTTATGAATGATTGAACTAATGTCTCAATTATGTTGTAGGACAAGCTGTACCACTTTATTAGCACTGGTAAATCTTAATTTCTTGGTTTTTAAAATAAATGTGGCATTGTAGTCTAGCTGCCATTCATGTGGTCTGGTCATGTAATTTAAGACTTACATGACTCATCAGTTTCCTTTTAAGTTATACTAGGACTCACTCAGGTCCCCTCCAGGTTTTTAGTTATCCATGTTACTCATCCATATAATATGTATTCCAGTCTCTCCCAACCTTAGCCTGCAACAACATATGGAACGCTCAACAGACAACTTATAGAGCTCGATATTCACGACCCTGTGTTATTTTTTAAACATTTATGTGGGGGTGGATGTAGAGACGCTAGATAAAATGAATCAAGTTGAACACTAAATATGTTTCTCTCAACTACTCTGAGCAGAATACTACAGGATTTTACTGAGTGATAGTACTAAATTCAACATTAGACAAATAAACACAGTTGAAATTCAGTGAATTGTATGACCTAGGATAAACAAAATTAAATCTCTTGAGCCTCACTTTTCCTACATAAAAATAGGAAGAAAAATAAATGTATTATTAATGTGAAAATTAATAATATAATGCACATGAACTCTGTACTCCACAGATGGTACTCAACATTAGGGTCCTTTCTCTCATTCTTTTCCATTTTAAGAGGTCTCTTTCTTCAGAATTTCTCATTTATAATAGCCTTTGTGGTAGGTAAAGCCAAAATAAGTATTGTCATTTTTTAAACTTTTCCCTCCAGTTCTACACATTATTAAGTTATTGATAGTCTTCTCCCTTTCATTTTTTTTCCCAAAATTTCATATCAAAAGTGCTCATCATGGGCTTCCCTGGTGGCGCAGTGGTTGAGAGTCCTCCTGCTGATGCAGGGGACACGGGTTCGTGCCCCGGTCCGGGAGAATCCCACATGCCGCGGAGCGGCTGGCCCGTGAGCCATGGCCGCTGAGCCTGCGCGTCCGGAGCCTGTGCTCCAAAATGGGAGAGGCCACAACAGTGGGGGGCCTGCGTACCGCAAAGAAAAAAAAAAAAGTGCTCATCATGTCTCTGGCTTGAGCTAGGCCAGAGTGAATGTGTGGGAAGCAGGAGGGAGTGATGAGACTTAGGTTCCGCTCTTCCTGTTATTGTTCCTTCAACATTTCTTTCTCTGAACAGATTCTCATGATTCATCTCATACACATGCCTTTTTCTTACTGTTCTCTTTCCCCTCTCTTTATCTGTTTAGGTGCTTGCAACATCTCCTAAAGTATCCCAAGCTTTTCCACAGCTTTCTCTCAGAATGTACCCTTCATTTGCAAACAAGAAACTTTCATTTTCAAAAATGAAGTAGTACCAGTCATGGGGCAATTATCATTTATAGATCCCAATCTTGCTCAGAGACACCAGACTATTTACTGGCTGAGCCCCTCAGGCCTTTATTCCATGCCAGTTGAGCAGTAAGTTTCAAAATAGTTTAATTAAACTATTTGTATGTTCTTGGCTATATTGTACCAGAAGATCCTCCCTTTCACATAAAATCAAATATATAGAATTTGAGATTTTTGTTCCTGGTTTTCAATTCGTGATGACCCTTAATGTTATTATATCTAGAAATTGAGAAGATACAAAATAAGAAAAAGAAAGTTGGAGGAGGGAGATGTGATTCAAAAAATTAGGCAAAGAAATGTATCAAGACATGAAAAATATTTCTACAGATATCTGTGTGTGTTTAAGCTTTGCAGTTGAGTTATTATTATACTTCACTGTCACAGGAGATGTTAATCTTATCACAAGAAGGGACTATATCTTATTAAGTACAGTCAGCATGCATAGTGGAACAGGAAGATTTACATCTCACACAGGAGGCACAGGGTTCAAGGTCTGACATATGACATCATGTACTCTTTCCTTCTTTTTTCATTATTGTGTTCCTAATATCAAATCTTGTCATAATAGGTGTTCAAAAGTACTACTGAATGATTGACTCAATAAACTGGAAGAACTTGTTACCACATTTAAAACTGAATTTGAACCACAAAATGTATTCTTATTTATATATGTTTTAGGGAATTTCACAAAAAATTTAGCAGAGGTTATTTAAAGCAACTTGCTAAAGGAAGATTGGGTTAATCAGATGCAGCTAGTTGAAGCCATTTTGTTTTAGATATAAGTCATAGACAATAACAATGAAACCTAAAAAAGTTAGGGAGGTCTTTATGACTTTCTTTTATTATTTCAGATATTTACTCCTATTTTCTCTCCTTCACTGCCCTGTAACTTCAGCAACATCCAAGTAAAGGAAATTTATTTTCACCTGCTGTGTGCCAGACTTCTTTACCTAAACCATAACAAGTGCACATATTGTACACATAAGAAGTACACACATCATTTAAAATGGTACCACGCTGACGCAACACACTTACTTACAGCTTTTCTTAGGAACACCATGACTCTCCTACGGGGATGCCTTAGAGTGCCACATAGGAACCACAAAGATCACAAGTGGCCCTTATTAATGAAGCACAGTGACTTATTTATAAAATTACCAAATATGCTCACTTAGCTTAATGGGATACTAAGTCTCCAAAAGAGAAAAAAATTAGTCCCTCCTACTGAAATATCTTCCAGATCTGGAAATGGAGTAAAACTGTAAATTTATGTGCAGTTGAAATTTCTAAGTCACACTGCTGTTTTAAGCTACTTTTCTTAGTAATTTAAAAATTGCAAGTCTAGAGTGAACAATTAATTACATGCAGAAAAACTACTTAGGAAAAATAAGTAGTGTTCAATGGAAGTTACAGTTAAAAAAATAAAATATAGAATTGATAGACACTAATTTAAATTTTTGATTCACTTGGTTTAAAAAAATTGCTTCTATAGATGTAAACAGTATAATTGAAAGAACATCACACTAGGACTGTAACTTGATGAATAGGCTATAGCTAGGCCTTTTGATTTGATGATCCAGAAAAACAGAACCCAATATTATGTAACAAGATATAACAAGGAATCCTTTATACCATATTAAAGTAGAAACTTGAGTATGATTTAGCAACTACCCTAGAATAATGATTTAAAAGTCAAAGGCCTCAGTTCTGAGCTTTTCTTTCATGTGAGTTGTTTAATTGATATTAAACTAGATTTGCCAACAGACCTGGGTACACCTTCATGAAGACCTATGGAGACATCAGAGCATTTTGTTCACTCATCTGTTTCCTTATCTGGTCTGCATGTTTGCCTATTCAGTAGTAAAATGGAGCAAACATGAACTGAGTCTAATGAGTCATTCCAACCAATCTTTGATTAGAGACCAGGTTTGTGACCTGGCTTGACTCATGGCTTTTGTTATTGCCTTGGTTTTCTTCCTAGGTGACTTTAGTAAGGCTACTCCTAAGTCAGTGAACCTCTGTTCCCTTACCTGTGAAGTAAGTATATTATCTTTCTTCCTTTGCTATAGGATATATGTATTGCAAAGATAATGTATATTAAAGCACTGGGAAAATAAAAGTTAGTATACATGTATTAGTATACCTATTTGTATATTAGTGTACTGTATATTAGGGAAGATTACCTTGAAGTTTTACTTTGAAAACCCTTAAAAACAAGCAAATCCAAATAAAGAAGACATGGTCTAGTCTTCAAAGACATGTAATCAAATAAAGAGAAGGAGCACAAAACAATATATTAATTTTCTATTAAAGTTCAGATTCTTTATTCTAACAGTTAGAAACTACTCTTGAACACTTCAAGTGGAGTTTTAATTTCACTTATTGCACCTGTCAACTCTAGAATTTACATTTGGTTCTTTTTCATAAATGCTGTGTCTTCACTGATAGTCTCTATTTGATTATACATTTTTACTTCTTTAGCTGTATTTGACCAAATTTATAATGGTTACTTTTTAAACCTGACAGCTAGTTCCTCTTACAGTCAGTTTTTATTGTCTATATGTTTATCCTGTGTATGGGTCACATGTTCCTGTTTCTTTGTATGTCTCACTATTTAATTGAAAACTGGACATTTAACTAATATCTTATAGAGGCTCTGGATACTAACTCCCCTATCCTTTTGTTTTTGGTATTGTTTGTTCGTTTACCTGTTTGGTAACTTAACTATTATTGTTAATGTTTTTATTTATTTTATTGTGGTAAAAGTCACATTTTAGTGAAGTGTATTTTACCCACATAGTGAAGACTTTGGTCTCGCTCATCAGAAGTCTCAGCCTTGAGTATGTACACAGTCACCTTGGGATAATAGTGGTTTCCGTAGAGGTCTGATTATCTTTCTCCTGGACCTCTCCATTGTATTGCACCCCACATTTGAGGCTCCACTAATTACCAGCCTAATACTCTATTGTTTTTCACAATGCCCTGGAGCACAAATTTCTCAGCACTTTGATCCAACCAAATTTGGGCAAAGGCAGTTATTGAGAGCAGTCTATGAGAATTTTTTTCTGACTCCAGCCTGTTTCTTCATTGCTGTTTCTCTGGTTCACTAGCCAAACTATGGTTTAGTTTATTGCTCTTAATTAAGATGAACTATTGTTTTTGAGAATGCTGTTAGTCTCCACCTTCCTCACACTGTTTCTAACAAAATTAATTCCTTTGGGGAGAGTATTGGCGCTCTATTTCTTACGGACTTCCTCTCTTCCTGGAATTTTTTTTTTTTTTTTTTTTTAAGATCTGGGACTGACCCTGACATCGTGAATGCGGCTTGCCCCAATGCAGAGCCCGCAGCAGAAAAGAAACCCCAATGCATCTCGGGAGAGTGTGTGAGCTCAGGTCCTCTCGCTGCCCCCAGCACCCGCCTAACATGTGACCTCTGGAATAATTTTTGAAGTCATACCTTGAATAATACTTTGAGCGCTGGGAAAGGCAAAATCCTCTGGTCTTCTCAGTCTTGGGTGAGACCCCCACTCTGTGACATGAACGTTATCAAGGCCTCATTTTTCTCAGTTGGCTTCACCTGGGGTAGCGCCTCAATCTTGTATGTCAGGGCTGGGTGGCAGAAAGAAGCTTCCAGCTCTCAACTGTACTCACCAGGGATTCAACCTCTTCATATTGGAGTTGGAGGAGATGATAAATACTGGCATTTTGCTTCTTCTGGTGATATAGAGTAAGCCTTAGCTGAGGGGGGATGACAGTGAGTGGCCCCTTGGCCATGGCCACCTAGAGCACGGGTGCAATTTCTGCCAGTCTGAGTTGTCTGTGGCAGGAAGACAGGGTCATGGCTAAAATGCCAAAGAATCTTGTTTCCTTACTGAGTTTCAGTAGATTTTTTTGAATGTGTGTTTTTCATTTGCTGCATATCCTTAGAATGGTTGATTTTATTTTTTTTTAAATATTTTGTACTAACTTTACTTGTTTTGCAGGGCAGTGGGTCTGTGGAACTCCTTATGCTGACATCCCAGAAGTGGAACTCCTAGTCTCAGCTTTCATCATTTATGAAATGAAGAAACAATACCTATGTCACAAACTGATGTTTCTGATTAAATATAATAATATATGATAAGATTTTATAAACAGAAAATTAAGCACATGCATTAATATATTGGTTTTAGTGAGATGGCATCTGGAAAACATTTATAAAAGGCAAATATTAGGGTTTTTTTGAAAAATGTGAATGTTTGAGTCAGACTTTAGAAAGAATAATGGAGAAAACACCAGTTAGGAACAGGATTTAAGCCTAAGATCACATACCCTCTTCCTATTTCTAACAAAAGTAAAATAAAAATGTTCCAGTACTTGCTTTCTGGACATATTGTGGAGATTAGTATGGGAACATTTGAATAAATGTGGCCATGCAAAGAGCTAGCTATTTTCTAGGTTTTGGTAAGAGATTTTCATAGAGGAAAGTCTATTTAGCACATTAAAATTGCATAAAATGCATTGTAATATTTAATTTACACTCTCATTAATTGAATTGGAGATAAAGAATTTATCTTTATTAGATAGAGATGCATATTAAATCATGGGTACAGTTACATTATGCCTAGGATTTTCCTTAAAATACTTCAACAACAGCAAAGGCATGATGGTGAAAGAGGAATAAACAAATGAAACAGCTTGGCAAATGTTGGACAATTGTGGAAGAGAGATGGTGAATATGTGTAATTTTATTATAAAATTTCCTCTACTTCTGTATATGCTGAGATTAAATTTTTGTTTTTTTCTAAGTGTATAGAGTAATGCCTGGAAAATGGGGACAGAAGATAGATCTTTTAAATCTAGAGGCCATGACAACAGGTGGCAGACTCCTTCCTATCATGGAGGGTTTTGTTTTGTTTTGTTTTGTTTTTTTAATGGTGGGAAGCGTTCAAGATGGCTACTTACTTGGTTCCATTATTCTCTCTCTCTCTCTTTTTTTTTTTTGCAGTACGCGGGCCTCTCACTGCTGTGGCCTCTCGCATTGCGGAGCACAGGCTACGGACACGCAGGCGCAGCGGCCATGGCTCACGGGCCTAGCCGCTCCGCGGCATGTGGGATCCTCCCGGACCGGGGCACGAACTCGCGTCCCCTGCATCGGCAGGCGGACTCTCAACCACTGTGCCACCAGAGAAGCCCCCATTATACTCTTTTATTAGTATATAGGCTTTACTCACGAATATACAGATGCAAATTTGAAAGTGTCTTCGTTTTCAAAATCCACAAATTTTCAAACACTAGATTCTAATGATGTTTGCGGAGCACAATAAAAACTTCTTACATTTTACTTTATTTAGTTTTATTTATTTTATTTAGTTTTACTTAATTTGCTGTTTGGCCTGAGTTGCATGTGGAAGGAATTAGCTCACAGTAGTAAGATTAGCATATAATTTGTCATCCAAACTGAGACATTTTTGAGAATATAAGTAGATGCTATTAATAATTATACAAGAACGCAGATGTAGGTTGGGCAAAATTGGTCATTGGGTCATATGTACACCCTACACGTACTTGAAAGGAGAAAGATGGTATATGTAGTATGAAACCTTCCTCCAAAAACTGAATAAAAGTATTAAAGAGAACCAAATGTATAATCTGATTCAAATCTCTCTCTTCTCTCTCTCTCTCTCTCTCTCTCTCTCCTCTGTCTCTGTCTTTCCAGCTCAATACATTAATAAATTTCGAAATTGGGCCCCAGGAAGTTGAAATGGACTTCTTGCTGAAAGTATATAACTCACAAGTGATCTAAATCATAATCTGTGGATTTTGATAACCAGTACAGTGCTCTTTCCATTCAGTGAATAACAACAATAAATTTTAAAACATCAAAATCTATTTATAAGCCCAGTTTTACAACAGCAGTTACATATTTTAGCTAAGTGATAGCTAGAAAGAGATGCCAATTTTACGTGCCAATAATTGAAGTGCGTAAATTCTAACTACACAGAATATAACTTTAAAGTTTTATAATTAAAAAATGGTAAGGAGATGATATAAGAACATAAAAAAGAAATTTCAAGCTCAATGTCAGAAATTATTTCTGTCAGCGGGTACATTAGGGAAATTAGGGCAACATAAACATGCAGGAGAGAGCAGTTTACTTTTATTTGACCTTATGGATGTTTACTGTCCTTATTTCCTATAATTTTATAATAAATTACTTAGAACTTTCTTATCTAGTATGTACTCCTTAGTGTAAACAAATGGGTCTTTTTCATAATTGTCAACTTAGTATGCTTAGAATTCTACTAACATTACTTCAAATATTTCCTTAACAGAGCTTTGTTTCAGGGATGGATTCCATTTAATTCAGTTCTGAGAATTTGTCCTGACAAAGCATTGGAGTACAGGCCTGATAACCTTTCTTCCTACAAAGAGAAATTGCCTGAAGCGCTTCTTTTCCAAATGGCCTTATGGTATCTTCATTGGTACTGACAGTCTTCTCTTTGTAACGCTGAAGAATTGACAGCAGCAGCCATCCTCCCTGTAATCTGGAAATCAAGACAATTTTACTGATCTCAAATAACTAAGAATAGAGAAGAGTTTTGTCTACAAAATCTGGTTCATTTCCACAATTTCAAGTATTAGACTTGAATCTAAATTACATCTCCTATGAAAGTGCCACATTCATTTAATGTCTGACTTTGATACCCACAGTGCATAGTACCTAGTAAGATGACAATAACTGAGAATCTTAATTTTATACCTATTACCTGGAAATGGGTTAAACACACACACACACACACACACACACACACACACTTCTCCATGAAGAATGTAATAATATTTTTAACTTAATGGCATGATCTGAAATAAAGCTAAATTAGGCAAAGTACTTTTTTTTTTTCTCAAGAACTAATATGGCATTGAATATAATTGATTAAATTATATCTTAATGGCCAGAAAGTATATACTGCTAAAGAGTTCAAAAAGGATAAATCATCAAATCATAGTATCTACAATCTAAATAACACTAAACCATTAAAACACAAAAATTGGCTTCATTCATCAAACGACTGATTTTCATGGAAAAAATGTAGTATCTTAAATAGCTTTTATATGATTTATAAAATTGGTAAATTATATTTTATTCCTTGGTAGGTCTGTAGTCTAGTATTCCTTAAGAGGAACAGTAAGAGGGAGAAGAATGTTGATCAAGAAGAGTATTGATGGCTTGTGTTTCCCACCAAATTTGTAAATGACAACAAGCAAGAATTTCACAACTCACCTACAGAAAAGTTAATCAATATATATTTTGAATCATTTATTCATTTATTTATTCTAAACTATTTTATAGAGGGTCTACTTTGCATCAAGTACTCTGTAAGTCACTTCTAGACAACATGCACTTAAAGGGCACATGTATATCCTAGTATATAGAATCATCTTGCTTCTGCAAAAAAAACAAAACAAAACAAAATTAAATTAAGCTTCTCCACCTTCTCTCCTTTAGTCCTTGTTTCTGAAAACATTGCTTGCCTCCATCATTTTTTTCCCTTTAGCTCCCAAACAGTGTGATTTGTTATCCTCTAAGCCCATGTTATCTTCCCTCTTTAAGCCTACTTTTTTTTTTAGAGTCATGAATCAGCCTTTGAATCTTAGACTGGCTTTTCAGAATATAGTGGCTGTTTCATTTTTTCCTGATTTCCAGCAAGGATATAGGAAGCTGAATGAGATTGTAAACCTCACTCCTTGAAGTCTAGTGATGTCTGAATGAAAAATAAGATCCTTCTTATTCCCTCTCATTTAACAGCACTGGATACTCATGGAAGGAAGATAAAAGTAACTAAAAGGTATAGGATTAGTTCTTAAATAGCTTGTAATTTAGGAGAATCCAATCATACTGAATTTTTTTAACTCTTAAGGAGGTTAAAATCCTGCCTGCTGAAAAGAAGCCTTTTATTTTCTATTATTAATTGATGTTTCATAGTTACCAAGCCAATAATTTGATTTATGCAGAGGAATATGAAAAGTAGCACATGGCAAAAGTTGAATATATCTGCCCTTTAGGAACTTCAATTATCAAAATTAAACATAACAGAAACTAAAAGTTTTTGCATAAACACTGAGCACATTAAAACAACCACCTATCTTTATGGATGGAACAAATATATTTCAAAACAAGTCTCTAGAAGTGGAAAATTAAGAAATTTATCCTGCTGGTCATGTATTTTAAAAATGTAGATGATATGAAAATGTGACTCATACTTCTTGAAAATAATACTGAGTTTGGTTATTTAACTTAAAACAAGAGCATATATTAAGGTGGTATAATCTGAAAGCTTATATAAGAACAAATTATAGCTTGTAAAAATATTTGTGACCCTTTAGAATAGTTAAACAATTTAGAAGAATTCAGACTGTCGTTATGAAATTACATGAAGGTATGATGGCCCAAAATAACCATCATCTACAATATACCAATAAAAACTGTTTGCTCAGCATAAATATAGGAAATTGTTTTAAAGTACAGATGTCTTGTTCTTGCCATAAAATAATTGATTCAAAATACTTATGGGTTGATCCTGTACACTGTATTGATATTTTCAAAGTTATCAAAATGATTCTAGTATCAGCCAACCACTATCCTTACTTATGCACACTCAATTTCAATAGGAGTATAAATCATGTATTTAATTTTTGCAATAATTACTGTGCAGAAATTGTGGTAGCTGAAGAGGGAACACAGAGAAAATATGTTGTTTAATTTTAATTTGAGGAATAAGTAACATGGTAATGCTAGCAAAGAAAGCTATTAACAGACAAGGATAGCTGTGCATTTTCCTATATTACTAATTTATGTAGGTATATACATATTTGAAAACGTTTTATTTTGTCATTAACACATCCAGGTTTACACACACATGCTCTCTCACACACACAAATACACAAGTACGCTCTCACATGCATTTTTGTAGGCAAATGTCTGGAATAGGAAAATAGATGACAACTTGTTGACAAACAGTAGCTTAGAAACCCAAAACTGGTTTTGTGAATGGCAAATGCAATAGAAAAGAGAAGTGAGATATGGGATAGAGAACAGAGGAATAAACTGAAGGTTTATTTATAGGATAGGAATTCTGCAGTTCCCCACTTACCCACAAGCAATATCAACGACAACAAAATTGTGCAATAAAGAGATATGACTTACCTGAAGTCACAGAAAATTTTGGAATAAAATAAGGCAGTTATTGGGAAATATCACTTTATAATAGTAACTTGAGGGCCCCTATTTTAATGGCATTCTCAAACAAAGAGAAAAGAAAGAACATAAAATATTCCAATCAACTTTTGCAAGCTACTGGACAATATACTCCAATAAAACTAGGATAAAATTGAGAAATAAAAGACATGATACACAGAAGAAGAGAATGGGGTTAAGAATGTTCATGAAATGATAGTATGATAGAAGTTCCTAGGATGATGGCTATGTAGCAGTTTTCAAAAGCTACCAGGCTGGACAGGAGCAGAAGGCTGGAGGAACCCAGAATGGATATTCCTCAGAAAGCAAAGTAATATGAAAAATTATTTGAGAGATATAACTGTATGGGTGATTGAGTTGAGAAACAGTTTATAGAGCTATAGGACATTAAGGAAAAACTTTATCAGATAGCCATTTCAGCTTTTCTTTGAAAACACAGCATGTAAGAGATACAGAGAGGAAACAGACAGAGGGGGAGAGAGAGAGAGAGAGAGAGAGAGAGAGAGAGAGAGAATATGAATGATTAACTCTAGAAAAAAATGCCTAAAAGTTGTGTGAGAAAGGAAATGTATTTAATATACTACTTGGGGGAACAATGAATAACTACACAAACATACTAAAAAAATTAATTTATCCAAAAATGAGATATGATTTATTGGGAGGATGAGGTTTAAGACAAAGGGGATATAGATTAGTAAAGAAGAACAACAACAACCACCACCATCAGTTGAATGCTTATTATGAGTTACATAATGTTCTAGCTGATTTAAACACATTAACTTAATTAACCCACATAAAAGAGACAGTTAAAATTACTATCCTCATTTACAGATAAGGAAAATGATGCAGAGTAAGGCTAAATTGCAAGCACTATATTACTTTGATAGTAAATGCCTGGGCTGAAATATGATAGAGCAGTTTTTCTCAAGGAATTAATGAAGACGTAACCATACATTAATATTAATTAAGAAGATGAACTTAAGAACAAAAGAGTTGAGAGTGTTTTCCTATTGGGAATGGCATAGCGTGGTAGGAGAAGAGTTGAGTCTATGGAATGACTGAAGGTAAGGGACTGCTTCTTTGTGTTATAAGCCTTCATTATTACTACTATTTGACTTTTCAAATTATTCCCATGAAATACTTTGACAAATTTTTAAGATTTTATGAAATCATTAGCTAGTCTAAACATTTTGGAAAGCAAATCATATCTCAAAATATGGAGCTGAGGAACATAATAAAATAAATGAAACTGAACTATACCACAAACTTAGCTAGAATTAAAGTCAGAGTGGTAAAGGAAACCAAAAGTTATTTTATTTAAGAAAGGCATTACTTGTACTTAGATAGTATTGTATTCGTTTATAACTATAAAACATTCTTTCTGTATACTTCTCAGTTTTTTGTCACCGTGTTCCTATCTATACCTTAATCTTAATCACTAAACTTACATTTGAGCATCCTGGGGGTGGGGGGTGAAGGAAATGTTTTCCTAATTTGACAGAAAAAAAGCCGAGATTAGTAGCTAAGAATCTTGACTCCGATTGTAGTGTACTTGCTCTTATAGACCACAGTGCTGATATCAACTCTTAGTATCTACCTAGAGATGAAAGTATCTGAAAGATGCTTAGGGAAGATGGGAGCCCTTATAATAGTCAAGTAATCTAATAAGGAAATGCGTGAATGTCCTGCCGTCTTGGAATTGTTTAAATCTTCAGAACGGGAATGCGAACTTGTCCTGGAGAATTGGAGCATTCCTTTTCCATAGAAAGATGGATTTCTCCTTATATTCTCAGTGAAAACTTTATGATCTATGATACTATGGCACAGTAAATAATCCATCTCAGTACAGAGATATAATCATCCGTTCCTATTAAAACTCAGTGGAGGACCAATGGCTGTCTACACAAGTGTTCTGGAATTCTCTGTTGTAAAGACTAGAAATATTATTGCAAAGCAGGGATTCTGGGAATTCTAGAGTTTATGCAGTATATTCAACAAATGGTGTGCCTCTTTTATATGCCAGAAAACATAATAGGCAATGGCACAATGGCATTGAACAAGAAAAATTAGGTTCCATCTTTCATGAGCTTACATTTTATATGAGAAAGGAAGATAACAAATGAGGAAACAAATATAAACTCAGGTAGCCCTAAACACTAGGAAGAAAATAAGGCAAAGCTAGAGATGTTACAGAGGATGACTAAAGGGTTTCTTTAGGTTGAGTGTTGGACATATCTCTCTGTCAAGCTAATATTTGACCTGAGACTTGGATTAATAGAGAACTATGCAAGGTTTCAAAAAATGAGCATCCAAGACAAAGGAAACAGTAGGTACAAATACTTTAACCAGGGGAATAAGCTCAGCACATTTGAGGAAGAGAAAGAAGGGCAGTAAGACTAAAGCAGCTTCCCAACCAGACCAAGTCACAACGGCGTGATGCAAACAGCTTAGAGATGTATGGAGATATCAATACACTTAGTCCTCAAGACAGCTGGTCATGATGCATGTGTCCTGAGCTCCTGGGTCCAAATTCACTGATCCTGAGCAGTTTTTAAAATTTACCGCAGTGTATCTTTGTCTATGTGTGTCAAACTTGAGGAAAAAATGACAAGCATAGAGTTAAGAGCAGAATGAATATGGGGTACAGGTGAGTGTGCAGAGTGGGCAGAGGCCAGTTTATATAAAGCCTCACAGTCCATGGAAAATAGTTCAGAATTTAGATGGGAAGGCATTTACAAGGACTGACATGATTTAATTTGTGTTTTGATAAGATATCTCCAGCTGCTATCTGGAGAGGCACAAGGCAAGATATTAGAATCAGGGAACATTCCACATGTTCATTATTAGGGTGACCTTGGGGTTGTCACTTGCTATCTCAGTACCTCTGCTTCTTTATCAAATCATCAAAGATAATGGCATTTGTCCTTGGGTTTACATCACGGGTGTCTTGTGAAGGAAGTTGGATGATGTCAGTGCCTGCCCTGAGAAAGATATATAAAAGGGAGATATTTTTATTGTTATACTGACACCACACATTTCAACCTGACAACTATCTCTCACAGATCGGCTTGTGAACAAGGACTGATTAGTGTACTAACTTCCCAGAAGGATAGAGATAACAAGAGCAGTGAGTCACTGGGATTGCTTTGACACTGATCAGTTCCCACTGGCCAAGCAGCTCAGAATGAAGAGATATGTATTCATTCATGACCGTTTTCTATCAATTAAACTCCTGAATAAACCACAAAGACATCTTTCACTTCATTGCCATGTTGCTATATTGTAGTTAAACTGTCCAGTTAACAACCATGCCTGCAGGTGTTAAACAGAACGAGCCTCACAGTTCTATACTAAATGACACAGAGCAACCTGTAGGCCTTATATAGATCAAGTTTTCAAGATGTCTAGAGGTGAAAAACCAAGAGCAATAATTTCTGTTTTGTTTCAGGGTCTAGTTGTTTCTTCTTGAATAAATAAAATAAGGATCTTATTTTACTTCCTCAAACTCTAAAAATTAAAAATTATGACATCACAGTGACAACAAGCTGAAAAGAGTTTGCTATTTATGTATTAATTTTTTAATGTAAATACAAGATGATTCTCTCCTTCTTTCAAAATGCAAAATAGTTTCAATAGGTAGGTAGCACCTGAAGGCAGTTAAGAAAGGGATTTTAAAGTGACAAAAACCTAGAGCAAGAGAATGCTAAGTGATGAAATAGAAGTGCTCAGGCGAGGGAGGAATTGATGAGGGGTGAGATTGGATACCACCAGATTCAACTGAGAGGAAGGGTTAATTTTAGGAATGATTCCTTAAATAAGTGTGACTGAGCACAGATCCAAAAAACAATGAAAGTTTTGACTTTTGATCAAAGCACGGATACTTCATTATTATAGGAGGGAAAGCAAAAATATAAGTATAGTTTCATCAAGTAAATGTATGGATTAGAAAGAAAATATAGAGTTTCTACGTCAGCCTACATTTATTTTCTCTTCGAATTTTGAAGCAAGTTCATCAGCTGTGAGTCCGTCAAGAAGAGTGTCAGAGGAGGTTTGAGGAGAAAAAGAAGCTTGAAATAAGTTCAAATGCAAGGACATAAGCAATCTCATTGATTTCTGCAGTTTCAACTTTTCCTAAACTCATTTCAATGGGTCATGATTGCTCACAGAACTGTGTTGCCTAATAAGAAACTTTCCGACATTAGGGGGATGACACTTTGTTCTCATGAAGAGATTCTCAGGAGTGTTCTGGTTATTCTATTGTGAGTAATAAAAATAATGCAATGCAAATAAGTAATGAAATAAGGAAAATAAGTAATGAAAATATCATTAGTTTAAAAATCAGAATATCATTCAAGTATTAATTCCATTGTATATAGGCTATGTTGATCTTTGACAAGTCTCAATTTCTTTTAAGGGGAATTTGTAAATGAACTAGAATATTGGAAAGCAGATATGCAGTTGCCTGGAGATAAGGGAAGGAGGAATTACAAAGGGCACAAGGAAACTTTTAGTGGCAATAGATATGTTCATTATTGTGATTGTGGTGATGGTTTCCTTGGTACATATATAAGACAAAACTTATCAAATCATAGGCTTTAAATGTGTGAGCTATATTATATTTAACTACACATCAAATAGAACTGTAAAGGAAAAAAATAAAGTTAGTTTGTAGGATATGACTTATTTAATTCATATATTTTTTATGAATTCCAAATAATAGTACATGTACAAATAACTCAAATTCTTTTTTTTTATTTTTGTTTTATATTGGAGTATAGTTGATTAACAATGGTGTGTTTCAGGTGTACAGCAAAGTGATTCAGTTTTACATATGCATGTATCTATTCTTTTTCAAATTCTTTTCCATTTAGGTTATTACAGAATATTGAAAATAACTCAAATTCTTAAGTGCTATAAAATGTAAGAGTTTTTTTTTAAATAAAGTTTTATAATATGAAAAATTGCCTAAACCTTAGAAAACAATAAATACTTGCATCTGAGACTACACAATTGAAGAAGTGTGAAGGAGGTTTCTTCCATCAGAACAAAGGAGTAGTTGAAGTAACGTGCAAGTTCATTGACACCCTAGCCCAAGCTGTCAGTTGGTACATGGAATATCCATGGGTAAGAGTGCTACATAAACTGTTATTAGGGAAATTTCATGAGAAGATGATGGTTATCTTCAGGCTTTTTTTGTCCTCTTCAGCATCTCAGCTAACTAGGCATCACACTCTGTCATGCTGAAAAAGCCCTCTTAGTCATGCTTCTAAACCCAGTTGAAAAGAAGGTGGTTGACTCAACCATAATAATACATTTAGGCATTTAATGTATTTCCCCTAAGTGAGAGACCTGTGTTTTAAAAGGAAGTCTATAGAAACTCATATATTCATTCAATCAACTATTCTACAATTTATTTATCTCTCTTATAATAGGCACTTTAACCATAAATGAGTAATATAAAATAACCATTTATCATTTTCTGTTACTAAGAATGTTTCCTATTTTATTTTATTCAAATTTAACCAATAATTCAAGTGTCAGTCCTAGTTCTACTTTCTGTGTGATTGTTTTTCCTGCTCCCAATTTATTGTGCATCTAAAATTGGGACCATATTTTCTGACATCTAATTCACTGATGTTGTTCATTTTACATCAATGAAAAGATATGTCATGGTAGAAGCTCTCTTTTGTTAGTTTATTAAATATGTAATACACATTAGGAAACACTGAAATATTTTATTGAAATTCAAATTATAACTGCAGACTTATATTTCACCAAGGAAATTCTGTAAGATCTCCTGAGTCAGTTCCTTCATACTGTCTATGAGATATCCCCCTCCACTATGCACTTATAATTTATTATTGTCTTTTATATTACCAATGAACTTGGTACATATATGTATAATTCCTGGTACATATTATTACACTTATTTATTTACATTCATTAAGCCCTTAATGCAGGATGTATATTTATTCATTTTTATATCCTCAGTACTAAGAACAGTTCCTGGTACTTACTAAATGATAACTTGCAAAGAAGAAAGGAAAGAAGGAAGGGAAGAAGGAAGGGAGGAAAGAAGGAAGGAAGGAGGGGAAATAAGTAAAGAAAGAAAGAAGGCACTATCTTATGAATAGGGGTTACATCAGGGAATAAAAATTTAAAGCTAAAAAAGCATAGAAGGTAAACCTAACAGAGTTTACCTTCAAACTGCTCTGTTTGTGCATATACATAGTATACTAGTCTTCCTGCTTTTGACTGAACTACAAAGAATTCAGGCTTTATCTAATATATTCCTCAGTACAAGTTTCCAACTACTTATTAAGATATATGGTTCTGGAAGATGGTGGAAGATTAAGACGTGGAGATCACCTTCCTCACCACAGATACACCAGAAATACATCTACACGTGGAACAACTCCTACAGAACACCTACTGAATGCTGGCAGAAGACCTCAGATCTCCCAAAAGGAAAGAAACCCCCCACGTACCTGGGAAGGGCAAAAGAAAAAAGAAAAAACAGAGACAAAAGGATAGGGACAGACCCTGAACCAGTGGGAGGGGGCTGTGAAGGAGGAAAGGTTTCCACACACTATGAAGACCCTTTGCGGGCGGAGACTACGGGTGGCGGAGGGGGAAGCTTCGGAGCCGCGGAGGAGAGCACAGCAACAGGGTTGCAGAGGGAAAAGTGGAGAGGTTCCCTCAAAGATGATCGGTGCCGACTGGCACTCACCAGCCCGAGAGGCTTGTCTGCTCACTCGCTGGGGCGGGCAGGGCTGGGAGCTGAGGCTCCGGCTTCGGTCGGAGTGCAGGGAGAGGGCTGGGATTGGCAGCGTGAACACAGCCTGCAGGGAATTAGTGCACCACGACTAGCCGAGAGGGAGTCCGGGTAAAAATCTGGACCTGCCGAAGAGGCAAGAGACTTTTTCTTCCCTCTTTGTTTCCTGGTGCGCAAGGAGAGGGGATTAAAAGCGCTGCTTAAAGAGGCTCCAGAGACGGGCGTTAGCCGTGGCTAAAACCGTGGACCCCAGAGATGGGCATGAGACGCTAAGGCTGGTGTTGCCACCACCAAGAAGCCTGTGTGCGAGCACAGGTCACTATCCACAACCCCCTTCTGGGTAGCCTGTGTAGCCTGCCACTGCCAGGGTCCTGGGATCCAGGGACAATTTCCCCGGGAGAACGCATGGCACGCCTCAGGCTGGTGCAACGTCACGCAGGCATCTGCCACCACAGGCTCACCCTGCACTCCATGCCCCTCCCTCCCCCCCGGCCTGTGTGAGCCAGAGTCCCTGAAGCAGCTGCTCCTTTAACCCCGTCCTCTCTGAGCGAAGAACAGACGCCCTCCGGCGACCTACACGCAGAAGCGGGGCCAAATCCAAAGCTGAGCCCCTGGGAGCTGTGAGAACAAAGAAGAGAAAGGGAAATGCCTCCCAGCAGCCTCAGAAGCAGCGGATTAAAGCTCCACAATCTACTTGATATACCCTGCATCTGTGGAATACATGAATAGACAACAAATCATTCCAAATTGAGGAGGTGAACTTTGAGAGCAAGATTTATGATTTTTTCCCCCTTTTCCTCTTTTTGTGAGTATGTATGTGTATGCTTCTGTGCGAGATTTTGTCTGTATAGCTTTGCTTCCATCATTTGTCCTAGGGTTCTATCTGTCCGTTTTATTTTGTTTGTTTGTTTTCTTATATTTTGTTTTTAATTTTTTTCTTAATAGTTATTTTTATTTTATTAACTTTCTTATATTTTATCTTACTTTATTTTATTTTACTTTATCTTCTTTCTTTCTTCCTTTTTTTTCCTTCCCTCCTTCTTTCCTTCCTTCCTTCTTCCCTCCCTCCCTCCCTCCTTCCCTCCTTTCTTTCTTTCTTTCTTTCTTTCTTTCTTTCTTTCTTTCTTTCTTTCTTTCTGCTTCTACTAATTCTTTCTTTCTACTTTTTCTCCCTTTTATTCTGAGCTGTGTGGATGAAAGGCTCTTTATGCTGCAGCCAGGAGTCAGTGCTGTGCCTCTGAGGTGGGAGAGCCAACTTCAGAACACTGGTCAACAAGAGACCTCCCAGTTCCACATAATATCAAATGGCAAAAATCTTCCAGAGATCTCCATCTCAACACCAGCACCCAGCTTCACTCAACGACCAGCAAGCTACAGTGCTGGACACCCTATGCCAAACAACTAGCAAGGCAGGAACACAACCCCACCCATTAGCAGAGAGACTGCCTAAAATCATAATAAGCCCACAGACACCCCAAAACACACCACCAGACGTGGACATGCCCACCAGAAAGAGAAGATCCAGCCTCATCCACCAGAACACAGGCACTAGTCCCCTCCACCAGGAGGCCTACACAACCCTATGAACCAATGTTAGACACTGGGGACAGACACAAAAAACAATGGGAACTATGAACCTGCAGCCTGCAAAAAGGAGACCCCAAACACAGTAAGATAAGCAAACTGAGAAGATAGAAAAACACACAGCAGATAAAGCATCAAGATAAAAATGCACCAGACCTAACAAATGAAGAGGAAATAGACAGTCTACCTGAAAAAGAATTCAGAATAATGATAGTAAAGATGATCCAAAATCTTGGAAATAGAATAGACAAAATAGAATAGAATAGACAAGAAACATTTAACAAGGACCTAGAAGAACTAAAGATGAAACAAACAATGATGAACAACACAATTAATGAATTTAAAAATACTCCAGATCAGATCAATAGCAGAATAACTGAAGCAGAAGAACGGATAAGTGACTTGGAAGATAAAATAGTGGAAATAACTACTGCAGAGCAGAATAAAGAAAAAAGAATGTAAAAAACTGAGGGCAGTTCAGAGACTTCTGAGACAACATTAAATGCACCAACATTCGAATTATAGAGGTTCCAGAAGAAGAGAAAAATAAAGGGACTGAGAAAATATTTGAAGAGATCATACTTGAAAATTTCCCTAATATGGGAAAGGAAATAGTGAATCAAGTCCAGGAAGCACAGAGAGTCCCATACAGGATAAATCCAAGAAGATATACAGCAATACACATATTAATCAAACTGTCAAAAATTAAATACAAAGAAAACATATTAAAAGCAGCAAGGGAAAAACAACGAATAACACACAAGGGAATCCCCATAATGTTAACAGCTGATCTTTCAGCAGAAACTGCAAGCCAGAAGGGATTCGCAAGACATATTTAAAGTGAGGAAGGAGAAAAACCTGCAACCAAGACTACTATACCCAGCAAGGATCTCATTCAGATTTGTTGGAGAAATTAAAACCTTTACAGACAAGCAAAAGCTGAGAGTTCAACACCACCAAACCAGCTTTACAACAAATGCTAAAGGAACTTCTCTAGGCAAGAAACACAAGAGAAGAAAAGATCCACAATAACAAACCCAAAATAATTAAGAAAATGGGAATAAGAACATACATATCGATAATTACCTTAAGTGTAAATGGACTAAATGCTCCCACCAAAAGACACAGATTGGCTGAACGGACACAAAAACAAGACCCATATATATGCTGTCTACAAGAGACCCACTTCAGACCTAGAGAAACATACAGACTGAAAGTAACGGGATGGAAAAAGATATTCCATGCAAATGGAAACCAAAAGAAAGCTGGAGTAGCAATTCTCATATCAGACAAAATAGACTTTAAAATAAAGACTATTAGAAGAGACAAAGAAGGACACTACATAATGATCAAGGGATTGATCCAAGAAGATACAACAAATGTAAATATTTATGCACCCAACATAGGAGCACCTCAATACCTAAGGCAAATACTAACAGCCATAAAATGGAAAATTGACAGTAACACATTTATAGTAGGGGAATTTAACACCCTACTTTCACCAATGGACAGACCATCCAAAATGAAAACAAATAAGGAAACACAAGCTTTAAATGATACCTTAAACAAGATGGACTTAATTGATATTTATAGGACACTCCATCCAAAAACAACAGAATACACATTTTTCACAAGTGCTCATGGAACATTCTCTAGGATCAAACATATCTTGGGTCACAAATCAAGCCTTGGTAAATTTAAGAAAATTGAAATTGTATCAAGTATCTTTTCCAACCACAGCACTATGAGACTAGATAACAATAGCAGGAAAAGATCTGTAAAAAATACAAACACATGGAGGGTAAACAATACACTACTTAATAATGAGGTGATCACTGAAGAAATCAAAGAGGAAATCAAAAAATACTTAGAAGCAAATGACAATGGAGACACGACGGCCCAAAACCTATGGGATTCAGCAAAAGCAGTTCTAAGAGGGAAGTTTATAGAAATACAATCCTACCTTAAGAATCAGGAAACATCTCAAATAAACAACCTAACCTTGCACCTAAATCAATTAGAGAAAGAAGAACAAAAAAAAAAAAAAAACCCAAAGTTAGCAGAAGGAAAGAAATCATAAAAATCAGATCAGAAATAAATGAAAAAGAAATGAAGGAAATGATAGCAAAGATCAATAAAACTAAAAGCTGGTTCTTTGAAAAGATAAACAAAATTGATAAACTATTAGCCAGACTCATCACGAGAAAAAGGAGAAGACTCAAATCAATAGAATTAGAAATTAAAAAGGAGAAGTAACAACTGACACTGCAGAAATACAGAGGATCATGAGAGATTACTACAAGCAACTCTATGCCAATAAAATGGGCAACCTGGAAGAAATAGACAAATTCTTAGAAATGCACAACCTGCCAAGACTGACTCAAGAAGAAATAGAAAACATGAACAGACCAAGCACAAGCACTGAAATTGAAAATGTGATTAAAAATCTTCCAACAAACCAAAGCCCAGGACCAAATGGCTTCACAGGCAAAATCTGTCAAACATTTAGAGAAGACCTAACACCTATCCTTCTCAATATCTTCCAAAATATAGCAGAGGGAGAAACACTCCCAAACTCATTCTACGAGGCCACCATCACCTTGATATCAAAATCAGACAAAGATGTAAAAAAGAAAGAAAACTACAGGCCAATACCACTAATGAACATAGATGCAAAAATCCTCAACAAAATACTAACAAACAGAATCCAACAGCACATTAAAAGGGTCATACACCATGATCAAGTGGGGTTTATTCCAGGAATGCAAGGATTCTTCAATATATGCAAATCAATCAACATTATCAACTATATTAACAAATTGAAGGATAAAAACCATACGATCATCTCAATAGATGCAGAGCAAGCTTTCAACAAAATTCAACACCCATTTATGAAAAAATCCCTGCAAACAGTAGGCATAGAGGGAACTTTTTTCAACATAATAACAGCCATATATGACAAACCCACAGCAAACATCGTCCTAATGTTGAAAAACTGAAAGCATTTCCACTAAGATCAGGAACAAGACAAGATTGCCTACTCTCACCACTCTTATTCAACATAGTTTTGGAAGTTTTAGCCACAGCAATCAGAGAAGAAAAGGAAATGAAAAGAATCCAAATCAGAAAAGAAGAAGTAAAGCTGTCACTGTTTGCAGATGACATGATACTATACATAGAGAATCCTAAAGATGTTACCAGAAAACTACTAAAACTAATCATTGAATTTGGTAAAGTAGCAGGATACAAAATTAATGCACAGAAATCTCTGGCATTCTTATACACTAATGATGAAAAATCTGAAAGTGAAATCAAGAAAACACTCCCATTTACCATTGCAATAAAAAGAATAAAATATCTAGGAATAAAACTACCTAAGGGGACAAAAGACCTGTATGCAGAAAATTATAAGACACTGATGAAAGAAATTAAAGATTATACAAATATATGAAGAGATATACCATGTTCTTGGATTAGAAGAATTAACATTGTGAAAATGACTCTACTACCCAAAGCAATCTACAGATTCAATGCAATCCCTATCAAACTACCACTGGCATTTTCCACAGAACTAGAACAAAAAATTTCACAATTTGTATGGAAACACAAAAGACCCCGAATAGCCAAAGGAATCTTGAGAATGAAAAATGGGGCTGGAGGAATCAGGCTCCCTGACTTCAGACTATACTACAAAGCTACAGTAATCAAGACAGTATGGTACTGGCACAAAAACAGAAAGAGAGATCAATGGAACAGGATAGAAAGCCCAGAGATAAACTCACGCACATATGGTCACCTTATCTTTGATAAAGGAGGCAGGAATGTACAGTGGAGAAAGGACAGCCTCTTCAATAAGTGGTGCTGGGAAAATTGGACAGGTACATGTAAAAGTATGAGATTAGATCACTCCCTAACACCATACACAAAAATAAGCTCAAAATGCATTAAAGACCTAAATGTAAGGCCAGAAACGATCAAACTCTTAGAGGAAAACATAGGCAGAACACTGTATGACATAAATCACAACAAAATCCTTTTTGATCCACCTCCTAGAGAAATGGAAATAAAAACAAAAATAAACAAATGGGACCAAATGAAACTTCAAAGCTTTTGCACAGCAAAGGAAACATAAACAAGAACAAAAGACAGCCCTCAGAATGGGAGAAAATATTTGCAAATGAAGCAACTGACAAAGGATTAATCTCCAAAATTTATAAGCAGCTCATGCAGCTCAATATCAAAAAAACAAACAACCCAATCCAAAAATGGGCAGAAGACCTAAATAGACATTTCTCCAAAGAATATATACAGACTGCCTACAAACACATGAAAGAATGTTCAACATCATTAATCATTAGAGAAATGCAAATCAAAACGACAATGTGATATCATCTCACACCAGTCTGAATGACCATCATCAAAAAATCTAGAAACAATAAACGCTGAGAGGGTGTGGAGAAAACAGAACACTCTTGCACTGCTGGTGGGAATGTGAATTGGTACAGCCACTATGGAGAACTGTATGAAGGTTCCCTAAAAAGCTACAAATGGAACTACCATATGACCCAGCAATCCCACTACGGGGCGTATACTCTGAGAAAACCATAATTCAAAAAGAGTCATGTACCAAAATGTTCATTGCAACTCTATTTACAATAGCCCGGAGATGGAATCTACCTAAGTGTCCATCATCAGATGAATGGATAAAGAAGATGTGGCACATATATATAATGGAATATTACTCAGCCATAAAAAGAAATGAAATTGAGCTATTTGTAATGAGGTGGATAGACCTAGAGTCTTTCATACAGAGTGAAGTAAGTCAGAATGAGAAAGACAAATACCGTATGCTAACACATATATATGGAATTTAAGAAAAAAGTGTGTCATGAAGAACCTAGGGGTAAGAAAGGAGTAAAGACACAGACCTACTAGAGAATGGACTTGAGGATGTGGGGAGGGTGAAGGGTAAGTTGTGACAAAGCGAGAGAGAAGCATGGACATATATACACTACCAAACGTAAGGTAGATAGCTAGTGAGAAGCAGCCGCATAGCAGGAGATCAGCTAGGTCCTTGTGACCACCTGGAGGGGTGGGATAGGGAGGTTGTGAGGGAGGGAGACGCAAGAGGGAACAGATATGGGAACATATGTATATGTATAACTGATTCACTTTGTTATAAAACAGAAACTAACACACCATTGTAAAGCAATTATACTCCAATAAAGATGTAAAAAAAAAAAGGTATATGGTTCCATGTGATAGACTTTAAAAACATTTGTACATCCCATGTACACATTGACTTACATCTAATTTACAGATTATCTAAATGCCATTCAGAGCAATAGTCAATAACCCATAGTTAGATTTCTCTTCTCAAGAGATAATCATTCAGTTCAGGGATGAAAACATGTGCCATCTGATGTAAACTTAATTGCCTAGACATCACATAAGAGTTATATAGAACTCACTATTGTATAACTAATGTATATTTAATTGAAAAGGCTAACTTTTAGTGTCAGCAATCAGTCACTTGTCAGAGCATGGCATATATTTCATCCTAAACTTACATTTTAAGTATTTTAAGTTCTTTATGATCAATGAAACTGCATGCTTTCAGCATGTGTTCTTATTTATTTTAGGCAAAAGGCATATAAAATCAGATTGCACATTGATCTTTCATAAAAATGTTATACTACCACATTTAGAAAGTAAATTTATATAGGAAAGAGCTAATAAAAATCTTATATATATGAATTTTGAATGGTATTAACTCATATTTAGAAGATTTTTCACTTTGTCATTTTTCATTACTGTCATTAATATCTCATGCTCTTTATATTTAGTCTTTGAGGGAATATTAAAAAGGTTGATGTTAGCAAAATTTATATGTAAGTAGGAAATATTTGTAGCTCCTTTCATCTATGCTAAATAAAATTTCCATTTTCTAGACAGTTTATAATATCCAACATCTTAACTTTAGAATAAATTTTCAAGTGAAATTTTTTAACCATTTATTTTTTTAAAACTTTTATATTGGAGTATAGCCAATTAACGATATTGTGATAGTTTCAGGTGCACAGCAAAGCACCTCAGCCATACACATATATGCATCCATTCTCCCCCAAACTCCTTTCACATCCAGGCTGTCACATAACTTTGAGCAGAGTTCTCTGTGCTAATAGTAGGTCCTTGTTTGTTATCCATTTTATTTTATTATTTTTAATAGATTTTTATTGGAGTATAATTGCTTCACAATACTGTGTTAGTTTCTGTTGTACAACAAAGTAAATCAGCCTTAAATATAGCAGTATGTACATGTCAATCCCAAACTCCCTAACTCTCCTTTCCCCCCATCCTTCCCCCTTGGTAACTATAAGTTTGCTCTCTAAGTCTGTGAGTCTGTTTCTGCTTTGTAAATAAGTTCATTTGTATCATTTCTTTTTAGATTTTGCATATAAATATAGCAAGTTAACAGTGAAATTGATTTTTCTTCTTTATTAATTTAACTGTACACATATAAGCACTTATTTTTTTTCAAAATTACGAAGTAAAAATGACGAACTAGCATAAAATAAGCACATCTTAACTGCATGTATTTCTTAATTTATATGTGGAATCTAGAAAAATGGTACAGATAAACTTATTTGAAAAGCAGAAATAGAGACACAGATGTAGAGAACAAACTTATGGATACCAACGGGGGAAAGGGGGAGTGAGATGAATTGGGAGATTGGGATTGACATATATACACTACTATGTATAAAATAGATAACTAATGATAACCTACTGTATAGCACAGGGAACTCTACTCAGTGCTCTTTGGTGACCTAAATGGGATGGAAATCTAAAAAAGAGGGGATATATTTATAACTGATTCACTTTGCTGTACAGCAGAAACTAACACAATATTGTAAAGCAACTGTATTCCAATACTTTTAAAAAAAAATTAAAGATACCTACTTTTCAAAAAAATAAAAATTAATTTTAAAATTGCATCGTTTCCTGCTAAGATTTGTGAGCAATATCCATCTAAAGTGCTTTGAAAGTGGTTTTAAGTGATATACCAATTCGTAAACCCCAGACACATACACACACATGCCCAGACACAAGTTCTGAGACCATACAACTTGACATATACTATGTGTAAGTTGTTAAAATGTTAGAAAAAAAATAGGGAATGAGTTGTACCAGGAATCACAGTTCTATTCATTTAAACGTGTATTTACCATTGATCAGGATTTAGTCAGAAATCTTCTTTTTACTATGCTATCACTCTAGTAATATAGTTTAGGATATATAGTTTTTTTGTTTTTGGGGTTTTTTGGCGTTTTTTTTTTTGGCGGTACACGGGCTTCTCACCGCTGCAACCTCTACCATTGCGGAGCATAGGCTCCGGATGTGCAGGCCCAGCAGCCATGGCTCACGGGCCCAGCTGCTCCGCGGCATGTGGGATCCTCCCAAACCAGGGCATGAACCCGCGTCCCCTGCATCGGCAGGGGGACTCTCAACCACTGCGTCACCAGGGAAGCCCAGGATGTATAGTTTTTAATTTCCATTTTGATTCTTGCTTGACCCATGGATTATTTAGACATGTTTATTTATAAATATTTGCTAATTTTCTATATATTTTTCAGATTGATCTCAGATTTAATTCCATAGTATTTAGAAAAAATACTTTGTAAGACTTCAATTCTTCTAAATTTCTTAAGACATGTCTTATGACCTATTATATTACTATCCTGAATATTCCAGGTGTACATGAAAATAACTTGTATTCTGCTAATGTTGGGTAGAATGTTTTATATGTCAGTTAATTTTGTTAATAGTGTTGAAGTTTGCTATTGAGTTCCTCTAGTGCTTTTCATTTCTTTTTCATCCGGTAGTACTTTTTATCCAGAATATTCATCTGGTCTCATTTATAGTTTTTGTTTCTCTATTGAGATACCTTATTTGTTGAGAAATTGTGATCACATTTTTATTTTATTATTTGAACAGTTTTTTAAAAATATATTTATAGTAGATTTTTTTGTTTTTTCGGTACGCGGGCCTCTCACCGTTGTGTCCTCTCCCATTGTGGAGCACAGGCTCCGGACACGCAGGCTCAGCGACCATGGTTCATGGGCCCAGCTGCTCCGCGGCATGTGGGATCCTCCTGGACTGGGACACGAACCCGTGTCCCCTGCATCGGCAGGCAGACTCTCAACCACTGTGCCACCAGGGAAGCCCATATAGTAGTTTTTTTTAAAAATAGAAACTGGATTTTGTTTTATTGTTCTGAAGTTTTTTGTCTATTTGTGGTTTTGTAACTTGCCTGCACTTAAACTTATCTGTCTTCCCTATAATATATGCTGGGCCTTTTTAAATTCTTATCTTTACTTTTTTTTTAAATTTTAACTTTGTAGGGTTTCTTTCTGTGCCTAGATAGCATATTGGTTAGCCAGTGTTTTATGAAGAGGTTGTGTTCAAACACTTTATGCCTATATGGCTTCCACCCTCTTCTGCCTAATATCTGTGTGGATTGATTAATGCATTCCAAGTTGCAGTAAGTTATCAAGTCTCCCTTGTTTCCCCCCCCCCCCACTGGGCTCTCTCAGGTCCTCCCTATGTGTGCTCATAGTTTTTCAGTTAGCCAGGGATGTGAACAGAGCTCATCGCTGACACTCTATGGTTCACTAATATCCAGCATTTGTCCACTTAAATTTCTTTCTGTTCCACTGCTTGCACTGATTTAGACCAAAATCTTATGAAATCAAAGTGGTATTTCCCTCATTTGTTCAAAACAAAATTTAACAACTTTTTCCTGACAGTGATGCAAATTTTTGTTCAAGACTCAAGTAAAGTTCATCACATCTTCCAGCAAAGCTGCTGGTTTTCCCACCAAGTCTGCCTCACACTGGTAAATTTACTGATTAAGCTTAAGGTTGGTGGTGGGAACAGGGAGGAAGACAAAATACTTTCACTGTTATTACCCAAAACTCTAGTATTGTTTTAAGGAATTAATTCTTCTCAATTTTTTGTTTGCTTTTGATCAGTTTCCAGGCCATGATACTATTGCAGTTTATAATATAACAACTATTACGCTTATTTTATACTTATAATTCATCAATTTTACATTTATTTATACTTATTTTTGCAAAGAAGAATTGCCAACCCTATCCCTATTAAATATCCATAATTTGGAGTGTTCTCCCAGTTATCATTTAAGAAAATATTTTAAAAATGAGAAGTAACCTTTACCCACATATTTATCTTTTCTGTCACTCTTCACTCCTTTATGTAGATCATCTGATTCTATTTTTCGTCTACCAGAAGAACTTCCTTCAGAATTTGTTATAGTGCAGATATTATGGCAATAAATTATCTCAAATTGTTTCTGTTTGAAAACATCTTTATTTTGTCTTAGATTTAAAATTATATTTCTACAAGGTAATAGTTCTAAGGTTTTATTTTTCCTTCAGTTCTTTAAATATATCACTTCATTTAATTTTTGATTATTCAGTTTCTGAAAAATCTGCTATCATCTATTTGCTTCTCTGGACTTAATCTGTCTTCATTTTTCATCTCTCTATGCTTTTTTTTTTTTTTTTTTTTTGCGGTATGCAGGCCTCTCACTGTTGTGGCCTTGCCCATTGCAGAGCACAGGCTCCGGACGTGCAGGCTAAGCAGCCATGGCTCACAGGCCCAGCCGCTCTGAGGCATGTGGGATCTTCCCGGACTGGGGCACGAACTCGTGTCCCTGCATCAGCAGGCAGACTCTCAACCACTGCGCCACCACGGAAGCCCTCTATGCTTTGATATTGTATTTTTCTTTTTAATTTTCAGCTAGTTCTATAATCCTTGTAATTTATAGACCTGCTTCTATTGATGGATTTATTACATTCTGGTAAGGAGTCATACTTTTTGTCCTTCTCTGCATGCTTTAGAATTTTTGTTTGAATGATTAGAGTTTTAAGTTTTTCATTGTTTCTTGCCTTTTTTTTTTTTTTTTTGGTATTACTTTGTGTTAAATTTTGTTTAGGCACAGAGTTAATTTACTTGAAATTGACTGGATACATTCAAAGTCTGCTTTTCAGATTTGTTAGTGTGGTTCCAGAGCAGCTGTTTGTCTATAGCTAATTTAGCTCTATTACTAAAATAAGCCTCTGAGAATTATACCTGATACTCTGTGTATTATGAAATCTTTCCATTCTGATGGAAATTCCAAAAGATCTTAGCTCTGTGTGAGTTCTGGGAATTGTTTGATCTACTACTTTTTCAATGGTACCTTCTCCAGTCTGGCATATTTTCCTTTCACAAATGTGCAGTCATTCATTGCCAAATGTTTGATAGAAACCCTCTGCTGATTTTTAAAATTCCTCCACACGTATGTGCACATGCATACCTCTCAGCTCTCTGGTAATCTATCCTTAAATTTTTAGCTACCTTCTCCTCCCTGAATTACAATCTGTTTCTCCTCAACTAAACAAGAATGCTATCCTCACTTCGGATCCACCTTCTCATGTTAGAGAAGCAGTAAGCTGTGTAAATTACAAGATCCACCTTGTTTGTTTCCCTCCATTCAGGGATCACTTTCCTGTGCTAACTGTTGTTCATCTGAAAATCATTGTGTCATACATTTTGTTTGGTTTTATAATTTTTTAAATATATGAGGATAAATCCTGCAACTATAAAATATCATGACCAGAACTTCCTATTTCAATTTTTGTGAGGGTTGAATTAAAACTACAGATAAGCTGAGGAGAATTAGCATCTTGATAATATTGTAACTTTCAATCAAAGAACATTGTATTTCTTTATGTACATTTTAATTATATTTTTAATATTTTTCTAATTATCTTTGTAGAAATCCTGCATATTAACTTTTATATTTATTACTAAGTCTAACAGTTAAACAGAATCAGTTAATTGTAAAGACTCATGAAACTCAGCATAGCATATTCACATAAGATTTTAATAATGATAACAGATACAATATAGCAGAAGAAAAAAATATATTGGCAATTGTTGAGAAGTTCATGACTTCCAGGAACAATCTCCTGGGTTCTCTCTCAGTAGCACAGAATGTACCTAAACTTTGGATTATGAACTACTAAGTTATATGTTTGCTATCTTAGTTCCAAGGATGCCTATGCACAACTTCACTGAGGTATTTTATACCTGCTACTTGTATAGTTAAAAATAAGCTGTGTAACCTGTTAAACCAACTGAAACCCACCAATCCATACATCTTCAAATAATGTAAGTAAGCTAGAACAGGGTACTTTCTGAGGAGTTCCAACTTTTCATTGTATTTTATAAATCACTAGCCAGATCATCTCATCCTTATCTTGGCCAAGGGTTGAGATCAAGCTTTTGGGTCTACTGAAGATAAACATAAAGATATCCCAGACCATTGCAAGATAACATTATCCTTACACACCACTTTAATATTTTGATACTATAGTAAGTGATACATTTTAGATTTATTTTTCTCTTTGTTTCTGATATATAAAAAAATACAATTTTAACCAAAATAGTTCATATTTAATGTATACAATTTGATGAATTTGGACATACACATACATCAGTGATATTATGTATTACCAAGATCAGGGTAGTAAATACATCCATCACTTTCAAAAGTTTCCTGTGTCCTTTCGGTTTTTTATACCCTTTTTTTATACCATCTTCTTCTCTCCCCATCCCCTGAAACCATCATTCTGTTTTCTGCTTCTATACATTTGATCATCTTAGATATCTCATATAAATGGAATTATGCAGTATTTGTCTTTCTGTGACTCACTTACCGTCATGCCTTCCAGGTACATCCATGTTGTGACAAATTGTAGGATTTCTTTTCCCTTTTCTTTCTTTAAAATTCCATTGTATGTATATACCACATTTTCTCTATCCATTCATCTGTTAATGGACATTTGGATTTTTTCCGTATCTTGGCTATTGTGCATAATGCTTCAATGAACACAGGAGTGTAAACATCTCTTCAAGATCATAATTTCAATTATTTTGTATATATACCTATAAGTGGGAGTGCTAGATCTGTAGTATTTTGTTTTAAATTTTTTGATGAACCTCATACTGTTTTCCATAATGGATACATCATTTTACATTTTTGTCAATAGTGTACAGGGGTTCCAATTTTTCCACAGGCTCACCAACACTTGTTGCTTTTTTGCTTTTATGATAATAACCATCCTAACAAGTGTGACATGATATCTGATTGTGATTTTGATTTGGAAATGCAGTTGTGTTTTTATCCATTGATTTTATATCCAGCACATTGATAAAATTCTTAATATTAATTGAAGTAATTTATCAGTAGATTTTTTTTTATAATTCCTATATTACCAATCATATCATCCGAGAAAAAAAAAGTTAACAGTTTTTTGTTTTTCCTTTCCAACTACTGTGACTGTTTTTTTTTTTTTTTATTTTCTTCCCTACTGACTAGGATCTGTAGTATAATGTTGAATCAAATCAGTAAAGGCAGGTATTCCTAATTTGTTCTTAATCTCAGAAGGAAAGCTTTGACAGTTTCACATTAACTAAAATGTTTGCTGTTGATCCTCTGTAATTATACTTTATCTAAATACTGATGTTACTTTTTCATCCTAGCTTGATAAGAATTGTTTTGATCATGGATTAAAGTTGAAATCCATCAAACAATTTAGTTATGCACTTCTTGCTTAATTAGATTTCAATAGCATAATATATTCTTATTCTTTAAATCCTTTGAGATTTCCTGACATTTAAATGGATTGAAACAAATGTTTATTCTGCAGTTGTTGGATAGGTTTACTCTATCCATCCATTAGCTCAAATTTATTAATTATGCTGTTTGGATATTCTACATTGTTTCTGACATTGGATTTTCTTATAGTATCAATTAGTGAAGAGCACATTTTAATATCTTCCACTGTGATTATGGTTTTGGTCTATTTTTTGATGTAGTCTGATCAATTTTTGTTTGTTTTTTACTTTACAGCTTTTGGACAATGTTATTAGAAATGTTTAATAAAGTTGTAAATTGTTAAGTCTTTCTGGAGAATCATTTTATTTTTATATGATGAACTGATTCATTAATATTAAAGCATTTGGTCTTAAACTAATTTTTTATTGGCTTTAACACAGGTGATCTAACTTTCTTTTTGTTAGTATTTGCATAATGATTTTCTATTTTTTCTGCTTGATGTCTGTTCTTTTCTCCTATTTCATTTATTTCATTTCACAAGTTGCTATATTACCCTAATCCCTGATAACTATTAACTTTAGAACACTTTCATTACACTTACCCCCTCTTTTATTTCTATCTTATTTTTGCCATATATTTTAATACCAAATATGTTGTAAACATCACATTATAATTTTGTTTTCAGTCATTTAGATTAAACACAATTATTTTCATTGTTCTTTATCCCTTCCTGAATCATGAAAATTCTACCTAGAATTATTGTCTTTCAGCCTGGAACATATGCCTGTTTATTAAGAATTTTCTCACCTTTACTTATTTTATCTTATTCTTGAAAGATATGGTTATAGAATTCTAGGCTATCAGTTACTTCTTTCTCAAACCACTAAATATATTACCCCACTGTCTTCACTTACAGCTGAGAAGTCAGTTCTCAATCAGGTCTTAGGGAATCATGTTTCTTCTCATTATCTTTACTATTTGGCTACATTTTTCAACATAAAATATATGTATTAGCTTTCCATGGCTTCTGTAACAAATTACCAAAAACTTGGTGGCTTAAAACAACAACAAAAAATTATTCTCTCATAGTTCTTGAGGCCTGAAGTCTGAAGTCAAGGTATGAGAGGCTCTAGGGGAAATTCCTTTTTTTACCTCTTCCAGTTTCCAGTGGTTGCCCCAGCATTTCTGGGTTTCCTTGCTTTGTAGCTGCATCACTCCAGTCTCTTCCATCTTCACATCACATTCTCCTCTTTGTGTCTGTGTTCTCCTATGCTCATTATCTCATATCACCATCTGCCTTTCCCTTATAAAGACTCTATGAGATTTATGGCTCACACAGATAGTTCAGGAGTATCTCTTCTCAAGATCTTTATCTCAATTACATCTGCAAACACCTTTCTCCAAATAAAGTAATATTCACAGATTCTCTGAATATGAAATGACTATCTTTGGGAGAGGGACCTTTTTCAGGCTACCACAAGTGTAGTTATTTTATTGCTCTTATTTATTCTGCTCCTGAACATTTAGATTAATAACTGCCATTAGTTTTCAAAAATTCTCAGTCATTATCTTTTCAGCTATTGTTTCTGACTCATTCTCTTCTCTCATTCTGGACAGAAAAGTAAATATATTTCCTATATTTTCTTTGTTATTTTTAGTTTTTTAAGGAACTTCCATACTGTTCTCCATAGTGGCTGTGCCAATTTACATTCCTGCCAACAATGAAAGAGGGTTCCCTTTTCTCCACATCCTCTCCAACATTTGTCGTTTGTAGATTTTCTGATGATGCCCATTCTAACTGGAGTGAGGTGATACCTCATTGTAGTTTTGATTTGCATTTCTCTAATAATTAGTGATGTTGAGCAGATTTTCATGTGCTTCTTGGCCATCTGTATGTCTTCTTTAGGGAAACATCTATTTAGGTCTTCTGCCCATTTTTGGATTGGGTTGTTTGTTTTTTTAAATATTGAGTTGCATTAGCTTTTTATATATTTTGGAGATTAATCCTTTCTCCGTTGATTCATTTGCAAATATTTTCTCCCATTCTGAGGGTTGTCTTTTCATCTTGTTTATGGTTTCCTTTGCTGTGTAAAGGCTTTGAAGTTTTGTTAGGTTCCATTTGTTTATTTTTGTTTTTATTTCCATTACTCTTGGAGGTGGATCTAAAAAGATCTTGCTGTGATTTATGTCAAAGTGTGTTCTTCCTATGTTTTCCTCTAAGAGTTTTATAGTGTCCGGTCTTACGTTTAAGTCTTGAAACCATTTTGAGTTTATTTTTGTGTATGGTGTTAGGGAGTGTCCCAATTTCATTATTTTACATGTAGCTGTCCAGTTTTCCCAGCACAATTTATTGAAGAGACTGTCTTTTCTCCATTGAATATCCTTGCCTCCTTTGTCATAGATTAGTTGACCATAGGTGCATGGGTTTATCTCTAGGTTTTCTATCTTGTTCAATTGATCTATGTCTATGTTTTTCTGCCAGTACCATATTGTCTTGATTACTGTAGCTTTGTACTATAGTCTGAAGTCAGAGAGTGTGATTCCTCCACCTCCGTTTTTTCCCTCAAGACTGCTTTCCTATTCAGGATCTTTTGTGTCTTGATACAAATTTTAATATTTTTGTTCTAGTTCTGTAGAAAATGTCATTGGTAATTTGATAGGGATTGCATTGAATATGTAGATAGCTTTGGGTAGTAGAGTCATTTTCACAATGTTGATTCTTCCAATCCAAGAACATGGTTTATCTCTCCATCTGTTTGTATCATCTTTAATTTCTTTCATCAATGTCTTATAGTTTTCTGCATACAGGTCTTTTGTCTCCCTAGGTAGGTTTATTCCTAGGTATTTTATTATTTTTGTTGCAATGGGAAATGGGAGGGTTTCCTTAATTTCTCTTTCAGATTTTTCATCATTTGTGTATAGGAATGCAAGAGATTTCTGTGTATTAATTTTGTATCCTGCAATTTTACCAAATTCATTGATTAGTAGTTTTCTGGTGGCATCTTAACATTCTCTATGTATAGTATCATGTCATCTGCAAACGGTGACAGTTTTACTTCTTCCATACCAATTTGGATTCCTTTTATTTCTTTTCCTTCTCTGATTGCCATGGCCAGGACTCCCAAAACTATGTTGAATAATAGTGGTGAGAGTGGACATCCTTGTCTTGTTCCTGACCTTAGAGGAAATGCTTTCAGTTTTTCACCATTGAGAATGATGTTTGCTGTGGGTTTGTCGAATATAGCCTTTATTATGTTGAGGTAGGTTCCCTCTATGCCCACATTCTGTAGAGTTTTTATCATAAATCGGTGTTGAATTTTGTCAAGAGCTTTTTCTGCATCTATTGGGATGATCATATGGTTTTTATTTTTCAATTTGTTAATATGATGTATCACATTGATTGATTTACATATATTGAAGAATCCTTGCATCCCTAGGATAAATCCCACTTGATCATAGTATATGATCCCTTTAACGTGTTGTTGGATTCTGTTTGCTAGTATTTTGTGAGGATTTTTGCATCTATATTCATCAGTGATATTAGTCTGCAATTTTCTTTTTTTGTAGTATCTTTGTCTGGTTTTGGTATCGTGGTGATGGTGGCCTCGTAGAATGAGTTTTGGAGTTTTCCTACCTCTGCAATTTTTTGGAAGAGTTTGAGAAGGATGTGCATTAGCTCTTCTCTAAATGTTTGATAGAATTCACCTGTGAAACCATCTGGTCCTGGACTTTTGTTTGTTGGAATATTTTTAATCACAGTTTCAATTTCATTACTTGTGATTGGTCTGTTCATATTTTCATTTTCTTCCTGGTTCAATCTTAGAAGGTTATACCTTTCTAAGAATTTGTCTATTTCTTCCAGGTTGTCCATTTTATTGGCATAGAGTTTCTTGTGTAGTCTCTCAGGATGCTTTGTATTTCTGCGGTTCTGTTCTAACTTCTCCATTTTCATTTCTAATTTTATTGATTTGTGACCTCTCCCTCTTTTTCTTGATAAGTCTTGCTATAGGTTTATCAATTTAGTTTATCTTCTCAAAGAACCAGCTTTTAGCTTTATTGATCTTTGCTATTGTTTTCTTTCTTTCTATTTCATTTATTTCTGCTCTGCTCTTTATGATTTCTTTCCTTCTGCTAACTTTGGGATTTGTTTGTTTTTCTTTCTCTAGTTCCTTTAGGTGTAAGGTTAGTTTGTTTATTTGAGATTTTTCTTGTTTCTTGAGGTAGGCTTTTATAACTATAAACTTCCCTCTTAGAATTGCTTTGGCTGCATCCCATAGGTTTTGGATTGTTGTGTTTTCATTGTCATTTGTCTCTAGGTATTTTTTGGTTTCCTCTTTGATTTCTTCAGTGATCTCTTGGTTAATTAGTAACGTATTGTTTAGCTTCCACGTGTTTGTGTATTTTACATTTTTTTCCCCTGTAATTCATTTCTAATTACATAGTGTTGTGGTCGGAAAAGATGCTTGATATGATTTCAATTTTCTTAAATTTACTGTGGCTTGACTTGTGACCCAAGATGCAATTTCTCCTGGAGAATGTTCCGTGCACACTTGAGAAGAAAGTGTAATCTGCTGTTTTTGGATGGAATGTCCTACAAATATCAGTTAAATTTATCTGGTCTGTTTCCTTATATATTTTCATTTTGGATGATCTGTCCATTGGTGTAAGTGAGGTGTTAAAGTCCCCCACTATTATTGTGTTACTGTCAATTTCCTCTTTTAGGGCTGTGGTGCTCCTATGTTGGGTGCATATATATTTATAATTGTTATATCTTCTTCTTGGATTGATCCCTTGGTCAATATGTAGTGTCCTTCCTTGTCTCTTGTAACATTCTTTATTTTAAAGTCCATTTTATCTGATATGAGTATTGCTACTCCAGCTCTTTTGATTTCCATTTGCATGGAATATCTTTTTCCATCCCCTCACTTTCAGTCTGTATGTGTCCCTAGGTCTGAAGTGGGTCTCTTGTAGACAGCATATAGATAGGTCTTCTTTTTGTTTCCATTCAGCAAGCCTGTACTTTTGGTTGGAGCATTTAATCCATTCACGTTTAAGGTAATTATCAATATGTATGTCCCTATGACCATTTTCTTAATTGTTTTGAGTTTGTTTTTGTAGGTCCTTTTCTTCTCTTGTGTTTCCCACTTAGAGAAGTTCCTGTAGCATTTGTTGTAGAGATGGTTTGGTAGTGCTGCATTCTCTTAGCCTTTGCTTGTCTGTAAAGCTTTTGATTTCTCCATTGAATCTGAATGAGATCCTTGCCAGGTAGTGTAATCTTGGTTGTAGGTTCTTCCCTTTCATCACTTTAAGTATATCATGCCACTCCCTTCTGACTTGCAGAGTTTCTGCTGAGAAATCAGCTGTTAACCTTATGGGAGTTCCCTTGTTTGTTATTAGTCATTTTTCCCTTGCTGCTTTCAATAATTTTCTTTGTTTTTAATTTTTGCCAATTTGATTACCATATTTCTCAGTGTGTTTCTCCTTGGGTTTATCCTGTATGGGACTCTCTGTGCTTCCTGGACTTGGGTGGCTATTTCCTTTCCCACATTAGAGAAGTTTTTGACTGTAATCTCTTCAAATATTTTCTCAGTCCTTTCTCTCTCTCTTCTTCTGGGACCCATAAATGTGAATGTTGTTGTGTTTAATGTTGTCCCAGAGATTTCTTAGGGTTTTTTCATTTCTTTTCATTCTTTTTTTCTTTATTCTCTTCCACAGCAGTGAATTCCACCTTTCTGTCTTGCAGGTCACTTATCTGTTCTTCTGCCTCAGTTATTCTGCTATTGATTCCTTCTTATGTAGTTTTATTTTCAGTTATTGTATTGTTCATCTCTGTTTATTTGTTCTGTAATTCTTCTAGGTCTTTGTTAAACATTTCTTGCATTTCTTGCCTCCATTCTCTTTCTGAGGTCCTGGATCATCTTCACTATTATTATTCTGAAATCTTTTTTGGAAAGTTGCCTATCTCCACTTCATTTATTTGTTTTTGTGAGGTTTTATCTAGTTCCTTCATCTGGTACAAAGCCCTCTTCCTTTTCATCTTGTCTATCTTTCTATGTATGTGGTTTTTTTTCCACAGGCTGTAGGATTGTAGTTCTTCTTGCTTCTGCAGTCTGCCCTCTAGTGGTTAAGGCTATCTAAGAGGCTTGTGCAAGTTTCCTGATGGGAGAGACTGGTCCATGTCATTTCTTTGATGGATACCAATGCCTCAATACAATGAGAACTTGCTGCTAGTGTTGGAGGGTCTCCTGCAGAGGCAGAGGGTGGCTGTGGCTCACCGTGGGGATGGGGCACTGGCAGCAGAGGTTCTGGGAGTACTCCTTGATGTGAGCCCTCCCAGTGTCTGCCGTTAGCCCACCAAAGAGCCCAGGTAAGGACTGGACAAAAATTTCTTACACTGACTATTTACATGAATGAGAAAGTCATTTACCTTTGGTAAATTTGTTTCCTTGCCTATAAAATTGACTTTTGACTGGTGTACTTTTACATTGACCTCCAACTCCAGAGACTATTATTCTAAGCTACAAATTAAGTTCAATGTGAATAAAATCTATTATTCTTAGCCACTGGCCTTATTCATTCATGCATATATTTCTTTAGGCTTTTCAACATTCTTTCCCTCTAAAGTTGTCATCTTGTTAATCCCTCTCCTAGGCAAAAGCAACATTCTCATTGTTTTTGTCAGATATTCATTGTGATGGAAACTCTTTCAGAATTTTAGATACTTTAACAGAATCTTGTTTCTGTTGACTAGTTTTTATTTTAATTAGTTAGATTTGAAAAGAAAATATAAATTAGAGAATGATAAAAAAGGATGTGCAAAAATATTGCTTGGCTCCCTCTGTTGGCAAAGAGCTACACTGATTGAGAGCCTTTTAGAGAACATGAATTTTAGGGAGTTTCTCCCACATATTGAACTAAAATCTACTTAAATTGTATCTGTGGACTTGATTCTAACCCCAGAATATGTAATAGCAACAACCTTACACAACTTCAGGACCCAAAGTTATCTCTGAATAGAGGAAATTTATAGAGCTAGGAGTAATAGTAGTCATCCGTCCTCATCATCATCTTTTAAAGTACCTATTTTTTACTTTGTGCAGTGATAAAATGGGGATCAGAAGCACACGTATGATTTTTTTTTAAGTCTTGCCACATTGAATATATTTTATTCCATGATAAGTATGCATATATTTACTAGTAATACTAATATTCTAAAAAAATTCATAGATTTTCTAGATTAATTTTTGTGAGCTCAGCCTGAGTCCCAGTATGTACTATGTCTCATTCTAAATATTTAAGCAATTCTTTCAAAAATCCATTCTAGAATATTATTCAATTACAGCTTATTTACTCTATATTCCCACTAATTAAAATGACCTTAATAGTACATTTATCTAGTTTTACATGAACTTTCTTTGGTAACAATTTAATAACATTTTTGAATTATTCTCCATTGAATTTTTACATTTCAGGAAAATTAACATCAATGTAGCTTGATCAGGTGACTGTTTACTAGTATTTATTACCCATATTTCCTCTAATTCTTCTGAAAATATTTTTCAAAAATTATTTATGGAAGAAAAGAGAAATTGAGAGTTTTAGGGCTCCATGTAAATTATATTAATTATGGCATGAAGGCTTTATTGTTCAATCTACTGAAAAGAGGACTAGAACTCCTTTTGTAGCTGTCCAGTGTTTTTCTGAAACAACAGCTAACCTTTCCAATAGCTTTTCATCTTCCATATCTATGTATTTTCAATGCAGATGACAATCCCATCCCTGCTAACTTTTCCATGTAATCTCTTGCCATCTTAAGTATCTCCCCTTTCCAAATTAAACTACTTTCTGTGACACCAATATTTTAAGCTTTCTCTTGTCACGAACACTTGGTACTATTGTTTTGTCATTGCATCTTCCTCTTTACTTGGTCAAATGCTTATCTACCTTTTGTTTAAAAATATCTTTATAATTCAACTTAAATATTGCTCTTTCTAAGGAAGCCCTTCTTGACCATTGGTACTGAGTTCCCTTTCTGTGTTTTCACAGTGGTTTGTATGTACTGCACTGTATTTACCTCTTATCTAAACTTTCCATTAGTTGTAACATCAATACAATGGAAATATATGTGTAACAAATGATTGAATCTTCAGGAAAGGTGCAAAATGTATAATTATTCATATACATATACACATATGATTTATAATACAATGAATTTTGTGATCCATATTTTAGCATATTTTCTTACATGTGCTACTCTTAATACTTTTTAGTTTTATGAGTTTCTTTCTAGTTTTTGAACATGGATGCAGGCCAATTTTGAGAAAAGTTCTATGTACAACCACATAAGAGTTTTTCTCACTATTTCCATATTTATTCTTCACTGGGCTTTATTTTTTTTGTGGTACGTGGGCCTCTCACTGTTGTGGCCTCTCCTGTTGTGGACCACAGGCTCCAGATGCACAGGCTCAGCGACCATGGCTCACGGGCCTAGCTGCTCCGCAGCATGTGGGATCTTCCCGGACCAGGGTATGAACCCGTGTCTCCTGCATCGGCAGGCGGACTCTCAACCACTGCACCACCAGGGAAGCCCCTTCACTGGGCTTTTATATCCTTGTTCAGGTAATTTAATTTGTTTCTTGTGACTATCCTCCAGCTTCTAACCAAGACTTTCTCACTGTACCTTTATTCTTACTTTTCTGTACCTGAGGCCTTGACATGTTCCTCTCTTAATAAATCCTACCACTTTATGTTGGCTCATGTTTCCTTAAGTTGATTCAATTGTATTGCTGCAAGCCTAATAATGTGTCCTACCATCTTCCACGACTTTTCTCTGCAACCATTGTACCTTATTGATGCCACGTTGTGAGTGTCTGGATTTGCTCATTTGCCTGTTGCTTAGATCTCAGATTGCTTATCAGGGCTCTCCAGCAATGAGTTCACAGCATTCTAGTGAGGCAGCCCATAGCTAAATTAAACCTTCATTTGACATAGGGTTAAAACATATTTTTCAGGTTATTCCTTAAAATCTAAAAATATTTTTTCTAAGAAACACTATTGCAGAAGTCCTAATGTAACTGCAACTTTGAATAATTGCAGAGAAAAAAATGTAGAAGACCTTTTCTGTTTCCTTCCTGATGGTAATTTGGTATTTTCTAGACTCAAACTTCCAAACAATCAACTAAAACCATAGTAGACATCAGTGCCTAACAAGGAAGATGACTCTCTGTTAAGTTAGAGAAGTCAAAGACAAAACAAGACAGACAATAAAGGTACCTAAGTGAGGCCATGAGAACCACTGAGAAGAAATACATATAATACATTATGAAGTGGGTCTTAAGTGGTCAACAGAAATAAATGTATACAACATACAAAATAACTACTGCCATTTATGTATGTATTATCTATGGCTCATTTATTCAGTTACTGACCAAAACAGTTACTAGAGATGTATTACATGCTAGCCACCATCATTGGCAGTGAGAATGCAGCAAAATATTAGAAGGATGGAGTGACAACATTTCTGGAACTAACAAAGAAATATTAAGCAAATAATATAAATGAATATCTATAATTTAAAATGTGATATGAAGGAGAATTATAAAATACCTTATATGACAGGAAGCTTATCTTGTCTGAGAGGTTAAATAAGTGACAAGGTAAAATCTGAAAAAAAGAATAAGTGTTTGTACCACAGATACCAACTGGTTGAGATAGTGAGAATAGCACATATCCCCAAGAACTGAAAGAAATTCAGCAAAGCAAATCATATGGAAAATGAGAAGTCTGTTGGAGAATTATATGGGGCAATTATTTTTTCCATATCAACAGAGAAATATTTCTCCATTTCTCAGTGGCTAAGATAAGTGTATATTTGTATTTAGTTATGTATCTTAAGAAATATCTTTTAGGCTTTGAGAACCTACAGGTTCTTTTATACACTGAAATTTATTTGTTGATGAATGCAGGTTGTCCTATACAGTTTCCATATTTTGTATTTGTTCATTTTATCCTTATTATGTCACGCACCACATTTCCTTGTTTTCTTGTAAATTAATAATTAGATTATCGTTGATCACTTTCAAGCCTTATAATTTAATAAAGTATTTCATAGATGATACATTGTACTTCCAACAGGAAGTACAGATGTCCAGTTGTCTCATTTTTGTAATGTTAGTTGCCAGTTGATGATAATTATTTAAATTATTTTTTTTAAATGACATATTATATTTTTATCATTCCTTCTTCAATAATTAGCTTGAATACTTCCAGAAAGAGAAATCTCCTCTCTTATTCTCTTTGGTTACCCAGTGGTACACTTCATATAGGAAAAGCATAATAAGTATTTAGTTATTTAACTTTCTTTGTTTCCAAAAAATGATTTAGTTTCCTAGAATCCTCTGAACATTACCATTTTTAAAAAAATAAAGAAATGTGTCATACTCACACAAGGGACCACTACTTAGCAACAAAACAATGATGAATTGCTGACACACAACACAGACAAATCTGATGGAACTAGCAGTGAATTAAAGAAGATAGATACAAAAAAGCACACAATGTGTGTTCCATCTACACAGAATACAAAGCACATATCAATATGTAATGCTGAAAACAAAGAGATAACTAATTATTTGTGGAAATATAGCAAAATGTTAAAAAAAAATTGACTCTGGATAATGGATATATGGGTGATCAGTGTTTTGTTCTCTTTAATTTTTTTTTGTACTTAAAAAGTTTGATAATATTTTTACAGATGGAGAGAGAGAGAGGAGGGAACACTGGACTCGTAAGATATTCCCATCTGTATAGTAGCCCTTCTTTCTTAGACCAGCTCCATTTGTATTCTATCTTGTTTGCTAGATGGAGGTTGGGTTTCAGATAAAATGCTGAGACATTTGTATAGTCTAGAGCCAACCTATGAACCATAAGTTGCTGGAATGAGCTCTTCTGTAGTCAGAGCCAACATGGAGGAGCTGCAAACCACATGGATCTTGACTTCAGGCACATCCATGGGAAACTGCATAAGGAGAGAGCCATGTGATAGAATTACATAAAGCTAGACGTAAAAATCTATGACTTCCTATGGGTGTCAACTCCTGTCTTCAGCTTTTTTATGGGTTTCTTATTTCTGTTTAGATTTTTATATAAAAAAAGACAAAAAAAAACTTGTGCAAAGTATTGCAAAATTAATTCACAAATATGTAATATCCTTGCTATTCTAGTTCTGTTCAAAAATAATAGGCAGAACTGGGGTTATCTTTAGAAAATACTAACCTGGAGAAAAAATCATGAGAAGAAAAGAGTGTGAAGGAAAAATTTAAAAACCTGAAGGGGATCAACTCAATCTTCAAGGAGGCAATAACTTTCCAAGAACAAGGACTGAATGTAGAGAGGTTCAGATGCACAGAACAAGAGAGAGTTGATTGCTGAAATTATAACAATGATCCAGTCACTGCGTGGTTACTAAAGAGTCACCCATTACCAGCAGTTTTACTAAACAGGGTATCTGTTCAAGAATGATCCTCTTTATGGCCTTTTAACCAGAGATGTGGGGGAAACATTTATCTGAAAGCAGGGCTTTCCTATTCCCTCTACTCCATGCTACCAGTCTATGTTCACACACCTCCTTCAATCTGATGTTCATTGTTGCTAGTGGATCTAAGGATACAGTTCATGAGAAAAAGACCTCTTTTTTCTTTCTCATCCTCTAAGAGGCATACATGGACCTCAATGCTATAAATTTTCCACTACCATTTTATCCTGAAAATAGGACTTCCATTCTTAGGTAATTTAACTTTCAAGTCAATGATCTAGACTTTTAGAATCTCTCCAAGAAACTTGAATTTCTGTGGGCTCTTTTCAATAGGAAAGTTATTTCTCTATTATCAGTTTAAAATATTTATGGTAGTACTTAAGAGACTATATATTGGCTTAAATTGAGGCAAGATGGAATTACAACTCTTAAAAGAGTATTTTGTAAATATTATTTTTATATAAATATTAGGAATAGTTTTTATAGTCTTTAGATAATATAAATATTTATTTAAATTGTAAGTAGTACACTATTTTAACTTAAAAAATAACTGGACCATTGTATGTGGAATTTAACAATAGAAGATTTAAAACTGCAAAGGCAATTTTGGTTTGCCTAAAACTGGTCTTACTGTAGTAGCATAAAAATGTAAAGGTAACATAATTTTACATTAATAAATAGTAATTGCTTAGAAAATATGTAGAAAATCATAGCTGTGGGATACAGCTATATTGATATACTCAAACAGAAACTGGTAACATTAAATATTTATGTTCAAAGAAGAATAAAGTCTAAAAGTTAATGAAATAAATATCCTATTTAAGTAGTTATACTATTAAAAATAAGTCCAAAATAAATTAGAAGAAAGAAATTAAAGATAATAAGAGAAATTAAATATAAAACGAAAGATACAACAAGAGATCAACAAGTTAAAAGTTCATTCTTGGGAAAAACTACACAAAACTCTCATAAGATTTTGAACAAGTGAAAAATGCAAATAAAAGATATTAAGAAAATTGTGTATAAAGCAAACTTTAATATACAATAAATATTCTGAATAAATATATAACAATAAATTGAAAACAAACAGTTGTGGATAGATCTCAAAAATATTCTAATAAATTTAAAAAAATGAAGTAAGACTGAGACTTATAGTACAGTTGACCTTTGAACAAAGCAGGGGTTAATATGCATATAATTTATAGTTGGTCCTCCATATCTGTGGTTCCTCCACATCCAACAAATCGACTGTGCAGTGCTGTAGTATTTACTATTGAAAAATATCCATGTATATATGGTCTTGCACAGTTCAAACCCACATTGTTTATGGGTCAACAATACGTCAATCTTATGTAAATTTAATATATATATATATAACTAAGGTGGGTAACTAAGGTTAGTAGTGAGAGGAAGTTTGTATTTGGTATGAATGTTTATAACAGAGAAAATGCTTTGCAAGGATCAATTATATGTGTATTATGAATTGAAAATACACACTGTTCAACAATATGGACCTGTAGTGCATAAACAATAATTAAAGAAAAACATTAAAAATTCTAAGTAAGACTCCAAGTAAGTGCTCACTAGACTCCATGGGGCCCTAATTCTTGAAGGAAAGTAAGGGGAGATTAATCCTGCTCAGATAAGAAAGAAAGGAAGAGGCTACAGAGAGTTGGGGCTATGACTCTGGAACAAGAGAAGTGTATACAGGGCATGGATCCGGGTAGCAAATGGTAAACAAAGAACCAGAGACCAGCTCTGGTAAAAGGGCTTTGTACAGCTTCATATGAGAAGCTATTGTGTGGAAATCTCTGATAGAAATCCTAGAATTTGAACTGGCAATAAGACTCACATCTTATTGAAACCCAGTGGCTAAAGTTGACACTGCTTAGTGTTGAAGTGGCAAATAAGGTAGGGGTAGTCCTTCCAAAAGATAAAGAAATATTCTGGAATCGTATGAGCCTGGGTACTGACATCCTAATCAAAAAGAGAAGTTGAAAGTACTTGTTGAACAAACTGAAGGACCTGAGACAGTTAACTGGGAAAGTTCCAGTCAGGGTAATTGCCAGAGGGAACCAACATCAAAGTCCAGAGGCTGAGCTGACTTAAAATGAGAATCCCATCCAGAGACAGACAAAAGAGGGTGTCTCTAAAGAGACTAGTACAATGAGTCAGTAAGAAGGGACTTCCATACAGGGACAGAAGTCATGGGCATCTTCTTTCATATAGGCACAAGAAACTCAAACAGATAGTATGTGAAGTTTTCTCAAAGACTAAATGTCTATTGTAGGATAAATGGATAAAGAAGATGTGGTATACATATGCAATAAAATATTATTCAGTCTTAAAAAAGAAAAAAAAAAAAACTCCTGCCATTTGTAACAGCATGGACAAATCTTGAGGGCATTAGGCCCTCAGAAAGTCAGGGAAATAAAACACTATGATCTCACTTATATGTGGAATCTTATAAAGCTCAGATCATAGAAACAGTGTTGATTAGTGGTTTCCAGGAGACGTTGAAGGGGAGAAAGGAGATATTGGTTAAAGGTTACACACTTCCAGTCATAAGAGGAATATGTTCTGGTGATCTAATGTACATCATGGTGAATATAATTAACAATTCTATATTGTTCACTTGAAAATTACTAAGAGAATAGATCTTATTTTTTTCATCATAACAAAAAAATAGTAAATATGTGATGTGAAGGGCACGTTAACTAACCTTACTGTTATAATCCTTTTGTAACATATGTGTGATAAAATTACCACATTTTACATCTTGAACTTACACAATGTTATAGATCAAATATATTTCATTAAATCTGGAAAAAGAAAAAAAAACTAGTAAGTCTGGAAAATGTGTTCCTATACTGGTTATTTCTGGAATGCAGTTTACCCACCATCAGTGAGAACAACCTCCATGAGAATAGCTCTTTACAAAGTCCTCTTAGCAGCTAGTAGAGTTGTCAGTTTTGTTCCTCTCAATGAACAGGTTCATTTACCAAGAGAACGTGGTTCTCTTTGGTAGTCTGTTCCCACATACTACACTAAAATGGCTTCTAATTTTTCTAGAATATTCTTTGATACTGTCCCCCTAAATGCAAAGGCTTTGAAGAATAATCTGAAATACTCTCCACATAGGAGCCCTGGGTCTAAATTAGCACCAGACAATGCCATAGTCCTAGGTCATGCTTGGCTATTTGCCCTTAGATGGCATTATTTCTCCCACAGGTTATGTAGTAGCAGAGGCAGAGACAATTTAGGTCTTGAAGTTCCAAAGCATTGATGGACAGATGTATTATTCTTTCATTCACATCATTTGGTTTTATTAAACCAAACCCTATATAAAAATGTCTCTCATATTATCTATAATCTCTCTATCTAACTAGCTACTTAACTAGCTATGTATCTGTCTATCAATAGATAGATAAATAGATGGATGATCTTATGTTAAGAATTTATTTTAGAGGCCCAGGCCCTTTTTTACATTCAGCCAGAAGTCCCACAGACATAAAACGTGAAAACACATGACGTTTTCAGTGGAAATGAACTGAAGTCATACTTTCTAACACATCTTTCACATGGGACCTAATATAGACTATTTGAACTACAAAATAGATAATGGATCTTATCATAGGGAAAATACAGAAAAAATTTACATCTGGCTATTTTTGTTAATGATTCTCAGTAAAAGATAAGCAAAAGATTAAAAGCAAATTAGTGCGGGAAAATTTGTAAATTAAGCTCATATGGTATTGCTGTTGTTCTCTCTCTCTCTCTCACACACACACACACACACACACAAAATGACAGGATCCCAAACATTTACCTTGCATTTGAGAACCCATATAGACTGTAATAAATCATATCTAGTTAATTTGTTGGAATATTAGTGGGAGATTTAGAAAAACATGTAACAGTGTGTCATAGATGAGCTGACTCTAAAGAGGATGGGGGAAACTAGAGAGACAGAGATGGAGTATAAAATAACTATTGGAAAAATTATGTGAGAGTTCAAGGAACACATTTGAAGGTAGGCTCAAGGCTCCTAAAAGCGAGAATTACCCATAAAAATGTTCTTTCTTCCTTAAAAACATAAAAGGGAAAATGTATGACAATTTGTAGAACAATTTGAAATAAAGAGCAGGGTTGTGTTAAAAACCAACATTGTGTAACCTGTAACCTTTGGAAGATAATGTTGGTGAAGTTAAGGCTGAAAATTTATAGAAAATATTCAATGGCCAAAATGTAACAGTTGGAAGACGCTGAGCTCACCTCCTCCCATTGCACACCAAAACTACAGCTATTTACAGAACAATCATTGATGAAAAAGACTGGAAAACTAGGAGAAAAGATCTAGAACTAAAGACAAAAAGAATGAACTGCAGGAAGACAAGTAGAAGGGGGACAGACACAGTATAGTCAAAATCTATACCCTTAGCCAGGCGGTCTACTCACAAACAGGAGGATAATTAAAGTTGCAGAGGTCTTCCCCAAGGAGCAAGGAGTCCTAGACCACTGTCAGTCTCCCCAGACTGGGGTTCCTGCACCAGAAAGACAAGCCCCCAGAATGTTTGGCATTAAGGTCAGAGGGTCTTATTTTTGAGAGGCAGAAGGTTGTGGGGAATAGAGACTCCACTCTTAAAGGATACACACAAATTCTCACACACTCTGGGACCTGCAGTCAGAAACCCTGTTCCACCCACCAGTGGACTGACACTAGCACCAAGACCAGCCTGAAACACCAGTGGGCAGGCACCAGCCTCAGAAGCCCCTGGGCCATGGCTCTGCCCACTAGAAGACCAACACCAGCTCTGAGACTCTCCACCAACCAGCAACACTGGGATCCAGATTCACTCATCAGAAGAACAGCACCAGCTATAGAAAACCCTGTACTCAACAGCCAGCTATGTCTGGAAACAGCCATGCCCACCAGCAGGATGACAATAGATCTGGGAAAATTGGCTCAGCAACCACCCACCCCAGAACATGGCTCTGCCTAGCAGTGGGCCAGCACTAGCCGTAGGACACTCAGGATTCTACAGCCAGCTGCCTGGTAAACTGGCCCTGCCAATCAGTAGCTGGCAGTTTCCACACAAGGCAGGAACTGGCAAACAACCAGACTGAGGGTCAGCCATGCCTGCAGTCTGCCCTTATTAGTCAGCCTGCAACAACAGAAGGACCCGTGCAGCCCACATAGGACTAGAGTATTTAATGCTGGTGACAAAAGGGGAGTGTGCTGCTGAGACGTATAGGATGTCACCTAAAAAATGTCATTTCTCCAAGGTCAGGAAACATAACCAACCTACCAGACACAGAAATAAAAACAGCATATTAGTCAAAATTAAGTGACAGAGGAACATGTTCCAAATGATTAAACACTGGAAGAAGAACTAAGTGGAAATAAGCAACCTACCTAATAAAGAGTTCAAGGTAATGATCAAAATAATAGTCAAAGAACTCAGGAGAAGATTAGATGAACAGAGTGAGAAGTTAGAAGTTTTTAACAAATTAGAAAATATAAAGAAGAACCATACAGAGACACAGAATAAAATAATTGAAAAGAAAAATACACTAGAAGGAATCGACAGTAAATTAGATGATACCAAAAAACAGATCAACAAGTTAGAAGACAGAATGGTAGAAATCACTCAAGCTAAATAGTAAAGAAGAATGAAGAATTAAAAAAAAAAAAAAGTCTGAGACCTCTGGGTCAACATCAAAAATACTAACAATCACATTATGGGGTCCCGGATGGAGAAAAGAGAGAGAAAGTGATAGAGAACATATTTGAAGACATAATAACTGAAAACCTCCATAACCTGGGGGAGGAAACAGGTATCCATGTTCAGAATTCACAAAGAGTCCAGAAGAGGATCAAACAAAAGAGGACCACATCAAGACACATTGTAATTAACATGGTGAATACTAAATATTAGGAGAGAATATTGAAAACAACAAGGTTACAAGAGTTACAAGAGGACTCCCATTAGGCTCTCAGCTGACTTTTTAGCAGAAACTCTGAAGGCCACAGGGAGTGGTATGATATATTTAAAGTGATGAAAGGAAAAAAGTTACAACGAAGAATATTCTACACAGTTAGTGTTCTATTCAGATTTGATGGGGAGATCAAAAGTTTTCCAGACAAGGAAAAATGAGAAGAGTTTAGCACTGCTAAACCAGCTTTACAAGAAAAATTAAATAGAATTCCCTATGGGAAAAAGGAAAAGCCACAATGAGAAAGATGAAAATTATGAAAGGAAAAATCAAATTGGTAAAGGCAAATATATAGTAAAGAGAGTGAATCAATCATGTATAAAGCTAGTAGGAAGTTTAAAGACAATATCATCTATTGTCATCTATATCCACAATAAGTAGTTAAGGGATACACAAAAATATATAAAATATGATGTCAAAAACAGTAAATATTGTTGGGTTTGTTAAACTGAGTTTGAAATTAAGAGATCAGCCACTTAATATAATTATATATATATATATACACACACACACACACACACACACACATATATATATATATATATATATATATATGGAGAGACAGACAGACAAAGAAACAGAGAGGGACAGAGACACAGAGACAGAGAGAATAATGAGAGAGACAGAGAGAAAGAGAGAGGTATATTGCTATATATAAACATCATGGTAACTACAAACAAAAATCTATAATAGATACACAGACAAAAAAGGGAAAAGAATCCAAACATAACATTATAGATAGTCATCAAATCACAAGGAAAGAGAGCAAAAGAAGAAGAAAGGAATAAAAAAGAACTATAAAACAACCTCAAAACAATTAACAATATGGCAATAAGTACATACATATCAATGATTACTTTAAATGTAAATGGACTATATGATGCAATAAAAAGACATATAGTGGCTGAATGGATACAAAACAAGACTCATATATATGCTGCCTATAAGAGACTCACTTCAGATCTAAAACCACACAGACTAAAAGTGAGAGGATGGAAGATGGTATCCCATGCAGATGAAAATCAAAAGGAAGTCAGTAGCAATACTTATACAACATAGACTTTAAAATAAAGACTGTAACAAGAGAGAAGGACATTACATAACATCAAGGGATCAATCCAATAAGAAGTTATAAAAATTGTAAATATACATGCACCCAACCTAGGAGCACCTAACTACATAAAATATATATTAACAGATACAAAGGGATAATTCACATTAACACAATAATAGTAGGGGGCTTTAACACCCCACTTACATCAATGGACCAATCATCCATACCTGAATTTAAAAAGTAAATGCTGGCCTTAAAAGACACATTATACCAGATGAACTTCATAGATATATATAGAGCAGTCCAGCCAAAAGCAAAAGAAAACACATTCTTTTCAAGTGTACATAGAATATTGTCCAGGATAGGTCACATGCTAGACCAAAAAACAATCCACAGTAAAATTCAGAAAATTGAAACCATATTAAATAACTTTTCTGAACACAACACTATGAAACTTGAAATCAATTACAAGAGAAAAGCTGCAAAAAAAAGCAAAAAAGCACAAACATATGGAAGCTAAACAATATGCTACTAAACAACAAATGTTTCACTGAAGAAATCAAAGAAGGAATAAATAACTAGAGACAAAAGAAAATGAAAACACAATGAGCCTAAAGTTATGGGAGGCAGCAAAATTAGTTCTAAGAGGAAAGTTTGTTAGCAAGACTTCAAACTAGTTTAGAGAGACTTCAAACTAGTGAGGAACTAGTTTGTCCCTAAAGCCTACTTTAGGAAACAAGGAAAACCTCAATGAATAGGTTAACCTTACACCAAAAGGAGCTAGAAAAAGAACAAACAAAACCTAAAATTAGAAGAAAAGAAATCATAAAGATCAGAGTAGAAATAAATAAAATATTAAAAAGTCAATAGAAAACATCAATAAAACTAAGAGCTGGTTATTTAAAAATATAAACAAAATTGATGAAGTTTTACTCAGACTTATTATGAACAAAAGAGCAAGGGCCCAAAACAATCAAATCAGAAGTCACAAAGGAGAAGTTACATACATTATCACAAAAATATAAAGAATCATAAGAGATTACTATGAAGAATTTTATGCCAATAAAATGGACAACATAGAAGAAATGGACAAATTCCTAGAAATGTACAATCTCACAAAATGGAACCATTAGAAAAAGAAAATATAAACAGACTAATTATAAGTATGAAATTAAATCAGTAATAGTAATTTAAAAAACATCCCAACAAATAAAAGTCCAGCTTTACAGGTGAATTCTATAAAACATTTAGAGAAGAGTTAACACCTATCCTTTTCAAACTATTTAAAAAAAGATGCAGAGAAAGGAACACTTCCAAACTCATTCTGCATGTCCCATATCACCTTGATAACAAAACTAAAACAAAGATATCACAAAAAAAGAAAATTGCAGGCCAATAACCCTGATGACTATAGATACAAAAATCCACAAGAAAATGTTAGCAAATTATATTCAACAATACATTAAAAGGATCATACACCATGAACAAGTGGGATTTAACCCAGGAATGCAAGGATGGTTCAATATTCATAAACTAATCAATCTGAAACACCACATTAACAAATTAAAGAACAAAAATTATACGGTCATCTCAAGAGATTCATAAAAAGCTTTTGACAAAATTTAACATTGTTTTAATGATAAAATTCTCAGGCTTCCCTGGTGGCGCAGTGGTTGAGAGTCCACCTACTGATGCAGGGAACACAGATTCATGCCTCGGACTGGGAGGATCCTACATGCCTCGGAGCAGCTGGGCCCATGAGCCATGGCCGCTGAGCCTGCGCATCTGGAGCCTGTGCTCTGCAATGGGAGAGGCCACAACAGTGAGAGGCCCGCGTACTGCAAAAAAAAAAAAAAAAAAAAAAACAACTCTCAAAAACTGGGTACAGGGGAACATACCTCAACATAATAAAGAGCATGTATGTTAAGCCCACAAATAACATCATACTCAATGATGAAAAGTTGAAAATATTTCCTCTAAGATCAGGAATAAAACAAAGATATCCACTCTTGCCATTTTTATTCAACAAAGTATTGGAAATCCTAGCCACAACAATCAATCAGGGACACAGAAATAAAAGGAGTCCAACTTGGAAAGGAAGAAGTAAAAATGTTACCGTTTGAAGATAAGATGATGCTATACATAGAAAATTCTAATTTACAAAAAAATTACTAGAGCTCATCAATGAATCTGGTAAATTTTCAGGGTATAAAATTAATATAGAGAAATCTATTGCATTTCTAAAAGCTAAAAACAAATTTCCAGAGAGAAAAATTAAGAAAACAATTCCAATTCTAATTACATCAAAATTAATAAAATATCTAGCAATAAATCTAACTAAGGAGGTAAAAGATCTGCACTTAGAAAACTGTAAGACACTGATGAAAAAAATCGAACAAGACACTAACAATTGGAAATATACACTGTGTTAATGGATTGGAAGAATTAATGTTGTTAAAAATAAGCATACTACCAAAAGCAATCTACAGATTCAATACAATCCCTATTTAAATACCAACAGCATTTTTTTTCACAGAGCTAGAACAAATAATTCTAAAGTTTGTATGGAACCACATAAAACCACAAAGAGTTAAAACAATCTTGAGAAAGATGAACAAAAGTGGAGCTGTCATGCTCCCTGATTTCAAAAAATACTTTAAAGGTATAGTAATTGGGCTTCCCTGGTGGTGCAGTGGTTGAGAGTCTGCCTACCTATTCAGGAGACATGGGTTCATGCCCTGGTCCAGGAGGATCCCACATGCCACGGAGCGGCTGGGCCCGTGAGCCATGGCCACTGAGCCTGTGTGTCCAGAGCCTGTGCTCCACAACGGGAGAGGCCACAACAGTGAGAGGCCCGCATACCGCAAAAAAAAAAAAAAGAAAAAGAAAAAAAAAAAAAGAAAAAAATAGGTATAGTAATCAAAGCAGTATGGTACTGACACAAACAAGATGCATAGATAAATGGAACAGAATAGAGAAGTGAATCTTCACTTATAGGGACAATTAAACACATGATAAAGGAGGCAAGAATATACAATGGGGAAAAGACAACTTCTTCAATAAATGGTGTTGTGAAAACAGGACAGCTATATGCCAAAGAATCAAACTGGACTACTCTCTCCACCATGCACAAAAATAAATCCAAAATGGATTAAAGACTGAAATGTAAGACCTGCTGCCATAAAATTTCTAGAAGAAAACAGTAAGCAGTAACCTCTTTGACAAAGATATTCAAAATAATTTTTAGATATCTCCTCAGGCAAGGGAACAATAGCAAAAATTAACAAATGGAACTTAAATCAAAGTAAAAACTTTTGCACAGTGAAGGAAATTATCAGCAAAACCAAAAACACCTACTGAAAGGGAGAAGATATTTGCAAATGATATATGCATTAAGGCAATAATATCCAAAATATACAAAAAACTTATATAACTCAACAAATTGGGCAGAGGCTCTAAACAGACATTTTTCCAAGGAAGACAAACAGATTGCCAACAGGTCCAGGAAAAGATGCTGAACATCATGAATCATCAGGGACATGGAAATCAATATTTGTGACCATGTCACACTTGTCAGAATGGCTATTTATCAAAAAAGACAGCAAGTAAGTGTTAGTGAGGATGTGAAGAAAAGGGAATTCTCATGCATTGTTGGTGGGAATGTATGTTGGTGCAGCCACTATGGAAAGCAGTATGGATATTCCTCAAAAAATTAAAATAGAAACACCATACGATCAAGTATTTCCACATCTTTGTGTTTATCCAAAAAAACAACAAAAACACAAATACTAATTAGAAAAGATAAATTCACCCCATATTTATTGCAGCAATAACCAAGATATAGAAGCAATACACAATGAAATATTACTCAGCCATAAAAAATGAAATCTTGCCTTTGGTGACATCATGAATGGACATAGAGGGTATTATACTAAGTGAAATAAGTCAGACAGAAAAAGGCAAATGCTGTCTGATTTCACTTATATGTGGAATCTAAAAAAAACACAATAATTGAACAAACATAACTTAATAGAAAGAAAATCATAGATACAGAGAACAAACAAGTGGTTGCCAGAGGGTAGGAGGTGCAGGGAGGAGAGAGATAGGTGAGGGAGATTAAGAAGTACAAACTTCAGTTGCAAAATAAATGTCACATGTATGGAATGTACAGTGTGGGGAATATAGTCAATAACCATGCAATATCTTTGGACAGAGACAGATTGTATTTAGATTTACGGTGGTGAACATTTTGAATGTATAGATGTATTCAATTACTATGTTGTGTATCAGGAAGTAGCATAGTGTTGTAAGTCAATTATACTTCAAAAACAAAACAAATAAACCAGCTCATAGAAAAAGAGATCAGAGGTGGGGGATGGGGCAGTAGGAATTGGATGAAGGCAGTCAAAAGGTGCTAACTTCCAGTTACAAGGTAAATAAGTACTAGTGAGTTAATGTACAACATGATAAATATAATTAACACTGCTGTATGTTATATACAAAAAGTGTTAAGAGTAAATCCTAAGAGTTTTTAACACAGAAAAGTTTTTTCTATTTCTTTAATTTTATATCTATAAGAGATGATGTATGTTCACTAATCTTGTGATAATCATTTCATGGTATATGTAAATCAAATCATTATACTGTACACTTTAAACCTGTACAGGGCTGTATGTCAATTATATCTCAAAAATATTGAAGAAAAAATCAAAAGTATAGAAAACATTCATATTCTTTTGGATTGGTTTGTTCATTCTCTCCTGATCTCAGGTTTAGGTGATGGAAGTTCTAGTATATCTCTCCCTTTAAAAAAATCCATTTTATTTAGTTCACCTATATAATGCCATGGTTGAATTAGATGATGGATTTGTAATGCATCGGTTCAAAAATAAATCTATATATTGGATCGACATGGTTATTTACATCATAATTTTATTTTCACTAGAATATAAGTTTCATGAAATTTGGAACTGTGTGCATGTGTGTGTGCATTTGTGTGTGCGTGTGTTTGAAGAGCTGTCAGCTAAGTCTCTAGAGATTTTCTGGCTTATGGTAGGTACTCAGTAAATATTTGTTTAAAGAATGAATGAATTCTTACTATATTCTCCCCAAAATTTGAAACATGATATTCAGTTTCACACTTACTTCTCTGTAATGTACCCAGATCTCATTCTTTTTTTTTTTTTTTTTTGCGGGACGCGGGCCTCTCACTGTTGTGGCCTCTCCCGTTGTGGAGCACAGGTTCTGGACGCGCAGGCTCAGCAGCCATGGCTCACGGGCCTAGCTGCTCCGTGGCATGTGGGATCTTCCCGGACCAGGGCACAAACCCGTGTCCCCTGCATTGGCAGGCAGACTCTCAACCACTGCGCCACCAGGGAAGCCCAGATCTCATTCTTTTATTCCCACCTCTCTTTCACATTTGTAAATATTTCAGTGCTTTTCATCAGAGGTTTGCATTGCACTAAAAACAGGGGGCTTGATCTTGCACAAAATCTATTAACTCAAAATAAACATTTAAAAGGATCTATTTACATTTCAAGAGTAAACTGTTTCTGAGATCACATTTACAACATTGATATTCTTTAGTGTTGTGGCATATTATATATTATATTATATTATATTATATTATTAGTATTAGTATATGATCCATTGTTCTTTCATTAAAATAGAGTAACAATTTAAACATTTTACATTACATTCCTAAATTATGATTTCTAAAATCACTACTGTATATCTTTTCAATGTGTTCCTTTTAATCTGAAGGAAATATTGAACTATAGAGCTCTTTTAGGAAAAAAGTAAACTAAATACAAATGGTGTGTGTTAACTCCATCTGATCTAATATGTCATTTAAGGCTGATATTTTCTTATTGATTTTCTCTCTGGATGATCAATCAATTGATGTAAGTGAGGTATTAAAATCCCTACTTTTACTCATTTACTTTTACTTGTACTGTCTATTTTTCTCACTAGGTCTGTTAATATTTGCTTTATATATATATAGGTGCTCCTCTATTGGATGCATATATATTTACAAATGTCATATTCTCTTGTTATATTAATCCCTTTATCATTATGCAATGCTCTCTTGTGTCTTCTATTACAATCTTTGTTTTAAAGTGTATTTTGTCTGACATATGTATAACTACCTCAGCTGCATTTTGGTTTCCATTTGTGTGAACTACCTTTTTCCATCCCTTCACTTTCAATCTGTGTGTTTCTTTACATCTCAAACTTATGCTGTGATCAACATAAAATATAATGTTATAAATGGTATTGTATATAAGCTTCATGATAACCACAAAGCAAAAATCTATAGTAGATACACTAAAGATAAAGAAATCTAAGCACACCACTAAAGAAAGTCATCAAAGCACAAAGGGAGAGACCAAGAGAAGAAGAAAGGTACAGAGAAGAGCTACAAATCAGTCAGAAAACAATGAACAAAATAGCAATGGAACATTTCTGTGAATAATTACTTTAAATGTAAGTGAACTAAATTCTCAAATCAAAAGACATAAAGAAGCTGAATTATTAAAACAAAACAAAACAAAAAACCCCAAAGAAACAAGAGCCATCTATGAGCTGACTACAGAGAATTATTCAAGTAGTGGAACGCGATCCAAGCAGGATCAATGATTTTTAATTCTCAGAATCTTTTGGAACTAATATTAAACAGACCATTCCATTTCACTTGTGTTGACAGTTGATGAGAGGTCCAATATTGGGGGAAGCATGCCTGACAATGGCTCTAGCTGGGGTGAAGTGAGAGTAGCTACCAAATGTAAAATATTTACCTAGTGGGAAGCAGCAGCATAGCACAGGGAGATCAGCTCAGTGTTTTGTGATGACCTAGAGGGGTGGGGTAGGGAGGGTGGGAGGGAAGCTTAAGAGTGAGGGAATATGGAAAAAAAAAGAAAAAAGATAGTAAGCAGGACTTTATTTGGGGATGGGGTTGGGGCTACTGGGAGTTTTGGAGTTTGGATGGGAGTTTTATAGTAGGGTAGAGAGAGCAGGCTCACCTCTGCATACAGCAAGGGTAAGTGGGGATTTATAGCCAAGGAGCAGAGTGAGGGGGTGAGTGGATGGGAAATTATTAAGCAGAAACATCAGGGGTTAGAAGGATTCTTCCTAGACCAACTCAACAGGATTTTTTCTGAAGGAAGGCCAGAGTGATAAGACATTGTGAGTGCGAGATGAGGAATTTGATCAGATACCGAGGATGATCAGATACCAAGGGTAGGGGATTTTTACTAAACTGACTTAGCAGGATTCTTGCTAAAACTGGAATAAACAGGCCAAGGACAGAGCCCAAGGGTAAGGCCTAGTCAGAAAGACTCCAAAGGAGTCCAAAGGAGTCCAAGGAGTCCAAGGAGTCCAAGGAGTCTGATTCAAGTTTGGGTTTGTTTTTTTGTTTGTTTGTTTTAATTTTTATTTTATATTGGGATATAGTTGATTTACAATGCTGTGTTAGTTTCAGGTACACAGAAAAGTGATTCAATTATACATGTACATATATCCATTCTTTTTCAGATTCTTTTCCTATGTAGGTTATTACAGAATATTGGGAAAAGAGACAGCTACATGTAAAAGAATGAAAATTAGAACATCCTCTAACACTATACACAAAAATAAACTCAAAATGGATTAAAGACCTAAATGTATAGGTCTTTAGTGTCTAAATGACTGGACACTATAAAACTCTTAGAGAAAAACATAGTCAGAACACTCTCTGACATAAATCACAGCAATAGTTTCTTGGATCCACCATCTAGAGTAACGCAAATGAAAGGAGAAAGTCTTTGTTAGAGCAAACATGCCTGTAGCTACTAAAGGCAGAAATGCAGGTCAGAGAAATCTTGGAACCACAGGGCCAGCTGAGAATGACTAAGCTGATAGATAGGGACTGGTGAGGAGTTGGTGCTTGGGCTGAGAGAAGAAAAGACCTCGTCTTTTTGAATCATCTCTTTCTCTGCTTTTAAGGTGAAACTTCGTTCTTAAAAATAAAGGCACCAGCACTCTGTCTTTCCAGCAGATGAGCTAAAAAAAGAAGAAAAGAAAAGATATATAATTTAAGGCAACATAATATTACCAATGATAGGAAGAAAAAAAAAAGGTAAGAAGACACAGAGAGAGTCTGGGAAGAGTACAATGGAAGCTATTGTAGTATTTTTAAGAGAAAAGTCACATAATCATCCTAGGTTTTAAAATGAACTTTTGTTCTGTTTCTTGATTGTTGTGGCGGGTATATGAACCTACACATGGGAAAAAAATGGCATAAAAGTATACACATATGTTTTAACAATATCAGTTTCTTTGCTTTGCTACTGTACTATAGCTATGTCAGATATAATTTTTAGGGAAACTGCATAAGAGATACATCAAACCTCTCTCTATTATCTCAGCAATTTCCTATGAATCTATAATTATTTCAAAACAAAATTCTTAAAATACACCTTTTGACTAAATGATGCAAGAATGGAAGCAGGAAGATCAATTAGCAGGCATGACACATTCACATGAGAGATGATTGTGATTTAGAACTATGTGATGTTTCAAGAGTAGTTAAGGACTAGTCAGATTCTGATATAATTTGAAGATTTGGGGTATAATACGAGGAAGAAAAAAAGAATTTGGGAGTGGGCAGTTGTGTGAATGGCCATGTCTTTTACTGAGATAAGAGAGCTGGAAATATTTAAAGATACGGGAAAAGTAGAAACAGGTTTTCTCTTTGGGAAATATTAAGTTAGAGATGGCTACTATATATCAAAATGAAAACGTGAGATAAGCAGCATATATGTGCTTGAAATTAAGGCAAGATGCCAGAGTTGAATATGTAGATATGGAAGTCATCCTTAGATAATTTATTTAAAGTAAAGACACTAGATAAGATCAGAGTAAGAGAATAGAGAAGGAAAAAACAAAGTCTGAAAACTGAGCCCTGGAGCTATTGAAATTATAAGGCATTGGAAAAGGGAGAGGATTTGGAGAAGAAGAGAGAGAAAGAAAGTGAGTAAGGCAGGAACAATATCTCAACACAGCATATCTAATTAAATAAACAAAATGTTTCATGAAGGAAAGAGTGATCAAGTATGACAATGCTGCTGAAACTGGGAAGTTAGTAATAACTGATAACTGACTCTTAGACTTGATAATATGGAGCGAAGAGGGGACAGTGACATGAACAGTTACCAAATGCTGGGGATGAGAGTTTGAGTAATTTTAGAAGAGAATATGAGATGAAGTAAAAGAGCTCAACAGTAGGGAAAGGAATCAGGATGGTGGAGTTAAGGACACCAAGCCCACCTCCAATAAACACATCAAAAATACTTCTACATGTGGAACAATTGTCCCTGAAAACTTACTGGAATCTAGCAGAAAGACTGTACGACCAAGGCTGTAACAAAGATCCACATGGAATCAGGTTAGAAGGGAAGAGAAGAAATCAGCTCAGGATCTGTGCCCTGGGAGGGGACTAAGATGAAAAGGGAGACTGCATGAGTGGAAATACTCCCTGAGGAATGAGTGATTGAAGCCACATATTGGGTGCCTCATCCCTGGGGTCTGACCAATGAAAACTGAGCCCCCTTTGCTGGTAGGAGGGCCTTTGGGAATAATGGGAGGGGTGTGGGGAGCTTGGACTTAGCTCAAGAGGAACACAAAAATACTAGCTTAGTATTGAAACAGGGCAGAGAGAGCAGATTGAAACTGAAACCTTGTGGGTGGTTGACTGGTTTCCTGTGACCACCCAGGAGCATGCCTTAGCCTGCGACAAGGGAATGCTCTAGCACCACTTGCTTCATGTCACAGCTCCACATTGGAGCTAAGGCAACCACAACCAAGGAAAAACTTGGCCATGAGACACTGAGGCAGACCAAACCCTGAATAGCATCTGAACATGGAGGAGGCAGCCATTACTAGCGATTGCACAGGGGTGCAACAGAAGCATTCTGGATCTCTGACAGCAGACAGATCATCATAGTCCAGGCCCTAAGCTTTGCTGAACACCCACACCTGTCTCTTTTTCTCTAACATTGTTCCTCTCTGTGGTGAGAGTGCCAGTACTGGGAGGGGGTAGAGCACAAACTTACAGGAAACTGAGGCAGCCAGATCCCAACCCTCAGGGCTTCTGCTTCAGCAACTTGGGAACGGATCCCACCCATGATAGGGCAGTGACAGCTACAGAGGACAGGGAAAGCCTCACCTCACATCTGGCTCCATCTCCAACCCCACCGCCTACAAAGGTAATAGCTACAAATACACCCTGAGGAAAAATATGACTTGTGTTCACATCAAATCCAGTTCACCCAACAAAGCCACTGGGCACAGACAGACTGTATAAGGATGCTCCCACATAAGGACCCACCTACAAGACCACTAAAGGTAATTGTTTAACTTAATTTCATAGAGACAGAGAAAGATAAGCAAAATGAGAAGGCGGACAAATTTGTTTCAATTGAAAGAGCAAGAGAAAAACCAATGAAAAAACAACAAATGAAACAAATAAACAATTTACCTGATAGAGATTCAAAGCATTTACATTAAGAACACTAACTGAATTAGGGAAAAGAATAAATGAACACAGTGAGAATTTTAAAAATGAACTAGAAAATATAAAAAGGAATCAGTCTGAATGGAATAATACAATAACTGAAATGAAAATCACACTAGAAAGAATGAGCAGTAGACTAGGTGATACAGAAGAACACACAAGTGATCTGGAAGAAAGAATAATGGAAATCACCCAATCAAAAGAACAAAAATAAAAGCAAATAAAAAAAGGAAAAAGTTTAAGGGATATTTGGAATAATATTAAGCATACAAACATTCACCATTATATGAGGCCCAGAAGGAGAAGAGAGAGAGGAGGGTCAAAAATGTAGTTAATAAAATTATGGCTGAAAACTTCCCAAGCCTCAAGAAGGAAAATGATTTCCAAGTATAGGAAGCATGGAGAGTCCCAAACAAGATGAACCCAAGCAAACCCACACCAAGACATATAATTAAAATGGCTAAAGTTAAAGATAAAGGGAGAATTATAAAGGTGGCAAGAGAAAAACAAAGAGTCCTGTACAAGAAAATCCCCATGAGACTATCAGCTGATTTTTCTGCAGAAATTTGCAGGCCAGAATGGAGAGTCAAGAAGTGTTTAAAGTGATGGAAAATAACCTGTAACCTAAGATACTCTACCCAGCAAGATTATCATTTAGAATAGAAGGAAAGATGAAGAAATTCTCAGACAAGCAAAAACTAAGAGTTCATCAATACTAAACTGACTCCAAAAGAAATGTTAAAAAGTCTTCTCTAAGTAGAAAAGAAAAGGCTATAATAAGTAAGATTGTATAGGAAAGGATAAATCCCACTACTAAAGGCAAATATATAGTAAGGGCTGGGGATCAACCACTTAGATAAGCTAGTATGAAGATTAAAAGACAAAAAAATTAAAATCAAGTATAACTACAATACTTAGTAAAGGGATAAACATGAAGATGTAAAATATGACATTAAAAACATGAAGTGTGGGAGTAGAGTAAAAAATATAGATCTTTTAGAATGTGCTTGAATTTAAAGGACTACCTGTTTAAAACAGATATGGTTATTGGACAACAAATGTGGACCCCATGGTAACCACAAATCAAAAACCCACAATAGATATGCAAAAACTAGAGAGAAAGGAACATATGCACACACATGTGTGCTCACACACACACACACACACACCACTAAAAAAATATTATCAAACCACAAGGGAAGAAACTTAAAAAAGAAGAAAAGAATGGAAGAACTACAAAAACAACCAGAAAACAGGTAATAAAAAGGCAATAAGTACATACTCATCTATAATTGCTGTAAAGGTCAATGGAATAACTGATCCAATCAAAAGACATAGGGTGCCTGATTGGATAAAAAAGAAGACCATGCTGCTTACAAGAGAATCATTTCAGAGTTAAAGACACACAGACTTAAAGTGAGGGGATGGAAAAAGATATTTATAAACACTGAAATGACAAGAAAGTGAGCATAACCATACTCAAATCAGAAAAAATAGACCTTAAAACAAAGTCAATAACAAAAGACAAAGACAAGCATTATATAATGATAAAAGAATCAATACAAGAAGAGAGTATTACACTCAATATATTTGCACCCAATTCAGGATCTCCTAAATATAGAAAGCAAATATTAACAGATATAAAGGAAGAAATTGACAACAGTACAATAATAGTAGGGGACTTTAATATGTTAATTTCTTCAATGGAAAGATCATCCAGACAGAAAATCAATAAGAAACAGTGGTCTTATATAACATAATTGACCGGTTGGACATATTAGATATCTATAGAACATTCAATCCAAAAACTGCTGAATACATATTCTTTTCAAGTGCACATGCATCATTCTCCAGGATAGATCATATGTGAGGCTACAAGACAAGCCTCAACAAATTGAAGAGGATAGAAATTGTATCAAGCATTTTTTTCAGACCACAACAGTATGAAAGTAGAAATCAGTTCCAGAAGAAAAATGGGAAAAGCACAAACACATGGAGACTAAATAATATGCTACTAAAATTGTAATGGGTCAATGGAGAAATCAAAGAAGAAGTCAGAAAATACCTCGAGACAAATGAAAATGGAAACACAATTTTCTGAAATCTATGGGATGCAGTGAAAGCAGTTCTAAGAGGGAAGTTCATAGGAACACAGTCCTACCTCTGGAAAAAAGTACAAATCTCAAATAAACAACCTAATCTACCACCTAAAGGAATTAGAAAAGGAAGAACAAAGCCCAAAGTCAGCAGAAAGGGGAAAATAATAAAGATCAGAGAGGAATTAAGTAGAGACCAAAAATAAATATAGAAAAGTTCAATAAAACCAAGAGGTGGTTTTCTGAAAAGATAAACAAAATTGATGAACCTTTATCCAGGCTCATCAATAATAAAAGAGAGACAACCCAAATAAGCAAAAAAAGAAATAAAAGAGGAGAAATAACAGCCAATATCACAGATATATTTTTTTAAAAAACTTAAGAGAAAACTAAAAACACTTATATGCTAACAAATTGACAACCTAGAAGAAATCTACAAATTTCTAGAAACCTACAACCTCCCAAGACTGAATCAGGAAGAAATAGACAACCTGAACATATCAATCACTAGTAGAGAAATTGAATTTATAATAAAAAAGAGTCCCTGCAAACAAAAGTCCAGGACCAGAAGGTTTTATAGGGAAATTATTTTTTTAAAAAAACATTTAAATAAGAGCTAATGCCTATCCTTCTCAAACTATTCCAAAAAACTGCAGAGGATAGGACATTACCAGATTTATCCTATAATGCCACCATTACTCCGACACCAAAACCAGACAAAGACACTACAAAAAAAAAGAAAATTACAGGCCAACATCTCTGATGAACATAGATGCAAAAATCCTCAGCAATGTATTAGCAAATCGAATTCAACAATATGTAAAAGGGATCATACACTGTGATCAAGTGGGATTTATACCAGTGATGCAAGAATGGTTGAATATCTGCAAGTCAATCAATGTGTTAGAGCACATTAACAAAAGGAAGAATAAAAATCACATGATCATCTCAATAGATACAGGAAAAGCCTTTCACAAAATTCAACATCCATTCATGATAAAAACTGAAAGAAATCTGGAGATTTGAGAAGTAGGTGAATTTAAATTAGTGATTAGATGTAGGGAGTAAATTGACTAACAAGAATGAGTTCTTGACTGGAATTGGGGAGTGAGTAATACCACAGTTAGTAGTAGCTGTATAGTGAAAGTAAGTTATAGAAGAGTTTTCTTTGGACAATTGAGTACACTACAGTGTCACTCATTGGGAGTAGAATGTCATAGAAATGCAAATAAGGCACAGAGGGAAATTTTTCTTAAAGGTGAGGTAGAAGCTTAGTATTGAAATAAAAGAACTTTAGAACCTTGAAAATATTATATTCAGTCCGCTACAAAAAAGCATAGGCTGAAACTGTTGAATAGATTCCCACTGAATTCAGACATTGGTAATATTTCTAGCAGAGATTGAAGAGAATAACATATAAGGAAACAATTTTGTTTAGATTTTTTTACTCTCAGGGTCAAGATACAGTTAAGTCCCCTACATACGAACCTTCAGGTTGCGAACTTTCAAAGATGCAAACTTGCATTCCATCAACATCAGGCATAAGTGAAGTTGCAGCCTGTCCTCTGACAATCCTTCAGCTCTACCATCTGCCACCTCCTCTCTCTCCTCCAGTCAGTAACTCTTCTTGCATGTTCACTTGATGCCAGACCCTGTATGCCAGCTGTTGTACTGTACTACTGTAATTTTCAAGGTAGTACTTTGATTTACAATTTCATTCTTTGGTAATTTTATGTCTTAGGCATTTGATTTGCAAGAATATATAATATTTGAATTTGAATTTTACCTGAGATTTTGATAATGGAAAAGGAATTATACTCAAATTTGGGCCATCTCTATTTTGGCATTTTATTATTAAAATATCTGGTTAAGATTTAATCTCACTGCAGAATTTCTAATAGCCTGTCTAGGATGATGTGGGTGGACATAATTTTTGATAGAAAATAGTATATAGAGTAAAGTTTTAACCTCAGTTACAGAATGATTTAATTAATATTCTCTTCTGACTTACTTCAGATTCCTCATTGGAGAAAATTAAACTGCTGAACAAGGTTCCAGAATATATCCTGATAAACTGCTCATCTCCTTAGTCTAGTTGAATAAAATATTCATTTGTTGAATTTGTTGTACACGAATAATTATAAGAACAAATATATAGCATACTGTATGGAGACACTTTTCTCCCTACTCCTACTGTGTTTTTTATTTTTGTTTTTCAGTTGGGTAGAGTTCCTTGCTTCTCTCTGCCTTTAACACAGTAATGGAAGTGTTACTCAATCTGATTGGTAAGTTTAGAAGGATACATTTGAAATTTACAGTCTGGCTCATTTTTCCCACTTTTACTTACAGTGAACATGTGTTCTAGTTTGTACCTTCCTTGACAGGAGTAGGCTCCCCACTTGGGAAAACCTGCAGTTTTCTAGTCTTGCTTATTACTGGGTGGATAATTGTGACCAATTCTGGGGTCCAGTATTATATAATACCACTTGACAGAGGTATAATCTAGATTTTCCAATAAAATTTTATGAATAATAGTTGATATTTGTGTATTCATAGCTTTACCTCTCTGGTTTTTATATTAGTTTAGCCACTTGGAGTGGAGAAGGGATGCTATTAATTGGGTTCCTTCAAGACCCCCAAAACCTGAAGGAAATAGTTGTAAAAATTTACTGGAAAACATGGAAATGAAGTTGCAGAGATGAAACAGATGCTTACCAGAAAGACTGGAGAAATGTATCTTGTTCTATTAGTATCTTATAAATCTGATATTCTGAGAGTATTTGTGAAAAATGACATGATGAAAGTGCAGTTCACAAAATACAGCTTTCAAAATTATCTCTGAATCTGGTTCCATACCAGATCTACTGAATAAGAATTCTGAGCCTGCAGCTTCAAAATTTGGATTGCAAGTGGTCGGGGAGAAAGCAGAGGTCTTTCTCAGGCAGAGCCAAATTTGAGAATCACCACATAACACATGCACATAATTATAATTAGTAAGTTCCAAATTTGCTGAAAACATTTAGGCATCAATGGTTTCAGACTGGAATTAAGAGTTAAAATCATACTTGTCTTCCTTAGTAGTGATTAGACATAGAAGAGATTGAGATGAAATGTAAATAAAAGTTACTACTCTTTGCCCATCCTAATTTCTCTAATCTAAACTATATGTGGTATTTTGTAATATAATACAAAGTCACCAAACTTCTTCCTATCTTCTCTCCCATACTTTTATTTTTAAAATGAATTCTCCCACATACTCCTATAATGTGAGGGAATGTGATTAGAACGGGAGATTTGACTCACTAGAGGAGTTGAAACTTTGGTTCTCAGCAAGAATAATTTTGAGTAAAAAATGGGTGAAGCATCCTTTGCTTTTTGCCATAGTACTAAGAATCTGCTTTTGTTAAGCAAAATTTAATAAATATATCAGGAACAGGTAAAATGAATGCCATGAAAAAGAACTTTTCTTCTTCATGGTAACTATGCTGGTCATACAAAAGAAATAAAGATAAAAGTTAAAACACAGAAACAAGGAAAGGAGAATCTTATTTTTATTGTTTTGTTGCTTTGTATTTTATTTCTTTTTAAAAGTGCTTAGTTAGATATTATCATTTTTAAACTTATTTCCTTATCATTGATGTACTTGGAAAGTCTCCGTGGAAAGCCAAGTAAGTTTTTCATATCAATTGGCTTCAAATTCATCTTTGAAGAACAGTTATCTAGAGATTGGAAGTGAAGCCAGAATTGATCTCTGGTTGAAAGCACTACCTACTGGGCAATAGAAACATCTACTGCTTTTAGCATCTCTGACCACACTATTGTCAGCAAATGAAAGCTGAATCAAGGGGAAAGTCTAACAAAATTGTAATTCTGTTTACCGAAAAAGATACCTCCCATATGACTGTATTTATCTGTAAACAAATTTGAAAAAGAAACCTGGTGCATCATCCAAAGAATCCTCTCTTATCCTGCCACAAAAATCAAGCCAACGTTCATAATTCCTAAAACTATGCAGAGTTAGAATACAAAGCCCTCAGAAAATAATTTTTCAAATTCATAGGGAATTCTATCAATAAATGTAATAATTCTTGAGCAATTTCCAAAAAGACAGGAACATTATCAATGTAATTCCTAGCTAGCTTGCAAGCATTTGATCCTCAAACCACACTATTTTGTCTTTTATAAACCTGGAGAAGAATATTTAAAGAGACATTTTGTAAACACAGCTTGATCAAAATGAAGAAAACATTTTGCAAAATTCTATGAGTCTTAAAAGCTTTTCTTTTAACTATTTTTGGGTGATGGAAAGCTCCAAGTTCCCCAGAGATTTATCTGGCAAATGAAGATGAATCACAAAGACACTCAAATATGAACATTCTCAGATGCAAATTAGATCTGATATTGACAAGCATAATTTGAGGATTTTAGGTATAACCTAAAATATTATGAACAGAGTTTTCTTTGTACCCAAGGACAATGTTTTTGTTTCAAACAAGAAATTACTACTGGAAATTTTATTAATAGAGACCCTGTTATTATGTCTATTCAAATAGATTGTGAAACTGTGAGAGGAAATCCAGTATTACTGAGCAAGACTCTATTAAATTCAGAAAGATGAAGAATAATCAATCAATCAGTATTTATTTTGCACTCATAAGTAATCTGTCCTTTAAAATATCTGAGTCCTAAGATTCATCAAACACTCTTTTCAGTGCATAGTGATTATAGTGCGGTATTGCATTATCAGAAATTTGTAATTTCTTACTACAGCTTCCATTCTTTAATTTCTAACTTCCCTCTTTCTTAGCTGTGGAGTTACAGAAGTAAAAGAAAAACAGTAAAAAATAGTTAAACATACAAAATATAAACTTATTTATTTTTTCACCTGAATGTGTGTGAATGCCTCTCTCTAGTTTAGTATTTGAACATTCATCCAAGTTCAAATACTTATGAGACAGGTTATGTGATTTTCCACTTCTTTCCCCTTTCTCAGTGTTTCCTCTCTAGGAAGAGCTATTCACTATCACATCAACCATTTAGTATCCCACTTGTGATTTAGGCAATATTTTAAATATTAAATTTTCAAAGAAATTTTAAGGTAATTCCACTTAATTTCTCCTTCCTGAAATATTATTATCTTCAATGAAATTGTGCTCTTCTAGTTTTCTATCTCTTCTATCTCCTTTGCTAAGTCTTTCTCCTTAATCTCATTTCTAAATATTGGATTTGTTCAGAACTTTACTCTCTACTTTTATGGTTGTACCTGTTCCTATGTATTTTATATAATTTCTATATTGATAACCCCCAAATGTGTATTTCCAGGCTGTTCCTCTCATAAGGACTCCAGACAAACATATACAACAGTATAATCGATGTCTATATTTTTCAATTTTTGTAGGTGTACCACACAAAGCTTTCTATTTTTTCTACAACCCTGACCTCTCCCTCATTCTCCTCTGTTAACTCTGCTGCTTCACCAATCATCTTATGCCCATCAATGGCCTCCAGTCTTGGGAAGGTGCAGAGAGAAAGCCTTAGCATCACCCCTTACAATCACCTTCTTCCCAGCTGCATATCAGACCACCACCAAATCTCCATTAACTCTATATCCGAAATGTTACAGACCTGTCTGTTGTCTGCTTCTCTACTGTCTCCTTCCTAATCCAAAGTCTCAGAATAGAAGCTTATTAAGGTTTTTTTGAATAAATTTATATATGACTGAATGTAATGGGTTAGTGAGTTTTCTTCCAGTCATGCTAACGCTTTCTTTCCTCATACACATAATTCTTTGCATTTCTTATCAGAGCTTTCATTTTGAAAGATTGGCTTTTACTCTCTTCATTTCTCTATTTTTACCAGTTTTCAAATTCATTGAGAATTTATTTCTCTCTAGATATCCAGCATCTAATTCTTATTCTGAGCACAAAATTTTAAATATTTGTCGAAATAAAGTAAACTAAGTAATTGAAATAAATATCCCAAACAGAGGTAACCTAACCCTTTTGCTCTCTACCAAGCCTATTTCTCATTCCTTTCTCACCACTGATTATTATTTAACCCCATTTACTGTCCTGACTTGTAATAAGTATTTCCTTACTTTGTAGTTTCATCAATTATTAATAGAATTCTAAACAATATAATTTAGTTTTCCATATTGTGATTTATTTATACTTAGAATCATACTGTGTGTATTATTTTTTTAATTTACTTAATTCATTCAACATTGTAATACGGATGCAGTCATTTGGTTTGTGTAGCATTATCTATATTACTTCTATTTCTATATGAAATTCCATTGGAAGAATGTACCACAGTGTACTTATTCATGTTTTTTTAAATGACACCTTGGGTTATTCTATTTTTAATTGTTATAAATGATACTGCCAAAAACATTCTTGGATATGTTTACTTGGCTACCTGTACAGAAGTCTCTGTAGATTGTAGGAGACATCCACTTCCAACTTCATTAGATGAGCCAAGCTCTTTTCCAATTTATACTCTATATAGAAATGTAAAAGAGTTCTCCATCATCAATAATCCATATCATTTCCATTTTTGCCAATCTGATTTGTGTAGTAGCATCTCTTTGTGAGTTTTAATTTACATTCCTGATTATCAATGATTAATATAGTTTTATATATGTTCTAGTCATTTTATAGGGGACCTGTAAAAGTCACATGCCTATATTTTTTTCCTTTCAGGTTTTTTGAAATTTTCTTATTGATATGTAGAAAATTTTAATATATTCTGAAGTTTTTTGTCAGTAATATGTATTGTTAATATCTTTCCTCATCTGTGTCTTGCCTTTTTTTCTTTTTTTCAAATGTCTTATGAACAAAAAGGATTTTTAATTGGCAAGTGTTTTGTGTGTCTTGCTTAAGAAACCTTCCCTTACTCAAAGTAAGCAATATGTCATTTGTAAAACATATTTTAAAAATCTTCATGGTTTTGTGGTTTACATGAAGATTCTAATCCAACTGCAATTAATTTTAGTATAGAATGAGGTTGCAGTCCAATCTCTTATTTTCCTTTACAGATGTCATATTATCCTAAACAATTTATTTAAAGAGGTCTCAATTTGTTATTGAGCAACAATAGACACTTGTGTTGTATATCAAATATGAGATGGAAAATACTTGCTTAACCTGAACATGGATTGGGACACAGCTTTTAATTAGTGATACTATTATTGCAAGTGACTTATTAATAAAACCTGAAATGACATATTAATAGTAACAAATTAGAATTTTATATAGAGGGATATTAGAAAGTCTGCTTAACATAAGTGGTGCTGTGGAATACTGAGCTTCTGGATAAGCAGGAGAGACATAGTGATGTATAGTCAGAAGATGAATGAATTATAATTCATAAGACCCAGTTCTTGATCCATATTCACCCCTATTAGTTATATAGTAATCATGAGAAAAATCACTTAAGCTCAGTGAACCTCAGTTATATTTGTCTGCAAAGTTTCTATGTTAATACTAAATAATTATATCTCCCTCAAGCAGAATCTGAAGATTGAGGTAAAGGTGTGATAGAAAATTCTTAAAGTATAAAACTTTACTAATATTAATATTAGCACTAAGAGCTATCATTTATCACTTATTGGAAGCCTATTGTTACTAAATGCAGTGTTAAGCATTTTCCACATGATAGTTACTTAAATCATCAACTGTATAAAAGTAAACCTTGTTATCACTGTTTTATAAATGAGGCATACAAAAGTGAATGACCTAACCAAAATTACCAAAGAGAGGAAATATTTGAAACCAGGCCTATCTCAAAACACAGTCAATGTAGCTAACAACTTCATGCTAGAGCCAATCATATTTAATTGTAGTACAATGTGTAGGATGCAACCTATTAAAGATATTTTGAATAAGATATATTTTATATGACTTGGTTTCAGAACTAAACTTATACAAGTTATGCTTATATGCTCATATATCTTACATTAATACATCTACAATCTGTTATGATATTGTTTGCTTGTTATTAATTCATACATTCATTAATTCATTCAATAGGAAATATTTTGAGCAGTATCATAAACAATATTACACTAATAGAATGGGATCCAAAAGAGACTTAAAACTATGTCTTTGCTCTGTAAGACTGGTCTGTCAAGAAATGAGATGCATGTGTATTCAATTCAACATGAAACTATAATAGAATATCTTTATAATTTGTTCATTTTAGAAAATTCGGTCTCAGCTAAAGCAGATATCTAATTGTAAACACTAAATTAAGTATAATATCTCCCTTACAGGTAATTTACATGAAACATACTACCCGTAAGAAAATATATGCTACACATATTTTTTTCAGATTCACAATTTAATTCCATATTTATAATTCTCTAAAAATGGTCAATGATCAACAAATAATTAACATGGCCGCTGCTATATGAATTTTCTATTTGTTAAGTGTAAAACTTACTAAAGAACACTTAATTTTACTGCTGACTCAATCCAGGTTTCTCGCCTTTAAAAATGAAGCAAGGGCTTCCCTGGTGGCACAGTGGTTGAGAGTCTGCCTGCCGATGCAGGGGACATGGGTTCATGCCCCTGTCCGGGAAGATCCCATGTGCCATGGAGCGGCCAGGCCCGTGAGCCATGGCCACTGAGTCTGTGTGTCCGGAGCCTGTACTCCGCAACGGGAGAGGAGGCCACAACAGTGAGAGGCTCTCGTACCACAAAAAAAGAAAAAAAAAAAAAAATGAAGCAAGACATCGGCAAACAGAATAAGAATCTCACAAGGGAACACTTTTTAAAAAAAATTCTTCCAGGGCATTGGACAAACTGAGCTCTTTCCCTTATGCTTGTGATGGATAGCGTTTATACTCCATTTTGAATATGCAGGAGTGGCCAGAAGCAAAACTCTTTGTTCTGTGCATTTTAAGCAATCCCTGACACCTTAAGAAGCTATAGGAAGAATGCAAACAAATGAACCCCAGAAGAGAGAAACTGAGCCAAAATGCACATAAAGAAGACTGGGAGGCACTTTTTTCTCTTTTTTTCCTGTTAAGTAAATTTAAAAGAAGTAATTCAAGCCCAGAGAAGGCTGTTATCAGGAGATGGATGGTGTCAGTTCCTATTTGTGTCATAGGGAATATGTACACTTAACAAAAAAAAAAAAAAGTAAGAAAAAAATAGGAAAAAAGTAAAAGAAAAAGACAAAAGCAAGGAAGAAAAAGAAAATGTGTGGCTAAGTCTGAGATAAATTGGAGTTATCCTTGTCTCACACAGACTCTAGCAACGTGCTATAACAGGGTGATACAGGATATTGCTTGTTTAAATAATGAATGTGTTTCTAATAAAACTGCAGTTTCCATGGTGTTAATTTTATTTTCTAAGTCACACATCTTATTAAGTTCTGTATTAATTATTACTATACAGTCATAGGCTAATTTGTTCTTCAGATCAGCCCACTAATATCAAGCATGAGATTTACATCCTGATTGATGGTTAATGTCAGAGAATTTCCCTGGGCATAATCAGCCATCATTTCCTTCTGAATAATAATATATTTACCAAACTTTAAAATTAAAAATGTTGAATACTGTATAGCAAAAATCTGTGTATCTAAAACCATGATGAACATTTGTGAAAACTACCTAATATAGCTTGAAAAAAAAGGAGATACTCCAATTAGTCATGGTCAACAGTTTATCCTAGTTGGTGGAAAGTTGCCATACATTGACTATACAGAACCCTTGTAGTATACTTGTGTGTTCTAGAAGGACACAAGTTATATTTCTAATGGGCCAGTTTATTTAGTTATGCAGTTACCGGACAGCTGTCACTGTATTTAAAATTATGATCTGCTCATTTATGGTCACTACATCTAAAATATATTCTGATTATTGAGTTTCTAGAATGTACCAAGTAGAGTGTGTATAGGTGTGTTTGTGTGTAATCTTTTGATCATTATAGCAACTTATTGAAGTATGTGTTATTACCACTTTTTTTTTTTTTAACAAATGAAGTGTTATAAACATAACTGAATCCTGGTAAAAATTGGATAAAGTATTTGATGTTTTTGCATACATCCCTGAAAATCAGTTAACCATAGGCTTTAAGTTTTCATTTGAAATAAAAAATGTAAAATTGTATGCTATTATGATGTGTTATACATCATAATACATATATTCCTTTGGGGGATAAATCATATATTTCATTTGGTATATATGGATTTAAAATAAAAGTTTCCAGCAACAATCAGTGCTGTCCCACTTTGAGAAAAACTGTCTTTGTAAGTAGTCATATAATGAAGACACTAGACTTTTGGGGAGGATTTGTGGGAATCTTTTATCTTGGCCAGCTTCTAAAGGTGACCAGGAAGGTTGGTAGGGTGGTGCAGGCAGAATCTTAAGAGTCACGTGGGTAAACAAGTTAGCAAGGAGGACCTTTGTTAAAAATCTGGAAGGAATGTTATATTAATTATCTAATGGATCATAAACAAAACAGTGGGATAGGGAAAGTGGACCTAAAAGTAGACTCTAAACTGGGATACATTATCTAGACTTCTGGTGCTACCACAAAAACAATGAAATATTGGTGCATTTGCTGGTGTTGGGTTAGCTTTTTTTACTACTTGGCTTAGTATAATCAAGGAAAAAATGCATTTAGCCTAATGTACACACTCTCTTATATCTGCTATACCATCCTGTTGTTCCTAATGAGAGAATATGAAATGCTTTCCTTTTAGCTCTGTAGAAATTTGTATTTACCTGCAGTATTGTCTGTGGAAGAAAGAGGCTACTATAATCTGAAATTTTTGTTACGTAGGCCAATGGAAAAAATAGCATGAGAAATAGTCGAATCTTACACTAGTGGAAATATATCAGTAGGTGAGAGGAGAGAAACAAAAGGCATTTAAATTTAAAAATAAATAAATAAACTGTCCACCTAAATAAAGAATTAAACAGCAGCAAGTTCAAATGACCAGATATTAAGTTTATTTGAAAAAAGCAGAGGAATGGCAATTCAGAAAACCATGTCCTTGCAAGCTATAAATGAGTCCATTGAGTGTTTGTGGCAGACTATATTTATAGGCAAGGAGTGGAAAGAGGAGGAAGTCCAGCCAGAGTCCAAGCAATAAGTTTATTGGCTTGAGAATGGGGAGAAATTCTTGGCAGATGTTCATTGATCAGTAGATAAGGCCCATTCTTTTGTAAATCATATATTTATGAGAAATACATCTCAGCTTTTTTTTTTCAGTGATGTACTTTATCACAACACAATTTTATTTTAATTATTTTTTAAATATCTTTATTGGAGTATAATTGCTTTATAATGTTGTGTTAGTCTCTGCTGTATAACAAAGTGAATCAACTATATGTATACATATATCCCCATATCCCCTCCCTCCTGTAGTTCCCTCACACCTTCCCTATCCCACCTCTCTAGGTGGTCACAAAGCACCGAGATGATCTCCCCATGCTATGCAGCTGTTCCCCACTAGCTATCTATTTTACATTTGGTAGTGAATATATATCAGTGCTACTCGTTCACTTCATCCCAGCTTACATTTCACTGTCCCAATGTACTCAAGTCCATTCTCTACCTCTGCATCTTTATTCTGGTCCTGCCCCTAAGTTCATCAGAACCATTTTTTTTTAATTCCATATATGTGTGTTAGCTTATGGTATTTGTTTTTCTCTTTCTGACTTACTTCATCTGTATGACAGACTCTAGGTCCATCCACCTCACTACAAATAACTCAATTTTGTTTCTTTTTATGGCCGAGTAGTATTTAAGTTCCATTCTTCTGAGGGTGCATGCATGATATTCTCCATTTCCTATTTCCAAGCTCCATTTTAGATTGCAATCCTTTCATTAAACAAAAAAGTAAAGTAATAAGTATTCACTGAAGATTTAAATTTTAACTTTTTGTGAAACACACATTAACCTTAACATTTCATAGCATTTGTGTTGATCACAATGAATTGCCTTGCTCTAAACCACTTAAGGACAATGAGGGCACCAGTTTTTTAGTTTACCTACTCACATCTAGATTTGAAATCACATGCAAATTAAGATATTTTAGCTAATACAGTATTTGACACTATCTTCACACGCAAAGTACATAATTCAAGCAAGTGTCCATGTGTTGATTTCTTCAATGCATTGTTTGAAATATCCAGAGACTTGGGACAAATGTAATAAGTAATAATTTCCTTTAACATACATAGCTAGCCACAGCTATTTAGGTTTTATTTGTAGACTGAACCTCAACCTTTAAATGGAAATGCTGTTGGAATTTATCCAAACTTATCCTTTTAGATTGGAGACATCACTATTTTACATGACATTTACATATGTTACCTATATCTGAAAAAATGACCTGGCATTACTAAAAGCAGAGATTCACTTTGAAATTGAATTTACTTATCTTATTCATTCAACATGGATTCATTCATTTATTCTATAATTAGCAAATATTTACTAGCATTTACTATATCCCAGGCACTATTCTGAGAGCTGGGGATATGGCAGTAAACATAAAAAGACAAAAACTTCTGATCTTTTCCAGAACAGTAACAAGGTCTGTTTGCATCCAGTTGACTGACTCAGAAGGTGACTAGTAGAGATGAAATGAAAGAACTAATGAAGAAAGTGAGGTTAAAGGGACAGTTCTTGAAGGAACTTGCAGTGAACTTAAGGGATTTTTTTTTTTTCTTTCAGTGAGATGGGAACCATTGGAGAAACATTTTTCTAAAGGAGAAACATAAGTTTTTACAAAAACCACTCTGGCTACTCTGTGGGGACAAAAGTGAAAGTAAAAGGCCATGTAGGAAACTACATTCATAGGAAAGTTGATAGTGGTTTGGACTAACTGACATTTGCTGGTGGATTGGAGGTAGAGTATGAAAGAATCCATTTAGTTTCACATCAAAAAGGATAAAATACCTAGGAATAAACTTACATAAGGAGGCAAAAGACCTGTACTCTAAAAACCATAAGACACTGATGAAAGAAATTGAAGATGGCACAAGCAGATGGAAAGATATAATGTGTTCTTGGATTGGAAGAATCAAATTGTTAAAGAGACCATGCTACCCAAGAAAATATACAGATTCAATGCAATCCCTATTAAGATACCAATGGCATTTTTCACAGAACTAGACCAATTTTTTTTTTTAATTTGTATGGAAGCACAAAAGACTCCAAATACCTAAAAGAATCTTGAGAAAAAACAGAGCTGAAAAATCAGGCTCCCTGACTTCAGACTGCAGTACAAAGCTGCAGTAACCAAAACAGTATGGTTCTGGAACAAAAACAGATACATAGATTAATGGAACAGGGTAAAGAGCCCAGAAATAAACCCCCACACTTATGGTCAATTAATCTATGAAAAAGGAGGAAAGAATATACAATGGAGAAAAGACAGTCTCTTCAATAAGTGGTACTGGAAAAGCTGTACAGCTACATGGAAGAGAATGAATTAGCACATTCTCTAACATTATATACAAGAATAAACTCAAAATGGATTAAAGACCTAAATGTAAAACCAGCCAGGAGGAAAAGATAGGCAGAAAACTTTTTGACATAAATTGCAGCAATATTTTTGGATCCATCTCTTTAAAAGAAATAAAAACAAAAATAAACAAATGGGACCTAATTAAACTTAGAAGCTTCTGCACAGCAAGGAAACTATCAACAGAATGAAAAGACAACCTAATGAATGGGAGAAAATAGTTACAAATGATATGATCAACAAGGGGTCAATATCCAACATATATAAACAGCACATACAAATCAACATCAAAAAAAAAAACAACAAACAATCAAAAAAAAACCCAAACAATTAAAAAAATGGGCAGAAGAACTGAATAGACATTTTTCCAAAGAGAAAATGCAGATGGCCAACAGGCACATGAAGAGATGCTCAACATCACTAATAATCAGGGAAATGCAACTCAAAACCACAATGATATATCACCATTACACATGTCAGATTGGCTATCATCAAAAAGAATACAAATAAAAAGTGTTGGCAAGGATGTGGAGAAAAGGGAACCCTCCTACACTGTTGGTGGGAATGTAAATTGGTGCAGCCACTATGGAAAACAGTATGAATATTTCTCAATAAACTAAAAGTAGAACTACCAGCAATTGCACTCCTGGGTATATATCTAAAAAAAAAAAAAACCTCAAAACCAAAACAAAAAAAAACTAATTAGAAAAGATACACACAACCAAATATTCATAAAAGCATTACTTACAATTGTCAAGATATGGAAGCAACCTAAGTGTCCATCAATAACTGAATGGATAAAGAATATGTAGTATATATATATACATACATATATATATATATATATATACATACATACATATATATATATATATGCAATGGAATACTACTCAGCCATAAAAATGAATGAAATTTTGCCACTTGCAGCAACATGGATAGACTTAGATGGCATTGTGCTAAGTGAACTAAGTCAGACAGAGAAAGACAAACACTGTATGAAATCACTTACATGTGGAATCTAAAAAAATACAACAAACTAGTGAATATAACAAAAAAGAAGCAGAGTAGAGAACCAGTAGTACCAGTGGGGAGGAGGACAATAAAGTGGTGATGGAGTGGGAGGTACAAACTACTGGGTATAAGATATGCTGCAAGATGTATTGTTCAACACAGGGAATGTAGCCAATATTTTGTAGTAACTGTAAGTGGAGTGTGGCCTTTAAAATTGTATTAAAATATTAAAAAAATAATTTAAAAAAACAAATTAAAAAAGGAAGAGTCATTGATGATACCAAGGTTTTTTTTTTAATGTTTTTCAGAGTTGTGCTTGTTTTTGCCTGAGCAACTGGACTAATTTGCCAACTTCTGATAAAGGGAAGACTGTAGGAAGAGCAGATTTGGGCAATGGTGAGGAAGACCAGAAGTTCTCTTTGGAGATATTAATTTTGGAATGTCTCTAGACACCAAAGTTAAGATATTGAGTCAGCAGTTAATTACATAAATTTGATGTTCAGGGAAACATTCCATATCAGGCATACCTTTTGGACCTGTAACCATATAGATGACCATAAGATAGAATGAGGTTACCAAGGGAGATGAGTTCAAAGGTAGACCCTGGGCCCTCCAACACTTAGAGCTTGGAAGATGAGAAGTAATGAGCAGAGGAACAGAATAAGAATGACCAGATATGTAGAGAGAAAACTCAGGTAAGTAAGATGTCTAAGGAGGAATGTGTATCAACTGGATTAAATGCTGCTAACAGAAAAGTAATATGATAATTACAAATTGGCTATAGGGTTTTATAATGTGGAGATCTTTGAGGAACTTGTCAAGAGCAGCTGCAGTGGAGCATTGTAGGTTAAAACCTAATTGTAATGTTTCAAAGGGATAGATGAGGGCATAGAGATAAAGGGTAGAATCAATCCTTCAAGGAATTTTGCTATGAAAGGGCACAGAAAAGTGGACAGTTATTGGAGAGTGATATGGTATAAAGAGAGAGGATTTGTGTTAAGATTGCAGAAATTATAGCATATTTGCTATTTGGTTAAAAATAATTTTGCAGAGGAAAATTTTTTTCTATATTCAGAAAGATAAGCTAAAATATTCAAAATACTACAGTAGCTTTCCCTCCGGACACCTTGACACTTTGGTGTTGTGCACAAAATCACTATGAAAAGTTTACATAACTCAAGTTTATAAATTCAACCTCCTTGAATTTGTAGTCTTAATTATTGTATGTCTTGTTCATTTATTATATGTTTTAATTGAGGCCTTAGATTTTTTTTTTTGTATGGTAGATGTTTTAACTTGTTCACCATGACTAGGGAAATAAAGCAGTGCCTAATATCAAAGAAAGCTACTAACATAGCAAGTAATGAAATCCTTTATTCACTCTTGTTTAGTGCATTACAATGAAGAAACTAATATGCATATTACTCAGTGGAGTTGTTTTGGTGCTCATTCATTTTAAAGAGTGAGTGTCATATTTGGGAAAGGACTGGGAATGACAGCTCTCAAGATGAATGTCCTTCTTTCTTATTCAATGAGCAGGTGGAGTACAGAAATGTGCACTCCAAACTTTACTTTCTATTTTGCCATAAGCTAAAAATTTGCATTCCTCGTATTTTCAGCTCCTAAGGGTGAGGTCACTAAAGGGAAATAATTTTTAAAATAGAGCAAATTTAGTTTAAATTATGTCCGTTGAAATTCTAGAAAGAAAACGTCCATAATGTTGTGACCTAGTCTCCTCAAGCTCAAAGAGCACACTTAAGGTGTGTTCTGCAGGTATATCAATGTGTAACAAACCTAGAGTCCCACTTGCTTTGGATTTTTCAAACTGATCTGGTTATTTCCTATATTTCATTCAGATATGTTATAGGCACTTAGATGCCACAGAAAAAAAAGAGGAATTAAAAAGAATAACATGGGTTAGTGACAAGGCAGAAATTTAGTCCTCAGTTGTAGTAAGCAGATAAATTTTGAATGAGCAAGTTAAAAAAATTTACCATCTGTTTTGTGTTTTTAAGAAAATGATTGCTCTACATAATCCCAGGAAAAATACATGTTGTTGTGTTGGACTTATCAAGAAACTGAAAATATAAGCCCAAGGATTATAACTATATTATTTAAGCTTTGCAGAAAATCCTATCCCTTTAAAATACCTAGAACCTTAAAAATGTGTGTATTATTTTATCTATCAATTCCTTTTCAAGAGTTAGGTCTTTAAGTAATCCTTCGTAAACAAACATATTGAAATTGTGATTTTTTCTCACAAGCTTGAATAACTAAATTATGTCTAGTTGCAAAATGGAATAATATGAAACATTTTCAAATTTTGTTTTCAAGAGTAATTTTTATGAAAAGAAAATAAAGAAGTAGTAAGTTAAAAGGTTACATCCTAATTTAATGGTGAAATAAACTATCATAAAATTACTATTTATCTTCGTAGTGAGGATAGGCACATTTTTCTTTTGTTATATGTTTCTATATTTTTCAATGTCTTACAAAAAGGGTAATTTTAAACTGAAAATAAGAGAAAACTATGAAACAGACACTGTATATGTTATATATGTGAAACTCTAAGGTGTATATTATAGTTAGGTAGAATAAACTCATTAAATTTGAAAGTAGTGAATTTAGAGCATCAGCTTTCAAATTTTCGTAACAGAAGGACATTCTATTCAAATAAGTAAATCTCTTATGGTGCTCCAATATAAGGGATAAGGAAGATAACTAAATACATAGATATCTAATATTGTGGGTCTGCGATCTCTCCTTCTTGCCATCTTTTCCCACTCTCCCCACTTTCTCATTTCCTTCCTTACATTTGGAAAACTTTGATATTTAAAACTTAGATTTGTGGCTGAGGGGGTAGATAAATTTTCATAACTAACTTGAGTACAGAGGTATTAAGACTACAACTTCTTTTCATCAAACGGATTACTGGAACTTTGCAGGATGCATTAGTGTAGTACTAACAGATACAATAGGAAAGGACAATGAGATTCTTCAGAGAAAAATAATCATTCCAGTAATATAAAGAAGAAGGAGGTCGGGGAAGGGAGGTGGAAGGAAAAGAAAAGGGGAATGGAGAAAGGAAAAAATAGGAGTCCTGATTTCAGAACTGAAATAAGCTAAGTGGTCAAGGAGGTTTGTTCGACCTATGTCAGTGAAGTAGTAGCAGTCTTTCTTATAACATGCTTTTGCTCTGGGGCAGTGTTTGCCTGAGAAACAGAGCGACCTTTTGCTGATTTGGACATTCATGTGTGAGTGTTAACCTGGGCTAGTTGAGGGAAGTGCTTTTGGATTATTTTTGTGCTATATTCTAACATGGGACATCACAGTCAACTATAAAATAAGCCAAATTACAGATGTTAGAGTTTTAGTAGAAGCCCAGAGGTTCCGGCCTCACACCCTTGGAAACCCCCAATGCACCTGTGAGAAATCTTACTGCTATACAGAACACATTTGAAAACTTGTGATTTATATCATTGATTTAGTTGCACTTAAATTAATGTACATGAATATCACTGTGCTTGACTAGCTAAAACTGCATAGTAGTCTATTGGTAAGTAAGCTAGGAAAGGGGTTGGAGAGTGCCAGTGAGGTAAGAGAAAAATAAGATGAGGATGATATCATGGAAGCCATAGGAAGAGTGTCTGAAGGTAAAAGTAGCCAATCATTTAAATGTTTTTCATTTTTTCATTAATCAAATACTCATTGAGTACCTTACTATACACCATAAACTGTGCTAGACACTGGAAAACACAAACACAAACACACACACACACATTTTATGCAGAGTTCAGTCATTTTTTAAAAAAAATTATAATTGGGTTGAAATATATGCTTAATTAATTACATGAAAAGAAAGATTTCCTAATCTGATCATGGAGAATTTTCTAGGGGAGCTCACATTTATTGGTAACACAAACTTATATGTATTTGATTTAAACTGAAAATTAAAAAAAAAGTGCCACAATTATCTAACAGGAAAAAGAACTAGAGTTATCTCACTTTTTATTTGAGAAAAATAAAAATGAAATGCAATCCTTGACTCACATATTAGTAATCTCGAAAAAGTCATTGAGGTCATTAGACAAAAAAGAATAGTTACAAACACTCTTGTTGCTTTAAATTATTTCAAGAGTTCTACTTAAATTTTTCTATTTTCTATTTCGGCTTGAGACTTTACATTATATCAAAGGAAAATATAAAAGTATTACAGAGCCATCTGTTCTGGGTGATATCACATCAAACCCACATAATATAATTAGTGTAAAACTTGTTATGGGCTTCCCTGGTGGCGCAGTGGTTGAGAGTCCACCTGCTGATGCAGGGGACACGGGTTTGTACCCCGGTCCGGGAAGATCCCACGTGCCGCGGAGCGGCTGGGCCCGTGAGCCATGGCCGCTGAGCCTGCGCGTCCGGAGCCTGTACTCCACAACGGGAGAGGCCACAGCAGTGAGGGGCCCTTGTACCCCCTAAAAACAAACAAACAAACAAAAAACTTGTTAATAATCATAGACTTCTCCTGCATAGGAAATTATTTTAAATTTGAGCAACCAAAGAAATGCAATTTAAGATGATATTTCCAGAAATAAAATTCTAAGGAGGTTACGTTTAAGGCATATGTTTAATATTAACCAAATTGTTGCAGTAACCAGAAAGGATTATCTACTCTTACCTTATGAGTACACAACTTATCAAATACACTATCACATTAATTCCTCTGGAAAGTACCAGATCAGCCACGGATGGACACAAACAAATTGATTTGAATTAAGCAAAACATTCTTCCTACTATAGGTATTTACTCTGATGAATTATTTTAGTGTCTAGTAGCCTGTTTTAAGGTTTTGTCGATTACTTACTACCCCCTCTACCCATGCACACCTGTGTTTGGCACCCCACAGGGTTATGCAGCACAGAGTCCCTCTACACATCCACCAATAGGGCCTGACCCTCATTTGTTTCTTTATTTTTACTAGTGAATGAGCCTATGAGTATAAAATTTCAGTTTAATGGCAATAGTTGAGTGATTATGAAAAAAGAGATGATTTTGAAAATAAAACTCGGACTCTTATACCTGTCAATATGACCAGATATATATTCTTTTTTTTTTTTTTTTTTTTGCTGTACGCCGGCCTCTCACTGCTGTGGCCCCTCCCATTGCGGAGCACAGGCTGCGGACGCGCAGGCCCAGCGGCCATGGCCCACGGGCCCAGCCGCTCCGCGGCATGTGGGATCCTCCCGGACCGGGGCACGAACCCATGTCCCCTGCATCGGCAGGCAGACTCTCAACCACTGTGCCACCAGGGAAGCCTCCCAAATATATATTCTGATTACATCCAAACATGAGTATATATACATATCCCAATAGTCAAGTCACAAGTAGAATGGGAAGAGAGGAAAAGAAAATTAAGAATCCATGGAGACAACCTAACTAAGGACATTTTCCATGATACAGACTAATAAATAGGTATTTTAATATGTTTAGTGCTAAAATAAATTAATAAAAATATGACTAAATGAATAGAGATGATAAAAGTTAACAAACAGATTTGAAAAGAACCAAAATAGACATTATAAAATATAAACTGACATCTAAATTTCAATAAATACTAATTAGCAGGTTAGACACAGTTAAATATATACTTTTAATCATCTTTCTCTCTCCACAGACACACATACAGAAAAGCATGTTTATATATGCTGACCACTTGAAAGCAAGTTACATATTCTTTCTGTAAATACTTCAGTGGTGTTAACAGCATAACCATATTATATATATATATATATATACATATACATATATATACACATATATATGCATTATATGCATGGATGTGCATATGTATATATATACACATATACTTAATATGTACATATGTACATATACATAACCAATATATCATAAATTTTAAGCCATAATATCACTTAAAATTTTAATAACCCCTAATACTTTGATTATATGTAATTTCCCCCATTGTTCCCAAAAAATATCCTCCATTGAAATTTTTGAACAAAGATCCAATTGTCAATTTACATATTGTTTTTTAGTTTTTATGCTCCTTTATTCTCCTTAAAGATAAATATGTATTTATTTATAAAATAAATGGGGTTTCTGATATTGATTTTGACAAGTGTCCAGACAAGTTTTCTTGAAGAAGGTCCCCAATTATAGATTTGTCTGTTTCCTTATGATGTCATTTAACTTGTTCTTCTAAATTTTCTGTGAATTAGAAGTTAGTTTGGGCTAGAGATTTAATTTAGATTCAGGTTAAGCTTTTTTTTTTTTTTTTTTTTGGTGTACGTGGGCCTCTCACTGTTGTGGCCTCTCCCGTTGCGGAGCACAGGCTCCAGACGCGCAGGCTCAGCGGCCATGGCTCATGGGCCCAGCCTTTCCGCGGCATGTGGGATCTTTCGGGACCGGGGCACGGAACCTCATCCCCTGTATTGGCAGGTGGACTCTCAACCACTGCGCCACCAGGTTAAGCATTTTTGACACAACTTTGTATGCAGTGTTGTTTGCTTAGTATAAAATCATATCCAGAGGTACGTAATGTCAGTTTTTTTCCATTGTTTGATGGCAACTGCAGTTTAATCATTTCATTAAGGTGATGACTTTCAGATCTCACCATTGTAAATTTTTGTTTTTCCTTTTGCTGTTACCAAGTAATCTATGAGATAACACTGTGAATATGTTTTTCAATGACTTTTCAACTAATTGCTCGTGAAAATAATGATGGAAACTGTTTGAATTAATTATTTGATTACAAAAAAAATGGTGATTTCTTTTGTCCTTCTATATATGTATTATATTTCTTTGTGGACATCCTTCTGTAAAGAGGAGATTTTCATGTATGTAATTTTATATAAACACATTCATTAACACATTTCTCTCTCTCTCTCTCTCTCTCTCTCTCTCTATATATATATATACATAATGACATACATGTTTAATAACTAAAGACATGAATGTTTTATTTTGTTAACATGAAGGAAAATGTGAAAATATGAATGCAAACCAGTTACAGGTTTGTTTTTCAGGCTGTTGACATGGGTAACCTGGTGTAGGTTGAGGAAGTTGAAATTATTCATATGGAGGTAGAGAAAGAAAAAAAAGCTATAGGAAAAGAAAAGTAAAAGAAATTAAAACCTTGCATTTATATCACTCTCTCATTTAATATGTGAAATAAAAATATAATGTTTTAATATTTTATTTTGTTACAGAATAAATTTTAGCAAGAGAGCCAAAAATCTCTGAAATCTCATAGGAGATCAGGGAGAATATTTGAACATATGGGTTTAGTGCAATGTTAAAGAAATGAACCTGTGATTTTATAAGAGGCATCTGAAATAAACCTCTATATGCTCTGACACAAAATATGCTAGGAACTCTGTTATGGGCTAACTTCTGGGGAAGAGGAAAAAGGTAGGAGATGTTAGAGAAAAAGCCGAAAGAACTTACTCACAGTGACTCGGAGTAATTTTTACCGCAAAGTTCAGTGACCACTAACCCAAATGGGCTTGGGGAGCACAGAGTTGACTCCAACCCACACCCACATGTCCTTTCATTATGGTATCTCTATAGTTCATAATATTCACAAACTTTTGTGAGGTCTCAGATACCCCTGAAAATCTGATGCCTCCTATGTAAAATGCACTTATTTAAAAATTGGTCTGAAATTAAAATCCCTTAAAAGGAACCGTGGCACTGCTCAGAGTTAGAAGTTTGCTAGGATTTTGACTTTAGATAACTGTTCTGGGTTAGAGCTGAGCTCTGGGCACCAGACTGTGTCCTCCTTAAGGAAACAGAGGACTGGAAAAACATAGCATTTTTGGACCCCAGCTAATGAGGCTGTTCATAAGGAAAATATTCTGGATCTATATGAGAAATAGAGACAAAATAAAGAAAGTGAGAACAAGTAACAGGCCTCAGCCAATATGGCTATTGTTTGAGGGAAAGTTGAAGCTCAGTGGGTAAGTAGGTGGCATCTTAGGGCAGCTTAGAGCATCTTATATCACCTTAGAACATAAAACAGGGGCTATACAGGTGCCAATAAGAGAGGCTAACTTGCTAAGATTTTTGTCTTCCATTTTTGCAAGCCAAGGAAGTATAATTAAAGAGTAACTGACCAAGAACAGAAGTTATAAATCCTAAGTATTTTTTTTAACCTAGGAAAGACCTTAAAGCACACTCGTTTTAGCTTCATAAATACACATGTGCATAGAATTCAAGTGAGTTGCTTCACGGTTACACAATTAGTTCATGATAGAAGAAAGGTTATGACCCACAGCAATTTTCTTATGTGTATAATTTGTATATTTTAAAAAAAATTTGCCAGTATCTCTATTTTTCTTGGTCTTTCATAAGGTTTCCTTATAAATAAATAGCTAACTAATTGGAAGCTATATTTGCATATTAATATACCAATATGGCTCAGGAATTTGGCACTGGCAGTAGAGAACAGAAGCTACCTTTCACTGAAAAATTGATTTAATAAGTTTGCTTTGGCTATAAACTTAATTTTACTTGTGTGATATGCCTTGTGAGAGAAATATTCCTCAACTCCCCAGGTATGCCCACTCATTTCTATTTTAGTAATTAGAATTTCTTATAAATCATGAACTTTAAAAATTAATTTTAATGTACATAATCTTTTGATCATTAATTAAAAGAAATATTTTAATTTTCTGCACATGTTAAGATAATATTCTGTTTTAGGTGATTTAGAAAGGGAGGGGTAAACATAGGGAAAAGAAAGAAGGCAGAATGCCACCTAATATACAAACATACTACATGTGGTTTACCAGCCAAGGGCAATTCCCTACCCATAGCATCACCCGGTGAAGGGAGCCTGACTCTCCCTGCTCTTGACTAAATCTCCAAAAAGAATTATTTAAAAAGGAATTGTATTTCCTTTCACTAGACATGGGAGATGACATGTTAGGGAGAGAGACTTGCTACATTGTGTAGTTATTTTGGAACAGCTTACCTGGGTCTTACTGCACTTCCAAAAAAGAGAGTAAGGTGTGTGTTTGTGTGCATGAACATGTGTGTGTGTGTGCACTCTGTGTTCCATATGCTGTGGCTTTCTTTATGACAACTGGTTGCATTTCTGATATATCATCACTTCAATGAGAACAATCTCAGTTTGTTTTTACATTAAGATGTATGTGAAAGTGCTGCATTGCAAGGCATAGACTATTTGTGCCAAAATGTTGGATTCATTTCAACTTTTTAAACATTGATTTCTTTGAATTATTCCCCAATTAAAAAAAACAGTAGATCTTTTTTTCTTTTAGAATTGGGTATCAGGTAGAACTCTGTTTGCTTGACTCTGCTATGTTGTAAAAAACACAGATTACATTGGTTATGTTGATACATAAGTTAAAGTAATATACATACATGCTTAAATTAGCAAACACCATATTTATTTTTGATAGATTTTAAAGCATACCCTGGGTCTTGGCTGTAACTGATCATTCAAAAGTGGGGTAACTGTTTGAATATAAAGCCTCTAGTTTGATTAATCTGAGAGTGCCCAGGCATACCTTAAGCCATTTATAACTATAAATTACAATTACCAATTCCATGCTAGATACTAACAGCTACTTCTAATTATAATGAAATATTAGTCTGATCAACCATCCTGATTTTCCTGGGATAGTAGACTTTCCAGATGTGACTTTTAATGTTATAAAAAACATGGATAGTCATAGACAAATGGGACAATTGGCCATCCTATGTTACTTTACTTAACATTATTAAGCTGAGTCATTGCCAAAAATAAAAGATAAAATGCTGTATTATTAATTTTATTTGTTATCCTTATGGAATATTTATTTGTAAATTTAGACTAATGTATCTGATTCTGTCCTTTAATTCTCTGCATGACTTTCAAGCAACATTGGAAACTCTGTATAATTGCTATTGACTACATTTATACTCAGTGTTCTCAGCTTCAAGTCACAAGTTCAGGTTTCAAGTGGAGCTCAGAATTATTCACCAAGTACATCTCTAGGGGCTATAAATAAATATCAATAATTTTCCTCATTTCTTAAAAATAGTAAAGAAACTAACCTGAAACATCAAAGTCTATTTACAATAGGACCTGGACTTGAATGAAAATCTGGGTCATACATCCGATCTCTTTGAAATACATACGAAATATAATCCTGAACACAGCACACACAATATTGTGGGAACCACCTTTAGATGCTGTCATCTGATTATAATGTGGCATCTGGACTCCTTCAGTCTCTACATGGAACCCAACTGAATCTAACTTTGTCTTTCTCATGTCTCATGTTTTCTGAAACTACTGTCAGATTAACATACCTGCATCATTTCAAAATTTTGTAAAATTAGATGAAAATCAGTAAAATCCCTTTCTGATTTCTGAAGTATAAAACCCTTAAACTGTTGTTTAAAAAACTCAATGCTGTTGCCTGAACCCAACTTTTTATTTCTCTATTTAGCTTATAACCATTTGACATGTCTCTCATTCTCCCATAAATTTGAGTCCTAGTTATAACAGCACTTAGCTGTTATGCTTCGTAACTTTTAGGTTTGTTCATGTCACTCTATAGTCACAGGGTCCTAACCTTCCCATAAGTGCATGTCAGAATCCTAATTGACTATCAAGGAAAAGTGCCACCTTCTTCAACAAGAATTCCTGATTATTTTTACCTTAATGTCCACTCTCCTGCCTGTGAACTCCCATACCAGAGAGATGTTTGAACATCTCTCTATTCTGGCACGTCTCTCTTTAAAGCTCCATCAATAAAGCATTAACTGTTTGTGTCTTCCAGAATTTCTTTATGGAATTTTTGCTTCTTAGACATCTATAAATTTTATCTCCTTCCCTCTTCTTTATTTATATGATATCATCCAAACAATTTAATAATGAAGAATATTTAAGGATTCATTGTTTAAAAGATGCCTTATTGAGTAGTGTGCTGAAGAAGTACAAACCAGTTATCAGAATATTTAGGCTCTATACCCATGCTAGACAATCATAGCACTATGATATTTGGAAACTCATTCAATAATCTCTGAGCTACAAATTTCTTATTTGTAAAATGAGTTATATTAATACAGTTCTTGATTTTCTGTGAGAAAAAAATTCTATACATATTAACACCGTGTATATTGTAAGGTGCCCTGCAAATTAAAGCATGTTAGAGACATGACTTTGATTTTATAATTTTTGTTAATTTTGTTCAGTAGAGACACAGCAGACAAGAATACTGGGCTGAATGGGAGAGGAAGAAAGACTCTAGTGATGAAGAAATATAGTTTGCTGTGTTTCTCAAATCATACCCCAAAGCCAGCTTTTACTCTTTGAAAGTAGAGATGGTTGAATAATCAGTAAATTATTTCCCACTAGAAAAAAAATTCAGAAGAGTAGGAGGTAGAACCTCTGTTCCTGAGTACTTAAACATTGAAATTCTTCTCTGCTAAGGCAGCTATCTTCAAAGAGTCAGTACTACCACCCAACTCTCAACTAGACAAAATATTTCTCCCCCCAGGCAATGACCAACCTTCCAGCCATGTATAGCCTATTCTCTGGGCTGGATTCCTCAAAGAATCTATTGCTGATTATCCATTCTTCTCCCATCGATCCTTACCAAACTCACAGCCAGTTATTTCTATTGTCTTTAAAAATGGCAATGAAGTATTAATAAAGTAAATACTGATATAGAACTGAGAACTTATATGGTTACCCTCAGGGAATATAAATTGACAAACTAAATACCTGGGATATTTCAAATGTCTCTCTTGTTAGTATAAATTGTTGTTGGAATTCATATCCCTAGTTTGAACTTTTGCTCTACTTTGAGTGCAAAGATCTTTACTAAGAAATATGAAGTTCATCATATAGTTTGGTAACAATTTGCTATTTAGCTGAAGTTAAGCCATATTGCTTTATTAAGATTCTAACTTATGAAAGAATTGACAGAACTTGACTCATTAGTATGAAGTTGAAATATCCATGCAAAAAGTCTAAGCAAACATTTTTCATTTTATAATGCCCATTACTGGCCTATAATCAGAGCACAAACAGCTGAATAGGAAGTTATTAGCTTGCTTGTTCAAGGTCTAAACAAAGGATAATGCAATTGCTAGGTTTTCTTCCCTACTGTAGATATTAGCCAGGCACATTTTTTTTCATCAAAGCCAATCTCTGTAGACAGTCAGTCTGACCAAAGAGCATTAAAAAGATTTATCTTCAATAATAAGGTCTTTTAAAAAATTTGCCTGCATTATATTAAATATTCTTTAAGCTCTCTTATTCAATTTGCCAGAGAAAAGTTCTGTAGTACTAAATCACAAGCATGCATTTCTCAAAAACTAGAAACTTACTGAGAAATGCAAAATAGTAGATGAAGAAGTATAAGACATATTTGTGGGTTAGGGTTCCTCTAGGCCTTTGCTTAACAAAACAAACTGCTGAGTCAGGTGCATTGCTGTTCTTGAAGAATGTTTATCACAAGTATTCTATGATATCAGAGGATTTTTTCTTTCTCCTATTACTAGTCGGTAAAATTCCATTATCCAATGCTATCAATTTTGATTTAGCAATAACCTTCCTATTTCCATTGTCATCTGAGTTTTCTAATATAGTAGCTAGTAAAGCTGTAGACTTTGGTCAAATTACAAGCACTGGGAAATGGAACTGCATTTTTATTTGTTTTATGCAAAACTAATCTAAATAACTGTCTAAATGTCAGGGAATAGAAACATAATGAGGTTATAAGCTTCACAGAGCTTATCTGACTTGCACTTTGCTTATAAAAGTGTAAACGGATGATTATCAACTAAAATATATTTAGATAGATTACATGTGTTGGGATTTCTAGAAACAATATTATTAGAACTTGAAAGTCTTATCTATTATGGTGTGTTTATAATTCATATAATTATACAATAATACAATTATACATCAATAAGAATCATTTCTGGAGACCAGGAAGGGCACTTGAAATAATTCCAGCCAGCCCTCTCACACTTTTGATGACAAAACTAAAGTCCAGAGAAGATACACAACTTCTGAATAACTACATTTAGCAGGTCCATAAGTAGAATCCACCTCCCACTTGTCCATTTAGACATCTGTCACCCTACAATGTGTTTTTTGTGTGAAGAAGTGCAGTATGATTGTATGTTTGTGTTCCTTCAAAATTCATATTTTGAAATCCTACCCCACAATGTGATGGTTTTAGGAGTGGGACTTTCGGAGGATTAGAGGAAGTCATAGGAGTGGAGCCCTCATGAATGGGATTAGTGCCCTTATAAATCTCCTTATGGTGGGGTTAGAGCTTGCTTCCTCTCTCTGCCCTCTGCCATATGAGGACACAATGAGAAACTGACAGCCTGCAACCTGGATGAGAGCTCTTACTAGAACCCCACAGATCTGATATCTTGGTCTTAGAGTTCCAGAACTATAAGAAATAAATGTCTGTTGTTTATAAGCCACCCAGTCTATGATACATTGTTATAGCAGCCTGAAGACTAAAGCAGAATGAAAACAAACTGGCAAGAGTAAATATGCAAAATATCAAAATTTTAATATTATTTAATAAACTCCTTTCTGAGAGCCAAAATCTGTTGGAATATTATGCTGATACATATGAACCTGTTGACTCTTCATATTGAAGAGAAAGGGCTTAATTTGATCAATTTTAACCATATTTGAACCATTTCTACTTTTTCCCCAACCTCCTTCATGTAAATACACTGTGAATGGTATTTAAAAACCAAAATTTAACATGTAATCAGAAGGCCTAAGTTTGAATTATATGTCAGCTACCCATTAGCTGTGAGTTTATCAGTTCAATTAAGTACTGTCAATCAGAGTGTGTGGTGTTTGTGAAATCCCTGTCCTCGAAGACAAACTACTCATAGACTTGACACACTAGAAGGATGAGAGAAGAAATAGGCGGGGTAAATAAAAAAAGATTAATTATATTTGATAGTAATATATGCTTTGGGAGGGAGGAATACGAAGGGAAGGAGGATGAAAAGAGTGTTAAAAGGCTGCATATTGAAATTTTAAATAGGGTGGTCTAAGATGGTCTCAATTGGAAGATGGCATTTGCATAAAAATACAATATAGAGAGGTTAAAAAAAAAAAAAAAGCTAACCACTCATATATCGAAAACAAGTGTTTCCAGAAAAATACAATAGCAAGTTCAAATCTCCTGAGGAAAGAGTGTCTTTAAATCTGTGAAATGGGAATAAAAATGTTACTTTTCAGATCTCTGAGACTTGTTTGAAACAGCATGAGAAAACAGTATGTAAGCTCTAGATATCTAGGTCCATAAGTGGGATTTTTAAATTATTATTGTTATTATGACTAAAATTATAATTAGAAGGTAAAGAAATCTAAAATGTGAACATTTCTTAGGCTCAGTAACCGGATGCTGTGAGCAGTGATTTGAGTCTCTTGGCACTTTGTCCTTAGCTGATGATTTTATCTCAGGACCTCTTATTTTTAAGGAATTTGATTTACTCAGTTTAAGAAAGTCACAACTCAAAGCTCACAAATTAAAACAACTAATAAAGAGGCCAAATTGTCTTACAGTCACAGGACATCTCTGTTCCCATACACACAGATGACTCATTGCTGTTACTCATAAAATGTTTTGAAGCTGTTTTAATGATTTACTTACACTCCCAAAAAAGGCTGAACCACACTTCTCACTTTGCAAACACATTCATAGCTTCATTTTCACTTTACTTTTCATTAGCATACATCTGGTAAAGTACATTGCAAAGATTTTGTTGCTGTCTTTTGTTTCTAAATATTCTTCGATTTCTCTACTTGATAAATCTAGGAAAGAAAGAAGGCTAACTGGAAGTTACCAGAATTCTCTTTTGTTTACTTGTTCACTGTTCTTAGAATCTGTCAATCGAAATCATTGCCATGAGACATATTTACCCATGTGATCATATTATCTTTATAATCCCCATAGAAGCAAAGATTGTTTTGACAGGCATTCCCTTTACTTTGATAAAAATTGAACTGGAGGCTTTTTCTCTTATTTCTATAAGTACTAGTTACATAACAATATTTGTGTAGTTCATGTAGTTCAATGCCATCATTACTGATTTACTCATCCTTTGGAACATGTGAGATAAAACAGTAGGGCTTGAGGTAATGCAGCTCATTCAAATTTTGACCACCATAACTATTTTTTTCTTCCTCTCTCCCTTTTTCTCTCTTTCTACTCTACCTTTCTCCTTCCCACTTTAAGAACACAAATCTCACTCTCAATGTGACCTCACTTTGAATCCCAAATCCACCATTCATCAAATGGAAACTTGGACTAGTTATTAATCTTCTCTAAGCCTAGATTCCTCTTCTCTTAAAATAGGAATGATATATACTTTGGGGAATATATATTCAACACTTCTACTCTTGCTCATTTTTAGTTGGGTTATTTGTCCTTTTTATTGAGATGAAAAAGTCCTTTATACATTCTGGATACAAGTCCATTATCCTTTTTCTTCCAGGGTGTGGCTTTTCTGCCCCTTTACTTAACAACAAAGGATAAAGCAAAGGAAAATTTGGAGGTGATAAAAATATTCTATATCATGTGATATTCAACTGTCCATATTTGTTAAAACTCATCAAATTATATATTTAAAATTGTTGAATTGTATGAAATTATACTTTAAGAGAGCTATTAAAAAAACAGGCATGATAGTTGATATGTTGAAAAATGAGGGACTATATTCTGTATATTTATTAGTAGCATTCAATGATATTTTTAAAGTTATAAGTGTATAGGTATAAATTACATGAAACTAAGCACTAATCCAAAATATCCATGTTCTTGAATATATAAATCCTGCACTAAAATATCAAGTAACAGAAGGCATTTTCTACCTTTTCCTTCTCCTGTTTATAAGAATTATTTTTCAAGAATCTGTCCCAGGGAGATCCTTGTCCTCTCCTAAGCAGTGTTGTTCAGGATAAAAAAAAATGCTAAAATACTACTACCAGTAACATTAGTCTATGTGATGAAGTAGGTTTTTAAGCAATTACGATCAATAATAACCCCAAACATAGAGTATAAAGACTGCCTTTTTGTTATAGCCACTTCACCCAGTTTTGTCAATGTTTAAATTGCTCAAAATTTTCTCAAAATATGTATTTCATTTTATTACAGTGATTACAAATATGTCTTGGATTTGAGTCCCAGATCCAGCATTTTAAACCCTGTAGATATGTACTCTACCTCTCTTATTCCCCAGTTTTCATACCTCCCTCGTAGAGTTATTATAAGTTTTAAATGTGTTAATATATATCAAGGGCTCTGAGCAAGGACTATAATATTCTAAATACTTAATAAGCATTAATTTACATTTCTCAAGACAAATATCCGGATTACACATCCAAATCATACATCTGCTTAGTTATCACCAAACCTTTCTCTGCTGTACCACATTTGGCTCAATCTCTCCCTCTAAGGATTATTTTGACACTTTCAGGACATAGGCAGTGCTGTTTAATAATAATTCTGTATAGATTAACTCATGTTACCTTACAACTCTGTGAGCAAGGATCAATTCCTTAGATCAATAAGGAAAGGAAGGCTTAACAGTTTAAGAGAATCATCTGAGATCACTGAAATTATAACTGAATGAATTTAGACTCAAACTCAGGTCACTTAATGTCAAGCCAATATTTCTATTAGTGAACACTTTTCTCTGACCTGAAGGCCAGAGACCAACAGTGTTTTGTTTCACTCACTATATTCATCTGAATTCACTTAAGAGAAAAAAAAAAAGGAAAGAATAAAAGTCCACAACAAAACCAAACAAACAAAAAGGAAATAATCAGGGAGGAGGGACGAGATAAAACAAATATGAGAGGGTGTATTTCTTGGCTGGCCACAGTAAACAATTGTATTACTCCACTGTCCCATGGGATATCTTCAGAGAGGTAGTATGTACTACTTTGCAGAACAGGGAGGACATTCTTTTTTTGTCTTTTTCCTCTTATCTTCCATTTCTCTTTGGTCACCATGTGCCTTATGTTTCACTCATTTCCCTGAACTTCCAGTTTGGTTCACCGGATAATCCCAGGTGGCAAAAGGAAAGTCCAGAGCAATTGAGAATACAGTAAGTCCCCTACATATGAACATTCAAGATGAGAACTTTCAAAGATGTGAACATGCATTTGGATGTGGAGTCCAAAGAGGTCTTCAGCCACTTAGTGACCCACAACTAGAAGCTGGAGCTAGATCTTCAAGAGGACAACTTCATTGAACACCTTGCTGTGTGACATGAGGAGCTTACTAGTAAGACCTGACAGAATTGGAGGTCCAGAGAGGGGATGAAGAGAGGCAAGACGAAGAAGAAGTAACTGAAGAACCTAAGAGATTCATGATGCAGGAAATGGCAAGGGAATTTTCTTTATCTGAGGAGGTACCGTTAGTTTTTGAGGCACAGGACCAGCACATAGAACGGTACACGAAGTGTGCAGCTGTCGTTCAGAATGCAATCCAGTGCTACCATGTAATCTATGATAAGAAAAAAGGAGCTACTACCCAGACATCACTGGATTATTTTTTCAAGAGGATAGATAGAATTTAATCCAGCAAGGAACCAGAACCTGTGCCGTCACCATCAGGCATGAGTGAAATTGCAGCTTGCTTTCTGTCTCCTATTGCTGGCGATCCTTCAGCTCTACCATCTCCCACCTCCTCTCCTTCCTCCAGTCAGTAGCTCTTCTTTCCTGTTCACTGGATGTCAGTCCCTATATGCCAGCTGTTGTATTGTACTACTGTACTTTTCAAGGTACTGTACTGTAAGATTTAAAATGTTTTCTTTATTTTTGTGTTTGTTTTTTATGTATTATTTGTGTGAAAAGTATTATAAACATATTACAGTACAATACTATATAGCCAATTGTGTTAGTTGGGTACCTAGGCTAACTTTGTTGGACTTACGAACAAATTGGACTTTCAGATGCACACTCAGAATGGAACTCATTCATATGTAGGCAGCTTACTGTACTCTCTGGCCAGTGAGCAGGCAAAGCAGTCTCTCTTTACCAGTGACACTACTCATGGTGTTTCTAAAACTGTAAGAGCAATGGCTTTAGCTACTTGGTTCCATGAAGGCAGTAATAGGGCAAGCCAATGCTCGGCCCATTGTGGTCAGACATCAGGGTAAATGTGCCAACCTTGAATGATTCATGAACCAAATATTATATATCTGACACAAGACTTTTTGGCACCATAGCATGTTTACTACCTTCCTAAACATTTGCCCCCTCCAGCAAGCTATTTTTTTTTTTTGAGGATGGTCAGAGGATGAAATGCTTACATTAGTAAACCAAAATGGAGCACAGGCTCATGCCTCACCAATAACTCTCTTAGTTCTTATAATATATACTTTAAGCTTCTTGGCATAGCATACAAGGCCAATCACAATCTAGCCTTGACTTACCATTTCAATCATATCTCCTTGCTGTATCGGAAATCCACACTCCTACACATACCATTTATTCCATCCATACTAAATATATCATCAGATAATAAACAACCCAGAATCTAAGTGTGTTTCAACATGAAATATTTATTTCTCGTTCATGGTAGTGTCGGTTATCTGACTCAGCTGAATGTAGCTGGGTTCAGCTGATTTTAGTTGGGTTTGGGTGAACTAGTTTCAAATCTGCACCATTTGTGTTTTCATTCTGTAACCTTGATACACAGAACAGCCACTATCTATGATTTTCTCATATACAGCAATGAAACACAAGAAGGGATACAGAAACGTATGATGCAACTAAAGCTGCTGCCCCTAACAGGCCCACTACCACGTCCACACTCATGCCTTGGTCAAAGCAAATTATATGACCAAGCCCCAACTCAATGGGTCAAATAATATACTCTAACCACATTACAGCATGGCAAAGATGGGAAAAGGAGTGGAGATTTTTGAAAAATAATACAATCAAATCAACCCCCAAAATGCCATCTTCTTTCATGCTTGTGTTTCTTTTATCTTACTGACTAGAACATCTTTGAATCAATGGATTCTACTGTGAGATAGAGATACCCCTGTTATTAAATTGTCAATCTGGGTTAAACACGTGGTCTTCAGACGTATACAAACCTCAGTTCAACATATCCCCTGCAGTTTACTAACTTGTGAAAATATTTATTTTTCTGAGCTACATTTATTCATCTATAAAATGAGCATAATAATTGTACCTAATTCAGGGTATTTTGAGGATTATACATATGTATTACTCAGGTTAGGCTTATTGCTATAACAAAACAACAACAACAAAGACAGAAACAAAACTAATCTTCGTAGCTTTACAATATACAGATTTATTACATATTCACATAAAGTCCAAGATAGATGTTTCTGACTAGAAGTTTCTCAATCCAGTCTTCTTTCCTCTGTAATGTAGCCATTTTCATCACATCATAACCAAACTTCCTGTGAAAGAAGAGAACAAGAAGATGTAACACTATATATATATGTGTGTGTGTGTGTATATATATATATATATATATATATATATATATATATATATATATATATAAACAGATAGACCCAGATAGATTCTGCTCATTCCACTTCTCAAAAGTAGTCATATGACTCCACTTAGATGCAAGGGGGCTGAAAGATATAATGCCTGGCTAAGAAGTTGTATGGAATAGAAATAAGATTATTTGTTGTTTAACCTCTCTGTCATAGGATGTAAAGCATATTACTGGCACATATTACTTTTTCCATGCACACTCTTCACTGAAGTTATCCAAGTATATCATGGAAGAAAGATTGCCAAAAAATGAATGAAATAAAAGTTATTAGGAAGATTGTGGAATTAATTTATAGTTAAGTAAAGAGTTAACTTAGAGATTTTTGTTTGTTGACATGTCACTGGTTAGATCAGTGGTATTTGAAAGTATTCCAATTTTATTTTGTAATGCCATTCTATGTTCCTAAAATTGCTCTTAATTTTTAAATAAAATGCACTAAAATTGGTGCTCTGAGAAATTCATAACACATTTGCATTCCCTTCAAATCCATTTCACAAATATTAAGATGTAATTAGAAGCATGATGGTTTGCAGTTATAAAGCCAAGCCTGAAAATCATAGGTTCCTGTTTTGAATGTATCTATAGAGTAGCTACTTCCAATAATTAGAAGTTATTATTAATATTATAAACCATTGTTTGTTGTTCTCAGAAAAAAATATCATCAGTGTTGAGTCTCCTGCAAAGTTACAGCAAAATTTTCTCTCATTATGACTTCTTTAGGCACTTCTAACATGCTCCACGTCTCCTTACTCTTACTTGTCCAAATGCCTTGCCAAAATGTTCATCGGTGGGCAATCATGGGTCTTCACATTACTATTGCTATTTATTAACTGCTTTAGTAACTTCCCTCCATGTAACTTAGACATTGAGAAACAGGTGTCTAGCAACAATTGCTCTAGAGAATGAAAGCTTTGTGTGTTTTAAGCATAGGCCAACCAGCCATGATCCAAGAAGCTTTCCCTAACCAAACCCTCCCTGTAGTCACTGCTAATGTTAGGAGTTGATGTGTTATAATGAAATAAACTCTTAGCTAGGAAATCTGAATTCTATTACACATTCTGCTACTACTGGTTCTATAGCCTGGCCAGCTCTATATCATGCAGGGCAATACCAAGTACAAAATATTACTGACAGAATACTGTTGCACATACAAATGAAGTACATTCAAAAAATGGCCATTGACTGATTCACTTTGTTGTGCAGTGGAGGCAAGCACAACATTGTAAAGCAACCATACGCCAATAAAAATTAATTTTAAAAAAATGGCCATTGCGCTTACAGAGAATAATGAATAGAGAAAGATTGGACAAGCAGGATAAGGATCAGTAACTAGAAACAAGGGGCTTTTCTGCAGCTTACATCCAAACAGGTACCAGTTTTATGCTCATTACTGTGTATTTTTTGTTTTCTTATGGCCTACAGAATAACTTGTCAGAAACACACACATATTCATGTTAAGCTCTCTGAGTCAATGTGGAGCAAAAAAAAATTGTTTGGCTAGATTGGACTCAGCATTATTAAATGGATTACAACATATAATCATAGTTTTCCTGTAGGAACACCTATGACTAAAGATGTGAAAACAGTGTTTCTCAGAGTAGGTATTTTCTTAGATGACTCAGACATGACTGTTTATAAAGAAATGTGTTTTACCCAGACATAGTGTGTTTAAAGAAGTAAACTGTACTCTCCAAACTGAACTCAAAATTCAGTGTCCAGAGGCTGAGCAATTTCTCTTATCTTCAACAAGATTCGAGCCCGACTTTACAGTTCATGAAGAGGTTGAGGTGACATGTGTGTTACTCAAAGGATACAGAATGGGCATTTTTTAGTTGGATGGAGGGTGTAGTATGTTTTCCCTTTATACCTCTTGTATCACCCCAGTGTTCTGTCACCATTCAAAAGCCTAGTAAAGGGTCCAGAAGAAAAGATGGGATTAACATAAGCAAGAGAGGTTTCCTTGACAACTATTTTAAGAGGAGTCAACTCTAAAATGATATAGTTCTCTTGGGTTTAACTCATAGACTTGGACCCTGGTCCAGGTAGAAGTTTGGCCATTTCTCAGTGGCTCTTCTGAAGGCAATGTAGCATGAAGCCTCTAATACTGTTGAAAAGTATCTTAAGCTTTTATTCATCTGAATTATTTTGTTGTTGCTGTTTACCCACTTATTCTCACATAAATGTCTTTGTATATTTTTAAAGTAACACAACACCTTGTGGGACAGTGCTTGAAACACAAATTGGCTCATTAAAATTAACTGCTTGATATCCACTTCCCAACCAGTATTTCATATGGATTTTTTTTTTTTTTCTGGAGTTGAGGACCCTGCTTCCTGTTCATTAGAAACTGATGTTCCCAGTGGAGATTCCACAGACAAACACACAAACTATAGGAATTATTTCTATAAAAGTTAAACCTATTTATCCAGGATTTCTGAAACAGCCCAGGTCAGCTCACTGAGTTAGGTCCTGATTTGAAAATTGTTTTGTTATACTTGGAGAAGCCAAGGATACACTGCTTTTCAGTTGAAATATTTGTAGTCCAAAACAATTTTTAAACATGTTGCAATAATACAAAAGTTATTGAAATTAAGAATGTAGACATTTTTATTTTTATTCTGAAAAAAATATATTTGCAGTGGCTAGATACTCATTTTTTTCTTCAAAAGTCTTTGAGAAAGGAAGCAAATAAATAGATTCGAAGTAAGAAACAAAATGTGTGAACTCTTCCCCCTTGTCCTTCTATTCCATTTTTTATACTTCTGACCCAACAATTTTTCTAGGGAACAAATCGACTTTGTCACTCTACTGATTAAAACCGAACCAGTGGCTACCCATCACCCAGCAGAAAGGTGTCTAACCACTCTAACACAGTGTAAAAGGACCCCTGAGTTCTGCAACTTACCTTCTCTGCAGTTTCTACTCTCAGTTTTTCTAAATGATCAACAAATGTACAGTAACCTGTAATTTCCTAATTGTGTTGTGCTGCTCTACACTTCATTGCCTGTAAACATGCTGATTAGTTTGGCTTGACAAACTTCTGTCCTTCTTTCTAGAGCTAGTTCAAGCACTATCCCTAAAATTAAGCCTTTTTAAAAGCACCAAAGTCTGTGCTACAATAGTTCTTCAGAAGCAGCACAAAAGAGTCTTCTTTCTACTGATTTGAAATTATTTATTAGAGGCTTCCTCTTCTATTTAGCTGCAGTCTCCTTGTGATAGATTTCAATATATTTATTGCTATATCCTGAACCTTGTACAATTCAGTTTACCTGAATATATTATATATTACACACACACACACACACACACACACACACACACACAAGCTGGAGACCTAGGAGACCCAATTATATCGTTCCAGTCCATGTCAGAAGGCTTAAGATGCAGAAGATCTGATGGAATAACCTACAGTCCAAGTCTGAAAGACTGAGAAACAGGAGAACCAATGGTGTAAATTCCAGCCCAAGTCCAAGTATTGACAAAAGGTGGGAGAATAATGATGACTCAGCTGGAAAACATCAGGCAGAGATAGCAAATACTTTCTTACCCAGGATTTTTGTTCTTTTCAGGCCTTCAACAGCTTAGATGAGGCCCACCCACACTGCGGAGGACAATCTTCTTTCCTCAATCTACCAATTTATTATACATGCTAACTGCATCCAGAAATACCCTTATAGACAAACCCAGAATAAATTTTACTCAAAATATCTGGGCTGTGTGCCCTGGTCAAGATGACACTTAAAATTAACCTTCACAAGCGTATGTGTATGTATACATATATGTATGTATATATGTGTGTGCACATTCACATACACATATTTTATATATGTGCATATATGTTAAAAAATCTTTCACTCTAAAATTTTGCTCACAAATCTTTATATGCATTTTTTGGAGAAGAAAAAAAACTGGAGAGGCAATTTTCAGATTTTTAGGCATTTAACTATATAGAAACAGAAAGTCAAGAATTTGTATCTGCAATAAATTATAGCTTCTGACTTTTGTGATTATATCTGTGATAATCGCCTGTGTCAGTTATGGGAATATAAAAAAAGAAAAGATTCCTGACAGCATTCACCACCCACATCCTTCCCAAGTGCATTCTTACACTGCCACTTCTGGAGCTCAAAAATCTGTTGGTGGAATCATATTAATATGACTTTTATCCTTGTTTTGTTGAAAAACTAACATGACAGCACATTACTGAGGAATATTTGACTCCTAGGAAATGGTTACATTGCATTTGCTGAAGATGTCTCTGTTTTAAACACCTAGGAACAGAGAAATTATTCCAAATAGACATTTGCTTTTGCTTTTTTTTGGCACTTACTATTAAAGTGTTTATTATGGACAAAAAATTTTAAGTAGAAAATTGGGTAGAAAATATGCCATCACCCAGAATCAATAATTTTCAAGGTTTTACCTCATCTGGGTTTTTTATAAATGTATTTATTTATTTTCCTGAAACATTTTAAAGCAAGTCCCAAACACCACGGTACATTATGCTTACATCTTTCAGTATGTATCACTAAAAATATAAATTTTCTTATATAATTATTATGCTATTATTACATCTAACAAAATTAATTTTAATTTCTTGACATAGTACTTAGTCTAATCAAATTTCCTTGATTCTTTCATAAAATATTGTTACCCATTTGCTGGTTTGTGCAAATGAGGCTCCAAAAAGATCTTAACAATACATTTGGTTGTTTTGTATCTGAAGTGTCTCTTTTTTTTTGTTTTGGGAACTTTTTATTTTGATGTAGTTGAAAACTTGGATAGAATCTTAGAGAAAATTTGCAAAATACTGCCAGGAAAATCAATATATCCTTTACACAAATTTACAAATTACTGAGTAGATTTGGTGTCTTTTGATTTTATAATTATTCTATTGTACTATCTACCAATCTATTGATCTATCTATTCATCTGTCCACCCATCTGTCTATGTAAATATCTATTGATCTACTTCTGAATCATTTGGAGTAAGTTGGAAATATTTCCCTTCTTTAAACCTAAATGTTTCCATGTATAATCCTTATAATTCTTAAAGTCATTCTATTATATAACCACAGTATAGTTATTGACCTCAAGAAATTTCACTTGGACACTATACTGTCATCAAATCCACAATCTTTACTTGATGTTTTTATTTATTGATTTTTAATGTCACTTCAATTTTTTCTAGTACAGGATCCAACTTAATATCACACCACGTATTTAGTTGCCATGCCACTATACTTTTCTATCTGTAACAACTCTTTACCTTTTCTTTGTGTATCTTGACATTGACTGTTCTGATGAATAGAGACTGGTTATTTTGTATAGTGGCTCTCAATCTCAGTTTGTCTGATGTTTTCTCATGATTAATTTTATTGACTGTATCAACATTCATTCCCACCAACTGTATACAAGGGTTTTCTTTTCTTTACATTAAAGACTTGTTAACTTTATTTTTTAATATGCATTTGTGGCAAAAATATCACATAAGAGATATTGAGTCCTTCTCAATACATTATATCAGGAGGCACATAATATCAATTATTTTATTATTGATTATTTTAAATTGGATTATCTTGTTAACAGAGTATCATTCACAGATTTACTATCACATTATTGTTTTGTCATATAGAATCAATGAACAATACCTGGTAAGACACTTACGATGATGTAAATTTGAGCATATAATGATGTTTCTTGAACATCACACTTTCTTAGAAAGTCTATTGCAACCTAAAACAACCTCTCCTTCCCTTCTGCTTCTTTTCTTTCTTTTATTAAAGTATAGTTAATTCCCTTCTGCTTCTTTTGCTTGCCACTGACTTGCAGAAATTGAGTCAGTGGTTTGTAGAATACCCCATTTTCTGAAATTGGCAGCTTCTATCTTCTTTATTGTGATTTCTTTAGCCTCTGCACTTCTTACACATAGAAGTTATTTCCAGAGGCATGATTATATTTAGATCTAAAACTTTTCCAGAAGTGCGTTTATATATGGTAGTGTATACTTTATATTTTACAATATCAGGACATGCCTAGGACCTGGTTTTTCACTCATATTTTTTCCAGATTTATTGAGATATAATTTATATACAATATTGTATAAGTTTAAGATATACAACATAACGATTTTATGTATGTATACATTGCAAAATGATTAACAAAATAAGGTTAGTTTACACACCCACCACCTCACATAGTTACAACTCTTCTTTTACTTTATTTGCTGAGAATTAAAAAAAATCTACTCTCAGCATTCTGTAAATATGAAATACAGTATAGTTAACTGTATTGTAATGTAATCATGCTGTATATACATCCCCAGAATTTATTCATTTTATAACTGGAAGCTTATATCCTTTGACCATTTTCATCCATTTCCCATACTTCCCACCCTCTGTCCCCACAGCAATCAAGATTTCTTTTTGTTTCAGTGAGTTTGGTGTTTTTTTAGATTCCACATTAAGATCATTCAGTATTTGTCTTTCTCTTTGGACTTACTACACTTAGCATAATGCTCTCCAGGTTCATCTATGTTGTTACAAATGGCATGATTTTCTACTTTTTTATGGCTGAATTACTCATATAAAGAAAATGTTTTATATATATATATATATGTATATAGTATACGTACTATATATATAGTATATACATGTAAAGTATGTGTGTATGGATGATAAATAGATAGATGTATACCTCATTTTATTTATTCATTCATCCATAGATAGACATTTAAGATGTTTGTAAATAATACTACAATGAATATAGGGGTACAGATATCTCTTTGAGGTAGTGATTTCATTTTCTTTGGATATATACTCAGAAGTAGAATTGCTATATCATATGGTACTTCTATTTTTAAGTTTTAGAAGAATTTTTATACTGTTTTTCATAGTACCACTAACAATTTACATTCCCACCAACAGTTTTCAAGGGTTTCCTATTCTCCACGTCCTTGATAAGACGTTATTTTACCTTTTTGGTAATAGTCATTCTAAAAGTTGTGAGATGATATCCCACTGTGGTTTTATTTTGCATTTCCCTGATAATTAGTGATGTTAACACCTTTTTGCGTACCTGTTGGCCACTTCAATATCTTTAGGGATATGTCTATACAGGTTCATTGCCCATTTTATAATTGGATTGTTTGTACTTTTCCTATTGAGTTGTATGCTTCATTTTACATTTGGGGTATTAACCCCTTATCAGATATGTGATTTGAAACTATTTTCTCCCATTCCATAGATTGCCTTTTCATTTTGTTGATCATTTCTCTTGTTGTGCAGAAACCTTTTAGTTTGATATAGTTCCCCTTGTATATGCTTGCTTTTGTTGCTTGTTCTGTTGGTGTCATTGCCATTAAGTCATTGCCAAGACCAAAGTCAAAGAGGTTTTCCCCTATGCTTTCTTCTTAAGAGTTTTTTTGGTTTGAGCTCTTACATGTTAGTCTTTAATTCATTTTGAATTAAGTTTTGTGAGTGATCTAATATAGGGGTCCAGTTTGAATCTTTTGCATGTGAACATCCACTTTTCTCAGCACTGTTATTGAAGAGACTACCTTTTTGTCTTGAGAAATCTTGATTCTTTTGTCAAATATTAGTTGGCCCAATGTGTGTGGTTTATTTCTGAGCTCTCAATTCTGTTCCATGGATCTTTGTGTTTGTTTTTATGCCAATACCATACTGTTTAGATTGCCACAGTTTTGTATATAGTTTTAAATCAAGAAGTGTTATGCCTCCAAGTTTGTCCTTCTTTCTCAGGATTGCTTTGGCTATTCAGTCTTTTGTGCTTCAATGTGAATTTTAGTATTGATTTTTCTATTTCTGTAAAAATGACTTTGAAATTATGAAGGGGATTGCATTGAATCTATAGATGACTTTGGGTAGTATAATTTTTTTATAATATTAATTCTTCCAATCCTTGAACACAAGATAGTTTTCCATTTATTTCTGTCTTCTTCAAATTCTTTCATCAATATCTTACAGTTTTCAGCGGACTGATCTTTCACCTCTTTGGTTAAATTTATTCCTAAATATTTTATCATTTTTGATGCTATTGTGAATGGAATAAATTTATTTACTTCTTTTTCAGAAAATTTATTTTTAGTTTATAGATTTTTGTATATTGATCACATATCTTGCAACTTTAATAAAAGTATTGATTAGTTCCAAGAATTTTTGTGGAGTTTTTAGGATTTTATATATATGATTGTCATTTTCAAACAGAGGCAATTTTACTTCTTCCTCTCTGATTCTGTTGCATTTTTAAATTTTTTCTTGCCTGATTTCTCTGGCTAGGATTTCCAGCACTATGATGAATAACAATGATGAGAGTTGTCACTCCTTTCTTGTTCCTGATCTTAGAGAAAAAGATTTAAACTTTTTACCTTTGAATATGACATTAGCTGTGGGCTTGTTGTATGGACTTTAATATGTTATGGTGCATTCCCTCAATAATCAGTTTGTTAAGAACTTTTATCATGAGTGGATGTTGAATTCTGTAAAATGATTTTTTCCACATTTATTGAGATGATCATGTGATTTTTGTATTTTATTCTGTTAATGTGATGTATCATATTTATTGATTTGCATATGTTGAACCATTCTTGCATCCCAGGATGAATCACACTTGATCAAGGTGTATATTTCATTTAATATGCTATTGAATTTAGTTTTCTAATATCTTCTTGAGAACTTTTTCTCTATATTCATCAGTATTAGCCTGTAGTTTTCTTTTCTTATAGTGTACATTTTGGGCTTTGTTATCAGGGTAAGGCTGGCCTCATAATATAAGTTTGGGAGTGATGCCTCCTCTTCAGTTTTGGAAGTATTTGAGAAAGACGATATTAATTCTTCTTTAGATATTTGTTAAAATTCACCAGTAAGTAAAACCATCTAGTCCTGGGTTTTTGTTTGTTGAGAATTCTTCTTTTTTTTAACTACTTATTCAATCACCTTACTTGCTACTGTGATAAGAAAGCACTTTTTGTACTGTAATTCAGTCAAGATTTTCTCTATTTAATGATAAGATTTATATAGATGGCTAGCATTGATTGAAGAAGGTGTAAGTAGATCTCTTTTATGATTAATTCATCTGAAATAAAGGAGTTAAAATAGAAAAGTCACTACTTTCAACAATCTAGGATAGTGCTGTCAATATAATTTTTATCAATAATAGAAATGCTCTATAGCGCTGTTGTCCAATATTTTAGTCACTAGCTATATTAAGCAACTGAAATATAGCTAATGTGACTATGTAACTAAAGTTTTGTTTATTTATTTTTAATTAATTTCAATAGACACATATTGGATAATGCACATAAAACCCTGGATATTAGTTGCCTAAAATTTTGTGGTGATTTATAGAATTTTGTTTATCAAGTGATATTTTATATAAAATAATTTTGCATTGGAAAGTGGGACTCTTGAAATTTAGCTACAATGGACCCCTATATATATATATAATGTTTTATTTTTATAAAGAATTAAATGGTGTTATCTGTCTTTTGAATTAATCACTAAAGATTGTGATTATTTCAGTTTTGTCATTAAAGAATGTGATGTAGATCTACTTAGAGGATTTTGTGTTAATTCTGATGCCATTTTTCTTTTATAAGTCACTTCTTTCTAGTACCCTCCCATTCCACCATCGTATGAATTCCCCTCTCCAATGTTGTTCAGAATTAACACCAATATAGTTTGCATTTCTCTCAGGTTATAGCCATGTTTCAAATGTATGATGAGGATGTGGCAAGCAAAACAGCAGCTTTCATTGTTCATTTGCATTCATTATACAAGAAATAGTGAAATAAGTTGCTGAATGTCTTTCCTGAATTAATTTAAAAATTTACTTAAGTCTTCAAGTGAAATCATAGTTTAAAAGGTAAAATGATTCACTTCAAATCATGCACCAAAAGTCATCAAGGCCAGAAAACATACTGCGCCTGCAAATTTCAAATCTATTGCTCCTTTTCTACTGTATCAAAATGATGAACATTTGGGCTTCCCTGGTGGCGCAATTGTTGGGAGTCCACCTGCTGATGCGGTTGATGCAGGTTCGTGCCCCAGTCCAGGAGGATCCCACGTGCCGTGGAGCGGCACGGCAGTGAGAGGCCCGCGTACCGCAAAAAAAAAAAAAAAAAAAAAAAGATGAACTTTTAATCATTTAACTATACTTGACTTGAGAAAAAGAAAAACAGAAAAAAAAAAACTAGGTTTCTGCTTCTTTTTACTTATCATGATTTTTTTCAGATATTCTTGGATGGAAACGTTCTAGGTTCATAACATTCAATACAATTTTTTGTGATTCTGTTATCCTTACGTAACAGTTATTTCTTGGTACCCAGTTTGAAAACACACACACAACTGAGAAGACCATAGGTACTCATCAATTTAAGAACTGTAAGAAATTATTTCTTAACCTCAACCCATACTAAAATTTTAGTTCCCCCATTCCACTCTGTTTCTTAGCAGAAAACATTACATTTAGCGAGCTCTCACACAAAGGGGACATATTTCTAGCCTCCTCTGGGATTCTTATTTCTGCATCTAAGCTAGATGGGAAGTAGACTCATTCTCCTACTTCCTGATGTTGTCATTTTTTTCTCACAATGAGTCTGTAGATATACTTATAGACATGAATTTTGGGCACTCTCATTACTCATATCATGAAGAGGATACCAAGTAAAGCAGACAAGTAAATTCTGCAAATAGCTAACATTTGCTTTTTTCTCTTTTGGTTTCCCCTTTGTTTCTTTTGTGTCCTTGGTTCCCATTGCCATGATATTGCTCCCAGACTTCTTGAATTCTGGGGGCTCAAAATAAATATGATCTTCTGAGTAATCCAATTTTCCCATTTCCTTCTACCTGTGCTGCCATTGCCACAGGCTACTCTTGCATTTGCTAGACAAAACAGCTGAAAGATTCAACCAGTTCAAAGCAAAAGAATAAGTCATAGAAATCTTGTAACATTGATAATATTTCCTGTACATTTTATGTTAATGTCCCAGTGGCTAATGCAATGGGAAATTCAATGTGTTTCCTGGAACATATAGCTATCAATCTTCAATTCAGAAACCTACCTCAAAGGTTCCTACTTGCTTGAATCCTTTTAAAAATTCTTCTGGATGAGAGATCCATGGATAAAAGTTCTGACATATCACCAGAACATTATCATAGTATTCATGTTTCATTACCTCTCCTTCTATATATTAGACAACTTCTAAATAGTTATGATTGGAATCATATTGTTCACTCCTGTGGAAGGGCAAGAAACTATAAATATTGACAGGTAAGATTTTGGCTTTGAGAACTGGTCTAGTGATAAAACACACACATGTACACACACAATAAAAACAAAGCATCATAAAATTGTCATTACTTTCTTCTTCATCCCAAAATGTATAGCCAATCCACCAAAAATTTTGTGAAAATTTTGGGAAATATTTAAGTTGCTCAACTCATTTCTCATCTATTTTATTAAGCCACTTTAGTTTAAATTGCTGTTATCATTGCCTCCATTTTTTTAATAGTTTCCTGCTGAGCTTCTTGCTCCACTTTTATCCCCTTTATTCAACGCTGGTGTTATTTACTATAATGTAGATATAAAGAGTGATCCAAATCCTCAATGACTTCTCATTTCTCTCAGAATAAGAACCAAAGTTTATTTACATCAGGACCTATAAGACCCTAAATGATCTGACACTCAGCTCACTCTCTGGTCTCATTTTTTTTTCTCTTTCTTATTCTGTAAGGTTAATAATGTTAACTGTACCTTACAAAATATTCTCAAGTGTATGTTTTTTCCTCTTTCCTGGGCAAACATACATAAAAAAATTATTAGTGAAATGGAGTCCAGCTTTCATCACTTTAGTTGATCTTAGAGCTATAACTGATACATGCCATTTGCCTCTTTACTACTCCCTGTTCTATAACCCCCTCAACTTCATCAAGTATCTCTGATGTTCTAGGAGGATTACTTGGTGAAGTAATATAAGCCCTCCTATTTGAGGGGTCTGAGCTGCTGGTCACAATGTTTTTCTCTGTCTGTGGTTGTTGAACCTATAATTTACTCTCAAAGCTTGTCATGGAAGGAACAAGAAATCCTCCAGTAAATTAGCCTGAGCATCAAACATAGTTTTTCTACCACCTACCCCACCCTGATGATCAGGATCAATTGCTCCTGCTAGGATGGTGACTCCTCTCCTTGCCTGCTGGCTTCTTGGCAGCCAAAGCATAACATTTAAAGGGACGCATTCTGTGTCACAGGTGGAATAGCCCCCTTATGAAAAGCAGGATCTCTATATGTGCAGAGAATACAGCTGCAGGGACAAGAAACATAAGTTCCCCAAGTGGATCACTGAAAAGATGGTAAGTAGGACACTCATATTTCCACAGTTTTTTTTCCGGATCCCAAATATGTTATGTTAAGGAAATAAAATTACATAGTGGTCATTGATTTTAGGGTGCATAGTAAGTCTTGGAGAATGGCACTCCATCAAAGAGCTGGCACACTAGCTGCAGACTCAAAAGATCATTTCATCACTTTTTGAGGCCAGAAGCCTCTGAGTGGTGTGGTATGTGATAGATTATACCATCGTTTGCCGACTATCCCACCTTCTTTGCTATAAATTGATTAGGCTAGACATAGGGATGCATCATCTTCACTGTTTTTCAAGGAAGTATTTTTTTTTCCCAGAGATGGGGAGTATTTTCAGTAGGCAGCTTTAAACTCTAAGTCCCTTTAAGGACAACCTCAGTTACAGAAAGCTTCATCCTCAAGGTCCTGCAATCCCAAAGACAGTACACATCTAGATCCTGATTTAGGCTGAGGAATAAAGGCTCAGTCACTTCTGCTCATAGTAGGACCACCCTTACTGTACCATTTTATCTCCAGAATTACACATAGGGTTGGAAAATGTTGTCACAGTTAGTTTTCTTTCTCTACCTATTTCTGCTTCCTTCCCCTCTATACACAACTTTGATCTAAAGGGTAATCCTTAGTAAACAACCTACACATCAATGCCTACCTTAGATTCTGCTGCCTAAAGAACCCAACCTATGATAGTTGATGACAGGAGTAGCACCCCTAATTTATTGCTTTAGTTTTATAATTTTAGATTTACAGAAGAGTTGCAAACATAGTACAGAATTTCTCATACATTATTCACCCAGTTTCCCCTAATGTAAACATAATTATGGCTCAATTATCAAATCTAAGAAATTAGCATTGCCATAATATTATTAATTAGATATAGACTTTAGTCAGATTTCCCCAGTTTTTTCATTGATGTCCTTTTCCAGTTACAAGTAATTAAGCACACCACATTGCATTTAGTTTCATGTCTCACTAGTCTTTATTCTTTGAGCTTTATCATTTTTTTTCTTGTCTTTCAAGACCTTAATATTTTGAAGAGTACTAGAAGGACCAATGATTCATTCTTACAGGAATAGATGTATAGTTGTGTGTGAGTTTTCTTTTCATGCACATAGGACCAGAACCAGTATGATTATTTGATGGCTTACCTGTTTGATCCACTGGATAAGATTATACATAATATATCACATCAGCATAGGGAGCCCACTTTACACAAAAAGAGGTATTGGAGTGTCCTATAACCATAGTATTCATTGGTCATATTACATTCTCCACAGCACAGAAAGTTAAATCAGCAGTTTGGAGGTGATATTTTATACAACTATTTTGCCATCCTGCAGAATGTAGTATATACCTTGAATCAAAGACTTGTGTAGTAGGCTAAACAATGTCCCTCAAAGATATCAGAACTTGATACTTAGAGTCAATAAATGCTACTTTATTTGTAAGAAATATTTTTGCCAATATGATTTAATAAAGGATTGTGCAATCAAGGAATTATCTTGAATTATCCAGGTGGGCCCTAAATGCCAACATAATTGTCCTTATAAGATGGAGATTAGACACACACACAGAGGAGAAAACAACAAGAAGACAGAGTATAGAGAGATTTGACGATGTTGGCCTTGGAGAATACATTGATGCACCCACAAGCCAAGGAATGCCTATAACCACCAGAATCTGGAAGAGACAAAGAATAGATTCTTCTATAAAACCTCCAGGGGGAGCACAGCCCTGCTTAAACCTTGATTTCAGCCTAATGAAGTTAATTTTAGACTTCTGGCCTCTGGAACTGTCAAAGAATAAATGCATACAGTTTTAAGCCACTAACATTTTGGTGATTTATTACAGCAGCCACAGGAAACTATTACAATTTGTATACGGTGCTATGTCTCCAAATGGATCCAAGAACCAAGGTTGGAAGCAGTAACTCACTTACTGTCAACACAATGACCTACTTGAGTAATTTATCTTCCTGTCCTTGAAGCTCTGCACTGTGCAAGATTAGAAGTCCTGGTTCCAAAATGTGAAACATTTCTGCCATAGAAAAAAAACAAAATTCCCATTGAATTAGAAGATATGGCTATGTGTACTTCTGTACTTCATCTTGACAGGAGATCATAATGAGGGTGTAGGGCTGTGTTACACAACAAAGAAAGGAGGGAGTATGGTTTGCACCCAGGTGTTCCACTCAAGCCCTTTGGTACTTCCTTGATCAGTTGTGATGGTGAATGGGCAAGTGCAGCAAACCCAGTATGGGAAAGGTATGATGACCAGAGGGCATATCTCAGGAATAATGACCTAGGTCACTCTACCAGGTAGCCCAGGCCACCAAAAACAGAAAGGTGAATCTAAAATGGTTAGGGGAGGAGGAACACAATAAACTTTGACTGGGACCCTGAGACCAGCTGCAGCAGAAGTGGTTATAGTTTTCCTACTTTTTTTTAAAGACTTCCCTAGGAAGTGATGCCCACATAAACTCTGGAGATGTTGTAACTTGAAAATATATGAAGAAATGGGTCCAAGTAGAGCAAAGGTGGACTGTTATATGCATATGGTGATATGCCATCCAGATACCCCTTTAGGAAGGAATGGACTTCAGATTCAGGGAGCACTGTCAGCAAATATCTTTTACCTGGCACAAACTTTAGGAATTGCCTCAGATGCAGAAAACGATGTTGTTTGAAGACATGCCTTTCCTAGGCTGGTCCACACTGAATGACTTTGTGGTATGAAGGTGCAACAGTTTCAACCTAACTTGTGATCATCTCATGATCCACTTTAGGTCACTAGCTCCGTGGAACATCAGCCAAAGCTCTGGTACAGATTTACATTGCAGCTTTACTTCTCTTTCTGCCAAGTATTGTTTTTTACTCCTTTTTCCACGAGTGTTGATTTCAAGAGTACCACCTATTAAAAACTTTATACCCTAACTTCCATCTCAGGACCTGCTTCAAAGAGAACTCAATCTGAAAGAGCATATTAGTATTGCCTTCCAGAGTTTTGGCTAGGAGTTTAAATCCTGGATGAAGGGAGAGTTCAACCATACTAAAAAATTCCCCCTATATATTCCTTGTTGTCTCTCTGTCTCCCACCTCAACTGCCTAAAATATGAGGTCCATGAGGACAAGGGTCAGTGCTGCCTGCCAGCATGGTACCTGTATATGGTAGATACTCAGTACATATTAAGTGAATTTTGTACATGTCACTTCAATAAATCTCTGGAAATGTGGATTCTAGTCATTAATGTGGCATTTTAAGAAGTTTAATGATAAAAAAGAAAGATCTAATAAGGCATAGTAGATTCTTTATTGAGATAACTTGTGTTTGGTTCACTGTATTTTTTTCTCTCTGTCACCCTTGTATTATAGTTGCAATTTAGCTGCTTGTGTGCACAAGGAAGTTCAGAAGTGGGAGGATATTGTTCAGACCGAGATCATGTTATTTTAGAATTAGATGTGGTTCACAAGACTAAAAGCTTCTTTGTTTGACACTCAGGTCCTAGTCTAACTAATTCTATAATTTTAAACAGAATGTTTCCCTAATCTACTTATTTCCCAGTCTTCATAACACAATAATCTGCATGCGTTGAAACAAAATTATTTTCGCTCATTTTACAACAGTGTATTTCTTTTTAGAAGAAATGTAAGGGGACATACTTAAACATTTTTTGCTACCACAAAGCAGATGTAACCATAGATGACACTACCTACAGAGGAATGATAATTAAATCACAGAGTAATAAATATCTGGTGAATTTTTATTTTGAAAGGATAAAAACATTTTTATGAACATTCAATCTTTGCACTTTTGAAGTTTCAAAGTATTTATATGTCCAGTGACTCATACACTTACATCTAATTAGAGACAGATGTGTCCTTTTTTTTTAACATCTTTATTTAGTATAATTGCTTTGCAATGTTGTGTTAGTTTCTGCTGTATAACAAAGGGAATCAGCTATACGTATACATATATCCCCATATCCCCTCCCTCTTATGTCTCCCTCCCAGCCTCCCTATCCCACCCCTCTAGGTAGTCACAAAGCACCTAGCTAATCTCCCTGTGCTATGCAGCTGCTTCCCACTAGCTATCTATTTTACATTTGGTAGTGTATATATGTCAATACCACTCTCTTCGTCCCAGCGTACCCTTCCCCCTCTCCGTGTCCTCAAGCCCATTCTCTACTTCTGTGTCTTTAGTCCTGCCCTGACCCTAGGTTCTTCAGAACCTTTTTTTTTTTCTTTTTAGATTCCACATATATGTGTGAGCATACGGTATTTGTTTATCTCTTTCTGACTTACTTCACTCGGTATGACAGACTCTAGGTCCATCCACCTCACTACAAATAACTGAATTTCGTTTCTTTTTATGGCTGAGTAATTTCCCATTGTGTATATGTGCCACATGTTCTTTATCCATTCATCTGTTGATGGACACTTAGGTTCCCTCCATGTCAGGGCTATTGTAAATAGTGCTGCAATGAATATTGTGGTGCATGACTCTTTTTCAGTTATGGTTTTCTCAGGGTATATGCCCAGGAGTGGGATTGCTGGGTTGTATGATAGTTCTAATTTTAGTTTTTAAGGAACTTCTGTACTTTTTTCCATAGTGGCTGTATCAATTTACATTCCCACCAACAGGGCAAGAGGGTTCCCTTTACTCCACACCTTCTCCAGCATTTATTGTTTGTAGATTTTTGATGATGGCCAATCTGACTGGTGTGAGGTGATACCTGATTTTAGTTTTGATTTGCATTTCTCTAATGATTAGTGATGTTGAGCAACCTGTCATGTGTTTGTTGGCAATTTGTATATCTACTTTGGAAAAATGTCTATTTAGGTCCTCTGCCCAATTTTGGATCTTTTTTTTTTTTTTTTTTATATTGAGCTGCTTGTATATTTTGGAGATTAATCATATGTCCGTTGTTTCATATGCAAATATTTTCTCCCATTCTGAGGGTTGTATTTTCTTCTTGTTTATGGTTTCCTTTGCTGGGCAAAATCTTTTAAGTTTCATTAGGTGCCAATTCTTCACTTTTATTTATTCTCATTAATCTAGGAGGTGGGTCAAAAACTATCTTGCTGGGATTTATGTCATAGTGTGTTCTGTGTATGCTTTCCTCTAAGAGTTTTATAGTGTCTGGCCTTACATTTAGGTCTTTAATCCATTTTGAGTTTATTTTTGTGTACAGTGTTAGGAAGTGTTCTAATTTCATTCTTTCTCATGTAGTGGTCAGTTTTCCCAGCACCACTTTATTGAAGAGGCTGTCTTTTCTCCATTGTATATTCTTGCCTCCTTTATCAAAGATAAGGTGACCATATGTGCATGGGTTTATCTCTGGGCTTTCTATCCTGTTCTATGAATCTATATTTCTGTTTTTGTGCCAGTACCATACTATCTTGATTACAGTAGCTTGTAGTATAGTCTGAAGTCAGGGAGTCTGATTCCTCCAGCTCCATTTTTCGTTCTCAAGATTGCTTTGGCTATTCAGGGTCCTTTGTGTTTCCATACAAATTATGACATTTTTTGTTTTAGCTCTGGAACAAAATTGTTTGTTTTGTTTTAGTTCAGTGAATAATGACATTGGTAGTTTGATAAAGTTTGCATTGAACCTGTAGATTGCTTTGGGTAGTATAGTCATTTTCACAATGTTGATTCTTCCAATCCAAGAACATGGTATATCTCTCCATCTGCTGGTATCGTCTTTAATTTCTTTCATCAGTGTCTTATAGTTTACTGCATACAGATCTTTTGTCTCCTTAGGTATGTTTATTCCTAGGTATTATATTCTTTTTGTTGCAATGGTAAATAGTAGTGTTTCCTTAATTTCTCTTTCAGATTTTTCATTATTAGTGTATAGGAATGCAAGAGATTTCTGTGCATTAATTTTGTATCATGCTACTTTACCAAATTAATTGATTAGCTCTAGTAGTTTTCTGGGAACATCTTTAGGGTTCTTTACGTATAGTATCATGTCATCTGCAAACAGTGACTGTTTTACTTCTTCTTTTCCAATTTGCATTCCTTTTTTTCTTTTTCTTCTCTGATTGCTGTGGCTAAAACTTCCAAAACTATCTTGAATAATAGTGGTGAGAGTGGACAACCTTGTATTGTTCCTGATCTTAGTGGAAATGGTTTCAGTTTTTCACCATTGAGAACGATGTTGGCTGTGGATTTATCATATATGACCTTTATTATGTTGAGGTAAGTTCCTTCTATGCATACTTTCTGGAGGATTTTTATCATAAATGGGTGTTGAATTTTGTCAGAAGCATTTTTTGCATCTATTTAATTGATCACATGGCTTTTATTCTTTATTTGTGAATGTGGTGTATCACATTGATTGATTTGCACATATTGAAGAATCCTTTCTTGCCTGGGATAAACCCCACTTGATCGTGGTGCATGATCCTTTTAATGTGTTGTTAGATTCTGTTTCCTAGTATATCGTTGAGGATTTTTGCATTTATGTTCATCAGTGATACTAGCCTGTAAGTTTCGATTTTTGTGACTTCTTTGTGTGGTTTTGGTGTCAGGGTGATGGTGGCCTCATAGAACGAGCTTGGGAGTGTTCCTCCCTCTGCTATATTTTGGAAGAGTTTGAGAAGGACAGATGTTAGCTCTTCTCTAAATGTTTGATAGAATTCACCTGTGAATCCATCTGGGCCTGGGCTTTTGTTTGTTGGAAGATTTTTAATCACAGTCTCAATTTTAGTGCTATGATTGGTCTGTTTATATTTCCTATTTCTTCCTGCTTCAGTCTCGGAAGGTTGTGCTTTTCTAAGAATTTGTCCATTTCTTCCAGGTTGTCCATTTTATTGGCATATATTTGTTTGTAGTAATAACTCATGATTTGTTGTATTTCTTCAGTGTCAGTTGTTACTTCTCCTTTTTCATTTCTAAGTCTATTGATTTGCATCTTTCTGCTTTTTTTCTTGATGAGGCTGGCTAATGGTTTATCAATGTTGTTTATCTTCTCAAAGAACCAGCTTTTAGTTTTACTGATCTTTGCTATTGTTTCCTTCATTTCTTTTTCATTTATTTCTGATCTAATCTTTAGGATTCTTTTCCTTCTGGTAACTTTGGGTTTTTTTGTTCTTCTTTCTCTAACTGTTATTTCATAAGGTTAGGTTGTTTATTTGAGATTTTTCTTGTTTCTTGAGGTAAGACTGTATTGCTATAAACTTCTCTCTTAGAACTGCTTTTGCTGAATCCCATAGGTTTTGGGTCCTCGTGCTTTCGTCATTTGTTTCTAGGTATTTTTTGATTTCCTCTTTGATTTCTTCAGTGATCTCTTGGTTATTTAGTAGTGTATTGTTTAGCCTCCATGTGTTTGTCTTTTTTACAGTTTTTTTCCTGTAACTCATATCTAACCTCCTAGTGTTGTGGTCAGAAAAGATACTTGATATGATTTCAATTTTCTTAAATTTACCAAGGCTTGATTTGTGACCCAAGATATGATCTATCTTGGAGAATGTTCCTTGAGCACCTGAGAAGATAGTGTGTTCTCTTGTTTTTGGATGGAATGTCCTATAAATAACAATTAAGTCCATCTTGTTTAATGTGTCATTTAAAGCTTGTGCTTCCTTATTTATTTTCATTTTGAATGATCTGGTCATTGGTGAAATTGAGGTGTTAAAGTTTCCTACTATGATTGTGTTACTGTTGATTTCCCCTTTTACGGTGGTTAGCATTTGCCTTATGTATTGATGTGCTCCTATGTTTGGTGCATAAATATTTACAATTGTTATATCTTCTTTTGGATTGATCCCTTGATCATTATGTAGTGTCCTTCTTTTCTCTTGTAAAACTCTTTATTTTAAAGTCTACTTTGTCTGATATGAGAATTGCTACTCCAGCTTTCTTTTGATTTCCATTTGCATGGAATATCTTTTTCCATCCCCTCACTTTCAGTCTGTCTGTGTCCCTAGATCTCAGTGGGTTTCTTGTAGACAGCATCTATATGGGTCTTGTTTGTGTATCCATTCAGCCAGTCTATGTCTTTTGTTTGGAGAATTTAATCCATTTACATTTAAGGTAATTATCACTATGTATGTTGCTATTACCATTTTCTTAATTGTTTTGAGTTTGTTCTTGTAAGTCTTTTCTTTCACTTGTGTTTCCTTACTAAATAAGTTCCTTTAGCATTTTTTTTAAGCTGGTTTGGTGGTGCTCAATTCTCTTAGCTTATGCTTCTCTGTAAGGTTTTAATTTTTCCATCAAGTCTGAATGAGATCCTTACTGGGTAGAACAATCTTGGTTGTAGATTTTTCCCTTTCATCCCTTTAAATATGTCCTGCCACTCCCTTCTGGCTTGCAGAGTTTCTGCTGAAAGATCAGCTGTTAATCTTATGGGGGTCCCCTTGTAGGTTATTTGTTGCTTTTCCCTTGCTGCTTTTAATATTTTTTCTTTGTTTCTAATTTTTAATAGTTTGATTAATATGTGTCAGCATTTTTCTCCTTGGATATTTCTTGTATGGGTCTCTCTGCACTTCCTGGAATTGATTGACTATTTCCTTTCCTATTTTTTGGAAGTTTTCAACTCTAGTCTCTTCAAATATATTCCTAGTCCATTTCTTTTCCTCTTCTTCTGGGATCCCTATAAATCTAATGTTGGTGTGTTTAATGTAGTCCCAGAGGTCTCTGAGAATGTCTTCAATTCTTTTCATTGTTTTTTTTTTCTTTATTCTGTTCTGCAGTAGTTATTTCCACTATTTTATCTTCCAGGTCACTTATCCGTTCTTCTGCCTCATTTATTCTGCTATTGATCCCTTCTAGAGTCGTTTTGATTTCATTTATTCTGTTGTTCATCATTGTTTGTTTGCTCTTTAGTTCTTCTAGGTCTTTGTTAAATGCTTCTGTATTTTCTCCATTCTATTTCCAAGATGTTGGATCATCTTTACTATCATTACTCTGAATTGTTTTCAGGTAGACTGCTTATTTCCTCTTTGTTTGTTTGGTCTGGTGGGTTTTTACCTTGCTCCTTCGTCTGCTGTATATTTTTCGGTCTTCTTATATTGCTTAACTTACTGTGTTTGGGGTCTCCTTTTCAGAAGCTGCACATTCATAGTTCCTTTTTTTTTTTTTTTTTTTTTTTTAATTTTTCTGCCCTCAGTGGGTTTGTAGGCTTCCTGGTGGAGGGGACTGGTGTCTCTGTTGTAGTGGCCGAGGTTGGATCTTTTCTTTCTGCTGGGCAAGACTACATCTGGTGGTGTGTTTTGGGGTGTCTGTGAACTTTATGATTTTAGGCAACCTCTCTTCTAATGGGTGGGGTTGTGTTCTTATCTATCTAGTTGTTTGGCCTGGGGTGTCCAGCACTGGAGCTTGCTGATCATTGAGTGGAGCTGGGTCTTAGCATTGAGATGGAGATCTCTGGGAGAGCTCTTGACAATTGATATTACCATGGGCCAGGAGGTCTCTGGTGGACCAGTGTCCTGAACTCAGTTCTCCCACCTCAGAGGCTCAGGCTTGACACCTAGCCAGAGCGCCAAGACCCTGTCAGCTATACCGCACAGAAGAAAATGGAGAAAAAAAGAAAGAAAGAAAATAATGTAAAATAAAATGAAGTTATTAAAATAGAAAATTTAAAAAATATTATGAAAATAAGAGTAATTTAAAAAAAAAGAAGAGAACAACAAAACTAATAAACAAATCCACCAATGATAACAAGTGCTAAAAACTATACAAAAAAACCCAGACAGACAGAACCCTAGGGCAAATGGTAAAAGCAAACCTACACAGACAAAATCACACAAAGAAGCATACGCATACATACTCATAAACAGAGATAAAGCAAAAAATATATATATATGTATATATATACATATATATATACATATACATATATATGTATGTGTATACATATATATGTATATATATAAAGAAGAGAGAAACCAAATCAATAAACAAATCTACCAATGACAATAAGCTCTAAATACTAAGCTAAGGTAAATGTAAAACTAAAAAGTAATTAGACACAGAAAACAAACCCCAAGTCTACAGTTGCTCCCAAAGTCCACAGCCTCAGTTTTGGATGATTTGTTGTCTATTCAGGTATTCCACAGATGCAAGTTACAACAAGCTGATTGTGGAGATTTAATTCACTGCTCCTGGGGCTTCATGAATAATTTCCCTTTCTCTTCTTTGTTCACACAGCTCCTGGGGTTCGGCTTTGGATTTGGCCCTGCCTCTGCTTGTAGGTCACCTTCTGGGGTCTGTTCTTCACCCAGACAAGAGCGGGTTAAAGGAGTGGCTGATTCGGGTGCTCTGGCTCACTCAGGGCAGGGAGAGGAAGGAGCGGCAGCAGAGGCCAGCATGACGTTGCAACAGCCTGGCGCACGCCATGTGTTCTCCCAGGGATCACGTGACACTGGCAGTGGCAAGCTACACAGGCTCCTGAGAGGGGAGATGTGGATAGTGACCTGTGCTAGCACACAGGACTCTTGGTGGCTGTAGCAGCAGTGTTAACATTTCATGCCCATCTCTGGTGTCTGCGCTGATAGCCGCGGCTGGTGCTGTTCTCTGGACTTCATTTAGGCAGTGCTCTGAATCCCCTCACCTCATACACCCCAAAACAATGGTCTCTTGCCTCTTAGGCAGATCCAAACATTTTTCTGGACTCCCTCCTGTCTAGCTGTGGCTCACTAGCCCCCTTCAGGCTGTGTTTACGCAGCCAACCCCAGTCCTCTCCCTGGGATCTGACCTCCAAAGTCTGAGCCTCAGCTCCCAGCCCCCACCCATCCTGACGGGTGAGCAGACAAGCCTGTCAGGTGAGTTGGCACTGATCCTCTGTGTGGGAATCTCTCTGCTTTGCCCTCTGCACCCTTGTTGCTCTGCTCTCCTCCATGGCTCTGAAGCTTCACAACCACCCACCATCCGTCTCTACTAATGAAGGGTCTTCCTAGTGTGTGGAAATTTTTTCTCCTTCACAGCTCCCTCCCAGGGGTGCAGGTCCTGTCCCTATTCTTTTGTCTCTGTTTTCTCTTTTTTTATTTTGTTCTACCCAGGTACATGGGGAGTTTCTTGCCTTTTGGGAAGTCTGAGGTCTTCTGCCAGCCTTCAGTAGGTGTTCTGTAGGAGTTATTCTACATTTAGATGTATTTCTGGTGTATTTGTGGGGAGGAAGGTGATTTCCACGTCTTACTCCTCCACCATCTTGAAGGTCCCTCCTATTTATATTTTTGTGGTGAGAACATTTGATATCTACTCTCTTAGCAAATTTCAAATACATAATATATTATTATTAACTACAGTCACCATGATGTAGTTAGGTTTACATTAGGTTTCCAGAATTCTATAATTTCCCTTTAAATCTCAATTATGTCTTCACTTTTCTGCTGAAATCCCCTATCTGTATGCATGTTAAAATTATGTTTACCTTTATTTTATTTCTTGAATTTTAAACATACATAATTGTTGCTTTAAAGGTTATACTGCTTAGTACAGCATAATCTTGTTTCTTTATATGATTTGTAAATTTGAATAGTGGATATTGTAAATAATATGTCATATAGATTCTCAATTGTGTTATTGTCCTTGATTAGTGTTTTTACTTATCTTTACCCATGTACAGTAAAAGATTAACTTTGTCCAAAGAGAGGGTTTTCCTTTGCCTTCAGCTCCTAGGAGGTAACTTCTAAGTTCTTAGAATTGTCCTGCCTGATAAAAATCTGTCAACTTGATCTCTGGAGGGGCTGCAGAGTAAAATCAGTCATGTGGCATGCCCTAGCCCAACAAAAGTGCTGACTACCAATGTTTGGATGAGTTCCCCTCATTGGCAACATCCTATACATTTTGTCAAACATAATTCGCAGGAGAAATAGACACTGTCTGCATGACTCCCTTGGGAGAGGACAGTTGGAAGCTCTGTGCCTTTTTGTCTTTTGGATCCTCATCTATGTGTTTCCCTCTGTTGATTAATCTGTATCTTTTGATTATGATTGCTTTTCTGAGATCTGTGAGTCCATCTAGTGAATTATGGAACCTGAAAGTTATACTGAAGATACCCAAACTTATAATTGGTGTCAACAATGAGAGTTGGTCTTGAGAACTCCTAAATTTGAAAACAGGATAACTTTTGGCTGATTACTATGAATGTATGAAAGCTCTGTTTCAAGCTATCTTTAAAGGATGCTCTGTGAAAAGCCCAAGGCATTTCCCAATCCTTTATAATTCATCAAACTTCCCAATGATTTTTCCTGCAGTGTATTTTGTTGGGACTTAATTTGGACTTTGTTAGCACAGATGTAGAATATGTCTTATATAGGACATTTATTCTTATCAGAAATGTAATAAACTCCGGCATTAAGTAAATTTGAGATGCCAGAATTTCCTCCCTTTAACTTAGAATACAATATCATATAGAATAGAAGTGGGCAAATATTTTGTAAAAGACATTGTCTTCACCGAGATACTGTAATACATCGCATTAAAGAGATCATTATCATCATTAAAATGTTCTGTAGTGTCTGTTTCTGGACTTCATCAACAATTGTAGAAGGTACTGCAAGATCCTGATTTTAATGGAAATGATGTCCCAGAGTGGCAAAAGTTAGATCATAGCTCTCAAACACCAGAAGCAAGGTATACATAGTAACTATACTGCATAGTAGAACTGGAGTGATGACCATAGTTATGTGACCCGTGGAATGTTTGGTAATGGTAATGGTATTCCTATGTTTGAAATAAAGAGTTAGCCATCTAAATTCTTGATCTGAGATCAAGTTTAAAAAAATTTTCTAGGCCATAGTAATAGATCATTCACCTATTCTAATGTAGGTCATGGAATTTAATCCATTTTCTAAGACTAAGACTATCTTTAGGTTCACAGACCATTAATAAAGAGGAGGCAGGTGTTCCTAAAGGAGATTCCTAAAACATGTTAATAAACACTTTACATAAATATTCTCCTAGACTTCTAAACAGTGAACTGTAGCAACTTGTTGCAAGATTTTCATTAAGGGCAAAGGAATAACATGTAATTCTCAGAGATTATAATTGAGGTCTATTAGTGTGGGGGGTTATAGCCATCAATGATAAGTAGAGTTTTACCCAGCCCCACTGATAATCAGCTCAGTTGGTTTTTAAATATATCCTCTGATTATTACTTTAGGGCTTGGATTCATATGGTCATCTAATACTCAACAAATTGTGGAATACCCATATTCTTTCCTTATTTATGAATTGAGGGATATTAAGTTAGAATTGACCAAGTTGAAGAATGTAGAGTTGAAGTTTATGGAACTAATCTCTATCAAAAATAACAAATAAAATGTGATACTACATACCTGGAGAAACACAAGTATTAATACCACTACAAGGTACTTAAAATATGGGAAAGTGGTGGTTTTTACTGCCTCCATGTGACTCTATTATTTTCCTTGTGTAGAAGACAGATGACTCTTGAAGTTTACTATTTATTTATTCATTTATTTCCAGTCTTGAGATGTAATTGATATACTGCACTGCATAAATATATATTGTACAGCATAATGACTTGACTTACATATACTGTGAAACGATTACCACAGTAAGTTTGTTAACAAGTATTATATACCCACACAAAAAAGAAAAAAAAATGTTTTTTTCCTTGTGATGAAATCTCTTAGGATTGATTTTTAAACAATTTTAAAATATACCATATAGCAGTTTTAGCTACAATCACCATGTTGTAGATTACATCCCAGTATTTGTCTTAGAACTGGAAGTTTGCATCTTTTGACCACCTCCTCCAATTCCCCTGCCACCTACCTCCTGACTCTCTAATAACCACAGATCTGATCTAGATGTCTATTAATTTGGTTTTTGTGTGGTTGTTGTTTATTTTTTTTTTTTAGATTCTACATATAAGTAGCTTATACAGTATTTGTCTTTCTCTGTCTGACTTATTTCACTAGCATCAGACCCTCGAAGTCTATCCATGTTGTTGCAATGACAGGATTTTCTTCTTTTTGTAATGGCTGTGTGTATATATATATATATATATATATATATATATATATATATATATATTACAACTTCTTTATCCATATATCCATTGATGGACACTTAGGTTGTTACCAAGTCTTGGCTATTTTAAACAGTGCTGCTTAAATATGTAAGTTCAGATAACTATTTGACACAGTGTTTTTGTTTCCTTCAAATATACCCAGAAGTGAAATTGCTGCATTATATGGTACTTTCATTTTACATTTTTGAGAAATCTCTATACTATTTTCCAGTGGTTGTACCAATTTACAGTCCTACCAACAATGTAAAAGGGTTTCCATTTCTTCCACATCTTCACTAACACTGGGTATTTCTTGTATTTTTGATGACACCATTCAACCAGATGTGAGGTGATGTCTCATTTGTACTTCCCTGATGATTAGTAATGTTGAACACGTTTTCATGTACCTATTGACAATTTGCATATTTTCTTTGAAAAACATGTCTACAAGCATACCTTGTTTTATTGCACTTTGCTTTACTATGTTTCACAGATATTGTGTTTTTTTTTACAAAATGAAGGTTTGGGGCAACCCTGCATCCAGCAAGTTAATCAGCACAATTTTCCCAACAGCATTTACTCGCTTCCTGTCTCTGTGTCACATTTTGGTAATTCTTGCAATATTTTAAACTTTTTCATTATTATATTTGTTATGGTGATCTGTCATCAGTGATCTTTTTTTTTAATAAATTTATTTATTTTATTTTGGGCTGCTTTGGGTCTTTGTTGCTGTGTGCAGGCTTTCTCTAGTTGCAGTGAGTGGGGGCTACTATTTGTTGCAGTGTGGGGGCTTCTCATTGAGGTGGCTTATTTTATTGCGGAGCCTGTGCTCTAGGTGCACAGGCTTCAGTAGTTGTGGCTTGCAGGTGTTAGAGCATAGGGTTAGTAGTTGTGGCATATGGGCTTAGTTGCTTTGCAGCATGTGGGATCTTCCTGGACCAGGGCTAGAACCCATGTCCCCTCCATTGGCAGGTGGATTCTCAACCACTGAGCCACCAGGGAAGCCTTGTGACCAGTGATCTTTGATGTTACTATTGCAAAAAGACTATGACTTGCTGGAGGTTTAGATGATCATTAACATTCTTTAAGAATAGATTTCTTTTTAATTAAGGTGTGTACATTGATTTTTAGACATAATGCTATTGTGCACCCAATGGACAACCGTGTAGTGTAAACATAACTTTTATATGTACTGGAAAACCAACAAACAAAAATTCCTGTGACCTGCTTTATTGTGATATTCACTTACAGCAGTATTCTGGAACAAAACCTGCAATATTGTGGAAGTATGCCTGTATTCAGTTCCTCTGCCTATTTTTTAATCAGATTTTGTTTGTTTCTTCGTTTGTTTTTTGCTGTTGAGTTGTATGAGTTCTTTATGTATTTTGCATATCAACCCCTTATCAGATATATAACCTGCAAATATTTTCTGTCATTTGGTAGGTTGCTTTTTCATTTTGTTAATGGTTTCCTTTGCCTTGCAGAAGTTTTTTAGTTTGATGGAGTCCCACTTTTTTTTAAATTTTTCTGCTTTTGCCTTAGGTGTCATATCTGAAAAATCATTGCTAAGATGTATGTAGAAGAGCTTTTCTCCTATGTTTTCTTATAGCTTTTTGTTTTCTTTTGATTTCCATCTTATATTTAAGTCTTAAATCCATTTTCAGTTAATTTTTGTGAGTGGTGTAAGAGGGGTGTCTAGTTTCATTCTTTTACATGTGAATATTCAATATTCTCCAGCATCATTTATTGAAGAGACATCTTTTCTCCATTAAGTGTTGCTGACTCCCTTGTTAAATATCGGTTGATCATATATGCAGGGGTTTATTTCTGGGCTCTTGATTCTGTTTCATTTGTCTATCTGTTAGTTTCTATGCCAATACCATACTGTTTTGATTACTATAGCTTTCTAGTATGGCTTGAAATTAGTAAGTTCAATACCTTCAGCTTTGTTCTTCTTTCTCAGCAATGTTTTGGCTACTTAGAGGTCTTTTGTTCTTCCATATAAATTTTATGATTTTTTCTACTTCTGTAAAACATGCTATTGGAAACTTGGGAGAGATTGCATTGACTCGAAAGGTGGCTTTGGTTAGTATAGACATTTTAATAATATTAATTCTTCTAGTACATGAACACCAAATACCTTTCTATCTATGTCTTCTTTCATTTCTTTCATCAATGTCTTATAGTTTTCAGAGTATAGCTATTTCACCTCCTTGGTTAAATTTATTCTCAAGTATTTTATTGTGTTTGATGCTTTAGTAAATGAGATCATTTTCTTTATTTCTTTTATAATTTTTCATTAGTGTTTATAAAGACTACTGGTTTTTGTGTGGAAATTTAATCTTGATGTTTTACTAAATTTGTTGATTAGATCTAACAATTTTTTGGTGAAGTCTTTAAGATTTTCTAAATATGAAAGCATGTCATCTGCAAGTAGAGAAAATTTTACTTCTTTCTTTCCAATTCCATTACCTTTTATTTTTTATTTTTCTTGCTTGATTGCTCTGGATAGGACTTCCAGTACTATGTTAAACAGGAGTGGTGAGAGTGGGTGCGATTGTCTTGTAATATTATGTATCCAATAACAGATCACGTAGTTACGGTTATTTTTACTACATTAGTTTAACTTTTAAACTACAGCCTTAAGTGAATTTCACACCACTATTATATTACAGAATCTAACTTTGATTATATATTTACTGTTTCCTGGGAGTCTTATGTACTCTCTTATGTTTTTATGATGTTAATTAGTGTCCTTTATTTCCACTCAAAGAAATTCTTTAACATTTCTTGTAAGACAGGTTTAGTGGTGATGGGCTCCTTCTGTTTTCTTTGTACAGGAAAGTATTTCTCCTTCATTTCTGATCAACAGATTTGCCTGGTATAGAATTCTTGGTTGATAGTTTTATCTTCAGAATTTTGAATGTATTATTCCATTCTTTCCTGACCTGAAAAGTTTCTTTTGAGATTTACACCAATAGTCATATGGGGGTTCCCTTATATGTAATTTCTCTCTTGTCTCTTGCTGCTTTGAAACTTCTTTTTCTGATTTGACTTTTTTTTTTTTTTTTCCGTACACAGGCCTCTCATTGTTGTGGCCTCTCCCATTGTGGAGCACAGGCTCCGGACGCGCAGGCTCAGCGGCCATGGCTCACGGGCCCAGTCGCTCCACAGCATGTGGGATCTTCCCAGACCAGGGCACGAACCCGTGTCCCCTGCATCGGCAGGTGGACTCAACCACTGCACCACCAGGGAAGCCCTGATTTTAATTTTGACAATGTAATTTTAATGTGTCTTGGTGTAGTCCTCTTTTTGTTCAACCAATTTTGGATCCTTTGGGCCACATAGATCTGGGTGTCTATTTCTCTCCCCAAGTTTTGGGAAATTTTAGCCATTATTGCCTTAAATAGAGTCTTCCTTTACTCTTTTTCTTCTTTGGGAATTCCCATATTGAGGATAATGTTTCCTGTGACTGTGTTCCATAAGTTTTGTAGGCTTTCTTCACTCTTTTTCTTTTTGCTTTTCTGACTATATTCTTTCAAATGTCCTTTCTTTTAGGTCACTGAATCTTCTGCATGGTTGAGTCTGCTTTAGAAGCAATCTGTTGAATTCTTCAATTCAGCACTATATTTTTCAGCCTTAATTTTTATGGTTTCTATTCCTTTGTTGAACTTCTCATCTTGTTCATGCATTGTTTTTCTAATTTTATTCAGTTGTCTTACTGTGTGTTTTTGCAATTCAGTAAACTTCTTTAAAAGGATTATTCTCAATTCTTTGTGTGACAGTTCATAGATCTCCATTTTGTTAGGGTTATTTGTTGGAGCTTTATTAGTTTCCTTTGGTGGTGTCATATTTACTTGATTTTTCATGATAGTTGATTCCTTATGTTTGTATCTGTGTGTTTGAGAATGTGGGCTCCTTTTTCAGGCATTGTCAGTTCATTTTGGCAAAGACAGTTCATCACCAGTCTGCTTGGCTTGTTCTGGACATGTAAGCTGGTAACATATTTGTTGAGTGTAATTTGTTACCAGGGTCTATTTTGGGCAGTGGACTTGCCCATTTTTTAAGATTAGGTGATGCCACAGGCTGAGACTTGTTAAATAGGATATTTGGTTTTGTACTCTACCCAAGTGAGGCTGTAGAAGGGGTTCCATGGTTGTCTGAACTCTCTGGTCAGACTTCCTAAGGTGGTCAGTACTTGTTACTGTACTCAGGAGTATAGTATGAATTATTTCCCTTCCTTGGTGAGGCAGCAGGATGGGTCTCAAGGGCTGTGTTGCTCATTGTTTGGGGATCTGAATCAAGCTAGACTGTGCATTCAATATCTTGGCCACATGGGATCACTGCTTTTTCTCTGTGGATGGGAAAAGCTCTGTGCTGTGCTCTCTGTTCAAGTGTCACTGCGTGCAAAGCTATAGGATGGGCTACACTTAAGTTCCCTAGTTGAATGGGCTGAAAGCTGTACTCATCAGTGAGTAGGACTATGAATTAGTTTTCCTACTCAGGCAGAGCCCTATGTAGGCTCAAAGGCTGGCAATGCTCTTATTTGGGGGTCACTTGAAACAGAATAATGCACCAAGTTCCCTGGCCTGACAGACCACTGTCCTAGCTCTGCAAAAGACTGGGTTTTACACAGAAATGCCACATAATCAGAGTTGCAGCATGGGTGACATAGATTTCTGGGCGCTCTAGTTAGGCTTGCTGGTCAGGTCAGGCTAGAGGATGTATTCAGTTTTGGATAGTGCTATGAATTACTTCCTCTACCCAGTTGGGGCTCAGAACATGCCCCAGGGCTATCAAGCTTCTTTGTTTAGGAATCAAATCAGATAGACATTCACACTTAGCTCCCTGGACAGAAGGAGCCACCATCCTTGCTCTGCAGACACAGAGCTGTTGGTTGGCTTCTCTGCTCAGGTGCTTCTGTAATTGGGGCTGCAGAGTGGGCTACTAAGATTCCTGGGATCTCTGGTTATGTTTTCCGATTAGCAGGGTTAAAGGTTATGTTAGTCAGTGGACAGGGTTACAGATTAGATTTCCTGCTGGGAGGTAAGGGGACCTGTAGATCAGACTCCAAGGCTGACAAGACTCTTATTGGAGGAACTAATCGTGCAGACCTGTGTACCAAACTCTCTGGTCAAACAGGTTTGTCAGCTTTTCTCTGCAGATAGATGGAACTGCTGGCTGGACTCTCTGCTTGAGTGCTGCTGGACCAAGCCATTGCCAGGTACTCAGGCCAGGCTTTCTGGTCAGGCAGGACCAGGAGCTACATTCAGCAGTGGGTGGGAATATGAACTAGCTCCCCTGCTTGAGCAGAGCAGGGAATTGGCTCCAAGCCTGGTAAGGCCTTTTGTGGTCTTGATTCTAACTGATCCACACTCCACGTTTATTGACCAAATGGTGTCACTGGTTTTCTTCTGCAGATGATCAGTTCTGCCTACTGGACTATGCTTATGCATTGCTGAGTAACATAGCTTTCAAGAATTCTGACAAACCTTTCTGGTTGATCATGGCCAGGAATAACATTCAGCAATAGGCAGGACTATGACTCAGTTCCCCTGCCTGGCCTGGGGAAAACACAGGGTCCAGGGTCAGCAAGGCTCTTTACGTGTGGTCCAAAATTGGGCAGACCTGGTCAGACTGTGTCAACTGCTGTTACCTGATCAGACTGTGTCAACTTCCTGGCTCTGCAGATGAGTAAAGCCGCTAATTGGAAATAATACTTGGGCACTGCAGTAAGGACTCAGTCTGTCTGGATCTGAGCACTGGTTGCTACAAGTCCCTCCATACTTCTCCACCACAATCAGATGTCCAGTGGGGCCAAGCTCCTCAGATTTCTCTATGATCCCCATGAGGCAAGATGAGAGTGGGGACTCCCAAGAAGCATCCGACAATGCTGGGAGAGCTAGATATCCACCTAGGTTCTATTCCCACTGATGGAACCATAAGTTGAGGAGAACTCTTAGTGTGGTGTTGCACTGGCCTGGGTGGGGAGCGATGCAACATATACCCCCTCCTCTTATCCTTTAATGCCATCTGTTATGGTCTCTGTGGTGCAAGAGGGTGCTTCTGCCTCACCTTTGTGTTCTAGGAATTTCTCAGTGGTGTCTTGTCCATGAAAGTTGTTATTCTTCTTGTAAGGGACAGTGAGATTGGGAGTAACCTTTGTTACTGTCTCAGTGATGCCACTCTCCCAAAGTATAATTTTAATTATAATCAGTCATTGACTTTTTTTGTAACTGCAATTTTAGGTTTTTTGTTTGTTTGTTTGTTTTTTAATTTGTTTTGTTTTTTACCAAGGCATATAAGCAAAGGCTCTAAAAAATATGATGCAGCTATTGTTGTGACACATTATTGTATTAATTTATGCTAATTAATAAAAATACCATAAACTATTTACCTTTTCCTTGTATGTACTGAAATACATGTTCCTAGAATCTGTATCTACTATAAAGTTCTTTGTCATAATCTCATACATTGAAATCTTCTGATAAGACATCATTCAAGGCTCAGTGTGTTTATGACATCAGCTAACTTGAATCTATTGAGAATTAACTACCATGAATACTCCAGGTAAATTGGTATGATATAATGACCCCAGAAAGTAGCTAATATACCTGATATAATATCAGGGACTTGTCATCTTGGTTATAAGGTTTCTAAGCTGTAGTATTTGGAGCTGAAATATTTATCAAAAGTAACAATAGAATGACAACAACAAAATGATAGATTAGACACTTCAAGATTCTGTCCCTACAACAAAGCATCAAAAAACAAGCAGAAACTTCCAGGACCAAACTTGTCATAACTCTGGAAAATAATCAAAGCTTTAATCAAGAAAATGCTGAATCACAAAAAGGTAATTTAAAAATGGCAGAAACACCTTTGCAGCATTTTTACTTGCACTTGCCCCACACCCTCTCTGGCTTGGAGGCAATCTTTATGATGGAAGCTAATGTTCCCAATGTAGAACCATGATCCCTGGTTCTGGAGGAGGAGACCTGACCTTATTTGTGGAATATTGTGTTTCTCTCTTCTAACCTTTGGAGGATACATGAAGAAGTATTTTGAAGTACTCATATCTTTTGTCCCTAATTTAGAACTGTTTCAGGCCATAAAAGTGATAGGCATTGCTTGAAAACACTGTAAGGCAAATGAAAAAATAGCAGTCACACAGAGTTTATATATATATAAACTCTTATATATATATATATGGTTGACATACAATAGACCAGTGGTCTGCAAACTTTTTGGCACCAGGGACCCGTTTCATGGAAGACAATTTTTCCATGTACTAGGGTAGGAATGTTTTTGGAATGATTCAAGCACATTACATTTATTTTGAACTTTATTTCTATTATTATTACATAGTGATATATAATGAAATAATTGTACAACTCACTGTAATGTGGGAGTTACTGAATCAGTGGGAGCCCTGAGCTTGTTTTCACTTGCCACACACTGGTAAGGTTTTGATGAGTCTGAAGCAATTGATTTATTATGGTCTCTGTGCAATCAAACCTCTCTGCTAATGATAATCTATATTTGCAGCTGCTCCCCAGCACTAGTATCACTGCCTCAACTACACCTCAGATCATCAGGCATTAGATCCTCATAAGGAGCGCACAACCTAGATCACTCACATGTGCAGTTCACAGTAGGGTTTGTGCTCCTATGAGAATCTAATGCCCTGCTAATCTGACAAGATGTGGAGCTCAGGAGGTAATGAGAGTGATGGGGAGTGGCTGTAAATACAGATGAAGCTTTGCTCGCTTGCCCGTCACTCACTCCTGCTGTGTGACCCATTTCCTAACAGGACATGGACCAGTACCAGTCTGTACCTGGGGGTTGGGAACCCCTGAAATAGAAAACCTAAATCCAGGGAAGAAAAGCTGAAGAGAGTTTCTTTGAGAAATTCAGATATTCAAAAGTGCCCATGTATAATGGGGAATTTAGAATATCACTCATATACCCAGGGCAGGACACATACTCAGAAAAACCCCAGGAAGACCCAAAATTTTCACCTTTGGCTGATCTCCAGATTCAGCGCAAACAGGAGCAAGTCTATCAGAGTTGTAAATAGACTGAATAAATATTGGAACACCCAACCACAGAACGAATCCTAAAAGACTGGGTTCTTTTTTTTTTTTTTTCATCTTTTGGAAAATAAGGAAATTTGTAAAATCCTAGCTGAACATAAGCTAAAGAACAGAAAATTCAGTGACTCACATGACAAAGAATATAGTCTGTTCAAAAATAGGTTAGAAAAATTACTAAGCAAGTGGATTATAGCTTTTAGCATTCAAAAAATATCAAACCCTGGGGAAGGGGGAGAATCTGGTTTCCAGATTTAACACATTATAATATTCAAATGTCCAGTTTTCAAAAACAACCAACAAATAAATACCACATGTCATATAATGAAAGAGGAAAGTATGTCCTATTCAAAGGAAGAAAATAATTGACAGAAACTCTCCCTGAGGAAATCCAGACATTGCATTTACTAAATATTTTAAAACAACTGTCTTACATATGCTGAAAGAACTAAAGGAAACCATTGATAAAGAACTAAAGGAAATCAGGAAAATGATGTATGAACAGAAGGGCAATAAAAAATATATAGATATTAAAAGGAAAAAAAAACAGAAATTCTAAAGTTCTAAAGTATAGTAACTGGAATGAAAAACTCTCCAATGGGGTACAATAGTAGATTTAAGCAGGCAGAATAAAGAATCAGCAAAACTTGAATATAGGAAAATTGAAATTACCAAGCCTGAGGAGAAGAAAAAAATGAAGAAAAAAGTGAACAGAGCCTGAGGTTCCTGTATAGTAGCTTACTTTCAAGTAAACCAACATACATATTATGGGAATCACAGAAGAATAAAAAGAGAAAAGGATAGAAAGATATTTGAATAAATAATAAATGAAAACCTGCCAAATTTGATGAAAGACATGAAGATATACATCCAAGAACCTCAACAAATTCCAGCAGGAAAAACTCATAGAGCCCAATATGGTAACATATTATAATCAAACTGTTGAAAGATGAAGAAAAGGCGACAATTTTGAAAGTAGCAAGAGAGAAGCAACTCATCATATATAAATGATCTTCAAGAAGATTAACAGCTGATATCACATCAAAAACCATGGAGGTCAAAAGGCAAAGGGATGACATATTTAAGTGTTGAAAGAAAAAAATAGCAATCAACCTAGAATACTAAATCAAGCAAAAGTCTTTCAAAAATGAGGGAGAGGGCTTCCCTGGTGGCGCAGTGGTTGACAGTCCACCTGCCAATGCAGGGGACATGGGTTCTTGCCCTGGTCAGGGAAGATCCCACATACCCCAGAGTGGCTAGGCCTGTGAGCCATGGCCACTGAGCTTGCGCGTCCAGAACCTGTGCTCCACAACACGGGAGACCACAACAGTGAGAGGCCCGCGTACCACGAAAAAAAAGTAAAAAATAAAATAAGGGAGAAATTAACACATTTCCAGATGAGCAAAAGGTGAACTATTTCATTACCACTAGACCTGTCCAACAAGAAATGCTAAAGGAGTCCTTCTGGTTGACTTAACTCAAAACCATATGAAAAAAAATAAATGTTTTTGGTAAAGGTAACTAAGTGGACAAACATAAAAGCCAGTAGTATTTTATTTTTGTTTGTTAACTCTACTTTTTATTTCTTACATGATTTAAAACACAAATTAATAATAATTATAATAATAATTCTATGTTATCAAGCAAACAATGCATAAAGATACACTTTTTGACAACAGTAATATAAAAAGGATATTAAGCTGTATAGGAGCATGTTCTTTAGGATAGTAAATATAATTTGGTACCAACTTCAGCTAGATTGTAATACACTTAGAGTATTAAGTGTAATTCCCATAGAAAATGTCTTAGAGATGTATATACAATGAAATGAGAAGGGAACTTGAACAATTCAATACAAAAGAAACCAGTTAGACTCAAAATAAGGCAGTAATGGAGGGTAAAATGGCCCAAAATGTGTAATGTGTAGAGAAAACCAATATCATATTGATAGAAATTTTTCCTTATTAGTATTAACTTGAAATGTAAATGGATTGAACCCTCCAATCAAAAGACAAAGATTAGTAGAATGGAAAATAAAACATGATTCAATGATATGCTGTCTATAAGATCCTTACTTTACCTCTAAAGACACAAATAGATTGAAAGTAAAGAGATGGAGAAAGATATTCCATGCAAATAATAACCAAAAGAGAGCTGGGTGGCGAAACTAATATCACACAAAATAGACTTTAAGCTATGAGGCAAAAAGGACAATACATATTAATAAAAGGGTCAATTCATCAAGAAGCTATAACAATTATATATATATATATATGTTGAATCAAAATATATGATTCAAACATTACTAGAATTGAAGGTAGAAATAGCTCTATGATAATAGAGACTTCAATACTTTCAATAATGGACAGAAAATCAATAAAGAAATAAAGGACTTGAATAACACTATTAATCAAATAGGCCTATAGAACTCACATATAGAACACTCTACCCAACAACAGCAGAATACACATTATCCTCAAGTGTACCTGTAATATTCTCCAGGAGAGACCGTATGCTAGGACATGAAACATGTCTCAATAAATTTTAAAAGATTGAAATCATACAAAGTGTTTTCTATGATTGCAATGTAATGAAGCTAGAAATCAATAACAGAAAGAAAACTGAAAAATTCACAAATATGTGGGAATTAAATGACACACTGTTTTTTTTTTTGCCTCTCACTGTTGTGGCCTCTCCCGTTGCGGAGCACAGGCTCCGGACGTGCAGGCTCAGTGGCCATGGCTCACGGGCCCAGTCACTCCGCAGCATGTGGTATCTTCCCGGACTGGGGCACAAACCCATGTCTCTTGCATCGGCTGGCGGACTCTCAACCACTGCTCCACCAGGGAAGCTCAATGACACACTTTTAAACAACTATTGAGTCAAGAAGAAATCAGATGGAAATTTAGAAAATGCCTAGATGTGAATAAAAGTAAAGACACAACATACCTGACCATATGGAATACAGTTAAGTCATTGTTAAAGTGGAAATTTTATAGCTGTAAACACCTATAGTCAAGCAGAATAAATAACTCAAATTAATAACTTAACTTTACACCTTGAGGAACAAGAAAGAGGAGAACTAATTAAATACATATCTTGCAAAAAGAAAGAAATAGTAAATATCAGAGCAAAGATAAAAGAAATAGAGAATTTTATAAAATAGAATCAATGAAATTGCAATTTGGTTCACTTAACAGATCAACAAAATTGACAAACTTTTTGCTAGATTGACAAAGATAAAAGATGCAAAACTAAAATCCAAAATTAAAATGTAGAAATTACTATTGACCTTACAGAAATTAAAAAAAAAAAGTAAGAAATACTATGAACAATTCTGTGCCAACAAAGTGAAGTGGAAAATTTCCATGAAACACAGATTACCTGACTCAGAAGAAATAGAAAAATCTCAACACACTTATAACAAGTGATTGGCTAATTAATAAAAAAAATTCCATGACCAAATGAATTCTCTGATGAATTCTATCAAACATAAAGAAGAATAAACAAATCATTCTTCATCTCTTTAAAAATAAGAGTTTTAGGAACAAACACTTCTCAATTTCTTCTATAATCCGGGATTACCTTGATACCAAAGCCAGATAAAGACATCACAAGAAAGGAAAATTACAGACCAACATCTTTTTTAATATAGATATAAAAGTCTTCAACACAATACAAGCAAATGGAATTCAGCAGCTTATCAAAGGGATTATACACCAAATGGAATTATCCCAGGTATGTAAAGGTGTTTCAACATAAGAAAATCATTCAATGTAATATACCATATTAATAGAATAAAGAAAAAAATGATCACCTCAATTGGTGCAGAAAAGGCATTTGAAAAAACCCAAGATCCCATATTGATTAAAAAAAACAAAACAAAACACACTCAGAAAACTAAGAATAGAAGACAAATCTCTCAGCTTGATAAAAGGCATTTGTGAAAACCTCACAGCTAATATTGTACTCACTGGTGAAAGACTGAAAACTTTTTGCCTAAGTCAGAGACTAGGAAAGAATTGTCACTTCCACTATCACTATTTAATTTTATAATAGATGTTCTAGTCAGTGTCATTAGGCAAGAAAAATAAGTTAAAACTCTCTATTCATAGATGGTATGATCCTGTACATGTAACATACCCAAGAATTCACAAGAAAGCTACTAACATTCAGAAACAAATTCAGTGAAGTTGTAGGGTAAAAGGTCAAGAACAAACAAATCAGTTGTGTTTCTATATACCAGCAATGAACATTCCAGAGAGGAAATTAAGGGAACAATTTTGTTTATAATAGAATTAAAATATTATAATATTTAATAAATTTAAACAAGAAGGTGAATGACCTGTGCATTTCAAACTAAAACATATTTCTGAAAGAAATTATAGAAGATCTAAATAAATGGAAGACATCCCATTTTCATGGCTTTAAATACTTAATATTATTAAGATGTTGATACTGCCCAACATGATCTAAAGATTCAACACAATTCCTATCAAAATTCCAACAGACATTTTTCAGAAATGAAAAAAAAAAAAAACAATCCTCTATTTCATATGGAATTGCAAGTTACTGGAATAGCCTAAACAATACTGAAAAAAGAGAACAAAGTGGAAGATTCACATTTCCCAATTGCATAACTTACTATAAAAATACAGTAATCAAAACATTGTGGTACTGGCATAAGGACAAACATATGGACCAATGGTATAAAATTGAGAACCAAGAAATAAACCAAACATTTATGGCCAGTTGATTTCAACAAGGGTACCAAGATTATTCAATGGTAAAAGAATAGTCTCTTCAACAAAGTGCTGGGACAACTGAATTTCCACATACATAAGAGTGAAGTTAGACCCCTACCCCATACCATATACAAAATTTATCTCAAAGTGGGTCGACAACTTCTTAGGAGGAAAGATAGGGATAAATCTTCATGGCCTTGGGTTTGTCAATGGATTCTTAGATATTTCACCAAAAGTAAAAACAACAAAAGAGAAAGTAGAAAATTCATCAAAATTGAGAACTTTTGTGCATCAAAGGGCATTTTCAAGAAAGTTTAAAGATAACATACAAAATGGGAGAAAATATTTGCATATCATATATCTGATAAGGGTTTAACATCCATAATACAAAAAAAAAAAAAACCAGAAAAAGAACTCCTACAGCTCTACAACAAAAAGACAAAAAATTCATTTAAAAATGAGCAAAGCACTTGAATAGATATTAAATAGTTATGCAAATGGTCTACAAGAACATTAAAATATGTTCAACATCATTAATTAGGGAAATGTAAATAAAACACAATGATATAAAACTTCACAAAGGAGGATGGCTATAATTTAAAAAACGGAAACTGACAAGTTTTGGCAGGGATGTACATATATTGGAACTTCTGTGCATTTCAGTTGGAAATGTAGCACTATGCAGCCAACGTGTAAAAGTCTGTAGGGCTTCAATAAGTTAAATAGAATTACCATATGACCTAGAAATTCCACTCCTAGGTTAGGCATATACCCTAAATAATGGAAAGGAGGGACTCAACAGATACTTAAATGCCAATGTTCACCGCAGTATTGTTCACAATAGCCAAAATGTGGACACAACTCAAGTATCCATCAATAGATGAATGGATAAATAAAATGTGCATATACATATATGTGTGTATGTGCATATGTATTACAGAATATTTTTCAGCCACAAAAATGAAGTTCTGAAACATGCTGAAACATGGATGAATCTTGAAAACTTTATGCTAGGTGAAATAAAGAAGACACAAAAGGTCAAGTATTATATATTTTCACTCTTATGAAATATGTAAAATAGGTAAATTCATACTAACAGAAAGCAGATTAGAGGTTATCTGCAGTATGGGGAAGAGAGGAAAGGAAAGTTATTGTTTAATTGGTACAGAGTGTCTGAGGTGATGAAAAAGATTTGGAAATAGTAGTGATAGTTGCATAACACTATGAGTGTAATCGATGCCACTGAATTGTGCACTTAACAAGGCAAATTTTATGTTACATATATTTTACTACAATAACATTAAATAAAAAAATAATGATCAAGTTTCTGCATATTGCACCCTTAAAATATTATGTCATCTTTCTAAGTAAAGGGCATATTTTTGGTGGGACTCTAGATTGTAGTGAAAACATACAAATCCTATGTCTGTGATGCTTTGATTTATTGAAAAATTGATAAAGTTGCATGTTTAAAATGGTTTCAAGAGCAAGATAAGGATTTGCAGCTGTTCTAGTTTGCAGAGAAAACTGCTTTGCCACTTGGCATTTATGACACAGCTGATTAAATATTGTTCTCAATATTTGGGGCATATTCGATGCTCTAGAGATTTTCTGACAATCCCCAATCAGAGAATCACAGTGCTTACTTACTCTGCCAGTGCAAAGCAAAATCATGCCCTCTTCTATAAAAAAAATAAAATAATGTATTTTCTATTTGTGAAATAAGACTCATTAACTTGTGGGCCAAACTGAGAGTTTGACCATGAAGTACAAGTGACCATGTAACTTGGGCTACTCAACATGAAATAGATACTAGATCCACCACACCATAAAGTTGTGCTGCAGTTCTCTATCTTTAAGTGGAAGTTGTATATATGAGATAGAGTCAAAATGTTTGTAATGTGATAGTAATTTGTATCATTAGGTGTTTCAAACCAAATGGCACCTACTTCTACCACATTGACCCACTATTCCTTTAATACACTGCTATATTTTCTTGAAAATGTTTCTATAAATAGATGACTGAAGAATTAAAAATAGAGCTCAGTTCACATATATTGGCAAGAGCTGGAAGTATAGGATAATACAGTACAGTGGAAGTACAATGATACAACATTACAGTCTCATTCAATGGAGTAAGAAGTCTGATTTGAAGAACACTGGGCAATATAAATCCTCTTAGTAGGCCGACATTCAAGTACTTTACCTATTATATTTACCTCAGAAGTAAAGTAGTCAGAATTCAGGTCTCACAATCATGGAAAGTAGTAATAGTTTTGATGGATGCACAGGCTCTAGGAAAGTAAAAGCCTTGAGGACAAAGGGACCTGTGGAAGTGGTATACAGATGGAACTCTCAGAATAAATTGAGATGTGAGGATATTTAAGTCTCATATGGCCACTAACAAAAGGATACTGAAAACAGACTTTCTCATTAATTAATTGGACAAAATGATCTTATGGATATCAGTCAGTATAATTTTCTAGTCAAACTTATTCAAGATGTGTTCAACAGACTTAAGAATAAAGGGACCATGGTTGCAATAAATTATGACCATTGGCTTATCAATATAACTTCCTCTCAATTAAGCAGACCTGGTAATTGCTACTGTTGAGTACCAACATGGCAACATCGGAGATTAATGATTAACCTCCAGTATGGCAACATTCAGCAGGATTAAAAAAAAAAAAGTCACCTGGTAGCAAAGTCAGTTACATTATTTCCCTTGTGAAAAGGAGATGACAGCAATTTGTCATTAGAACTGATGGTTATTCTGGATATGGATTTGCCTCTCTTGACTGACAGACATAATTCTGCCAGACACCAAAATCTGTTTCTTAAAGAATGACTTAGTCACTATCATGGTATAAAATGCTTCTTTGATTTTGACCAAGGAAAATATTTTACTGCCCAAAACTGAGACAATATGAATACACCAATAGAATTCACTAATATTACTATATTCCAAATCACAGAGAAATATCTAACCTGTGAGAATGGTGTCATAGAATATCAAAGTCTTGCTGACAGACCATCAGGGAGGAAATTACTGGAAAGTTTGCAGTGCTGTCTTTTAAGATGTGTTATTATATTTTGAAGAGTGACCAATATATGATGTCAGTCCTCAAATTACACAGGTTCATAAATTAGAGTGAAATTTGACTGGTTCTTTGTGTGCCCAATAACACAATTGCAAACTTTTTTTTTTTTCTCCCATTCTTAACTCTGTAAAATAATGCACACTAGTTGCCAGCATAGGCAACTGATAGTTTCTACCATGGAGCAAACAATATTCCTATTGAACTGGAATATGAGTCTGATAACCATTCAATTTTATTTCTTAATGTCAATGAAATAAGTGGCAAAATGCTGTGCCTTTGTAGTATTAAACCTGATGGTCAAGTGAAAGTATGGGCACCGCTTCATAAAGGGGATGAATTCTGGAATTCAGAGAGGGTACCTTTTCATATTCCCACAACTAGTACTAATGGAAGTAGTGGAGGTGGTAATTAATGGAAGAATATTAGGAATCCAGACCTTGATGACTCAGATCCTCCAGCAAGGAGATTTTTGATCATGTCTTGAAATAATGAACCAAAATCAGCTGAGAAGTTGAGTAAAAAATGAAAGTAATTATTAATAATAACCATGGTCTCATTAGCAATTTCAAATATGATCTACAGTAACTAAGCATATTTTCTTCCATATTTTTGTACATAGCACCATTTGTATCCTCCTTCTCTTCCCCTTACTATTATATATAAGATGTGCTAATGAGGTTTAAAATAATGAGTCTTCTAATAAATCAAAAGAAGATTTTGACTGAAAAATAAGTAAAAGAAACAGCATATTAAGATGGAAACAGTAATTGATTGTGCTATGATCTCTTCCTTTTCAGGAAGAAGCTTAATGCATCTTAGTTTGTACAAGGCATAGTATCATCCCGTTATAAAGAAAAAACACTGTAGTTGACATTATTCTTTTAAATTAAATATTAATAAAAGACTGTGTAAGGATGCTTAATAGGGAATGGAGTGGATGATCCAGACTATCTCTTAGCCATTCAGAGCTCTACTCTCTATCACAGGGATTGAATGTTAAGAAACGACATATTTCAGAAACCCTGCTAGCAGGGTCTCAAATTTGAAATTGCCAATGAAAGGTATTCCCTACAATATTTGAAAGTTACAAGACAAGCAGAAACCATTATTTCTGCTGTAGCTTTGACAAGCACACATCATAAAAAAAACTTTTGCACATAGCTTTGAGTGTCTTGTGGCAAATTAGTCACTTTGGTGCTACAGACAATTGAGTTTATTAGAACTGGTTTCTGCAATTTTTACTTTTTCTAAATTCTTGAATGCTAGATGTTACTTTCTTTACCTTTATTCTTTCTTTATTTTCACTACCTCTGTCCTTCCACAGACTTGTAAGTATCTCATTTTCTGATGTACATCCTATTTGCTTTAAAAACACAACTCAATCCCTTTCTACTAACAAACTAGACCGTTTTCTTGATTGATTTTATACTGAAATGTGTTCTTCAGAAATTCTTAAAATAGTCATTCTTTTCCTTTAAATAAAGGAAACATATGGCCATACTTATCATTGTTAAAAATACCCTCATGTTTAATATGCAGGTAAAAATGTAGGAAGTAAAAAAAAAATAAGTGCACAGTACATTTTTTTTTTTTAATTTTAGGTATAGTTTGCTTTCAAGGTTTGGAAATGTGATTATTTGCCTGGTTATAATGATTCAAGGCCTAGGACAATGAACACACTCGACATGTTCTTTAACCATGTTACCTCGGGTGAGGTGTGATGAGGCCTGATGCAAATCAAGAGGGAGAAACTGGGAAGACTTTTAGAGTTTTCTTATACTCATGGTTGCCTGGGGAGAACATAGAATGCCATGCAGAGGCATGGGAAGCACAGGGGCCAGCCTGGCTAATTTGGCTACTTCGAATAATTTCAACACACTTGGGGGCATAGGGGCTGCTGTTGGTTGTCGGGTACCTGCCCTGAGGTGATTAGGGCAGGTACATGGTGTCCTGGAGTGTGAGAGTACAGGGGGATGTGGACATAATTGGCTTCTCAAGAAGGGGAACTGACCGGTCTCTAGTCAGGGCCTCAAAACTGGGTCAACAGCATGTAAAAAAAAAATGTTACAGCATGCTATAGCGGGCCCTAAGAAGAAAAAATATATATCTCATCTGTGTGAGTGTTTGTGCACTCACATATATTTTTTGTGTGTATATGCAAACCCACATACTCATGCATTCAAGCAACAATATTTGAACTGAGCCTTCAATCTAAACATCTTCACAGATTTTTCCACTGTTCTGTGAAGAACACTTGCGAAGATTAACTGGCAAAATGTTTGGAGATTCAATGACCACTAGGATTTTGTAATAATGACTATCCATAATACACAGAAAACAGTTGGTAGGGTGCTAAAAATGCATCCTAATTTCTTCCCAATACTTTCTGGATATCCATACGCTTTAGAGTATATGCAAATTTCTAGAGGTAAAAATACAATCTCTGAAATAAAGTTATATTACAGTATATAAGATTGTGCAGGATATACAGATTAGGCCCTGTAGAAGAAATGATCAGTGAATTTGAAAGCATAGAGAATATGCAAAATAAATTATAATAAAAATTTAAAATATCACTCCAAGCACCTTACTATCAAATTATAAAAAAAAGAACTGTGATAAGAGAACTTATTAAAAACTGTTAGTAGAATAATAGAAAGATCAGATACTACTTGAGACATTTATAACAAAAAAAATTATTGTTTGTCTGAAGTTCAAATTTACCTGAGTGTCCAAATCTTATAAGGCAACCCTACCAATAACTAAAGATAAACCACATGTTTAAAATATAAGAGTCTTTAACTTGGGTAGAAATCTTTAAGTGATGGTTAGATGAACTGAAGATGAGAATAAAGAATAGCTCAATGAGAGAGATTATTCATGTTTGGGTACAGAGGATTTGAAACTTGTTTTTGTTTCATTGTTGATGTTGGCTTTCACATGTTTATTCATTAACTTCTGCTAATTTAATTTTATTGAACAGCTTAATCACATAGCAGGTAATAGCATGGACCCTGGCATTCCTATAGTATTTCCCTACCACAACCTTGCTATCCCCTGAGCAAGACCTCTGTTTTCCTGACAGTGTCCTTTCTTTCTTTTTTTTTATCCTCAGGGTAGTCTACCCTCTTTTGGGTCAGGTTTATTTTGCTGTTTTTTTCCTACTTATATTTCAAGGCCAGCTCAAATATAAATTATTCTGTAAAATTTTTCATGAGCTCCAAAACACATCAGCATAAAAGAGAAAAATTTAGAGATTACCTAAGTTTTCCAGTGCTTGTCTTTGTATACTTGTAGTATAGCAGTTGTTCCATTGTCTTATAATTTCTCCCTGAATAGACTGAACTCCTGAATGACAGGGACAATATATTATTAAGGGTATTGATAATTACTGTTGTCAAAGCATGTAGATCATTGACTGACATGTATGTGCTCAACATGTGGGTTCAATAAATTTAAATTTATGGGAAAAATAATGTTTAAAATCCTTACGGTGGTCCCATAGTTTACTGACTTTGTGCTAACAATGATAAAGGGCAAATTCTGCTATACTTTCTGGTCAACTGCCTCATACAAAAAGATACCACAAATATTTGAAGGAATTGCTGCTGTGGCTCTTGGGGAAATTTATTGCTGGGTTTAGCAAATGTGCTTGTACAGATCAATGGGCTGTTATGTTGACCTTTCACTGGCTGTTTGCTCTGATTCAGGCATTTACAATAAACTATGCTCTCAGCATTTCAACTCTGCTCTTCAATTCCTTTTTAAAAATGTTATGGCACCTTTGTCAATAGGCATGGCTAGAAAACCAAGTTGATGTTTTTGTTTTTACTTCTTAGCTTTTTCCTTAGTGATGAGAAAGTGTCTCAAAAATAGCAGATTCAAAAATGTCTCTAAAGAATACCATTGTCATTTATAGAATATTTGTGTGTGGTTTGGAAATATAATTGGGTGTGATCTGAAACCAGGAACTCTAGGGTGACATAGAATTGCACTAAAAAATGGAATATCAGCAAGCATAATTATAAGAAATATTAGAGCTGAATGGTGTTTCAGCTTCTCAGAATTAAAGTAACCTTTGTGTATGTATCTATGGAACACATTGGCTAACAAAATATAAACAAATAATTCAGTATTTCTAAGGTAGTATGTACACATACTACTTTTAGCTATCTATCTAGATATCTAAATATACATCTACCTATCTATATAGTACAAATGTATATCTCCACCTACATATTATTTATATATAAATGTGTATATGTATATATACATATATATGTTTAATTTCATTCCTACAATAAACCAAACAATTTAGTGTCTTATTAGTGTCTTTAGTTTTTTATTCACAGCTAGATAAACTTACGGGTAAGTGAAAATATCCTCCTATCATTGATAGTTGTGATTCCAGGAATTGGAGAAATTTGTTATAAGAATCAGTGCTAATACATATAGAGGAATTTCTACCTAGTAGTTCTCTGCTAAATTCTTTTCACACCTTTTCTCATGTAATCTACACAACATTAGTGAGTTTTATAAATAAATGAAGCCTGGAACAGTTAAGTACCATGCCTATTGTTACAAGAGATATAGGTAGTATAAGTAGGATTTGATTGTCATTCCTATTCTCTGAAACCATGGCAAATTCTTCTCCAGCATCTATAGTGTTTTATAACATCACCAAGAAAGCAGAGTTTATGACTAAAGGAAAAAAAATGTGCATTAAATACAAGAAACCAAAACTATAACAAATGCTGAAAGATCATTTCAGTGACTGATGTGTCAGGAGCCCAATGGTGTTAAACATGGGAAAGTTTTCAGATGAGGCAAACTAGAGTTGTGTTATGGTAGATGATAGAAAGGAATGGATTCCTTTACTTATTTGGCAGCTATTTATTGAATGACTGTTATGTGCTAGGTATTGTTCCAGCTGCTGGTAGTAGAGTGCTGAGCTTCAAAGGTAAAAACTCTGCTCTTACGTAGTTAAAATTCTAATGATGATGTATAGACAATAAGCAGATAAACCATTAAAGGAAAAAGATAATTTCAGCAAAAGGTAAATATTATGAAGACAATAAAAACTGAGTGATGGAGTACAATTATTAAGGAGTTACTTCTCTAGATTACGTGATAGGTAAGATCTCACCCAAATGTTTATATGGAGCTGAGTCTTAAATGACAAAAACAGTTTGGAAAATGGCTGAGTGAAAAGCTTTCTAGGAAGAGAGCATGTGGATGGTAATAGTTCTAAGGTGAAAAAGAGTTTGTCTCAGTTGAGAAAAATATATAAGTGTAGTATGGCTAAAGTGTAATGAGAATGGCCACATATATAATTAGCAGGTCCTAATGTAAAATGAAAATGTGGGGCCCCTTGTTTAAAAAATTATTAAAACTTTGAAGACAGCAACAGCAGGTGATTAAACAAAGTTTGAAACCCTTCTGAGCACAAGGTCCTATGGACTGCACAGATTACACACTCTATGTAGCTGAACAGGAAACCTACACTTAAAGTGGTAAAAAGGAGAAGAGAAACAAGATATCGTCAGAGAAGGAGGAACCAGAATATACTGAGCTCGGAGAAGAGTCTGGATTTTGTTTTAAGTGTGATGAGAAGGCAATGAAAAAATCTAAACAGGAAGTGATGAGATTTGATTTATAATTAAAAAGGTGCAGTCTAGCCATCATGCAGAGTGGGATATAGGGTCCATGAGTAGAAATAAAGGGAACAGTTGCTAGGTTGTGTCAGTTGGTATGAAGTTTGTAGAAAGACTGTACAAGGAGGGACCAGTATCAAATAATAGAAGAATATGTCCCTATTTTCTTGTGCTATTCACAATGTAGTCATTATAGACATGACACATGTTTAAGGTTAATCTGAACTATTAATATTTACTTCATTAGTTCCTTAACAGTAGTAAATCAAAAAAGCAACAGAGACTTTATAGCATTTACTAATTTCCATGGTGTGAATATTCCATTTATGACTAATTTCAATTTAACATTATGATGCTACCCAATGCATAGTTAGATAAAACTATACAGTAACACATTTATGCAGTATTTTTATTATAGAAATATAATAGATGCAAATAACTTCATGAGCATAGATAATAGTAAAGTAAGTACAAAGAGATGTTTTGAGTAATTACTTAATATAATTTATGTAAATTGTAAGTTTATATAATTTATATTTTAATGATGGCTGTTTATAACAAATGACTTCAAAATTCCTGAAAATTCAATAGTCAGTTCTCATGAGCTGGTATGAGTTTATGGGTTTCTACTCTTTTGCTCAGGCAAGTCATATATGAGTTTGTTTCCTGCTAATTTTTGTTACTGAGAAGGTACATGGCTCATATGGGATCCAGTCCATTGGGTCACATAAACTTAGTATCATCCGTCATGTCAGTCTCAAAATATTCTGAAGACTGTCCACTAGGGACACAAAGATTACACATCCCTATGCTACTCCACAATGATGTTGCTAAATAACTCAGCATTCTTCCCTGGAGTGAGTGTAAACGTCAAGAAAAATTTGTCTCTTTTTATTTCTCCTTAATTTATTCCATTTTATTTTCTTCTACTTAATGTTTTATTTATACATTATTGTTAAGAAGGAACGTCACTGCATCTGACATAAAGAACAAAATTCCTTTTACTATTCTTTAACTTATTTATAAAAGGAGGTTTGTTTCACTACATTGCCGTATAATGGTTGAGACAAGTTTCCCCTCTACCTTATATAAAACAAAGACTAGAATAACTTTCACAAACCCCAAATGGGCATTTTTCACCTGCTCTCTATATGTCATCCTGATGTGTCTTTAATTATTAGTTTTAACTTTTTAACAGTAAATAAAGATGCAGTCTTCTCTTTTTTTAATTGGTGATTTTAGAGAAAGATTTGTCAAATTGCTCTATCTTTTCAAGAAAAAACTCTTAGTTGCATTGATCTTTTCTATTGTCTTTTTGGTCTCTATTTCATATATTACTGCTCTGATCATTGTTATTTGCTTCCTACTAATAATTTTGGGTTTTGTTCATTCTTTTTCTATTTCCTTGAAGTGTAAAGTTAGATTGTTTGAGATTTGTCTTGTTTCTTCAAGTAGGCATTCATCTCTTTGAAATTCCCCCTAAGAAATGGTTTTGCTGTATCCCATAACTTTTGGTATGTTGTATATCCCTTTTTAATATTTCTCAAAATATTTTTTAAATTTATCTTTTGATTTTCTCTTTGAAAAAATGCTCATTTAGTAGCATGTTGCTTAATCACAACATATTTATGAACTTCCCAATTTTCTTTCTGTAATCAATTTCTAGTTCATATCATTGTGGTTGGAAAAGGTGCTTGATATAATTTCAATCTTCTTAAGACTTGTTTTATAGTTTAACATATAATCTATTCTAAAGAATGTTCTCACCCATGGTGCTTAGTGCCATTTGACTAGGGGTCAATCTGGTCAATGCCGATTGCTGAGGTTTGCCTGAATCCATCATTGCTGCTGTATGTGCAAGAAGTGGCTAGACGTTTCTGCATGTTGATTCACTTTTAGACATACGGATTCACAAGCTAAGAAATTTGCTGCCTTGTAAGCTGAGGTACTGGGTCAGTGTGCTTTAAAAGGGCTTAATAAAAATATAAATTCAGACAGAAGGGGAGAGGCAGCATGTGGAAAAGATGACCTATGGAGTGTGGAGTTCTGGACTTTGGAGCCGTGTGGCTGACAGGGTCATGGTACTCCGGCCGGGTGTCAGGGATGTGCCTCTGAGGTAGGAGAGCCGAGATCAGGACATTGGTCCACCAGAGACCTCCCGGTTCCACATAACATCAAATGGCAAACATTCTCCCAGAGATCTCCATCTCAATGCTAAGACCCAGCTCCACTCAATGACTAGCAAGTTACAGTGCTGGACATGCTATGCCAAACAACTAGCAAGACAGGAACACAGCCACACCCATTAGAAGAGAGGATGCCTAAAATCATACTAAGGTCACAGACACCCCAAATCATACCATCAGACAAGGTTCTGTCTAACAGAAAGACAAGATTCAGCATCATCCACCAGAACACAGGCACCAGTCTGCTCCACCAAGAAGCCTACACACCCAATGAGCTTTACCCAGTGACAGCAGACATCAAAAATGATGGGAACTACAAACCTGCAGCCTGCAAAAAGGAGACCCCAAACACAGTAAGTTAAGCAAAATGAGGGGACAGAAAAACACAAAGCAGAAGAAGGAACAAGGTAAAAACCCACCAGATCAAACAAATGAAGAGGAAATAGGCAGTATACCTAAAAGAATTCAGAGTAATGACAGTAAAGATAATCCAAAATCTTGGAAATAGAATGGAGAAAATACAAGAAATGTTTAACAAGAACCTAGAAGAACTAAAAAGCAAACAAACAATGATGAACAGCACAACAAATGAAATTAAAAATTCTCTAGAAGGAATCAATATGAGAATAACTGAGGCAGAAGAACTGATAATAAAAGGTTTTATCCTGGAAGATAAAATAGTGGAAATAACTACTGCTGAGCAGAATAAAGGTAAAAGAATTGAGGACAGTCTCAGAGACCTCTGGGACAGCACTAAATCCACCATCATTCGAATTACAGGGGTCCCAGAAGAAGAAGAGAAAAAGAAAGGGAGTGAGAAAGTATTTGAAGAGATTATAGTTGAAAACTTCCCCAATATGGGAAAGGAAATAGTCAATTCCAGGAAGTGCAGAGAGATCCATACAGGAAAAATCCAAGGAGAAACAAGCCAAGAGAAATATTAATCAAACTATCAAAAATTAAGTACAAAGAAAAAATATTAGAGCAGCAGGAGAAAAGCAACAAATAACATACAATAGAACACCCACAAGGTGAAGAGCTGATCTTTCAGAAGAAACTCTGCAAGCCAGAAGGGAGTGGCAGGACATATTTAAAATGGTGAAAGGGAAAAAACTACAACAAATATTATTCTACCCAGCAAGGATCTCATTCAGATTTGATGGAGAAATTAAAACCTTCACAGACAAGCAAAAGATAAGAGAATTCAGCACCACCAAACCAGCATTAAAAAAAACGCTAAAGGAACTTCTCTAGGCAGGAAATACAGAAGAAGGACAAGATGTACAATAACAAACTCAAAATAATTAAGAAAATGGTAATAGGAACATACATTAAATGTAAATGTAAATGGATTAAATGCTCCAACCAAAATACATAGACTGGCTGAATGGATACAAAAAGAAGACCCATATAGATACTGTCTACAAGAGATGCACTTCAGACCTAGGGACACATACAGCCTGAATGTAAGGGGATGGAAAAAGATATTCTATGCAAAAGGAAATCAAAAGAAAGCTGGAGTAGCAATTCTCATATCAGACAAAATAGACTTTACAATAAAGACTATTACAAGTCACAAAGATGAACACTACATAATGACCAAGGGAGCAACCCAAGAAGAAGATATAACAATTGTAAATGTTTATGCACCGAACATAGGAGCATCTCAATACATAAGGCAAATACTAACAGCCATAACAAGGGAAATCAACGTAACACAATAACTGTAGGAGACTTTAACACCCCACTTTCACGAATGGACAGATGAGCCAAAATGAAAATAAATAAGAAAACACAAGCTTTAAATGAAACATTAAAAAAGATAGACTTAATTGATATTTACAGGACATTCCACTCAAAAACAATAGAATACCATTTCTTCTCAAGTGCTCATGGAAAATTCTCCAGGATAGATCATAACTTGGGTCACAAATCAAGCCTTGATAAATTTTAGAAAATTGAAATGATATAAAGTATCTTTGCTGACCACAACCCTATGAGACTACATATCAATTATAGGAAAATATCTGTAACAAATACAAACAAATGAAGGCTAAACAATACACTACTAAGTAACCAAGAGATCACTGAAGAAATCAAAGAGGAAATCAAAAAATACCCAGAATCAAATGACAATAAAAACACAACCTGAAACCTATGGGGTGCAGCAAAAGCAGTTCTAAGAAGGAAGTTTATAGCAATACTATCCTACCACAAGAAACAAGAAACATCTCAAATAATCAACTTAACCACACTAAAGCAATTAGAGAAAGAAGAACAAAAAAAACTGCAAAGTTAGCAGAAGGAAAGAAATCATAAAAATCAGATCAGAAATAAATGAAAAAGAAATGGAGGAAACAATAGCACAGATCAATAAAACTAAAAGCTGGTCCTTTGAGAAGGTAAAGAACATTGATAAACCATTAGCCAGACTCATCAAGAAAAATAAGGAGAAGACTCAAGTCAACAGAATTTGAAAAAGGAGAAGTAACAACTAACACTGAAGAAATACAAAGGATCATGAGAGATTACTACAAGCAACTGTATGCCAATAAAATGGAAAACCTGGAAGAAATGGACAAATCCTTAAAAAGCACAACCTTCTGAGACTGAACATCGGAGAAATAGAAAATATAAACAGACCAATCACAAGCACTGAAACTGAGACTGTGATAAAAAAATCTACCAACAAACAAAACCACAGGACCAGATGGTTTCACAGGGTAATTCTACCAAATCTTTAGAGAAGAGCTAACACCTATCCTTCTCAAACCCTTCCAAAATATAGCAGGGGGAGGAACACTCCCAAACTCATTCTACGAGGCCACCATCACCTGATACCAAAATGAGAAAAAGATGTCTCAAAGAAAGAAAACTACAGACCAATATAACTGATGAACATAGATGCAAAAATTCTCAACAAAATACTAGCAAACAGAATCCAATAGCACATTAAAAGGATCATACACCATGATCAAGTGGGGTTTATCCCAGGCAAGAAAGGATTCTTCAATATATGCAAATCAATAATATGATACCTCATATTAACAAGTTGAATGATAAAAAAACATGATCATCTTAATAGATGCAGAAAAATCTTTTGACAAAATTCAACACTCATTTGTGATAAAACCCTCCAGAAAGTAGGCATAGAGGGAATTTACCTCAACATAATAAAGGCCATAGATGACAAACCCACAGCCAACATAATCCTCAATGGTGAAAAACTGAAACCATTTCCACTAAGATCAGGAACAAGGCAAGGTTGTCCACTCTCGCCACTATTATTCAACATAGTTTTGGAAGTTGTAGCCACAGCAATCAGAGGAGAAAAAGAAATAAAAGGAATCCAAATCGGAAAAGAAGAAGTAAATCTGTCACTGTTTGCAGATGACATGACACTATACATAGAGAATCCTAAAGATGCTACCAGAAAAATACTAGAGCTAATCAATGAATCTGGTAAAGTAGCAGGATACAAAATTAATGCACAGAAATCTCTTGCATTCCTATACACTAATGTTCAAAAATTCAAAAGAGAAATTAAGGAAACACTCTCATTTACCATTGCAACAAAAAGAATAAAATATCTAAAAATAAACCTACCTAAGGAGACAAAAGACCTGTACACAGAAAACTATAAGACACTTAGGAAAGAAATTAAAGATGGTACAAACAGATAGAGAGATATACCATGTTCTTGGATTGGAAGAATCAACATTGTGAAAATGACTCTACTTACCCAAAGCAATCTACAGATTCAGTGCAATCCCTATCATACTACCACTGGCATTTTTCATAGAACTAGAACAAAATATTTCACAATTTGTATGGAAACACAATAGACCCCAAACAGTCAAAGCAATCCTGAGAAAGAAAAATGGAGCCAGAGGAATCAGGGTCCCAGAGTTCAGATGATAATTCAAAGCTACAGTAATCCAGACACTATGGTCCTGGCACAAAAACAGAAATATAGATCAATGGAACAAGACAGAAAGCCCAGAGATAAACCCATGTGCCAGTCATCACCTTATTTTTGATAAAGGAGGCAAGGATATACAATGGAGAAAAGACAGCCTCTTCAATAAGTGGTGCTGGGAACACTGGAAAGCTACATGTAAAAGAATGAAATTAGAACACTCCCTAACACCATACACAAAAATAAACACAAAATGGATTAAAGACCTAAATATAAGGCCAGACACTATAAAACTCTTAGAGGAAAACATAAGCAGAACACTCTGTGACATAAATCCCAGCAAGATACTTTTTGACCCACCTCCTACAGAAATGGAAATGTAAACAAAAATAAACAAATGGGACCTAATGAAACTTAAAAGCTTTTGCACAGCAAAAGAAAGCATAAACAATACAAAAAGACAACACTCAGAAAGGGAGAGAATATTTGCAAATGAAGCAACTGACAAATGATTAATTTCCAAAATTTACAAGCAGCTCATGCAGCTCAATATCAAAAACAAAAACAACCCAATCCCAAAATGGGCAAAGACCTAAATAGACATTTCTCCAAAGAAGATATACAGATTGCCAACAAACACATGAAAGGATGCTCAACATCACTAATCATTAGAGAAATGCAAACCAAAACTAAAATCAGTTATCACCTCACACCAGTCAGAATGGCCATCATCAAAAAATCTGCAAACAATAGATTCTGGAGAGGGTGTGGAGAAAAGGGAACCCTCTTGCCCTGTTGGTGGGAATGTAAACTGATACAGCCACTATGGAGAACAGTATGGAGGTTCCTTAAAAAACTAAAATTAGAACTACCATACGACCCAGCAATCCCACCAGTGAGCATATACCCTGAGAAATCCATAATTGAAAAAGGGTCATGTACCCCAATACTCATTGTAGCTCTATTTACAATAGCCAGGATATGGAAACAACCTAAGTATCCATCGACAGACGAATGGATAAAGAAGATATGGCACATATATACAGTGGAATATTACTCAGCAAAAAAAAGAAATTGAGTTTTTTGTAGTGAGGTGGATGGACCTAGAGTCTGTCATACAGAGTAATGTAAGTCAGAAAGAGAAAAACAAATACCGTATGCTAACACATGTACATAGAATCTTAAAAAAAAAAATTGTTCTGAAAAACCTAGGGGCAGTATAGGAATAAAGACGCAGATGTAGAGAATGGGCTTGAGGACACGCAGAGTGGAAAGTGTATGCCGAGATGAAGAGAGTGGCATGGACATATATACACTACCAAATATAAAATTGGTAGGTAGTGGGAAACAGCTACAAAGCACAGGGAGATCAGCTGGGTGCTTTGTGACCACCTAAAGAGGTGGGTTAGGGAGTGTGGGAGGGAGATGCAAGAAGGGGGTGATATGGGAATATTTGTATATGTACAGCTGATTCACTTTGTTATAAAGCAGAAACTATCACACCATTGTAAAGCAATTATACTCCAACAAAGATGTTTTAAAAAATAAATAATATAAAGTAATTTAAAAAAAGAATATGGGGCTTCCCTGGTGGCGCAGTGGTTGAGAGTCCGCCTGCCAATGCAGGGGACACGGGATCGTCCCCGGTCTGGGAAGATCCCACATGCCGTGGAGCGGCTGGGCCCGTGAGCCATGGCTGCTAAGCCTGCGCGTCCGGAACCTGTGTTCTGCAACGGGAGAGGCCATAACAGTGAAAGGCCCGCGTACCACAAAAAAAAAAAAAAGAATATGAAATCAAATTTATTTCTGATAATGTTAATTAACCTAAAATTGAAAATAAAACCTTAAATTTCCCCAAAATATAATGTTCTATGTGCACTTCGGAAGAATGTATTTTCTCTTGCTTTCAATAGCATGTTCTGTATATGTCTGTTAAGTTCATCTTACCTAATGTTTAATTTAAGGCCAATGTTTCCTTAATAACTTTCTGTCTAGATCATTTATCCATTGGTAAAATGCTGTATGAAAGTCCCCTATTAGACAACAATATTTTACTGCTGTCTATTTCTCCCATTAGATATTATTAATATTAGTTTTGTATGTTTAGATGGCTTCAATGTTGGGTGCATAGATATTTACAAATATTACATCCTCTTGTTGAATTGATCCCATTCTCATTATGGAACAATCATCTTTGTCTCTTATTGCAGTCTTTGTCTTCAAGTCTATTTTATCTCATATATGTATAGCACCCCAGCTTTCTTTTCATTTTCATTCACATGAAATATCCTTTTCCATACCTTCAGTCTTGTGTGTTCTTACATCTGAGGTGAATGTTTTGTAGGTAGCATATAGATGTGTGTTGTGTTCTTCTCCATTCAGCCACTCTATGCCTTTTGAATGGAGTATTTGGTCCATTTATATTTAAAGTAATTATTGAGATGTATGTACTCTGTAACTTTATGTTAATTGTTTTCTGGCTGTTTTATAGATGTATGCTACATTAAATGTCTGTCACTTAGACTGGTGCTTTTATATAAGCAAATAAGTCTCTTTCACAGAGAATCTTGGTGATTTTCAGTTGGCTGCCTCTGCACTGGGCCCTGCGATGGGCGAGGCCATGTAGTTAAGCCCTTTAAGAACTGTTTCTTAGTTTGCTGTGGCCTTGTGTGTGGATTCAAGCCACACTGGCTTTCAAAACTAGATTTTTTTAAGGGCTTTTTTCTCAATTACAGGTCTTAAAATTTGGAGTGCTTGATGTAGTGTTCAAATGCTGTGCTCCTCAGGGAGAAGCTGGGGTGGGGAGGTTGCGTTCCCTCCTGATGATGGATTGACATACTGGAGGGTGGGGATTATGGCAGTATTTTGTCTCAGTCTCTTCTACCCATTTCAATGTGGATTTTCTCTCATTCACCTGATGTGTAGCATTCACTCACCTAATATTTTTTTCCTATATAGCTGTAGATTGACTGTGTCTGCAGGAGTAAGTGAGTTCAGGATCTTCCTATTTCATCACCCTGAACTGGAAACAGAGATTACTTTTATTATTTCCTCAAACCTGTATTCCTCAGACCTATGCCACCACTAATGTACTTACTGTCTTTAGATTTGGCTAACTTTGATATTTGATATAAATGAAGTATGCGATCTTTTGTGACTGGCTTCTTTCACTTAGACTAATGTTTTTGAGGTCCGTCTATGTTGTAGCATGTATCGATACATTTTTTAAAATTACAAAATAATTTTCCATTGTTTGATTAAACCAAATTTTATTTATCCATTCATTAGTTTATGGGTATTTGAATCAGTTCCACACTTTAGTTATTATGAATAATGCTGATATGAGTAGTTATGTGTAAGTTTTTGCATGACCATATACTTTTAATTATCTTACACTTATTCTCAGAAGTGGAACTGCTGGCTCATATGTTAATTATATTTAATATTTTGAGAAATTGCCAGATTGTTTACCAAAGTGGCTACACCATTTTACTTTTCTACCAGCAATGTATGAAGGTTCTGATTTTTTTCACATCCTCACCAATACTTGTTACTGTCCATTTTTTTTATTATGGCCATCTTAATATACATGAAGTGATATTGCAGTTTTGATTAGCATTTCACTAATGATTAATGCTATCGAGCATCTTTTCATGTGCTTATTAGTCATTTGTATATCTTCTTTGGAAAAGTATTCAAACATTTTGCCCATTTTATAAATTGACTTATTTGTGTCTTTATTGTTGAGTTATAAGACTTCTTTATATATTTTTGATTCTAGTCCCTTATTAGATATATGATTTTAAAATAGTTTCTCCCATTTTGTGGACTTCTTTCACTTTCCTGATAGTGTATTTTGAAACATAAATGTGCTTAATTTTGAAGAAGTACAATTTATTTTTTCTATGTAGTTTATGATTTTGATGTCATATCTAAGAAACCACTGCCAAATTCAAAGTCACAGAGATTTATGCCTATGTTTTACTTTTATAACTTTAGCTCTTACATTAGGTCCCTATTTTGTTTTCAGATAATCTTTTTGCATGGTATATATTAGGTTTCAACTTTATCCTTTTGCATGTGAATATCCAATTATTTCAGCACTATTTGTTTAAAAGACAATACAAAAATCAACTTACCATAAAGGTAAGGCTCTATTTTTGGACACTCAGTTTTATTTAATTGACCTATATATCTATTCTTATGGCATAGCACATTGTTTTGATTACTGAAGGTTTATAGTAAGCTTTGAACTTACTACAGATAAGTAGATATGTGACTTTTTGATTCTTCTTTTTCAAGATGATTTTTGGGAACAATTTCTACCAAAAATGACATCCATGATTTAGATAAGATTTTATTGAATCTATAAATCTACTTGTGGAGATTGATATCTTAAAAATATTAAACCTTCCAATTCTTGAGCACAGGATGTCTTTCCATTTATGTAGATCTTTAAAATATTTCTTTCAACAGTATTTTGTGATTTTCAGAATATAGATGCAGCACAGCTTTTTAAAATTTATTCCTAAGCATTTTCATCTTCCTGATGCTATTGCAAATGGAATTGTTTCTTTATTTCATTTTTGGATAGTTCATTTTTATTGTATACAAATGCTACTGATTTTTGTATATCAAATTTGTATTCTGCAACCTCACTGCACGCATAAACTAGTTGCATTAGTTTTCTTAGTGGATTCTTTAAGATTTTCTATACATAAGATTATGTCCCTGCAAATAGAGGTAGTTTTTCATCTTCTTTTCCAATCTGAATGCCTTCCTTTTACTTGTCCAATTGTCCAGACAAGAACCTCCAGCACAATGTTGAATAGAAGAGGTGGAGCATACATTCTTGTCTTGTCCCAGATCTTAAAAGGAAGTTTTTATCTTTTACCACCATGTATGATGTTAGCTGTGGGGTTTTGTACCTGTCCTTTATCAGGTTATGGACATTTATTTCAGTTCCTAGGATGTTCAGAATTTTTATCATTAAAGGGTATTGGAACTCTCAAGTGCTTTCTCTTTATCTATTGAGATGATTATGTAGTGTCTGTCCTTTATTCTATTACATGGTGTCTTATACTGGTTTATTTTTATATATCAAACTAATCGTGGATTCTTGGGATAAGGACCAGTTAGTCACAGTGTATAATCCTTTATATATGTTGATCAATTCAATTAACTGTTTTTTGGTTGAGTTTGTGTGTGTGTGTGTGTGTGTGTATTCATAGGAGATATTGATCTGAAGCTCCTTTTCTAGTGACAGCTCTCTCTGATGTTGGTATAAGTGTATACTGGCTTCATAGAATGAGTTAGGAAAAATTTCCACTACTTTTGGAGGTGTTTGTAAAAAATTAGTATTAATTATTTATTAAAGTTATATAAAATTCACACTGAAGTCATCTGGTTGTGGGCTTTATGGAACTATGTTTCCTTTATGGAACAATTTTGGTTACTAATCCAATTCCTTTACTTCTTTTGGCTCTATTCATATTTTCTAATTCTTCTCATGTCAGTTTTGATATTTTGTGTCTTTTTAGGAATTTGTTCCTCTCTCTTGTTACATTAAATTGGATTGGAAATTGTTCATTAAACTTACATGTGTATATATATTTCTGTAAATTCAGTATTGATGACCTTTTCATTCCTGATTTTGTTAATTTGAGACTTCTGTTTTTTTAATTGGTCATTCTAGCTATAGTTTTGTCAATTTTCTTGAATTTTTTCAAATAAAAATATTTTTCTTTTGATATTATATATTGTTTTTCTATTCCCTATTTCATTTTATTGTGCACTAATCTCTATTAATTTCAATCCTTCTCTGCTTTGGGTTGAGTTTGTTCTATTTCCAGTGTGTTAAGGTGGTAGGTTATGTTAGTAATTCAAAATATTTTTTTCTTTTTTACTATAGCTATAAATTTCACTCTACAGACCACTTTAATCACTTACCATTAGCTTTGTCATGTTGTGTTTTTGTTTTTGTTTATTTCAATTATATTCTAATTTCCATTTTGATGTCCTATTTGATCAACTAGTAATTTAAAAATTTATTGTTTAGTATCCACAGATTTGTGGATTTCCCAAATTTACTTCTCTTATTGAGTTGTGATTTCATTTCACTGTGTGGGGTATATGTAGTTTGTATAATTTCAATTATTTTTAATTGATTTAGGCTTGTTCTATGACCTAACATGTGGTCTATCATGGAGAATGTTTTATGTGGACTTGAGAAGAATGTGTATTCTCTTGTTTTGGACAGAGTATTCTATAGGTGTTTGTTAGGTCTAGCTGGTGTATAGTGTTGTTCAACTTCTCTGTTTCTTTGTTTATCTCTGCCTTTTTGTTAGATCCATTTTAAAAGTTAATTATTGAAGCTCCCAACTCTTAGCTTGAACTGTCTATTTCTCCCTTTAATTTTCTTTTGGATTCATGTATCTGGGGGCTTTCTTTTTATGTACCTATATGATTATAATTTTATGTCTTTCTGATAAATTGATATGTTTTTGTCTTTTGCAACAAGGTTTGTCTTAATTTGATTTTTTCTCATACTGGTAGAGACATGCTATTTTACTTTGGTTATTATTACATAGTATATCTATTTCCAACTATTCAACGTATGTGTGCTTTTGAGTCTAAAGTATGAGTCTTGTAGAAAACAAAGAGTTGGATAATGTTATCCATCTCTTTTTATACAACCTACAATATCTGGTTTTAATTAGCATATTTAGCCCATTTATACTGACTATGTTACTGATTAGGTACATTTTATGTGTTTCATTTAGTATTTGTTTTCTATGCATCTTATGCCTTTTGAAATTTCTCTATTCCTCCATTAATGCTTTCTTTTGTGTTAAATAGATATTTTATAGTATCACATTTTAATTCCCTTACTGTTTCTTTTTCTATATTTTTAAGTTATTTTCTTAGTATGTTGCTCTAGGAATTACAATTAACATCTTAACTTCAAATCATTTAACAGAGGTTACACCAGGTTAATTCCAACATTGCACAAATACTTCGCTCTAGTATTGCTCTGTTCCCTTTTCCATTCTTGTAATTTGATTGTGGTAAAAATTACATCACCATATACTATAGGTTCACCAACATTGTTTTTTTTTTTTTGGCTGTGTTGGGTCTTAGTTGCAGCACACAGGATCTTCACTGAGGCTTTCAGGATCTTTCATTGCAGTGCGTGGGCTCTTTGTTGTGGCACGTGGGCTCTTTGTTGCAGTATTCAGGCTTCTCCCTAGTTGTGGCATGTGGGCTACAGAGTGCATAGGCTCTGTAGTTTGCAGTACATGGGCTCAGTAGTTGTGGCTTGTGGGCTTGTGGCATGTGGGATCTGAGTTCCCTGACCAGGGATCAAACCCATGTCCCCTGCATTGGAGGGCAGATTCTTTACCACTGGACAACCATGGAAGTTCCCTAGGCCCACCAACTTTTAGTGCAATTTTTTAAATTTATTGTTTTATGCAATTGTCTTTTAAATCAGATAAGGGAGAAAAGTTACAACAGAGATATATTTATACTGTCTTTTATATTTACCTATGAAGTTATTTTTAGCAGTGCTCTCTATTTCATTTGTCTGATGGGTTTCCTATAATACTTTTTTATATGTCAGTTCTGTTATTGACAAATTCTCTCATTTTTCTTTATCTTGGAAGTCCTAATTTCTTTTCGTTTTGGAGGATATTGTTAGCAGTCTTTCTTACAGCACTATGGATATGTCATCCTACTGTCCTTTGCCTTCCATAGTTCCTGACAAGAATGTAGCTATTAGTCTACTGAAGATACCTTGTATATGATGAATCACTTCTCTCTTGCTTCTTTCAATATTTTATCTTTGTCTTTGGTGTTCAACAATTTGACTATGATGTATCTTAGTGTGTATTTCTTTAAGTTTATCCTACTTGGAGTTGGTTGAGCCTCTTTGAAGTGCATTTTTTTTTCATCAAATTTTGGAGTTTGGGGCCATTATTTATTCAAGTATTCTTATGCCCCTTACTTTGTATCTCTCTTCTCATTCTGGGATTCCCATTGTATAGATTGTTGATGGTGATTGGTGGCTCTCAGAGGTTCTGTTCATTTTTCTTTTAATTTTTTATTCCTCAGAAGGGGTCATCTCAATTGTCTGTTTTTCAAGTTACTGTTATTCTTTTTTCAGTTCTGATCAATTATTGAGCCCCTCTAGTGAAATTTTAATTTCACTTATACTATTTTTAACCCTAGAATTTCTATATATATATATATATTTTAGAATGTCTATCTCTTTATTGATATTCTCTATTTGGAGAGATATTGTCTCATATGTCCCATAGTTATCCAAACATTGTTCATTTAGTTATTTGCATGTAATTAAACTATCTGATTTTAAGTAAATTATTAGTAATTCCAATATCTACCTCACTCAGGATAAGTTTCTATTGCCTGCTTTTATTCTTGTTTATATGTCATGCTTTCATGATTCTTTGTGCATGTCTCTCTCTCTCTCTCTTTTTAAACTGGAGAGTTTAAAAAATGTAATGTTCATCTCTGCAAATCAAACCAACCACTCTGGGGGTTAGGTTTGTGACTATCACTGGTTGTTGTTTGTTTTATGACTTCCCTGGGATAATTTTGTAAAGCATGTAATCTTTGTCATGTGCAGTCATAGAAGTCTCTTCCATTAGCTTAGTTATTGGACACAGATTTTCTTAAGTGTTTTAAAACAATAAGTCTCCCAGCCTTTCTAAAGTGTTGTGTGTGTGTGTATGTGTGTGTGTGTGTGTGTGTGTGTGTGTTTTGAAGCATGCCTTCACTGCTCCTTCATGCAGTTTACGACTCTGTGCTCACCTTAGCTTTCTGGTTGCGCAGAACTTCATGTCCCCCAGATGTGAGAAATTAGGATTGAAACCACAGAAGTTTGTCTTGGGGGGCTCCGAGGAGGAGTTCCAGTTCTTTCTGTCTCAGTACACAAAGAATTCATTAAGAAGCAAAATGATAGATAAGAAATGATTATTAGAATAGGAAACTTGTGACGCCTATAAATGAGCAGGCAAGTGAGTGTTGAGCTGCCCCAAGTACTTAGTGGGTTACATTTTTATAATCAAAGGAAATGGGTGGGGAGGTGAAGACGACCTTCTTCCTCATTCTTTGAGTCTTCCATTGGTAACTCTTCCTACATAATGGGCAAGGGAGCTTTTGACCCCATATGGCCCATCTGGGACTGTCATGGTGCTATGGAAAAGTTATTTCAGGTCTCAGTATAATGAGGGTCATTAACTTTGCAATGTCACCTTTCCCAAATTATTGCTTTTTATGTATGCAGACAGCATATCTTAGGGGCCATTAACTTACTGACATCATTGGGCAGGATATAGGCCTTATTTTTCCACTATTGTTTTATTGTCTTGAGGGATGGTGTGTGCCTCCATTGCATGTTTTTATTCCTAAGTAAGTTTACTTGGTTTTGTTGCTAGGCAAGCTTGTCTAGCCTAGCTGCTAAGCAACTTGCTCTGTTTCAAGGGTCAAGCAAACCCTCATTGTTTAAAGAGTTTCCCATTGCCTTCTTGAGTGATCATTAACTTACTGTGGTCTCCCAAAGCCCCATAAAGTTCCCTCTCTATCTACAGTCCCCTAGTGGGATTTCTAAACTAACTATTTGATTATCATACTCTATTCCTATCAGTATCTTTCCTGAGAATGTGCAAAGCTCTGAACATGCATGTGACCTTCTCTATTCCCAGAAATATACAGGAAGTTTACAAAGCCCCATTGGGTATCTCATTCTCCAGGTTTTCCTTCTAATTTTTTTTCAGTCATTTGTAATTCCTAGACTTAGGGAACTGCAAGGTTAAACAATTGCTACTGATTGTTTTCTAAATATGCCCTTAGGATTAGGGCTGTTCCATAAAGAGCTCTGAGTCTGGTCAAATAAAGAAAGTCTTAGAGAATGGATTTTTTCCAGGGTCTACCAGATATGTCAAATAGTGACAATTCTCTGGGGATAGGGCCTTTGGGACAGACTCCAAATCCATTGTAACCTCATAAGTGACTGACTGCTACAAGGCTGGTTTTCATAGCTACAATAGTGGAATGGCTACAGGTTTTCACAGTTATTACTGATCTAGGAAGAAGTAGATGGAAATAGGGTAAGTTAAAATGCCACAAAGCTCACTGTGCTTACAAAAATCCAGACTTTTTTTCTTGAATAAACTGTCTTCAGTTTGTTGCAAATCTTTGGGTAATTTCCAGAGCTCTGGAAAAGTTGATTTTGACAATTTTGCTCTTGTTCTCATTGCATTTATGAAGGAGAGGATTTTCAGAGGTACTCACTCTCCCTTTCTGGAATTTTGTTTTTCTACAGTGTATTCCTAAATATGCAAATAAAACATAAAAGCCATTTGTTATATGTGATTTGGATGATGGCGTCACTCACTACAGGCATTCACACATATAAACACAAATATATATAAATATCCTCAGTAATTTAGATATATTTTTTAAATAAAACATTTTGATCGAGGCAAATGAAATATCAAATTTCCTGAACAGTTTACATCCTCGCTACGATTACCCAAAATAAACCAAGAATGAAAAGGTTTTTCACTTAGCATCAATTGAATATCCTCAAAATGGTGCGCTTTGCCTATGGGAACTACACAATTTTGATCTGAACCCCAGGCTTCTCATATCCAACTCCTAACAAAGTCTTTCTGAAACAAACCCTTTGTAGTCATATTTTTAGTAGTGTAACTTTTTATATAGTCACTAACAAACTCAAATATTATTGTTCTTTCCCAACCCTTGAAAATGTCCCATAACTAATAAATTAACATTACTATTTTGTGAGCACATACTTTGTGCCAGGCACAGTTTTAAATTCTTTTTACATATAATAATTTAACAGCACAGTGACCCTGAGTAATTACTCAGAGATGTTAAATAACTTGGCAGAAATTTCAGAGCTACAGAGAGTTAGAATGAGAATTTAAACTTATACCTCTATGATTTAAAGCCAGTGCTATTAACTGCTATGCTATTATGCATGCATATAAAATATACTTCCAAGAGATCATACCTAGTGAATAGAATTTTTATCACATCCATTTTCCACAGCAAAATTATCATCACTACTCTGAAATGAATGGAACAACCCAAATGGGTGACAAGCCTACAGGAGATAAAGACCCAGGGTATGACTTCAACTCATAAGGGTAAGCAGCCATAGATAAATCAAACTGAAGTCTGCAGTAACAGTCATTTGGATTAAAAGTATATTCAAGGGGAGACATTTTAAGTTGGAAAGACATTGATATATTTTATGTATAAGTGACTGGTGAGGGCATTACTTTCTCAGCTATATATATATTGTATGTAATGTAATAGGTAGTTGTATTCCTAATAGAAGTAGGCCTAGAAAATGCCATCAGTGCATGAATTAAATTCTTACCTGATTATATTATATTTACAGGAATCCCACAATAAATATCAAGGGAAAACCCAAGATTATCAAAAAATGCTTAAGGTGAACACTTCCTTCAGTGTTCTTGGTCCTCTGTGCAGCCAAACCATAGGGGAGCAATTAAAGGTATACCGGAAAAGGAAAAGTGTGCTTTTCCTACACTGCTGAGAGCTGAAGTTTCCCACATGCTGTGTTCCAAGGGAATACAACCTGCCTGAATGAGAAGTCTTTAGGATATTTACCCTATGCAGTCATTCCTGCATTTTGCATTTTTTGAATCACAATTGCTTGTCTGGGACAACCTCTCTCCCAAGCCTCTGAATCATAAATGTGCTACATGATTTTCTAAAACACACTGCAATGTGATTCACACACCCAAGGGCAAGATTGGGTATTAAATCAATGTCAAGTTTTGTGTATTTTCATAAGGTTTGATTCTGTGATACTACTATTTAGCTTGAAGATATTTTTGTGTTTGAAACTCTGACAAATAAAGGAGGTCAAGGAGGGGAGTATTAGAGATTGCACTTGTATGTATATGTGTGTATATGAACATATTGTGTGTGTCTGTGTATAGAGGAAAACAAATTAAAAGAATTTTATTAATAATAGCTACATTCTATTAATTGTCTGTTACATTGTAGGCACTCTAATGTTACAGGATATATAATATTTTTAGTGAATAAAGAAATGTCCCAACTGGACTATAAACTCCATGAATATATGATCTTGTCTTTCTCATTTGTTCTTGTATTTCTAGAACATAGTACAATGCCTGGAGCATAATACATACTCATTCAATATTTTTAATGAATAAATTAATTGAAATATAATTTTTAAATTACCGTTATAATAGCCATGTGGCAAATATCCCATATATATATATACATATATACATATATATGTTAATAGAGTCTCTTTTGCTCTTAAGAAATTTGCTGTTAACTGTTTGTACTGATTAGTAGAGGCAGATCTATCATTAAATGAGCTCTCGTCTGTTAAATGAAATAGTAAGCATCCAATTTATTTTGCAGGAAGTTAATGTTAATAGGATAGTGAATTTGATCTTTTAGGCCATTGTTAATGTTTGATCTTAAATTCAAAGCTGAGAGATCCTTTCCAAAACGTATACCCCTGACTCTTCAGTTCAATGAAATAATGCCTTTTGGGATCTCAAGTAGTACCTGGCGCAGATTAGGCAACCCATCAAGAGAATGACTTCAAAATATTTTTACATCTTTAACACTGCTAACACTCTCTTACATGAGACATTCTTAGTTTTTATGTTAGAATCCTGTACACAAAATGCAACTCAGAGTATACTTCTTCATATAACCTTTTCCAGCCATTCAATTCTGAGGGCTATTTCTTTTCAATCAGTGCCTATAACATTTAGCATATATTTGTAACCCACAATTAATTAAATATGTCCTTTTCTTTAACTTTTTTTGTAAAGGTTTTGCCTCCTGTGATGGTTATTTTTGTGTCAACTTGGCTAGGTCACAGTATCCAGAGATTTGGTTAAATTTTATTCTAGATGTTTCTTTGAAGGCATTTTTAGATGACATTAACGTTTAAAACATTAGACTTTGGATAAAACATATTATGCTCAGTCACGTGGACAGGGCTCATCCAATAAGTTGAGTCATAGAAAAATGACTGACCTCCCTGGAAGAAAGAATTCTGCCAGCAGATGGTCTTCAGACTTGAACTGCAACTCTTCCCTGGTCTCCAGCCTGGATTTTAGATTTTAGATTTACCACTTCCACAATTACATGAGCCAATTCCTTAAAATAAATCTCTCTCACATCATATTGACTCTGTTTTTCTGGAGAACCTTGATGAATACACCACCTTAACTAGAATTTTGTGCTTTTTATAGAAAAGTCCTGAGCATCACATTTTTGTGTATTTCTCCAGGACCCTTCTTTTCTTCCATCTCAAGTATTTACAAAGCATATACTGTGGACTCAAATAAAAGGCATGAGCATAGAGCGATGCACATAGAGTCAATACATATATTTTCTGAGTAAACGTTATTTTTACATTCACTCCATTAACGCACCTAACAACTGCTTTTGTTACTGAATTGTTGGTCATGAGCCTGAAACTTACATTTTTAAGGTTACTAACTTAGGACTACGGAGTAACTTTGGTACTAAGAGAATATGATTCAACCTGTAGGACTGAATGTTATGTTCCTCCCTATCAATTAAAGTATTATTATGCCATTATTAAATATACATAATGGATACAAAATAATGTCCATTTAAATCAGAATAAATTTCAGTCCTGATTGCTATCTTGGTTATGTGAAAGAATTTTTTATTATATTAAGTGCTGTTGGTATTCTTAGGAAGTCCGTTAATGGCAGGAAGTTAGATAGCAGTGGTATACCAAAATACAAAAAAAGAAAATGAATGCAAAATCTGGCCCTTATATTTCTTTCAAAGGAAGCATGTTCCAATCATAAATTCAAACAAAAATTCACAAGGCCTGTTGAATTAGAAACAAATTACATTATCATTGAGGTAATAGGCATTCTAAATTATACTTCCGAGCCTGAAAAATATGCTAGACATAGAAACATAAAGTAAAAAGAAAATTCTTTCATGTCAGATAAAGTATAAGTAGTAAATACCAATTACTACTGTAACAGTCACTCCTTAAAGCTTTTACATGACAATTAGATATCTCAGAAATCTTAATGACTGTAGTTTAAAAGCAAGAAATACTTAAGCAACTGTATATTATCACTCTGACTATATCTTCTACTTCATGACATAAAAGATCTCATCTTGTCAGGAACAACACACGTCTAAAAATTAGAGAAAAAGTTTGCTTTTTTTTAACTGAACTTATGGCATACAAATACATCTAGTGGATTTTACTGAATCTCAAATGCCAATCCTCTACGGGCATAGATAAGGCTTGTGTCCAGTGGCATGCTAGTAAATATTTAACAACTGGATCTCGAAACAAAGTCCTGATCTATAGTATCTCAATTTCCTTTGTGAAATACTCCATCAAGGACAATTTCAAGCTACCAATATGAGGTCACTGAATTTGGAAGTAAAAAGAGATTGACACAATCAGCTATCAAGAACTGCTATGAGCTGGCATCAGCCATTGCTTGCGCTCACTGGTCATCAGTGCTCCTATGTCTTAAATTATGTGATTAGTAGGACTGTACCAAGCTGCTTTGCTCATTCATTCAAACACATACCAGTTTGGCAGTTATATTCCTGTATATCTTTGTGCACGTGTGTGCAATCATTTACTTTACATAATAATGTAGAATTGATAAAGGAAATAAATAGACATTTTAAAAGATTTTGATACATATTATTAATTGCCTCCTTGAGAGGTTGTGCCCATCCAGACTTAGAGGAAAACTAAACAAGGGAAATAGAAAATGTGAATTGACGTTATCTGAGACTTTTACTGCTCATGTGTTTCCCACAAGAGAAGTTCTTGGCCATTCCTGTCCCCTTACATAAAAATCAAATATCATCCAAGTAACTGACACAATGAACCTGAAAGAAATTAAACTACTGGAAAGATGATTGAACTCCTCCTCAGAAGCCCACAAGATACAGAGTGAGCATGCCCTGCTTGACTAATGAAACCATATTTAATGAATCCCTAAGGTCCTCAGCTGCAGCCTTTGCATTCTCTCTACATTATCCTCCTCTTACTTCCTCAAAGAGCTGCCAATTTATTTTGAATCCTAAACACAATGAATGCTTTCCAATACATTACTCCCACTCCCTTGTCTTAGCTACACCTCAATGTAAAAGGAAAGAAAACCTCCTTAACCATCTCCACCCATTTGTTTTACTTGTTTCTTCCTTTCAGTCTCCTTTTTGAGAAATCTCCCAGTGAGTAAGTGCACATATGGACTTTAGATGCAGAAATCATGGATTCAATTAGAATCTCTCCCTGTCTTTGACTATGACTGAGTTCTTTCACCTATAATTGATAATATCCTCCTAACCAGATTTTTATAAGATTATGTAAAATAATATAAATAAAAACATTTTTTAGCCACCCTGACAGTGACCTTTCCCAGTTCTATCTGCCTTTTTAGTCACTTAGTAAATCCTTGGAGACAAATATAAAATAATTGTTTTTTCTTGTTATACAGACAATAAACTAGAGAAAATTAGCTGTTTAGTCTTCTGTGGTCCTGTTAAATGTACCAAACATCACCCTTTGTTTTTTAGGCCTTTTTAAATAGCCATTTTTGATTGATTGAAATGTATTGCTAATTTTCTATTGAGATTTTACAAACCCTGGATAATGTTTGCTTTTATATTAAAGTCATTGTTTTCATACAATCAATACTTTCTCAATGCAATTTTTATGTTTATTTTTCTGGAAAGAAGATAATTTCAGAACTCTAGATTACTCATGCTGTATGCAATGACCTTTTGGTTTTGGTTTGTCTGTTCCCACCTCACCGCCATGGGAAAAAACGTATCAATAAGAGAAAAGATTTAACACTGAAGGATAGTCCATTATACAATCCTATGACATGTGAACAAAATTTAAAGAAGGATATCTATTACCTTTTCATACCACTCACTCTTCTGTCAGCTTAAAATTTTAAATCTAAAGTATATCAACAAAGAGCTGTTTAGCTTTATACAAAAAGAAATACATTTCAAGACATTTTCCCTAATGCTCAGAATTTAAGAAATGTATTTATAGTTGAAAATATTTACAGGTTTCATTTTTATGCTATTAAAAATCATAACTTAATGAAAAGTATATTATCTAAAGTCATTTTTGTGGAGCCCTATATTGAGGTCACAGGAAAAAAATCTCCAGAACTAACTGAGCTCCCATGGCAACGGTTGCCATGGGCTCTCCTGACCTAAATTGGACAGCACCCCGACTCCGTATTAGGTAAAATATTCACCATATAGCAACCTGACCAATCACCTAACGCCATCCTTTCAGCAGGAATTTTCTTTGTCTTGAAGCTATAAATGTTGGCTACTAGTCCACAAAAAGGGGTTGGCTCTCCCTGGTCTATCAGGAAGTTGGCCCGCTTATTTGCAGAGCCCCTCACTAACACTGCTCTTTGTTCTCAATAAACTCACTCTGTTCTAAAATACATTGTGTCTGGAAATTCTTTTTCCAACCCATGCATGGACCATGACAATTTTGTTAACAGATTGGTTAAACTGTGGCTCAGTGGTTTTTTTGGTTTGTCTTTCTTAATATGCATAATATTCTTAATATCCTTGACCTCATTAAAGTATTTTAGAAATATTTTGGCTAAAGTTTATCTAGATCCTTTAAGCTCACTTCTCCCTTTTTGGCTATGCTTTATGTTGGAAAAAAAAAAAAAGATACAGAACCCAGACAGTTTTTGATGAGACTATGAAACCACCAGTTAATAATTACTTGCCAATTTATTCAGTTATGTTTCAGAATAAGTCCTTTCTTTGTCTTTTATGGCTTTTCTTACAGCAAAAAAGAGAAAGAAGGTAAATGGAAACATTGAGAGAATATGTCTTCAGATAGATCAATTTGAAAAACAATCCCTCATAACTTCCTTTTATTAAAAGACAAACATGAGAAAAAATAACTGTGGAAAAAATTAGAAAAATGTTTTTCATTTACGTAAATTTATAAACACAAAACACAATCAGACCACAAATGCAATGCTGAAAACAAATGTATTGAAATAGATATCTGACTTCATTAGGGTAACAGATGCTTGACTAATTCTAGATATCAACAAGGACGTGAAAACAGTAGGCAATTAAGTCACCCCATGATGTGTCAGAGCTTGAAATTTCTAAAAGATGCAGTTCACTGAGTTGCTAGCTTAATTGTGTGAACTGTTGTTGTTATTAAAACTTGATTTTTAAAACTTTCTCTATTACATCACCACCTACAGCTTAAAGTATAGTAATTATAGTTATAACTTTAAAACACTATGCATTGAAAATCTAACAATTTTAATAATAAAAATATGAAATTGAAAGGTCACGTGTAAATTATAGAAAAAAATTATTATGATTTTGCTCCAAACCACTTTTTTGGAGGGGTGGTGGTGGGCTGGGGTGGAGGTTCTTGTTTCTTTTTTTCCAGAGCCATTCTCATTGTTTTCATGTTTCAGGGACTGCTAAGGCTGGTTACATAAATGTGTTAATCTAGGTAATCTAATTGTTTCAGATTAATCTGATCTCAATTAAATCACTTAGAAGGCAGATACAACATGGACTATCCTGCCAGTAGGCTTAAAACCTAAATTACCAACAAAAAGAACTTTCTGTAATGGGAAGTCAAAGGTGATAGAGTATGAACTTCAAAAAAGGAGAATCTAAACTATTCAGTATTCCTCTTCCAGAAAATATTCACTACATGTCTATGGACTAACAGATAGGTAAACTAAGTACCTGACTGAATGCTAGCACAAATTCTGAAAAGTCAAGAATTAAATCCCCTAGAGAAATGGTATTCACATACAAGTTTTTCTCTTAATGCTCATGAACTCTTTCTTTGCCTCTGTCTCCTCTTGCCCTCTTGGCCTCCTATCACACCAGGTTGATTACACCACTTTCACCTCGGAGTTTCTGAACCCACTGGGTGGCAAGGTGTGCCCCTTGCATTAAGAGATAACACATGTCAAATATGTTTCCGTGATTTAATAGGCTACACTCAAACCAAATGCAGGGAACTTTAAACATGCACTCCAAATTCCAGGAAGTCTTCAAAGCTCAGAGAAGGAGCTCTGATACGGACCACTGGCAAATTTATATCATGTTTTTCATTGTTGCTAAGGGTGGTAGCTTTTGGGAAAGACACATGGAATTGGCAACCTGGCTTTTTTGGTAATTCATATTTACGGTTTCTTAGCATTTTTGCTATTTTGCTATCTCTATGTGGGGCTTTTCTTATCTTTTTGATCCATGTTCCCCTCTATTTTATTTTTTAGAACTCCCTGAGTAGTGCCTGCAGAAGGACCTGAACTTTTCATTATGGGAGGTGTCCCCCCTTGGCAAACCCCAGGGCAAAAGAATAGGAGGAGTAGAAGGAGAAGGGGGAGATGGAGCAGGCTGATTTTACTTGCCTAGGTTAAAGGAGTTTGGCTAATACAAATGTAACTCATGAAATTTGGGACAAAAGCACAAACAATAATAGTAGCTATTTGCCACATTTGACAGATGTGTTCTCAGGACCTAGCACCCTCAGGATCTTGTATCAGGGGTAAATGGCAGGTGTCTCTCTTTGTTTCTAGCTCTCTCTTCCTTTTTTCTTTTTTTTTTTCCTAGCTCTCTCTTTCTTTACACACATACACACACACACACACACACACACACACACACAGGAAATTTTGAGCATTTGATATTAGAGATAAATGTTTAATTCACAAATAGTGTTTGTTTACATGCTGTGTTAGTAATTTGGACAGTTCAACAGCATTCAGCTCTTTTATTTCAGTTTGTGAGTTGATGAGCATACAATTTGCTACTCTCTATTTTTTCTGCCTACCAAGGTGGCTGTCAATATTCCATATTGTGGCTGCCTTTGGTCTATTAATCTGGTCCCCCGTGTAAGGAAAACAACCACACAAAAAAGAGACATCAGCCAATCCATTACATATATATCAAATATATATATATAGTGCGATGAATTAGAAAGTCTTTTGCTGTTTTAAGCAACTGAAATTTTGGCTTTGTTTGTTTCCATAGAATAGTGTAGCCTATCCAGACAGTTATATACGTGAAGAAAATATGTTTGGGTCTTAAATACTACTGCAAGTAGGTGAAAATATGAACATAAGCTTCTTTTACGGGTTTAAATGCAAACTAGTAGAGAATGTATTAATACAGATAGGATGCTTTGAGGTGACATCATAGAATTAAATTTCATTATTAGTGTCAAAAATATTAAGCTCATATAGTACATCTATATTTTCTCAAATAATAAAGTGGGGAGTAGATGGTGGTGGTTTTCATGTAACAGGTAAAAATATTGTGTTTCATAACATTCCCAAATTAAGTCACAGAAGTAATATGATAAATGAAAACATTAGGTATTTGCACAAGGGAGATAACAAGAAAGCACATGAGGGAAATCAAAATAACCAGAAAATGACATACTGCATGATACATCAAAGCGGTGAAGTTTAAGTGGTTCGTGAAAACAGTCTTCAAATTTCTCTCAAAATAAGTTCTCTTGAGTCCTATGTGTGAACATGCTTCTAACAAATCCCTTTTCCCCCTTTAAAATGCCAACACTGTTCCTCATTTCCATGTACTTGGCTAAACATTATTTTGGGCAACAACTGTTGAGACAATTTCGTTTCATTAATTCTATATTGCAAATGTGCAATAAGAATCCCAAAATATGAGTGAGTTTTATTAAAATGATGTTGCATGATTTTTTCCCAAATGTTATTCTTGGAAACTATGGAAAAACCTATTTAACATTGTCAACCACACTGGTGCATATTTGCTGTGCATAAAGCAACCTACTAGAATTTGATAATGCAGAAATTTGAATTATTCCTTATAAATTTTCAAATCAAAAAAATAAAATGTACTTTATCAAATTATTTTTCTTTATTTAAAAATAAGCAATGTATTTATTTAAAAATAAGCAATAAAAATAAGCAATGTATAAGCAATAAGCAATGATATATACATTCAAAACCACAATTTGACTACTGGAAAAAATCTAGATAAGAGTTTGATATGATACGGATGAAACTACTTGAGTTTGGGACAATTTCTTAGTTAAAGCTCTGTGAGCCCTTTGCAGACAATGAGTCCTGATAGAATATACCCTTGCTTCACTTTAATTTCACCCTTTGTGTGAATTATCTTTTGTTTACATACTATCAGTGTACTATGCACCTCATTAATTAAGGTGGTTAAAGTAGATTATTTTAAAAGTTCTTTCCTACCTCTAGTATTTAAAATATTTGTATTGTCTTCTGTCCCATGTTTTACACTATACTTAGAAAAGTTAACAGTGCTAGAGTGCACAGATATTGCTGGCTGCACATTGACTGTTCAATTTTTATCTTCCTTTTGCTTCATGTTTTGTATTTGGAATCATCTCTCTTCTGGACTGAAATGTGGAAAAAATTTCACGAACAAATAGAACAGATACAGCTTGTTATCTGATCATTATTCTACCTGCACTGTTTTGTCTCAATGTAAAAAAGCTATTGTCCCAATCTTTTGCTACAACTTAAAAAAAGAAAATGCATCAGTGCAAAGTACAGAAACACACTGATTCAATGAGTATACCATCCATTAAGAAAACCTTCCCAAGCTCTTTGGAAATGTGGGAATCCAAACAACTTTTCCAGCCATTTATCAAAGATCATAAATGTATCATTTCAAAAAAAAATGAAACAGTAAGCACTAAAGTTAGAGAAGTACACCAATATTAAGCAATTTTCTCTCATTTATTCAACTTCCCCTTACATTCTTCTCAGGAAGAAACAAAAAATTTGTGTAGACTTATCCTGCTTGATACCAAGAAGGGGTAGCGTGGAAACAAATAACAGTGTGTAATCAATTAGAGCACAATGTGTAAATCTGTTTCTTATCAATTAGATAACTTGAAGAATTTCTAATTTTACAGAATGCATACATTTTATGTAGGTTTACATAATTCAGAAAAATTCTTTACATTTACTTTCCCATATTTTATTGATACATTTGGCTTTATGAGAGATCATAGATAATTTATGCAACCATCACTAAGTGTTTTAGTAATCCTAAAAATAATAGTATTATAAATGTGTAAATTTATTTAACAAACATACAAAATGTCTCAGACTCATTCTGAGCTGATCTGCATCTAGCACCCTTTGAAATTGTTTTTCAAATGAACTTTTTATCTTTTTTTTTTATATCTGTGTTTCTTGAATATATTCTGTGGTGATTATCTACATAGGACATCAAAACTCAAGATATTACATCAAGGTAAACTATTTTTGTCTTTTTTTTCTTTAAAACTATTTTAGTATTTCAATTATATATATTTAATATGGTGACCATTTCCTATTATCTCCATATCTCTGTCTCCTCAAATTAATATACATGTCTTGTCAATCATTGTTCAATCTTCTCTCTGTATAAGACCAATGACATGGAAATTTTTATGATTTACAACCCTTATCTTATTCCATTAATTTTTGCATCTTCAATTTCAGTTCCTGGCTGCCTCCCAACTCGAACTAAATTGTTTTAAGATGACTGTCGGATATCTAGGTATTCATTATTTCTGGAAGCTGTCTCCTACCTTTCAACCTTTACATGATATATACAGCTGTCAAAAACCTGGACGTAATCCCAAGCACTGAGTTTTCTATGAAGAAACATATTAAGGCTGTCACTGGGATACTTCTTGAGAAAAAAACTAAGAGATGCTATATAATGGTCACAATCTTAATCAAACTCTGAGTTTCAGTACATTAATTAATAAAAGGGAAAAGTGCCATGTTTATGTTTTAAGTTCAATGAAAGTAAATTATTTTTCTATGACCTATTAACAGATACACCACTGAAATTTTCAGGCTTGTTCCTCTAGAGTGCAATTTTACTGATATTTCCAATAAGCATGAAGAACTGAAAATTTGGAAGGGGTTCTGAATCCTCTAAAAATATAAAACGTGTCAAAATGGCCTTCGGAGAACACGTCAAATTCATTTATGTTTTTGAGAGATTTCTTCTTTTTTTGAAACCTGGTAAGGGCAATGAGAGCCATATAAAATGACATGTTTATTCATAGTTTGATTTTGTGTATAATTTTAATAGCTCTCATTTCAAATATCAAGCAATACCTAATTCTCTTTTAAAGAAAATTTGATTTGTAATTGCCTCATTGATCTTTAATTTTTGAAGTTGTTGGAAATCTCATAGGAATTAAGTAACTCCAACCCCCTAGTAGACATCCATCCACATTCTCAACCATTTTATTCGCTGGAGAGATTTTTTAGTTAATCATAAAATGACCTGATGTGTAGAAACCCAAAAACCCTCAAAATTGTGTTTTGCATATTTTAAGTTAAATTCTAAAGATATTTTAAAAAATCAGCTTAAATCATATCCTCTAAAATTAAAATAATTTATATTAAATAGCATCAATTAATAAAATGGAGCTCTCAGTTATCAATAAGGAAGTGACTGATTTAAGGCATGTTTTTCTATCCATTTTACAATACTTGTACATAAATCTTCACCCTTATTTCACTTGTCATTTTCTCAAATACGTCCAGATTTATTTGAAAGTATAAGCCATAAAAATCTTCATCCAATTCAAAAGAAGATTATAGCACTGTGAATATAAAGGGACCTAACAGACCTGGTGGCCTAATCCCCTAAGTCACAGATGAGAAAAGTGACTCCTAAAAATGTGATTTCCTTAATATACCAAAGTTATTGCAGGTCAAAACTGGAACTAGGACCCAAGTATTTTTATTCATCCTAGCACTCTTCCTACAATTACACCAAGGACAAGAACTAACAGCTACAATAAAGTTTTTTTTTTTTTGCGGTACGCGGGCCTCTCACTGTTGTGGCCTCTCCCATTGCAGAGCACAGGCTCCGGACGTGCAGGCCCAGTGGCCACGGCTCACGGGCCCAGCCGCTCCACGGCCTGTGGGATCTTCCCAGACCGGGGCATGAACCTGTGTCCCCTACATTGGCAGGCAGACTCTCAACCACTGCGCCACCAGGAAAGCCCTACAATAAAGTTTTTACATACTGGAACACTCATCTGTAACAAACTGATTTCTAAGGTGTATATTTGTTCATCTTTATTATTAAGTTATGGAGGCATATATATGATATATATGACATATATGATAGATATATGTTATGTGATTTTAAAACATTTACAAATGTTATATATAATTTTATAATACTTAGTAAAACTACTACACAAATGTTTGCATAAAGTCATTATTGTTGCACAAAATTACAGGTATTATCAGCTACATCTAGTCTTCATTATATAAATAATTGGTTTGTTCTAAAAAATGTCTTTGAGATTGCTAATCTTATTAATGCATGGAAGCATCTTTGGAATTGTTTCTCTGTAATAAAAAATAGATCCCAAACAGTGAATAATTGAATGAAATGTAATAATGCAAAGGGTTCATCTAGTCATTTACCCATTCTTTCAATCAGCAGATACTTTTAAGTGCCCATTTACCTGTCACCATTGCTAGATCATATAAAAAAAGTAAAAAACAATGCTGATACCAGGATTATAATGGGAGTATTAAATATTAATCAAGCAACCAGTGAAATAAATATTTTCAAACTGTGACAAATTCAATGAAGGCAAAGTACAGTGTACTAAAAGACAATATAACAGAGAGATCTGACCTTGTCTTGGGGATCAGAAAAACTTTTCCTGAGAAACTGTTGGTCCAACTCACACTTGAAGGATGGCATAAGAGGTGCATTTTAAGCCGGAGTGGTGTCAGGGTCTGGGGGCATGCTGTGGCAGCAGGAGTGGCAGGATATTGGGGTCCAGACAGACAAATCAGGACTAGAAAGGACACTGGGCTTGAAGAGGGGAATGCAGGGTGTAGTCTAACCTTAATGAGGCAGTGTCAGAGGATGGGGTGAGGGGCGGACAGAATCATGAGATGTTTAGAAAGAAAATATCATATATTTAATGGAAAGGATTTTGTGATTGATTACACACTGAAGGTAAATCAAAGGAGAGACTTAAGAATTATACTTGTTTTGACCTTTTAAATGGATGTTAATAATATCATCAATTTTCCTCATATCCACCATGATTTTAGTAAAAGTATCATGTATAGCATATTTGAATGCTAAAAAATTCATTATTAGTTTATGAGATAGTTATTTTTATCTTCTAATAATTATGAAGTTATAATTATCTTCTAATTATCTCATAACAGTAGTAACTTTGTGGATCATGCTTGAATACAGAGAAAAAGGAAGAAGGGATTAATAAGAACTTTCAGCTGATATTGCTCAGGGAAATCTTCAACCATGACACAAGAGAACCTAGTGAAATATCCAACTGCATGTGATTATATGCAATTTATAAATTTATTATTTTCACCAATTCCTCTTTACTCTGTCATAAATGCATTTCCACTTCATAACTGTTGGAATGGATGACTGTTTGAACTTTTCAAAAGCAAAAGTTATTCTTAGCAATTTAGTGCTTTGAAAGAACCAAAGTTGACATTCATACACTTCTTGGTTAAAAAAAAAAAAAGAAATGTGATTCCTGAAAGACCTTCAGCCAATTCCAGAACCACTATATTTGCTTGATTTTCATTTTCATCTTCATTGGATGGAAGGTTCAAGAAGGTCAAATGAAGGAGGGTACAGGAAGACAAAGTATATTAGAGTCCTTTAAGAAAGATCACCAATATTTTTTGAAGGTCAGGTGAGTTATTACATCTTGACTTAGTTTTGATTTTGATTTAGAAGTAGAATAAAAATCTAATAAAATAGTGAAAGGCCAAAGTAAAAATAAAATAATTTGCTGGCTGTTGTAAAGAGAGGGAAAGGAGTGGGAAAAGGTGGGGGCAGGGAGAGAGAGAGAATATACATAAATATAAGGTAGCCATACAAAAATTGTTTGGAGGAGAGGGAAGGAAATAAAAAAGGGAAAAGAAGTGAAATTATAATGTGTATGAACTGTACATATATTCTGGTAGGCTCCATAATTTGTGCTTGTGCAACAATTTTAAATACTCTAAGCATACTAGAATGTTTAATAACATGCTTGAAGGATTTCCAAACTCAAAATTATGTTACACAAGTCACCTATAATTCCAATCTTAATATTTCTACATCATAAAAACATCTCACAATGTCTATAAATACATCTGTACCTATCATAGGGTCACTCATTTTTTATTTTTTAATTTATTTTTTGTCTGTGCTGGGTCTTCGTTACTGCACGCGGGTTTTCTCTACTTGCAGCAAGCGGGGGCTACTCTTCCTTGTGGTGCCCAGGCTTCTCATCGCGGTGGCTTCTCTTGTTGCAGAGCATGGGCGCTAGGCACGTGGGCTCAGTTGTTGCAGTGCACGGGCTCTAGGGCACATGGGCTTCTGTACTTGTGGTTGCAGACTCTAGAGTGCAGGCTCAGTAGTTGTGGCCCACAGGCTTAGTTGCTCCATGGCATGTGGGATCTTCTCAGACCAGAGATCAAACCTGTGTCCCTGCATTGGCAGGCGGATTCTTAACCACTGCGCCACCAAGGAAGTCCCCCACAGGGTCACTCTTTAATTACGTGTTGCTATGTTTGGATTATTTATTGCCCATATTGTGTTTTTAAATAATTATAAGGTAAATGTCTCACATGTTTCAGTTAACATCTAATACTGTTTTGGTGTAAGCTTGGTGTTAGGACATATCCCTTCCATTTTAGAACAACTAAGACATCCTGCTACATATCAAAATGCATGACCAGCTCTACAGAACATTCTAATTGCAAATATCACTGCATTGTATGACTTCTCAGTTGCAGGGGAAAAAATAAATGCTGTTCATTGATCAAAATTTAGTGGTGCATCCATAATGTGTTCATGGTATTTCCATCAAGAACTAATATTTTACTTCATCTTAAAACAAAAGATGTCTCATTTATTCCACCAGTAACCCATTTATTCCACCAGTAACCCATTCACCATTTTTAGAGATGGGGGAAATGAGGTTTAGGGAAGCTAAATAAAAGTCCAACATCATGGAAGGTAGTATGTATCATGTGGAAACAAGAGTGTTAAAAGCTTAGGTTTTATTGTTTGTTTATTTTTCCTCCATAAAGAATTGGGAAAACAAATTAGTAATGAATGCATGTGCACACATACACATAGACTAATCTAAAGATTCAGAAGAACTGAAACATGAGCATACATAAAAGCAAATTTGACAAAGGGTAAATATATAATTTTTCCTTCCAGAAGCATTTTGTTTTGCAGGAGAGGAACGTTTTTGTCCCTTTTCCTCACTGCTAGAAATTAACAGATTTAATTTCAACCTGAAAGTTTTTTCCCCAATATACAATTATTTTAATAATTTCTAAGCATGATATGGAAGTCCTCTTATGTGTTGAAATATGAACATATAACTACTCTCCCCTTGCATTACTAATAAAGTAGTTGGTCTCATATGGCTATCCTAGGGAGCGTAAAATGAAATACATATTCATATATCCTCTGTTTACTAATTTATAAGGCAGGCATTGAATATTTAATGTCTGTATGAATTAATAGAAAAGCTATAATGCCAATAAAATGCATAGGTTATTCTTGAACTACTCTTCATGCGCCTACCTCTCTCACAGCAATCTATCTGCAGGAGATGTAATAGATAACGACTGGGATTTTAAAAGGCCTTACATTTTCTTTAGCTCAAGAGACTCTAATAAAAAGCATCTGTTCAATATCCAAGATTTCTATGACATAGCATTATCCAAAATGTTAGATTACTTGCTAGAGAATCAGTGCAGAGTTGATACCATATTTTAAAATCAAATTCCTTCTGATTTCAACCTGAAAAATGTTCTAGTATAAAGTTCAGATACCTGTCACTAATTTCTAATAAGCACCTCTTTTCATTAAATCTCTAACTTAGCCTGCTGGAGTGACAAATGGTATGGGCACATTCATGAAAGGTTTAACTGACAGAAAGTAGGAAACTACCTTGGTTAAAGTTGCAAAGGACAAGTAGAGAGCAGAACTCATATGTTTGATATATCTTTTCTGTAAATACTAAAGATTTAAGTCAAAATGGGAAGACTGCAGCTGAATATTTCACTTTATGCCTCTGCGTGTGGCATCTGTGTGCCTAAGGCTTCCACTCCAAACCACAGATTTATTTGTTGTGTTTGAATCTCTAAAGATTGCTCTCCGTGATTCATTCCCCTCTCAACTGCTCTGTAGAAAACTAAATTCTTTTTCACTTTCTACAGAAAGTTTTTTTATCAACAATAACACAACAGTACAGAGATTATTGCTTTCAGCTGCATGGGCAGATGTAGGCACACTCATGTCTAACTTGCTAATTGAATAGATCTATAAATTATCTGATTCACAAATAGACATCCTGCAAAAGAAGTAAATGGCATGCTTGAATTAGCTTTCCTATATTCCTCAATCTCTTACAGTTTTTTAAACTTTCTTAACATCTTAGCAGTGCTTCATATTTCTGTTATTTCTGTTTTGTCTTCTCTTTTCAGTTGTTTTAAAAAAAATAATTTCTCTTGGTTTTATAATTTTATTGTTAAAGTCAAAACTACTGTAGTTTACTTTAAAATCAATGTTAGAGAAAATTTTTACTGAATATATGCTGCTGAATATGTGTTTCAGTTCTGTGTTGGCCATATTCTTATTGCTTGTTAGTATTTTTAAAACTATATTCTTAAAATATTCTGTATGATGAATATCTTGCCCTCAGGAAGATTAAACTTACATTTTTAATACATAGTTAATACTTTGAGGTTGTGAGTTCTTTTCTTAGGTAATTCCAGTCTTATTTGATTCAGGATGTCATATTTGAATTCTACCTTTGGGAAAACTGAGGTATAGAAATTGTTTTGGGTTATAGTCTCAAATCTTTATATGATTAGATAGAAATCCTACACTAGGCATATAAAATTCCATTAATGCCTCTATTGTCTGAAGGGCATAATTTGGTAGGAGGTTTTAAAAAAGTGGGAGAGATGTTGATTGTTTCACTTGTATTCTACCAAAATCTCGACCCTTTGCACTGTGGAATTTTATCAAATATCCTTAAAATTCTACTACTATGTCTCACTTAGGAGAAATAATAATTTATGTACAGAAATAAGATGTTTTGAAGTTAGAAAATTTGTATTTGACAAACATATTCACTCAGTTATTGTTAAACAAGTTCAAATGAGTCACTTAACCTCTCGAGGCTTTCACTTTTTATTATCTGCAAAAAGGCACAAATAATGGTCAGTGCCTAGATCAATTTCTGGGATTTAGCGTGCATTTCAGAAGTGTTTCCTCACAGATTTCCTTCTCAGAAACACTGTAAGAAAATTTATAATAGATTAGTAGATTAATGTATTTTTTTCTAGTGGCTTAAAACAACAAGATATGGTTCTCATTTATACTGCATGTTGATTATGCATTCTCTTGGTTTTATCTTCTGTGCAATTTTCATTCTGTGGCCCAAGGTTATAGAATATCACCAATTTGAGCATTGCTGATTGTCTTAGTCTGTTCTGGCTTCTATAACAAATACAGGGTTTTACAGACTGAATAGCTTACAAAGAACAGAAATTTATTTCTCAAAATTCTAGAGGCAGGAAAATCCAAGATCAGTGTGACAGCATAGGCACATTCTCATGGGATCCCTCTTCCTGGTTGGTAGCTGGCAGCTTCCTTCTGTGTCCTCACTTGATGGAAGGGGTGAGGTATTTCTGTGGGTCCTCTTTTATAAGGGCACTAATCCCACTCATGTAAGTTGCCACATTCATGTAGGCACCTCCTAAAAACCCCAGCTCCTAGTACCATCACCTTCAGGAGTTAGAATTTCAACATTTGAATTTTTGGGGAACACAGACCATTGCACTAGTTGGTTTTACTCAAAGATCAAAGCCAGAAAAATGATTATAAGTGTTGATGGTAAAAGTGAGGTGAAGCCACAAATGGGAAGATAATGACATCAGAAGTCATGTAGGTAAATAAGGTGGTTTTGACAAAAAGCTCAGGAATGAATAAATGAGTGTCTAAGAGGGTGACTAATATGGCAGCCTGTATAAAGCTTAAGGAAATTATGCAGTATTTGATGCTAAGTATGAAATCTGTCTTGATTCCTGAACTAAATCTTCCCAGAGATGGGCAGAAAGATATTTGGAACATTTTACATGAAAACTGGGGTGCCCAGGATGGTACCTTCAGCCCATCCTCCTAAAAATATACCAGATATAAGAGTAATCTATGGAGTCCCAGATCTCCCATATACTATTATCTTAATATAGGTCATTGACTATTTCCACCCATTGCTTTAAGGATGCTATAAATGACCAAACCAAGGTAAGCAGTTAACGTATTATGTTCAGTTGTGTCCTCCAGAAAGCAAATGCCAGCATGGAGTTAGACATACAAGGAATATCTGAAATAATGCCTGTTAAGCATAAAGGAGAGTGGGAAAAGAAGTAGGTAGGTAAACCTTCAGAATGCAATGCTAGTCCGATATATGTGAATGGAGAGGGGGATGGAAGGAAGATTGAGTTAGAAGTGCCTCACTATTTTTTGCAGCTGAGAAAATCCCCTTCAGCCCAACAGGGAGCTCATTTGCACAAATTATCTATAGAGGAGCTTTGCATTGGGCAGAAATGGGCAGACCCTAGCACTTTACCAAGTTCAGTCATTAGCTAAGGCTGATGAAGAAGAACCTGGACTCAGCTCAAATTCTGCAGTGGGTCTCAAAGTTGCTGCAGCTGGAGCTGCCAATTAAATTACTTCTCACATCTGATTGGCAGGTTCCTTTCTTTAAAGGAGCCACGTGACAAACTTCCATGGTGTCCAAACATGCCTACAATGTTCTATAGTGCTGGATTAAGTTCTGAGCACTACATTTTATAAAAGGTGTATACAAATGAAAGTGGCTACAGAGAGCTGGAATCAGAGTAGACAAAAGAATAAAGAAATAAAGGATTTTTTTTTTTTTTTTTTTTTTTTTGCGGTACGCGGGCCTCTCACTGTTGTGACCTCTCCCGTTGCGGAGCACAGGCTCCGGATGCGGAGGCTCATCGGCCATGGCTCACGGGCCTAGCCGCTCCGCGGCATGTGGGATCTTCCCGGACCGGGGCACAAACCCGTGTCCCTTGCATCGGCAGGCGGACTCTCAACCACTGAGCCACCAGGGAAGCCCGAAATAAAGCATCTTTAATCAGGAGAATATTAAAATGTCTGATAGTTCCAAATATATAAGAAAAATGATAGGTAGGGGGGAAAAAAGAGCATATTTATCAAAGATTGTAAGTAAGATCCAGTTCCATCAAAGAATGAACTTTGTCACCATGAGTGTTTCCCAACAGTGACAGTTTTAGAAAGTAGTGAGGTTCTCATCCCTAGAAATACTCAAGCAGAGGTTAATTTACTACTTGCCAAAGATATGTATGGGATGGCTGTACCATGAGAGGCTGACCTAGATGCTTTCCACTTCCAACATTCAATGTTGTTCTATGAGTTTTATAGGCTTAACTATTGCCAAGTTTGGAGAAAGCCTCTTTATTTTCCCCACATTATTATTCTCTTTATGAGTACTGAACAATTACAAAGCAGAGAAAGCTTTTTGTAAGTTGTCACTGAACTCCCGAAACTGCAGTGTAATGCCACATTATACAGTTGTGAATTACATCTCATGAGATTTATAGAAAGAAAAAAATGATGTCATTCTTTGTGCACCAAGTGTTTTATGCATGTGATCTCATTAGTCCTCAGGGCATTCCTATAAGGTAAGTTGGAGGGCAGGTATGCTTCCTTTTCCTCATTACGAAGACAGCAAAATGAGCAGGAAGAGAATGAGACTGGCTCAGAGTTCTCTGTAATTCTGGGGTACAGGTAGACATAGAAATCAGGATTTCTGTTCCAAAATATTATAAGTAGACAGTTCTAAAATTGTTCCTCAAAATCTGTAACTTAAAATACAGTCAAATACAATCTAAGAATAATGTGTGAAAGAAGCAGTATTCACCCTGTGGCCCCTATCCCACACTCAGGATGAACTTCCATTAGCCTCTACATGAAGTGTAACTGATGTAGGCTGATGTTGTGATGTGACTCCAGGGTTTTAATAAAAATACTCACTAGATCCCAGAACGTAAAGCTATGAAATCATAATCTCTCCTCTGAGTCAGGATGGTAGGATAAATTAAATGGTGAACCAGAGAAATAGTTTGCCATATAACTTGACCTGGCAAAACACAGATGCCATTGTTATCACTAATTAATGTGATCACCCACAATGTATTAGGTACTGCTTTTTGCAACCAAACAAAAACAAATAACCAAAACAAACAAACAAAATACCAAAACCAAGCAGACAGAAGACCTGGGTAGCAGGCCTGGGTAGTGGTTAAAAGAAGAAGGAGAGAAAAATAACACATGAGAGGGGAAAACCCTACTTAACCGGAAGTGGGAAGACCTAAGTTTTTATTGTGGCTTTGCCACTAACATTCTATGTGACTTTGAGCTGTCTACTTAATATCCCTGTATATAAGTTTCCTATTTTATAAAGTGTGAATTAATAAATGATTCTGAGGTCCATCTAGTTCTAAGATTCTATTAATGATAACTCATATCCTTATACTTTTATATTTTAAAGACATATCCTGAATTACTCCACCTTGACTGATAGGCTCCTGGGGATGTCATTTACAATATCAGTCCTTCCAAAGTACAGTAATCCTGCATTTTAGTTAACAAAGAGTATCCTTTAAGCTCAAGGCACAATAAAGATTATTTTCTATGGTATACTCTAATATAAATTATTCTTATTTAGCAGATGTTATGTAAGGGACACAACCTTATGAAGAGACTAATGAAAGACTTGAAATCAAGCAGAAATGGTGCCAGGTGAAACAATTTGAGACTAGAGGATGCACTCATTTCTCTTTCAGAGGTATGTTTCAGGAATGGAAAGTCAGAATCATAGCCAGATTCTAGTGAAATATCACAGAAATATAAATAACTTTGATATTTGGGATGGTAAGTAATATAAAACTAAACAATTGTTATGTATTAACATGGAAACCACAATAAGTCAGGAGAAATGGGTTTCAGTCCCATTTCTCACTTACTTATGAGGCACTGGGAAGTTTTTTATTCATCCATTCACCTGTGGTACAATATTATTGAGTAGCTACTATGAGCAAGGAACTCTTAGGGAATTGGATAAGAGTGAACAACAGCTATTTTATAAAAGACTTTGCTTAATATTTAGCAGACAAGTGGGTCTTGGTTTCTTTGCCTTTCACAAATAAAGACAACTTGCAATTTCCTCTCTGAAAATGCGAGCTTGGAAGTAGTCACCCCTGTTGTAACAACAAGAATAAAGATGAACAAATTGAAAGACAGTGGCTCTTCTTATATCCATTAGAAAATTAAGGTCACAGGGCAAGTCACAACTCCAGAAACTGGAGAAAGAGGTGGATACAGAGAGTCACAATTTACCTGGAGCCCCAAAGTGGAAACCTGCTGCTGGAGCCAGTACCAACAGGAACAATTAAACTATAATTGACAAAATACTGAAGCCTCAGGGTAGATTAGCTTTAGCGTCACTGTAATTATGACTCTCTTGTTGGTAAAAGTGTAGACTAGCTTGAGCATCACTATAATGATGAATATGTTATTGTTAAAGAAAAGTAAATGGGTAGGACTTAAGCATGATGGCAGTATATAACATCACTTGTTTTTTCTCTCCTACCTGAAAAACAGAAATTTGGCACTCATCCACAAACAAAAATGCCTCTGTGGGAACTGTGGGATCCAGCACCACACCCAAGATACCTGGGAGGAATCTAGCCCACCTATGCATCAGATAATAGATAGACAGAGTCGGTACAGTCTGTGGGCCCTGCAGTAGCCTGTGACCAGTTCCAGCCCCTCTTCGCTGTGGTCTAGGAGCACCTTGAGAGCACCGACTTTGGCAGTCACCCGCATATGAGAAAGCTTTTGTGGATGTCTAGCTTTCCAGAGAAGTTCCAGCACTCCATTTGAGCAAAAATATATGAGTTTGAATGCATTGGAGTGATAAGAGGAAGAGTTTGACTTTGTCTGTCTCACTCCTTTCCAGTGGCAGTGCAGCTTAGGGCTAAATGAGACTTTGTGAGCTGATTTCTCCTGCAGGAAAAGGGAGAGCAGATGAATGAATGCCTGGCTTCCGCACCTGTCCTGGATGCTGCCAAAGAGACTCATTTCTCTCTCACAGCATCTAGAGTACTAAATCGGGAGCTACATGGAAGGAGGGAAGATACTGGGAGAGCAGCAGATAAGATACACCAAGGGCATTAAGGGGACAAGATTTCTGCTGACTGTATTGTGGACTCCACCAGGAAACCCACCCACAAGCCTCTGGGAAATCTTCATCTATGGATTCCTCCAACTGGCACATAGACACCCCTAGAAATATATTTGCTTCACTCACACTTCCACCACTCTGTGGCTTGCTCGCTATGCACATTCACATGGCAGTGATAAAGGGAGCTTTAAAATGTGGCCAAGGAGAGACCACAAACTTGAGCTATAGCACTACCTTCATGAAAACAAAAGAGAGACTATCAGTAGCTGACACAGTGCAATGGAGGATCAAGAGAAGGCGTACAAGCCAGTTTAAGAATTCTGTCACAAGAGGGAGCAAGAAACATGAAGCAGGTGTATCTACACAAGGTCCAAGAAAGCCTCAGAATCACTAGCAGGACTGATAGAAGGTATTTCTCCCCTGAAGGCAGTTAGTAAAAATTGGAAGGAATGACTACTACTTCAAATGTAGAGACAACATTATAAACCTCCAAAGAACATGAAAAATCAAGGAAACATGGTACTGTCAAAGAATCAATATAATCTGTTAGTAACCAAACCCAAAGACATGGAGATCTATGATTTACCTAATAAAGAATTAAAAACAGCTGTTTTAAGATAACACAACAAGATATAAGAAAACACAAAAAGACAATTTGGTGAAATCAGAAAAAGGTATAAAAACAAAATGATAAATTTAACAAAGAGTCATTAAAAAAAAGCACCAAACAGAAATTCTGGAGCTGAAGAATTCAATGAATGAAATGAAAAATGCAAAAGACAGCAGCAACAGCAGAATAGGTCAAACAGGAAAAAGTCTGTAGGTTAGAAAACAGGAACTTTGAAATTACCCAGTTAAAAGAGAACAAAGAAAAATAATTTTAAAAAAGAGTGAGGAAAGTCTAGGTGATATATGAGATACCAAGAAAAGAACCCATATGCAAATTAATAGAGTTCCAGAAGGATAATAGAGAGAGAGAAAGGGGCAGAATACTTTTAAATAATGGCTAGGAACTTTCTAAACCTAGGGACAGATTTGAACATCTAAGTTCATCAAGCTAATAGACCATAAATTCCGTCCAAACTATGTTCTCCAAGACACATTATAATAAAACTGTCAAAAATAAAGACAAAACAAAAGAAAAGAAGATTGTAACCTGCAAAATAGTGCCCATTAAGCTATCAGTGGACTTCTGAGCAGAAATTTTACAGGCCAGAAGAGAATGGAATGATATATTCAAAGTGCCAAAAGAAAAAAAAAAAGACTTCCAAAAAGAATCCTCTCTCTGGAATTGTTACCTTTAGAAATGAAGGGAAAATAGAGTTTTCCAGGCAAACAAAAGCTGAGAGAATTCATCACAACCAGACCTTCCTTACAAGGAATGCTGAAAGGAATTCTTCAGGCTGAAATGAAAGGACCCTGATTAGTGACATGAAAACATATGAAAATGTACAACACTCTAGTAAAAGTAAATAAATAGTCAAATTTAGAAAATCTAATGTTGTAATATGGTGGTGTGTTAACTACTTAACAATAGTATAAATGTTAAAGGACAAGACTATTAAAAAATCTATAGCTACTATAATTTGTTAATAAGTACACAATATTAAAAGAGTTAAATTATGGCATTTAAAACATAAAAAGGGGAAGTAAAAGGGTAAAGTTTTGTATGTGATCAAAGTTAAATTGTTATCAGTGTAAAATAGACAGTTATATCTGTAAGATATTTTATGTAAGCCTCATGGTAGTCCCAAAGCAAACACCTCTAATAGATTCATAGAAGGTAAAAGGAAGGGAATCAGGCATACTACTATGGAAAAACATTTATTCACAAAGTCAGCGGAGGTAGAAAGGAAAAAGGAACAAAGAACTATGAAACAGCTAGAAAAAAATCTAAAAGATGGGTCTAGTAGGAAGATTGAATTAATAATCTAAAACTTCCCAACAACAACAACAAGCCCTGGACCAGATGGTTTCACTGGGGAATTGTAACAAATATATAAAGAAGAATTAACTCCAATCCTTCTCAAATTTTTCCAAAAAATTGAAGAGGAGGGAACACTCCTAAACTCATTTTACAAGGCCAGCATTAACCTGATACCAAAGCCAGATAACAACACTACAAGAAAAGACTATAGACTAATATCATTGATGAACGTAGGTGCAAAAATTCTCAACAAAGTATTAGCAAACTGAAATCAACAGCACATTAAAAGAAGCGTACAGCAGGATCAAGTGGAATTTATCCCTGGGATATAAGGATGGTTTGATATATGCAAATCAAGAAATATGATACAACAAATTAATAGAATGAAAGGTAAAAATCATGTAATCATTTAAATAGATGCAGGAAAAGCATCTGACAAAATACAGCATGTTTCATGTAGAAAAATTAAATTGGACCCCTATCTTATACCATTCACAAAAATTTACCTGAAATGGATTAAAGACTTAAACATAGATCTAAAAATGTAAAACTCCTAGAAGAAAACATAGAGGAGAATCTCCTTAACTTTGGTCTTGGCAACAATTCTTTTGGAAATGACACCAAAAGCACAAGCAACAAAAGCAAAAATCAACTGGAAAGCCATCAACTAAAAAGCTTCTGCATTTTATTGACATAGAGTCGCTTGTAGTAATCTCTCACGATCCTTTGTATTTCTGCAGTGTCAGTTGTTACTTCTCCTTTTTCATTTCTAATTCTATTGATTTGAGTCTTCTCCCTTTTTTTCTTGATGAGTCTGGCTAATGGTTTATCAATTTTGATTATCTTCTCAAAGAACCAGTTTTTAGTTTTACTTATCTTTGTTATCGTTTCCTTCCTTTATTTTTCATTTATTTCTGATCTGATCTTTATAATTTATTTCCTTCTGCTAACTTTGGGTTTTTTTTGTTGTTGTTCTTCTTTCTCTAATTGCTTTAGGTGCAAAGTTAGGTTGTTTATTTGAGAGGTTTCCTATTTCTTAAGGTAGGATTGTATTGCTATAGACTTCCCTGCTTTTGCTGCATCCCATAGGTTTTGGGTCGTCGTGTCTCCATTTTCATTTGTTTCTAGGTATTTTTTGAATTCCTTTTTGATTGCTTCAGTGATCACTTCGTTATTAAGTAGTGTATTGTTTAGCCTCCATGTGTTTGCATTTTTTTACAGATCTTTTCCTGTAATTGATATCTAGTCTCATAACATTGTGGTCGGAAAAGATACTTGATACAATTTCAATTTCTTAAATTAACCAAGGCTAGATTGTGACCCAAGATATGATCTATCTTGGAGAATGTTCCACGAGCACTTGAGAAAAATGTGTATTCTGTTGTTTTTGGATGGAATGTCCTATAAATATCAATTAAGTCCATCTTGTTTAATATATCATTTAAAGCTTGTGTTTCCTTATTTATTTTCATTTTGGATGATCTGTCCATTGGTGAAAGTGGGGTGTTAAAATCCCCTACTATGATTGTATTACTGTCGATTTCTCCTTTTATGGCTGTTAGTATTTGCCTTATGTATTGAGGTGCTCCTATGTTGGGTGTATAAATATTTACAATTGTTATATCTTCTTCTTGGATTGATCCCTTGATCATTATGTAGTGTCCTTCTTTGTCTCTTGTAATAGTCTTTATTTTAAAGTCTATTTTGTCTGATATGAGAATTGCTTCTCCAGCTTTCTTTTGATTTCCATTTGCATGGAATATCGTTTTCCATCCCCTCACTACAACTGGCATTTTTCACAGAACTAGAACAAAAAATTTCACAATTTGTAGGGAAACACAAAAGACCCCGAATAGCCAAAGCAATATTGAGAATGAAAAATGGAGCTGGAGGAATCAGGCTCCCTGACTTCAGACTATACTACAAAGCTACAGTAATCAAGAGAGTATGGTACTGGCACAAAAACAGAAATATAGATCAATGGAACAGGATAGAAAGCCCAGAGATAAACCCACACACATATGGTCACCTTATCTTTGATAAATGAGGCAAGAATATACAGTGGAGAATAGATAGCCTCTTCAATAACTGATGCTGGGAAAACTGGACAGGTACATGTAAAAGTATGAAATTAGATCACTCCCTAACACCATACACAAAAATAAACTCAAAATGGATTAAAGACCTAAATGTAAGGCCAGACACTATCAAATTCTTAGAGGAAAACATAGGCAGAACACTCTATGACATAAATCACAGCAAGATTCTTTTTGACCCACCTCCTAGAGAAATGGAAATAAAAACAAAAATAAACAAATGGGACCTAATGAAACTAAAAAGCTTTTGCACAGCAAAGAAAACCATAAACAAGACCAAAAGACAACCCTCAGAATGGGAGAAAGTATTTGCAAATGAAGCAACTGACAAAGGATTAATCTCCACAATTTACAAGCAGCTCATGCAGCTCAATAACAAAAAAGCAAAAAACCCAATCCAAAAATAGGCAAAAGACCTAAATAGACATTTCTCCAAAGAAGATATACAGATTACCAAAAAACACATGAAAGAATGCTCAACATCATTAATCATTAGCGAAATGCAAATCAAAACTACAATGAGATATCATCTCACACTGGTCAGAATGGCCATCATCAAAAAATCTAGAAACAATAAATGCTGGAGAGGGTGTGGAGAAAAGGGAACCCTCTTGCGCTGTTGGTGGGAATGTAAATTGATACAGCCACTACAGAGAACAGTATGGAGGTTCCTTAAAAAACTACAAATAGAACTACCATATGACCCAGCAATCCCACTACTGGGCATATACCCTGAGGAAACCATAATTCAAAAAGAGTCATGTACCAAAATGTTCATTGCAGCTCTATTTACAATAGCCAGGACATGGAAGCAACCTAAGTGTCCATTATCAGATGAATGGATAAAGAAGATGTGGCACATATATACAATGGAATATTACCCAGCCCTAAAAAGAAACGAAATTGAATTACTTGTAGTGAGGTGGATGGACCTAGAGTCTGTCATACAGAGTGAAGTAAGTCAGAAAGCAAAAAACAAATACCATGTGGTAACACATATATACGGAATGTAAGAAAAAAAATAAAAATACATGAAGAACCTAGGGGTACGATGGGAATAAAGACACAGACCTACTAGAGAATGGACTTGAGGATATGGGGAGGGGGAAGGGTAAGCTGGGACAAAGTGTGAGAGTGGCATGGACATATACACACTACCAAACGTAAAATAGATAGCTAGTGGGAAGCAGCTGCATAGCACAGGGAGATCAGCTCCGTGGTTTGTGACCACCTAGAGGGGTGGGATAGGGAGGGTGGGAGGGAAGGAGATGCAAAAGGAAAGAGATATGGGAATATATGTATATGTATAACTGATTCACTTTGTTATAAAGCAGGACTAACACACCATTGTAAAGCAATTATACTCCAATAAAGATGTTAAAAAATAAAAAAGGCTTCTGCACAGCAAAAGAAATAATCAACAAGATGAAAAGGCAAACTTTGGAATGGGAGAAAATAAAGGAATTGAATAGACATTTTTTCATAGAAGACATCCAACTGGCCAACAGGCATATGAAAAGATGCTCAACATCACTAACCATCAAGGAAATACAAATGAAAACCTCAATGAGATATCAGTTTATACCTGTTAGAATGGCTATCATGAAAAAGATAATAAATAACAAGTGTTGGCAAGCATGTGGAGAAAAGGAAGCCCTTGTGCACTGTTGATGAGAATGTAATTTGGTACAGCTATCATGCAAAACAGTATGGATTTTCCTCAAATAATTAAAAATTGAACTACTCTATGGCCCAGTAATCCTACTTCTGGATATATATCCAAAGGAAATGAAAAACAAGACATCAAAGAGATGTCTGTATTCCCATGTTTACTGCAGTGTTATTCACAATAGCAAAGATATGGAAGTAAACTAAGTGTCCATCAATGGATAAATGGATGAAGAAGACGTGAGCTATATATATATGTGTGTGTGTGTATATATGTACACACACATATAATGGAATCTCATTCAGTCATAAGAAGAAAATCCTGCTGTTTGTGACAACATGGATGGACCTTAAATGTATAATGTTAAGTAAAATAGGTCAGACAGAGAAAGGCAAGTACAGTATGATCTCACTTATATGTGTGATGTAAAAAAACACAAACTCATAGAAACAGAGAGTAGAATGATGTTTACCAGGGGCTGGGCAGGAAAAGTGGGGAATGGGAGATGTTGATCAAGGGTACAAACTTCCAGTTAGAAGATGAGTAAGTGTTGGAAATCTAATGTACAGCATCTTGATATAACTAACAATATTGTATTATATACCTGAAAACTTCTAAGATAGTAGATGTTAAATATTTTCATCACAAAAAGGAAATGGTAATTATGTAACTTGTAGGTGTTGGCTAATGCTATGTTGACAATCATTTTGCAATATATTAATCTAAGTAACACACTGTACTCCTTAAACGTACACAATGTCATATGTCAATTATATCACAACAAAGCTGGGAAAGAATGTGACTAAGTGACTTTTCCAAGGTCATACACTGTCATAGATCTTCCATGCATGATCTTCCATCTCTTTTTCTCCTCTGTCAGTTAAGTGGAAGTACTATAAAGACTTAGAGGATGATTGTATCATACAATGGAAAGATCCTGTGTCCCTTCTAACCTGAAACTCCTGATTATACTTAACTGAATGATAAATAAGCCTTATGTTTGTTAAGCAACTGAGATTTGGGATTTATCTGTTAAAGTAAATAGTACCACTTAACACTAGCTAATGTAGTATTCAAGGAAAAATTATATTCCAATGTTCTTGTCATTTGCCTGTTTTCTCTCACATTCATGTTCTGATCTGCTTAGCAGAGGAGCTGACTCTTCTCTAAAAGTTATTTTTGTTTTTATTTGTTTCTTAATTTTTTTCTCCCCAGGCTAATTTGCCAACTGTTTTGATTAATAGAAGCTACTAGCAGAAGACTGAAGGGTGAAAGTAAGGGAGAAGTCAAAATATTTCTCCTCCTCCATCAATCCCCACCTTTGACAAAGTAGCAGTAGCTACTTATTTCTATGGTTGAACTCCTGCAAGTAGGATCTACCATGGTTATAGTTTCTGGTGTGTGGCTTTGGCTCTCAGGCAGTGATAACACAGCCTCCTTCCTTGGTCACTCCAGCCCTAGAACATCTTCCTAAATTTGCTAATCTCAGAGATACTTAATATCTCCTGGTTGTTCTTACAGGTCTTCTAATAGTTTCATAATTAATCATCTGTATTAAATTTCTTCTATTTAGTTACCTGGTATGGGTCTTATTCTCCTGGCTGGATACTGAAATGTTATACTGCAGTTGCTAGTAATACTCTATGCAAAATTAAAATATAGATAAACTTCTACATTAGATGATATCCAAGGTCACTATAATTTTATTAAATGTCTCATTATAAAGCTCAAGTAATAACTCCATTTCAAATAGTGAGTAGACAAGCTAAAATGAGTGTGTTATTTAGGATGCTTTCAGTTGTACCAGAAATCTAAACTCAAGATGACTTAAACAATAAAATCCAACAGCTTTTATAACAGAAAATATAGTGGTAGTGGGGATGCCAGATATAATAATATTAGGGGCACAGTTCCATTCCTCTATGTTTCAGTTCCCCTCTCCCCCATACAAAGTTTTCATCCGAAGATGGCATCAGAAGCCTGGCTTTGGTTACAATCACAACCTGTTGGACAGTGGTAGTAGCTAAGCCTAAATGTTTCTTTGTTTATATTCCTTAAACTTTTCATTCACCATCACCCATAATGTTTCAGAAAACTTTATGTTTATACTGTTTGTACTAACACTGAACAAATAACTATACTCAATGGAATACTCTGGCATGCATCGGCCCCAGTTTCTCTGATGGTGGATATTTGCTCACATACATCATGGCCAGCCCTAGAGATGGACACAGAGTATATCCTATCCAACTCACATAGCTATAATACTTCCAGGAAGTAATGACTCCCTAAAGGGAAAGCATCATTTTAGAAAGAAGGAAGAGAAAGAATAGATTCCATGTAAATATTCAACAATTGTCCACAACAGTGAGTGTTTAGAATTTCAATTTTTCTTTTTCAATACAACTCTTTTTTTTCTTTATGTCACTCTGACCTTTACACAAATCTGAAATTAGGTTATCCTGAATAGAGTAAATCTGGCCATCATCTGCTATCCCATAGAGTTTGAATAGAATCTTCAGAAAAACAATTTTTACAGAGGTAATGAGTAAAATATAATGGAAAGCTGGATCAGTGTTATGCCCTTAAATTCAGTTTTTCATTCTAACATTACTTCCCATCTCATTGAGAATAAAGCAAACATTAAAAATGTTCATCCCATATCTATCTACCTACCTTTCTTTCTTCCCATTACTATAGGCATGCTGTGTGTATATGAATGCCAATCCTTCTGTTCTGTCCTGGATCACGTTGCCATTTGCTACTCAAGGACTTTACAACAGTTTAACAGGCTCTTTCTCCTGCTTCATTCAAGCTTACCTAAGTCATCACTATCAGCATATATTAGTATGCTGGTACGTATATGATGCATATGCATATAATCTATGCATGTTATTTCTCCCATTAAAAATTAACTTTAACTTTGTAATGACTGTTATTATCCCCTTTATCTGTCATATGTTTTTATTTTCACCTTTGGAACAAAATTTCATGATAAAATTGTTCATGTTAGTTGCCTAAAAATCTCTCTATATACACACTCTTTTGAATCCATACCAAAAGAATTTTGCCCCTAAATTTTTACCCAAATTCCTCCATTAAGTCTATGATCCCTTTCCAGTTTCATATTACTTGACCTTCCAGTAGATATTTGACATAGTGAAACACCTCTCCTTTTTAAAGCAGGTACTTCACTTGAATTTCAAGACAATATACTTTTCTGGTATTAATTTTACCTCTCTGCTTAATTTATCATTGTGATAAGCAGAATAATGGTTCTCCCAAAGATATCCATGTCCTAATTCCCAGAGCCTGAATGCTTGCCTTACATGCAAATAAGAGACTTTATAGATATGATTAAGTTAAGGACCTTGGAATGGGTATATAATCCTGGATTATCCAGGCGGGCCCAGTGTAATCACAAGCGTTCTTATAAGAGAAGGAGACAGGAAGGTCAGATCAGAGAAGGAGAAATAATGGCAGAAACAGGTCAGAGTGATGGAATTGTTGGCTTTCAAAATGAAAGACAGAACCATGAGCCAAGGCATGCAATTCTCATGTAGAAACTGGAAAAGGCAAGGTACTAGATTCTCCGCTAGATACTCCAGGAGGAATGCAATCCTGATGGCGTTTTGATTTTAACCCAGTGAAGCCTATATTCAGATTCTGGCTTTCAGAACTCTAAGAAAATTAATTTGTTGCTGTAACCACTAAATTTACGGCATCTTGTTATAGTAGCAATAGAAAACTAATGCAGACATATCCCCCCTCCCTTTTCTTTGGTCTCTCTTCTTTTCTTAATATTGTAACATTCTAAAAATCAGTTCTTAATTTCTTTTCCATTCTCTTATTTTTTCTTCTCATTTTCCCCTTCCTCTCTGCTCCCCTTCACTTTCTCTCTTCCCTTTCTTTCTTCCCACTTCCCTTGTCCTCTCTCCTTTATCTTCATTCACTCTCTTGGTGATCTCCATCAGGTTCATGGCTTCAAAAAATATTTAAATATTAATGACTCCTAAACTTTTATTTCCAGGGATAATGTCACCCCTATTCTCCAGACTTCACTAATTAGCATCTCCACTTAGGGTTAGTAAGCATCTTGAAAATCACAAATTCAAAAATTTTCAGAAACAAAACTCATCCACTCCACATACATGAAAAGAAAAAAAATGTCTTCCCCATGTCCATTAATGACAATTCCATTCTTTCAGTTCTTAAATCCAAAACTTTGCCGTCATTTTTTTCTCTCTCTCTCTCAAACCCACATCCAACTTATCAAAAAATTATGTTTGTTCTACCCTTAAAATGTATCTAAAATCACACCACTTTTCACTGCCTACACTGCTATTTTCACCCAATTTACCATCATCTCTTACCTGGATTATTGCACAGACCTCTACATAGATCTTTCAATTAATGCCCTTCCTGATTCACAGTCTAATTTCAACATAGTAGCAGAGTAATCCTATGAAAACAAGCTTCCAAATGGATTTCCCTTGCTCAAATTAAAGCCAGTGTCCTCACAGTAATGTACATATCTATATATCTGACCTTCCAATTGCTTTTCAAATGCCATCTTGTTCTACTAATCCATTTGCTTTAATTGATTACTGGAAAATTAAAACTCTTCATGTTCCATGCTAACTGGAGAAATAGTGCTAAATAGGAATACTCTGCTTATATTTCTCTTCTTACAAATATCTATGTGACTCATTCCCTTACCTTCATTAGGTCTTTGTTAAAATACCTATTTTCTCAGTAAGGCCTTTCCTTACCACCCTAGTTTAAGTCACAATGTTCCCAACCTGTCACTCCCTATCTACTTGTCCTAGTTTATTTTCCCCAATTGTTCTTAATCACAAACTACAGAGTTGATTTGTGTATTTGTTTCTTGTGTATTGTTATCCATTAGGATGGAAGCACCATTAAGTTAGAGATTTGTTTGTTTCATTTATTTCTGTATCCTTAGTATCCTCAGTGACTGGAACATGGTAGGGACTTGGTAAATAATATTACTCATATTTAAATAAATATACTTTCTCCATATATCCCTTAGAGAACAAATAGAATGAGAAAAAGATAAGAGATTAGGTCCCCCTCTATACCAATTTCATGTCTTTCAGTAATGAATGTGTTCATTCATTAATTTTTTTCAAGAAGCATCTATTCTTTTTTTACTATGATCAGGTTATTCTGAGAGGCATCATGAGAGATACAGCAAAGAATATGATTCAGTTTGGATTTTGAAAGATTCCTTTCAGTTAGGGAGTTAAAACATTACAAAATGAGGGCTTCCCTGGTGGCATAGTGGTTAAGAATCCACCTGCCAATGCAGGGGACACGTGTTCGAGTCCTGGGCTGGGAAGATCCCACATGCCACAGAGCAACTAGGCCTGTGTGCCACAACTGCTGAGCCTGTGCTCTAGGGGCCGTGAGCCACAAGTACTGAAGCCCACGTGCCACAGCTACTGAAGCCCACACGCCTAGAGCCTGTGCTCCTCAACAAGAGAAGCCACTGCAATCAGAAGCCTGCACATCTCTATGAAGAGGGGCCCCCGCTCACCACAACTAGAGAAAGCCCATGTGCAGCAACAAAGACACAATGCAGCCAAAAGTAAATAAATAAATTTATATTAAAAAGTTAAAAAATGAATATAATACAAGAAAGACTTAGAAGAAAAACAAAGCAAAATTGAGTAAGCTTTATATGTAGAGAATGATTATTAAAATATTTTAATCATGACAATTATAGAAAAAGTAATGTTGAACATTTCTTCTCTCTGAGCCTCTGTTCAATAAATCTCTAAATGAAGGGTCATATTTACTCTCCACTTCCTCTCAAGGACAGTCTCTTGGATAATATTTTAATTACTATTAGCTCCAGAATAATTAGAGTACTCGTGACCTTAACATATACAAGGCATGCCAATTTATTTATATTTAGCCATGATGCAAGTTAATCTTTTCTTATATTCCTTGCTATAGAAATGCAAGATATGTCAAACAATACAAGATATGTTAAACAATACAATTATATTGCTATGCGGGTCTAAGAGCATTTTTTTTCCCAAGTTTATTAAATTATTTCCACATAATATTTTCTGATGTTCTCCCAAGATGGATAGAGGCTCTAGCATCATAGATTTATCTTTTCTCAGACTCACCAGGGCCAAAAATAATACTGCTAACTTAGGCCATCCCTCTTGTAAATATTCATCATCATGCCACAACTTAGATCCAAGGACAGAGAGTAGATGGACCAGGACCAATCCATCACTTTCACTCAAAGCAGCATATATCCTGTGGACTGCAAGTAGCCGTATCTTATTTAGATATGGAGGTTGGCATTAGCATTATTGGAATTCTCAGTATTATTGTGAGAATAATTTAATGTTGTCTATGTAGATTTCCTTTACAGTTTTTATGCCCCAAACTTCCAAATATCACATAAAATATATGGATAATAGGAAAGCATGCATTCATTAAGTTAATAGTGAGAGTCTATAATTGTCAGTAAAAGTGAATCAGTTAGATTAAATGGTTAAAATATAGTCATATAGAAAATTAATTCCAACAGTGATAATCATTATTATCCGAAATCCATTATCAGGAGAGAAGCATGTTGGAATATGAAAGAAAAATTTTAAAAAACCTTTGCACATGCTCAAACACATAGTTTTCCCTGATTTCACCTCCATTACCCTGGTTCACTCTTAATATGCTTCATCTCCAAGTTTGAGAAAAGTAATTATCATATTTCCCATCCTTGGGTAAGTGCACAAAGTAGGAAAAAAAATATCTTCTATTAGGCTGTATAGTAGAAACTGCATTGGGTTAGAAATCTGCTCAAGTATCTATTCCATTTCTTTCATTTACTAGATATGATCTCAGGAAAATCATTAAATTTGATAGAGATTTTATTTCCTTAACTGGAAAATTGGGCTAAATATATATGCCCTTTCCACCTTAAAAGATTATAAAAATTCAATGAAATAGTATATTTGAAATTGTTGTTTTTACAACCATAAAACTATTGAAATGTAAAACACTTTTTATTGCATCATTCGAAGCTTCATTATTGATTGCCATTACTTTTTAGATTAATGCGATATAGTTTAAACCATGCTGTTAAAACCAACTTACCAAAAACCTCTGATTCAGGGTCATATCTGAGCACCCTCAATCAATCAAATGCTTAGATCCTAATAGTTACCACAGTTACTTCTTCCTCATTTTGACTCTTCATTAAGAATGCCACTTGAATTTTGACTTTTAATACTTGATTTTCTGTTCTTCTTTCTGTAATCCTCTTCCTGGTGATTTCATCCATGCTTATGCTTCACTATCAATTCTTGTGGGCTGACTAGCTATTCTGCACAGGGCAACATTCCAATGGTTATAGCTCATATGAAGCCAAATTCATTATTTCCCTCAAACCTTACATTTGTTTTTATTTATTTTTTTATTTTTTAGGCTGAATGTCATGGAGTCTTTTTTTGGCATCTCTTTGTTCCTCATCTCTCATATCCAATCAATCTCTTATAACCTGTTCAGGTCTTACTTCCATAGTGGCATATATTGGCAAGCACTCTGGTATTACCTTCATCGCAAAATATATTACCCAACTCTGTATACAGAGCTTTACTTCCCTGTCTATTGACCTCTTAACTGCAGAAACCTTTATATCACCTGATTCTAGTACGGGGCTTGGTAAAAGTATCTGTTCAGTATGTAGATGCCTGGGAATTAATGCACAAATGATTCAATTATAGTCTTCTAGATTCTTTATTTAACTCTTGCATTCAACCTTCTTTATTACTTCTTTGTTTTGGTTAAGACTTCTTTTTTTGCAGCCAAACTTTAAGTTAGTTTAAATCTAGCACTGGCTGGATAGAGTATGCTTTGCTCATTTTGGGGAAGGGCAGAAGGCATATATGTCAAATGACTTTGTCAAATTCACACAGTGTTCTGTGAATCAAATTCAGATTTTCTGAAACACATCCCAAAGTTTTATTCACATGTCCACACATTAAACCTTTATTTTCAAATAACTTTTGTTAGTATATCATTTACATAAAATAAAATGTACATAACTTAGTTGAAAAGTTTTGGGAGTTTTGACAGCATTATACACCCATGTAACCAACACCATAATGAAGGTATAGAATATTTTTTAACACTCCAGAGTTACTTCCTGCCACTCTACAGTCAGTCCCACCACATTCTTAGTACCAGGCAACCAGTGATCTGTAGACCCTTACCTCCGACCCAGGCCCAAGTGGAAAATTTTAGGAAGTATGGGCTCCTGAAATATCCCTCCAGCACTTTCTATTGAGAAAGCTTAACATTGTGCTCACTTTAAAAGTAAAATATTTAATGGTATCCCATTGTTTATTGTAGAGCATAAACTAAAGTGTGCATTCAGAGTTGAGAGACAATAAGTTGATAAATGGCATATATGATAAGTGTCTGTTTAATTTATAAGAAGCTGCCAAACCATTTTGAAAGTGGTTATACCATTTTACTCTCCTATCAGCAATATATGAGAGGTACAATTGCAACACATTACCTTCAAACGTTGGTACTGGCAGTCTGGTCATCTCAGCCAACTGTTAATTTAAGAAATGCTGAATAAGCTAGAGGATATTTCAATGACAAATTTTAAGAAAACTCTAATCTTCTGAAGATTGTACAAAAAATCAAACGCAGTATCTTACAGACCTTAAAGGAGATGTAGTACTTATAATTAACAAGTCTCTGATCAAAATCAAGACCTTGAAGGGAAAAAGGTGAGATAATGAGATCTAGAATTAGACATTTTGATTGATAAGCATGGGAATCTTAAAATTGTAAATACCCCTAAACTCTACAAATGTACAGAACCAGCCCTGACAATGTTAGAAGAGTCTATAGTACTTGCTGGAGACCACAATGGATACTGAAACAGGTGTCTCACAGAAAGATAACACTTGTTTATTTAAGACCTGCATCTGCCACCCATCATTGTTGTTCAGGCCAATTCTGTCTTCCAAGCCCAGAACAGCCTATGCAAAATAGTGCAGGCCTTCTCTGGGAGGAAATAATGCATATAGCTCCTAGATGTAGAACTTAATTAGTATGTACTGGTAGGAATTTAGGAAGAATGTGCCACAGTGGATCCTGATGTGTTAGATGGTGCTGAAGGAGTGGCTGCAGAATATAGGGCTGGAAAGGGAAGATTTTGATAATATGGAGTACTCATCTCTTCCTTTAGGGTTAAATATATGCACAAAAATACCTCATCCAGTCCTAAGAGTCAGCTCGGGTGACTACTAGAAACATGAACACAAAAACTTACCATAAATAAAATAAGCAGAAAACTTTTATGATATAGTACTGCAGAAAGCATTAGACAAGTGGGAATGTTAAGATGGATTTACCACATAAGTATTGAGAATGTACCATCTGAACATAATTTTTTCATTGGGACCCTTAAGGATTAACTGATGAAGAAGACAATGGAATCTTTAAAAATTTCATAGTAGGAGATACTTCTGTTGAACATGACTCCTTAATTTAATTGAGTATGATGGGTTCTCATAATGTCAAAAACTAGGTGACAACACTTAATTTTTATAGGCAAGGTGGATGTGATTAACATGAAAAGTAGAATAACATAAACGGTCTGGAGTGACAAAGATGCCTTGACTCACAGACATCTGTTAGAATAGTTAATAATGTTCCTCAGGTTGAGATAAATGGACAGACGACCAAGATGTCCCTCATCTTGTAAAACAAAAATCAGTTGTTGGCAAGAAGAAAACTATCATCAAATGCTATACTGTAATAAAAATTGTTCTCTCTCATTGAGGTTTGAGGTCTAAATCAATTCACTTACTCAGAGCTTTTTGAGGAGGGAAGATGTCCTGCTAATGAAACATGTTTTTTAAAAAATTACCTCAGTGTTTTTCCCAAGGATGCCTGAACTAATTTCCAAGGTGCCTGTGCCTCAGAAAAAGAGAAATTCGTTGAATTTTAAAGACAGGATATACAGGTTCTGAACCAACAATGATACTATGTAATGCAATATCCTATCATGGCCTTCCGATTAGAATGGAGATAATGAAGGTCAGATGATAAATGACCCAAATTCATCATAATGTGTTTCAAGTGAATCTGCAGAACCACCCTGTGGTGAGTTGCCTGTTGTTCAAATGTAAAATTTACAGATATCATTATTTTTGTTTCATGACTTGTGAATCAGCATGCAATATTGAAGTACACCTTGGCTGATTAGTCAGAAGCTAGAAATGAGCTAGAGGATAATAAACAAAGATATGTGAATAAGAAATATGTACCACTACCAAAGTTTTTATTACTATAGCTGTGTAGTAGAGCTTGAAATCAGGAACTGTGATACCTCTGGCTTTGTTCTTTTTCCTCAGGATTCTTTGGCTATTCAGAGTTTTTTGTGGTTCCATATAACTTATAGAATTTTTTTCCATTTCTGTGAAGAATGTCATTGAAATTTGGATGGGGATTGCATTGACTCTATAGATGGCTTTTGGAAGTATGGACATTTTAACAATACTAGGTCTTCTGATCCAGGAACACAAATCTCTATTTGTGTCTTCTTCAATTTCTTTCAGCAAAAATTTGTAGTTTGCCTTGTATAGATCTTTCACTTTCTTGGTTAAATGTATTCCTAAGTATTTTATTGTTTTTTTGTTTTTTTTTTTTTCGGTACCAATAAGTCTTTATTCATTGTATTTTCCCAAGGAAAAGAAGGGGAAGGGAAAGGGGTCAGCATGTGTGTTATAAAATGATAGCAAATGGGAAAGGAAGTACCTGGCACAGCAAAATCAACCAACAAATAAACACTGCCCAGATGGGGTCGCCAAAGCCCAAGGGGGCTCAGTCTCCTGCAGTTCAGTAATGAGGGGAAGGGATGAAGAACAGGTACATGCTTTTCTACCCTCCCTCCCTCCCCATAAATTCAAGATTTCACACAAAGCTTTGGTTTCTAGCAGTAAACATGGAGTTACATTTGTCCGTCTCCTATTAAACAATTTTGTGGCCACTTTGACATAAGTTTCTTGCACCTGCATAAAAGTTCCTGAGTGACTTGACTATACATTCATCTTTCCTTTCGTGGTCTCCCAACCCCACTTTCTACATGGAAGTCCCCCTCGTTGCTCCTCTCTACCCTAGGATTAGAGATTAAAGTAGGTTTTAATCCATGCAAAGACAGCAGTCTGTTTGGAATGAATCAAATCAAGGAATGGTCATGACTCAGGAGATTGAGAACAAGGGATGGTGAGTTCTTAGCTTCTTCAGGATTTTTGCACAAATCATTTAATCACAGACACCCCACAAATTAAACGTATAGGTGTATGGACTATTTTTGGGGAGGGCACGAAGGGGGAAAGAAGAGGGGGTAGGAATACAGTGTTTAGGACAGAAAATCTTGTTCGAAATAGGAAACAGGGGAAGGGGAACACAAAAGAAAGTGTAGTTCAAGACCTCCCACTTCAAGAAGAGGGGCCCCCAAGTTTATGTTTCAGATCTTTTTGGCTGGTGCAGACCTTTTGTCAAAGATGCTTTGGCTATTTTTCTCAATATAAAAAGAAGTTTGTAAACAATAAAACCCCAAAAGAACATGGAGAAGACCAACACATTATATTTACACAAACTAGGCCACCTAGCAATCACCAAATCAGCTACTTGTGAAGTCCTACGAAGTCCAGACAAATACAATAACTAGAGGGGGGCAGCAGTTGGGGGAGACAAGAACCCAGGATCAGACACACATCACCCAATGCGTTGTATTGCATTTGCCCCGTTACAACACAGTGAGGTAGGTTTGCAGTGATCTCACAGCATGTAAACGAAACCCCCTTTTCTCCTGTAGCTACCATGACACTAACTACTGCTGCAGCAGGGCAGGACACTGGCTCTGGGAACCACAAAGAAGCCATCACTGATGGTCTCTCTGGAAACCAAGGAGGAAAAGTCCAGAATTGTTAAAAAGATTAAGGATCTTGTCCTTGCTTCATATATCCATCCCTGGGCAGCTCAAGATGGGTACAGAGGCATCGTTCTTAAAACCTGTCCTTACCAACTCACAGTTTTTACAAAAACACATACAATACGCCCTGTTGTGTATGTTAGGCCTAGCCCAATCCACTGAAGGATGGACCTGGTATGTAAAGCGAGTCCTATGCCCTGGGATTACAGGTCTGGAACAGGAATCCTTTATCACACATACAGATGACCTCTGCCTAATCTTGGCTTCCCCTCTCTGCACCTTTTACCTGGCCCAGCCTCTCCTAACCTCTCTGTATACCACCTTTTCCTGTTCAGACCAATTTCCAATCTTTCAGTAGAAGGAGACCACGCCATGGGGCAACCCAGTTAAAACCTAGTCTCCCATGAAACATTGAAGATGGAGGGGTTTCAAGAGGACACTGTGGCAGAAAAGCCAGCTCTAATTGGCAAAAATGAGGTAGTTCAATAGGCTATACGCTCCAAATAGTTGTTCTCTCTGGTGATAGAGCAACAAAAAGTATTCCTGCTGTGCAGACCCGGAGCTGTCGCCGACTTATCCCTGAGATTGCTCACGTACCTGAGAACACAGTGCAGGAATGAGGGCCTTAGATTAAAATACACAAAAATACAAAACCAGAATATTTATATTATGAAAAAAAAAAGTTAAAATGCACAAGATACGTCATTCGCACACAGCTAGTGCAGTTGGCATCCTGAAGAAAGTGGGACCCAAGGTACAGTCATCCAAGGGAGCAAATAAATAAAATTGTATTGGCCCAGAATGGGGTGGGAGTGAGCTGAGAAGCAGCAGGTCTGCAGCTGTTCCCTCAACCCCCCTTTTGCCTGTCATCACAACCCACTGCGTGGGACAGTTCTCTCAGCACTCTCTCCCAGGAGGAGGTTGTGAGCAGACAAGATGTGGAAAACCCTGCCTTACCCCTGAGATATTTCCTCCCACAGAATGTAGTGGCTTGTGGGTTGGGTTCATCACTCTGGTCTCATGCTTAATCTTTTCACTCTGGCACGGGAAATATTATTCCATATCCTTCTTGAAGAGTAAAACAACTTCCCTATCCAGGCCACTTTCAAAAGCTGGAGATTCTGGGGGTGGAGACTCAGATAAAGCATGCAGGAAGGGTTACCCCCCAAAGCCCTCACGTGCATTTGGATAGAGCATGATTGGAGTTTCTTTGCCTCACCCCTTCCCCCCCACCAAGAGGAAAGAGGGGGTGATGCTTTGGCCCCCGGCCTGAGATATATGGCAGTGCCAGCTGCCCCCTACCCACCCTGTCCCCACTTTCTCCACTCTGCCGATGGATGCCTGTTCCGCAAAACTTCCTGATCACACACGGATAGCCCCCACCCACTGTGGCTCAATTCTGGGCCTCGGGGAGCATGGCGGGGCTATGGATCTCTTCTTCCTCCTCCTGAAAGCAGGCTGGCTTTCCCTGGGAGCTGGGAGCTTGCTGGGCCTTCAGTGGACACGAGGCCACCATGTGGTTGATGCTCTGGCAGAAGTGGCACTTCTTGGGCTGGGGTGGCAGTTTGCATTCCTTGGCATGATGGTCTAGACCTCCACAGTTGTAGCACCTGTCTCCCTTTGATCTGCGTTTCTGCATGTTCTTCCCTTTGGGCCGCCTCTCACTCCCAATACAGAACACCCCACCAGGGCCGGTGACTCGGATAGATTCCAGGCCCTTGGCAGACTTCTTAAAGGTGAACTCTACGGCCTCACCCTCCTTCAGGCTCCGGAAGCCCTCCATGTGCAGCTTACTCTGGTGCACAAAGACATCCACCGGGGGGTCGAGTGCGACCCCGGCGCGGGCAGTCATGGACAGGAAGCCGAATCCCATGCGCACGTTGAACCACTTACAGATGCCGGCTCCCTGCAGCAGCTGCGGCTCCTCGGCCGCCCGGGCCGCGTCCTCCGGCGCCTCCTCCGGCGCCTTGGCGCCGCCACCTGCAAACTGCTGGTTTGACACAGAGCCCATGGTAGTCGGCTGAGCCCGCGACCCCGGGCCCCAGGTCGGCCGGCTGCTGGCCCCAGAGAAGTCCGGAGGCCTATTTTATTGTTTTATTATTTATTGTGAATAAGATTGTCTTCTTTATTTTTATTTCAGGTATTTCATTGTTAGCACGTAGAATTATAACTGATTTCTGTGTGTTGAACTTCAGAAACTTGCAACTTTACTGAATTTATTGATTAGTTACAAAAGTATCTTGCAACTTTACTGAATCTTGCAACTTTACTGAATTTATTGATTAGTTACAAAAGTTTCTGTTGAGTCTTTGGGATTTTTCTATATACAAAATTATATCATCTGGAAATAGTAAGAATATTACTTCTTCCTTTCTGATTTGAATGCCTTTTATTTTTCTGTCTTGACTAATTTCTCAACTAGGACCTCGGCTCTATATGAAGAAAAGTGTTGAGAATAAGAATCTCTGCCTTGTTCCTGATCTTAGAGAAAATGTTTTCAATTTTTTACCATTGGATATAATGTTAGCTGTGGGTTTATTATATATGACCTTTATTATGTTGAGGTATGTTCCTTCTATACCCATTCTGTCAAGGGTTTTTGTCATAAACGGATGTTGTATTTTGTCAATTTCATTGTGTGATTTATTTCAATGATCATGCTGTTTTTATCTTTCATTCTATTAATGTGATGTTTACATTTATTGATTTTTGGATGCTGAAACATCCTTGCATCCCAGGGAAAATCTCACTTGGTCATGATGTGTAATTCTTTTAATGTGTTTTTGAATTAGGTTGATAATGTTTTGTTGAGAATTTCTGCAACTATATCCATCAGGGATATTGGTCTATAGTTTTCTTTGCTTGTAGTATCTTTATCTAGCTTTGGTATCAGGGTAATGCTGGCAACATAGAATGAGTTTGGAAGTCTTCCCTCATCTTCAAACTTTTGGAATAGTTTGAGAAGTATTTGTATTAATTTTCTTTTAAATGTTTTATAGAATTCACCAATGAAGCTGTCTAGTCTTGGGATTTTCTGTGTTGGGAGGATTTTGATTGCTACTTCAATTTCTGTATTTGTTATTAGTCTTTTCTGATTCTCTGTTTTTTCCTGATTCAGTCTTTGTAGGTTGTGTGTTTCCAGAAATCGATTCATTTCTTCTAGTTTCTCTAATGTGTTGGCATATAACTGTTCATAGTAGTCTCTTATGATCCTATGTATTTCTGTAGTACCTGTTGTAATGTCTCCTCTTTCATTTCTAATTTCATTTATCTTCTCTCTTTTTTCTTAATTAATTTAGCTAAAATTTTGTCAAGTTTGTTTCCTTTTTGGAAGAATGAGCTCTTAGTTTTGTTGATTTTTAAAATTGTTTTTCTAGGACCTGTTTCATTTAGTTCTGCTTTGATCTCTATTATTTCCTTTCTTCTGCAAAATTTGGGTGTTATTTGTTCCTATCTTTTTAGTTTTTGATGTAAAAAGTTAGATTCTTTATTTGAGATCTCTCTAATATCTTAACACGTTTTTACCACTATAAACTTTCCTCTTAAAACTGCTTTTGCTGCATCCCATAAGTTTACATGTTGTAATAATTAAAACACTGTGGTACTGGCACAAAAATAGACACATAGTCCAATGGAACAGAATAGATAGCCTAGAATTAAACTCCTGCATATACAATCAACTAATAATATTCAACAAGAGAGCAAAGAATACCCAAGGAGGAAAGAATAATCTCTTCAACAAATAATGTTGGGAAAACTGGAAAAACACACATAGAATAATGAAATTGGATCCTTATTTTACATCACTCACAAAAATTAACTCAAAATGGAACAAAATCTTAAACATAATACCTGATACTGTAAAACACTTAGAAAGAACTGTAGAGAAGACATTCCTTGATATTGTTCTTGGCAATGATTTTTTTTTTAATATGACACCAAAAGCACAAAGAATAAAAAATAATGACCAAATGAAAAGGCAAACTACGGAATGGGAGAAAACTTTTGCAAAACATATATCAGACAATGATTAATATCCAAAGTATAAAAAGAACTCATACAACTCAGTAACAACAACCAAAAACCCAATCTGATTAAAAAATGAGCAGAAGACTAAATAGATGTTTTTCCAAAGAAGATATCAAAATGACCAACAGGTACATGAAAAGATGCTGGACACTACCAATTATTAGGAAAATGCAAATCAAGACTACAATGAGATTATCACCTCACACCGATTAGAATGGCTTCAACTAGAAGACAAGAGACAAGTTCTGGCAATGATGTGAAGAAAAGTGTAACCTGTGCATAGCTGGTAAGAATGAAAATTGGCTCCCTCAAAAAATTAAAAATAAAACTACCATATGATCCAGGAATTTCTCTTCTGAGTATATACCTAAAGGAAACTGGATTTTGAAGAGATATATGCCCTCCCATGTTTATTGCAGCATTATTCACAATAGCCAAGATATGGAAACAACATAAGTGTCAACCAATGGATGAATGGATAAATAAGATGTGGTGTATATATCCAATGGAAATGTTATCAAGCTATTAGAAAAGAGGCCATTCTGCCATTTGGGACAACATAAATGGACCTTGAGTACATTATGCTAAATGAAATAAGTCAGAGAAAGATAAGTTCTATATGATATCACTCATATGTGGAAGCTAAAAAAAAAAGCAAACTCAATAAAACAGAGAGTAAACTGATTACCAAGGGATGGGAGTTGGGGGGATAGAACAGATGTTGTTTAAGGATACAAATTTACAAGTTGTAGTAAATAAGCCTGCAAGATCTAATGCACAGCATAGTGAATATAGACAACAATGTTATATTACAATCAACAAACTTGTTAAAAGACTAGAATTTAACTATTCTAACCACTAACAAAGTATGTAATTATGTAATGTGATAAAGGTGCTAATTATTGCTACAATGGCAATCATGTTACAATGGCAATATATATATTGCATATATATATATATATATATATATATATATATATATATAAAGAGAGAAAGAGAGAGAGGAACTAATGAAATTGGACAAAAGCCTGCAAATAGTTTTGTCAAACATTAACGCCCTCAGAAAACATCCACCTCAAAGGCAATTCTCTAAAACCAGAGAGGCAGTGTCATTGGTTCTGTGAATGTCAGTTAGAGTCTCCTTTTGGCTACATCAGTGCTGGCTCAATGGGTCAGCAAACATAATTGCCATGTGGCAGAGATGGAGGCTTCACACTTCAACAGCATGAGGTCCACCTTATCAAGGCTGATCTAGCTACTGCCACTGCTAGCAGCAGAGACAAATATTGAGCCCTAGACATGACATAATTCCTTGAGAAGAACTATTATCTACTTGAAGACATAATTAATCATATCTCTTCCAACCTGGAGAATGTAGCAATTCACTCTTACCCAGAAGCAATTCCTACTACAAAATGAGTTTGCCTTCCACTAACAGTACTAACATATGACAGATAATAATTCATGTGTTGATATCATCCCATGCTATATTGCTCAGCTCTAAGAACCATTAATGGTAAAAGAATACCCTTTTAATAGGCACAACTGTCTTATTATATAACCAATATTCACAAAACAGCAAGGCTAATGATATAATGCAATAGTCTATTCAGGCTCACTCAGGATGTCAGCTTGAATACAGCAACATGGCAGGGTAACAATATGATCCTTCAAGGTATGGTAAATATGCCAAACCACCACCTAATACATGGTGCTATGTCTCTGTTAGTGAGAATTCATAAGTTTGTGAATTAACAGGAAAGAACTGGCATTCTCTAGTAGTTGCTGTTGGTTATATGTAATGAAGAATCTGACTCTATCTTTTAATGTTTGACACTGATGAAAGCTACTTTGCTCAGAAATGCCTAGAGGGCTATGCCCTATTCCTGGACTGACCCCAGTCAATGACTGAATAAAATGGGGTACAGAAGTTCAGCCTCATTTCCTCTAAGTAAGACAACTCTGTGGTACCATTCATTTTTCATAATTTTCCATTGGATCAGGTTGAGACGCGACTTAAGCTGAATCCATTATGTTTGCCTAACTTCTTTCTCTTCCTTATTCTGTTTCCCTCACTCCCTTATAGGTTTCCCATTAAGAATACACAATCAATAGGTTTCCCATTAAGAATACACAATCAATCAATCATTGAGAATCTATTGCACAAGAGCCTCTTCTCAGGCTCTGCTTCTTGAGAACTTGAGGTGAAATAGTTCATAACACAAATGGTCCTAGGAAATATACACTAGGAATAGCATTCTAAAGTTTGTTCACTCTCTGGCCACATAACAATGAGAACCCTATCACTTGTGAATGGTGAAATATTGATGATACCTGGCATGCTAAAGAAGTACAATTGCTAAAACTATCTCACTTAGTGAAATGGAAGGAGATGCAAGTGGAAAGGGATTCACAATTTGGTACAATATCCAAGTCATTTGAGAGGTGAGGGAGAAAGAATAATTATAAAGACTATGGTTATTTCTGAGTATAATTTTTGTTTTTAATAGAGTAAATGATTGGCTCAAATGAACTAATGCCCTATATAAGGCAAAGTATGAGCACCAAATATATTTGATGGCATTTGAAGAGACTCTCATCTCCTAGAGCCAGATGAAAGACAGAGCTGAGACTGGGCACATAATTAATTGCAAGAATGGCTGAATTTTTCAGCCAATGTTAAGCATTTTATGCCAAACTCAGGGGCCTGCTGTTGTAACTGGGCTATCTGGGTAGACTCAAGATCACTGAAGTCTCCAATTACACTGAACTCTCTGGGCTTTCAGAAGTTGTCCATTTTCTTTGTCAGGTGATAGTGGTCTCTGGTTTGATTAAAGACTGGAGAGGTATCTTATAAAACAATTGTTTTTCTCCCTCAGGATCTGCTCTTATTTTTTCCACTGGCCACCAGACAATTAAATAGAACCATATCTAAGCATGACCCAACTGGGAAGTAATAGGACTTCTAAGGGATTTGAATGATTATATTCCAAAAGTTCTATAGTGTCTGGCTAACATGCCCTGGCAAAACCTGGGAGAGTTTGCATGGGAGTAAATCTCCGAGGGTGCTGAATATAGAAGGGAAAAATATAAAGCTGGGTTAGGGAGATTTTGTCAATATGGAGAATTATCCCTTGACACAAGATTTAGTATTTTGTTAAGGGCGCTGGGAGACAGTTCTAATGTCCTTCTGGTGTGACTTATTGGAAAAGACGAAGAAACCTATTAAATTATTATGGGTGCCAAAACTTGGTAAAACACAAAAGATGGGAACAAAGGCTTGAAGAAATAGGCATGCTAAAATGGACACTATATAAAACCAAGGTACCAGAGACTGAGGTTGCTCTTCAAGAGGGCTGGGAGGATTTATTTTTTTTGTTTGCCAAGTGATAAGAATATGCTGATAAGTGTGGGTACCAGTGCTTTTGAGAAATCCAGTAGTGGCTGTCCTCCATAGTCAACTGGATATAATCTCTTGCCCATCTGAATTGCAATAGCATTTGATTATGTGTTGTTTATGTGAACGTAACTAAATCAAACATGCTATATTATTATCTGTTTTTTATTCTTCTGTATCCTCCTGTTTGACTCTGAGCACTTAGCACTATTCCTGTTACATTGTAACTGTGTGCAAACACATCGTGGTTAAACTTTTAAATATGAAATCAATATATATCACCTGAAACACCAAACATTGTATCTTGAAAATAGTAGGCACTCAATAATAAATAATTGTTAGAATAAACAAGTGCTACACTACCAAATGAATCATCCTGCAATACCATTATCATAACATTAGTGCTCTATACAAAAATGTAAAACGGTTTCTAGTAAGTTGGAGAATAAAATTAAATTCTTTTGTGTTATAGTCAGAGCATTTCAACATCTGTTCTTAACTTCTGCATCGGTTCCCAAACATATCTAGGCTCATTTTTTACTTCTACTCTAAATTAACCTTGTGCTTGAACCAAAGAAACTTTTTTCACTCTACCCCAAATATCCTCTGCACTTTTCCCTGTCTTAAAATTTGTGCATGCTTTTATTTTACCTTCATAACCGGTATCCAACCAGCAAAAAAAAAAGTCAGGAGATAAATAATTAACAATATAATTACTTTATGCCTCGCAGCAAGTAAATTCATCCCTGTGGCTCCCCAGTGTATGTGTGTGTATATGTATGTTGCAAAGAGTGGGGCATGAGGGCATAGGTCAATCATTCTTACAGCATTTTACAAATATCAACCTTCTCCTTCCTTTTATCCTTACTTGCTCTCTTGAACCTGAGCTTCAGAGATGCTTCCCTGCTTCACTGTTCTGTCATTATTTAAAATATCCAAGAGCCACTATAAGAACTGATATGCTCCCTCTCCACTATCTGTACTTTTATTTCACTGGCATTATTTGTCCAAGTAAAACTCTTTGATTCTAATTTTCAACATGGAAACAGTCCATTATAAAATTCATAAACTATCAAATAGAATTAACTAAACTATAAAAGAAAAGTATTATTCTTGGAACACTAGTAAGACAAGAATTTCTCCCAGATGTCAATATAATGAAGACGTCATGTGATTTAAGAAAATTGTCCTGAACATCATCCTTAAGAAATAAGGAATGAGTTTGCTAGAAGGGTTAATTTCAATAAAGCTTAATATATTAGACTAATAGCAACAGACAAAAGTATAGTTCAGAATTAGTAGCTGTATGTGGGCCCAGTCCAGTTACCAGCTTTTTATTAATCTAGTTATACTTAGTCTCATACTTTTATCAGACACTAATTATCTTCCTCTCACGTTAACAGTAGTTTCCATTACTTCTCATCTACCTGGATGTTTGTAATTTCCAATTACAGTTTTGGTTGAGTTTTGGTAACTGCTCTTGCAATGACCTCTCTTCAGATGTGACTCCAATCATCCATCATGATTCACTTTAAGTCCAATTTCTTCAAGGATTATATTTTTAAACTTGCAGATAACATTGACAAAAGCTCTCTCATTGACCAAGTTTTAACCAGAATTTTCTGAATCCTCTCCTCAACAAGGCCTCAACTTTCTGACTTTCTCCTTCATATTTGCATTGCCCAATTTTAGCAAGAATCTGTTAAATTGGTTTAGCCAGAATCCCCCATCCTCAGTAGCTGCTAACCCTTGATATCTGGCCAAATTCCTATCCCTCATCATCCTGCAGGTGATATCTCACTACTCTGGCCTACTTTCAGCAAGAATTCTGTTAGATCACCTCAGCAAAGAAATGCCTCTTAGTAATTTTTCATCTACTGACCTCCACCCTGCTCCTTGGAGTTTATAAACTCCCACTTTTTCTTGTATTCAGAATTGAGCCCTGTTCTATACTGAGGACTGTTTTTCCCTATTGCAAGTCCTGAATAAAATCTGTTTTTACCACTTTAACTACTATCCAGCTCTTTTTTTCTTTGACATCTGAAGTTCTGAAATCTAGTAGTAGTCATCATTTATCATCTTCTAAAATTAATGTTTCCATTTTCAAGTGCATCCTTGTGTCATTCTTAAAAGTGGATTGTAAGCCTTAACAGAAGTAAACATTAATTAATAATTTTCTTATTCATTGGCTGAGGATGGTACTGCATTTCCTCTAAAACCAACATATCTCTCATGAAGATTGACTGCCAATTATTATGACTTTGGTTTTTCAAACAACTTTGTAAAGGCTTTCAAGAGCTTCCTTCTACTACCAGTGTTACTACTGTTATTGACAATAACAATATTATTAATAACACCTGCATTTAATAATGGCAAAGTAAATATCAGCACTATACTAAGAACTCTACATTTATGATTTCCTTTAATATTCCAATAACTCTATTAGTTTGCTATTCTTATGCCATGTATAGTGCACTGTTTTGTAATAACTGTGCAACCTAGGGAGAGACGGAGGGAGGGAGAGAGAGAGAGATCAGCATCAAAATCTATTAGCCCAGACTACATGTTCATCTTTTATTTTCTATTTGATTAGCATAAAGCTACCCTATGCTAATTTATTACCTACTTTCATGTGTATTCTGTATTTTGTCTAGAGAAGAAATATATCACTGCTGATAACAAAAAACATCAAAACTGATTTTTCTCCTTCCTTCCTTCTTTCCTCCCTCCTTCCCTCCCTCTCTTCCTTCCTTCCTTCCTTCCTTCCTTCCTTCCTTCCTTCCTTCCTTCCTTCCTTCCTCCTCCCTCCCTCTCTCACTCCCTTCATACTTCCTCTCTTCCTTATTTCCTTTCTCGCTTTTGGGGAAAAAAAACATGCCATCCCATTACATACAAGCAACTTACTTGAGTCAAATCTGAAGGCTCTGTAATTTTTCAGGATTATTTTGAATCACAGTCAGCTGAAACTTTTTTTCTGTTCTATTTGGCATAAGACTCTACACAGGCACTTTTCAAAGTAATAATGTAACAAAAAGCTCGTGTAAATTTACATTGCTTTTTTCCAGATGCCACATCCAAAAAACGACTTCCAACTTTCTTGGCAAGATTGATGGTACATATCCAATTTTAGATATTGTGAATCAGCCAGCTTAGTATGAGAGGAGACTGAGACACTTACATGCAATAAAAATATTTTTGCCCAATGTACACTGATTGACCAAAAATGTAACATTCCATTTGGGAAAAAATGTGATAGACTGTGCTTAAAGTTTTGGAATCCTCACCCATACTAGTGTGACCACTCTAGGTGGTCACATATCATGAGCTGATCTCCCTGTGCTATGCAGCTGCTTCCCACTCTCTCTATTTTACATTTGGTAGTGTATATATGTCAATGCCACTAACAAACTTCGTCCCAACTTCCCATGTCCTCAAGTGCATTCTCTACATCTGCATCTTTATTCCTGTCATGCACATAGGTTCTACAGAACCATTTTTTTTTTAGATTCCATAGATATATGTATTAGCATACAGTATTTGTTTTTCTCTTTCTGACTTAATTCATTCTGTATCACAGTCTCTAGGTCCATCAACCTCACTACAAATAACTCACTTTCGTTTCTTTTTACAGCTGAGTAATATTCCATTGTATATATGTGCCACAACTTCTTTATCCATTCGTCAGTCGATGGACACTTACATTGCTTCCATGTCCTGGATATTGTAAATAGAGATGCAATGAACATTGTGGTGCATGACTTTTTTGAATTATGGTTTTCTCAGGGTATATGCCCAGTGGTGGGATTGCTGGGTTGTATGGTACTCCTATTTTTTGATTTTTAAGGAAGCTCCATACTGTTCTCCATAGTGGCTGTATCAATTTACATTCCCACCAGCAGTGCAAGAGGGTTTCCTTTTCTCCACACCATCTCCAGAATTTATTCTTTGTAGATATTTTCATGATGGCCATTCTGTCTGGTGTGAGGTGATACCTCATTGCAGTTTTTTTTGTTTTGTTTTGTTTTTAACATCTTATTGGGGTATAATTGCTTTACAATGGTGTGTTAGTTTCTGCTTTATAACAAAGTGAATCAGTTATACATATACATAAGTTCTCATATCTCTTTTCTCTAATGATTAGTGATGTTGAGCATCCTTTCATGTGTTTGTTGGCAATATGTATATCGTCTTTGCAGAAATGTGTATTTAGGTCTTCTTCCCATTTTTGGATTGGGTTGTTTGTGGTTTTTATATTGAGCTGCATGAACTGCTTGTAAATTTTGTCAGTTGTTTCATTTGCAAATATTTTCTCCCATACTGAGAGGTGTCTTTTCATCTTCTTTATATTTCCCTTTGTTGTGCAAAAGCTTTTAAGTTTCATTAGGTCCCATTTGTTTATTTTTGTTTTTATTTACATTTCTCTAGGCAGTGGGTCAAAAAGAATCTTGCTGTGATTTATGTCATAGAGTGTTCTGCCTATATTTTCCTCTAAGAGTTTTATAGTGTCTGGCCTTATATTTAGGTCTTTAATCGACTTTGAGTTTATTTTTGGGTATGGTGTTACAGAGTGTTCTAATTTCATTCTTTTAAATGTAGCTGTCCAATTTTCCCAGCAACATTTATTGAAGAGGCTGTCTTCTCTCCATTGTATGTTCTTTCCTCCTTTGTCAAAGATAAGGTGAACATATGTGCATGGCCTTATCTCTGAGCTTTCTATCCTGTTCCGTTCATCTATATTTCTGTTTTTGTGCCAGTACCATACTGTCTTGATTACTGTAGCTTTGTAGTATAGTCTGAAGTCAGGGAGCCTGATTCCCCCAGTTACATTTTTCTTTCTCAAGATTACTTTGGCTATTTGGGGTCTATTGTGTTTCCATACAAATTGTGAATTTTTTTGTTCTAGTTCTGTGAAAAATGCCATTAGTAGTTTGATAGGGATTGCATTGAATCTGTAGATTGCTTTAGGTAGTATAGTCATTTTCACAATGTTGATTCTTCCAATCCAAGAACATGGTGTATCTCTCCATCTGTTTGTATCATCTTTAATTTCTTTCATCAGTGTCTTATAGTTTTCTGCATACAGGTCTTTTGTCTCCTTAGGTAGATTTATTCCTAGGTATTATATTATTTTTGTTGCAATGGTAAATGGGAGTGATTCCTTAATTTCTCTTTCATATGTTTCATCATTAGTACGTAGGAATGCAAGAGAGTTCTGTGCATTAATTTTGTTTCCTGCTATTTTACCAAATTCATTGGTTAACTCCAGTAGTTTTCTGGTAGCATCTTTAGGATTCTCTATGTATAGTATCATGTCATCTGCAAAGAGTGATGGCTTACTTCTTTTCTGATTTGGATTCCTTTTATTTCTTTTTCTTCTCTGATTGCTGTGACTAAAACTTCCAAAACTATGTTGAAAAATAGTGGTGAGAGTGGACAACCTTGCCTTGTTCCTGATCTTAGAGGAACTAGTTTCAGATTTTTCAACATTGAGAAAGATACTGGCTGTGGGTTTGTCATATATGGCCTTTATTATGTTGAGGTAACTTCCCTCTGTGCCTACTTTATGGAGGGTTTTTATCATAAATGGTTGTTGAATGTTGTCAAAAGATTTTTCTGCATCTATGGAGATGATCATATGGTTTTTCTCCTTCAATTTGTTAATTTGGCTTTTCTCATTGATTGATTTGACTATATTGAAGAATGCTTGCATTCCTGGGATTAACCCTGCTTGATCATGGTATACAATCCTTTTAATGTGCTGTTGGATTCTGTATACTCGTATTTGTTAAGGATTTTTGCATCTATGTTCATCAGTGATGTTAGCCTGTAGTCTTCTTTCTTTGCGACATATTTTTCTGGTTTAGGTATCAGGGTGATGGTGGCCTCATAGAATGAGTTTGGGAGTGTTCCTCCCTCTGCTCTATTTTGAAAGAGTTTGAGAAAGATAGGTGTTAGCTCTTCTCTAAATGTTTGATAAAATCCTCCTGTGAAGCCGTCTGGTCCTGGGCTTTCTTTTGTAGGAAGATTTTTAATCACAGTCTCCATTTCAGTGCTTGTGATGAGTCTGTTTATATTTTCTACTTCTTCCTGGTTCAGTCTCAGAAGTTTGTCCTTTCTTAAGAATTTATCCATTTCTTCCAGGTTGTCCATTTTATTGGCATAGAGTTGCTTGTAGTAATCTCTCATGATCTTTTGTATTTCTGCAGTGTCATTTGTTACTTCTCCTTTTTCTTTTCTAATTCTACAGATTTGAGTCTTCTGCCTTTTTTTCTTCATGAGTCTGGCTGGTGGTTTATCAATTTTGTTTATCTTCTCAAAGAACCAGCTTTTAGTTTGATTGATCTTTTCTATTGTTTCCTTCATTTCTTTTTCATTTATTTCTGATCTGAACTTTATGATTTCTTTCCTACTGCTAACTTTGGGGTTCCTTTGTTCTTCTTTTTCTAATTGCTTTATGTGTAAGGTTAGGTTGTTTATTTGAGATGTTTCTTATTTCTTGAGGTAGGATTGTATTGCTATAAACTTCCCTCTTAGAACTCCTTTTGCTGCATCCTATAGGTTTTGTGTTGTTGTGTTTTCATTCTCAATTGTTTCTAGGTATTTTTTGATTTCCTCTTTGATTTCTTCAGTGATCTCTTCGTTATTTAGTAGTGTATACTTTAACCTCCATGTGTTTGTATTTTTTACAGATTTTTTTTTCCTGTAATGGATATCTAATCTCATAGTATTGTGGTCGGAAAAGTTACTTGATTTGATTTCAATTTTCTTATAATTACCAATGCTTGATTTGTGACCCAAGATATGATCTATCCTGGAGAATGTTCCAGGAGCACTTGAGAAGAATGTGTAATCTGCTGTTTTTGTATGGAATGTCCTATAAATATCAATTAAATGCATCTTGTTTAAGGTATCATTTAAAGTTTGTGTTTCCTTATTTATTTTAATTTTAGATGATCTGTCCAGAGGTGAAAGTGGGGTTTTAAATTCCCCTACTATGATTGTGTTACTGTCAATATCCCCTTTTATGGCTGTTAACATTTCTCTTATGTATTGAGGTACTCCTATATAGGGTGCATAAATATTTACAATTGTTTTATTTCTTCTTGGATTGATCCTCTGATCATTATATAGTGTCCCTCTTTGTCTCTTGTAATAGTCTTTATTTTGAAGTCTAGTTTGTCTGAAATGAGAATTGCTACTCCAGCTTTCTTTTGGTTTACGTTTGCATGTAATATCTTTTTCCTTCCCCTCATTTTCAGTCTGTATGTTTCCTGGGTCTGAAGTGGGTCTCTTGTAGACAGCATATATATGGATCTTGTTTTTGTATCCATACAGCCAGTCTATGTCTTTTGGTGGGAGCATCCAATCCATTCACATTTAAGGTCATTATCAATATGTATGTTCCTATTACCATTTTCTTTATTGTTTTGGGTTTTTTATTGTAGATCTTTTCCTTCTCTTCTTGTTTCTTGTCTAGAGAAGTTCCTTTAGCATTTGTTGTAAAAGCTGGTTTGGTGGTGATGAATTCTCTTTGCTTTTCCTTGGCTGTAAAGGTTTTAATTTCTCCCTCAAATCTGCATGAGATCCTTGCTGGGTAGAATAATCTTAGTTTTATGTTTTCCCTTTCATCACTTTAAATATATCCTGTCCCTTATGGGGATTCCCTTGTATGTTATTTGTTGTTTTTACCCTGCTGCTTTTAATAGTTTTTGTATTTAATTTTTGATAGTTTGATTATATGTGTCTTGCCATGTTTCTCCTTGGATTTGTCCTGTATGGGACTCTCTGAGCTTCCTTCTCATATTAGGGAAGTTTTCAACTATATTATCTTCAAATATTTTCTCAGTCCCTCTCTTCTTCTCTTCTTCTTCTGGGATCCCTATAATTCGAATGTTAGTGTGTTTAATTTTGTCCCAGAAGTCTCTGAGTCTGTCCTCAATTATTTTCATTCTTTTTAATTTATTCTGCTCTGTGTTTGTTATTTCCACTCTTTTATCTTCCAGGTCAGTTATCCATTCATCTACCTCAGTTATTCTGCTATTGATTCCTTCTAGAGAAGTTTTAATTTCATTTATTGTGTTGTTCATCATTGCTTGTTTGCTCTTTAGTTCATCTAGATCCTTGTTAAATGTTTCTTGTTTTTTTCTCCATTCTATTTCCAAGATTTTGGATCATGTTTACTATCATTACTCTGAATTATTTTTCATGTAGACTGCCTATTTCCTCTTCATTTTTTTGGTCTGGTGGGTTTTTACCTTGCTCCTTCATCTGCTCTGTGTTTCTCTGTCTTCTCCTTTTGCTTAGCTTACTGTGTTTGGGGTCTCCTTTTCACAGGCTTCAGGATGTATTTCCCATTGTTTTTTGTGTCTGCCCACAGTGGGTAAGTTTGGTTCAGTGGGTTGTGTAGTCTTCTTGGTGGAGGGGACTTATGCCTGTGTTCTGGTGGATGAGTCTGGATCTTGTCTTCCTGGTGGGCAGGACCATGTCCAGTGGTGTGTTTTGGTTGTCTTTGACCTTATTATGATTTTGGGCAGCCTCTCTGCTAATCAGTGGGTTTTAGTTCCTGTCTTGCTAAATTTTTTTGGTTTAGCATGTCCGGCACTGTAGCTTCCTAGTTGTTGAGTGGAGTTGGATCTTAGCATTGACATGGCAATCTCTGAGAGAGGTTTTTTTCCATTTGATATTAAATGAAGCAAGGAGGTCTCTGGTGGACTAATGTCATGAACTAGGCTCTCCCACCTCAGAAGCTCAGACCTGACACCGAGCTGGAGCACCAAGACCCTGTCAGCCACCCGATCATTTTCTTGAGGAGCTTCTTGCCTTTTGGGAAGTCTGAGGTCTTCTGCCAGCATTCAGTAGGTGTTCTGTAGGAGTTGTTCCACATGTAAATGTATTTCTAATGTATTTGTGGGGAGGTAGTTGATCTCCATGTCTTACTCTTCCACCACCTTGAAAGTCTCCCCCAATCATTCATTATTATACAAACACTTTCAAGTAATAAAAATAGGCAGCAATCCCTAACTCATTTTTTAAAGCTGCTATGTCTTGTATATCAAAACCAGATAGGTAGAGTACAAGAAATGGTTATATAGGTCAATCTCACTTGTAAATATAGATACAATAAACCTAAATCATTACTAGCAAACCACATCAATGTGTTAAAAAGATAATGCATCATGTTCAGCTTGAGTTTATCCTAAGACAACAAATATACTTTATCGTAGAAGAATATTTGCGTGTGTGTGTCTGTAATTTGTGTTATTAATAGATGAAAAGTGATACATAATTAATGCAGAAAATCATTTTATTTAGTATATCACCCATTCATTATGAAAATTCTTAGCACATTAAGGATAAACCTTACATTCTTAACCTCATAAAGGACATCTAATCAAAACTTGCAGCAAACATTATTCTAAATAAAAGTATGAATTAAGAAATTAAGTTTTCTGTGACTGCATTAAGAAATTACCATAAACTAGGTTACGTACAACAACAGATGTTTTCTCACAACTCTGGAGGCCAGAAGTCTGAAATCATTGTTACTAAACTGAAATCATGGTTTCAAAAGGACTGTGCTCCCTCCAGATGCATTTACCTCTTATACTTTCTCATGGCTATTGTCATTCCCTGACTTGTGGCAGCTTCATAGCTCATATTGCCTTATCCTCATCTATGTGTCAAATGTCTCTCTACCTCTGTCTTAGAAGGACATATATAATTGTATTTATGGTCCACATTGATAAACTGGGACTTTCTCTCCACTCAAAATCCTTAACTTAATCACATCTGCAAATAACACTTTTTTTGCGATATAACACTCATAGGTTCCTTTGATTAGGGCATAGATGTTTTGTAGACTATTTTTCAGCCTACCACAAGAAATATAGAATTATCTTAAACAAGAAGAAAGATTTGTTCTTAAGTATCTTATTTTTTGTAATTGATAATGTTTTTTGTTTTCTCTTATTATTTTACATGTTTTATCTGTTTGATCACAACTACCATCATTGCACTGTACATTGCTTTGGGTAAATAATGCAAGACCAGGTAAATAAGTACATTTTATAAGGATTTGAATGGAAGAAACAAACTGTATCTGTCACAGATGATATGACTGCTTGCCCAGAGATAAATCCACACAAATATGGTCAATTAATCTATGACGAAGGAGGAAAGGATGTACAATGGAAAAAAGACAGTCTCTTTGAAAAGTAGTGTTGGGAAAACTGGACAGCTACATGTAAAAGAATGAAATTAGAACACTCCTTAACACCATACACAAAAATAAACTCAAAATGGATTAAAGACCTAAATGTAAGGGCAGACACTAGAAAACTCTTCAAGGAAAACATAGGAAGAACACTCTTTCACATAAATCACAGCAAGATCTTTATGATCCACTTCCTAGATTAATAGAAATAAAAACACAAATAAACAATTGGGTCTGAATGAAACTTAAAAGCTTTTGCAAGACAAAGGAAACTACAAACAAGACAAATAGACAACCTTCAGGATTGGAGAAAATATTTTCAAATGAATCAAGGACAAAGAATTAATATCCAAAATATATAAACAGCTCATGCAGCTCAATATTAAAAAAACAAACAACCCAATCAAAAAATGGGCAGAAGACCTAAATAGACATCTTTCTCCAAAGAAGACATACAGATGGCCAATATGCATATGAAAAGCTGCTCAACATCACCAATTATTAGAGAAATTCAAATAAAAACTACAATGAGATATCATCTCACACCAGTCAGAATGGCCATCATCAAAAAATCTAGAAACAACAAATGCTGGAGAGAGTGTGGAGAAAAGCGAACCCTCTTGCACTGTTGGTGGTAATGTAAATTGATAGAGCCACTATGGACAACAGTATGGAGGTTCCCTAAAAAATGAAAAATACAATTACCATGTGACCCAGCAATACCACTACCAGACATATACCCAGAGAAAAGCATAATTCAAAAAGACACATGCACCCCAATGTTCATTGCAGCACTATTTACAATAGCCAGGTCATGGAAACAACGTAAATGCCCATTGACAGACGAATGGATAAAGAAGATGTGGTACATATATACAATGAAAATTACTCAGCCATAAAAAGGAATGATATTGGATCATTTGTGGAGATGTGGATGGATCTAGATACTGTCATAAAGAGTGAAGTAAGTCAGAAAGAGAAAAGCAAATATTGTATATCAACACATATATGTGGAACCTAGAATACTGGTACAGTTGAACCTGTTTGCAGTGCCGAATTTGAGACAGTGATATAGAGAACAAACTTATAGACAACAAAGGAGGAAAGTGGTGGTGGCGGGGGTGGGGGGGATGGTGGTGTGAGGTATTGAGAGTTTAGGATTGACATATATACAATAATATGTATAAAATGGATAACTAATAAGAAACTGCTGTATAAAACAATAAATAAATAAAATTCAAAAAAAATGAATCTAAATACCTATTTTTTAAAATTGAGTTTTATTAAATGTCTGGATTAAGAAAAATAAGCAAAAAGCAATTACATCTTTCCAGACAGGGATCAAACAGTTAAAAAAATAATAGTAATAAAATTAACAACAACATACTTTTCTAATCTGCCTGATAGACCTCTTCTGTTCTCCAAAGAAAGGTGACCTTGCCTGACAATACACTCTTTTCTTGTTGTGTCCCCTTTCTGCCCATAAAAGCCTTCCATATTGTAAAGGCCTTTGTAGCTCTTACCTGTTTTCTAAGCAAAATGCTTCCTGATTCATAAATCAATGAACAAAGACAATAAGATCTTTACATTTACTCCATCGAATTTTGATTTTAACAGATTCAGTGGCAGTGGTGGGACCAAAGGAAACTTCTGACCTTTCAGAGACAATAAGAAATACAGTCATGTATCTAAGAACCTTTTTGATTTCTCTATTTTTCTCAGTTTTTCTGAAGGTCATGGGTAAATTCCTCTCAGTTCAGAGCTCTACTCTGCATCCAGCTCCCAATCTAATTGGCTTTCCAGTCAGTTCCCTATTTGGAATCACAAGTTTCACACTGGGAACTGCTAGTAGTAAGACCACAATTCCCCATTAGATTGGAAACCCCAGTCCTTGATTCTGCTTCCAGATTTCACATTGGGAACTGCTGGTGGCAACTGAGTTCCCTGTTTGTTTGGAATTATCCTGTGGTACCCACTCTATAGGGTGTACTGGTTCAATACATTACCTGAGCCCCAGTTCCATGTTGGAAATTGCTAGTGTTGCACACATGGTCTTATCTTTGCCAGGCCATGGTATCATCTCTTGGTTATCACTGGTTAAGGTGCATTTCTTGGTTAAGGTACAAGTTAATTTGTCTGTTTAGTTAGATAAAGGTTACTGCTAGTGTGAATCTTGGCTTGGAAGGAAAAACAAACCAAAATCAAACAAACAAACAAAATCCTGCAAAAATTGAGAGACATGGATCAAGCACTTAGAAGGTGTTAAAGTGCTCACCAACTAACTCAAGAACTCCTGTGTTAGGATAAGTTGGTCATGGAATGCATTAAATTGACACTAGGTCACCTGCCAACATCAAGAAAATTTCTGCAAAATGAGGCAAACTGTAAAACACCACACATTCTCCAATGCAGCAACACAATGCCCTTAGGTATTTAATTTGGCTTTGAGAAACCCAAAGACTTAGCTAATTAATTAATTAATTAAATGGGATCCTTGAGTTCCAAAGAGCCAAGTGTGTAAATTTCTGGCACACCTGCTTATTTTATGTCTAAAAATTATTTTCCAGAAGCTATAAATATCTATAGAAATGGTAAAATCTTACTAAAAACTACCTAGAATTACAGTGGCCATGATGGGGAATGTTTCAGTTAGATAAAATTGTTCATTTAAGAAGTGCATTTAAAAGCAAACGTTTCAGGAGATCTTCAAGATGGGGGAGGAGTAAGACATGGAGATCACCTTCCTCCCCACAATTACATCAGAAATACATCTACATTTAGAACAACTCCTACAGAATACCTACTGAACGCTGGCAGAAGACTTCAGACTTCCTGAAAGATAGTTATTTTTTTTCCTTTTTCTCCTTTCCTGAGTGTGTATGTGTATGCTTTGTTGTGTGATTTTGTCTGTCTAGCTTTGTTTTTACCATTTGTCCTAGGGTTCTGTCTGTTCATTTTTTGTTTGTTTGTTTTTTTCTTGTTTTGTTTTATTTTATTTTTTTAATTACATTTTAATTTTTCTATTTGTATTTTAATACCTTTATTTTATTTTTTTTCCTTTTCTTTCTTTCTTTCTCCCTTTTCTTCTGAGCCATGTGGCTGACAGGGCATTTGTGCTCCATCCAGGTGTCAGGTCTGTGCCTCTGAGGTGGGAGAGTTGAATTCAGGACATTGGTACACAAGAGACCTCCTGGCTCCATGTAATATCAAAAGCTCTCCCAGAGATCTCCGTGTCAACGCTAAGGCTCAGCTCCTCTCAAGGACCAGCAAGCTACAGTGCTGCACACCCTAAGCCAAAGAGCTAGCAAGACAGGAACACAACCTCAGCCATTAGCAGAGAGGCTGCCCAAAATCATAATAAAGTCACAGACACCCCAAAATGCACCACTGGACATGGTTCTGCCCACCAGAAAGACAAGATCCAGCCTCATCCACCAGAACACAGACACAAGTCCCCTCCCCAGGAAGACTACACAATCAACTGAACCAACCTTAGCCACTGGGGGCAGATACCAAAAACAACAAGTTTGAACCTGCAGCCTGTGAAAAGGATACCCCAAACAGAGTAACTTAAGCAAAATGAGAAAACAGAAACACAGAGCAGATGAAGGAGCAAGGTAAAAACCCATCAGAACAAAAAATGAAGAGGAAATAAGCAGTCTATCTGAAAAATAATTCAGAGTAATGACAGTAAAGATGATCCAAAATCTTGGAAATAGAATAGAGAAAATACAAGAAATATTTAACAAAGACCTAGAAGAACTAAAGAGGAAACAAATGACATTGAACAACTCAATAAATGAAATCAAAAACTCTCCAGAAGGAATCAATAGCAGAATAACTGAGGTAGATTAGTGGATAAGTGACTTGGAAGATAAAATAGTGCAAATAACTAATGCAGAGCAAAAAAAAAAAAAAAAAAAAAGAAGAATGAAAAGAATTGGGGACAGGACAGTCTCAGAGACATCTGGGACAACATAAAACACACCAACATTCAAATTAGATTGTCCCAGAAAAAGAGAGGGACTGAGAAAATATTTGAAGTGATTATAGTTGAAAACTTCCCTAATATGGGAAAGGAAATAGTCAATCAAGTGCAGAGTCCCATACAGAATAAACCAAAGGAAAAACACACCAAGACACATATTGATCAAACTATCAAAATTAAATACAAAGAAAAAATATTAAAAGCACCAAGGGAAAAACAACAAAAAACATACAAGGGAATCACCATAAGGTTAACAGCTGTTCTTTCAGCAGAAACTCAGCAAGCTAGAAGGGAGGAGCAGGACATATTTAAAGTGATGAAAGGGAAAAACCTACAACCAAGATTAGTCTACCCAGCAAGGACCTCATGCAGATTTGATAGAGAAATTAAAACTTTTACGTACAAGCAAAAGGTAAGAGACTTCAAAACCACCAAACCACCTTTACAACAAATGCTAAAGGAACTTGTCTGGGCAAGAAACATAAGAGAAGGAAAAAAATTATAATAAAAAAACCCAAAACAATTAAGAAAATGGTAATAGGAAAATACATATCAATGACTACCTTAAATGTAAATGGATTAAATGCTCCAAACAAAAGACATAGACTGGTTGAATGGGTACAAAAACAAGACCTTTATATATGTTGTCCACAAGAGACCCACTTCAGACCTAGGGACATATATAGACTGAAAGTGAGGGGGGAGAAAATATATTCCATGTAAATGGAAATCAAATGAAGCTGGAGTAGCAATTATCATACAGACAAAATAGAATTTAAATAAAGAGTATTACAAGAGACAAAGAAGGACACTACATAATGATCAAGGGATCAATCCAAGAAAAAGATGTAACAATTGTAAATATTTATGCACCCAGCATAGGAGCACCTCAATACATACAGCAAATGCTAACAGCCATAAAAGGAGAAATTGACAGTAACCTAATTATAGTAGGGGACTTTAAAACCCCACTTTCACCACTGGACAGATCATTGAAATGAAAATAAATGAGGAAACACAAGCTCTTAATGATATATTGAACAAGATGGACTTAATTGATATTTATAAGACATTCCATCCAAAAACAACAGAATACAATTTCTCCTCAAGTACTCCCAGAACATTCTCCAGGAGAGATCATATCTTGGGCAACAGATCAAGCCTTGGTAATTTTTAAAAGATTACAATTGTACCAAGTATATTTTCCGACCACAACCATATGAGACTAGACATCAACTACAAAAAAAATCTGTAAAATATACAAACACATAGAGGTTAAACAATACACTACTAAATAACCAAGAGATCACAGAAGAAATCAAAGAGGAAATCAAAAAATTACCTAGAAATGAAAGACAATGAAAACACAATGACCCAAAATCTATATGATGCAGGAAGAGCAGTTCTAAGACAGAAGTTTATAGCAATAAAATCCTACCTCAAGAAACAAGAAACATCTCAAATAAATAATCTAACCTTACACTTAAAACAATTAGTGAAAGAAGAAAAAAATCCCCAAAGTTAACAGAAGGAAAGAAATCATGAAGTTCATATCAGACATAAATTAAAAAGAAATGAAAGAAACAAAAGCAAATATCAATAAAACTAAAAGCTTGTTCTCTGAGAAGATAAACAAAATTGATAAACCAATAGACAGATTCATCAAGAAAAAAGGGGAGGGGCTTCCCTGGTGGCACAGTGGTTGAGAGTCTGTCTGCCAATGCAGGGGACACGGGTTCATGCCCCAGTCCGGGAGGATCCCACATGCCATGAAGCGGCTGGGACCATGGGCCCGCTGAGCCGGCATGTCCAGAGCCTGTGCTCTGCAATGGGAGAGGCCACAACAGTGAGAGGCCCATGTACCACAAAAAAAAAAAAAAAAAGAGAGAGAGAGAGAGAGAAGGAAAAAGGGGAGAAGATTCAAAACAATAGAATTAGAAATGAAAGAGGAGAAGTAACAACTGACATGGCAGAAATACAAAGGATCATGAGAGATTACTACAAGCCACTATATGCGAATAAAATGGACAACTTGGAAGAAATGGACAAATTCTTAAAAAAGCACAACCTTTAGAGACTGAACCAGGAGGAAATAGAAAATATATAGAGACCAATCACAAACACTGAATTTGAGATTGTGATTAAAATTCTTCCAACAAACAAAAGCCCAGGATCAGCCCATTCACAGGGGAATGCTATCAAACATTTAGAGAAGAACTAACAGCTATCCTTCTCAAACTCTTCCAAAATATAGCAGAGGGAGGAACACACTCGAACTAATTCTGTGAGGACACCATCACCCTGATACCAAAACCAGACAAATATGTCACAAAGAAAGGAAACTACAGGCCAATATCACTGATGAACATAGATGCAAAAATCCTCAACAAAATACTAGCAAACAGAATCCAACAGCACATTAAAAGGATCGTACACCATGATCAAGTGGGTTTATCCCAGGAATGCAAGCATTCTTCAATATATGCAAATCAATCAATGTGATACACCATATTAACAAATTGAAGGAGTAAAACCATATAATCATCTCAATAGACCCAGAAAAAGATTTTGACGAAATTCAACACCCATTTATGATAAAAACCCTCCAGAAAGTAGTCATAGAAGGAACTTACCTCAACATCATAAAGGCCATATATGACAAACCCAGAGCCAACCTCATTCTCAATGGTGAAAAACTGAAAACATTTCCTCTAAGATTAGGAGCAAGACAAGGTTGTCTACTCTCATCACTATTATTCAACATAGTTTTGGAAGTTTTAGCCACAGCAATCAGAGAAGAAAAAGAAATAAAAGCAATCCAAATCAGAAAAGAAGTAAAATTGTAACTGTTTACAAATGACATGTTACTGTACATAGAGAATCTCAAATATGCTACCATAAAACTACTAGAGCTAACCAATGCATTGGTAAAGTAGCAGGATACAAAATTAATGCAGAGAAATCTCTTGCATTCCTATACACTAATGATGAAAAAATTGAGAGAGATTAAGGAAATACTCTCATTTATCCTTGCAACAAAAAGAATATAATACCTAGGAATAAACCAAGAAAAGGATACAAACGACTGCTATGCAGAAAACTATAAGACACTGATGAAAGAAATTAAATGTAATACAAATATATGGAGACATATACCATGTTCTTGGATTGGAAGAATCAACATTGCAAAAATGACTATACTACCCAAAGCAATCTACAGAGTCAATGCAATCTCTATCAAACTAACAATGGCATTTTTCACAGAACTATAACAAAAAATTTCACAATTTTTATTGAAACACAATAGACCCCAAATAGCTAAAGCAATCTTGAGAGAGAACAACGGAGCTGGGGGAATCAGGCTCCCTGACTTCAGACTATACTACAAAGCTACAGCAATCAAGACAGTATGGTACAGGCAGAAAAACAGAAATATAGATGAATGGAACAGGAGAGAAAGCCCAGAGATAAAGCCATGAACATATGGTCAACTTATATTTGACAAAGGTTGAAAGAATATACATTGGAGAAAACACAGCCTCTTCAATAAGTGGTGTTGGGAAAACTGGAGAGCTACATTTCAAGAGTGAAATTAGTACACTCCCTAACACCATACACAAAAATAAGCTCAAAATTGATTAAAGACCTAAATATAAGGCCAGATACTATAAAACTCTTAGAGGAAAACATAGGCAGAACACTCTATGACATAAATCACAACAATATCCTTTTTGACCCACCTCCTAAAGAAATGGAAATACAAGCAAAAATAAACAAATGGGACCAAATGAAACTTAAAAGCTTTTGCACAGCAAAGGAAAACATAAACCAGATGAAAAGACGCCCCTCAGAATGGGACAAAATATTTCCAAATGAAGCAACTGCCAAAGGATTAATCTCCAAAATATACAAGCAGCTCATGCAGCTCCATATCAAAAAAACCAAACAGCTCAATCCAAAAATAGGTAGAAGACCTAAATACACATTTCTGAAAAGAAGATATACAGATTTCCAACAAACACATGAAAGGATACTCAACATCAGTAGTCAATAGAGAAATGCAAATCAAAACTACAGTGAGATATCACCTCACATCAGTCAGAATGGCCACCTTCAAAATATCTACAAACAATAAATGCTGGAGAGGGTGTGGAGAAGAGGGAAACCTCTTGCACTGCTTGTGGGAATGTAAATTGATACAGCCACTATGGAAAACAGTATGGAGGTTCCTTAAAAATATTTAAAAAGTGCTACCATAGGGTCTAGCAATCCCAGTACTGGGCATATGCCCTGAGAAAACCATAATTCAAAAAGAGTCATGTACAACAATGTTCATTGCAGCTCTATTTACAATAGCCAGAACATGGAAGCAACCTAAGTGTCCTTTGACAGATGAATGTATAAAGAAGATGTGGCACATATGTACAATGGGATATTACTCAGCCATAAAAAAGAAACAAAACTGAGTTATTTGTAGTGAGGTGTATGGACCAAGAGACTCTCATACAGAGTGAAGTTAAGTCAGAAAGAGAAAATCAGATACCATATCCTAACATGTATATATGGAATTAAAAAAAAACAAAAACAAAAAAACATGATTCTGATGAACATAGTGACAGGACAGGAATAAAGACACTGACATAGAGAATGGACTTGAGGACACGAGAAGTGGGAATGGTAAGCTGGGACGAAGTGAGATAGTGACATGGACACATATACACTACCAAATGTAAACTAGATAGCTAGTGGGAAGAATCTACATAGCACAGGGTGATCAGCTCAGGGTTTTGTAACCAGCTAGAGGGGTGGTATAGGGAGGGTGGGAGGGAGATGCAAGTTGGAAGATTTATGGGGATATATGTATATGTATAGCTGATTCACTTTGTTATAAAGCAGAAACTAACCCACCATTGTAAAGCAATTATACTCCTATAAAGTTGTTTTTTTTTTTTTAAAAAAGAAAAGATAGTATGGTACTGGCACAAAGACAGTAATATAGATCAATGGAACAGGGTAGAAAGCCCAGATATAAACCCACGCACCTATGGTCACCTTATTTTTGACAAAGTAGGCAAGAATGTACAATGGATAAAAGACAGCTTCCTCAATAAGTGGTGCTGGGAAAGCTGGACAGCTACATGTAAAAGACTGAAATTAGAACACTCCTTAACACCATACACAAAAATAAACTCAAAATGGATTAAAGACCTAAATGTAAGACCAGACACTATAAAACTCTTAGAGGAAAGCAGAGGCAGAACACTCTATGACATAAATCATAGCAAGATCCTTTTTGACCCACCTCCCAGAGAAATGAAAATGAAAAGAAATGGGAGCTAATGAAACTTAAAAGCTTTTGAACAGCAAAGGAAAACATAAGACGAAAAGAGAACTCTCAGAATGGAAGAAAATATTTGCAAATGAAGCAACTGGCAAATGATTTATATCCAAAATTTACAAGCAGCTCATGCAGCTCTGTATCAAAAAAAACAAAAAACCCAATCCAAAAATGGGCAGAAGATCTAAATAGACATGTCTCCAAAGAAGATATATAGATTGCCAACAAACACAGGAAAGAATGCTCATTATTAGTGATGATAACATCACTAATCATTAGAGAAATGCAAATCAAAACTACTATGAGGTATCACCTCACAGCAGTTAGAATGGCCATCATGAAAAATCTACAGACAATAAATGCTGGAGAGGATACTGAGAAAAGGGAAACCTCTTGTACTGTTGGTGGGAATGTAAATTGATACAGCCACTATGGAGAACAGTATGGAGGATCCTTAAAAATCTAGAAATAAGACTATCACATGACCCAGAAATCCCACTACTGGACATATACGCTGATAAAACCATAATTCCAAAAGAGTCATATACCACAATGTTCACTGCAGCTCTATTTACAATAACCAGGACAAGGAAACAACCTAAGTGTCCATCAACAGTTGAATGGATAATGAGGATGTGACACATATATACAATGGAATATTACTCAGCCATAAAAAGAAACAAAATTGAGGTATTTGTAGTGAGGTGGACGGACCTAGAGTTTGTAAATCAGAGAGATTAAAACAAATACCATATGCTAATGCCTGTATATGGAATCTAAAAAAAAAAGAAAGAAAGATTCTGAAGAACCTAGGGGCAGGACAGGAATAAAGATGCTGATGTAGAGAATAGACTTGAGAACATGGGAAGGGGCAGGCATAAGCTGGACAAAGTGAGAGAGTGGCATGGACATATATACTCTACCAAATGTAAAACAGATAGCTAGTGGGAAACAGCCACATAGCACAGGGAAATCAACTCGGTGTTTTGTGTCCACCTAGTGAGATGTTATAGGGAGGATGGGAGGGAGATGCAAGAGGGCGGAGATGTGGGGATATATGTATACGTATAGCTGATTCACTTTGTTATAAAGCAGAAACTAACACACCATTATAAAGCACTTATACTCTAATAAAGATGTTTAAAAAAGAAATAAAAGCAAAGGTTCCCAAATCAAAGAAACAGAATGGAATACCTATTTTATTTGGTATCAAGAAACCTCCATAAAGCTAGAAAAAACTTCATTGAAAATCTTCATTGCAAATAGCTAATAAAAATTAGGCACATTACACACCTGAAACAAAAAACTATAAGACTGGCATAACTCTTACTGCTCCCCCCCCCATCCTCCTTTATTTGAGTACTCATTCTAGTAATCCTCTTTCTGAATTGTCTTCCTAGTCTAAAGAGACTACAAGACTGTAAACAAAAGTCTGCCAAATTAGTAGCCTTACAGATACTCCCACATCTACCCTCAAAGGAGAGTCCTCTTATGAGCACCACCACCCCCAGATCTGAGACACTGAAGGATTTTCTGGTAAACTGCTATGTTATTCCCTTAAACGGCGAAGAAAGACTAGTTAAAATTAGTGGAAAATCTTATCAGATTCTAATAAATACCAGAGCTACACTCTCTACTTTAAACCACACTTGGATCCTGTTAATGGTATCTTGAAAAACTCGCAGAAGTTGGGTAGGGTTGAGAATTCTTGCCAGAGTCAGCTTTTCTAGATCTCTCTCTGTAATCCCTGGAAGAGTGAGAGAGGAATAAAAATTCATGTTGTCCCGTCCTTTTCAAATCCAGGCCATTGGCTACAGATCTTTGAGAGTGGCTCTAGATCTTTTGAAGATTAATATCTTTTTCATTCTCTTGAGGGCACATCTTGAGCCCAGGGTGTTGTTCAGTACTTCTGTAAGTATTTAATGTTTATACTCGCTAGAAACTACAAAGTAGCTCTGTGGTCATAAATTGGCCAAGTTACAAAGCCTGATAGATATTTTTTATGTCTTCTCCCCCAATCTAAAATAAAGCTGTATAGCTGGGGGGTGGGGGATTTTTTTTAAGTACTTGTAAAAGAGTTTATGGGGGGTAGATCTACCAATAATGTCATTTAAGTTGCAACTCAATTCATTAAGGAATTAAAGACACCTGTTATTTTCTTAAAAACTTTAACAAAACTAGAAATTCTGCTCTGTAGTCATTTCAATGTCCACTTATTCTTTTTACTAATCCAAAAACCTTCCCTATTTATCTCAAAAAGCTTGTAAGTATTGCAAAAATTCTGTCCTTCTTGAAGGAACTTGCATTCTTTCCCTGTGCCTTTGAGATATAAATGTTCTACAAACTTCAGAAAATTATTCTTATCATAAGGAAAATGAAAGGAATAAAGGTCATTTGAAACTCAGGCAAGTAAAAAATCTTAATTGTCTTCTCCACAAATATTATAAATAGTTTTAGCCATCTGAGCAGGTAACCTTAACATTCCATCTACCAGAAAAACAGCTTAGATTCAACTTCTTTTAAAGCTAGTGAATTTTCTATTATTATACTTAATTCATGGTTAAAATTTTAAAATCCAAGGTATAAGGCATTTGTTTCTGTCTGTCTATAAGTTTATATATGTCCATATATATATATACGTGTGTGTGTGTTATAGATGTGTGATATGTTCTACCTCTGGAGGGTACCACTAAAAGTAATGTGTAAAAGAGCTCTATTATTATTGGCTTACAGCAAATTAAGCACTTATATAAATTAAATTCTCAGAAACGTAATGGAAAATAACCCCAATAAATTTCAGGTACCTGTGGTCTGAGACTATATTTAGTATTAATGTTAATTTAAATTTGTTGGTATAATTAAAACAGGTATGTCTTTAAGGTTATCACCATTAAGTACACTACTTTTATTCTATGTAGGCTTACTAAAGGTCAATGAGTTGTTATCTCTTACAAAATCTGTCTCGTCAAGAAAAATAGTTTGGGATAATTGCTAACTAATGTCTCACGAAATATATTTAACGTAATTGTTAAGACAGAGTAAATTGAATAATGTAAGTAGGATAAAATGTTTTTAGGTGAACTTTTAAAATAGTTTCCCTTCAATTTTTTGGTAACGTGAAATAAAGTTTTACTTGGTTATGGTAAATGATGAAATAAGTTAAATTCATTGAATATCAAGATCTTTTCCAAATAAGATAAAATACTGAAACATTAATGCTGAGCATATGTTTACCCACTTTTGCTTCCTTTTTACAGAAGAATTAAGGATATTTGTGTTTACTAGTAAACATGTTTTGTGGTATGCTGAGAAACTTCCCATGAGAAAGAATATGTTTCTAGAAATTATTAAAGGTATTTATAAATTTGTCAAGCCACAGAATATCAATACAGTTCAAAATTGCTCACTTCTTAGCTTTCACTTGAAAATTAAAGGATTCTAAGGGTTAAAAATATTCTAATATATGAGACTATTTGACTAGAAATAGGAAGTGAAATATCTCCATATGCAAGAAAGTAAAATGTGTGTTTTCAGTAAAAGAAGATAAAAAGTGGGAATGCATTTTGTTAAGGAAAATAAAACTTTTTTTTTCATAAAGAGAAACTGGTTATTTCCAAATGGGAAAGAGGAAAAACATAGTTCAAAAATCTAAATGCAAAAAGAAAGTTGGAGAAAGTTTGTGGAAAATGAATTTTTGAAGGAAATTTTAATGTGTTCAATATTGCTAGAATTAGAATAAATTTAATTAAGTTAAATAGTTTTTAATATTAAAAGTAAATTGGGACAAAATTAGAATATGGTTTTCTCTTTTGTTAAAAGGAAAAAGATTTCTTGAACTATTGGTCTGCTTTTGATAAGAGATGGTAAAATATTTTTCTTTACTTTTTAAATCTTCCTAGAAAATGAAGAATTTGTGTCTTGTCAAAATAGTCTTCTATGTCTTTATGTTTAATAGCTTAAGAAACCTGAATCTTCCCTATTTAAAAAGCTGTTTTTGTACAACTATTAATATTTAACTTTCTGTATTTGTTGGCAAAGTCTTTGTCACTATGGTTAAATGGATAACTAAGTATTGTTTCACAGTGACTATGATCTTATTTGACTATTTTAAAATCTTTTTGATAGTTTTAACAAACTTCCCCCAAATCAAATACCAGATGAAGATTTTTTACTTCAAACTAACTTTGGGATTTTCAAGAGAGTCCATGGAAAATCACAAAAGATCTGTTCTGTCTCCTTATAAAAAGAAAAAGAGATGGTACATTAATTAGGCTGATACGTTAAATTATATGGGAATTATTGTCAAATAAGACATAATACCACACTTTCTTCATGCTGTATTTTTATAGTTACATAAGTTTTCCAGACTTTGTTCCTAAAGTCTGATATACTCTGGAACAATGTTATCATTATAATTCCAGTTATCATTTTAAGATATTGTATATGGCAGAAATAACCAAATTTCCTTCTCAACTCCATTTTAGTGAACTCTCATCAGATCTATAACAATGAGCATTTTTGTTTTTTGTCATTCACAGATAGTAATTGTTTTATTCAGATGTTTATGCAAAAATGTTCCTACAAAAGTGCTTCATTTTAAACAAGACTCATGGAAAAGACTTTTGACAAGTAAAATTTTCTGATAACTTTAAAATCATAAAACTGAACTGGGTAAAACTTCTATAAATAATGGAAAAACTAAATTCAAGAAAAACAAAGTATTAGTTACATGGGACTGAATTAACTGAGGAAGATGATTATAATTTTTATGACTTTTAGTTTGAAACATTGTTGGATCCTTAATGTTTTGTATTCCCAGATTTAAAGGAACCTTTTCTTTTATGCTATCTATGACTTACAGAAATATTTTAAAGTGTACATCTCTAAGCACTTTTTTTGTAAAAGATGAAACGTTTACTTTTTCTCCTTACCTGATCCCTCCAGTAATTTTTATGACAATATAGTTAGTTATTTGCATAAATTTAGTGAGAGTCTGTTTGCCTCGTTACAGGAGATAATTGGAAATATTGGTTATATTAATAAGAATTTGACTAGATTGCTATATTTGAGAGAGGTGTACATAGATTCAGATATGACCAGACAGTTTTAAGGAATTAAGGTTGACTTTACAGAGTCAATAAAGGCCCTTCAGGAAAGATAGCCTCTTCAATAGGTGGTGCTGGAAAAACTGGACAACCACATGTAAAAGAATTAAATTAGAACATTCTCTAACTCCATACACAAAAATAAAATCACACTGGATTAAAGACCTAAATGTAAGACAAGATACTATAAAACTCTTAGAGGAGAACAAAGGCAGAACACTTTTTGCTATAAATCTCAGCAATATCTTTTTTGATCCACCTCCTAGAGTAATGAAAATAGAAACAAAAATAAACAAATGGGATGTAATTAAACTTAAAAGCTTTTGCACAGCAAAGGAAACCATATGCAAAATGAAAAGACAACCCACAGAATGGGAGAAAATATTTGCAAGTGATGCGACCTACAAGGAATTAATCTCCAAAATACACAAACAGCTCATGCAGCTCAATATCAAAAGAACAAACAACTCAATCAAAAAATAGGCAGAAGATCTAAATAGAAATTTCTCCAAAGAAGACATACAGATGGCCAAAAAGCACATAAAATTTGTTCAACATCACTAATTATCAGAGAAATGCAAATCAAAACTACAATGAGGTATCAACTCACACCAGTCAGAATGGCCATCATCAAACAATCTACAAACAATAAATGCTGGAAAAGGTGTGGAGAAAAGACAACCCTCCTACACTGTTGGTGGGAATGTAAATTTGTACAGCCACTATGGAGAACAGTATGGAATTTCCTAAAAAAAACAAAATTAGAGCTACCATATTGATCCAGCAATCCCACTCCTGGACATATATCCAGAGAAAGCCATAACTGAAAAAGATATATGTGACCCAACGTTCATTGCAGCACTACTTACAATAGTCAAGATATGGAAGCAACCTAAACGTCTGTCAACAGATGAATGGATAAAGATGTTGTACATACGTACAATGGCATATTACTCAGCCATAAAAAAGAATTAAATAATGCCATTTGCAGCAACATGGATGGACCTAGAGATTACCATACTAAGTAAAGTAAGTCAGACACAAAAAGACAAATACCATGTGATATCACTTATACGTAGAACCTAAAAAAAACAAAAACAAAAACAAATGAACTTATTTACAAAACAAAAACAGACTCACAGACTTAGAAAACATATGTATGATTATCAAAGCAGAAATATGGGTGGGGAGGAGGAATAAATTAGGAGGTTGGGATTAAAATATACACTCTACTATATATAAAATAAATAATCAACAAGGACCTAGTATATAGCACAGGGAACTCCACTCAATATTCTGTAATAACTGATATGGGAAAAGACTCTGATAAAGAATAGGCACATGTATATGTATAACTGAATCACTTTGCACTACACCTGAAACTAACACAACATTGTAAATCAACTATATTCCAATATAAAATAAAAATTTTGAAAATGAAATAGAGGTTAAAAAACAGAAAGGAACAATGAAACTGAGAGCTGTTTCTTTGACAATATAAACAAAATTGGCAAACCTTTAGCTAAACTCACTAAGGAAAACAATAGAAAAGGCTTTGATAAATAAAATCAGAAATGGAAGTGAAGAAATAACAATGGATACCACAGAAATACAAAGAATTATAAGAAAATATTATGAACAGCCATACCCCAACAATTTGAACACCCTAGAAAAAATGAGCAAATTCTTAGAATCATATAACCTTGCAAAATTTATCAACATGAAATAGAAAATCTGAACTGACTAATCACTAGTACAGAGATTGAAACAGATCAAAAAATCCCCAAAAAACAAAGTCCATGCCCATAAAGCTTCATATGTGATTTCTACCAAATATTAAAAGATGATATAATACCTATTCTTTTTAAACTATTCCAAAAAATTGAAGAGAAGGGAACTCTTCCTAATGCATTTTACAAGGCCAACATCTGCCTGATACCAAAACCAAAGACAACACAAAAAATAAATTTACAGGTCAATATCCCTGATGAATATAGATGTAAAAATTATTAACAAAATATTAACAAACCAAATACAAAAATATATTAAAAGGATCATACACCATGAAAAAGTAGGACTTATTCCAGTGATGCAAAGATGATTTAATATCTGCAAATTAATCAGTGTGATAGACCGCATTAACAAAATGAAAGTAAAAACTATATGACCTCAATAGATGCAGGAAAAAGCTTTTTACAAGGTTCAATATCTGTTTATAATAATAATTCTTAGTAAAAAGTTATTGAAGAAATATATGTCAAAATAATACAGACCATATATGACAAACATCATACTTAATTGTGAGAAACTGAAAGCTATCCTTCTAGGATCAGGAACAAGACTAAGATGCCCACTCTCACTCATTTAACATAGTATTGGAAGTCCTAGGCAGAGCAGTTAGGTAAGAAAAAAAGGCATCCAAATTGGAAAGGAAGAAGTAAAGCTGTCACTACTGCACTTGACATGATTTTATATATATAAAATGCTAAAGACTTCACCAAAAAAAACTATTAAAAATAATAAATGAATACAGTATAGTTGCAAGGTACAAAATCAACATACAAAAATCTGTTGTGTTTCTATATGATAACAATGAGCTAGCAGAAAGAGAAATTAAGAAAACAATACCATTTACAATCACAACAAAAATAATAAAAATACATAGGAATAAATTTAATCAAAGAGGTGAAAGACCTATACACTGAAAACTATAAGACATTCATTCTTTTTTTTTTTTTTTTTTTTTTTTTTTTTGCGGTATGTGGGCCCCTCACTGTTGTGGCCTCTCCAGTTGCAGAGCACAGTCATCCAGACGCGCAGGCTCAGCGGCCATGGCTCACGGGCCCAGCCGCTCCGCGGCATATGGGATCTTCCCAGACCGGGGCACGAACCCGCGTCCCCTGCGTCGGCAGGCGGAATCCCAACCACTGCGCCACCAGGGAAGCCCAAGACATTCATTCTTAAAAGAAATTGAAGAGGACACAGTTAAATGAACAGATAGTCCATGTTCATGGATTGGAAAAATCAACATTGTTAAAATGTCCATATTACATAAATAAATCCACAAATTCAATGCAATCCCTATCAAAATCCCAAGGACAATTTTCACAGAAAGAGAGTAAAAAATTCTAAAATTTATAAGGAACCCCAAAAGATCCCAAATAGCCAAAGTAATCCTGAGAGAAAAGAACAAAGCTGAAGGTATCACACTCCCTGATGTCAAACTAATTTGCAAAGTTATAGTAATAAAACATCATGGTATTAGCAGAAAACCAAATACATGTATCAGTGGAAAAGAATTGAGACCCCAGAAATAAACCCACAAGTGTATGGACAAATAATTTACAGCAAAGGATCAAAATATTCAATACATACAATACATATACATACAAATACATCGTTTCTTCAATAAATGGTGTTGGGAAACCTGGAGGAACCTCATGCAAAAAAATAAAACTAGACCACTATCTCACACTATACATAAACATCAGCTCAATGTGGATTAAAGACTTGAGTGTAAGACCTGAAGCCATTAAACTCCTAGAAGATGACATAGGCAGTATGCTCTGTGGCATTGGTCTTAACAATATCTTTCTAGATATGTCTCCTCAGGCAAGAGAAACAAAAGCAAAAATAAACAAAGGAGACATCAGACTAAAATATTTCTGCCAGCAAAGGAAGCCATGAAAAAAATGAAAAGACAACCTACAAAGTGGGAGAAAATGTTTACAAATCACATATCTGACAAGGGGTTAATATTCAAAATATAGAAAGAATGCATTCAACTCAACAACAAAAGAAACACAAAACTTGATAAAAATTGGACATAGGAGCTGAATAGACATTTTTCCAAAGACTTACAGATAGCCATTAGGTACATGAAAAGATGTTCAACATCACTAATTATTAGAAAAATGTAAATCAAAACCAAAATGAGATATCATCTCACATCTGTTAGAATGGCTATTATCAAAAGGTCAAGAAATAATAATCAGTGTTAGAGAAAAGGGAAATCTCATACTTTGTTGGTGGGAATGTAAATTGGTGTAGCCACTATGAAAAACATTATGGAGATTCCCCCCCCCAAATCAAGAATAGATCTACCATATGGTCCAGCTATTCCACTTCTGTGTATTTCTCCAAAGAATGCAGAAACATTAATTTGGAAAGATATATGCACACCAGTGTTCCTTGAAACATTATTTACAATAGCCAAGGTATGGAAACAACCTAAGTGCCCATCAGTAAATGAATAGGTAAAAAAGATGTGGTATGTGTATGTGCATATACACACACACACACACACACACACACACACACTAGACACTACACAGCCATAAAAAAGATGAAATCTTTCCATTTGCAACAACATGGATGGACCTTGAGAGATATTTACATCAGACAGAGGAAGACAAACATCATATAATTTTATTCACGTATAGAATATAAAAAACAAACAAACAAAAATCAAACCAAACAGAAACAAACACATAGATACAGAGAAAAAAGTAGTGGTTACCAGAGGGAAAGGGGCAGAGGGGAGGATGAAATCAGTAAAAGAAATCAACTGTGTGGTAATAAATGGAAAGTAAATTTTTGGTGGTAAGCATACTGTAGTGTATACAGAAATAGAAATACAATATTGTTCACATGAAACTTATATAGTGTTATAAATCAATGTTGTCTTAATCAGAAGTATTACTAAAGATTCAGTGCAATTAAGACTCAACTGCTAGCACAGAATCTTGTACCTGTTATATAATAATAACTTATTTAATGGAATTTAAAGAACCTAATCATTGTTAACACTGTTCTAACGTAATATTCCAATGAACAAATGATAGGAGAAATAATTTAGGCAATTTAATTTTGTCAGCACACACTTATTGAGCATGTACTATGTCCAAAACACTCGGCTAACCTCTAGGTATTCAATAGTAAAATAGATAATCCCTGCCCTCAAAATGCTAGATCATTAAGCTGTGTTTCAAAGACTGACAAAACATCATTCTCTCTATTAGGTCATTAGTTCACCAAAGCAGGATTGCTCCCTAAAAGGCACTTTTGAGCTGTTTGCCTGAAACATTTGAAAGAAGACTTCACAAAGGAGATCCCTAACCTGCCTTGAGAGCTTGTTTTAAACCTGAGCACATCTCACAGTTAAGATACTTTCAAGATGCTGAGTCTAACCTTCTCTATACAAACACTTTTGAAGAGATTACTATCTAAAGAAGTTGCAATGAAATGCACATATGTTACTTTATTATAGCCATCTATCAGTACTTCAATGTTGGTTTTATGTATTAATTTAAGTATCTTGAGAAATGTTAACATCTTGAAAAAACAAACAAAATATATTCTACCAAGTCAGAAGTTTTATCTCTTTTGTTCGACGTTGTGCCTAGAAAAGTACCTAGCTTGATAAATATTTATCAAAGGAATGAAATAAACACACACAAATACTGTCCAAATTATTACAATATAAACTATTAAAAACTAATAAAAGTAAAATTATATATATTAAGGCCGCATGAATATTAGCACAAATGAATAAAGTTGGAATTCAGAATGACCTCTGAGATCTGGAAGCAAGAAAAAGAAGATTCATTGGAGAGATTGGAATTGAGCTGATTCTAGAAGAGTGTGTAAGATTGAAACTATTAGTGAAAAGACATTTCAACTAGAAGGAATAGCATGAACAAAGATGAAAAGGAAATAAAGCAAAGGCTTATTCACGAATGGGTAATTTAGTCTGCAGAGGTAGAGGCTTCATCAAAGTAATCGTGAGAATGTAACACTGATAAGCAAGATAAGGAGTGATAAGCAAGATGGTGGATATGGTAGGATTTTGAAGAGGCCCTGAAAAAGTTAGAGTTTATGTTAAAAAACTTTATAACCACTGTCCTGAATAACTTATTGCCATTTAATAAAAATGTGATTTGTCTCACCAATTTAATTGTAAGTTTTTCTGGTTCTGTTTTTTGAAGGCAAACCTATATATCCTATGCACTTTAGAGGTGATAGTTTTGCATTGGTAGCCTTGCCTTCTTGGATCCAGTGTTCATGAAATCAGCATTCATTTACTTAATTATTCCCCAAATATTTATACAGTGAGAGACTGCACTGTGCCTGACACCACTCTGAAAACTGGAACATGTTTATCAGACAGAGATTGTAGGTAAACGCTATGTGGTCTTGGACCATGGGCAAATTTTTATAACTTACATAGAGTTTAGACACTCTAAGGACAGATGGCTGGCCAAAGAGGCAAATAATCTTTTAGCCCTAATAACATCTTAATACCAACACAGCTCGACAATTAATCCAAAATAGGCAATATTGTCTAGTTTACTATTTTTTATTAAATATTTGTTTATAATGTGCCTTTCAAGTCAAGAATCTGTTTATAGCCTATCATATTAGGTCTAAATCCTTTGTATTCAAGCTTTTTGATCTAGTATCAACTAATATGAATTCTCTCTCCAACAAGATTAGTTTTAAGTTATTTCCACAGAAGCTAAGGAACACAAATCAGGTCATAAACCTGTAAGAACTAAAAACTGGGTCTGCCCTAGGAAATCTAGGGCACTGTGTCCTTAGATGATAGGACCATGCAAAGCAGGCAGTTGTTTCTCAGCTCAGCACCCTCTGAGCTAGAAAGCAGCTGGCTCCATTTAAATAAGTTAAAAATAGACTAACCAGCAGTTAAAATTTTCAACACAGCAAAAAGCAGCGAGGACAAGATTTATTCTTTGATCTCCAAAGGTTTGCTTCATTGAGTCTGATAATGGTGCATGACGTGAAGAATGTTAGCTATACTCTAGTCTCACATTACCTGGGTTTTACTCAGTCATCAGTGTAATTTATCTAAGGGCATTGTGCCACTAGAAAAAGAGCTCAGTTTGAAGCTTTCTAGCTTACACAGCAGGAGTCTTCTAGAAATTCTGCCAGTGGTAAGGAAACTCTTATTTATGGAATCAGGGATCCTTGTTAACATTTTGACTGCAGTGGCTTGTAGGCAGGAAACTTTTATTTCATTTTTTTTTTCCGTTGCCAGATTGGTCCTATTTGCATGAGGCTGGAACATATGCAGAATTAAGATTTGTCCCTAAATCCAGGGACCAAATTAAATCACAATGACAATAAAATTATTTTAAACAGAATTTTTTTCTCATTGGTTTAAAAGTACTAGGTGCTTTGTGAGGGTGTGGGGGGGGGATTTGTAGGTAATAGTTATAACTAAACCCTATTACAATGGGTTCTCTAAGGAGTATAGTTTGAAGGATGCCCATGATGGAACAGGGGAAGCTGGGTAATTATATTCAGGTAGGTTTCACACTGTCTAGATATATTTTTTTTTACTAAGTTAACAAACAAGAGTATATAAACACATATTATGAATACAAACACTTATTTTTAACTATATATAAATGAAAATTAAAGCAAATTCAAATACCAAGTAGTGGCATCTCCATTTAAGTACTCCACGACTGAAAGTATGTGGGTTACTCTCATATATTTTCTGTAAGAACTCCAGGTTTTCCTTAATTCCTGCCTGATAAAGGCAGAGAAGAAATAGATTGAGGTACCCCCACTGCATGAGAGATGCACAAAGAAGAGTTACCTTGATCAGTGAAGAACAGAAAGTAAAGGCAGAGGATATATTAGTAACAGTTATACAAGAGTTGTAAAAATAAGAGAACTAAACTGAGAATAGGACCAGTTAATTGGTTCTAAGCTTATCCTCTCTCCCTTCATCCATACATGCATGTATCCATTCATTCATCAATTAGGTTTTAAGTATTAAATAAAAGTTGTGAGCCAAGCACTGCCTCTAACAAAGGAGCTCAAAATTTAGTACAAAACCAAAATCATCTAAATGGATAAATCACAATATAACTCACGAAGTACTATTATAGCTTTAATAGAAACCTAGGGTTGTGGAGTTGGAGACAGCCTCTCTGTGGATGGACTATTTGAGCTGGGTCTTAAAGAATGAATAGGAGTTTTCCAGGATAAAAATAGGAGGAAAGCCTTCTAGGTAATCATAGCAGCATATAAAAAGGTTCAAAGTTGCAGATTAAAACAACAATATCCCTGATGTATCCATGTAAAGGTGAAAAGATGAGGAGGATGTTAGATTCATGGGGAGCATTGATGAGAGATAATTTATGGCTGAATTTTTTGCATCTGAAAACACATATGTAAAGGATATCATAGATGAATAGTCAACAAACCTGAAGCTTTGCATTAAATACACTCCATTGAAAGGTCTGAAATTTGTTATCCTTGTGGATATCAAATTCCTGCCTGGTGCAGCATCCAGTACACAGTGATCAACTTTACTTAAAAATCAAATTCACTGGAATAAAATTATAGTAAATTAATTACTGCTCTATACTGATGCATGCTCACTAATTGCCAATAAATGGACTTTCTCATTCAAATAATTCTCAGAACCTCTAAAAATTTACCCTTGAAAACCTAGGAACAATTTGGCAAGGTTGTAATTCCCATGGCCTCTATTTCTTCCTCCATTTGATTTGTATAGTCTTCTGGAGTTTTCTATGTTGTTGTTTTTTACTTTGATGATTATAAATAATATGAGTCATACTGAGGACAAAACAATTCCCCATCAAAACTCTGACCCAAATATGAACCAAAAACTCCCATTTCTTTAGATCACTATAGTTAATACATCTGAGATATGCTAGAATTCCAAAACAAAATAAAAACATTAAAAAAACTATGAAAATGTAAAAAATATTATTACTCGCTAAATATTTTTTCTCACTGTCAATTTTTAAAAGTATATCCTACAATTATTGTGTCTAACTCACTTTCCAACAGTATACAATTTAGTTTCATTAAATCAATCATTTCACTGAGTGATCTTTTCATTAAACAATGCAATGGTTACTTCTCATCCCTCTTTCAAATGAAGCTTGGTATCACTTAATACCGGGGAACATTTCATTTTTTAAATTATCTTTTCCCTCATCTTCATTATGTTCAGCAGGAATTCTCAAACTGTAATGAGTATTATAATCTACTGTGTAGCTATTTAAAAATGCAGCTCTCCAAAATGTCAATTCATTTCCTAATTTGTTCAACCCTACAACACAAAATTGTTTAAGGTGAGAGCAAATTCCTAAAAGAGTTCTTTGTTTTGTATATTCTTTAATATATATTGATCTTATTTTCCAATTTTGGTAAGCTAATACATTGGTACTAGTGGTTATCTTTTCACTCACACTGACTTTTAATATTTTATTCTTTTGTCTGTCAATATTAAATGATATTTTTGACTCCTAAACATTACCTCTTCATCAGTCAATGATTTAAATCTATTTTTCCCTTTCTCTCTCCCTTCTTCTCTGATTTTTCTTCTTCTCTTATTTTTTTTTCTATTTGTCAAACCACATAATGTTTACATGATACTTGTTTAACCATTGTTACCACCCTTGATTGAGTCTTGGTTCTACAATTTAAAATAATAAATGATCCAACAGTCCCTTTTTTCAAAGTTTCTACAGGCATCTATTATTAGATGATATTCATCATCCAGTGGAATCCTCAGGAACAGCACACATGCCCAGTATACTCTGGAGTTATTGAATGTTGCAAACAGGTTTTCTATGTCCTTAATACTTGAAGGACAGTTTGACTTGATATAAAGTCCCTGGCTCATCTATTCTTTATTTAAATTTCTTGAGAATGTTGTTATCCTGCTGCTTATTTTGTACATTTTTTAAAGAAAAATAAGTCTTTTTTCCTTGTAAGTTATTTGATCTTACTATCTAGAGGTCCTAAGACACTTTTCAATCTTTTGATTTTAAGTTTTGTTAGAATATATCTCAGAATTTATTGTTCTGGTCAATATTACCAGGTACCTATGAGCCCTAACAACGTATGCTTTCAGATCACTTATTTCCAGAAAGTTTCCTTGGGTTATACTTTAATATTTTAAACTGTTCTGTGTATTTTTGATGTTCTCTTTAGGCACCCAATGTTCATGTGTTAGATCTTCTTTACATATCTCTCACTGACTCCTTTACTCCTTTCTTGAATTATTTTTATTCTCATAGTTACTTTCCAATTTTTTTTAATATTCCTTATTCAATTTTCATACATATTCCTTCTTAGACATATTGCAATATAATTGTCATTTATGATATGATTTTGTCTTTTTTCTTGTATTTCTTTCCTGAGTTTAATCAACTACCATTAAATTTCTTCATAGTTTTGTCCACTACTGTTTTAATTTCCAAATTTCTAGTTCAAGATATATTTTCAGATCCAAAAATGCTTTAATGACAAGATGTAATTCCATTTGAAGTGTTGTATTACTATTTTCTTCTCATTATATAATTATTTTGAGGAAAAAAAAATCAACTATGATATTGTGATTCAAATTTTCCGTTCTCTTCTTACAGTAGCTTTGTAAGACATTCAGTTGTTTTTTATTCCTTATATTTAGTCTTTGGTGGGAAAGATTTCTAATTTACAAGTGCCCTCTTCTCTTGAGTAAAGGAATTGAATTTTCTTTAATTGAAGATATTTGGTGAGAGAAAGGGAGTTAAACATATATTCTTTTTATTTTATCACTTCAGAATCCTTAAATTTCTGCTCTCATCCCTTTCTTTCCCCTCAATACTTTGTCTCTGAGGTTAATCTCACCTTCTTTGTTTACTTGATTATACCCAGAACCCATACTTTCTCAAAGGTGGTATATAAAGTATAAAAGTAAGTATATAACTCATTAGTTTTGTACTTACTATTTGATTTTCTTTTACTATCATTGATTATGTCTGTGTTCTGTCTTATTTCTAAATGTCCCCAAATCTTTTTCATGGAGTTGCTAGTTTGAAGTTTGGTTGAGAGCTTTGTTAGAAAGAGGTATTTATTTCCCAACTTACAGGTAATTTAAAGGTTAGATTCCTAGAGTTGCCAAAAATATGGAACATGTGCTTTTTGTTTGTTTGTTTTTTGCGTTGTTTTTTTTTTTTTTTTTTTGCAGTACTCGAGCCTCTCACTCTTGTGGCCTCTCCCATTGCAGAGCACAGGCTCCGGACGCGCAGGTCCAGCGGACATGGCTCACGGGCCTAGCCGCTCCATGGCATGTGGGATCTTCCCGGACTGGGGCACGAACCCATGTCCCCTGCATCGGCAGGTGGACTCTCAACCACTGCACCACCAGGGAAGCCCCTGGAACATGTGTTTTTATTTGTTATTCCTGCAGATTTGGATGAATGTATGTAGGAATTTAAAATCAGACAACTGCCATTGTTCTCCATAGTCTTCCTCATGTATGTTTAAAGATATTTGTTCAGATAAAGCCAAAACCAAAATGATATCCTTAGGTGAAGACATTCTGGCATGGTTGAACTGAAATATTGTGGATAATATTGTAAAAGTTTCTTTAACTTTTGCATCTTTGCATCTGACAATATTTGACAGGATTGAAGTCTAAGAATAGAGGTAAAGAGAAATTGCCTTTAATTTTAGTTTAAAGAAACAGACAGGACTCTGGTTGAGGACTGCAAGCAGAGGAGATAAGTACATGGCACTGGTTTGTGGCCCTGTATTATGATGGCAGACTGCATTAACAAGGGAAGAATAGTTCGCAGTTATGGATGTTAGAATGTATTAATATAGCATATTATTCTAAGTTTTTTTCTTTTTACATGGCAATTAATTTGTGTTTTCCAAGGCTTCAGAAGAGTTTGGCTAAACATACAGAGTAGTGTTAGATATGTTTGTTAATCAAGGAATAATACTTAGGTGGAGAATGTTAAGATGGTAGTAGCAATAGACTGAGTAAATAAGACCAGAAGATAGGATTTGCAAGTCTCTGAAACCATGTTATTCCAAATCAGGATAACTGTCCAATGTGATAAATGACAACCAAGACAGATCTGTGAAATATGTAAACATTCATTAAGAACGGGAAGTGGCCACATATGAAAAAAAAAATTGATTTTGTATTCTCATCAGAAATTATAATTCAGATAACTCTTATTTGTGGCTTAAAAGGAAACTTGATGTTTGAAGTCTGGATAATTCCAAGTCATTAAACTCAATTTGAATTTGTGGAAGCAAAAACTGAAGAGAGTATTATCTTTCAGAAGGGTAAGTGTAGGCCAGGCTTTAGTTACATCCTAGGACTAGGTAGTTCATCTAGATCAACTAGATAGTTACATCTAGAAAAGATACTAAGATAGATCATTGCATACTGATTATAAAATGTTTAGCCCAACAGTTACACATGATAAGCACTGAATAATTATTAAGTATTTTTTTATAATATGGCTAATACCTTATATATATAATATACACTTCTTTTCTGAATTTAAAATCTATAAGTGATTAGCTGAATGAAAATAACTCATTGTGTGTGTATGCGCATGCTGTGTAAGGATAGATTATGTATTTTTGTATATGTCTAATATTGTGTTTGTATTCTATGTTGCCTCTTAAAAGTATTTCAGTCACTCAAAAATTGCATATAGTCAAGATATCATAATTTTCTTGCACAATATACAAAGAAACTAAACATTTGCATTATTAACTCAGATAATTATGTAAAAACAGTGACAGTATGGCATTTGAACAATGACTTTCTACCCCCTGCGCACTCCCAGATTAATATGATAGAAATTCCCTCTAGGTAGGAGTAGCCAAGAACATAGCTCTAACCCCAGTTTTCTGTGGAGGGGTATCTTCTTGGGAAGGGCAAGACATCAGAATTTATTATACCTTTTTCCCCAAATGTTTGCAGAGCCAAAATTGCAGTTGAGTACAGCCAAGAAGTCAGAGACTCCTTTTATCCATTGAGCCCAACTCATTAGCGGGAGTCCCTACCTCAGGCACAGCATGCTGAGAATACTACGATGCTCAATATCTTTCACCCCAGCTCACTTGTAGGAAGGAGGTTCCACACCACGAGAGACATACCTAGAAAACCAGAGGTGAATACCCCTGTTCAGCACTCTTCTCCCAAAGCAGGAATCACTAAGAGAAAAGTGGTCCACTATCCTCAACTCCCATCCTGGGAGATTGGCTCAGAAATTTTGTCCAATTGCAGAGAAAAATCTTAAGAACAGAGAGCTCTGAAGCTTTACTAAAAGAAACCTACTTTACTTGAAACACTGTGGGAGAAGTTCAAGCTTAATTATGCTCTCAAAAACAACAGAGGTTTTGACGATAAGCAATTAAGTGGAGGTAACTTCATGAGAGCAACAAGTTATAACATAGGACAATTACTCTATCAGAGAGGGGATGGGAAAGAGACAGCTAAGAAATTCTCCCCTATGATCATAAAAAAAGTCAAATGTTGGCCTCAAATACTATCCTTGCAAAGAATCCTGAATGTAATTGGGTCAGACTCTGGAGAATTATATGCCCCAGGAGTCTGTTGAAAGTAATAGAGCACATAGTCAGTAACTGGGTGTCATCAGGGACAGAGAGTAAAAGATAACACTGCTGAAACTACTGTCTTCCCAAGATAACTGTGAACAGGCTCAAGTCTATACACTCTGAAGAACAACATCAGAGGCGTCATACTGCAGGGCAAATAGATTTCATTAAAATGTTCCAACCAGTCATTGAACAAACAGAAAATGACAACTACTACTTGGAAGAGTCAACAAGGAAATAGAAGAATTGAACATTATAAATCAACCAGACCTAATAGATATCTATATAACAATCCACCAACAACAGTATAGTGCATATTCTTTTCAATAACACATTAAACATTTTCCAGATAAGAGCATGTGCTAGGCCATAAAACAAATTATAATACTTTAAACTAACTGAAATTATACAAAATATATTTCCCAACCACAATTGAGTGAAATTGGGAGTCAATAACAGAAAGAAATTAGGGAATTTACAAACATGTGAAAATTAAACAACATACACCTAAATAACAAATGGATCAAAAAGGGAATTACAGGGATAAAAAATTTGGGACAAATTAAATGAAATCATATTATACCAAAGTTTATTGGATGCAGCTAAAGACCTGCTTAGATGGAAAGTTAGAGCTGTAAATGCTTAAAATTTAAAAAGGGAAAATCTCAAATCAATAATTCTACATTTTACCTTAAGTCACTGGAAAAAGAGCAAACTCAAATCAAAGTAGGAAGAAGAAAGTGAATAATAAAAATCAGATTGGAAATTAATAAAATAAAGAATAGAAAAGTGGAGAATATAAAAAACACTAAGAGTTGGTTCATTGAGAAGATAAACAAAATTTACAAATCTTTACCTAGATTGAACAAGAAAAAAAAAAGACTCAAATACTAAAATCAGGAATGAAAAAGAGGGCCTTACTACTGACCTCACATAAATAAAAAAGAATTAGTAGGAAATACTATTAAAAATTTTATGCCAAAAATTAGATAACTTAGATAAAATTGACAAATTCCCAGAAAGACATAAACTACCAACACTGACTCATGAAGAAGTAAAATTACAAATAGACTTACAACATATAAAAGGAGTGAATTAGTAATTAGGAAAAAAAAAACAAGAACAAAAAAAACTATCCACAAATAAAGTCAAAGCCCAGGCTCAGATTACTTCACTGGTGATTTCTACCAAACATTTAAAGAATTAATACCATTTCTTCACAAACTCTTCCAGGAAAAAAACAGAAGAGAAAGAAACACCTTCCAATTCTTTCTCCAAGTCCAGTATCACCCTGATCCAAAACCAAATGAAGACATCATAAGGAAAGAAAATTTCAGATCAATATATCCTCTAAATGTAGAAGCAAAATTAGCACATCAAATCCGATAACATAAAAAATTAGGCACCAGGACCAAGGGGAATTTAGCCCAGGAATGCAAGTGTTGGTTTAACATGTGACAATCAATTGATATAATACAACATGTCAGTGGAATTAAGAACTTTTAAAATTTATTGCAATAGACACAGAGAAAGTATTTAACAAAATCCAACATCCCTTCATGTTGAAAACACCAACAAACTATAAATACAGAGGACTGTCCTCAACTTGATTAAAGTCACCTACCAAAAATAACTAATGGCTAACATGATACTTAATGGCAAAAAAATAAAAAAATAAAAAAATTATGCTTTCCTCTCAAAATCAGGAACAAAACAAGTATGTTCTCTCTCATCACTTCTATTCAACATTATACTGGACCTTCTAGTAAGGGCAATAGAGCAAAATAGGTAAATAAATGGCATCCAGATAGAAACAGAAGAAGTAAAACTATTTTTCCAAAGAACATGACCTTACACAGAAATACTAAGAAAATCCACCAAGAAACTATTAGAGCTAGTAAACAATTTCAGCAAAGTTGTAGCATGTAAGCTTGATATACAAAAGCATTTGTGTTTCTACACACTAGAAGAGAACAATCCAAATATGAAATTAAGAAAACCATTCAATGTACAGTAATAGCAAAAATAATGAAATATTTAGTAATAAATTTAATGAAAGAATTTCAAAACAAGTACTCTAAAATTAATAAAACATTGTTGAAATATTAATGAAAATCTAAATAAATGGAAGACACTCCATGTTCATTGATTGGATGACTTAATATTAAGTTGACAAAAGTCATCAATTTCATATCAGTTTCCAGATTCAGTGAAATACCTGTCAAAATCTCAGGTTCCTATTTTGCAGATTTAACAAGATGATCTTAAAATGTCTATGGAAATTCAAAGGACTCAGAATTGTCAAAATAATCTAGAAAAAGAGCAAGACTATAAGACACATTTCCTTATTTCAAAACTTACTACAAAGCTAACCATAGCTAACATGTATCAAGACATGACATAATGGACCAAAGAACAGACATACAGATCAATGGAATAGATTTGAGTGTTCCAAAATAAACCCCCTCAATTACACTCAGTTGACTTTTGACAAGGGTGCTAAACAACTCAAATGAATAAGAATAGTCTTTCAACAAATAGTGCTGTTCCAATAGCTTATCCATATGCAAAAGAATGAAGTTGGATCTGTATTTCACACCATACACAAAGATTAACCCAATGGATCAAAATCCTAAAAATAAGAGCTAAAACTATAAAACAGGAAAAAAAAAAGCATAAATTTCTGTAACCTTAGACAAGAAAATTGTTTCTTAATTGTAACACCAAAACCACAGGCAACAAATGAAAAACATTTAAGTTGGACTTTATCAACATTAAAAATATGTGTGCTTCAAAGTATATGATCAAGGGCTTCCCTGGTGGCGCAGTGGTTGAGAGTCTGCCTGCCGATGCAGGAGACACAGGTTCGTTCCTGGGTCCGGGAAGATCCCACATGCCGTGGAGTGGCTGGGCCCATGAGCCATGGCCACTGAGCCTGCGCATCCGGAGCCTGTGCTCCACAACGGGAGAGACTACAACAGTGAGAGGCCCACATATATGATCAAGAAAGTGAAAAAGAAAGACACAGAATGGGAGAAATTATTTATATTTATATGAGATGTATCTAGAATACATAAGAACACTTACAACTCAATAATGTCACAAATTATTTAATTTACAACTCAATAATGTCACAAATTATCCAATTTAAAAATAGTCAATAGAATGAACCAAAATTTCAACAAAGAACATACACAAATGACCAATAAGCATATGAAAAGATGTTCAACAACATTAGCCATTAGGGAAATGCAAATAAAATTTCAATGAGGTACCACTTCATATACAATAGGATGGTTATAATCACAAAGACAGGTAATGTCAATGTCAAATGTTGACAAGGATGTAGAGAAATTGAAAACATCATATGCTGGTAATAAGAATGGTGCTGTCACTTTGGTAAACAGTCTGACAGTTCCTCAAAGGTTTAAATAGAGTTATTCCACTCCCAAGATAAATGGAAACATATATTCACCCAAAAACTTTTACATGAATGTTCATAGCACCATTATAAATAAAAGCTAAAATGTAGCAACAACTCAAATGCTATTAACTGATGAGTGGATAAACAAAATGTGGCCTACATATACAAGGGAAATTATTTTTTAATAAAGGAATGAAGTACTGGTACAAGCCACAACATGGATGATCCTTGAAAACATTATGATAAGAGAAAGAAGCCAGTAAAAAAAGGACCTCATATGATAGGATTCAATTTATATGAAATATCCAAGATAGGCAAATTTATAGAGGTAGAAAGTACATTAGTGATTGACTATAGGTGACTATAGGGAATGGGGGTTAATAGTAGGTGACTGCTAAAAGATACGGCATTTTCTTAGGGGATGATGAAATGTTCTAAAACTGATTGTGGCAATCAATTGTTGCATAATTCTGATTATACTAAAAATCATTGAACTGTTCACTTTAAATACATGCATTTTGTGGTATGTGAATTATATCTCAATAAAGCTGTTAACAACAACAACAAAAAGGTGAATTGTTCCTTCTGACATCATGTTTCTTTTGTTATTTTGAAACGAGGGAATAGTCTCTCTCAGTGTACTCCAAAATACGGAAAGTTCAAAATAAATATACGCAGGATTTTTTTTTTTTTTTCGGTGCACGGGCCTCTCACTGTTGTGGTCTCTCCCGTTGCGCAGCACAGGCTCCGGATGCGTAAGCTCAACGGCCATGACTCACGGGCCCAGCCGCTCCGCGCCATGTGGGATCCTCCCGGACCGGGGCACGAATCTGTGTCCCCTGCATTGGCAAGCAGACTCTCAACCACTGCGCCACCAGGGAAGCCCTGTATAAGCAGGAATTTTGATCATTTTCCTGTCCACACAAGAAATTGGAGAAACTGATCGATCAGATCTCACAGGGAGCCCAGAAATTGTACCTAAATTGAGCTCCCCAGAGACTGGTAAGCTTTCCAGAGACTTATAAATACTGTGATCTTCATCAAAGGTTGTTTAGAATATTACGTGGCTTGAGAATCCAGGTTATCTTGTCATGCCATTTGTGATGGAATTTACTTCAGGACTCAGAGTTTTCTTATCCATTTTCTATGTGTGTATTTTTTGGGTTTTAATTGCAATTAATTGTCTCATTCTCTGGATCTCTTTTCCAAATTCTAGACAGAATAAAATCTGATTGAATTCCAATTTAGCCACAAGCATTTTTGCTGGCCTAATGCTTTAAATGTAATTTTTATGAGTTGGCATGAAGCTTTGTAGTTCTATATTTTATGGAGAGAGATGACCCTCAATAAAAATTAACACATATATATCATAACCATATAAAATAGTGTATATCAGTTGAACCAAAACTGCCTCAGGAAACAGAATTTAAGAAGAACTCATTAAATAATATTTCAACTGAACCGGTTGATTTTTCTTTATCACAGGAAGCTTTATCGACCAGTATTTTAGCATTCAAAAAAACATGTTTGTTCAGTTAAACAAATACTAAATCATTACTATCAGGAGCTAGCTTGATTTTGGAGACAAAATATTAATAGGATATAGTCTCTTTTTCAGAGTTTAAAACTAGGTAAAGAAGCATCCATTAGAAATGTGTGTGAGGAATTATTCTTCCAGCTGACTTGCGAAGTCAAACCCTTCCATAGTCTTTGGTATATCACCAGTTTTTTAAAATAATCATTCACGTTAAGGTCAATGCCATCATTCCTACTGGTAAAACAGCATTTTGCTATCATAGCAAATATTCCTAGCTCTATTATTCTAGAAGTATAACTAGAGATTATTCGAAGTCATTAATGTGGCTATTAGTGTTCCTGGCCCTTATTTTCGATGTACTGAAACTCAATTTCTGTTTTGAATACAAGCCTAAAATGTCCATATTGCATCATTGAAACAATAGATGTCAATTTGATAAAAATACTTTTTAATCCATCAAAGAACTATGCCTAGTGTAACCATAAAGTCAAACATGACTGCCTTGATTGCTTGGAGATTAGGCTTTCAGGGCCCTTTAAAAATATGAAGCCATGCCACAAACTATATTTGAAATGATCTGCCTTCCAGTTTCCTAATTTCTAAGTGAAATTTCTTAGCACCTTGAGGGGGTAGGAAATAAAATAGACATTCAAAATATAATTTACTTTGAAGGGAGTAGTTATAATGACTTTACAAGGAAATGAAAAGATCAGTGTTCACTACGATGGACATGGCTTCAGACATAGGCTTGTGAGCCAGAAGTTCTTCAGAGTCACAGCAATTATAAGACAAGAGCTCATCCTTTAGACTATGTTGCAGTAGCTTCAAATCTTCTTATAAATGCTGTCAGCCTCCTCAACATTTGGTTTTTTGCATGACAGCACTCCAGCTACTTGCAGAGAAAGGAGCCATATATCAATGATTACTTGGACTCTCACATTGGTCAAAACTAACTGAATTTTTATTACCAGTACTTTAACCTTCAGGGCCTGAATTACTTTAAAAATAAATCAAACCAAGTAATGTTAAATAGCTGGCATGATAAAAGAAAAAAAAGTGAATTGTTTGTAATCAGTAAAAATAATTTATTATTTCTTTACAACAGCCCTTCTAGGAGCAGAGTAAAATGTATTTTAACTCAACAAAATAGTTAATGAGCACTTAGTATGTACTCGATATGCAAAAAATAATTAAAAAAAATAGTAGCTAAAAGAGAACATACTGACAGAAGTGAAAAGTGGGACTGGATAGCCTATCAGGGAGAAAAAAACAAAACAAAAACAGGAAGTTACAAAAACAAGCAGAAAAGTAGAGTTCTCTAGTACCATTTAGCCTGGAGTATTAGTAAATGGACAAAAACTAGAGGGCATCAATTATAGCACATTATGTCAACTCATGTATTAAAATAATTGCATGTCATTGAAGTATTTTAAAAGTTCAGTTTAGTGTTTTAGAAGATGAAGAATGGTGACATAGTTTGAAGAGAGCTTTAAAAGAACATTTAATTTTTTATATAATAAAAAATTAATTTATTTGAAATTTGTATATAAAGAATGTCTCTAATGCTATAAAGCTAATGAGATGTTACTGTGTGTGTCTTTGAGTGTGCACACACATTATTTATGCAGTTAAGTTTTACTTAGACACAGACAAAAAATCATGCTCTATTCTCACACAGACTTATTCAGTGAGGTCTAACATGAAGGAGGAGACTTGTATGGTTTCTTGAAATAAATGATACTATGTGCATAATGAAAAATACTTGTCACATCTTTAGCTGCACTATAACCTTCATGGAAATAAATACAAATTAAAATATCCTGTTTTACTCAGCAAGGCATGATTTTTACCTTAGAATGCTGAACCATTTTTCAAACTTGTGTATAACTAGGGTCAGCAACACATTATGTAGCCAACTATAAAGTAAAACTTGAGGGTAGATGGAGAGTTTATAAAGCCTTAAAGTATCACCTCTCTTGCCAATGACAAAATTAGTTCCTTTTCTTATTAATTCTTTGGGGTTTAAAATGGTTTGGTCTAATAAGACAGTCCTCATTAGAATGAAAATACCCAAGAGACTGAAACATTTCATAAGTTGTTATCAGTGTCCTCATTAATGGTGTTTAATTGACAGCCAGCATAAGTGCCTGAGGGAAGACAGGGCCTGGAAGGCAGGGCAACACAGATGAGCAGACTTGGAGTCACAGTTTGGGGCCAGCACTGTCCGTAACAGTTCTATACTCTGAATAACACTAAGCTTTCTCCTCTTTATTTCATTTGACTGGTTTAGGTTAATAGTCTCACTTTCTTGGTCATTGACTTTTAGGTTTCTGAGAGACAAACCATGATATATTTAAGTGTACCAATATAAAGGTAAATTGAAAGCAACTGGCTTTTCTTCTAACATTTTATAGTATATTTAACTCCCTGTAAGCTTGGTTTATATAGAAGTTTGGAGTTAGAAAAAAATCTTAAAAGTAAACCATTTTCACATATTCATCTTATTATTTTTATTTTAGAAGTAATACATCTATGGAATTTAAAAACTAACTTAGTATTACAAGGCTTATTATGGAAAACAGTGATCCCTTAATACTACATTTTCCTCCCTAGCCCTGCTCTAAGAATAAATCAGCTCTATATTTCAACATTTTAACTGTTTCTTCTTGTATTTGCCTACAAGTTTCAGACCAGTACCACCCTTAGAATAGGCAAGCATGGATCTAGTTCCAGGAAAATGGCCTAACATCAGATAATACAAGTATTTCTTTCTTGGGATCTTGTGACACTAAACTGTCAAGATGGTGCTGACTTGCTGATTTGGGGTGACTCTTACTTATGTCAGATGCAAGACAAGTTCAGACCCTGGACAACCTGGTCTCCTCTGTTGATCCTTGGCTTAGAGCCTCATCTATAGGCATGTGTAATCCTATGGTTCCATGGAACCCATCCATGTTCCAATCATCCTATCACTTCAGGTATGCAGCACCCAAATGTGGGCTATACAGTTGTAGTGGTGATGCAGGAATTCTTTACCCTGCATGCTCCTTTGCCACGGACACTGTCCATGGTCAGGCAGCTCTGCAAGAGTGACTGTGCCATCTCCTCCAAGGGTTCTTAAGACTGTTGCTACATAATACCAATAGCCCTTTCTCATCCATTTCCTCTAAGTGCCTCCGGTGGATGAGCAGATATGCTCCAGTGACAGTCTTCAGCAGTACTAGACAAGAGGTAGATAGTCCTTCTGTGAATGGGACTACTCTTCTTCTTCCATCCAACTCCCATCATTTAACTTCTGCAGGTGGTGCTAGATAGAAGGCAGAGGTGTGACCAAGATCAAAAGAGATCACATGCTAGGAATGTGGGCATTATAGTCTAAAGTATTCCAGAAAACGCATAGTTTAAAGTGTGTTGTTATACATTTCCACTATAAAATTCTGAATTTAACAAAACCAGAAAGTTAATTTTCATTCACATATGCCTGTGTACTCTAGGTAAGACTTGCATTTGTGATCATTATCAATGTAGCACACCAGCAGCTTTTCAGAGTCATTGAAAACCAGAACTCACAGAAGTAATGGTGTAACTAGCATTAAATAAGTGGAATTAGGGAACTGTAAAGTGATATCTATGTTGTTTCAATACAGACAGATTCTGAAGAAACACTGTATTTTATAACTGGAAGTTTGTACCTCTTAATCTCCCTCACCTATTTCACTTACCTCCCCTCCCCATTCCCCTCTGAGTTTGTTTTCTGTATCTGTGAGTCTGTTTATTTTGTGATGTTTGTTCATTTGTTTTGTTTTTTAGATTCCACACATAAGTGAATTCATATGGTATTTGTCTTTCTCTATCTGACTTATTTTACTTAGGATAATACCCTTATTTATACATTCATCCATGGACAATTAGTTTGCTTCCATATCTTAGCTATTATACATATGCTGCAATGAACATTAGAGTGCATACATCTTCTAAAAATAGTGTTTTTGTTTTTCTTCAGGTAAATACCCAGAAGAGAAATTACTGGATTGTACGGCAGTTCTATTTTTAACTTTTTGAGTAACCTCCATAATGTTTCCTTAGTGGATGCATCAATTTAAAGTCCTGCAAACTGTGCATGAGGGTTTCCATTTTACCATGTTCTTGTAAACACTTGTGACTTGTCTTTTTGATAATAGCCATTCTGACAGGTGTGAGGTGATATCTCATTGTGGTTTTGATATGCGTTTCCTTGACGGTTAATGATATTGAGCATCTGTTCATGTGCCTGTTGATCATTTGCATGTCTTCTTTGGAAAAATATATATTTAGGTACTCCACCCAATTCTTTTTAATAGATTTTATTGGAGTATAATTGCTTCACAATACTGTGTTAGTTTCTGTTGTACACCAAAGTGCATCAGCCATATGCATACATATGTCCCCATATCTCCTCCCTCTTTAGCCTCCCTCCCATCCTCCCTATCCTACCCTTCTAGGTCATGGCAAAGCAACGAGCTGATCTCCCTGTGCTATGCAGCTGCTTCCCACTAGCTATTTTACATTCGATAGTGTATATATGTGAATGCTACTCTCACTTTACCCCAGCTTCCACCTCCCACCCCACACCCTCAAGTCCATTCTCTATGTCTACATCTTTATTCCTGCCCTGCAACTAGGTTCATCAGTACCATTTTCTTTTTTTTTTAGATTCCATATATATGTGTTAGCATACGGTATTTGTTTTCTCTTTCTGACTTACTTCACTCTGTATCACACACTCTAGGTCCATCCACTTCACTACAAATAGCTCAATTTCATTTCTTTTTATGGTTGAATAATATTCCATTGTAAATATGTGCCACATCTTCTTTATCCACTCATCCGTCGATGGGTATTTAGGTTGGTTCTATGTCCTGGTTATTGTAAATAGTGCTGCAGTGAACATTGTGGTACGTCTCTTTTTGAATTATAGTTTTCTCGGGATATATGCCCAGTAGTGGGATTGCTGGGTCATATGGTAGTTCTATTTTTAGTTTTTCAGGGAACCTCCATACTGTTTTCCATAGTGGTTGTATTAATTTACATTCCCACCAAGAGTGCAGGAGAGTATCCTTTTCACCACAACCTTTCCAGCTTTTATTGCTTCTAGATTTTTTGATAATAGCCATTCTGACTGGCATGAGGTGACACCTCATTGTAGTTTTGATTTGCATTTCGCTAATAATTAGTGACGTTGAGCATCTTTTCATGTGCCTCTTGGCCATCTGTATGTCTTCCTTGGTGAAATGTCTATTTAGGTCTTCTGCCCATTTTTTAATTGGATTGTTTGTTTTTTGGATATTGAACTCCGTGAGCTGTTTGTATATTTTGTAGATTAATCCTTTGTCTGTTGTTTGATTTGCAAATACTTTCTCCCATTCTGAGGGTTGTCTTTTTGTCTTGTTTATGGTTTCCTTTGCTGTGCAAAAGATTTTACATTTAATTAAGTCCCATTTGTTTATTTTTGTTTTTATTTACTCTAGGAGGTGGGTCAAAAAATATCTTGTTGTGGATTATGTCAAAGAGTGTTTTTCCTATGTTTTCCTATAACAGTTTTATAGTGCCTGGACTTGCATTTAGGTGTTTAATCCATTTTGAGTTTATTTTTGTGTATGGTGTTAGGTAGTGTTCTAATTTCATTCTTTTACATGTAGCTGTCCAGTTTTCCCAGCACCACTTATTGAAGAAGCTGTCCTTTCTCCCTTGTATGTTCTTGCCTCCCTTGTTGTAAATTACCGCATGGGCATGGGTTTATCTCTGGGCATTCTATTCCGTACCATTTACTTATATTTCTGTTTTTGTGCAGGTACCATAGTGTCTTGATTACTGCAGCTTTGTTGTATAGTTTGAAGTCAGGGAGCTTGATTCCTCCAATTCCATTTTTCTTTCTCAAGATTGCTTTGGCTATTTAGGGTCTTTTATGTTTCTACACGAATTGTAAATTTTTTTGTTCTAATTCTGTGAAGAATGCCATTGGTAGTTTGATAGGAATTGAATTGAATCTGTAGATTGCTTTGGATAGTACAGTCATTTTCACAATATTGATTCTTCCAATCCAAGAACATGGTATATTTTTCCATCTGTTTATGCCATCTTTGATTTCTTTCATCAGTGTTTTATAGTTTTCTGAGTACAAGTTTTTCACCTCCTTAGGCAGGTTTATTCCTAGGTGTTTTATTCTTTTTGTTGAGATGGTAAATGGGATTGTTTCATTATTTTCTCTTTCTGATTTGTCATTGTTGCTGTATAGGTATGTCAGAGATTTCTGTGCATTAATATTGTATCCTGCAGCCTTACAAAATTCATTGATTAGTTCTAGTAGTTTTCTAGTGGCATACTTAGGATTTTCTATGTATAGTATAATGTCATCCGCAAACAGTGACAGTTTTTACTTCTTCTTTTCCCATTTTTGTTCCTTTTATTTCTTTTTCTTCTCTGATTGCCATGGCTAGGACTTCCAAAACTATGTTGAATAAGAGCGGTGAGAGTGAACATCCTTGTCTTGTTCCTGATCTTTGTGGAAATGCTTTCAGTTTTTCACCATTTAGTATGATGCTTGCTGTGGCTTTGTTGTATATGGCCTTTATTATGTTGAGGTAGCTCCCCTCTATGCCCATTTTCTGGAGAGTTTTTATCATAAATTGGTGTTGAATTTTGTCAAAAGCTTTTTCTGCATCTATTGAGATGATCATACGGTTTTTATTCCTTAATTTGTTAATGTGGTGTATCACGTTGATTTGCATATATTGAAGAATCCTTACATACCTGGGATAAATCCCACTTGATCATGGTTTATGATCCTTTTAATGTGTTGTTGGATTCTGTTTGCTAGTATTTTGTTGAGGATTTTTGCACCTATGTTCATCAATGATATCGGTCTATAAGTTTCTTTTTTTGTGATATCTTTTTCTGGTTCTGGTATCAGGGTGATGGCGACTTGTAGAATGAATTTGGGAGTGTTTCTCCCTGTGCAATTTTTTGGAAGAGTTTGAGAAAGATCAGTGTTAGCTCTTCTCTAGATGTTTGATAGAATTTGCCTGTGAAGCCATCTGTTCCTGGGCTTTTGTTTGTTGGAAGTTTTTAAATTACAGTTTAAATTTCATTACTTGTGATAGGTCTGTTTATATTTTCTAATTCTTCCTTGTTCAGTCTTGGAAAATTGTACCTTTCCAAGAATTTGTCCATTTCTTCATTGTTTTCCATTTTATTAGCATATATTTGGTTGTAGTAGTCTCTTATTATCTTTTGTATTTATGTGGTGTCAGTTGTGATTTCTCCTTTTTCATTTCAAATTTTATTGATTTGTGTCCTCTCCCTTTTTTTCTTGATGAGTCTCGCTAAGGGTTGAACATTTTTTTTTTTTTATCTTCTCAAAGACCAGCTTCTAGTTCTATTGATCTTTGCTATTGTTTTCTTTGTTTCTATTTCATTTATTTCTCCTCTGATTTTTATGATTTCTTTCCTTCTACTGACATTGGGTTTTCTTTGTTCTTCTTTCTCTAGTTGTTTTAAGTGTAGGGTTAGATTGTTTATTTTTGATTTTTCTCGTTTCTTGAGGTGAGATTGAATTGTTATAAACTTCCCTCTTAGAATTGCTTTTGCTGCATACCATAAGTTTTGGATCATCATGTTTTCATTGTCATTTGTTTTTATGTATTCTTTTATTTCTTCTTTGATTTCTTCAGTGATCTCTTGGTTATTTAGTAGTGCACTGTTTATCCTCCATGTATTTGTGTTTTTTTACAGTTTTTTTTCCTGTAATTGATTTCCAATCTCATAGCATTGTGGTCAGAAAAGATACTTGATATGATTTCAGTTTTCTTAAATTTACCAAGGCTTGATTTGTGACCCAAGATATGATCTATCCTGGAGAATGTTCCAGGAGCACTTGAGAAAAATGTGTATTCTGTTGTTTTTGGATGGAGTGTCCTATAAATATCAATTAAGTCCATCTTGTTTAATGTATCATTTAAAGCTTGTGTTTCCTTATTTATTTTCTTTTTGGATGATCTGTCCATTGGTGAAAGTGGGGTGTTAAAGTCCCCTACTATGAATGTGTTACTGTCGATTTCCCCTTTTATGGCTGTTAGTATTTGCCTTATGTATTGATGTGCTCCTATGTTGGGTGCATAAATATTTACAATTGTTATATCTTCTTCTTGGATTGATCCCTTGATCATTATGTAGTGTCCTTCTTTGTGTCTTGTAATAGTCTTTATTTTAAAGTTTATTTTCAGATACGAGTATTGCTACTACAGCTTTCTTTTGATTTCCATTTGCATGGGATATCTTTTTCCAACCCTTCACCTTCAGTATGCATGTGTCCCTAGGTCTGAAATGGGTCTCTTGTAGACAGCATATATGTAAGTCTTGTTTTTGTATCCATTCAGCCAGTCTGTGTGTTTTGGTTGGGGCACTTAATCCATTTACATGCAAAGTTATTATTGATATGTATGTTCCTATTATCATTTTCTTAATTGTTATGGGTTTGTTTTTGTGTGTCTTTTTCTTCTCTTTGCCTAGAGAAGTTTCTTTAACATTTGTTGTAGAGCTGGTTTGGTGGTGCTGAATTTTCTTAGCTGTTTCTTGTCTGAAAATATCTTGATTTCTCTGTCGAATCTGAATGAGATCCTTGCTAGGTAGAGTAATCTTGGTTGTAGGTTTTTCTCTTTCATCACTTTCAGTATATCCTGCCACTCCCTTCTGGCTGCAGTGTTTTTGCTGAGAAATCAGCTGATAACCTCATGGGGATTCCTTTATATGTTTTTTTTTTATTTTTCCCTTCTTGCCATTAATATTTTTTCTTTGAATTTAATTTTTGTTAGTTTGATTAATATGTGTCTTGCTGTGTTTTTCCTAGGGTTTATCCTGTATGGTAATCTCTGTGCTTCCTGGACTTGGGTGACTATTTCCTTTCCCATGTTAGGAGAGTTTTAACTATAATCTCTTCAAATACTTTTTCATACCTTTTCTTTTTCTCTTCTTCTTCTGGGACCCCTATAATTTGAATGTTGGTGTGTTTAGTGTGTCCCAGAGGTGTCTGAGATTGTCTTCAATTCCTTTCATTATTTTTTCTTTATTCTTCTCCTCAGCAGTTATTTCCACCATTTTGTCTCCCAGCTCATTTTTTCGTTCTTCTGCCTCAGTTATTCTGTTAATGATTCCTTCTAGTGTATTCTTCATTTCAGTTATTGTGTTGTTCATCTCTGTTTGTTTGTTCTTTAGTTCTAGATCTTTGTTAAACATTTCTTGTATTTTCTCAATCTGTGCCTCCATTCTATTTCTGAGATTCTGGATCATCTTTACTGTCATTACTCTGAATTCTTTTTCATGTAGATTGCCTATATCCTCTTCATTTATTTGGTCTTGTAGGTTTTTACCTTGCTCCTTCATCCGTGACATATTTTTTTACCACTATATATATATATATATATTATGAGTGGGATTGTGTTCCTGTCTTACTGATTGTTTGACCTGAGGCTTCCAACACTGGAGTTTGTATGCTGTTGGGTAGAGTTGGGTGTTGGTCCTGAGATGAGGACCTCTGTGAGATCTCACTCCAATGAATATTCCCTGGGGTCTGAGGTTCTCTGTTGGTCCAGTGGTTCAAACACAGAGTTCCCACTGTAGGAGCTTCAGCCCAACCTCTGGCTTGTGAATCAAGATCCCACAAGCTGTGTGGGGTGGCAAAAAAAAAGAAAAAGAATATCTAGAAAAATGTCTGAGAGAAACTGCAGCAAGGTTGGCTTCTTAGCAGTTGCAGCCATAGCAGGAAGCTTCTTCCTTATTAGGGATGGGGCAACAAGTTGTCCTGCATGTGTGAGGGCACCTCCTTGGTTCTAAGGAAACTAACTTCTTGTTGCCCTCACTGTGGAGTAGGCACAAACATTGCAGTCAGACAACACATATGTTCCTGCCCAATTTTTTTTTTTTTTTTTTTTTGTGGTACGCGGTCTTCTCACTGTTGTGGCCTCTCCCGTTGCGGAGCACAGGCTCCAGATGTGCAGGCTCAACACCCATGGCTCACGGGCCTAGCCGCTCTGTGGTATGTGGGATCTTCCCAGACCGGGGCACTAACCCGTGTCCCCTGCATCAGCAGGCAGACTCTCAACCACTGCACCACCAGGGAAGCCCATGCCCAATTTTTAATTGTGTGTTTTTTTAAATGTTGAATTGTTTGATTTCTTTACATTTATTTATTTATTTATTTTCCCAGATGTGTTTATTAGAACATTAATCTATGTGACAAAGGCTAACAGTTTAAAATATCAAATTTCAAAAATATACTGGATTGTTTCAGGGCTCTATAGCACATTTTATTACATTACTTTATTGTGCTTATGCTGAAAATAGAAATTTTTTTCCAATTAAAAATAACTTTATGTTTTTTTTTTTACATATACATAATATGCACTCTTTTTTAGATTCTTTTCCCATGTAGGCCATTACAGAGTATGAAGTAGAGTTCGATTTGCTATACAGTAGGTCCTTATTAATTACCTATTTTATATACAGTAGTGTGTATATGTCAATCCCAAACTTACAATTTATCCCTCTCTCCCTTACCACCTGGTAACCATAAGTTTTCTACATCTGTAACTCTATTTCTGTTCTGTAGATAAGTTCATTTGTACCCTTTTTTAATATTCCACATACAAGCAATATCATATGATATTTGTCTTTCTCTGTCTGACTTTCTTCACTCAGTATGACAATCTCTAGGTCCATCCATGTTGCTGCAAATGGCATTATTCTGTTCTTTTTTATGGCTGAGTAATATTCCATTGTATATATGTACCACATCTTCTTTATCCATTCCTCTGTTGATAGACATTTAGGTTGCTTCCATGTCCTGGCTGTTGTAAATAGTGCTGCAGTGAACATTGGGGTGCATGTATCCTTTCAAATTATGGTTTTCTCTGGATATATGACCAGGAGTGGGATTGCAGGATCATATGGTCGTTTTACTTTTAGTTTTTTGTTTTTTTGTTTTTTTTTTTTGCGGTACGTGGGCCTCTCACTGTTGTGGCCTCTCCCGTTGCAGAGCATAGGCTCCAGACGTGCAGGCTCAGTGGCCATGGCTCATGGGCCTACCCGCTCTGTGGCATGTGGGATCTTCCTGGACCGGGGCACGAACCGGTGTCCCCTGCATCGGCAGGCGGACTCTCAAACACTGTGCCACCAGGGAAGCCCTTAAGTTTAGTTTTTTAAGGAAGCTCCATACTGTTCTCCAAAGTGTCTGTGCCAATTTAAATTCCCACCAAAAGAGTATGAGAGTTCCTTTTTCTATATTTTTGATATTAACCCTTTATTGGGTATATAATTTGCAAATATGGACTCCCATTCCATAGGCAGCCTTTTCAATCTGTTGATGGTTTCCTTTGCTGTGCAAAAGTTCTTTAGTAAATATAGCCTCATTTTAAATTTTTTGATTTTTTTCCATTGCCTGAGGAGATATATCCATAAAAATACAATAAAGACCAGTGCAAAGAATGAACTGCCTAGGTTTTCATCTAGGAGTTTTATGGTTTCAGGTCTTATATTTAAGTCTTTAATCCATTTTGAGTTTATTTTTGTAGTTGTTATGAGAAAGTAGTTCAGTTTTACTCTTTTTCATGTAGCTGTTCAGTTTTCCCAACATCATTTATTGAAGAGGCTGTCTTTTCTCCATTGTATATTCTTACCTCCTTTGTCATAGATTTATTAACTGTATAAGTTTGGGTTCATTTCTGGGCTCTCTATTCTGTGACATTAATCTATGTCTCTGTTTTTGTGCCAGTGCCATACTGTTTTGAATACAGGAAATTTGTAGTATAGTCTGAAGTCAGGGAGCATTGTACCTTCAGTATTGTTCTTTTTCAAAAAACTTGGCTATTCTGAGTATTTTGTGTTTCCTCCCAAATTTTAGAACTATTTGTTCTAGTTCTGTGAAAAAATGTCACTGGTATTTGGAGGAGATTGGATTGAATCTGTACACTGCCTTGTGGAATATGGGCATTTTAGCAATATTAATTCCTCCAATCTAGGAGCATGTTATATCTTCCCATTTGCTTGTGTCATCTTCAATTTCATTCATCAATGCCTTAAAGTTTTCCTAGTACAACTCTTTTTCCTCCTTTGTCAGATTTATTCCAAGGTATTTTCTACTTTTTGATGCAATTGTAAATGGGATTGTTTCTTAATTTCCCTTTCTACTAGTTCATTTTTTATATACAGAAATACAACAGATTTATGTATGTTAATTTTGTATTCTGCAAATTTACTGAATTCATTTATGAGTTCAAATACTTTTTGGTGCCTTCTTTAGGGTTTTTTTAATATATGGTAACATGCAAAGAGTGACAGTTTTACTTCTTCCCTTCCTATTTGGATGCTTTTTATTTCTTTACCTTGCCTGATTGCTCTGGCTTGGATATCAAACACTATGTTGAATAAAAGTGGCAAGGAGCTTCCCTGGTGGTGCAGTGGTTGAGAGTCCGCCTGCCAATGCAGGGGACACGGGCTCGTGCCCCGGTCCGGGAAGATCCCACATGCCACGGAGCGGCTGGGCCCGTGAGCCATGGCTGCTGAGCCTGCACGTCCAGAGCCTGTGCTCCGCAACGGGAGAGGCCACAACAGTGAGAGGCCCGCATACCGCAAAAAAAAAAAAAAGTGGCAAGAGTGGGAGTCCTTGTCTTGTTCCTGATATACAGAAAATGCTTTCATCTTTTCACCATTAAGTACTATATTGGGTGTGGGTTTTTTCACATAAGGCCTTTATTATGTAGAGGTATGTTTTGTCTATATCCACTTTGTTGACAGTTTTTTATCATGAATTGATGTTGATTTTGTCAAAAGCTTATTCTGCATCTTTTGAGATGATCATATTATTTTTATTCTTTAAAATTGTTAATGTGATGTATCATATTTATTTATTTGTGGATATTGAACCATCTTTACATCCCTGGGATAAATCCCACTTGATCATGGTGTATGATTCATTTAATGTATTGTTGAATTCTGTTTGCTTATATTTTGTTGAGTATTTTTGCCTCTATGTTCATCAGAGATATTGGCCTATAATTTTCTTTTTTTGTGGTGTCTTTGGTTTTGGTATTAAGATCATTCTGGCCTCATAGAATGAGTTCAGAAGCATTCCTTCCTCTTCCAACTTTGGAGTAGTTTGAAAAGAATAGATTTTAACTCTTCTTTTAATTTTTGGAATAATTCAACTACTTCTACACTTTTATTTGTTGGGAGTTTTTAAATTACTGATTCACTTTCATTACTGGTAATTGGTCTGTTCATATTTTATGTTTCTTCCTGATTCAGTCTTGAGAGATTTTAAGTTTCTAGGAATTTATCCATTTCTTCTAGGTTGTCCATTTTATTGGTGTATAATTGCTCATAGTATTCTCTTATGATCCTTGGTAGTTTTCTGGTATCAGTTATAAACTCTCCCCTTTCAGTTTTTATTCTATTTATTTGAACTTCTATCTTTTTGTTCTCAATGAGTCTGGCTACAGTTTTATCAACTTATTTATATTTTCAAAGAACCAGCACTTAGTGTTATTTACCTTTTCCATTGTTTTAGTCTCTATTTCATTTATTTTCACTCTGATCTTTATTATTGCTTTCCTTCTACTAACTTTGTGTTTTCAATGTTCTTGTTTTTCTAGTACTTTTATGTGCAACGTTAGAGTGTTTATATGAATTTTTTCTTGTTTCTTGAGGTTGGCTTGTATTGTGATGAACATCCCTCTTGGAACTGCTTTTGCTGAGTCCCATAGATTATTTTAAATTGTGTTATAATTTTCATTTGTCACTATTTTTTTTTCCTCTTTTATTTCCTCAGTGACCTATTGGTTGCTTAGAAACATATTATTTAGCCTCCACATGTTTGTGTTTTTGACAGTTTTCTTCTTGTAGTTGATTTATAGTCTCCTAGCATTGTAGTCAGAAAAGATGCATGAAATGATTTCAATTTTTCTTAAATTCAATGAGACTTGTTTTGTGACTTAGCATGCAATCTATCCTGAAGAATGTTCCAAGTGCACTTGAAAAGAATGTGCTTTCTGCTAATTTTGGATGAAGTGTTCTATTTATATATATAAACTTTAACTGGTCTAATATGTCATTTAAACCCAGTATTTCCTCATAGATTTACTGTATCTGGAAGATCTGTCGATTGATGAAAATGAGGTGTTAAAATCCCCTAATATTATTGTGTTACTGCCAATTTCTCCCATTAGGAGTGTTAGTATTTGCATTATGATTTTATGTACTCTTATGTTAGGTGAATACATATTTACAATTGTTATATCTTCTTCTTTGACCTGTTTATCATTATGTAATATTTCTTATTCATTTATTGTTGCAGTCTTTGTTTTAAAGTCTATTTTGTCTTATATAAGTATTGCTACCCCAGCTTTCTTTTTATTTCCATTTGCATGGAATAACTTTTTCCATTTAGATCCAAAGTGAGTCTCTTGTAGGCAGTATATATATGGATCTTGTTTTTGTATCCAGTCAGCCATGTGTCCTTTGATTGGAGTGGTTAGTCCATTTATATTTAAGTAATTATTGATAGGTATGTACTTACTGAAATTTTGTTGTTTTCGTTTTTCTTTCTTGTTCCTTTCATCTTCTTTTGCTCTCTTCCTTTGTGATTTGATGACTATCCTTAGTATTATGTTTGGATTCCTTTCTTTCTTTGTGTGTGTGTATCTATTACATGTTTTTGGTTTGCTTCATGTGTATATATATGATAATCTCTTAAGCTCAAACACATTCTAATAACCCTGAATTTTTACTCCCCTATCCCCATGTTTAATGTTTCAATATCCCTACAAATTTATTGTAGCATATAGATGATTTTATTACTTTTGTCTTTCAACCTTCCTACTAGCTTTATAAGTGGTTGATCTACTACTTTTATTGTATGTTTGCCTTTACCAATGAGATTATTCCTTTCATAATTTTCATATTTCTAATTGTGGTCATTTATTTTTCCATGTCAAGATATTCCTTTAAAATTTCTTGTAAAACCTGTTTAGTGATGCTGAACTCTTTTAGCTGTTGCTTGTCTGTAAAACTCTTTGTCTCTCCTTCAGATCTGAATGATAGCTTTGCCAGTTAGAGTATCTTTGGTTGTAGCTTTTTTCCTTTCATCACTTGTAATATGTCATGCCACTCTCTTGTGGCCTGCAGAGTTTGCACTGCAAAGGCAGCTGATGGTTTTATGGAAGTTCCCTTGTATGGAGCTAGTTGCTTTTCTCTTGTTGCTTCTAAGATTCTCACTTTAATTTTTTCCATTTTAATTATAATTTGTTTTGGTGTTGACTTCTTTGGGGTTATTTGTTTGGGACTCTCTTCACTTACTGGACTAGGATATCTGTTTCCTTTCTCAGTTTAGGGAAGTTATCACCTACTATTTCTTCAATATTTTATCTTCATCTTTCTCTCCCTCTCTTCTTCTGGGACCCATATAATGCAGATGTTAGTATGCTTGATATTGTCCCAGAAGCCTCTTAAACTTTCCTCATTTTTTAAATTCTTTTTTTTTTTTTTTCTGTTCAGCAAGGGTGAGTTTCATTATTGTCTTCCAATTCACTGATCATTCCTCTGTATCATCTAATCTACTGGTTATTTCATCTAGTGTATTTTTTATTTCAGTTATTGTATTCTTTAGATCTATTTTGTTCTCTTCATATTTTCTAGCTCTTTGTTGAACTTCTCATCATGTTTATCCATTCTTCTTCTGTGTTCATTAAGCATCTTTATGATCATTGTCTTGAACGCTTTATCAAGTATATTTCTTATGTCCACTTTGGTTAGTTCTTCTTTCTAGGGTTTTGTCTTGTTCCTTCATTTGGAATACATTCCTTTGTCTCTTCATTTTGCCCAGTTCTCTGTTTATTTCTCTGTGTTTTATAGGTCAGTTACATTTGCCAGTTTTGGAGAAGTAGCCTTATGTAGGAGATATCCTATGGGCCCCAGGAATACACTCCTCTCTGGTCACCAAATCTATATGCTCTAGTAGTTTCCCCTATGTTGGCTGTGTGGGGTCTTCTGTTGTATTGGGACTAAACACTTCGGGCATGCTGGTTGGTGGAGCTGGCCCCAGGCCAATTTGTCTGCCAGACTCTGGTTCACATAGTGGCTGCTGGACCACGGGTGGGTAGAGCAAGGACCCTGCAAGCTGGCTCTGTGGTTCTAGGGGGCCTGGGCTGGTGTCAACTCAATGCTGCTTAAGGCTGGGTCACAGGAGGCATAGTTATGGGGGCTAAGGGAGTCCTGCTACTGGTCTGGCTTGCTAGTGGGTGGTTAAGTTCCTAGCACTAATAACCTAGAAAGAGAATTCCAAGATGTCACTTGCCAGCACCAGTGTCCTTCTGGGGGAATGAGCTCTCCAAAATGTCTGCCACCAACATCTATCCATGTGGGAGTCTCATTTGCCTTCTGCCTCTCTGGGGGACTCTCCAAGATCAGCAAGTATATCTGACTCAGGCTGCATTCAAATTACTGCCTCTGCACTGGGATTCAGTGCATATATTTTGCATGCACCCCTTAAGAGCAAGTCTGTTTCTTATAAGCCTCGGGCTCTTCTGTATGCAAGCACTGCTGGCCTTCTAAAGTCATACATTTTGAGTGTTCTTCTTGGTCTATGGATCCTGGGTATGGGAACCTGATAAGGGTCTCAGATCCCTTACTCCTTGTAGAACGTGTACAATTTTAATTATCCTTCCATTTGTGAGTCACTTACCCAGGGGTGTTGATCTTGATTATACCATGTCTCTGCGTCTCCTACGTTATTGTGAGTCCTTCTTTATATTTTTATTTGTAGAAGATTCTTTCTGTTAGTCATCAGGTCTTTCTCATCAATAATCACTCTGTAAGCAGTTGTAATTTTGCTGTGCCCATGTGAGGAGGTGAGCTTATGGTCTTCCTACTTCACTGTCTTAGCCACATCCTTTATTGTAATTTTTTAAATAAGATCTTTGATAATATCCCTGGCCCATTAAAACTATTAAAACTTCTAGTTTAAATCTTGAATTAATTTGGCTATAGTCATCAGTTTTCCTTTTTTTCTGTATTACTCTTCTACCTTTTGGGTCCTACACAAACAAACTGTCAAATAAAATTTTGTTTTTGCTAAAATGTACTTTTTCAAATTTTCAATACCAACATTTTAATTATCTGAATCGTCCATCTTTTAAAAATGAGTACCCTAATTTCAAGAGATATTTTCATTTTAAATCATAAAAAAATATAGCACCCTATTCTTATATGTCATGATGTTATATCTTCTCTTGATATTACAGTTCCTATTAATGTTGTGTTTTAAAATTTTCTTCTCTCTAAATGATCCATATTTCCTCAGAATGTTTTTCTTTTGTTATGCTTATGTACAGTTGCCCCTTGAACAATGTGGATTTAAACTGTATGGGTCCACTTATATGCAGATATTTTTCAGTAGTGAACACTACAGTACTACGTGTTCCATGGTTGGGTGAATCTGCAGATGTGTAGGAACTGTGGATATAAAGGAACAACTATAAATTATATGCAGATTAACACTTGCATTGTTCAAGGGTTAACTGCATATGCATATTTGTCTTTGTGTCTGTCTTTAAATTTAGATCATTTTCTAAAATATGTTAGCTGTCTGTTTCTATTTAAGATTGAGGAACCAAAAAAAAAAAATTGATTGGGGTATATGTGTTGTGAGAAAGGCTAAAATATGAACAGGTTTTACTTTTTTAGTGGACACTAAGTTGTTTCATTTGATGATACATAATTATCAATATGTATCATCTTTTTTGTATTGTCTTGGGTAAAATTGTTCTTCCTAACAAGTAGTATAAGCCTGGTTTTCTGAATTTTAGAAGTGGAAAGAGAGACAAGTAAGATGAAGTCTCAGAGTTTAAAAAGGAGGCATTTATCTAATCCTCCTGTTTTAATATCCTCACTTACCCCCAACTCCTCTTAACCTGGCTCAATATTTTCAAGTCTAGAGATCACTAGTTTTAATTTTCCATGGAGTAGACTTTCTTTCCCTACCTTACCAGAGGAGGGGTAGTCATGTTGCTGTGTGGGGTAAATAAGGGAATATTGAACAAAAAAATCTAAGTGTTTAAACTGATTAAAAACAGTTCTTTCTGTTTTTATGTCCACCCCTAATTCCTGCCTTCATTGAGCTGGTGTCTCCACTTCCTGAGACCTTCCATGGTTTTGCACCATAAATAAGCTTGCTTATTGTTGGTTTCTAACTCTGCCAGTCAGATGGTACATTTCAGCTTTCTCCTGTGCTAAGTTAGCCATTACTCATCATTTTTCAAAATTTGAATGTCATATCTCATCTGATAGTATCTCCGCAACTTTTCCCTTAGGTATCTATAACATTTTTTAAATAAAATATTCCTTTATATTTCATAGAGATAGAGGTTTTAGATAGAGCATTAAAAAATTAAGGTATTCTGTCTATCATATTTAATAAGAAACACAATTACTTTATAGTTGAATAACTGTTTAGGTAGTTTATATGGTTTTCATAGTTTGATTCATGTAGTACATTCTGTTCCATCTGTTATAATTATTATTGATAATGGTATTGTTGTTACTAGAAATTTGTTGTTGTTCTTGCAATTGTTCTTCCAAAGTTCACCCAGAAAAATAACGGCAGGACTGGAACTCAAACCCTACCCTTATAGCTTTCCTCCTTCATCCTTTTCAGTAAGAGGAAATAATTCAAATTTCTGGCCTTCTCTTTTACTGAAATTGTCTTCTCTAGATACATATGAATATAGGGTAGAACATATGGAGTATATGATTGTGTAGAGACATTTTAACCAGAAATCAAAGCAAACTTTGAGGTTTGTAATGTGCCATTGCTTTTTAAAAAAATTTTATTTATTTATTTATTTATAACATCTTTACTGGGGTGTAATTGCTTTACAATGGTGTGTTAGTTTCTGCTTTATAACAAAGTGAATCAGTTATACGTATACATATGTTCCCATATCTCTTCCCTCTTGCGTCTCCCTCCCTCCCACACTCCCTATCACACCCCTCCAGGCAGTCACAAAGCACCGAGCCGATATCCCTGTGCCTTGCGGCTGCTTGCCACTACCCATGAACCTTACGTTTGGTAGTGTATATATGTCCATGACTCTCTCTCGCCCTGTCACAGCTCACCCTTCCCCCTCCCCATATCCTCAAGTCCGTTCTCCAGTAGGTCTGTGTCTTTATTCCTGTCTTACCACTAGGTCCTTCATGACATTTTTTTTTCTTAAATTCCATATATATGTGTTAGCATATGGTAATTGTCTTTCTCTTTCTGACTTACTTCACTCTGTATGACAGACTCTAGGTCTATCCACCTCATTACAAATAGCTCAATTTTGTTTCTTTTTATGGCTGAGTAATATTCCATTGTATATATGTGCCACATCTTCTTTATCCATTCATCCAATGATGGGCACTTAGGTTGTTTCCATCTCCAGGCTATTGTAAATAGAGCTGCAATGAATATTTTGGTACATGACTCTTTTTGAATTTTGGTTTTCTCAGGGTATATGCCCAGTAGTGGGATTGCTGGGTCATATGGTAGTTCTATTTGTAGTTTTTTAAGGAACCTCCATACTGTTCTCCATAGTTGCTGAACCAATTCACATTCCCACCAGCAGTGCAAGAGTGTTCCCTTTTCTCCATACCCTCTCCAGCATTTATTGTTTCTAGATTTTTTGATGATGGCCAATCTGACTGGTGTGAGATGATATCTCATTGTAGTTTTGATTTGCGCTTCTCTAATGATTAATGATGTTGAGCATTCTTTCATATGTTTGTTGGCAGTCTGTATATCTTCTTTGGAGAAATGTCTATTTAGGTCTTCTGCCCATTTTTGGATTGGGTTGTTTGTTTTCTTGTTATTGAGCTGCATGTGCTGCTTGTAAATTTTGGAGATTAATCCTTTGTCAGTTGTTTCATTTGCAAATATTTTCTCCCATTCTGAGGGTTTTTTTTGTTATTGTTTATGGTTTCCTTTGCTGTGCAAAATCTTTGAAGTTTCATTAGGTCCCAATTGTTTATTTTTGTTTTTATTTCCATTTCTCTAGGAGGTGGGTCAAAAAGGATCTTGTTGCGATTTATGTCATAGAGTGTTCTGCCTATGTTTTCCTCTAAGAGTTTGATAGCGTCTGGCCTTACATTTAGGTCTTTAATCCATTTTGAGCTTATTTTTGTGTATGGTGTTAGGGAATTATCGAATTTCATACTTTTACATGTATCTGTCCAGTTTTCGTAGCATCACTTATTAAAGAGGCTGTCTTTTCTCCACTGTATATTCTTGCCTCCTTTATCAAAGATAAGGTGACCATATGTGCGTGGGTTTATCTCTGGGTTTCCTATCCTGTTCCATTGATCTATATTTCTGTTTTTGTGCCAGTAATATATTGTCTTGATTACTGTAGCTTTGTACTATAGTCTGAAGTCAGGGAGCCTGATTCCTCCAGCTCCGTTTTTCGTTTTCAAGATTGCTTTGGCTATTTGGGGTCTTTTGTGTTTCCATACAAATTGTGAAATTTTTTGTTCTAGTTCTGTGAAAAATGCCAGTGGTAGTTTGATAGGGATTGCATTGAATCTATAGATTGCTTTGGGTAGAATCATTTTCACAATGTTGATTCTTCCAATCCAAGAACATGGTATATCTCTCCATCTATTTGTATCATCTTTAATTTCTTTCATCAGTGTCATAATTTTCTGCATACAGTTCTTTTTTCTCCTTAGGTAGGTTTATTCCTAGATATTTTATTCTTTTTGTTGCAGTGGTAAATGGGAGTGTTTTCTTGATTTCACTTTCAGATTTTTCATCATTAGTATATAGGAATGCCAGAGATTTCTGTGCATTAATTTTGTTTCCTGCTACTTTACCAAATTCATTGATTAGCTCTAATAGTTTTCTGGTAACATCTTTAGGATTCTCTATGTGTAGTATCATGTCATCTGCAAACAGTGACAGGTTTACGTCTTCTTTTCCAATTTGGATTCCTTTTATTTCCTTTCCTTCTCTGATTGCTGTGGCTAAAACTTCCAAAACTATGTTGAATAAGAGTGGTGAGAGTGGGCAACCTTGTCATGTTCCTGATCTTAGTGGAAATGCTTTCAGTTTTTCACCACTGAGGATGATGTTGGCTGTGGGCTTGTCATATATGGCCTTTATTATGTTGAGGAAAGTTCCCTCTATGCCTACTTTCTGCAGGGTTTTTATCATAAATGGGTGTTGAATTTTGTCAAAAAGCTTTCTCTGCATCTATTGAGATCATCATATGGTTTTTCTCCTTCAATTTGTTAATATGGTTTATCACATTGATAGATTTGCATATATTGAGGAATCCTTTCATTCTTGGAATAAACCCCACTTGATCATGGTGTATGATCCTTTTAATGTGCTGTTGGATTCTGTTTGCTAGTATTTTGTTGAGGATTTTTGCATCTATGTTCATCAGTGATATTGGCCTGTAGTTTTCTTTCTTTGTGACATCCTTGTCTGGTTTTGGTATCAAGGTGATGATGGCCTCGTAGAAGGAATTTGGGAGTGTTCCTCCCTCTGCTATATTTTGGAAGAGTTTGAGAAGGATAGGTGTTAGCTCTTCTCTAAATGTTTGATAGAATTCGCCTGTGAAGCCATCTGGTCCTGGGCTTTTGTTTGTTGGAAGATTTTTAATCAGTTTCAATTTCAGTGCTTGTGATTGGTCTGTTCATATTTTCTATTTCTTCCTGATTCAGTCTTGGCAGGTTGTGCATTTCTAAGAATTTGTCCATTTCTTCCAGATTGTACAGTTTATTGGCATAGAGTTGCTTGTAGTAATCTCTCATGATCTTTTTTATTTCTGCAGTGTCAGTTGTTACTTCTCCTTTTTCATTTCTAATTCTATTGATTTGAGTCTTCCCCCTTTTTTTCTTGATGAGTCTGGCTAGTGGTTTATCTATTTTGTTTATCTTCTCAAAGAACAAGCTTTTAGTTTTATTGGTCTTTGCTATTGTTTCCTTCATTTCTTTTTCATTTATTTCTGATCTGATTTTTATGATTTCTTTCCTTCTGCTAGCTTTGGGGTTTTTTGTTCTTCTTTCTCTAATTGCTTGAGGTGCAAGGTTAGGTTGTTTATTCGAGATGTCTCCTGCTTCTTAAAGTGGGCTTGTATTGCTATAAACTTCCCCCTTAGAACTGCTTTTGCTGCATCCCATAGGTTTTGGGTCGTTGTGTCTCCATTGTCATTTGTTTCTAGATATTTTTTTATTTCCTCTTTGATTTCTTCAGTGATCACTTCATTATTAAGTAGTGTATTGTTTAGCCTCCATGTGTTTGTATTTTTTACAGATCTTTTCCTGTAATTGATATCTAGTCTCATGGCGTTGTGGTCGGAAAGGATACTTCATACAATTTCAATTTTCTTAAATTTACCAAGGCTTGATTTGTGACCCAAGATATGATCTATCCTGGAGAATGTTCCATGAGCACTTGTGAAAAATGTGTATTCTGTTGTTTTTGGATGGAGTGTCCTATAAATATCAATTAAGTCCATCTTGTTTAATGTATCATTTAAAGCTTGTGTTTCCTTATTTATTTTCTTTTTGGATGATCTGTCCATTGGTGAAAGTGGGGTTTAAAGTCCCCTACTATGAATGTGTTACTGTCGATTTCCCCTTTTATGGCTGTTAGTATTTGCCTTATGTATTGATGTGCTCCTATGTTGGGTGCATAAATATTTACAATTGTTATATCTTCTTCTTGGATTGATCCCTTGATCATTATGTAGTGTCCTTCTTTGTGTCTTGTAATAGTCTTTATTTTAAAGTCTATTTTGTCTGACATGAGAATTGCTACTCCAGCTTTCTTTTGGTTTCCTTTTGCATGGAATATCTTTTTCCATCCCCTTACTTTCAGTCTGTATGTGTCTCTAGGTCTGAAATGGGTCTCTTGTAGACAACATATATAAGGGTCTTGTTTTTGTATCCATTCAGCCAATCTGTGTCTTTTGGTGGGAGTATTTAGTCCATTTACATTTAAGGTAATTATCGATATGTATGTTCCTATTCCCATTTTCTAAATTGTTTTGGGTTCGTTATTATAGGTCTTTTCCTTCTCTTGTGTTTCTTGTCTAGAGAAGTTTCTTTAGCATTTGTTGTAAAGCTGGTTTGGTGGTGCTGAACTCTCTCAGCTTTTGCTTGTCTGTAAAGGTTTTAATTTCTGCATCAAATCTGAATGAGATCCTTGATGGGTAGAGTAGTCTTGGTTGCAGGTTTTTCTCCTTCATCACTTTCAGTATGTCCTACCACTCCCTTCTGGCTTGTAGGGTTTCTGCTGAGAGATCAGCTGTTAACCTTATGGGGATTCCCTTGTGTGTTATTTGTTGTTTTTCCCTTGCTGCTTTTAATATGCTTTCTTTGTATTTAATTTTTGACAGTTTGATTAAATGTGTCTTGGCGTATTTCTCCTTGTATTTATCCTGTATGGGACTCTCTGTGCTTCCTGGACTTGATTAACTATTTCCTTTTCCATATTAGGGAAGTTTTCAACTATAATCTCTTCAAATATTTTCTCAGTCCCTTTCTTTTTCTCTTCTTCTTCTGGAACCCCTATAATTCGAATGTTGGTGCGTTTAATGTTGTCCCAGAGGTCTCTGAGACTGTCCTCAGTTCTTTTCATTCTTTTTTCTTTATTCTGCTCTGCAGTAGTTATTTGCACTATTTTATCTTCCAGGTCACTTATCCGTTCTTCTGCCTCAGTTATTCTGCTATTGATCCCATCTAGAGTACTTTTAATTTCATTTATTGTGTTGTTCATCATTGCTTGTTTCATCTTTATTTCTTCTAGGTCCTTGTTAACTGTTTCTTGCATTTTGTCCATTCTATTTCCATGATTTCGGATCATCCTTACTATCATTATTCTGAATTCTATTTCAGGTAGACTGCCTATTTCCTCTTCATTTGTTAGGTCTGGTGCATTTTTATCTTGCTCCTTTATCTGCTGTGTGTTTTTCTGTCTTCTCATTTTGCTTATCTTACTGTGTTTGGGGTCTCCTTTTTGCAGGCTGCAGGTTCGTAGTTCCCACTGTTTTTGATGTCTGTCTCCAGTGGCTAAGGTTGGTTCAGTGGGTTGTGTAGGCTTCCTGGTGGAGGGGACTAGTGCCTGTGTTGTGGTGGGTGAGGCTGGATCTTGTCTCTCTAGTGGGCAGGTTCACGTCTGGTGGTGTGTTTTGGGGTGTCTCTGGTCTTATTATGATTTTAGGCAGCTTCTCTCCTAATGGGTGGGGTTGTGTTCCTGTTTTGCTAGTTGTTTGGCATAGGTTGTCCAGCACTGTAGCTTGCTGGTCGTTGAGTGAAGCTGGGTGCTGGTGTTAAGATGGAGGTCTCTGGGAGATTTTTGCCGTTTGATATTATGTGGAACTGGGAGGTCTCTTGTTGATCGGTGTCCTGAAGTTGTCTCTCCCACCTCAGAGGCAGAGCCCTGACTCCTGGCTGGAGTACCAAGAGCCTTTCATACACACGGCTCAGAATAAAAGGGAGAAAAAGTAGAGAGAATTAGTAGAAGTATGAAGAAAGAAAGAACGAAAGAAAGAAGGAAAGGAGGGAAGGAAGGAAAGAAGGAAGGAAGAAAGAAAGAAAGAAAGAAAGAAAGAAGCAAAGAAGGAAAGAAAGGAGGGAGGGAGGGAGGAAAGAAGGAAGGAAGGAAGGAAGGAAAAAAGACAGAAAGAAAGAAGATACTGTAAAATAAAATATAATAAAGTTATTGAATTAAAAAATAATTATTTAGAAAAAAAAAAGGGACAGATAGAACCTTAGGACAAATGTTGGAAGCAAAGCTATACAGACAGAATCTTACACAGAAGCATACACATACACCTCACAAAAAGAGGTAAAGGGCAAAAAATCATAAATCTTGCTCTCAGAGACCACCTCCTCAATTTGGGATGATTCGTTGTCTAAAGGAGGGAAGGAAGGAAAGAAAGAAAAAAAACGAAGGTAAAGTATAATAAAGTTATTAAAATTAAATTTAATTATTAAGAAAAAAATTTAAAAAAAAACATGGACGGATAGAACGCTAGGACAAATGGTGGAAGCAAAGCTATACAGACAAGATCTCACACAGAAGCATACACATACACATTCACAAAAAGAGGAAAAGGGGAAAAAATCATAGATCTTGCTCTCGAAGCCCACCTCCTCAATTTGGGATGACTCGTTGTCTATTCATGTATTCCACAGATGTAGGTACATCAAGTTGATTGTGGAGCTTTAATCCGCTGCTTCTGAGGCTGCTGGGAGAGATTTCCCTTTCTATTCTTTGTTCTCACAGCTCACAGGGGCTCAGCTTTGGATTTGGCCCTGCCTCTGCATGTAGGTCGCTGGAGGGCGTCTGTTTTTTGTTCAGACAGCACGGGGTTAAAGGAGCCGCTGATTCGGGGGCTCTGGCGCACTCAGGCCGGGGGGGAGGGAGGGGCACTGCTTGCGGGGCGGGCCTGCGGCGGCAGAGGCCAGCGTGATGTTCCACCAGCCTGAGGCCCGCCGTGTGTTCTCCCGAGGAAGTTGTCCCTGGACCCCAGGAACCTGGCAGTGGCGGGCTGCACAGGCTCCCCGGAAGAGAGGTGAGGATAGTGACCTGTGCTCGCACACAGGCCCCTTGGTGGCGGCAGCAGCAGTCGCCTTAGCGTCTCCCGCCCTCCCCGGGGTCCGTGGTTTTAGCCGCGGCTCGCGCCCGTTTCTGGGGTCCGCGCTTTTAGCCGCGTCTTGCTCCCGTCTCTGGGGTCCGCGCTTTTAGCCGCGGCTCGTGCCCGTCTCTGGGGTTCGCGCTTTTAGCCGCGGCTCACGCCCGTCTCTGGAGTTCCTTTAAGCAGCGCTCTTAAACCCCTCTCCTCGTGCACCAGGAAACAAAGAGGGAAGAAAAAGTCTCTTGCCTCTTCGGCAGGTGCAGACTTTTCCCCGGACTCCCTCCCGGCTAGCCGTGGTGCACTAACCCCTTCAGGCTATGTTCAATCCGCCACCCCAGTCCTCTCCCTGCGCTGTGACCAAAACCCGAGCCTCAGCTAGCAGCCCCGCCCGCCCCGGCGCGTGAGCAGACAAGCCTCTCGGGCTGGTGAGTGCCGGTCGGCCCCGATTCTCTGTGCGGGAATTTCCCTGCTTTGCCCTCCGCACCCCTGTTGCTGTGCTCTCCTCCGCGGCCCCGAAGCTCCCCCCTCGGCCTCCCGCAGTCTCCGCCCACGAAGGGGCTTCCTAGTGTGTGGAAACTTTTCCTCCTTCACAGCTCCCTCCCACTGGTGCAGGTGCCGTCCCTATTCTTTTGTCTCTGTTTTTTCTTTTTTTCTTTTGCCCTACCGAGGTACGTGGGGAGTTTCTTTCCTTTTGGGAGGTCTGAGGTCTTCTGCCAGCCTTCAGTAGGTGTTCTGTAGGAGTTGTTCCACGTGTAGATGTATTTCTGGTGTATCTGTGGGGAGGAAGGTGATCTCCGCATCTTACTCTTCCGCCATCTTCAAGGTCTCCCTCTGTGCCATTGCTTTTGTATTGAAGTGTACATCTATATGGATTCTTGATCCAGGCTTGAAGTGATTGTCCCTTAACCAAACAATTTTGAGCACCGACAGGTGGGTAAGCTATTTTTTAGGTGCCAAAACTATAGATATTAATTTTAGTTTTACCTGGAAGAAGTTCACTACTAGAGCTTAAATAGACTAATAATCATAACATAGATGCCTGAGCTAATGGAGCAATGAAGAAATAATTGAGACCAGAGAAGAGAATAGCTGGGGAGATTAAGACTTTCCAAAAGAAGGTGTGGCTTGAGTTTGTATGGAGAGTGAGCAGTAGGTCTTGGAAACCTATTCTAAGCTAAGGAAGTAGAGGGAACAAGGCAAAAGTTACAAAGGTATATGATGTATTGTGCCCAAAGTATGTTCACTGTGGCTAGAGCAGGGTTACCTACCTTTTTTACAGTCAAGTTTCCACATATGCCAGTGAATTCTTATGTAACTTTGGCCTTTGACTAAAACTTTGCATGCTACAAACCAAATGCTGATTTACACACAGTGTATTAAGCTCAACCTTCTATTTGAAACAAAAAATAAATATATGCCTGTCAAAATACTGAAACATGTAACACATATCAGAATAGTAGTGAAAAAACACAGTTCTAGATGGTAAGATTTATGGAAAGGAATATTTGCAAATAAGATGGGGGAGCCACAATGGGCTTGAACTTGATTCCATTAACAATGAGAAGTCCTAAAAAGTCATATTTAAAGCTGATGACTTTAAGAGGCATAAGTAAATTTGCTTTATATTGTGTTATGTTGGCTGGAAGGACTTAGGAAATGAAAATCAGTTTATTTGACCTATTGAGTATGTTTTATCCTATCAATATCAATTAACCTCCTGTTGTTTTTATGTTGAATTTGCCCCTGATTTTAACAAGAACTGAAAACTTGTTGACCTTACACCTGATCACCATTCTTCCCAGTTCTGTGAAACCTGACTTATCCCATAAGACAGAATAGTCTTTATGTCTCTCTCTATCCCTCATCCAGACTAATTTCTAGTTCTCTCAGCTCATTTCCCACAAACCATACACTTAACTAGCATCATTCACTTAACCAGTTTAGCAAAAAAAAAAAAGTTTAGAAATTGTTAGAAATTGCCATTCTGGAATTTGACATGAAGTAATGAGCACACCAAGCAAACAATTTTCAGAACATACACTCTGCCAGCACAATCTATTTTAGACAAACAATGGGAGGCTTAAAATAGCTGCAGTGTCATGGTGCCCATTTTGAAATGAATAAAATGTTTTACGTGACAAAGGGACATGTTTGCACCCCTTCACAAGGTCACAAGGGAGATTGAACAAGTTTCTGTGATGTGCAATTGCAAAAAGGGAAAAAAATAGCAGGAGCATGACTTCATGGGTATGAAAGTCATATTTGTACTTTCTAGAGGATTTTGGTTGTTGCTTTTTAAATTAATGATACATTTTCCTCAAAACTTAGCAACAGTTCCACATAATTATTCTTCCTTTTTAAAAATGTATCTCTTTTTATAAGGTTATTACTTTGTGTGTCTCAGTGTAAAATAAATCTAAATACTATCTATCTATCTATCTATCTATCTATATATATATATATGAAACTTTACCCTATTTAGCTGTAGCATTATAAAGGATAGCATTTTAAAACCAATAGTGTAGGGGATGGAATTAATTAAATTGTGCTATATAAATTTCCAATGCCCCACTGAATTTTATATCCACACTGTATGAAAATTATCTTACCCATAGAAATTTAAAATGTTAACAGTTGAAAGAAATTGTAAAGAATTTTATATTGTCACAGTACTGACATAAATCAATGGTACACTTAAAGGATATACATGAACAGAATTTAATAAAGGGACTTTTCATAGAGTTTGGGTGAATCAAGAAATTCACAATAGGTGGTGAAGTAGCCAAGAATTATTAAAAATGAAAAGATATTATCACCAGCCTCACCACTGGCCTGATGGGACAAGAGGCTGGACCTGTGAAGAGTAGGAGCCAAAGAAGACAGGTTGACCAACATGAGTCATGGCCATAGAGGCACACAATGATTGCTCAAACTATGGCCAAACCATGGAGATGCATGAGAGAGCAAAAACGAGGCATAATATACTTTGATCTATTCCTCATTTTACATATTTTCAATTACTGTTAGTCCTTTCCCAGAAATCAAGGGAAAGAGGGGTTCTTATACTGCAGTCTGTAGAGGTTGGTTAACCTTTGTAATCACAGAGCTGGAGAGAGTAAAGTATAAAACTTGTGGGTACACCACTGTTTTTGCCACTCAACATTCATTTGCCATGCACCACTCTTTATAAATCATTTTGATGAAGAAACTCCCACTTCCCCAAAGAAGGAAAAATGCAATGTTTCATCAACCACCATATAATAGCAGGGTATGGTTAAATCAGTAAAAAATTAGTCACCAAAGTACTAATGTGTACATTAGTAGAATAAAAGGAGGGAGTGTGATTAATTACCACCAAACAAATCTGCTACAATGTGCATTTTGTAACTGGTAATGAGTCCTAAATCAGTAACCAATGGCTTTTTTTTACACATTCTATCTTCCACTGCCCTCTGTCAACACCTTAGTTTTGTTGTTGTTTTTCCTTTCCTGGAGTGGTGACTCAAACTTCTATCATTATATATATATATATATATATATATTTTTGCGGTACGCGGCTCTCTCACTGTTGTGGCCTCTCCCGTTGTGGAGCACAGGCTCCGGATGCTCAGGCTTAGCGGCCATGGCTCACAGGCCTAGCTGCTCCGCGGCATGTGAGATCTTCCTGGACCGGGGCATGAACCCGTGTCCCCTGCATCGGCAGGCAGACTCTCAACCACTGCACCACCAGGGAAGCCCTATCATTATAGTTTTTGAGCCCTTATAGGTCCCACCTTCATGAGACTATTGCAGTTTCTCATTAGTTATTATTATTGAATGTGAGAAAACTGAGTTGCACCCAAGTGATTCTCTGAATTCCAGACATCACCCTACTTGCCAAGTTGTGTAGCCATAATATAATATACCTAGTTTGTGGTGATCAAGCATCCTGGCCAACAAAGTAATTCAGAAGCATGCAAATTCACTAGCATGAGGAGTGTAAGGTGGTCTGGAGGTAATCTCAACTTTTAATAGAAAATAGTTTTGACTTTGTTTCCTAGAGGAATTGCTTTTCTCTTGAGTGCTAACATATCTAAACCCACCAAGCCCAAGACTGTGGGAACAGGAATAAAATCTTATTTTAGTAATTATTAGTATAATCATGAGAGGGGTCCACTTTCACTTCTTGGTTTATGGATCCTTGAAAACTGGGAAATATGGAAGAAATCACCCTATGACCTTTGTTTTAAGGATATATTGTACTCTGTAGGATGACACACCAACCTAACTAGATGTTGCTTTACAGCTGACTCTGTACTTGAAACTTCAACAGGCCTTTGTACAGTTCTATTACATGATACAACCAGTGAATGTCATCAGCAGAGGACCATTGCTGCAGATATTTTTTTCACCATAAAATTCATTCTCTGGACAGATATTTATGTTCTTCACATATCTCAGAGTGAAAAGAAAGCATTCTGAGGTGATTCAGGCAAAATTAATAAAGGTGGGAAAGGCAAATATGTGTACAGATTTAAGTATCCATTCCCATAAGGACTAATTACTGCCTGTCCATGATGGAAGTAATTCAATGTGATCAACCTCCTGCCAGGTGGTGGACATGAGAGTGCCATACCAAGATGCTTCCTGACAACAGTTTCCATAACCAGATCAGCCTTGGTGAGGAAAGCACATGCAGTTAAGTCCTTGTATAGCTTTTGTCCCTGCTGCTGTCTCAAGATTACATATAGACACATTGACCAAGCACAAGAACAACTGTGAAAGAGGCTCTCTGACATCTATATAATAGGTCATCTTTTTCACCTGATTATTGATAAGCATCTCTGTCTAGGGACCCTCCACTGAAAATTTACATGAGCACAGATTGTCACACTGCTTATTTTCTAAATACCTCCCCCGAAGACCCTTTGTAACCAGTCATTATCGTGTTCTTTCCAAGTCCTTGGCAAACTGACCAATCCATTAAACACTCTCCATGAAACTAGTCTGTTAGGATCTCTACTTCAATACATCTCTTATTCCAGACAAAGTAGAGAACCAGATTTGATGCCTGAAGTTCTTCCCACTAGTAAGTTTCCTTTACACAATGTTTATCAGGGCCATTTGTAAGTGAGGCTGTAGTATAGCACTGTTTATTTCCATTGGTGTCAAATATGATGTAGATCCATCTATATGCCAAACCTAGACTTGTTTAGCTGGGTCTTCTGTTAACTAGATACAAGAAATGTCACAAGAAGCCATAGTTTTAGATTCACAGAGAAGCAATAAAATGTTTAGAGCAGGTACTCTTAGAATACGAACCATATTCGCAAGCAACGTACTTGTGCCCTCAAGACCTCCTTGGGTACGTTCACAATATACAGTTCTTATTTAATAATAGAATGCTTGCTCACATGTTCAACTTTCTGATTGAATGGATCAGATAACATATTTATAATGGACATCTTGAGTTTCATAGTCACTTAGTGTCCTATGATCAGGCATTCTTTCTCTCTACAAGGGTCTAATAGCAAAGTCTAAATAGGAACTATTTCACTAAAGGTAAAATTTTTGTAAGCACAGTATAGCATGGCTTTACTACAACATTTGAGAATCTTCCCTCTGATTCTCTTATTGCGACTTGTTAAAGGCTTCAGACAGTATCTCTTTATACTATAGAATGCTCAAGTACAATTTAGTCTATTGGATCATATGATCTAAGTGGCAAGTCTGCTTTTACCATAGCCTGGATATGATGCAGAACCCTTTCTTGTTCTGGGCATTGCTGAAACTAGAAGTGTTCTCTATTATCTGGTAAATAGATTAAAGAATCACACCCTTTTTGCCTCTAAAATCTAAAGAATGTCATCAAGTATTCTTTCAACTTAATAGGTGGCTCAAAGACAGCAACTTGTTTTTTACTTTAACAATAATCTCCTGACATGCACATAAAACTGGACCCCTAGTGTTTTCAAAGATATGGCAAATCCCTGAACTTCTCATAAATTCTGATAATCTTATGTCTAAGATATCTAGGATGTTTTCAATGTCTTGCTCTTCAGGTCCAATATGCACAACAACATCAATGTATTGGACAAAGGTGATATTCCGAAGGATATAAAAATGATCAACTTTCCTGCAGACTATACTATGACAGACTACATGAGAGCTTACATAATCCTGAGCTAAGATAACAATACTATAGCTTTTTTCCTAAATATAAAGGCAAACTGCTTCTGAAGTCTTTACTGATTGCCTTGAATATAAACAATTTCTTCGATCAATGGCTGCATACCACTATTTTGTTGTTACCAATATAGAATAGTAGCTATGATTAGTTATCACCTTTTGAGTAAATTTACAATTACCTCATCATTTTATAAGACTTATTTGGCTTTCTCACTAGCCCCAGAAATGAATTACATGGGGATGTATAAAGGGGCACCACCAACACAGCTTTGACACTGATGATGGAAGTATTACCTACAATTCCTTCAGGGATGCATTTTTGCCTTTGATTTCTATTTGACTGAGGTGAGAGATGAGATATGGCAGATAACAATTCTAAGAAGCCTTTCTACTGTCGTATTCCACTGATATGTTAGGAATACGTTAGTTAATATGTTAGTTAAAATCCTGAATGTTAATAAGTGTATCTAGTCCCACATTACATTCTGGAAAAGGATGTCTCCATGGATTCACTTGATTCACTTTGATATTGACTTGGACCAATATTTCATCTATTCCATGATACCATAATCACAGAGGTGATTAGACCCTCCAAACAACTTATACATAAAAATCAATTTAAGACTAGCTCTGTGTTTCTGCATATATCTCTGGAATATATTAGTCTGATCTTTTCAACGTCTATTTTTCATTATTTTTGGTTTTAAATAATCAAACACTTCAGAAAAAAATGCCTTTGTGTTACATCAACCTCCTAAACCTTAGGCTGGACTTTTCTTCAGAAGAGTGACTCTTTCTTTCTATAAAATCATGCCTCCCTCACTGATTTATTCAACATATATTTATTGAGAACTTACTAAGAGCTGAGAACACCACTAGACCTTAAAGATAGAAATACAGAAAGACATGCATACTACCTCACTCCAATAGAACTTACTTTCTAAGTTAGAAACAGACATATATAAATATTTAATTACAGTATAAAAATAAAGACAAAGGAAAGGTAAAGCAGAGATAGTATATATAAAGAAGATTTTACTTGGTCCGAGGGTCATCATCAAAGACTTCCTAGGAAGCATATGTTTGAGCTAAAATCTGAAGGATACATAGGGCATTAATCAACTGAAGGGAAGTGGGAGTGAGATAGTAGTGAATTCAAAATTCCAAGCAGATGGAAAAGTACAAGTCTTAAAGAAAGCAGATATAATGGAGGGTTCTGGTAATCAAACATCAACGATCAGACTCATACATGTTTCATTTTATCAATGAAGATTATTAACTTTAAAATGAATAAGTTTACATACACCAAATATAGTGTAGATTATAGCAGAAAGTAAAAATCAGCACCTGGAGAAGCTCTCTTAACCCTCTCTATGTTGACACACCCAGATTTCAGCAGGTAAAACAAGTTAGGTTTACTGCAATCCAATGAACTGGATTTACTCAACTCTTCCTTACAAACAAAACAGAGCCGATAATTATTTTAAATCATGATATAATTATGAAACTTAAAATATATACGTGGAGAAAACAGCCCTATAGATTTATATAGATTCAAGGGTACATATAGATTCAAGATGAATATCAACATATTGGAGTAGTCTTGTATAAAATTGGAAGAGGGAATGAAGCATGAGAAGAAAGACCTTGAAGAACTAATGAAGATGCATGTTATAAAATGATGGACATGATTAATTCAATCTTTGCACCCGAGGTCCACCAAATAAGATGACATTTAAAGTGTCATACTTAATAGAATATGGATGAATGTGACGTAATTGTGAAACTTGTTTGTAACTTGGATGATTGACCTTGAGGTATTTATATTTTTTTGTATGTGAACCTCTACTATAGAGAAAGTGTAGCACTAAAAGGAGGTCAATTTTGCTTAAATATAGATGGCAATTGTCAAGATAAAGCTGTAGATGGAGAAGAAAGTCAAATCATACAAGTTCTTAAAATTTATGTTAATGATGTTGATGTTTATTCTAAGATCCCTGAAAAGATATTACAACACTTTAGGGAAAAGTATTGGCATGATAATATTTACATTTTAGTGGATGCCAGGAGAAGTGGTAGAAGGCAGTATTTCAGCAGAGAGACGATTGTAGATTTGAAAGGGTGATGACTATTGAGAGAGGAAATGTCAGTGGATTCCAAAAATGTTTTCAAAGTTCCTTTCACCCTTCCCTCTGATCATCAGATCTCTGCAGATAGCATATTTAGACATTAATGTTATCAAGGAACATAGTGGTAATATATTTAACAGAATACAGCCCAGGCATAAATTCCTCATTCTAAGAACTATGGCTGGAGGCATTGAGAACATCAAGTTTTTAGTGAAACGTCTAAGCTTCACTAGCATAGTGTAAATTGAACACCTTGGCATTGCTATATTCTAGTGCCACATTTTTAACAGCTAGGTAGGGAAAGAATGGGAGAAGTCACTTTCAATGTAAATGATTATTACTTAATTTACGAAGAAATTAGTGCTAAGAAATCTTTAGAAGTTAATAGAATATCATTACTTGGCTAAGTCACACAACATGAAACCTGTAATGCAGAAAGACATGCATTTTTCATGTAAGTACTTGGTTCCCTTTATGCTGTGAACAATGGTGAAGTAAAACTCAGAAACCATGAAGTAACCACTTTATAAGCTTAAATAACTCCAGTGAATTTCTACATCAGGTAATTTTTTTTTTTTTTTTTTTTTTGCGGTACACGGGCGTCTCACTGTCGTGGCCTCTCCTGTTGTGGAGCAGAGGCTCCAGATGCGCAAGCTCAGCGGCCATGGCTCACGGGACCAGCCGCTCTGCAGCATGTGGGATCTTCCCAGACCCGGGCACGAACCCGTGTCACCTGCATCAGCAGGCGGACTCTCAACCACTGCACCACCAGGGAAGCCCCAGGTAATTTTTTTTTCACAAACTAAATTGTAGGAAGTTATATAAACCAGTGCCATGAAATTTTCTGGTTCTTCTGAGAAATGACTCAGAGCTTGCTTTATAAACCTTTGTGGACTTTCTGTCTAATCCAGATTACTCCTTTACTTTAAAATGAAATCATGTGCTCTAGTTCAATTATTACAAACTACAGGTGGTCCCCTACCCCCAACAGGCAAGATATAGCATAAAAAACAACATATTCTCAATATTCATCAATCAAAACCCTTTCAGCTAATGTTGGCAATGATAATCTCCACATAAAGAAAATTCGAAGTTGTGATACTTGTTGCCAAGATTCAAATTCGGGATTATGAGGGCCAGTTATTATTTGTCAACTTGGTTAGGCTACAGTGTCCAGTTATTCAACAAAATGTTAATCTAGGTGTAGCTGTGAAATGTCATTTTACAGATGTGATTTAAATCCATAATCAATTGACTTTAAGTAGGAGAGATTATCCTAGAAAATCTAGATGGACCTGATTCAATCACCTGAAAGACCTTAAGAACAAAACTGAGCCGAAAGTAAGAAAACATTCCACTCAAAGGTAGCTTCGTCTCATGCTGAAAGCTCCAGCCTGCCTTATTTGAAAGTCTGCCCTATCGACTTCACATTTGCCTTGCCAGCCTTCACAAGCCTGTAAACCAATGTCTTACAATAAATATCTTAATATATATCTCCTACTTGTTCTGTTTCTCTGATTGAACCCTAGTTGATATAGGGATATTCAGAAAGTATAAGTTACGATCCTGCCGGTTTAAGAGAGAGAAGAGGACTGCATGACTCTGAACACTCTGGGCCATGTAAGAGAACATGACTTCCCTTTATATAGCAGTCCAGGAAGGAAAGTTTCTGGGAGTTAAGAGTGGTAGGAAGAGAATATCAGAATTACTGTAAAATTTATCAAACTAAGATGCTTTCCTAGTTTCTGATATTTACTGTAACTCATCCTAAATCTCGAAAATAGCAATCTCTAATATTATTTTCCATTATTACTGGATAAATAACTTATCCAACAGGTGGTTTTAGGCAGAAAAGTTTGGTAGCTCTTGCATTATTCTTTGTAGAAGAGAGAGAGAGAGAGGGAGAGATAGAGACAAAGAGGGACCCCAGGTATAAAAGGAAAACACAGATTTAAATAAAGAATCAGAATCTATATGGGAAAACATACAGAAATAAACATGTAACATGTACTCTAGTTTGCAGGTTTAGTTCATTTATCCAGAACAAGTGGTCTCCTAGAAGGCAGATACCCTGTTGTTACCAGTTTTCCTTCTCTCATGAATAAGACCATCTTTCCACTTTTATCCAATACATTCTATACCATTGTATTTCTTCAACAACCAAGTCCAAGATACAGCAAAAGAGAGGACCTCCCTCTCTGAATTCTTTAAGACCTGTCCTCTCAGTTTCAGGATTTTGTCAGGGGTAGTACATCTCCTGAATGAATGGCACATGAAATACCTAGTCTCGATTTACAGCTTCTCCAAGACACTCTTACCTCAATAAAACACAAAAAAGGCACTAATCATCCAAGAATTATATCAAGTGGCTGTTTGTAGAAAGTCTGCAGTAAAGTAGCTGTACAATGTAACAGGGAACACCACTATGTGTGTTAAAAAAAAAAAATATTCTGGCTGTTCTCCTCAATTTCCAAAAGGTACATTTCCTGTAGCCTTAAAACTTCCCCAGTCCATATTATAAGTAAAGGTCCTCGTAACATGCCACTCAACTATTAGATGTACCTGTTGTCTATATAGGTCAAAGCAGAAATTTAATTTCCACATCTACAACTTTCCATTTGATGGTAAAACTAATATCTATTACTTACCCAAGAATGGATTAGTGCTCATTATCTAGAATCCTTCTGGGTACAGAGCTCCAGGGCCTTCCTTTTGGCTCTTCTTACTGTAGTAAGTATTATCACATTAGTAATGAAAGGAGACAAATGGGGATTCTGCATGATGTTGAGATGTCAGTTCCAATTATACATGCAGAAACTTGGGTAATAAACAGGTTACTGGTTCAAGGACCCATGTGAACTACTGTACAAGTACATTCTGAAACCTCTTTGTTTCAGCTGATCCCATACCTCTCTGTAAAACTAGAATTTCTCAGTGGTATCCTGGGTTCCAAGGTATAAGAAATAAATTAGAAAAACTTCTGAAATGTTTGGGTTTTACCTTTTCTCTAGAGCACGTTTGCCTTGGTAAGTGGCAAGAAAATTTTAATTGATTCATGCTCAAATTAGGCCAATTAACAAATCCTAAATATCCATATCCATATTTCTTGTACCACACTTCTGATATCAAGTCAGTTTCTTTGTTGAAAGTAACGTTAAACAATCTATATAAATCAAGCAGAAAATTAATTAATTGGAAGTATAGGAGAGGTCACATGATCTAGATAATCCAAAGCTGTTAATCAAGCAAGAACCAAAGCAGAGCCAAATCCAAATGACAGAAACGTTTGTTTATAACAACTCATCTCATCCCCTCAGGACTACACTTCTATGGCCTATGCCTGCCTCTGGAGCCCCAGCCCCTGGAACCTGCCACTGGACCCCAGTATACCAGGACAATACCCACTTTGCTGTTATTTCAATTCTCCATTCTAGTCTCTTCCAAAATCTTTAGCTGATCTTGCATTTTGTGACATTCATTCAAAAGTTAATTCCCATATGGGAATATAAAATTCACTGAACTTAAGTCCTGAAGTCATATTTACTTTTCTTTGGTGCTCAGGAGCTGAAAAGAAGGAAAATCTACTCTCCAATTGCCATATATATATAGATAGATGTTTGTATTTTATACATAAATTTATTAAAAAAATATAATTTATATATACAATTTTTTTACAAGGTCCTTCTTTTGCCACAAATAATTTGTGTCTCTTTCAATTCAACAAATGTTGTTTAATTACCTTATCTCTGAATACACTCGGTTGAATCATGAGAGGATGCAAAATTTAGTGAGAATGGTTTTACCTTCACGGAGTTTGCCATCTAATCACTCTAGAAAATCGCATAACCATTCTAGAATTCAGTTTTATTGCCTATTAAATGAGGCAGTTTAATTCTTATGCAAATCACTTATCTCACCCTTTTTTCCCATACCTCTGGGTGTGAAGTTGAGGGGTCGGTGTTGAAGGAGGAAAGATTTACTATTATTTGTGTTATCTTCCACAATAATTTAGGAGGTATAAAATCAGGTGACTAAATAATACCAAAATCTAGCTGTAAAGGTAAAATCCATTAAGTCAAACATGAAAGAGTGAAATTGTTGCTAAAATTGAAAGCAGAATTTCAAAGTCAAGTTATGGATCCAAAATCTGAGAGGGAGGGAGGCCAGACTTACAGAAGTAGGATGGGTAAAAATGGAGAATAGTCCAGGGTAATTTCCTAAACAGGTGTTGTCTACTTGGCATTTATGTAGGAGGATAAAGTAGCCAAATTTAAAGAGCTTGAAATATGATAAAAATTCTGCAAAGAAAAAAGAAAACATAAAATTCTGATATTTTTCTACCTCTAAAATTCTGCTAGCATAGATTTCTTTGAAACACTATCTGATGCAGATAAAGCCCTTGGTTAAATAACAACAATAACAACAATTATTACAGTTGTTGTTGTTGGTATTATTACTACTACTTCCGTTTACTCTATAGCAGATATCTCAGCTTAAATCTCTGCTGTGCTCAGCTGGAAAACTGGCCCAAATTTTATTTTTGTGCAGTATGAATGGACTTCCAGAGAATAAATTTAACCTAAAAGAAGAAGGAACAAATCTCAATAAGCTTGATCAAGGAATAAAGGTCTGTCTTAAGGGGTAAAGTTTAAAACAGCTTGATGGCTCTCAGCAGCCTCCGTCTCCTATTCCAATACCCACTGAACTCATGTTTACTCTTTCAGAGAACTATCTGGCAAAAGGCAGGGAGGTGGAATTAGATAAGCAGAAGTAAAATGAAAACAAAAATCTACATAAATTTCTAAAACTGAAATATTCATTGTTGTGTAAACAGTGCTTCTGATTAGCCCTCTAATAGACGTAAAAGAAATTGTGAGAGGTATTTTCACCTACCTCTTAATGGAACACAGTTGATTTTTGGCACTGAAAAGTCCATGGCCTACACTGTAACCGGAGGACATGACAATTTCCAGTGGGTCCCAGAGGAAGATAGTGAAACAGCAGCTGCATCCTGCAAGACATAATGAGATTCTATGTACATGTAAGACAACCTTTGAGGCCTTCATAAATACTTGATATTCTGCATGAGCAGATGGGGAAAAGAAGCCGAGGGATAGGGATTTGAATTTTTATAGTTATTATAGCTTCATTTATACCCATGGGTTGCTTTACATGACCTCTAAAATTATTTGAATCTAAAATATCTAAGAAAATAGGCATTGACATATTTATCCATGAGTATATTTGCAAATAAGAATTGGCTTAAGAGAAGTTGTCAATAGGATGTTAAATGTGTACCATTAATTGCTATAGTTATGATTCACAAATCTCTTGATTCTATAATTTAAATACGTATCATATTGTCATTAAAATTAAATTTCTTAAAAATTCTAGATTCAAAAACATGTTAAAAAGGAGATTCTAAATTAAATATTGAGTGACGTTTATTCAACAATTGTCAGCAGCTTTCTTCTCAGGTAACCATTAAGCTAAAAATATCAATTTATACTGGCTGACGTTTTCATTTAAGGAATTCCCATCAGGGCTTAATAGGAGAGTCTTTACCTTCTCTTGCCCTCATTCTGCCATTTCTCTATTTATTCAATGTGTGTTATTTATTTGATAGTCAACTCTATTTATCATCTTATTCTCCTTCACTTATACTTATAAACTTTTTCATTCTTCTTTCCCTTTTTCTATCCTGTTCTTTTAACCATGCATGAATATCCCATGTCCTTCTCAAATATTTGTGCCCAAAATATTCACATTTCTAACTGCCTACAGGGTTTGCTCATAAAATTGGATAAAGGTAGTTAGTGAAATCCTGTACTGTAGTTTTCTGTCACCTATACAGTAGCTGGTAGAAAACATAATTAATAATTAAATGGGATCAGTGTTCTACAAATTATTTTTTAATATTATAGTTTCGCCTAAGTGTTTTTTTTTTTCTTTTAAAGTATTTTAATGCAAACCTCTGCAGTGGGTCATAGACAAAGGGCTTTAGCATTCATTACCTACCACATGTGAGCCTCACATGGTCCCTGTGCAAAAAGTAGGGAAAACCTTCCAGAGAAGGAAATTCAGGCACTGAGAGACTACACACACACAGTGACACAGGGGCTCAGTGGCAGCATCAGAATTTAGGCCCGGCCCTGCCTGACTCCAAATGCCAGGATGCTTCTCACCTCTTCTGAGAGTAGCATGGAGGTCCCCACCTCAGAACCTACATGCCCTGCCACAAACCTGGCAAAGAGTGGAAGATGGTCAGGCCTTCCTGGCACTGGAGCCAAGATCAGACCACATAGCTGGTTCCCACTCTGGCCCTGAGGTGGTCCTATGAGTAGGGTGTGGACAGCTCCTGGGTATCCAGTGTTTGTCTTTTGAGAGTGAGATCCTGGGGTGCTGGCTTGCTGTCTGGCCATGGAGTTCTGTGGGATCCAGGTCAGCCACGAGCTGGATGGCATAGAGGTGCCTAAGAACCCTCGGGCACCCCAGCTGCTGCGGGTCTGGGAAGCAGCCAGCAGCAGGAAGTCACCCCTGAGAGAGATGATTAGAGGCCAGATAGGCAGCAGGGGAGGAAGGGCAATAACTAATGGGTACCTCCCTTGTGGAGGAGGGAGGACAGCATCCAGGCCTGGTGGGCTCATCCCTCACAGGACAGGAGGCCTGGGTGAGCCTTCAGACTCTGCCTTCACCCAGCCTCGTGCCTTTGCCCTGCAGGCCCACTGAGGCCCCATTGCTCCCAGGCCTGGACCCCATTACAGAGGCCCCGCCTGTCCCTTTCCCCACCCTCCCTCTCTTTTCTGTCAGATGCTGGCCTGGGGCCTCTGGAACATGAAGCAGGTGCATTTGCCTGGGCTTCTGGTGGAATGCTGGGAAGAGTCTATGCAGACAGAGCCCATCAGGGACTTCCAGATTAATCCCAACTTCACCCAGTCAGCCCTCTTCCTCACACTGGTGAGAAGGCCTTGGGCGAGGGCTGGGGTAGCTCCATCTCATGTGAAGCCTCACACTCTGGCCTTTCCTTGGGGCTGCAGTACGTGCCTATAGATGGGGCCTTTGCGTTGCCCCTGGTGCCGAAAGTGGTGGACAATCAGGACTTAGGGCAGGAGACCGTGGTGGGTCAGGCCAACGTTGACTCCCCACAGCCCTACTTCTGTGACCCCTGGGCTGAGGACTACATGCCTCCATGGCCTCCAAGTACAGCCCTTTCTCCTTGCCCCTCCCCAGACCTCACCAACAATCTGGCACTGGGAGTGGGCGAGGCCCTGGTTGCCCTGTAGGATTGGTGCCCCTCCTCCTCCCCATTCTCCCCTCTCCTGAGGTTCATGACTGTGCTTTCTCCATGTAGTGCTATCTGTGAAGAAGTACCAGGAGGTGAGTAAAGAGCTGGAGGCCCATGCTATTTAGAGGAAACAGGCCTTGTGCCTGAAGAGGCTATAGATTAAGCAGAGTTCTGATATCTATGCCCCCAGCGTGAGGCCTACTTGTTCACAAGAACTCCAAAGCAGCGATTCTCAGCCTAGGTTGCACATTAGAATTGCCCGACAGTTTTAAAAAATCCTGAGGAACTTCCCTGGCAATCCAGTGGTTAAGACTCCACGCTTCCACTGCAGGAGGCACAGGTTCCATCCCAGGTCGCGGAACTAAGATCCCACATGCTGCACGGTGCAGCCCCCCTACTCTGAAAAAAAAAAAAAAAAAGGCTTGTGACCAATTGCTGGGGGTAGGAACCAGGAGCAGCGTTTGTGTTTTTTTTTTTTTTTTCTTTTTTCAAGTCCCAACCACTTACTCCCCACACTCACCCCAGGTGATTCCAATGTTTCCAAAGTTCAGAACTGCTGCTCTAGAGCAGCACCTGTCAACCTTGAATGCACAGGGATCCTTGGGACATCTTGAGCAAAAGCAGATTTGGAGTCAGGAGGCCTGGGATAGGACCTGAGGCTCTGAACTTCTGAGCCCTTCCAGAGTTCATTCTGGAGCTGTGGGCAATGAGAACCAAGAACTAACCTTACCCTCCTAATTGGCCCCAATCCTATGTCTAAAGATCCCTGAATTAAAAGGCTTCTGTGAAGGTCAAGGGAGCCAGGGAAGGAAGCCATGACCTTGAACCCCTCCCCATCTCGGAAGTCAGAGATGGTGGGTGGGCTGGGTGGCCGGGCCTCGCCTTGCTCATCTGCAATCATTTTTCAGCTCCTAGGTTGCCTCTATGAAAAGTTGTGGTTTCAGTCCAGCAAAGCTGAGATGATGTAGACTCAGCCCCGGGGAATAAGGAACAACTCCAGGCAGCTCAGGGAGGTGGGGACGGCATGACTCCGGGCAGAGGAAGGCTACTGTGCCTTCTCCCTGAGGACCAAAAGGCCCCTCTTCCCTGCCAGGATGAATAACACCAGGAAGTGGACTGGTGGAGCAAACTGTTCTGGGCCACTGGAGATGCTCCCCAGTCCCTGAAGTATGAGTACAAAGACTATTACACCCTGAAGGTTCGCAGGCCCCTAGGAGGGAAGACTGCTGAGGGATGGAGAAAATCTGTGGGGAGAGGCCAGCAAACCCAGTCCCGTTTCCTCGGGGAATGACTGATAAATAAATGAAAATCCTCTAAACTCCTAGTAGGTTTATATCTCTGTCCTTGTATAAGTTATTAAACTGTATTAAAACCCTTCAAAGTGAAATCTTGTTGTGTCTGGTTTCTCTTTTTCTCAGGAAGCAAAAGGCTTTCTTGATATTGCATATGAACAGATATCACTGGCTTATCCCACCAGCTTGCCAGACATGTTAAATGAAGACAATTACAGCACCCACCTGAGTGGGTTGTTTCAAGCATTGAAGAAGATATTATTATCAAGTCCATATCACTGTCCCTGCCACACTGTAAGTGTGAAAGACATATGATGACTTTTCTAATACTGCCCAGAGTTTAAACATTATTTTATCATGTGAAAACGCAGGCTTCAGAGAGGTTAGAGACTTAGAGAGTCTTGCTCATGGCTAAACAACTATTAAGTGCAGAGATGGGATTTAAAACCAGATATATCCAACGCTACAATCAATGTTCTTAACCAATATAGACTTGTTCCGATCTACCCATTCAAAATTCCCTTTCCTGGTTTTACTTGCCCTTCTAATGGCTGGACACCTCTCAAGTGACACGCAAGGAAACTGAGAAAAAAGAACAATCAATAAAGATCATTTACCCTACTTCAATTCCATTTATAATTCACTTATTGTTTCCCAATTAAATATTCACCCCTTACAATGGTAGACAAATGTGTGCATCTTAGTATTTCATTTTTCCTCATTTTTGTGAGTGGAGTTGGGGGGAAAAAGCATAACTAAAGCTCTCCTTAGAGGTGATAGTATATGAGTAGCATTTGGCATATGGGAAGTATGTAAGCTTATTTTCATTTTAAATGAACAATCACAGCATAAAATAGTATGAGTAGAATAATGTTCAATAATCCTGTTTGATAAAACATGATGAGCCTTTAATATAAGGCTAAGGAATTTGAAATTTATAAGGTAAGCAAAAGGAAATGAATAAAATTTTTGGTAGGAGAGAAACAAAACTTCTTTTGGCATAAGCAAACTTGTTAAATGAAAATAGAATTGAAATGTTCCTAAACTGTTTTCAAGCTATACTCTGCTTATATAAAATGGCTCTTTGCCAAGAGGTTCATTAGTAAAATATATATGAGATTCAAAAAGTCATATTGCCAACTCAATATTTGTATTTGGGAGAACTAAGGTGAGAAGTTGTCAAGAGAGTGATCTCAGCATGCTCCATAGTTATTTGGTTAGAATTTTTTTTTTTTCTTACCAACATCCTTGTGAAAAATTTTTATACACTTAGAAAAATCAGAGTATGTTATTTTGGCCTTAAATTGCATCCAAATTGACTAATTGTAATCATTTTTCATCAAAAATGAAAATACTTCCTTGTCTAGAAATATAAAACCATTTATAGCAGAACAATCCAATGTTTTATAAATTTTATGCTACTTATTTGTCCACAGATCCACTTTCTGAATTTTCACCAGCTGATGATAGTAGGTAGGCAGGATTCTACCTTTGTAGTAATTTTTTCTCAGTGTTTTTTACATTTAACAAGCAGGTCTGTGCTTGAAGAAGGGGGACAGGATAGAGAGAAGAAATGTAAATCTGGCTTATTATTATTATTATTATTATATATTTTGCGGTACACGGGCCTCTCACTGTTGTGGCTTCTCCTGTTGCGGAGCACAGGCTCTGGACGCACAGGCTCAGCGACCATGGCTCATGGGCCCAGCTGCTCTGAGGCATGTGAGATCTTCCCGGACCGGGGCACGAACCCATGTCCCCTGCATCGGCAGGCGGACTCTCAACCACTGTGCCACCAGGGAAGTCCTGGCCTATTATTAATAGCCAGTATTGGTAGCTATTAAAGTTATATTCTTTATATTATACAAATATATTCTTTATATTATATATATTATATTACATACTTATATTATATTCTTTATTTTTTATACACAGTTGGGCTGCACATTAAATATAGGGAGGAGCAGAGCCCAAGGACTATGAGTCAAAACATGAGTTGTCAGTTGATAACATTTCCCAAGTACCCAGTAGGCACAAATGTATCCCTTAAATATTATGGAAAATTTCAAATTAGCACATAAGTCACAGGAGGGTGTAGTGCAATGGAAGGGGAATGTCAAAGACAAAAATGCTAATTGAAAAATCAATGCCCAAAAGCTTGAAACATATGATCTATTCCCAGGTTTATGTCTTACTACTCCTATCTTTTACTCTGCTTTCGTTCATGCTGTACGTAACATGTAAAATATCCTCGATATATATACCCTCTCTCACTTCCAAAACCCAGCATGTGCCTATGACTGTATATGTTTTGTCTTTTATTCACACTCTGTGTCAGGCTGAATGAATGTCTTCAGGAAATCCTCCCTTATCCTTCTCTTGACTACAATAGTTGCCCCTACTCTGTCTTTCCATTGCTTCCACATTTAATTCTAGCAAAACTCTCACCTTATAGACTCAGTTACCCTTTGCCATTAGACTATAAACTCAGTTACCCTTTTCCATTCGACTATAAGCTCAGTTACCTTTTTCCATTAGAGTATAAGCGCTTTGAGTTTAGGACCAAAATATTTTATATTTTAGTCGTTAGCATAGTATCTGGCGTGTCATATGAACTTAAAAACCATTCTGTTATTGAATTAGGAAATAAGACTAAATTGACAGTCAAAATGCTCAAGCCTGAGCTCCATTAAGTAGTTAGCTAAAAAATAGTAGACGTCATGTATTCTTGCCAAATCTACAATATTAGAATTACATCTATTTCACAAATTCATGATAAGCATTATTTGAGATAATATATGGGAAAGTTCCTTGTTAACTGTAAAATTATATATATATATATAAATTAATTAATTAATTTATTTATTTTTGGCTGCATTGGGTCTTTGCTGCTGTGTGCGGGCTTTCTCTAGCTGTGGCAAGCGGGGGCTACTCTTTGTTGTGGTGTGTGGGCTTCTCATTGTGGTGGCTTCTCTTGTTGCAGAGCATGAGCTCCAGGCATGCAGGCTTCAGCAGTTGTGGCATGTGGGCTCAATAGTTGTGGCTCACGGGCTCTGGAATGCAGGCTCAGTAGTTGTGGTGCACAGGCTTAGTTGCTACGCAGCATGTGGGATCTTCCCAGACCAGGGCTCGAAACTGTGTCCCCTGCATTGGCAGGAGGATTCTTAAAAACTGGACCACCAGGGAAGCCCTAATATATTTAATTAATTTTAACTTCAAATCGAATGGAGAAGTTATTTATCTGAATCCATATGTTTTACTGTTTGTTATCATCAACAACAGAAACCGAAGAGACAACCTGATTAGCTGAGAAGGATATTATTTGAGAATAATCTAAAAATAAGAGAAAAGGAATAGATGTATTGTTCATACATGGAATCTGAAATTAGGTGAATAATGAACCCACAAAATTAAAGTAGAGGATAAAAGTAGAGATGTTAAAGTGAGTCTTTATCAGAAATCTGTATTACAAAAAGGTTCTCAGAGAACTCAAGAAAAACTCAAAAACTATACAATAGAAAAATATATTTGTTAAGAGTACTATGTCCATGAGGTTTCAAAGGTTTAAAAGAGAAAAGACTTCTAAATTTGATCAGGAGAAATTCATAGCATACTAAATAGCATCTTTAGTAAAATCTATTCAAGAGCTGCCATTTTACATTGAAATAGCATTTAATTTACTTCTGTTGCTAAGCAATTTGGCAGTCTCTTTCACCGAACTGATTTGAACTAAAGTCCCTAAGAAACACAAATCATTAAATGATGCCTTATAAGTATGACAGTTACTGATAGTACAGTATGATTTTCATGCCTCTTGGCCTTTGCCATTTTACATCTAATTTTTTAGGTTCTGTTACAAGATGATTGCATTTTAAGCTCAGCTACTAAATTGTATACACCTTTCAGATCTTTTCCCCAATCCATTTTGACCACATGGGGAAAAAGTCACAGCTTTCCAATTAATTCCCCTAATTAATAAACCTTATTTCCCCTTCAGCCTCTTACGGCATGCTCCATGCTGTTCATCTAACTATCTCAAACCTTCCCTCCAACCTATTTGCACGGAGACTTGATGATTTGGGCAGCATGCCAGGATTTTCACAGCTTTTACAAAAACATTAAAAACACATTACAATCCCTTCTGCAAATCTGTCCACGTACACCACTGTGTCACAGTTGCATCTCTGCTTAACTCCTCCATACCTTGATTGTTTTTCAATTTAACTACAAAGTTCACTTCAGCAGTAGCCTCTCAGTGTTCATAATTTCAAGTTCTATGACGTACTAGAAGTACATTCTATGACGTACTTCTATGGCTGACCATAGAAGCCCAGCAACACCCACACCTAAACACACAATCACCATTTCCTTGTCTCCTAGCAATTCCATTGACTATCTCCACTGCATTTGTTTCAAATGTTTTTTTTCTTGTTTCTAAAGTTACATTGGACTTCTTATAGTTTTCCTCATGGAAATCTATAATCTGTAATTTCCTCCCAACCAACCCTAGCCCTCCACTATTTATTCTGATATTGGTAAATGAAATTTCTCCCCTGTAACCTCTGTTGCCTGCAACAGTCTTCTTATTACTCTCCATCTCATTAGCTCTCCATTTCCAAGCTCAGCTGAAAGCAGAATGTTATTCTCTTGCCTGGATTTTATTTTCTCATTCTCTCCTTTCCTTTAATACAATTACAGAGGTAAATATCATTGATCCACTGAAAACTGTCATATAATGTGAATCCCAAAGGACTAATAACACACACATCATAGATCAAAGTGGTAAATGTTGTCTATCTTAGTGTTAGACTTGCTCCAAAAGATCATTGTTTCAAATGGAATTATTATTATTAGTGCAGCAATATTTGATATGCATAAATCTTGGAGAATTTTTTACCTAAAAAGTCTTTATCTATCTTTATTTTTCTGTGTAATTTCCATATCTATAAGGCATGGTTAGCATAGCTGAAGCATAGCATTCACTGCCCTAACCCTTGAAACATTATACACTCATTGCTCACATCAGACTTTACCATACTTAAGTGTAGGTTACTGTCATTACATTTTCTCTGGGCTTTATTACTGTGTTGGTCTTTCCATCTTTTCAATTGATAGAAGGACAGAAGACAGATATGTTATATATGTATACATATACAAGTACTTATATGTTGTATTTGAACAGTGGTGAAATATAGAGGAAAATAAATTGAGACAATTATACTATTTGGCATTTATTGGGGTGACGTGCTCTGTGCACAGCACTTTAAAATACATTATTTCTTATAGTCCTGTAAGATAGGTGTTACGGTCACCCTAATTTACCTAAAAGAAAAGCAAGTTTTGAGAACCTAAGCACCTTTTCCAAATTTGGACTGCTAATAGGGTACACAAACAAAATTGAAACTCATGTCATCTGACTCCAGAATTGTAACAAAGAGAAACAAACCTGACTCCATACTCAATCTATTCCTTTGGCTCTAACCTTCGGCTCTCTTGCTGTGCTTAGCCATGCTGGCTCTGCACCTTTGTAAAGGAGTGTTGCCTGTAGTCTGAAATATACATGATAGCCCATTCTCAAGGTTCTGCCTCCCAGATTTTACCTTTAAAGGTATAACACTTTTCATTCATATAGATATTAAAAGTTAGAGAACAGAGAATAACATTTGTCTTGTTGGAGGTTTATAGGAACATTGTGGACAGACCTATGTAGACAGCTGCAAGAACAAAAGATTCAGGCACCAGGAAGTTTGCAACAACCAGCCATACGCCTCCCTTTTTAGTATAAAAGAAGCCGAAATTCTAACTTCGGTAAGATGGTTCTTTGGGACACTAGTCCTCCATCTTCTTGGTCTGCTGGCTTTCCAAATAAAGTTGCTATTCTTTGTCCCAACACTGTCTCTCAATTTATTGACTGGTCCTACAGCAAGAAGCATGAGATTGGATCAGTAACAGATTCTAAATTCTTATCTAAAGTTATCTAATAAAACTTCAGAAGAAAATTATATTTTAACTAGGGCTTAAAAGATAAATAGAATTATGACACACAGAGATGGTTAAAAAGTCCTTGTAAAATTAAGGAACAAAATTAGTGTCTCTTTAAAGGAGAAGACCCATTCTAAACATATGCATCATAAAATTTTAAAGAGAAGCACCATCCCATTTTTCAGAAATAGTGTAATTCAATAAAAACTAAAATTAGGGAATATAAAAATGATGAACATTCCTATACAAGGGAAATATGTAACTCATTGTTTTTATTGAGAATCTGGAACTAAAGGACCTTGTAAACTGAAGTTCAATGTATGTGCTAAGCACAGTTTCGAGCACAACATAAGCACAAAGCAAACAGTGTGCTTTTGATTTGTGGGCATGTTGTCAGCAAAAAATATTGGAGGTGAGCAGGAAAATACAACTCACAATAATTCCAAATATAATAAGCTTAAATATAGCATTTTATGGTTTACAAATTTCATAAATGGTGAGAAATATAGAACAGTTGTTTTTATTTCCATTTCTGGAGGGGAAAGTAAAACTGAGAAGTGACTTATCACAGTGAATCAGTGACAGACTGGCCTGCAGGATCCGGTCATCCGATGCCAAGAGTAAAACAATAGCAGCAGCAGCACCATGAAGTGTGTGGAAGTGCCTGTCTCTTATTCACATAAAAACTCATCAATTGAGTTCAGCCAGTCCATACTACATAGGCGTCTACACAGGTCTGACCCCAATACAATACTCTCTACTAGGAGCTGATCCTTCAAAAGAGAAGTATTCTGATGACGCCCTGTTTTGCCCTTTTCTTTTCCTTACAACTTAGGAACCAGTCGGCTCACTGAGGTTGGGGGTTTTGGTATCACCTAGCTATGTATGCTATGCTGGCTCACATTCTCACACAGCCTCTTGTACAAAACACATTCATCACCAGGGAGAGTTGAGAATCTCAGTAGGAAAGACTTCCCACTGTATCCTCCTCTTAACATGAGTCTTTTTATTAATAAATTTTAAGGATAGAATATAGCTTGTCAGATGCTGTGGTTTGTAAATTTAAAAGCTGTGAAGGAAAGGTTAGAAAAATGAGACGTAATATAAAAACAAATCCTTGGAAAAGCAGACTGAGACTAGAGCCAGATCTTGGACTCTTGAATGTCACTCTTTGGCTCATTTCATTGTACTTTGTCCTTTGCATTTAACTTCCTACTCACTGGTCTCAGGATACTCTGCATTCAATCAAGATATAACAATTAGCTTTTATGAGACATTCACTTATTCAATTCTTAATGCCCGGGACACCTTCAAGAGATCTTTTCATTACAGGCACACAATTCCCAAGCAAGAGAGTAAAGCATTTCTTCCATCTAAATTCCTGTGCAAAAGGTTTCAACTTCAGAGGTTTGCAAATGGTGGTTTAAATAATACTACAGGTAAGTTCTCATAAGTGTCTGAAGCCCCATGTCCACCTAGGGGAAGGGCTTCTTTGTATATAAATTTTCAGTAATTCATTCCATTTATATTGAACCCTTTTTATTAAATCAATGCCTTTTACTATGACTTTGATACAGAGGATTCCTCCTTTGTTATTTAGACCTGAAGACTCCAAGTCTACCATCATTTTAATTTGCTAACTCGGATAGTGTACAGGATGAGTGGTTTGAGAGCTTCTGATATGCAATGACTATCTAACGTAGGCTGGGGGAAATCATTTTAGTCCTCTTTTTTTTTTTTTTTTCAAACATTATTCTATTTTCCTATAGACTATGCTATAGGGAATAATCCTCTGCTGGCAGAGAATGAATGAGATGAACTTAATGTAGCTCTTTCATATCTAATGTCTACGACTCTTTAATTTAGTTATCCTCCAGGCATGGAAGAGCTTTCCATCGTTACTCCTAAACTGTCTAGCTGCCACTGTGACTTCAAAAAAGTCTCTAAAGGTATGTTCCACTTTTCTGTCTTGCTTGAACTTCTGCTTCATATCACTGGCTGGCACTGTTGATACAGCTTTTATTCCCTGCCAAAATCACTTCCTGGTGTTCCTCCAGATTGATATTGAGAAACTTGATAAAATGTCTCTTTCCATGACAGGTGTGAAAGCATTTGTCCCCCATTTATGACAGGTACATTTCTAGCACCACTCATTTCTGCATATTTATTTAATATTCCAGAGATAGAAACCAAGTAGTTCATAATTTATACCTAGTCTTCTGCTTCTCCTGTTATTTGAAATTCAAGTTTACTGCCTTATGAATGTTTATGATCTTGAATAAGCAGAGCTCTAGGCAAAACATACATTGATGCTGTTTTCTCTGAATCAACAGTAGAGACTTGCCACACAAGTGACTTTAGATAAAATGGGGAGGATTTAAAGAAACAAGGAAAGGATAAATACACTCATACATCATAACTCTAGCTAGTAGAGTGCAGGTGGTGTTAAATATCTAAGATATGTAGAGTTTGTAAACTGTACACATGCAGTTATGTGTTTGGCCGACTTAAAAAAAAAAACAGACTAGCAATCTTTTCCATGACAATTGGTTTCAGGTAGAATTCTACATAGGTGTGAACTTTAAATAAAATTGTTTGCAAATAGAGGGGGATAGATTTATTACTAAACTTTAAAAAAAATTTGTAGTCAGAGCAGGTTGATACAGGCCAGCTTACTGAACCATTCTTGATGATAATTGACTTTCAGGGACATGCAATCAGTAAGTGGTAAATTTCTTTCCAATCCATCTTATCAATGTGCTGCATGAATAGAAGGTATGGCCAATAATTCAGTAGGAAATATTTGTCTGGGTTCCACAAACAATTGAGGTGTCTAGAATTGAATGATTCCATTAATTCTCTGCTTTAACTAGTCCCCATCCAAGGGCTCAAGATTACTCTCCAGTGGCTATTGTGCCCCAAACAGAAATTTCAGTTTTCTCATATATCACGTTACAGAAGGAATACAACATTTTATGTAAGAAGTATTATTGTAGTGTAAACTGTAAGAATACAAATATAGATATTGATATAGGTTCAGGTGTAGATGCGGGCATGGGCAGAGACGGCTCAATTTAGATATATTGATTCCTTCTTCCTCTTATAAATTCTGTGATTCTGGTTTCATAAGTTTCAGTTTCCTTATGGTAAGGTGGAAATTATCTTAGGCTATCCTCATAGGATTCTCCCTAGTAATGAATAGGATCATTAATGTGGAATTTTGGGTGAAGAGTGAAATACATGATAACGGTTAATTATTATTACATAATACACACAGTTGAAGAGTTTAACTTTAGAATTAAATGTTTCATTTCTCCTGTTTCAGAAACCTTAACCCAGATACGTGTTCCCCTCCCTACCCTACCTCCATGATAAACACGTACACATACTTAGGCACAAAGATCTAGCTTTCCAAACTACTTGTCTGCTTGTAGTCTCTTTCTCCATCTCTCTCTCTCATCTACCTATTTTTCTCTCAGATAGAGTGCCTTTGCTTATATATCTGATATGTTGTCCTCTCCCTCCTTATCATTTAGCTGGCCAATTCCTATTATGCTCCAAGTTTCAATTTAGGTGTAAACTTCACTTGGAAGCCTTCATATCATCTCTTTCCTTGCACAGGATGTGGTAGAAGTCCCTTATCTTGATATTTTAAAGTATAAGAACCTGCTGTATAAAAATAAATAAATAAAATAAAATTCATATTAAAAAAATATTCAAAACAAATATATCACCAACTACAAAGTTGAATTCCAATTACCTATCAGTGTGTTTATTTCCAAGTGGTCTGTCAACTAGTTGAATGGGAGAACAAATAAGTGTAAGTATATACTTATTTATAGAAGTATTTCCAGAGGATTTCATTAATCTTTTCTGAATGAAAGATTGAAAGAATGAATTAAACAATAAAAAATTATACTTTTACCAATAAATAAATTTATTACCAAATATTAGTATGTACCAAGAACATATGGAATTATGTTAAAATTACATTCAAAAATCAGAAATCTACCAAAGGATACTCACATACTTTTTAGTTTAATAGGGGTTTGAATAAATGAACTGTTATTTAAAAAGATTGCTGTCTTTTAAGATAACCTTGTAAGTTTTACATTGTCTATCAGGGCTTTCATTTGCACTAAAAAATGAAGATTCAAGACTTATACGTAAAATGCAATGCCTATTTTTTTAAAAGTCAGTAGGATCCCTGATAACAGACAAAGCCTGAAGGAATCATAAATAAATACTAGATTTAAAACCACTTTACAAATTAATCCATGGTGACGATAAGAAGGAAAATCTTGAGAAGGTTTGCAATATAAACCACCTACTTTCTAGTTGTGACAAGAAATAGAGATTGATATCTAATGTAAAAAATGAAAAAGATAAAGTAAAGATTGAGAGTTTGGGGACTGGCATGTACACACTGCTATATTTAAAGTAAAATGTCTTTTAAAAAGTATCATAAGAATAATTGATAATCGTAAGAAACATATCTGGAGGTAGACAATAACTAGGAACATTAAAAACAAAAATGAAAAGATAAACGTGAGGTCACACACACACACACACAATGCTAAATAGAAATCCAAATGAGTGAAAGGTAAATAGAAAGAAGGGAAGAGAAAAATATGATAAAATCTGAAAAGGATCAAAGTGAAAAAAAAAGTGAATATAAATAAAGAAACCACAATATCAGAACCACAAATTGAGAACTCAGAGTGACATGGCTATAAAAACATTAAAGAGAGTTTTAAAATTGTAATTTCTAAGAGATATATATTTGTGAATTGTAAATATAAAAAAATTAAGTTATGTGTCAGAGAAACAAAAAATGAAAATAACCTTCCTATTAATATACTGTTTTGTAGGTATATAGCTTCCCTTTCAAAACCCTAATAATTAGCATAGGGAGGAGTTATATCCAGCATTTCACAGAATAATAATTTCAGATAGCATGTCTGAATTACCTCAATTCTTAAATTTATTGGGTTTTAAATGATTCAACTTTACCATATGATCTTAATTTAAGACAATGAGACTAAGGTGACATTTTTGTTTTCAACTTAATGGGTTATTTATTAATAATTTCTGCCCTTCTTGGGTAATGTTAACATTGTAGATCTTGATCAACTGACAAGACAGTTCTAGATCTATACTCTTTTAGACTAAAACTTAAATTTTAAGTTTGTTTACAGTTTGCCAAAAACCCTAATTGAGGATTCAGGCATATATTCTTTGGCATCATTCATATTTCACCTGTTTCTTTGTGTTAAAGATCTTTTTAAACTGAGCCAGAAATGAACAATAATTAACCATTGTACCCCAAACACCATGATCCCTGCACATAACCATCTCCTGCACTGCCACTTTGAATATAGCAAAGGATTTGAAAATCAATTTTATAAAAATAATTAGTTATGAAAGTTTCTAAATCCTAATAACTTTTACTATATAGTGGGTTGGCCCGAATGAACATTTTGTCCAACCCAATATAATAAAAAGAAGTAGGTCCATTACATCAGGGATGGAAAATCAGACCTCCATGTTTGTGCTCTTCCCTGTTCTCAGGTGACTAAAGGAGAAATCAGTAATATATCTGGAAACATTTTTTTTCCTGACCCTTAGAATTTTTCTCAAAGCTTAGTTCCAGAGAGACCCTACTAATTACATAGAGTTAGCATATGAGTGAAAGCTAATGTGACATCTCTGATTAGAATACAAGGTACTGGGTCATAACTGAATTATAGATCAAGAGTTCATAGGCATCTGGGTAAGAAAGATCTCTTAGTTAAAGAAGAAATTAGTATGGTGGTTTAAAGAAAAATCAGAGAACTGGATAGATCATTTCTCCCAGAGTAAGCCATGATATAATTACAATATAGCCTGAACAAGCAGTGAAACCTAAAGAACACATTTTACATAACTGGAACAGGATGCCCCAGATCACTGCTACTGTTCTTTTATGTATTAACTCATTCCATATGCACAGCAACATTATATGTTGAATGCTATTATCATCTACCTTTCCTGTATAAGAAAACTGAGGCCCAGAGAGTGTAAATAGCTCACCCAAGTTAAACTGGATAATAAAATCTAGAAACTGGGATTTGAACCAGATAAACTGCTTCAGAGACAATATCCCGAACTATAAGTTCTATACTTTCTGCCTCCTACATAAGTCTGTTAGAGGAATCAAGTAAGAATGTCTGGGTGAAAGTGACTTTCAAAGCACCTGCATATGTAAAGAGTTAATGTTAATAATGGATCCCAGAAACATGTGGAGTGGCTGATGATTGAGCTTGCCAACAAGAACACACATTCCAGCATGTGAATACTGTGACCAATATATTAGTAAATGCTACAAGTATTAAAATAATTTATTTCACTAGAGTAACATTTGAATTTTAACATTTTATTATATTAGCCTCAAGAAACTGAACAGGGGAGTTCATGCAAAATCCCAGTGACTTTCTCATATTTACATTTTACTACAGATATTCTGCTGTTTCCAGAAACTCCTTGAAGGTAGAAACTGTAACCTTTACAACATGCCATGCCCTGCAAGTCTATCTTAGGGCTTTGAAGATAGAGTAGGTATTCTATAAACGTTTGTTAAATAAATAAATGAGTTAATTATAATTCTATTTACATTGGGCTTTTACTCAAATAAATTGTTGGCTTCACTTTTGAAGGGCCCACATTTCAACTTTTTTAGAGTTTCTGAGTCTGTGCCAGGGACATTTTTATAAACAGAAGCCTTCTGAGGTCCCAGCTCCCCTCACCCTCCACCTCCCAACAACACTTACATACCCTTCTCCTATGGTAACTGCCGTCACAATCCTGAGTGTGGAGAAAGCAGGGTTTAACTCAAATTTTCTTTAATGTCAGCATCTCTACTGAATGGAAGGGAAATTGATTATGACCGTTGCCATATGATCATCTCAATAGATGCAGAAAAAGCTTTCGGACAAAATTCAACACCCATTTATGATAAAAGTTCTCCAGAAAGTGGGCATAGAGGGAACCTACCTCAACATAATAAAGAACATATATGACAAACCCACAACAAACATCATTCTCAATGGTGAAAACTGAAATCATTTCCTCTAAGGTCAGGAACAAGACAAGGATGTCCACTCTCACCACTATTATTCAACATAGTTTTGGAAGTCCTAGCCATGGCAATCAGAGAAGAAAAAGAAATAAAAAGATAGACCTAGAGAGTGACATACAGAGTGAAGTAAATCAGAAAGAGAAAAACAAATATTGTATGTGGAGTCTAGAAAAATGGTATAGATGATCTTTTTTGCAGAGCAGAAATAGAGACACAGATATAGAGAACAAATGTATTTTATGGATACTGAGGGGGAAAGCGGGGGTGGGAGGAACTGGGAAGTTGGGATTGACATATATATGCTATTGATACTATGTATAGAGTGGATGGCTAATGAGGACCTACTGTGTAGCACAGGGAGCTCTACTCGATGATCCATGGTGACCTAAATGGAAAGGAAATCCAAAAAAGAGTGGATATATGTATATGTATAGCTGATTCATTTTGCTCTACAGTAGAAACTAACAAAACATTGTAAAACAACTATACTCCAATAAAAATTAATTACAAAAAAGATATATGAAAGGAAGCTGGAGTTAAAATAATATAACTGACACAAATAAATTTTTAAGACAAAAGAAATCAGATCATGGAAGATTTGTTACGTATTATAAAAAGGAGCAATGAATAAGATATAGCCATCACAAACATACATATACCTCTTTTACAGTCTCAAAACAATGGCTAACAGACTTACAGAGAAAAGAGATAAACCCAAAATTACAATTGGAAATTTTATTTTGTATCTATCAGAAACTGGTCATTCAAGCATACAAAAAAATTAAGAGATGAGTGTGAAATTATAACCTATACAATTAGTAGACATTGTGCTGGGTATTTAATATGCATTATACCATTCATTTCTCACAAAATTTCTGCAAGGAATATATTTCTATCTCTATTTTACAGATATGGAAGTTGAAGTTTAGAAAGGTTGAGTAAGTTGTCCCAATCATAGACCAGTGAATGGAAGAGCTGGTATAAAGAATCCTCTCATATATGACCAGGTATCAATACTGGCTACCTCCTGCCATGCCAGTCTCACCAGAAAAATACAAAGACCTCCAAAATGCACACGTACTTCCAGTCCATGTTCTGAGTCAATACTGACCAAGCTGAGGAAGAATTTCATTATTCTCAGGGAGAAAGGGTCTCATAGGCTTGATGCAAGTAGACAAGAGAGACATACTATGGGGCCAGGACTAAAATGTTTGGTTACAGTTTCCTTATACTGAGATTTCAAAGCCTTGCTTTATAAACTTTGTGACTTTGGGTGAATTATTTAACTCTCCTAAACCTATGTTTCTTCAGTTGTAGAGCAAATTTAATTTTTTTAGAAGTAAACCCTCATAGGATTATTTTGAAGATTGAATTAAATAATACATATTAAGCCCACTGCCTGATTCAAAGTAGTTACCAAATAAATAAAAGCAAAAAGAAAACTTGTATGATTATTACTTGGCAAGGGTTATTGGAACAATTGACAATGATTTAAGCAGAAGATTTCAGATGGTTTGTCTCTGTGATAACAAAGTCCTTCCTGAAAGAGCCTGGAGATGTTCAGTTTCTTTCAAGTCCCCTTAGTAGTTTATGGGGAAATGCCCTGTATCTCTTCAGAAAAGAGATTGCAAGTCTGAGTTATGCTATTTGAGCTTCTGGGTAAAGAAATGGTGAGGCTGAGTATAATGATCCAATGATCCCATCCCATCCATACATGTGGATATTATTATAGGTGGGCAAATCTACTGAACATGAGACTTGATATTGCAAGAAGTTTCTGGTAGTCATTGTCTCATAGTACACGTGGCCAGTAATAAAAACAAAGAATGCCTCCCTCTAGAATCTGAAAGATTGTATATCTCAATATAAACTTCTATAGAACAGAATGCAGTAAAAGGTCTTATGTTACTGCTAGATTCCAGTAGTGCTGATAGAAACTGGGAATTGTGAAGCTGTATCTGCAATGTTGCTGCCTAGGGAAGAGACTACACTTGTTTCTCAGTTCATGGTTCATGCATCAGCAGCAGCAAGGAGCTTATTAGAAATGCGTAATATTAGACCATACCAGAGCTACAGTTTTAGAATCTGCATTTAACAAGAATCACAGGTGATCCATACACACTTTAAAGTATGAAAAATAATTGGAATACACTGATTGCTGGTATATGATCCCAGGAAGCTGATGATCAAGGCTGTGGGAGTAATCAGGTGAGGAATGATTGTGGTTTGAACTAGAGTAGTGATGGGAAAAGGTGGATGGATTTGAAAATATCTTGGACTTATACTTGATGGGTCTTGGTAACTAGTTAGGACAAGTATGAAAGAAAAAAGAAAACTATAATAATAAAACTATAATTTTAAAAGGTTTGTCTTCTTACAACAGTTCATGGTTTTCTTCACACTCTCTTCCAGAAGAAGGGCAGCTATAAAATTCAGAGTAGAGTGAAGTTTGAGGCCTTGTTCCAGTAAATAAAACTTCCACTGTGATAAGCAAGCAGGTTACAAATTTAGCTTCCATATAGCATCATCATTTTTCTTGTTTTTGATCAGTTTACTCTCTTTGAAACCATTTACTTGCATGTGCTTGGAAGAATAAAATGTGCCTGAAGTTGCCCATCCTTTAGCAGCTAGCTCTCTACCATAGAGAGGCCTAATGTGGGATTACAGATGCTCTAGCCATTAGAACAAGCAATTTTCCCCATTCCATTACATCTGTCCTCAATTGCCTCCTCTTATGATGAGATGGCAAAATATCAAAGATTAGGATGATGGTGTGGGACTTGGTGAAAAAAATGTCATCACTTAATCCTGCATTTGGTTCCAGACAGTAAAATCTGACTATTTCTAGACAAAATGACTTCTTAGGTACCTGAGACTCCACAAAAGGTTTTGCTGCAGAATGTTTCATTAATAATACCTAAGTGATTTTTTTTTTTGTCCCTCAGATTATCTCCTCTACACATGTCCCTCTATAACCTGTGTTAAAAGTAAGTGGTACTTTCTGCTTCTACCCATGACTGGGTACTGGGACTAGACCAGCTCTCCCACTGTAAACAAAAGGAACATGGACATGGCATAGGGAACAATAGCTCTCAGACACCGGACAACAGGAAGAGCTCACTGTAAGCTCTGAAAGGAGAAAAAATAGCAAAGTAAGCACTTTGACCACCAGGTAGGTATTATGCCTAGAAGTACTTCCCATTCTAAGTGCAAGGAGAGAGAATCCAAGCAGAACACAGTAGTTTTATGATCAGATGTCACATTTCATCATATTTATTAGAAAAAAAGACTGAACAATTTCCCCCCTAAGATCTGGATTTAGGTAAGAATATTCACCTTTAAGATTCCAGTTCACTATTGCCCTGGGAGTCCTAGCCAGTGCAATCATACATAGAGATTAGAAAGGAGAAAATAAAGCTGTTTTTATTTGCCAATAATAATAATAAATAATAACAATAATAATAATCTATGTAAAAAATACTAAAGAGACTACAAAAATCCTGCCAAAATTATAAGTAAATTTAGCATGATCACAGAATACAAGGTCAATATAAAATATCAATTATATTTCAATATGCCATCAACAAACTATTTGAGTTTCACATCAAATATGGAATTCAAACAGGATTATAAATCATGGTGACCTAGGTATATATTTCACAAGTATAAGGTCTTTACACTAAAAACTATGAAACATTGTTGAGGAAAATTAAAGAAGACCAAAATAAATGGAGAAAGGTATCATATGTGGAACAACTGGAGCTCTCATGCACTGCTTTTGACACACAAAATAGCACAGTCACTTTAGAAAACAGTTTACTTAATTCTATAAGAAATTGCCATACACTTATCATATGTAGCAAACATATATCTGTCACTCAGACTTCCCTCCAAGAAAGGACACATTACTCGGTTGTCAGCTGTCAGCTCTGTAATGGTCTCCCTTAGCTTTTAGTCTGAGATCGTGCTATCCTCAGTGTAGCCCCCAACCTATGACTAAGCAGGGAGATAATGCTGTACAAGGGCCCAGCCATTTCTGTGCAATGTGGGATTTCTTTCATTGGTGATCTTTTATCTGGAGCTCCCTGTTGGGCTTTATTTTCTGGTGTGTATCGCTGTCTGAAACCTTCTACTACCAAATCCTGTTTCATGCCTTTTCCCCCCACCACAGGTGTTATTCGTGAATATAACTATTGCACTCCTAACTTTCTCTCAGTGTCTGCTTCCCAGCAAACCCAACCTAGGACAGTTGGCACTATGAGTGGTATGAGAATACAAGCTGTAGAATGGGGTTGGGGGACTGGATTATCCATCAACTAGTTGCAAATGAAGACTCCATCCCTGGTGGTAGGTGGTGTGGACAGCTTCTAGCACAATATGAGAGTCCAGCTGTTAAAATTTTCATCTGTTATGAGCTGGTATGATGCTGGTGGAGGAGAATGCACAAGTAGACATGATAATAAATAAAAGGATAATGAAGCTGTATGTTTTTTACCAAGTTACCTTGCTGCCTTTTAGGCAGATAATTAAAAACTGAGGACAATTAACAAACAATTGATAACTGAATATGAGAGTCATAGAGTTTCATTGGTAGTTTACAAAGAAGCCTTCATTTTATGCAGTGAATGAGCATACAACAATTGAAGATCAAGACAGCTGAATACTCAGCCTGGGCAAATGTGTTATTCCAAAATCATGGCCAGAATTTGGAAAACCAGGAATCCTGACAGATAGGATGGGAATATTTCAGTGGATGACCCCAAAATATTTACTTCTCAGATTTCTCTAAGCATTCTGGGCTTATAGAAGTGGCCTATCCCTGCCTATTAAAGTTAGCACCCCACTGATGCAGAAAAAAATACATAATTATTTCACTCAAAAGGCAAAAGTGACCACCTCAAAAGCTGTCTCCACCTCCTCTCATGGTTGCCATCCCTATAACCCTATGATCAGAGTTAAGTCACAGTATAGCCAATCTAGGAGCAAAATGTACCAGGTAAAGGAAAGAAAGGACTTTACACCAAAGAGGTGTAAAGAGAATCCAACGTGTGATATCACATGATAGGGTAATCCCCAGGTATTTACCAAAGAATATTAATAACTGAAGCAGACATCAAGATGTGATTATATGTACAAGAGATTCATTTTAAGAAACACATGTAAAAGGTAAAGGGGAAGTTTTGTGGGTAGAATCTTCAAAGCATATACAGGTCTGACCACTGTGAAAAAATAGAATGAATAAAGGATTCAATAGAAATCATCACACACTGTTTTTTTTTGTTTGTTTGTTTGTTTGTTTTTCTTGCAGTACGCAGGCCTCTGACACTCAGCGGCAACGGCTCACGGGCCCAGCCGCTCTGCGGCATGTGGGATCCTCCCGGACCGGGGCACGAACCCGTGTCCCCTGCATCAGCAAGCGGACTCTCAACCAGGGAAGCCCCACACACTGTTTTGAGAGTCTCTGCCTGACTGATGGGATACTGCAAAGAGATATGGCCTGCTAGAGGAGTGCTGCATCTTGTGAAAATGGCTCAGCTCAGGGCTTAGTCATCGGCTAGGAACAGCCTGGGGCAAGTGTGATACTGAGATACTGATATGAAGACCACTGCAGCAGATACAAGGGTGTGACAGCTGGAGATTGTCAGTCAACTGTGCTCCAGGGTGCTATCTTGAAAGGGTATCTGAGCAGTTCAACTACATGGCCATAAAAATAGCATAGGACTGCACAAAGAAATGTACACAAATATTCATAGAAGCTTTATTCATAACAGTGCAAATCAGCAAACAATCCAAATGTCCATCAATAGTTTAGCAAATATGGCATGTCCTCCCAGTGAAATGAATACAGGAATATAATGAGACAAACTACTTATGTGCAGCAACATGGAAAAATCTCAAAACTTGTGTGCTGAGTACATGAAGCCAGAGAGAGAAGATGGTGAGCCATACGATTCTATTTACATGAAGTTCTAGAACAAACAAAATGCATGTATAACGATAGAAATTTGATCAGTCATTACCTGGGGCAGGGATTGCAAGGGAATTGATTATGAAGGGTCAGAAGAGAACTTTTGGTGGTAATGAAATGTTCAATATCACAACTGAGATCATGATTACATGGGTGTATATGTTTGGTACAATTTATCCAACTGTACCCTGAAAATGGTGATATTTTATTATATGTAAATTATGTATCTATAAAGTAGATTTTTAAAAAATAAGTGACTTCTTGAATAATCCTATTTTAGTAATACTCCTTATTTTTCTATATCAATTAACTAATAAAATTGAATTCAATTTAATAAATGTCCAGGAGGGGCTATGAGGCCATACTTCCCATATGCAACACTTTAAAAAAAAACATTTTTTTTAAAGTGTTACATATGGGAAGTATGGTATATGTCATTTCTGTTATCTTGCAAATGAAGCAGCAGAGGCTCAGCAATATTAAACTCATTTGAAATCACACAGTTCCTGTGGGGCAGAGGCAAGTCCATGTGATGCCAAATTCTATGCTTTTCCACTCTGCTTTATTGCCTCATATTTTGATAGTATAATAAAAAGCTAAGAAATCCTTCCCATCATCAGTCTACATACTGGACTTGAGTATGATTCAAAAAAAAGGAAATTAAATCTGATAATATCTTAAAATGCTTATAATTATTTTGCTTTTCCATCTTGTAATTTAAGTGACCCCCTATATAATAACACTGATAATAATAACACTCTACCATAAATTGATAGAACTCTATTTTCCTTCTGAGTTGTTCATTAATAAACTTGTAACACAGCTCTTCTGAACTTATGTTTGATCAGCTATTTACAAGAATTCTTTAATACACTAAAGAGAGTACTAAGTTAATAGAAATAAAATGGATTTTCAAAGGAGATTTGAAGATAGTTAAAGCCATTGATTTAGAAAGACATTTGTGTGTTAAAATGCTCCAGAGAAGGTTAGGAATAGCTGCCTTGTATATACACTTCACGAAGGCAAGCACCTGAAACATAAATGATAGTAAGAGGAAAATACAGATCAATAAACCTCGAATTAAAAAAAAAAATCAAGAAGCCAATTTAAAAATGGATTTCAGAGTAAATAAGAACCAAGTGATTTATATAAACTAGGATAACGTGTATGTATTTGTTCTTAGTTCCAGTGAAGAAGCAAGTGAGTAACAGCACAGATATTATAGCTCACGTATAAAATGAAACAAACAAACAAACAAAAGACAGAAATAGAAAAAAATCCTGTTTCAGTACAGATAACTTTAATAAGTAAGGGTGTCAGAATATTAATATTCACGTGTTATTTGGTGCACAGGTGTTCCAAGTCCAAGCTCGTACTGCTGCATGATAGGTCAATACATGGAGAGACAAGGTGCTGGGGCAAGGAATATTGACTTTATTCAGAAAGCCAGCAGATCAATAAGATAGCACTCATGTCCCAAAGAACCATTTTACCCAATTTAGAATTCAGGCTTCTTTTATACTAAAAGAGGAGGGGGTGTGGCTGGTTGTTGCAAATTTCTTGATGCAGGAATCCTTTATTCTTTGTTTTTGTTTTATTATTGGAGTAAAACTGCTTTACAATGTTGTGTTAGTTTCTGCTGTACAACGAAGTGAATCAGCTATATGTATACATATAACCCCTCCTTCTTGGACTTCCCTCCCAACCCCCATTCCATCCATCTAGGTCACCACAGAACACTGAGCTGAGCTCCCTGTGCCATACAGCAGGTTCCCACTAGCTACCTATTTTACACATGGTAGTGTATTTATGTCAAACATAATCTCCCAATTCGTCCCACCCTCCCCTTCCCCCCCCCAGCCCCCGTGTCCACATGTCTGTTCTCTACATCTGTGTCTCTATTCCTTCCCTACAAATAGGTTCATCTGTACCATTTTTCTAGATTCCACATATATGCATTAATATACAATATTTGTTTTTCTCTTTCTGGCTTATTTCACCCTGTATGACAGACTCTAGGTCCCTCCACATCTCTACAAATGAAATAGGAATCCTTTATTCTTGAAGCTGTCCTTATAGGTCTGGTCACAATGTTCCTATGAAGCTCCAACAAGACAGTTGTTATTTTCTGTTCTGCAACTTTTTGTAGCTATATGAATGGAAAATTGTTATACCTTTAAAGGCCAGAGCCTTGAGAATGGGCTATCATGTATATTTCAGGCTATAGGCAACATTCTTTTACAAAGGTGCAAAGCCAGCATGACTAAGCTCAGGCAACAGAGCACACAGTTTAGACTAAAGGAATAGATCCAATATGGAGTCATGTTTGTTCCTGTCTGTTACACAGGTACTTCTTTATTTTTCAGTTACCACACCATTAAAGGGTCAAGCCTCTACTGCTCATTAGTAATTGTGGGTTCATTGCTTTATATGGGATTTCAAGCTCATCTAAGAATTTCCATTTACATTGAGGCGACACTGAATTTGCCTGTAATTGCCCCTGCATGTATACCATGGTCTGAATATTTGTGCGTGCCCCAATTCATATGCTGAAACTTGATCCCCAATGTGATGGTTTCTGGAGGTGGGCTCTTTGGGGGTGATTAAGTCATGAGGATGGGGACCTTATAAAAGAGGCCCTAGAGAGGTTTCCTCACCCCTGCTGCCATGTGAGGTTATAGCAAAAAGATTGTTGTCTGTGAACCAGGAGGTGGGTCCTCAGCAAACACTGACCATACCAGCATCTTGACCTTAGACTTCACAGCCTCCAGACTTGTGAGAAAAAATTTCTGTTGTTTATGAACCATGCAGCCTGTGGTATTTTGTTATAACAGCTTGAAGAGACTAAAGCAATGTATTTCTTTACATGGGACACTCTAGAAATTCCTTATATTTTTCTTAGATAATCCTAATTTAGTTGATCTTTTTTCTTTTCCTCAAAAATGATTCATTTAGTGTATGATGAAGTGATATTTACTTCATTTGTCTTTTAGTGACGTATATTTGATAAACTTTCCATATCTTACTGATATGGAAAAATATCTCAGATGACACAATCTCTTCATTGCTACAGAAAATATTTTGCCACATATAATAGGGGTTGCTTGACTTCCGAGGAAAGAAAGTCCTTTTGTTTTTCCCCCATCTCTTTATTCTACTTCACAAAGAAGAATTATGCTAATACTATTGTCCAGATTCTAAACTACTCTTCTGAAAAATTTTTTTCAGTATGAAACCTCATAGAAATAACTTGGTCTAAACCACATGACTCTATCCTCTAGCAACTTTTCTTTCTTCCTAGAAAGTTTGACTTCTCCTTCAACATGTATCGTAAAGTAAGAGACTCATGTTTGAATATTGGGTTAGTTTTTCTTATTTCTCTGTTAGTAGAGTTCCATACTTTGATTTGAAACCACAATCTCTAAAACTTTAATGCCATCTGATGTGGTCTTTTTTGCCTATATTATGTAACTTTCTTTTCAGTGACTTTGCCAGGGAGAGAAATATTGAAGTTGCATTAAGTGTCAGGTATTTCTGAATTTCTTGGCCCAATGCTATGAGAAAATAACATTTTAATTCAATGTCATAATTATTCTCAATTTTCAGCATCCTCAACAAAGTACTAAATGATAGAACTGAAGCCAAAGGAAGACATGACAGAATCAGGATTTTTCTTAACATAGAGTAGAAGTAACATCCTTAATTGTTTATGAGTAAGATCTTAGAAAAGGATTCTTTCAGCCTAAATTTCTACTGAAGAATCAAGTAAATAGGTATCAGGATACCTAAGTGAGCATAAATCAGAATCCACAACATAGGCAAAACTTCCAATAAGTTGGAAGAGAAGATAACGTTTTCTACAATTCTTGAATTTCTCCTCAATTCTAAGAATGTAAACAATTTGAAAGTGCAGAGCAAGGGATGTTTGATAGATTCTTTGGAGAAAGAAGTTGTTATAGTTAGAGACCCACACTTTACCTCTCTCAACTACACCACAGCTTTGGAGAAAAAATGCTGTCTTCTAACCCTAGTCATTAACGAAGTTCAAGGTGGGTTCCTAAAAAACAGTTAATTATATAACCTGTAGTTGGGATACACAGAGGACTGGAGCCAGCCTCACAGAAGCTGTGGAGCTAATGCTTGAACAGATTATGATTCTCAGAAAGTGCAACAGAAAAATAGACACAGGAGATTTCAGAAATGTGATAAGCTTACTCTTCCAGGGTTCATTGGGGTAAAGGATGTCTCAGTGTTCCATAGGCAACATGAGAGACAAAGTTAATATGAGATCATCAAGGGGATTGTCTGAGGGGGTCTATCAATTTCAGCCAAAGGATGCTGGGATTTTATCATTGGTTGCCCAGGTGTGGAGGCAGGAGTCAAGCAGCCACCCATCATAGAGATGCATCACCCTGGCCTAATGAACTTCTGGAGGTGAGGTTTCAACAGGAAGCTTCCTTAGAGCCCAAAGAACATCAAGTCAGGTTACAGTTACTAGTTCAAATAAAAACCATTTTAATGCCTTAGCTCTCCTCTCTCTCCCTTGTTTTAACACTGACTGGTTGCAAAATAACATCTATGAATAATGGAGGTAAGAGGAGGGGAAATCATCCACTATTCTCAATATAGAGTATAGAGTATCATATGTCACTAATATCCCAAACTTGACAAATTATTAACATTTTTCAAGCAGTAGCTTACAGAAATTTTAGAAATGAACAATTAGTCCTGGGTGCCCCTGGCACTGCCCACCAGTGGGCCAGCACCATCTCTGGAACCCCCCAGAACCCACAGCCAGTCACACCATAATTCAGCTTTTCCCACTAGCAGCTAGCTGCCTGCACACAAGGCAAAGCCTGACAGCCAACCAGTGTGCCCTTATTAGTCATTCCCACCACAACAGAGGAGCCAATGAAACTCAAGAAGGGGCACCAATAGATCACATAAATCTGGAGACGAGAAGGGAGTGTACTGCTGGACCCCATAGAATGTCTACAAGATCAGGAAATGTAACCAACATACATACTACATGCAAATAAACACAGAATTAGAAGAAATAAGGTGACAAAGGGATACGTTTCAAAGAAAGGAGCAACATAAAACCCCAGAAACACTAAGAAAAGCAAAGATAAGCAATCCACTCAATAAAGAGTTCAAGGTAACGATCATAAAGATGCTCAACAAACTCAGAATAAGAATGGATGAACACAGTGAGAACATTTAAAAATAGTTAGATAATATAAAGAAGAACCAAAGAGAGCTGAAGAATACAATAACTGAAACAAAAAAAAATACACTAGAAGGAATCACCAGTAGGTTAGATGATACAGAAGAACGGATCAGTGAACTGAAAGGAAGAGTAAGGGAAATGAACCAAGCTGAACAGATAAAAGAAAAAAGAATTTTCCAAAAAATAAGGACAGTTTAAGAGACCTCTGGGACAGCATTATGCATACTGTCATTCACATTAGAGGGGTGCCAGAAGGAGAAGACTGATAGAAAGTTCAAAAAACTTATATGAAGCTATAATAGCTGAAAATTTCCCTAACCTGAGAAAGGATAAAGATATCCACCTCCAGGAAATATAGAGAGTCCTGAATAAGATCAACCCACAAAGGTCCACACCAGGACACACTTTAATTAAAATGGCAAAAATTAAAGATAAAGAGAGAATACAAAAAGTAGTAAATGAAAAACAGCTAGTTATGTATTAACTGAAAAAGAATACACAAACATGTGGAGGTTAAAGAATATACTACTAAACAACTACTGGTTCACTGAAGAAATCAAAGAGGAAATCAAAAAATACTTGGATACACATGAAGACAAAAACTTAACAATCCATAATCTGTGTGACACAGTTCTAAGAGAACAGTGTATAGCAATACAAACCTACCAGAGGAAACAACAAAAATCTCAAATAAACAACCTAAACTTACACCTAAAGAAATTAGAAAAAGAACAAACAAACCCCAAAGTTAGTAGAAGGAAATAAATCAAGATCAGAGTAGAAATTAAGGAGACTAAGAAAATCAATATAAAAGATTAATGAAGCTAAGAGCTTGTTATTGAAAAGATAAATGAAATTGATAAATCTATAGGTAGATTCATCCAGAAAGAAAAAGGATAGGACCCAAATAAATAAAATCAAAGATGAAAAGAAGTTACAACTGATACCACAAAAATACAAAGGATCATAAAAGATTACGATGAACAATTATATGCCAATAAAATGGAGAATCTCGAAGAAATGGATAAATTCTTAGAAACATTCAAACTCCCAATACTGAATCAGGAAGAAACACAAAATATGGACAGACCAATTACCAGTAATGAAATTGAATCAGTATTCAAATACTCCCAACAAACAAAAGTCCAGGAAAAGATAGGTTCACAGATGAAGTCTACCAAACATTTAAAGAATTAAAATTCTCCAACCATTTCAAAAAATGGAAAAGAAAGAGGAACTTACAAATTCATTCTATGAGGCTAGCATCACCCTGATACCAAAACCAGAAAAGGACACCACAAGAAAAGAAAATTACAGGCCAAAATCACTGATGAACATAAATGCAAAAATCCTCACCAAAATATTAGTAAACCAAATTCAACAATACATTAAAAGGATTACACATCATGATCAAGAAAGGTTTATCCCAGTGATGCAAGGATGGCTCAATATCTACAAAACAATCAATGTGATATGTCATGTCAACAAACTGAAGAATAACAATCATATGATCATTTCAATAGATGCAAAAAAAACTTTTAACAAAATTCAAAATCCATTTTATATTTATAGTATATAGAATCCATATAAGGTTCATAAAAAGAATGAAAGGTTGCTATTTGTAGCAACATGGGTGTATCTAGAGCATATTATGCTAAGTGAATTAAGTTAGAGAAAGATAAATACAGTATGATATCACTTTTGTGAGAACTAGAAAACAAAACAAATTAACAAACATAACAAAACAGAAACAAAGTCATAGATACAGGGAACTAACAGATGGTTGCCAGATGAAAGGAGATGCTGGGAGGAGGGTAGAATTAGGTGAGGGAAATCAAGACATACAAACTTCCAGTTACAGAGTGAGTCATGGGTGTGAAATGTACAGTGTGAAAAATATAATCTATAATAATATAATGTCTTTGTATGGTGACAGATAGTATCTAGATTTATAGTGGTGATCATTTTGTAACATACAGAAATATCAAATCACTCTGTTGTGAGCTAACACAGTGCTGTAGGTAAATTATATTTCTAAAAATGAACCAACAAACAAACATAGAAAATGAAAATTTGCCAGAGGTGGGGGTTTGTGGAATTGGATGCAAGTGGTTAAAGGTACAAAATTCCAGTTATAAGATAAATAAGTACTAGGGATGTAATGTACAATATGATTAATATAATTAACACTGCTGTATGTTATATATGAAAGGTGTAAAGAGAATAAATCCTTAGAGTTCTCATCACAAGGAAATTTTTTCTCTTTATTTTATTTTCTATCTATATGAGATGAGAGATGTTCACTAAACTTATTGTGTTAATCATTTCATGATGTATATAAGTCAAATTGTTATGCCATACACCTTAAACTTATACGGTACTATATGTTAATCATATCCCAGTAAAACTGGAAAATGAAAATAATAGAAATGAATTGTCTTTAACTGCAAATTTACATTTCATCATTATTTTCCTGGCATATGTAGTCTATACTTTTAATTTAAATATGATCTCAGAAGTGATTTCAGAAAATTTATTATTACCATGAAGGAACAGAGGCATTAAAGCTATGTAAAAAAGGAAATGAAGATTTCTACTGTATATGCCAGGGTACATGTGACAGTTATCTTTGTCTGCTCCCCATCTAGTTCCCATCTTTCTCTGCTCTGTTGTGCAAAAGTCTGATACTTGCTAACTACATTTCCCCAAATCCCTTACAACTCTTTCCAGCATCTTTGAGAAATAGGAGGGACTGGTAGAAAATTGGAAAGAAGAAACAACAAAGAAGCCACTATGTTACTCCTTAACTCACACTCCTTATCTGTTTTACATAGGCATTCTTGAGTGTGGGATCTGTATGGTCACATAAAACATCATGCTCAAAAGTGTTTCATGTTTGCTTACTATTGTGCTATTGTCATCTTGAAGTTCAAAATAATTTTACCTTTGAACTTGTGTTTTGTGAGTGAAGTCCAATGGGACAATGGAGCATACATGTGAGCAGAGGAGAGAAGTGTAGTATGTGTGTCCACCACTCCTAGCCACCCCATTCATATATAGTGTCTGTGATGCTCCATGAGCACAGAAGTCAGTTGGATTCACAATGGACAGGAGGTCAGCAAGATTCAAGGTAAGTATAAGATATGCATGTGTGGAAGCCACCCACTTCCATAGTGTATTGGTAGAATGTACATGTATCAAGAAGTAAATAAAGACAATTGTTTGTTTTCTGCAGTGACTCCATTGCTCTGATAACAAAGAGCTTGCATGAGCTGCAAACTATAAATTGTGTAATTTTGATGATTCCATATACAGTTGATCCTTGAACAATAATTGATAATCCAATCTAGGTATAATTTATAGTCTGCTCTCCATCCATATACATGTTTCCTTCATATCTGCGGTACCGATTCCATGGATTCAATCAACAGCAGATCCTGTGGTACTATAGTATTTACTACCTAAAAAACACCCGAGTGTAAGTGGACCCACACAATTCAAACCCTTCCTGTTCACAGTCAACTGTACACATTAAATATTCATGTTTGCGTTGCATCCCACAGTATGAAAATGAATGGTAAAATTTATACTGATAACTTAACATTTTAATTTTTCTTTACTTAGACTGGCAGATGGAAAACAATGACATATCAAGAGAGAGACCACAGAAGAAAGGAAAGAGCTTTATAATTTATATCTGTAATGGCAGTTCTTTTCCTACAGTTGGAACAAAAGACCCGCATTTTCATTTTGTACTGGGCCTACAAATTTTGTAGTTGTCTTTATTTAGGTAATTCCTCAGCCATTGGCTCTACCTCTTCTATGGTCCCAGTTCTTAAAAAGCAGCACTTTCCTTGTTTCCAGCTCCTTCAGGGATGCTCTACTTCTAAAGTGTCACCTGGAACAACAAGGCCTTTGGGGTGACATCTGAGACGGTCCTCTTGTAAGATTCCATCCTCTACCAAGCCCAGGCCCTGAGTTTTAACTTCACCTCATGGAACTAGTTGTATCCTATCCCTTGAGCTTAGGGTACAGACCATCACAACTAAACCCATGGTTTGAGTTGGAATGAAAGGCAGTTTCCCAGAGGAAAAGTGAATTACCATTTGCTTAGAGAATAACTGTATTGTAGTAATATCAGCCATATCTCTTAGATCATGAAATGAATGTGACAAGGAAAATGATCTGTTCCTTGTTCAAAAGGGGAAAAAACACCAGACACATAAAACTCATCTCAGTAGATGCCAGAAAATGAAATATGTGCAACACAGAAGCCCTGTCCTGTAGTTTCTGAAAGTACTGCTGCTGAAGGTCAAGTGGAAAAGAAGTCCAGAAAGAAACAAGGAATCACTCTGGTAAGAAATTTTAGTGTGGAATAAAGACTATGCAAAGATTGTATTATTATAATTTGCTTTTGATATTCCTGAAAGCACCTTCAGTCAGATCTCCTTAAAAACTACCAATTTTGCACAGCACACCAAAGGTATTAGTGTGGAATGATAAGGGAATCTCCAAGAGCTTTCAGGACCCTTCCCTGAGCTCAGACTGGTTGCTGCAGTGGACATTTGTGTCTAAGTAAGTGGTTTCACAGTGGGTTGGCAGCAACCATAGCCGTGGAAAAACATAGTGAGAAGAAATCTGCACCAACAAATCTGAGGGTCAGTTCCTAAATATCCTTGAGGTAAATTCTGGAATACTCTCAGAAGTAGCTGGGAGTCACTTTGAGGGGAGTCATCTCCAGCAATTAAGCCAACTGAGCTCATTGTCACTGTCATTTGAGTTACAACTACCCAAAGCATAACAGCCTAGCACAGAATAGCAGCTAATTAAATGCTAGTGATATACCCGTTTCTAAAACTGTGAACTGTTCTATTTCCTTATACCTTAAGAACTGGTTGAGAATTGGTTACTGACAATGATATTTTGTACTACAGTTTGAATCAACAAAATATCCATAGAGAAATACACTGTCCTTTGCACTGACAATAGGCATGTTCTTTACATAATTTAATTATTTCTGTATTTGGAAGTGTTTTCACATTCATTATCTCATATACTCTTCACAATAAATATGAAAAAGGTAGAACTGGCAGTAATAGCCTCACTCTGTAGTTCAGGAAACAGAAGTCTAAAGAAGATAATGTAACATATTACAGGTAACCAGAAAAAATGAGGATGGAAAAGAGTCTGTATAGAATACTTCTTCCAGTGTTATGAAATATATTTCCAATTTAGATTAAGAATGCCTCAAGTAAACCTAGTAGCATAAAATAGGATATCAGAGAATGATCATAAACTTCGTTTTAAGTACTATCCTTTTTTGCAAAAACTATCCTGTTTTGTTGTAAATGTGTTCAAAGTATCAGATACAGAGAAAATGGTAAACCATAAATAAAAGGAATTTAAGTACGGTTGAAAGATGGAGTTAACAACAACAATAACAAAAGACATTTAAGCATACTACAACATTTATCTTAGTTTGCATTCTATAGAAGCAGAATCCGAAATAGGATAGTTTTTGCAAGTTATTTATTGAGGGAGTAAGGAAAGTAAGTTAAGCTATGGGAAAAGCCAAGCAGAGAAGTGACTTTTGGAGAAATCTAGTGTCAGGCTGATGCCAGGTAGACTTTAGGAGTGTGAATTGTGAAACAAAGGTTGTCTCTCTAAGAGGCAAGGCAGAAGACCCATTATACCTTATGCCTCTCCATGTAAGGTGGTTCTCAGAAGGTGGTGCAGGTGTCAGATGTTAGCAGCCAACATCCATACCTAGAGGATGCGTGTATCAGCAGTAAAGGGAACTGGGAGGATCCTCAACAGCTTCAATATTTCATACGTTTTCAATCTGTGAAATATGCATTTAATGGAAGTTGTAGTAGAGACTCCTACTTTTCTATTTAAACAATAGCATCTCTGTACTGAATTTTCAAGTGTTAAAGAACAGTATTATAATGTAAGAATGAATATTGCACAGAATCCACTGGAAAAATAAAGATATGATTTTTAAATATTTTAAGGACATTTTAAGAATCATCTCCTTTTAATTTGTGATTTTTCTTGGAACTCAGCTTCATTCCCACATAAAAGTATAAAATATAAGATTCAGGGGCTTCCCTGGTGGTTCAGTGACTGAGAGTCCGCCTGCCGATGCAGGTGACACGGGTTCGTGCCCCAGTCCGGGAAGATCCCACATGCTGCTGAGCCTGCACGTCCAGAGCCTGTGCTCTGCAGCGGGAGAGGCCAAAATAGTGAGAGGCCCACGTACCACCAAAAAAAAAAAAAAGAAAGAAAGAAAGATTCAAAGCAAACTAGTTAAACATGTTTGGTGTAATCAAGTGAAAAGATCATTATTATTCAGTTTCTAGGAAATATTTGGATAGTATTTTCAGAATATGTGCAGAAGACTATATTTATAATCAAGGTTTAAAAATAATTAAAGAAATATATTTTTTTAAAATTTATGGAGTCAGTTATTAAATAAGTATTATTCAGGAAACACAAATAATCATTTAAGAACAAATCAAGAAGTGATGATCAAGAAATGTATTATTATTCTATTATAATCCCCTATTTAAATCAAATATAAAAAAATGAGAAACATCATGTAAATGTTTTCATAGAAATTATTATTAAGCATATAAAAAACCTACCAAACAAATTCATATCTTACTTTATATATTTCCTGATTAAATTCAAAGATCACAAACAAAGAGTTTCATATCCAGGTTTTGCTTTTAAAAATCAGACAATTAAAGGAAGTATGAGCTGGACTTAATAAATTCCAAAAATGAATTCTGAATCTTTTTAGAAGCAGGGGAAAAAATTCCCAAAATTTCTACTTAAAGAGATGGGAATCTTTATCTTAAAGAGATGAAGAAAATTGCACATTACTGAGAATCTTTCATTATTCATGAATTCATTCAACTAATAATCATTGGCAATATGCAGTATGCCAGGCATTTTGCTAGGCTTAGGTATTCACAAGTGACAAAATAAACAAAAACCTCTGCTTTTGAAGAACTTACATTTTCTCTGTGTGGGGGAAAATAAAAAACTATGCAAATAAATAAAATATGCTAGATGGTGATAAAAGCACAAAGAAAAATAAAACAAAAAGAGTAGTATAGTGTGGAGGGAAGAAAGGTACAATTTTTGTAGAGTGGCCAAGAAGGACTTTAATGAAAAGGTGACACAAGTAAATACCTGAAGAAGTTTAGACAAGTTATGCATCTCTGTGGAGGGAGAGTTTCCAAGCACAGGGAACAACAAATACAAGACCCTGAGGTAGGATCATGCCTACCATGTTCTAAGAGCAGAAAGAAGCTGGTGTGGCTGAGTTGAGTGGGCAGAGGGAGAGTAGGATGGTTGCCTGTAGAGAGTAAAGGGGAGGGTATTGAAGGATGTTGTAAGGACTCTGTCTTTAGTTAAGAAGAAGAGCTATTGGAGGGTTTTGAACAGGAGACTAATAAGATCTGGCCTATTTTTAATTGATTACTCTGGCTGCTAAGTGGAGAACAGCAGAAAAATTTTAAGACCAACCAGTTAGAAGGTTGGTTAGAAGTTAGAAGGTTCTAGCAATAATCTAGTCAAGAAAGTGGACTAGAGCAGTAGACATGGTAAGCAGTAGTCTGATTCTGAATACAGTTTTAAACAAGTGTCAACAGAATTTGCTAATTTTATTGGAATATGAGAAAAAGAGAGGGTCCAAGAAAGACTCCCAGGTTTTGACTTGAGTAACTGGAAGATTGGAATTGCCATTTACTGACATAGAGGCGATAGGATGAGCAGGTTTAGTGGGAGGGGAGAACAAGAGCTCCGTTTTGGACATAGTAAGTCTGAGATGCATATTAGAAATTCAGATAGAGATGTAAAAAAGGTAGTTGGATATTTAAATCTGGAATTCAGAATTCCATTCAGTAACATTCTTTCTATTAAATTCCATTCAACAACAGTTTTCCCTTTTGGACCTTTATAAAAACCAATTCCTTAATACTGAGCTTTAATTCTGCAAAAACTTTTCTTCAGGAATCTATAACATTATGATCTAAGAGTATTGTTTCTGGTGACACAACTAATTGAAAATATAGAAAAAGTACAACTTTGGCAGAATGAATTCTTATTGAGGGTCTTACATACTTTCTAGCCATTTAATTGTGAGATAAAACAGAAAACAGCACCAGTAGTAAGATAGTGTGAATTCAAAGGCTTTTATTCTTTTACAGTGTCTTAAACTTAGATTTTTTTTTCCTCAGATATGTGAGAATAATGTTTCCTTTGTATATGGAGAGACGTGCACAATATATTGCTGATTAAAACAGGTTACACAATACTGTTTTTGGCACGATATATTTTGTTAAAATACAGATTATAAATATGTGTGTGTTTACTAGGAAGATGAATTAATATTTTCCTATTATCTTGGAATTACATCAATTTTAAGAATTATCCCAAGGCTGGGAGAGCAAAAGTTATTTAACTGCCTTTTCAAGGAGACCAGCTGAACAATGTCATGAGACACATCCCTACAGTACTTGCTATAAGGCTTCCATCTACCATCACCTTACTACCCCTACTTGCCTATATAAACAAAAAGTTAGAAATCTGAGTCACCACAACCTTCTAATGAGCTGAAGAGGGCTCCAAGAGATTACTCATAGAGTACACAGAACTCTGCCAGGAAAAGTGACTGGCAAGTCATTACCAGGGTGATATCTGTTTTTGACTTTGAACTTGCTGCTTTGTCCTCTGAAAAAGATAAAAGCAGCAAGCAGCCACCCAGCCCGGTGGATCAATTTGTCTGTGGTGCTGCTAGAAGCCAGCCTGTCACAACTGGGCCTTGGTGTCCTCTCTTGAACTTAAATAATATCACAGAACATCAATATCCCACCGGGCTACTCTGTAGTGGTGATTAAACAAGGAAAGAGTAAGACCATTTCATAGCTGTATCTGAATACAGAGAAAACATGAACATTGTTCAAACCACAAAAATGACCAGACATCACCCTACCTTCACTAATATGAAGGAGAGTTGTTTCTTTGTCAATTATAGCATTAGCATTCTAGCCTCCCCTCCTTCTAGATAAGAATTGTTAAGACACCCAAACTTAGAATTACTTCTTTTTGCTGACAGCATATAATACAGAGCAAAGCCCTACTTTTTAAACCTTCCATGAAATCACCTAACAGTGGCCCAAGTACAATAAACCCTGTGTAATATATTCTCACCTAGACTCCCACAATTCCCCTTGGTGTACAATCTCCCTTGTTATCATGAACAATAGACCAACTTATTCAATTACAAGTGTATCCCTGGTGGTCTTTGCCTGAAGAGCATGGATAATTCTAAGCATATTTGAATTAACAAAAAAAAAAGAAATCTGGAGACAGACGGTAAAGAAAGGGGGGAGAATGAGGCATTATTCACTCCTCTGATTTAGCAAATTCTTTAGTTTCCTAGAGCAAATGGAAAGACATCCTGGCTCTGTCTACTTTGCCAATATATGAGCCAAGTGGGCTAATTATGGAGCCAAAGGAGACTAGAAGTTAGAGAGAGTAAATTATAAAAAAAGAGGAGGTTTGGGGCAAGTCAATACAATGTAGCTGAGGGGAACTGGGTGGTGGAAGATTTCTCAAAAATTGACATAAGAGCCCCATGAGGGAGTCAAAAGGTATATGCCTAGAGGGTATCAAAAGTAAAAGCAGAATGTGATAGAAGGAGTAAGTAGAAGACTTTTCCTATATTTTTCCAAGTTCTTTTCCCAGTCCATGCCACTCTAGAGGAAAAACAGGAGTCAAAGAATGTGCAAAAGTAAGGTAGTATTAGTAGAATAAAAAGCTAGACATACCCTCTGTCCAAATATAGGTTTCTTGTTTCAAAACTCCAAGCATAAACTTATGGAACATGAAAAGCATTCAAATAGTTAAGAAACTGAGGTCTTACCAATTGACTAGACTGTACTGGAGTTGACTTAGGTGACTAGAAAGACCTGCCCAAAATATCACTAAAGACTGGAAAGGAATATTTAATATAGCATAAGTGAAAAATAAAGGCAGGGGTAGAAGAAAAACAAAAAGATATGTTTCTACCTCACTCAGTTGAGACTGTTCGATAAATTAGTACTACAGAGTAGAAAAATAGCTCTGAATTTGTACACCTAAGGGTTCAGTGGTTTTGCATTCCTTTTCCCTTAGGCCTATCTGTAACTTGTAACATTTTTCTAGAATAAACAATTATTTCTATTTTAATAAATAAAACTAAGTAACTTTTTTAAAAACAACAATTTCTAGCAAAATAATGAGTGTACAATATTGTAATAAATAAGAGATTTTCCTTTTTGAGGATCGTTGGTGCAACAGGCATAGAAATCTGAAATAGATGATACAGTGAGCTCTTCTGTCAGACTGCCTCAGTCAAACCCTGTGCCTTCCATTTACTAGTTCTAGTACCTTGGCCAAGGAACTTAACTTATCTGTGCCTCAGTTTTCTTTCCTGGATATGTTTATAATAGTAACTCACTCAAAGTGTTAATGAGGATCAAGTGATGTATTTCTAGTGATCAACAGAGTTTTGGCACAGAGAGAATGCTCAATGATATTATCTATATTTTTCAAAAACATCAATAAGGTAAATAATGTCATAAAATTGCAGGATAACTAATTCTAAATAACTTTATAATTTGGAAGCTGCTGAGATTTCACTCATTGACCTAGAGGATGTGAAAATGTTTAAGGTATCTAATTCTATCGGTTTTGAAAAGGATTTTTGAAACCTAGTAATATTCAAAGAGATTAGCAAATAGTTAAAGAGATGTAAAAAATAATCCATCCAAAATGAAATGAAACATAAGTATTTCTCTGTGGAAGATATTATGAAGATAATGAGAAAACCAGCCACAGATCAGGAGAATATTTGCAAAAGATGCATCTATAAAGGGCTCTTATCCAAAATATGCAAAGGACTCTAAAAACTCAACAATAAGGAAACAAACTACTCAATTAAGAAAAGGGCAAAAGACCTGAACAGACACTTCACCAAAGAAGATATATAGATGACAAATAAACATATTAAAATATGCCCCACATCATATATCATGAGGGAAATGCAAGTTATAACAATGAGTTACTACTACATGCCTATTAGAATGGTCATTATCCAGAACAGTAACACCAAATGCTGAGGAGGATATTGAGCAACAGGAAGTCTCATTCATTGCTGGTGGTAATGCAAAATGGTATAGCCACACTGGAAGACAGTTTGGTGGTTTTTACAAAACTAGACACACTCTTACCATAAGATCCAACAATCACACCTTTTGGTATTTATCCAAACAAAATGAAAACTTAGGTCCACACAAAAATCTGCATGCATATGTTCATAGCAACTTTATTTATAATTGCTGAAACTTGAAAGCAACCAAGATATCCTTCAGCAGGTGAATGGATAAACTGTGGTACATTTAGACAACTTCAGCCCTAAAAAGAAATGGGATATCAAACGATGAAAAGAATGAAGGAATATTAAATATATATAACTAAGTGAAAGAAACCAATCTGAAAAAGCTATATACTGTATGATTCCATGATATTCTGGAGAAGTCAGAAAAATATGAGTAGTTGCCAGGGGTTAAGGAGTAGGAAGGGATGGATAGCTGAAGCACAGAGGATTCTTAGGGCAGTGAAACTATTCCATATTTACTATAATGGTGGATACATGTCATTGTACATTTGTCCAAGCTCATAGAATGCATGACACCAAAGCTGAATTGTAATGTAAACTATGTACTTCAAGTGATAGCAATGCTGTCAATGTACCTTCATCAATTGTAACAAATATATCACATACCACTCGGGAGGGAGATGGAGATGGTGAAGGAGGCTAGGCATGTGTGGTTGTAGAGGGTGTATGGGAATGCTCCATATTTTCTGCTCAATTTTGCTGTGAACCTAAAACTTCTCTAAAAAGTGAAGTCTATTTAAAAGTTTTTAAAAAGTAGTGTTTCTACAACTACTCTTGGAGAAGCCATACAAGTATCATTATGTTTAAGTATGCTTATTTTTAATTTGCATTACATTTTATGTCCCTTGATATGAGAAAACTTTTATTTTACACATTTTCTGCCTCAACAATATCTAGCATAATAACTTGAACAGAGGTGATCCTTTAACTTTTTAATGAAGAAAAATATTCATTCTGAAAACTAAACCTATCTTAAATAGCCTAATGAATTTTCTGAAACTGAACGCACCTGTGTAATCAACATCCAACTCAGCACCACAGAACCATTCCACTTGCCGTCTTCCAGTCGCTAACATCTCCAGAATAACAAGTATCCTGACTTGTAATAGCATCACACGGCTTTGCCTTGTCATTTCTTCATATGAGTGGAATAATCCAGTGTGTACTCTTATGTGTCTGGCTCTTTTTCTTCAACACTATACTTGTGAGATTCAACTCATGAATTACTTGAGTTGCATGTAATTGTATTCCAGTCACTGTCATATTGCTGTATGGTATTTGTTCCACTGTTGATAGACACATGGGTAGTCTTTAGTTTTTCTGGCAACTGCAAAAATGTAACAAATATTAACACTAATTTCTGTTGGGTAATACTGATACCTAGGAGTAAAGTTTTATTTCATAAGGTAAGCACATTTGGCTTTAGTATACATAAATATTTTTCCAAAGTTGTTAAGGCAATTTACACATCATCAATAGTGTATGATAGTTCCTCTTGTTCCATATTCTCATTAACACAGTATTTTTCTAGGATTTAACCCAAAATGATTAATTTTATTGGCATATTTTTTCATGTTATCTGCTTTTATCTTTCTGATATTGGTACAATCTGTAGAAGCATATTTTTTCATATTCCACACATTAGTAATTTGTGAGTCCACTCATTTTTTCTCATTGATTTATTATCTTTGTTATTCATATTTATGAACCAACTTTGGAATTTGTTGATTTTATTTCATATATTTTTGCTCTAATCTTTATTATTTCCATCATTCTATTTTATGTGTTTAATGCATGGCTCTTTTCTAAGCTTCTTGACTTAGACATTTAAGTTATTGTTTTTCAGACTTTTTTCTTTTATCATTTATACATTTCCTTCTAAGCACTTCATATCAATAGTATGTTCTGTCATATCTTAATTATCATTTGTTTCAAAATATTTTCTGTGACAAACTTTAAAAAGACACAGAAATGTTAAAAAATAAAAGTATCTTTAACTGTGAAGGGTTTGCTATTTTACCCTATTTACAAGCTAACAAATTAGGCAGACATTTTCATGAATGCTGGCTGAAGACACACAATAATTGGGTCAGAATCAAAGAAGTATATTACACATAGCACAGCAAGGAGCATGAGTATCACGTGTGCACTGCTTCCACTTGCTGCACAAGTCCCACAGGAGTGAATTAGAAAGGCCCAGGTAAACCCTGAACATGCAGTTAATTTTTATCATAGCTGAAGAATCCCAAGTTTGAGAACCCAAATAAGCAGCAAGTCTGCCTGACCTTTGTCCCAGAGAATGGAGACATTACTTTTATCATGCTGGACAGTAAAGAAAACAAAAAGAAAGAAAGAAATGAAAACCTGCCCTTTCAAGAAAGTGTAGTCTGTAACAAATACTGTCAGTGCCTCTGCTCCCAAGATGTTCAGAAGTATGAGACTTATGAAGAATTATCTCCCATCAGTAATTTCTGCTTTGATTTTCTCTTTGAACCATGACAACAGGCAACATTTTTTTCATGACCATTGATATGCATTTGCAAAGCGTATTTGTAAACTTTGGCCCTGACTTTGAATCCCATAGACCCATTTTCTATTTATCTCTTTTAATGCAGCTGAGCATAAAACAGGAGAATCGGGCTTCCCTGGTGGCGCAGTGGTTGAGAGTCCGCCTGCCGATGCAGGGGATACGGGTTCGTACCCTGGTCCGGGAAGATCCCACATGCCGCGGAGCAGCTGGGTCCGTGAGACATGGCCGCTGAGCCTGCGCATCCGGAGCCTGTGCTCCGCAACGAGAGAGGCCACAACAGTGAGAGGCCCACGTATCACACACACGCAAAAAAAAAACAGGAGAATCTAGGAGGATGTTCTGTACATAATTAGGGTCCCTTCCATCTGCATCTCTAGAAATAATTATTACTATGATTTCAGACAGTGTTTAATTGTTATGGAGATAATGGGACACAGAGCTATTTCAAAAGACAGCATGTCAAAAAGAAGTGTGCTGATCTGAAAATCAATCTAATAAATCTGGCAGTAAAAATGGAAAACAAAATGAGTTTTCTGAGAGAATCAATGTATAAAATATTTCCCATTGACATACGGTCTTTGGGTAAAGAAAAAAAAAACTTTTTTTTTTTAAATTTCAGAAATAAAATATGTAATATCTGCTAATATAACCAAACTTTAAAGAGGCAATCTGCTGTAGGATGACATTTCCATTGTTTAAAACACTGTCTTCTTGAAATTAGAAAAGGGGTGAGGGGGAACTGCGTTAGACCTTGCACTTTATTTGGCCCAATGTGTTTTTTAATGACTAATTGGTTGTAGAAGGGAGAACAAACATTAATATTCCTTATATGTCCCTCTTCAAAGCTAGATTTTCAAAAGTCACAGTAAGCCTCTTCTTTTCCTGCCCCTGGTGAAATAATATCAGTAGGTAAACTATTTAGCAGCTCATTAAGAAGAGCAGCAACTATGAAGCTCCTCAGATTCTCAAGTAAAGTGAAAACCATTACTATTTGAAGAAAAGAAAAAACAATGTTACAAGCGTTTGGTCTTGGAAGAGCACTAGTAGCCCAAAGCTAAATATTTGGCTTTTTAACTTCCAATTAGTCAATGTGAAAATAAGAAAATTTACAACTTTATAAAAGTACTTAATGATTAAACTGACTGCCATCATTTCATAGTCCATGGTATGGATTCTAAAGGAGATTCAACTGGCATGCTAAATTGTACACAATGATAGAGGAATTGTATTTAACAAAATGAAACAGCATTTGGGTCATTTCAGAAAAATTGTCATGATTGATGAATCATTCATGGTCTTGGAAAGAAACAGAATGCATACGAATTGGTTCAAATGAGATTTAATGAAGGTATTAACTTAGAGAGCTGTGGGCAGTATAAGGATACTTGTAAAGAGTACAGAGACAACCAGTGACAGGCAACAGAGAAAACTATAGGGCTAAAAAGTCAGGGATGAAATAATGTTACCATATCATTTGTGAGAGCTGACTATGAGGTGGGTCTGCTTGATGGAACTGTGAAGGAGAACTGAGGAGATGATTTAAAAAATGGAGCCCTTGAAGCAAGAAGGGACCAGGGACAAAGTATCTTTCTTGCTGCATTCTGATCTACTATTATCTTCCATTGGCCTATGCCAATGCAGTGTGGACTGATAAGTGAAATGTTTAAGAAATGGCTTTCAAAACAAAAACAAAACCTTGATTTTAGAATTTGCTAATACCCACGGTGTATGCACTTCCACCATGGCTGATTTCAGTCTACCAGTGTGATATCATTGAACTGGAGGTGGGAATAGATGCACATAACTGGCTTTTGCAAGTTGGCAGTGAGCTGGATCCCGCACATTACTGGATTAACTTCAGCAAAAGCCAGCCACCAAGGAGTTCAGGGACTACAGTATGCAGGATATTTAAAGCAAGGTAAAAACTAATGGAGATGTAATTTGGGAGTGGGAGGTAGGGGAGGTGGTCACATGGAGAATGACAATATTGAAAACGTATATGACTTGCCCCAAATTTCTTCATTATCGACCCAGCCAGGACTCAAACCTAATTCTGATATAGAACAGGGTGTTCTCTCCTACATTGTTCTACCTCTTTAATGTAATGTCTGGTTAGGGGAAAAAAAAAAAAAAAGCTCTATTTTACATGTACCCATAGATTTCATAAGAAAAACTTTTGACCCAAGCCTGAATTGAAGCAAAGTTTCAGAGATGAAAAACTACTTAGTTAGAAGTTTAACTTCTGGAGGGTTTGCTAAGAGAAAATACATTTTAGGCTTAGAAACTAAGCCTTTTCATCTTTGACTTTTAAGATGGAGTGGGGTAGTTAGGATAGATTTCAGTAGGATCCAATGATAGGAGAAGAAAGAAAGTATGTGCTTTCTTCTTCCAGAAAGTTTATTCAGAGACTGTTGGGGAAAAACTGTCTTTCATAAATCACCACTTTGACAAGGTTTTTGAAGATGATATTCAAGCATCCAAATGGTGGAAGTTACAATTAAGTATCTTTTCTTAAGAACTTTTAAAACTAAGATTTGATGATCTTGAATCATCCAGTTGTCAAATATAATTTATATTTTTTTTCTGTGAAATGATAATCACAAATTAAAGTCTTCATTTATTGAACATCTACTAGAAGTCAGTCATTTTTTATTTGTAATATATAGTGGGAGGTTAATATGGGACTTTTCCTGTCTCAGATTTGATTGAGGATGCAAAATTTCACAAAGAAACTACTTTGTGACACAGCCTTCCAAATTCCAAAGTGAGGATTTGCAAGAAAGAAAGTATCTTAAATTGGTTTTCAGACCCATAGCCCAGTATCTAATCAGAAGTGTAAATGGGTTGAGTTTGAAGAAGTTGGAAGAGTGAATTACTTCAGGAAGTGTTGCAAATTTCCCCTCCTCTTCCAGAGGGGCTTTCCCTTCAACTCAATCTGGGTTAGAGGGGTGTTAAGGGAGCTTGGTAAAGGATTTTCTGTAACTCTGCTGACATTTGGGTGGGATATTTCACGGAAATAATGTTTGACAGATGCCTTTCAGGAATGTAAAGTTGAGAGGATGAATCTATAAGCCTGAGGCATGAAAGGGAGAGCAATGGGATGACAATAGGATTGAACTTTATTTCTACCAACAGTGGGGTGACAATGCATGAATCTTGCTCATGAGGCAGAGTGGCCATTGGATAGAATTGACTGCGGCCCTCTTAAGTCCTGTCCAAAGCAGGGTTGTAGGAGTGATATGATATCGACAGAGAAGATGAACTGCCAATTGTCCAAGAATCCAGAGAAGAAATTTAAGTGACCATATGGAAAAAGTAATACCAAATATGTCACCAGCATCTTGGGAAAGACAGTCCAAGGTCATTAAAAACACTGCCAAGGACTTCCCTGGTGGTGCAGTGGTTGAGAGTCCGCCTGCCGATGCAGGGGACGTGGGTTCGTGCCCCAGTCTGGGAGGATCCCACATGCTGCGGAGCGGCTGGGCCCGTGAGCCATGGCTGCTGAGCCTGTGTGTCCGGAGCCTGTGCTCCACAATGGGAGAGGTCGCAACAGTGAGAGGCCCGCATACCACAAAAAAAAAACAAAAAAAAAGAAACAACAAAAAAAAAACACTGCTAAGAGAGAGTCAGCACCCAATACCCACAAATCCCAGAAAGTCCTGATGTTAAATTAGGACAAGACCTGGCAAGTAAAATAATGATTTTTCCCTAATTATCCCTAATTTGCTCCAGCTTCAAAGTACTCAAATACTGAGCTGTCAGAAGCCATGGCTAGTTAACTTGCAGTAGGCAAGAAACACAGTATGAGAACATAGAAAAGCTAGCTATCCCCCTTTCTCACTACAATTTTTCCAAGCATAAAGCAAGCTGGAAGTGGGAAAGGAAGTCTGAAGTTTTTATTGTTACTTTAGAAAAAAAAAAAAATCTCTAAAATTTGTTATAAGTGCCTCTAAGTCTTTTAAATATCAGAATAACCAAAAAAATTAGTTTTTCTTCAGTATCCTCAGGAGACTGATTCAAGGATTCCTGCCCACCCCCATGATACCAAAATACACAGATGCTCAAGTCCCTTATATAAAATGGCACAGTACAGCAGGCCCTCTGTATCCACAGTTTCCATGGATATAGAGAGTCAACTATATGGAGGCATAGAGAGCACAAATAAAAAAAAATGAGATAAATATGACAGTAATACTACTAAGAAAATTAGAAATGATGTTTGTAACAAATATAATTGTTTGGATATAAAAATAACCCATAAATTTATAGGAAAAAAGAAAATCAGCTAAATAGGAAAAAAAATGGACAAATGCTATCAATAGGCATTTCACAGAGGAGGAACTATGAAAGCATAGTAAATATTTGGAAGCTGTTCAATCCCTCTAAAAAGCAGGGAAATACAAAGTAGAACCTGAATAAAATTCTATCTTACACATACCCGATATGCAAAATAAAAGCCTGACAAATCAAGTGCTAAAAAGAGTGCAGAGCAAGAGAAATTTATGTACAGGGTATAAATTGGATCAAATTTGGAAAATTATTTGGAATTATTTGTAAAGTTGATGTAATGGCATGATACTGTTTCAGTTCAAGTAATCTGTGAACATGAATCTCAAAATTCCCTTTCCTGAGTGGTTTCAAGTTAGGGTTTGCCATATGAAAAAATTTACCTGTTTAGTTAGCATCTGTAAGTGGCAGACTCAATAGTGACAGTGAGTTCCAATTTGTCCTCTTATTTCACTCCTCAACCTGCCCAGCTTTCTTTCTTTGTCAGTCTTGCTGGATGTATTCCTGCAAACTCAGAGGTGATATCCACAAAAATCCAGCAAACTTCCTTAGACTTCTATATCAAACTCCTTAACAATTTCACTCCAGCTCCCGGATATGCCTCCCTTCCCACAAGCTTCAACTGTTTCAACCACATCAGGAGTGGGTAATTACTTTTCTCTGATCCTATTCAGAGCTTTACTTCTCCAGCACTTCCCATAATTTTATAAGATTAATTTTTATAAAAAGTTCCTTACTCCATAATACATAGTAGTTCTATTACCCTGATCAAACATTGACCCATGTGTAACTTCTGATTCTGCAAAGCCTTTCTTAAGTACGTATTCTGAAGTATTTCTTGTCCCCGTACATCAGAAAATATAAAAAGAATGTTTTTGTTTGGGAATTTTATTGCAATGTATTTGCAGTAATAAGACTGAATTTAATCCAAATGCCCATCAAATATAGGATGGATAAATAATGTGTTGATATAGTTACTTACAAAGAAAATGTACAAATTATAGCTTTTACATCAACATAGTCAAATCTCGGGAAACAAAATATTGACATAAAAAGTCATACAAGAGTAATTATTTAATGGCTCAGTTTATAAAAAGGAAATTATCTTTCAAGCATAAACAATATTTTTTTGCTGTACTTAAGTATTTGGTAAAATAATATGGAAAAAAGAGGGCATGATAATCACTAAATTCAGGACAGTAGTTACTCCTGGAGAAGAAAGACTAGAATGGGAACTGGGAGAGACTGTAAGGTAAGTATTAATGTGTTGAATTATGATTCCTGCCAAATTCATATGTTGAAGTCCTAACCCTCAGTACCTCAATATGTGACTTTATTTGGAGTTAGGGTCTTTACAGAGATAATCAAGATAAAATAATCTCATTAAGGTGGGTGCTAATCCAATATGAGTGCCATCTTTTTAAAAAGGGAAATTTAGTCACAGAGACATATGCAGGGGCAAGACGATGTGAAGACAGGGAGAAGGAGGTCACCTACAAGCCAAGTCAAAAGTCCTGAAACCCATTCTTCCCTCAGAAAGAACCAACACTGCCAACTCCCTCATCTGAGACTTCTAGCCTCCAGAGCTGTGAGACAATACCTTTCTCTAGTTTAAGCCACTCCTATTGATTCTGTTTCTCTGGAAGCCACTAACACAAGAAGAGTCTTCAGGCTTCAGTTTCATCCAAACCATGGAGGAAAAACAACACCATGAAACATGTTTGGAAAAGCAATTGTGGGAAAGTAAAAAGGGGATCTAAGAGAATAACCCTTTATGTTCTACATGTTAATACATTGATTACACAGCATTATCTCAATCACAATAAAAGCCTATGAAATAGGCATTATTAGCCCCATTTTAAAGACAAAGAAAAGGAGATTTTAGCGTTTCTAATTAATTTACTCTGACACATAGCTAGTAAATAACAAATCTGGAATTTACAATTTAAGGGGGTCTGTCTGAGGAATAAGTGTACCAAAACTAGCTGAACTTAATTACTAGAAAAAACTACCGTATCGTAAGAAACATGTGAGTGCATTTCTTTTTATTTCTTCCTGTAATAACACCTCTCTCCCTAGTTTTCTCCTTAGTTTTCTAGCACCTTGAGATGACTCTGGCCAAGGACAAAAGGTCATGAATTTGGCTAATTGTGATTTCCAAACATGGCTAATCATCAAAATCACATGGGGAGAATTGTTTTTAAATAAAGATTAGGAAATCCTATGTTTGTAAAATGGTGTTGGCCAATTTCTGAAATTCTGTCCATATTTTTTCCAGCTTTATGCAGATAAAATTGACATATAACATTGTGCAAGTTTAAGGTGCACAATGTGATCATTTGATACACTTATAATTAGAAAACTATTACCACCATAGCATTAGCTAACATGTCCTGTCACATAATTAACATTTATTTTTTGTGATGAGAATTCTACTCATATTTTATTTTTTCTAACACCTTAATTGGAGTATAATTGCTGTACAATGGTGTGTTAGTTTCTGCTTTATGAAAAAGTAAATCAGCCATACATATATACATATCACCATATCTCCTCCCTCTTGTGGCTCCCTCCCACCCTCCATATCCCAACCCTCCAGTTGGTCAGAAAGCACCAAGCTGATATCCCTGGGCTATGTGGCTGCTTCCCACTAGCTATCTATTTTACATTTGTTAGTATATATATATGTCCATGCTACTCTCTCATGTCATCCCAGCTTACACTTCCCACTCCCCGTGTCCTCAATTCCATTCTCTACATCTTTATTCCTGTCCTGCCCCTAGGTTCCTCAGAACCTTTTTTTTTTTTTTTTTTTTTACATTCCATATATTTGTGTTTGAATACGGTAATTTTTTTTTCTCCTTCTGACTTACTTCACTCTGTATGGCAGACTTTAGGCCCATCCAACTCAATACAAATAACTCAATTTCATTTTGTTTTATGGCTGAGTAATATTCCATTGTATATATGTGCCACATCTGCTTTATCCATTCATCTGTCAATGGACACTTAGGTTGCTTCCATGTGCTTGCTATTGTACACAGACCTTTTGAACATTGTGGTACATGACTTTTTGAATTATAGTTTTCTCAAGGTATATGCCCAGTAGTGGGATGGTGGGGCTGTATGGTAGTTCTATTTTTAGTTTTTTAAGGAACTTCCATACTGTTCTCTATAGTGGCTGTATCAATTTACTTTCCCAACAGCAGTGTAAGATGGTTCCCTTTTCTCCACACCCTCTCCAGCATTTATTGCTTGTAGAGTTTTTGATGATGGCCATTCTGACAGGTGTGAGGTGATACCTTATTGTAGTTTTGATTTGCATTTCTCTAATGATTAGTGATCTTGAGCATCCTTTCACGTGTTTGTTGGCAATCTGTATATCTTCTTTGGAGAAATGTCAATTTAGCTCTTTACCGATATTTGGATTGGGTTGTTTCTTTTTTTGATACTGAACTGCATGAAAGCTGGTAAATTTTGGAGATTAATCCTTTGTCAGTTGCTTCATTTGAAAATATTTTCTCCCTTTATGAGGGTTGGCTTTTCGTCTTGTTTATGGTTTCCTTTGCTGTGCAAAAGCTTCTAAGTTTCATTAGGTCTGATTTGTTTACTTTCTTTTTTATTTCCAATTCTGTAGGAGGTGGGTAAAAAGGATCTTGCTGTGATTTATGTTACAGAGCACTCTGCCTATATTTTCCTCTAAAAGTTACATAGTGTCTGGCCTTACATTTAGGTCTTTAATCCATTTTGTGTTTATTTTTGTGTATGGTGTTAAGGAGTGTTCTAATTTCATTCTTTTACATGTAGCTGTCCGGGTCTCCCAGCACCATTTATTGAAAAGGTTTTTTCTCCATTGTATATTCTTGCCTCCTTTATCAAAAATAAGGAGACCATAAGTGTGTGGGTTTACCTCTGGGCTTTCTATCCTATTCCATGGATCTATATTTCTGTTTGTATGCCAGTACCATACTATCTTGATTACTGTAGCATTGTATAGTCTGAAGTCTGGTAGCCTTATTCCTCCAGCTCCGTTTTTATTTCTCAAGTTTGCTTTTGCTATTTAGGGGCTTTTGTGTTTCCATACAAATTGTGATTTTTTTTGTTCTAGTTCTGTGAAAAATGTCAGTGGTAGTTTGACAGGGATTGCATTGAATCTGTAGATTGCTTTGGGTAGTAGAGTCATTTTCACAATGTTGATTCTTCCAATCCAAGAACATGGTATATCTCTCCATCTGTTTGTATCATCTTTAATTTCTTTCTCCAGTACCTTATACTTTTCTGCATACAGACCTTTTGTCTCCTTAGGTAGATTTATTCCTAGGTATTTTACTCTTTTTGTTGCAATGGTAAATGGGAGTATTTCCTTAATTTCTCTTTCAGATTTTTTATCCTTAGTGTATAGGAATGCAAGAGATTTCTGTGCATTAATTTTGTATCATGCTACTTTAACAAATTCATTGATTAGCTCTAGTAGATTTCTGGTAGCATCTTTAGGATTCTCTATATATAGTGTCATGTCATCTGCAAGCAGTGACAGCTTTACTTCTTCTTTTCTGATTTAGATTCCTTTTATTTCTTTTTCTTCTCTGATTGCTGTGGCTAAAACTCCCAAAACTATGTTGAATAATAGTGGTGAGAGTGAGCAACGTTGTCTTATTCCTGATCTTAGAGAGAATGTTTTCAATTTTTTACTTTGAGAATGATGTTGGCTGTAGGTTTGTCATCTATGGCCCTTATTATGTGGAGGTAATTCCCTCTATGCCTACTTAAGGAGGGTTTTTATCATAAATGGGTCTTAAATTTTGTCAAAAGGTTTTTTGCATCTATTGAGATGATCATATGGTTTTTCTCCTTCAGTTTGTTAATATGTTGTATCACATTGATTGATTTGCATATATTGAAGAATCCTTGCATTTCTGGGATAAACCCCACTTCATCATGGTGCATGATGCCTTCAATGTGTTGTTGGCTTCTGCTTGCTAGTATTTTGTTGAGGATTTTTGCATCTATGTTCATCAGTGATACTGGCATGTAGTTTTCTTTCTTTGAAACATCTTTGTCTGGATTTGGTATCAGGGTGATGGTGGCCTCATAGAATGAGTATGGGAGTGTTCCTCCCTCTGCTATATTTTGGAACAGTTTGAGATAATAGGTGTTAGCTCTTCTCTAGGTGTTTGATAGAATTTACCTGTGAAGCCATCTGGTTCTGGGCTTTTGTTTGTTGGAAGATTTTTAATACCAGTTTCAATTTCAGTGCTTGTGATTTGTCTGTTTATATTTTCTATTTCTCCCTGTTTCAGTTTTGGAAGGTTGTGCTTTTCTCAGAATTTGTTCATTTCTTTCAGGTTGCCTATTTTGTTGGCATATAGTTGCTTGTAGTAATCTCTCACGTTCCTTGATATTTCTGCAGTGTCAGCTGTTACTTCTTTTTCATTTCTAATTCTATTAATTGGAGTCTTCTCCCTTTTATTCTTGATGAATCTGGCCAATGGTTTATCAACTTTCTTTATCTTCTCAAAGTACCAGCTTTTAGTTTTATTGCTCTTTTCTATTGTTTCCTTAATTTCTTTTTCATTTATTTCTGATCTGATCTTTATAATTTCTTTCCTTCTGCTAACTTTGCAGTTTTTTTGTTCTTTCTCTAATTACTTTAGTTGTAAGGTTAGGTTGTTTATTTGAGATGTTTCTTGTTTCTTGAGATAGGATTGTATTGCTATAAACTTTCCTCTTAGAACTGCTTTTGTTATATCCCATAGGTTTGGGGTCATTGTGTTTTCATTGTCATTTATTTCTAGTTATTTTTGTATTTCCTTTTTGATTTCTTAAGTGGTCTCTTTGTTATTTAGTAGTATATTGTTTAGCCTCCATGTGTTTGTATTTTTTACTGATTTTTTTCCCTGTATTTTATATCTAGTCTCATAGCTTTGTGGCCGGAAAAGATACTTGATGCGATTTCAATTTTCTTAAATTTACCAAGGCTTGATTTCTGACTCAAGATATGATCTATCCCAGAGAATGTTCCATGAGCACTTGAGAAGAAAGTGTATTCTGCTATTTTTGGATGGAATGTCCTTTAAATATCAATTAAATCCATCTTGTTTAATGTATCATTTAAAGATTGTGTTTCATTATTTATTTTCATTTTGGATGATCTGTCCATTGGTTAAAGTGGGGTGTTAAGTCCCCTACTATGATTGTGTTACTGTTGATTTCCCCTTTCATGGCTGTCAGCATTAGCCTTATGTGTTGAGGTGCTCCTATGTTGGGTACATAAATATTTACAATTGTTATATCTTCTTCTTGGATCAATCCCTTGATCATTATGTAGTGTCCTTCTTTGTCTCTTGTAATAGTCTTTATTTTAAAGTCTATTTTGTCTGATATGAGAATTGCTACTCCAGTTTTCTTTTTATTTCCATTTGCATGGAATATCTTTTTCCATCCCCTCACTTTAAGTTTTTTTGTGTCCCTAGGTCTGAAGTGGGTCTCTTGTAGACAGCATATATATGGTCTTGTTTTTTTACCCATTCAACCAGTCTATGTCTTTTGGTTGGAACATTTAATCCATTTACATTTAATGTAGTTATCAATATGTGTTTGCCTATTACCATTTTGTTAATTGTTTGGGGTTTATATTTGTAGGTCTTTTCCTTCCTTTGTGTTTCCTGCCTAGAGAAGTTCCTTTATTATTGTTATAAAGGAGGTTTGGTGGTGCTGAATTCTCTTAGCTTTTGCTTGTGTGTAAAAGTTTTAATTTCTCTGTCAATTCTGAATGATATCCTTGCTGGGTAGAGTAATCTCGGTTGTAGGTTTTTCTCCTTCATCACTTTAAATATGTCCTGCCACTCCCTTCTGGCTTGCAGAGTTTCTCCTAAAAGATCAGCTGTTAACCTTATGGAGATTCCCTTGTGTGTTATTTGTTGTTTATCCCTTGCTGCTTTTAATATGTTTTCTTTGTATTTCATTTTTGATAGCTTGATTAATATGTGTCTTGGCATGTTTCTCCTTGGATTTATCCTGTGTGGGACTCTCTGTGCTTCCTGGACTCGATTGACTCTTTCCTTTCCCATATTAGGGAAGTTTTCAACTATAATCTCTTCAAATATTTTCTCAGTCTCTTTCTTTTTCTCTTCTTCTTCTGGGACACCTATAATTCGAATGTTGGTGTGTGTTTAGTGTTGTCCCAGAGGTCTCTGGGACTGTTCTCTATTCTTTTCATTCTTTTTACTGCTGTGTGGTAGTTATTTCCACTATTTTAGCTTCCAGGTCACATATCCATTCTCCTGCCTCATTTATTCCACTATTGATTCCTTCTAGAGAGTTTTTAATTTCATTTTTTTGTGTTTTTCAATATCATTTGTGTGCTTTTTTCTTTTTCTAGGTCCTTGTTAAATCTTTCTTGTATTTTCTCTATTCTATTTCCAAGATTTTGGATCATCTTTACTATCATTACTCTGAATTCTTTTTCAGGTAGACTGCCTATTTCTTCTTCATTTATTTGGTCTGGTGGGATTTTTCTTTGCCTCTTCTTCTGCTGTGTGATTCTCTGTCTTCTCATTTTGCTTAACTTACTGTGTTTGGGGACTCCTTTTCACAGGCTGCAGGTTCATAGTTCCTTTTGTTTCGGGTATCTGACCCCAGTGGCTAAGTTTGATTCAGTGGGTTGTGGTAGGCTGCCTGGTGGAGGTGACTGGTGCCTTTGTTTTGGTGGATGAGGCTGGATCTTGTCTTTCTTGTGTGCAGGACTGTGGTGGTATGTTTTGGGGTGTCTGTGACCTTATTATGATTTTAGGCAGCCTCTCTTCTAATGGGTGGGGTTGTGTTCTTGTCTTGCAAGTTGTTTGGCATAGGTTGTCCAGCACTGTAGCTTGCTGGTCCTTGAGTGGAGCTGGGTCTTAGCGTTGAGATGGAGATCTCTGGGAGAGCTTTGCCATTTGATATTATATGGAGCCAGGCAGTCTCTGGTGGACCAATATCCAAAACTCGGCTCTCCCACCTCAGAAGCCCAGGCCTGACATCCGTCTGGAGTGCCATGACCCTGTCAACCACACAGCTCAGAAAAAAAGGTAGAAAAAGAGAAATAAATTTAAAAAATGATAAATAAATAAAATAAAGTTATTAAAATAAGAAACAAAAAATATTAAAAAATTAAAAAGTAATAAAAGAAAGAAAGAAGAGAGCAACCAAAGCAATAAACAAATCCACCAATGATAAAAAGCTCTAAAACTATACTAAAAACAAAAAACAAAACAGAAAACAGACAGACAGAACCCTACCACAAATGATAAAAGCAAAAGTAGATAGACAAACTCAGACAAAGAATCACTCAAAAAAAGATAAAAAGGAAATACATATATATAGGAAGAGAGCAACCAAATCAATAAACTAATCTACCAATTATAATAAACTCTATATACTTAACTAAGATAAACATAAAACCAGAAACAAATTAGATGCAGAAAGCAAACCCCAAGTCTACAGTTGTTCCCAAAGTCCACCACCTCAATTTTGGGATAATTCATTGTCTATTCAGGTATTCCATAAATGCAGCTAATATCAAGTTGATTGTGGAGATTTAATCCACTGCTCCTGAGACTGCTGGGAGAATTTCCCTTTCTCTTCTTTGTTCACACAGCTCTTGGGGTTCAGCTTTTGATTTGGCCCCACCTCTGTGTGTAGGTCGCCTGAGGGTATCTGTTCTCCACCCAGACAGAATGGGATTAAAATAGAAGCTGATTAGTGGGCTCTGGCTCACTCAGGCTGTGGAGAGGGAGGGTTATGGAATGTGGGGCAAGCCTGCTGCAGCAGAGGCCAGCATGAGGTTGCAACAGCCTGAGGCATGCCGTGTGTTCTCCTGGGAAGTTGTCCCTGGATCACGGGACTCTGGCAGTGGCAGGCTCCACAAATTCTTGGGAGGGGAGTTGTGGATAGTGACTTGTGCTTGCACACAGGCTTCTTGGTCGCTGCAGCAGCAGCCTTAGCATTTCATGCCTATCTCTGGTGTCCGTGCTGATAGCTGCGGCTCATGCTGTTCTCTGGAGTTTGTTTATGTGGTGCTCTGAATCCCCTCTACTCACGCACCTCAAAACAATGGTCTCTTGCTTCTTAGGCAGTTCCAGACTTTTTCCTGGACTCCCTCCCAGCTAGCTGTGGCACACTATCCCACTTCAGGCTGTGTGCACACAGCCAACCCCAGTCCTCTCCCTGGGGTCTGACCTCCGAAGCCTGAGCCTCAGGTTCCAGCCCCCACCTACCCTGGCGGGTGAGCAGACAAGCCTCTTGGGCTGGTGAGTGCTGGTCGGCACCAGTCCTCTGTGCAGGGATCTTTCCACTTTGCCCTCTGCATCCCTGTTGCTGCTCTCTCCTCTGTGGCTCTGAATCTTTCCCCACACCACTCCCCATCTCCACCAGTGAAGGGGCTTCCTAGTGTGTGGAAACTTTTCCTCCTTCACAGCTCCTTCCCCGAGGTACAGGTCCTGTCCCTATTCTTTTGTCTCTGTTTTTTCTTTTTTCTTTTGCCCTCCCCAGGTACATGTGGAGTTTCTTGCCTTTTGGGAAGTCTGAAGTCTTCTGCCAGTGTTCTGTAGGAGTTGTCCTACATATAGATGTATTTCTGATGTACTTGTTGGGAGGAAGATGATCTCCACGTCTTACTCCTCCACCATCTTGAGCATTTCCCCTCTACCCATATTTTAAAACTACATCTTTACCTGACCAAATTTCCTGACAGCAATTAATATATACAGCTTCTCTGAAATTCTATAGAATTTATGTTACCCGTTTTACACATATCAAATTCTATCTTGCAAAATAGTTATATATTTATGTTTCTCTCAGATAGTAGGTTAATATTTCTTAAAATTAGTCTTCATATTTGGCTAAAACACTTTTTTCCGAGCATAACATAGTATTATACATACACTGGATTCACAAAAGTAAATTTAGGCATAAATAAATAACTTATAGGTTAGAAAACAACATTGTAGTGAGGTTAAGAATAGTTAGAAGCAGGTAAATCTTACAATGTAGACATGGAGAAGGAAAAAATATCACAAAAATTGATGGCCTTAAAACAGTGTTACAGTGTATGTAAGAAGATTAGGATGTTACATAATTCTATGGAATCATGTTTATTGAGTAATTTAAAATGTTAAATAAGTATACTCATCTCCATAAATTGTTGATTTTAATCTGAAACTAGTAATATATACAATTTATTGAGTGCATTCTTGGTGCAATCGGATACAGTTTACATACTTTATATGATTTATTTCATTTAATTGTCACAACTCTGCAAGGTAAATTTTTTTGTTTACATCTTATAGATGAAGAACAGAGGGCCAGAAAAATATTCTAAACCCACAGAACAGTTTCACAGATCTTTATCTTGTCCTTGGTAGAGCCACATAAGGACAATTGGCCTAGGCCAGCATATAGATTTTATCCAGCATACCTCAAATGGATTATGTCTAGGGACCAATATTACAGCAGTCCCCCTTTTTCTGTAGGGCACACATTCCAAGACCCCCACTGGATTCCTGAAGTCGCATATAGCACCAAACCTTATATATACTGTTTTTTCCTATGCATATATACCAAAGATAAATTTTAATCTATAAATTAGGCACAGTAAGAGATTAACAACAATAATAATAAAATAGAAGAACTATAATAATATACTGTAATAAAAGTTATATGGTTATGGTCTGTCTTTCATAATACCTTATTGTTTTGTACTTACCCTTCTACTTTTGATGATGTGATGTGATAAAACGCCAGTGAAGTGAGGTAAATGACTAGGCATTGTGACTTAGCATCAGACTACTATAGACCTGGTGATACATTAAAAGGAAAATTATCTGATCTAGGTGATCCTTGGTCATGGATCCGTGATGATGTTGATGGTTGGATGAGGATCAGGCTTGTCAAGGGTTGGGGATCCCAGGCTGGACAGAGCAGGAGAGCACAAGATTGCATCATGCTACTCAGAAAACTGTTGAAAGTGAAACTTCAGAAAAGGGGGGACTGCTGTAGTTGCTAAAAGGCCAGAAGACTAGACTTCAACTAAGTAGCAGACTGGAGCTTAATTCATTAATTCAAAAATTCACTCACTATAGTGGTATTTTGGGGTCACCTTCTCTATACCAAACACTCAGCTAACCTATCTATAGGAAAAGCTAGATTCATATATGAGCACAAACTACCTCTGTGCATTCATTACTTTTTACTTTAATCATTAATAATCTTATATATTCATCTCTGAAATTGGAAACCTGTTAACTCATGTCATATGATTATTGTGATAAATAGCTTATAAAAACAATTTAAAACCACTTAAGAAAAATATAAAGTTCTAGAGAAAAATCTCATAAAATATTCCCTATAGTAATGGGTCCATACTAAAACTAGACACATCTGTTTAAAAGGCAATTTTTAATAATTACAGCTTTGAATTTTAATTTAAAATAAGCCTGTTAACTTAAAATAAATCTGGCATTAAAACAGTTTTCATATCAGAATAAATGTGTTTTTCTCCCCAAAGTAAGCTTGATAAAATCTATTTAATTGTGTAATCTTAACTTCCCATTATTGGGTAACTGAAATTAGCAATGATAAGTGTTTAAATAAGCAAATTCCAATTACTATTAACATAAGCAATTCATTATTCAAATATGATCAATGTAGCTATTAAAGTACTGTAAACAGAATCATTACCAATGTGAATTATATTACTACACTATACACAGTCTATCAGATACACTTTTTTTGGTGAGTTTTATTTATTGTACTTTGTATATTTATATACCACATCTGCTACATATGTGTATGTAAATTTTCTATTTGTGAACATTCACCTCTATCACTTTTTTCTGGTTTGTAAGCAAAAACTAGAAGAACATTAGAGATTTGTAAATAATACATGCCAGAAAAAACCTACCCTTATTTTACACTAAACCTCATTGGCTAAATATAGCTGATCTTGGCTTTCAAGTCTAATTTTAAGTTCTATGTCATTTCTGTGACATTTTTCCCCCCTTTTTTAAAGATATATGGCCTCATCATTATGTTGTCACTCATGTGGCTGAAAATATCTTTAAGTGAAGTATGGACTCAGTTATAGTTTAAAGTAAGACTTTTAAGATATTCTGAATCTGCCAGTTTCATACAAGATGGTAGTGGTTGTGGTGTTTCTGTGTTTGTGTGTTTGTGTATAGAGGTGGGATTCAGTGAGGAAATAAATGTTAAGTGCTTCTTAGAGCAACAATCAGCACACTGATCAGACCAATAACTCCCTTAGTCAAACCTGGAAGACTCCACGCTACCACATACATGGGTCTATAGGGCACTGGGATGAACCTGTCAACCAATTAATGTGAAAGAGCAGGCATTATTATTTCTACTTTACAAAAGAGAAAATTGATTAGTAAACTGTTTAAATGTGACTTTCTCCAAAGACAGTTTGTCCAGATAATAATAGCAAAGTATTGAAGTTTGCAAGGTATACTATTAACTATTAAAGTTAAGAAAAGATAACTTAATCTAAGTGCTAGATGGATATTATGGAAACAAACTATGTTGAATAATTTTCCAGTAAGTGATAGGTTGGGCAGGATGATCCTACACCACAGTTGTTTTTGTGAAGTCTTGATGGTTAGAAAAGGAGAGAAACTGCTTAATTAATTTTGTCTAACATTTTTCAACCCCTTTGTGAGTGCAATCTGCCTTTTATTTGCATAAAGTTATTTTGTTATACAATGATAAAGCAGAGTTCTATTCTGAGAAGGAATGTTTTATGTCAATGAAAACTCAAACTTGGCATAACAACGAAATTTAGTGTCATTATTGATAGAGTTGCTTTCCAGTATATTATTTTGTCTTTTAGGAAAACAATCCTCTAATCCTCCTGTCTCCTTCCACTGCCAACACTGCCCAGAGGTTGGAACTTGGGCTCTAGAAAGAAGAGGAAAGTACAAGTCTGTCCCCTTGAAGCAAAAACGTTATAGACTGGCCCCTGCAACATAGAAATTGGCTGAAAGATGGAGAAAGATAATCCAAGAGCAAAGCCCTATGATGAACCTTGGACTGGACTAATTATCATTGATTTAAAGTTTGTTGTTTCAGTTATCTTTAGTTTGTCCTACTCTTTAAGTAAATTCTCTTAAATGGTCAATCTTATTATCAACAATCATGTGGAAGAAAATGTAGAAGGGTCCCACACCTTACAAGGTGCAAAGTAGCACCAAAGAAGTAAAAGTTGCCAAAAGTTTATAGTTTGCAAAATGAGACCCACAAGACAAATAGTGCAATGGTCTAGAGCCTACTAGACAGTGAGCTGAGGTAACAAGTAACACCCAGAATGCATTTGCAAAATATATAAGCATTCCTCATGGATTCATTGAGGAATCATTAGAAGAGACTGCAAAATAGTGATTTCTTATAACCATACACAGGACTTGCATCTTAATGATTTGTGCCTAATTTTAGAATCATTAGCCTGCAATAATTGTCAATCCAAGTTTGTGACCAGACACAACCAAGTAGTCCAAGATGCAGCTTCAAAGTTTCCTTGCCCTGAAACATAAATAGTTTCAGGGTTGCTACCAGCTGAAATTTTAAACAATCTTTACTGAAATTTCATTCTACAACTTGAATTAATGCATGTCAAGTCTCCTGTCATTGATGTCCTACGGCCGATATAGTGATCCTTTTACACGTATAATGAGAGTGAAGAGGCCACATGTTTGGTCTACCGAGTTTGGAACCTAAGTTTGAAATCATCAAGATTTCACATAAAAGTAGTCACCATATACATATTAGTCTTATATTTTCTAACAAGCTTTATGGCCCATTAGTATTCATAATATTTTCAAATTATTTTAAATTACCATACTCAGTAATCTGAATTACATTATGCTTTGACTGTAGCAGCTGAGCCTTACTATCCCCATTAAGTTTTCATTTATTTTTAATTAAAAATATAGAACGAGAAAATAACCAAATAAAATCAAAATGGTAACATCCTGCATTGGAATCAGGTCTGCTAAATGAGGACTCATCATCTAGTCCTACTTAATGGGAACAAGGATTAAGTGGGAATCAGAGACTATCCAATTTCTATTTGCTCTCATCATAAATTGAGTGCTAGAACATCTTTAAGACTAAATAGTAATTACAGGGTAAGGATTCGGGTACCAAGATTTTGGTGAATCTCAGTTTCTCTAATCACTTCAGCTCAGGGGGTAAATAAATGAGTCCATAGGAATTCAAAATAGCTTGAAAACTGGGTCAATTTTCTCTTATGCTTATAAATGCTGTACACAGCAATGACAGCCTGTTACAAGGCTCACCAAAATTAGTGGGAGGACATGAGCTTTAAAAGTGTGAGATTGCATTCTCTTCCTAAAGACAGAAGATGAGAACAGCCAAACACAGACAATGAAAGCACAAAATAGCTTAGGTAAAATAAAGATAAATAAATAAACAAGCAAATGAAAAAAGAAGAAAATGAGGTTCTTTATAGACATTATCTATGAATCATGAAAACTCTGCTCTAAGGTATGTATTATCATCCCTGTTACATAAAGGGGAAATGAGGCTCACTGAGCTTAAGATATATGACTGACAAGGCTTACATATTAAGTAACAAACTGGGGAGTTTAAACCTCCATCTTTCTATTTTAGGACCCATTTCATTTCCACTGTCCCATAGTGCCTCAAATCTAAGGGTGTGTATCTGTTCCAAATATTCCCCCACCCCAGACTTTGAACCATCACTTTGTTGCATCCTTTAGTTTTCTTGAGTTTTGTTCTGTTTTGTATTTTGAGATTCAATGGAAACAGAATTCAGTATTACATCCCTGTTGTGTTCAGATTAGATCACACATAAAAAATGGAACTACAGGTAATGGGCACATTTTTTCATAAATTGAAATAATTAGTATTAAGAATGAGATGGGGGCTTCCCTGGTGGCGCAGTGGTTGAGAGTCCGCCTGCTGATGCAGGGGACACGGGTTCGTGCCCCGGTCCGGGAAGATCCCACATGCCGCGGAGCGGCTGGGCCCGTGAGCCATGGCCGCTGAGCCTGCGTGTCTGGAGCCTGTGCAACGGGAGAGGCCACAACAGTGAGAGGCCTGCGTACCACAAAAAAAAAAAAAGAATGAGATGTAGTTAGAGGACTCACTCGGCTTATTAATTCGTTAATATAACCCAAAGAGAAGAGAACAAGCTGGTTTTATTTTATGACGTACCTGGCATCCTGCATAAAGAAAAGGATTCCTGTGAAGCCAGAGATGAAATTCTATATCTCAAAGGAGAGCAGATTTTCCTTTAAGAGAGGCAATTATATTACATTTCTTGCCCTATCTGCCCCCTTTGTTGTTCACCAGGACTGAAATAATAGATTCATCTGCCCCAAAGGTAGACATTATTAGATGCTCACTTGTGTCAACGAATGTTTGCCTCATTAACGGAAGGCTCCCCCATGCTGTGGTTAGTCATGGTTATGCATTAAGAAGAAAACTTCATTAAACAAGCACTTCAATATTCTCTTTTTACCTTTACATTTTGAATTTATGAAATGAGCTTATTCAACTTCCTCACCTTTGAATAATTTACTCAATTGATTTGTTCATTAAATGCCATCCAATCTATGTGTATATTGTTTCTTTGTAAATATACCCAAGTCTGTAGCAAGAATCACATACCTAAAATTATATAATTGTGCATTTGTCATGGGTATGGGAAGTGGGGCTATCCATCATTGCTGGTAGTTTAAAAGAAAAGAGGTAGTCTTCTGAATAGTTTTAAGTTTCTCAAGGCATATTCATATCACAGCATTAATGTATGCCTTAAGAAATGTTTATCTAAGCTTTTTGTTCTATTTTGTTTCCTAAGAATCATTATCTTATCCATAAAAGATAAAATGACATTGGAAATATTTTAGAAATAATTCAAGTATAGAATTTTCTGTGCTCTGAGTTAGGTATTTGACTTGGAGTCTGGTCCCTGGTCTTTCAAACTATGATTATTTGGCTGTTTTAGTGTAGTTCTTTAAGCAATACACAGTATACTCATTCCAGGATGAGTTAGAACCACATGTCTCTTTAGTCTTGCATGGATTCTGATTTTATTTAATAAAAAAAGCCAGTAATTCTAGAAACAATTCCAAGGATTAATTCACTGAATAATATAAGCAATCAAGTTAGTCTTTTACTAAATCCTCTGCTTAAATGATAGTATTTTACAAAGTTTTCCTTGTTTTGATTTTGAGCTATTGTAGAGTAGAAACTAGATATACAAAAAAAAAATTATACAAATGTGAGGGCTATTTCAGATAGTCAATAATAGAATGTTGATACAAAATAATTCAGTGTAAGGACCGAAGGTGATAATAACAAAGAACATAATGCCTTGCTATGTATTTATAATAAGCAAACTTGGAAAGTACTTTCATGCATGTTTGTCATAGAAAATATTCACTTTTTTATGATTAGGATGCCAGTAAAAACAAACAGGATGGGGAGTCAGAAGAATTGTGCATCCGTTCTGACTGTCCTTCTTGTTCACTGTAGCATTCTTTGACTATTAAGTGCCCACTCTAGACTTCAGTTTTTTATCTTCATAAAAAGGTTGTAATTCTGTCCCTCTCAGAGAGTTACATAATAGGATTAAATGAAATAAGTTATGTGATATTTGTGCAAAGTATAAAGCACTATGCAAATATTAGCTGCTTTTATTGCTAAAATTATTATATATTTTTGCTGTCATCTCCATGAAACATCTAAATTTCAAGCTTACTTTTGTTCAATTTACTCCTTAACATCCGCTTTTTTTTTTTTTTTTGGCCACGCCACATCTTATTTCCCTAACGAGGGATCAAACCCACTCCCCCTGAAGAGGAAGCACAGAGTCTTAACCACCGTACTGCCAATGAAGTCAACATCTGCTTTCTGTTTCTTTTTTTTTTAAACATCTTGTCATCTCCAGTTCTCTGTTTCCTCTTCACCTGCCACAGCCATCGCCTTATGGTTGGCATATTCAAAAATGTGTACTTCCTTTTACTGACTGATCTTTACTTTAGATTGGACTATCACTTTTTAGAAAATATATTTAAATCTCTTTGTTCATAACTGAAATATCTTTTATAATACCATAACTCTTCCCTCCAAAGCTAAGCTTCTCTTCACCCCTTCCCAAAGATGCCACCCAAAGAATGTAATAAATTTGTAGAGCAGTTCATATTTCCATTGGAATTGTGATAATTTCCCCACCATAGAAGGCTGTGTCCCTGTAATATGTAAGTAAGTGCGTGGCATGTGTGTGGGTGTGTATGAATATGTGTATGTGTGTATAAACAATTATAAGAACCTATTACTAAGCTGGAGAGAAAACAAAATGGTTTAATTTAAAAGCTGGGGATAGAGAGCAGCAAGTTGATGGGAACAGTGACAAGGGACCTTGTGATACACCTATCTTGCAGGAGACCAACAAACTAGTGGGAGCTTTCAGTGCTGCCAGATACCCTCTGAGCTGCTTCCCTTTGGGAAAAGATCAACTGAATCTGGCAAATGACTAAATCACTATTTGGAAAACAAAGGTCAAGTAGAAGGCTATTCACTTTGTTTCCTCTTGTTTGCTTTTATCTGTGAACTTCTGGGAAGTTCATGTGGATTGAAGAACATTAAGTCAACATTACTCTCTGCATTGGCATGCTCACATTTCCTAATCGAGCCTGCTGAAGTACCACAACAGTGCTTCCTAGATTGCTGTTCACATCCTGTCCTGGGTCTGCCTCAATCAGGCTTGATCCTGTTTTTTTCAATTAAAACTGGTAGAAGTAACACAATTAGAGAATATGGAAATGAGTGTTATGAGAACAGTCAACATTTTCCAGGAGAAAGTTCTTTAGTATTTCCACCATCTGATGAAAGAGAAGAAGGACTTTGAGCTATATGGAATATAGGAGACAGTCAATGCTTAGAAAACATTGCCCATTCTTGGATGCCTATTTCTAGCCTGGACCACTCCCCTGAACTCCAGAACCATATTTCCAGCTGCTCACTCAAGAAATCCCCTTAGATTTCTAACGAGCATCTGTCTCAAAGTTAACATGTACACAAATTGAACTCTTGATCTCTACTCTTCATCTACTCCTGCAGTTGCCTCAAAACTGCTCCTTCCTTCAGTCCTTCTATCTAAGTATAAGCTAACTCCAATATTCTAGTTAACTAGAAAAAGAAGTTTCTCTTTCACATTCCACATGCAATTTGTTAGGCCCTCTTGTTTTTATTTTCAAATTATATCCCAAATGCAACAACTTCTACCATCTCTAAACTTACCACCCTTCTAGTCCCTGGCATTTCTCATCTGATAAATGTCAGCATCCTCCTAACTGGATATGGTTACCCCCTAAAAATTATTTTCAATACAGTAGTAAGAGTAATCCAGCTAAAAAGGAAATAATGTCAAGTCACTCTTTCTGCTCAAAACCAAAGACTTCTCATTTCACTTAAAATAAGTCAAAGGCCTTACAGTTATCTGTATTCTCCTAAATAAACTGCCCCCTGCTGCCTCTTTGACTTCATATCCTGCCCTATACCCCTTTCTTACCCCACTCCAGCTATGCTGCCTTATGCACAAAAGTCACATTTTTGTCCCAGGCCCTTTGCACTTGCTGTTTCTACTACCTGGAATACTCTTCTTCCAGATATCCATATGGTTTATTCTCTTACCACTTTCTAGTCGTTAATCAAGTATTTCTTTTTTAGTGTAGGCTTCACTGACTGAGATATCAAATGAAAACTCTCCAAGGAAGCCCTTCCTTTCATAACATTTAACATTTGTCTAACTTTTGATATATTTGACTTGTCTATTGTTGATCCCCTATAAATAAATTGTAAGCTTAATGACAACAAGGATGTTTTTGTTATGTTAACTGTGGTGTCCCATATTCTAGACTCTTACCTGATGAAAGAAGCTGCAAATTTTAACAGCATGTCTACAGAAAATGCAGAAACAGTCTCCACATTGTAGTTTCTTTATATGATCCTTAATATGCCAGAAAAAAAAAAAAACCTTTAAAATGAATGAAGGAATGGTGTTCAGGTAAGCAGTTAGAATAATATAGGTCATGATATAGCTTTCTTGCTCATAAAGCTGTGAGCGTGAAAAAGACTAGAGAAGGAAGAATAAATGGATATCATGTCACTTGGAGTCAAAATGTTTTCACATCTTGATTTCCTCTATAAATATTTTAGACCCATAAACTCTCCAGTTTCTTTGAGCTACTTGGGATAGTATTTAGTTCCTTTACCCCAGGTGGCTATACACCATGTGATTTTGTGTAAGATTCCAATTATCAGAAAAATAGGGTATGTCTAGAATTTGTTACTACATTTATTTCACATAAAGAATTTAGTCCTAGTAAACACTGGAAGAAAAAATCCAAAACTGATTATTTATAGCTTTATGACTGTTACATTTCTCTAGCATTTTTACCTCATAATTTTGCATCCCTTCTCACAGACTTCATACTTTGAAAATGGAAATAAATGACAACCCTTAATTCAAATTTGTTACCAGTGTCAGTTTCTTAAAATAGGTTGACTATTTGCTTTGAAAAAATCTTTGGAATGGCCTTTGATGATTATATAAAGCCTGAAAACTTTAAGTATACAGAGATCCCAAAAGTCAAAATATTTCTCTCTGGTAATTTCAGTTTACATCATGGAAGTCTCAGAATGAGGTTATGTTAGAAAAATTATATCCTTAGATATTAAAGCTTTAGCTTTAATTTAATTTCTCTATACCTGTGGAAATCGAATTTATTTTCTATATGACCTTCATCACTCCCCTACAGAGCTAGGGCCTATCTGATGACAGAAACATTGATCTTGGGTAAAGTTCACTGTCTGAATATCTGTGGATACAATTTTGCTCAAAATTCAATCTATAGCCAAGTAGTAAACATTTAAACTGTTTACTGTCTACCTTTTCTTTCTCTCTTTTTTTTTTTTTTTTACAAAATCTTCCTCTCTTTTCTACATTAATTTTACAATTTAAGGACTTATTATATTCCTAGGCTTATGTGGAGCCACTTATTCAAGTGTTTTTATTGAAGACATTTATCTTTTCCCTGCATCCATTTTTATGGCAGCAAAAAATATCATTTATAGCTAAGGGAACATATAGCAGTCAGAATAATGTTGTAAATAATGATGATTTGGGAATGAAGATTGGCTGAGCCCTGAGAAAGTTTAGACTTAATGAGTTAAGGATGGGAAGCCTTGTGAATAGAAAGTAATTGTGTATGTGTCAGCTCTCATGATGTAGTGACGGCTAAATTCTGGCTGTGTGGGATGGGGGCCAAGGTGCTTCACTTCATTCAGTGAACATCTAGATACAATTGTCAAAAATTTTAAGTGCTTTTGCATTGAAAGGGACAAGAAAATTACCCATATGCTGAGAATATACAAACTTAGCTCAAATGATCAAAGTATATTTTACTTGAGATCTCCTATGATATTAAAATTAAAAATGGCAAAAGAAAACCAGCTTTCAGGCACTGTTGAATAAAGGGATTTAGTAAAATTAGACATTGCTATTTGATGAATCTTAATTACTAACCACTGGTTATTCTGTGCTACTTTAAACTTTCATAATGAACAGTCTGAGCACATAATCTGGTGCCTATGGTTAAGCCTAAAAACTTCACTGTAAAGTAGTTCAGGCAACACAAAATGTACAAATATCATGAATGACTTTTCCCCATTACAGAATCTGCTCTATTATTTGTGAGCTCTTGACAACAACTAACAGGTGTGCATGAGATTGTACATCTGAATTGCAGTAATAGCCCCAGATCTTCCACTAAATATGTTCTCATCCTGAGATTGAGAAATATAGGGTAGAATATAATTCATCTAGTCAACAAATATTTATTTAGTGGCCATTATGTGTCAGACACTGTGCTAGCTGCTAGGGAAAGAAGATATTAGTGTTTTGAATCTTCTGCAAACACAGATTTGCAAACAAAATTGTTTAATTCAATAAAATGACAGCTATAATTCAGCAAGTTAAAAGGTCTATAAAAGCAATGTGGAGCTACTGAGAAAAGTACTTCAGCATGGATTGCAGATGATTTGTCAAACAAACAGAAAAATTAAAGGAAAGATGAGAAGGGAGGAAATGGGAAAGAAAAGGGTGGGAAGAATGCAAGGAGAGAAGGTTTAAATCCCTGGGGAGCACCTGATGTAAAAAATGCATTGAAAGCAGGAAAAGGCTGGTTATACCTGGGAAAATTCCAGTGGGAAAGGATGAATGATGAGGAGTACCAGAAAGTAATGCTACATAAGTAAGGAGGGACAGAAGGGCCTAAGCTATCTTCTAATATGTTTAGTTTTCATGTAAGTTATTTAAATAAAAGATGTCTTTGAACAATTTTGAGGAAGGAGGTAACAAGATCAGATTTGCAAACTCTAAGGATTTCCATGATAGATATGGGAAATACATTAGATGGTAGTGAGATTCGAAGCTTAGAGAAACTACAGAGAAGACCATTACAAAGATCCAAATGATAGGTGACAAGAGGCAAACTAGTAAGGGCTAATATATTTTGTACGTACTATTTTGCATGTTTTAAAGTAACTAATTTATTCAATAAAACAAGCCTAAAAGATAGTCACTAATTCATCTATCACTTCTATTTTACAGTACAGGAAACTAAGGTAAATAGGTTAAGTAACATGGTAGAGCTAAGCTATGAACCTAGGCATTTTGGCTGCTAAATCTGTACTGTTAACCACTACACTTTACTACCTTAAAGACAATACCATAATGATACAAGGCAGCAATAAAAAGGGTAAATTCCTATTCTGGTTACCAGCTTAAATTTCTGCTCGCATCTAGGAATAAACCTTACCATGATTTTGCCAATTCTAGTTGCAGATGTTGAGAAACTGGTTCCTGTAAGCCAAGTACATGAGGAGAGTGATATGCTGGAAAACAAGCCCATCTACCACTTCTGATTCTCCAGAGTCCACTTTCAGAGTCACCCAGTCTTTAACGAGGCTGGCAATGTTGGAATGCAGAAGAATGCTGGACTGGATAACTTTTTCAGCAGGTTAATTATCACGCCAAGTGAGAAACCCCCCAAAGGCCTGGGCTAAGTCTTTCAGCCATAAAGTCTTTTCCAACAGGGCTTCAAAGTCGATGGATGGCCGGTTCTGAAGCAGAACGGCAACTATTAATGGCCATGGGCTCAGAACCAGGTGTTGAATTTGCAGAAGCTACATTTTGTAGGCATCTTCAGTGACTTATAAAGGTCTAACAGTGACAAAGGCATGCATGTCCTCTGTTTCTGAGGAATATCTTAGAACACCATAGTAGCTGGAGTCCTATTACCATTTATACCACCTCCTAGTCTTCCTGAACACTTAATATTATATGCATCCTGGTTCCCAGTCACTTTTGGTACTTAAAGTAGAATTTCATTCTCAAGTCCCATTTGATAACATTTTTTCTGGACAATAAATAGCCAGAGAATACAATAATCCTGATACTTTATGCTTGCCAGCCAAACTAAGCAATTATCACTCTCCACACTTATAGCTCTATCAGCACGTTTTCTACCTCTTGGATACATTTTATTCAATTTCTGGTCTTTTTTCCTTTGCTCCATTTATATCTTGCTGAATCCCTACATCTGACAGGTGTAAGTGATAGCTCCCATGGAAAGGAATAAAATAGAGTCCATTAAAATCTATTCAGTATTTTTAAAATAATGATTGTAGAAATGCAGTTATTTAGGAAGAATAGAGTTTGCAGAGGCTTTTGTTATTTCTCTACAAATAAACACTCATACAATAAATGTACAAAACAGACAGAATGAAGGAATACGGTGTTACTTTTTCTAGTCTTTTCATTTTGGGAAATTGTGTGTGAAGAACAATAAGGAAAACAAGATTTTAGATCAAACCTATCACATTTTAAAAAGCTCAGATTTCTCCCATTTTGGTAAATTCTACAGCGCTTACACCAAGAACTCCCACAGAGCTTGCCCTTCTTAGCACAACGTTACTAACATGATAAGCCATTTTCACCATATTACTTTCCTGATCCCATCCAATTTAATGCCTTTAATTTAACTACTACCTCTTTTTCAAGAGTTCATGCTTCCTCCTTGCCAAGTACAAAATATCTATAGCTCTCCTTTGAAAAAGATCCCAGGAAATGGACTTATAAAGGTCTAACAGACTCGTCAGATATGGTACTCAAATATTAAATGCCTCGCTGACATTCAAAAATTCATCTTGGGTTCCACAAAGGGAAAAAATCCTCATGTCACTCCGAGTTCAGAAAAGCACATCATCTACTGAGTGAAATCTGTCTGGTTCCTAGAACTGTTTTCAAGTCTTGGTCAAACAGTAAAGAATTAAAGACTTCAGTTTACAGAGTGGCAAAATGATATTAAATTTTACTGTTTTGAAAGAATTCTGAGGGAAGAAGTTTATCAGTCTCTGCATATAATCTCAATTAAATTTACAAATATGTTTAGTTATCAAAATATGTTTGTCCTTGATACATATTTATTCTGAATTATAGGATTATAGAACTAGGAAGAAATGAGAAAGTAACAGTGTTGTATCCAGTTATGAGATAGAGAACTGCTATTCTAATTTTAAAATTACTCTGCCGCACTCTATATCATGTCTTTTCAGAAGAAGAGACTCTGTATTAAATAACTCTTTGTTTACATGAGAATTACTCCCAAGGGAATGAGAACTCAAAGATGGAGCTGTGTCATATTCATTTCTGTTTTGCTGATGCCTGGCATATATTGTAGTTTATTCTAGGTACACAAAAAGTATTTGTTAAAAGAACAAATGAAAATAATCTTGAACATAAAGGCTTCAAATACATAGGAATCTTTCTTCCCTTGAAATACATCTCTACACTAAAAAGCTTCTCTTCTTTATTACTCCTCTTGCCTCAGCTTACCTCACAAATCCACACTCTTTTAGGGTACAGATATTTTGGTGCAGTTTGTGCCACCATAGACATCCATCCACTAATTGATACAGTAAGTATTCACTAAACCTCTACCATATGGCATGTGGGTGGTAAACAACCACTACCCCTCCACAAACAGTACTGAAAATTTGTTACCTGAGGTCAAGATATAGATAGCTCATCCTCAATTTTACATAGGACTCAGTTCTCTTATTAAAGCCAGTATATAATCTGGTCTGCCATGGATTTCTCAAGCATATATGTGTTACTGTCACATATGTTATAGCAGAAATACAGTTGGGAAAAATTGTTCTAGAGATCTTGAATGAGCCCAATAAACACATTTGACTGATTGATCTGCTGTGCTTAAAATGTAAAAAATAAAATAATAAATACTTGCCATTTTAATAAATTCTCCCTCCCTCTCCACACCCACCACACACATTTTCATATTAATAATCTCAACTCACTTTCTCCATTTTACCTTTTCTGAAACTTACAACAAAGTAGCGGGGAAAGTCACAACCCCCACACCCCCCATCGGGTTTTAGGATATTTAGGTTGGGCCAATATAAAGCCAAAATCCTTTCCTTCAGACGTCTTTTTCTCCCACAGTTCAACTCTTAAATCTGTAAATGTTATTGCAGCTGTAACCCTATCTTGAATGGGAAGCAGGTTTTGTTTGAAAGATTTATCCTTGTCATATAAGATGGCTTTATAGCCATGCATACCATTTATTGAGCTGACACTGAGGTTGTAATTTTTCTTTGTGGAAAAAAATAAAAAAGTTTTTTAGGGAGTATGATGAATGAAGGTGATGCTTATATGCAGTTGCATCCATTGTTAAGGGGATATTTAAGAAGAGATTTCTGAAAGGAAAATCCAAATAAGATGTCCCTGACCCATGGCTCTCCTTTCCCACACTTTTTTTATTCCTGCTTCATCTTTTGGGGCTCCTGATCTTCATGGTGGGGCCATATAAAAACCTATTATCAAAAACACTCAAACTAAAGCCATACTTCTCCTACGGGGGATTACATTTCTACAGAAATCAAAATCTCAAGCTGAAGGAATCAACTGTCGAGGTAGGATTCCAGCATGTCAAATGTACCAATTAGCCTCTTAAAGGAGTTTTGTTAAAGAAACCTTTTCCCTTACTTATGCCATAGAAGAAATTAAGTAAAAATGGAAATAAGACTAACATTTTGCATTTCTTGAAGGCTAAGACCTTTTAATGTAGTACTCAGTGCATAAACTGACCTCAGTTATTAAAAGTAACAGTGCAGAAGTAGACATTAGCAATTTAAGGCATCCAGGTATCTTTTTGCATGCTGTTTCCTTTGTTTTACCTAGAAACTCTTCGTCTGCTCTGATAATTCTTTTTTTTTTTTTTTTAACATCTTTATTGGGGTATAATTGCTTTACAATGGTGTGTTAGTTTCTGCTTTATAACAAAGTGAATCAGTCATACATAAACATATGTCTTCCCTGTTGCGTCTCCCTCCCTCCCACCCTCCCCATCCCACCCCTCCAGGCTGTCACAAAGCACCGAGCCAATATCCCTGTGCCATGCGGCTGTTTCCCACTAGCTATCTACCTTACTGCGTTTGTTAGTGTGTATATGCCCATGACTCTCTCTCGCCCTGTCACAGCTCACCCTTCCCCCTCCCCATAACCTCAAGTCCGTTCTCTAAGAGGTCTGCGTCTTTATTCCTGCTTTACCCCTAGGTTCTTCATGACATTTTTTTGCTCTGATAATTCTTTAACTGCATTCTAAACCTGGCATGTATTTGAGGTGGCTGAACTCTAATCCAGCCATCGGTTCAAGGATCCTTTGGAGTAATTCTTTTTTGATCCTTTCCTTACCTCTTCTTTTTCTAAGTTCCCACCAACTTCTCACTTATTCTAGGGTACCTATATTTCAGGAGGGGAAATAAAAATTAGTATTCACCTTAAGGATTTTAAGTTTAGGTTCATGATATATTAGATCTAGAAGGGTTGCTACTTATCTGCTAGTCTAAAATCTGGTAACACAAATGAAGAAATTTGCTTCTGGAGAAGTTAAGTGGCTGACATAAGTTCAAACGACTGCTTATTGGAGAATTGGTTCATGTTATTTTATGAGATTATTTGCATGAATAAGATTAAGTTCTAGTTTAGATCTCTCCACCTTTCCTGCTCAGATGCTTCCCCCTCATCCAAGCCAGTGGGCATAATTTACACTTTTTCTACAGAAAGTCTCAACACACTGGTGGGTTATTTTTGTGTGTGCAAGAATGCAATAAACTATATTTAACACACCCTGCAGAAATCCAAGCTAGATATCGAAATCAGGTTATCCCATGGATTATTATGCATGTGAACAAGAATGAGATTAAAATAAAAATTTAGAAATGACTGAATTGAGTATATCTTCATCTCCCACCGTGCTCAGCCAATGTTATTAATAGCAAGAAGGTAGTAGACGAGATTATAAATGATCACGAAAGTAAAGAGTTATTAGATGGTATCATGCCCAGGAATGCACAAACACTACCTTAACCCAGTTACCCTTTTAATTTAATTTCAGGCAAGAAGTAAATGCATGAGAGACATGATAAAGGGGAAAGATCATTATTTTATCCAGGTTTATCCCTCAACTGTTTATTTAATTTTCAGGGTTAGAGAGATTACCTAGGCCTATGAGACCTCCTTTTATTCCTCAAGTTTAAACTTGAATTTAGGTATTTAGCTAATTCTGACTGTGCCAATGGAAAGAGAGACAAAAAGAATGCCAGAACTGGCTGAGTCAGCTTATCATTTACGCAGAATTCATATATTTTACTCCTCTTTATGAGTGAAACACCAACTGAGTCTCTTACTATGATGATAAAAGGCTCAACCCTGACTCTATGAAAGGAAGAAGAGAGAGTATATATGCATAGTGTATTAACACAGTTACTGCGCAATAGTTAATATGGGCAAATCAACATCACAGAATTAAATCAATCAAAATAGGCTTCTCATGGGAATTATGGAAGTGGGCTGGGAGCATTTAGGAGAAGCAGAAAGAACTAATACCCTTAATTGTCTATAAATACGTATTTATTTCCTGAAAACATAAGTCATATTCCCAATTCTTAATCTCTTGATGTTAATGGAAAAATGTAACATTTATCCAGAATAAGTTAACTGCCAAGATTCAATATAAAATAGATAATTCATTGCAAACTTTATTTTTAATATAAAATTACTTCTATATAAAAGGTCCTTGTCAAGTAGATGTGTATTCTATGCATATTTAGTAAACATATTTAGTTTACAATTTACAAGGCTAGCTTTACTTTATATGGACGAAAACTAGATATTCAAACTTTCCAACTCTAAGGTCCTTTCTCCCTCATAGCAGAGTGGTTTCCAGGTAATAAATTGAGGTCAACCAATGTCTGTGGCTTTTATTTTTAGCATAGGTCAAACAGTGACCTCAAATCTCCTGTATGCCAAATATATTAGGAAAGCGTTTAGGGTCCAATCATTTACATTTCAACAAGAAATATGTTTTACTCTGACATGTTGGCAGTGGTTCAGTGAAAATGACCTGTTTTTACACATTGGCGTTTTGCAAGGCTTTAGAGCAATTGGCGTGAAATTTGGAACACTTATCTCTGAGTTTCATGCCTCTGGTGTATGAAGGAGTGCTTTTGTGGAATTTTGTCCAGTTACTTCTATTAAATTCCCACCTCCATAAAGTTCTCAGAAATGAGAACACTGCTTAACTGTCAAGTACAGATTTTGCTTTAAACAAAAGTCAATTTATTTTTAGCCTATTGTGTAGGATCAGATTTGGAATGGAAACATTCATCTTTATGTATTGCCCTCAGTAAATCATTTTAATCAACAAACAACCCTTTTAAAGAAGCACATTCTATTAAAATACTGCAGTATTGGAAAGAGAGAACGTTAATGTGAAATCCACATGGAAACCAAGCACTATGATTGTTTACTAAACCCATTCAGTTACAAGTCCTATTTTTATTTTCCTTCAATTATATTAAATGTCACAGATTAGTCTAGATACATTTTTAAACTTCTCCCTATTTTGAAAGTGTTCCAAATAGGGGTAAATGAATTTACATGGAAGCAAATGAATCCTGATTCTACCACCTACTACTTGTATAACCTTAGGAAATTTTAAAACTTTCTTTGTGTCTTAAATTTTCTCATTTGAAGAAAAACATAGTATCTACCTCACAAGGTTGTTATAAAGATTATACGTGATAATGTATATAAAACACTTATAAGTTTTTACTCTATATCATAAATGCTCAATGAAATTTCAGAGTTGATGTGTAATAATAGATAACAAAGAGATGACTTTTCCAGTACTTTTTACACGATATGTGATTCAGCTCTTAGGATATTATTTTATAACTCTAAGGCATCGTATGATCAAAAGTCAGCGTGAGTGGTACAGAACATGCTCTGGGCATTTAAGAAAGATGAAAATCAATAAAGACTAAAATCAGAGCCTAGCTTCTCAATTTAGTAATTTCATGCTTTCAGGAGAAATCAGTCTCAGTTTTCTAAGTTTCTCATCTCTAAAATGAGTGTAACTATCAGTATCTTCCTTACAGTATTAATATGAGGTAAGTGTTTTTGCAACTGGAAAGTTATATTGCAACTTAATATTATTCTCTTTACAGACATCTCAGAAGATGTGAGACTTAAAAAACTTTGAGAAATGGAAAGAGTGGTTAAGGAGTTTTCTCCACTATGCAATGCATGCTCCAGAGCATCACTATTTATCTTCACTATCACATATCCAAATTATAATTTGAGAACTAAAATATTGGAAACCAGGGTAAAACTTACCAGTGTCATTAGCTTTGATGTTAGTTGAATATGTATAAATCTGCATAAATGTTATCAGATGAATGACTTAATTAAGTTTTGTAATTACAATGCAAATCTTTCATCCATGAATTAAAATATATTATGTAAAAACTCCAAATTAGATTTGGGGTTTATTGTAATAAAGATTCACGCATGACTAATGAGACAATATGACATTTATATTTGCATATCATATTAGTTTTTGTGCAACACTTACACAATTATGAAATTTTGTGCAGGATTTTATAATGTAAATGAACATACTTTAAAAAGACACAATCAATGCAATCTTGATGTTTAGGTAACTTTAAAGTGCTACCTTATTTAGCTAAAAGTGACACTTGCTTATATTGATCCCAACTGCTCTGGTATTTAATTTAAATGGTGTGTGATGATCTGCATGAAGATGATTCTGAGCTCAAATTCAACAAATTCAACTTGTTCATATTCTCACATGTGCCATTCATCTCTGATTAGGGATATACCTGTCCTTCTATAGTTTGTTGCATCCATGGAAAAGGGAAATGACTATTCCCTTTCCCTCAGTCATGAACTTGAGTAGTATGTGCAGAGCATATCCTCTGTAAGAAGAAAAATGGATCCTGAAAGGACCAGACATAGTATCAGCTAGCCAATTAAAACAAACCCCACTCTCTGACATATTCCAATTACACTCTGGGAAATCACGTCCACTTTTCAAGAGCATCATGGTGTTCCTCCAGCTCCAAAACATTTTAATAGAATGGAACCCTTTTGTGATGGTTAATTTTACAGGTCAACTTGTCTGTGCAGATTTTCAGGATTAAACACTATGTCTGGGTATGTCTACAAGAGTGATTTCAGATGAGATTAGCATTTGAATCAGTGAACTCAGTAAAATAGATTGCCCTCCCCAATATGGATGGGCATCATCCAATCTATTGAGGGCCTACATGGAACAAAAGGTGGAGGAGGGAAGGAATTACCTTCTTTTTTTCCTGTCTGCCTATTTAAGCTGAGACATTGGTCTTCTCCCATCCTTGGACAGGGAATTATACCATTGACCCCCTCTGATTCTCAAGTATTTGGACTTGGACTAAATTACACCACTGGTTTTCCTGGGTTTCCAGCCTGCCAATGGCAGATCATGGGACTTCTCAGTCTCCGTAATCACTTGAGCCAATCATTTCTTCATGATATCTATCTATCTGTAGAATCTACTGATTCTATCTGTAGTATTAGTCAAGATTCTCCAGAGAAGTGGGATATCTCCCTCTCTCTCTCTCATTAGTTTGTGTTTGTGTGATTATATATATATATATATATATATATATATACACACACACACACACAGAGAAGCAATTGGAGATATCTCTCTCTCTCTTTCTGTGTGTGTGTGTGTGTGTGTGTGTGTGTGTATCTTACTCTCTCAGAGATAGATCTTTCTCTCTCAGAGATATGTAGATGGGTAGATGATAGAAAATTAGACATAATGAATAAGAGACCTATATCTATATCTGTATATCCTATATATAACATTATATATGTAGTTTATCTAAAGAATTCCATTTATCTGGAGAATTCTAACACATCTATTCTTAAAACTAATTTGTAGAAGTCACCCAATTTATAATTTCAACTAGGTTTTTCATGGAATTCATCATTTTATTTCATGCCCCATATGAACTAATTTCTTTCTGATCCCAGGGTTTGCTCTTAGTCTTCATTTTGAACAAATAATTTTTCTCCCCTATATGTTTCTATCCATTAATTCTTGCTTACACGCCAACATAGCATTCCTCATCATTCCAGGCCTCAGCTGTCTCTAGGCTGTCTGTGTTCAGAGAATGTCCAATGCACCCCTGGACCAAGCCTTCAGTAGGAACCTAACATAGACTCTTAGACTATAAGACCGCAGAATAATGATATAAGATAGGAATGCAGAGCAAAATTTTAAAAAAAATAAAAGAACTTCTGTGAAGTCTAGGTTCCAATATTCCCCCTTAATGCAGCTTGAAACTTCAACATATGTAATGGTTAAGAGCATGTACCCAAGCATTATACCACCCAAATGAATACTAAGGGACTGACAACTTTGTAGAATTTTCTACAATGTAAACATTCTAGAAATTTGGAAACCATATGCAAGAATATGCTTAATGATATGTAATAAGTACTGAAAATCTTCTAAAAGACAAAAGTTAAATGAAAATTGAAAAAGGCATTGTTTTCTTTTTGAAGAGAATATCATGCAATGCCAAGGAATAACTTCTGCAAATCTAAAACAAAACAGTTTTGGTTTTCTTTCTCCCCACCTTAAACCCTTTATCTTTGCTTACCCATTTCCAACCCTTGTTGGACTACATAAAGTTAGTTGCTATTACCATCCTGAACACTAGGTTGATCTTAACACCTTATTTACAATCAAGATATAAACCCAGCAAAACCTTAGGTCCCTTATTTTTTAAATTAAGCTAAATTTTATGTGCAGTGAAATGCATAGATATTGACTGAAAATTTGATGATTTTTGATAAATGTGTAGTCCTGCATAAATATAATCTCAATCAAGATATAAAACATTTCCTTTATAAAATGGATCACATTTTTCTGTTTGTTTGTTTGAAAATTTTTATTAAGAGATGGTGATTTTATGTGCTTGATTATAATGTCTTCCTTAAAGAGTATATTTTCTGTATATTGGCTGCTTTTATGTATGAAATTACTTGACTTCAGACCACTTTCCTTCACTCTTCTTAGGCACTTTTTAAGATTGCCATTTATCTTGAATACAAAATGAGATTAAGTGAAGTAACATTTGGGGGAGAGGATTCATTTTTATTTATTCACCTATATAAACCATAAATATTAAGAAAAAAGTCTTTACAGCAATTCTAAGTACAGTTGTAGTACACATGTAAATCTAAGTTACCCCAACTATAAGAAAGTAATCTGAAAATTGTTTCTTTCCTAGTAGACATCTGCTTCTAAGTAAATGACTAAAGGAATGAAGTACTTAGTAAGAGATTAGAACTTAGAATTAGATGACTTCTAGGGACCATTTCAGCCTTAGAATATTTTGATCTAGCAATCCAAATATAGAATTTACTATATACCAGGCAATAAATGATCAGTGTGACATTTAAAATTTTATTTAATTCTAACAATAACTCTGAGCAGATTTAATACTATCTACATTTCATAGATGAAGAAAGATAAAGAGATTGACCAAAGTCACAATAGAATTAAAGGGCCAACATGGGAATTGAATCTAGGTATATCTGGCTCCAAAGCTTGTTTTTAATCTTATAGTGTATTTTTTATGCCTCTCTCATACCTTCTCTGTTTTTAAGTTGGGTTGTTTATTCTCTTTTAATTTGAGTTATCTAAAAATAATCATGCCTTCTGAAGACATAGGATATCTGTTGAAATAATTCACATACATACCCCTTCTATCAATGGGTGAATTATAATAATGAAACTGAGGTCCATTCTCTAAGTGTGGAACTCTTTTTCCTTTGATCCTTTCCTTAATATCACTAGTTTAGACAACACAGACTGGTGGAAATACATCTCACTCTCTGTTTTTGTCAGTGATGTAGCAGGAACAGAGGCAACACTTGTAAAGGCATGATTATTAGTGTCAATGCCTAGACGTAAATATTATTTTTTTTAATTTTTGGCCTTATCACATCTAGGAACAAACTATTAGAGTCTGAGATAAGTTCTTCTCAAAATGATGAAAGAGGAACAAAGAATATCAAGCACACAAACTAATGTTTAATTGCTGTTGCTGTAACTGTTACTGTTGTTTCTTACCAAATCTCTTGGAACAAAGATAGATACAGCATCTACAATATCCTCCTACTCACTGTGCTAGATGTGTTTCATTGCTCAAATGGAGGAGTTGCAAAGATTTTAAGTAGTCATTTGTTATCTCATCTTATGGTGCTAATATAAAATGAAGAAACTATTTCCCATGACAAAATACTAGTAAGAGTCTCTGCTAATCAGGTTTTTGTCTTATTAATGAAAACAAATGCCAATATGATATAAAACTATTATGAATAAAACTGTTAATGTGGCAGCCATAATAATATAGGCAAGATATTGAATACAAAGGACATATATTGGGAGTGTGTGTGTGTGTGTGTGTGTGTGTGTGTGTGTGTATAAGAGAAAGAGAGGCTGAAAGAGAGAGAATGAGATTCTGAGTTATTTCAGTCACATCAAGGGTATCACAATTAAAAGGAAGAGAAATTGATAATGTTAAATATACAAAGAAACAAAAAGGAGCTCCAGTAGAAAAGGATTCCTTCATATTATGATCATAAGATGCATTGGGATAAAAATTTATAATTTATCTTTCTTTGTAGAAAGAAGGTAAAATAAAGAATACATAAAGGGCTTAACCAGAAAAGTATGTTTTCATTATTAATATTACTCATAAGAACTCAGATTACTCATAAGAGGAGATTCTTATGAGATAATGTATCATGTCTTTGAACATATCAGTTTTTTATCATGATGAAAACAATTAATTTTCCTTACCATGAATGCATTTGCATCTATTTAATTATTTAGAGACTCTGAAAGCTGGAAGTTCCCAGATGGCCTTTATTCATGTTGTACATTCTCTCTTTGATCCACCACCTACTTCAATATTGCTTTAACAACACTATCTATCAAGAAAAATTATTTACATTGCACCTATCGATAAATTACATGTGATAAATCATATGTGTGAACCATTTATAAAGAAGTGTTTCTTGACTACTGATTGATAACCACTTCAAGAAGTATGTATAAATTCTGAAAAATAAAACCTAACAATTTCTCAGTATGATAAAACTGGAGAATTACAACTCGCTATTAATAAATCAGAATTGGGTAATATTATAGCAGGAAGAACTGCAGAGATAACCTGACCACCATAAGAATCAATCAAGAGCACCCCTCACACATGGTTTACAGCCTCTGCAGATCATCTCTAGTCTTGCATCCTAACAGTCTCTCCTCTTAATGGAGTCCATCTTCAGTAGTTTCTTAAGAAACGCTGTAAGATAGATATATTTTGACTCTTCAAATGTTCAAAAACACTTTTATACTTCCCTGACTTGATTATTACTTTCAATAGGGATAAAATTTTGGCATATAAATAATTTTCTCTCAGAATTTCTAGGTCTTTTCCTCTTTTTCCTGTTGCTGGTGTTGAGAAGTTTGTGACATTGTGATTCTTCTCCTTTTTTATAAGACATTTTGTTTTGTTCTTCAAGTTTTTAGGGCATAGTTTTTAGGACCCTCTGCTTATTAATTTTTCCTCAGTGTTTAGCAATTTCATAATTATTGACTTTAGTGCCATATATGTTAATATGTGTATGTATTTTTCTTTTTCTCCAGATTGAATGGGCCCAAAAAATTCCCTGACCAATCCTGAGAATGATATCCTCCAGTATGGGAAACAATCATATTTATTTATAATTTTATCTCATCCATTTCCTCTGTTGCCTCATTCTATATCTACTAATGATAAGATACTGGACCCCTTGTATTAATTCTCCAAAATATTATCTTTTCTTATTGATTCCCCTTTTTTTTTGTCTCCTTTCTCAGGATTTTCTTCATGGGAGCACCATGCTTCACCTTGTTCTTCCATAGTACCTGGTGCCTACAAATACTGAGCCTTTCACATTTCTCTAGATTATAGGACTCCATAGAATGGATAGATACTGGCCAGTTTGAGAAAAATGGGTGAATCAGGAAAAGAATCTTAGTATAGGTGAAATTTGAATTTGGCTCGAAGGAATGTGGGGGATTGGCTGTAGGGAAATATGTAAATGAGAATAAAGCAGAGTCAGCAAAGGAAAGAAATGAGAAAATATAAACATACGGATTTGTGCTTGTTTGGAGAATTAAAGAGATAAAATTGGAAAAGTAGCATGAAGTCAGAATGTGGAGGGGTCTCTGGCTACTTAGGAACATGACATCCCCACAGGTTAGATTACAAGCTTCATATCTCACCCATCATTGTAACGCAAAGCACCCATGTCAAGGACACTCAGAGCTAGAGGTCTTTTAAAATTCAGGGAAGAGAGGCAATGATGCATTGTTTACTATAACATGAATCTGAGGTCATGAGGAGTCAATAGCATTCTAATAGTTACTCGTTCATGTATAAAACAAGTATAAGAAGTCCACCAGTTAGAATTATTTAGTGATTTTTTTTTTATTGCGGTATGCAGGCCTCTCATGGTTGTGGCCTCTCCCCTTGCGGAGCACAGGCTCCGGACGCACAGGCTCAGCGGCCATGGCTCACGGGCCCAGCCTCTCCGCGGCATGTGGGATCTTCCCGGACCGGGGCACGAACCCGTGTCCCCTGCATTGGCAGGCAGACTCTCAACCACTGCGCCACCAGGGAAGCCCATATTTAAGGATTTTAAGTTGATTAGATGATCTAATTATTACTAGATATTTTTGTCCTGGGTGGGGAGATCAAAATTGAAATAAAGTCTGAAGTCTATTAAACATGTACCTACCTATTTAGTGTTGTCCTGTTTCAATCTAATTTTTGTCTTTTATTCACACATACAGAATTTAAAATACCGGGGATTATAATAGCTGCCCATATTTACTTCATACCTGCCTGGAGACGGAGAATATAGAATGAGAAGCATTAATGTCAGGTGTATGAGTTTCAGCTCTTTGCTTTGCCATTTCTTAACTGTTTAAAATTAGAGGAAGTAATTTAAAACTCTGAACTTTTTTACACACTTGTTAGAATGAGCAGTCCTGTATTGAGAAGCTGGAGCTGTGGTACTGACTTAAGAATATACAGATTGTGACCTGCTGAACGAGGAGACACAAGCCACCTACACGCGGCAGCAGGTAGCTCTTTCAGCATCTCAGCTCCCACTTTGAGAATGTGAAACCTGTGGGGTCAGTTTTCATTGAAGGTGTAGTTTCAATACACTCACATAAAGGAAGCAGTAACATTTATTACTCACAGATCCCTGAAGTGAGAGGGCACAATTGAGCCAGGGGAAAGGCAGTCCTCTGGCCCAGGTCACAGGCTAGCAGGAGAGAGAGGGCAGGGTAGCAAGCACTTATGGCTTATAAGATGTTTTCGGTGGAGGTCACCAATTTTTTCAGGCTTTATTCTAAGTGGTTATTTTAAAAGTTACCCAGGAAAAGTAAAGCGAAAACTTATGGTAGACAGCCTAAAAATAAGTCCTTATCTAAAAGTCCAGACTTTGGTTGTGAGCAGGGTTATCATACTACACAGTGCTAAGTTGCAAATCAGAAAAAAACAAAGTTTTCCTCAAAAGTTGTTTTACTCATCACACATGCCCAAATGATTATTTTGTTATGGATCTCACTATTTTAATTTTCACAATGATGCTTAGAAGAATACTTAAAATTTTCAACACAAGGCACAAACTATACGGTCACTGCTCATTGTAGACAGTTTTGCACTCTGAAGTTATGACAGAACAGTATATATTACAGTATATATAGGAATGAAATAAACCAACCAGCAGACCAGATTTAGATGCCTGGTTGGTGAGAAGTGAAGGAGCTTAGTATATTTCAGTTTTCTTAAAATTGTTCCTTTGTACATTCTTTTGTAATAAAGGTTTTCTCCTTCTTCTCTTATGGATATCTTACTTATTCTTTAAAATTTAGTTCTTCCCCCCTGCAGCAGTACTAAAATAGCAGTAAAGATAAAAATACAAAAAGGTCAAAGAGAACTAGAGAGTTAGCAAGAGATTTCGTCAAAACTTGGAAAGAAGGAAGAGGAAAGAAGAATGCAAGAAAACTAGAAGATAGGGGTTAAGAGGTTTGAGGACTTCAGTCACTGACTTGAATTTAGTAACAGGGACTAAAAAGGAATATTGTTTTAGTACACAGGCAAAAACTTAAAAATTGTCATGCACAGGGTAAGGGATAGAATAAGGAGCATTGTAATAAAGGAAAATGATTGAGTAATCAGAGTTTACAAATGAACCTCCAAATCTGGTGCAGTCTTGTGGGAAGACAATTTGTCTGTGACTTTCAGTATTGCAAAGGTTTTCATGGAATATTATACTGGTGTATGCTAGTGTTGCATGAATGATGAAAAGATGGCCCATGTATATTGCTATTTTGTTTACTTTTTCACAGTAAGCTTGGACCATTAACTTGAAAACATAGGTGGCAAAGGTAAATTTTTACACATCCAATTGCTTTAAATATAGCCCAAATAAGAATGTTTCTACCATTTAGAACCTGCCTGTTTTCATATCCTGTGAAACTGCACCCAACATTTGCTGGACAGAGATTAAAAAAAAAACCCTGGGCTGTAAAAAAACCCAAGCTGCTGCTGCCTTCTAGATCTCACTGACACAAAGGCTCCTCATCTTATTTAGCAACATCACATAAACATGTAAGTGCCTTTACAATTCCCCTCTTCCCCTGGAGTCCCTTTACCATCTTCCCCTTCTGGGTGGTGACCCCATGCTGCTGTCTCAGGAGGGTCTCCTGCTGTAGGGGATTTTCCTTTCCCTGGCATGCAACCTATCAAATATGCATCTTAATAAAATGTGAAAGCCAAAGCACATACCTACAAACACAATAAAAATCAAGAAAGTACAATGTCACAAAAAGAAAATGATATTTCTCCAGAAAGAAAAGTCATAGAATATTGAAATCTAACTGATAAAGAATTCAAATTAGCTGTTATGAAGAAATTCAACAAGTTATAAGGATACTCAGACAGAGAGTACAGGAATAAAATCAATGATCAGAAGGAGTTCTGAAACAAAAAAAATATTGAAATTAATAAAAAAAAGAATCAAAAATGAAGTTCTGGAGGTGAGGAATTCAACTAATGAGATGCAGAATGAGATAGAAGGCATCAGTAACAGTGCAGATAAGATGGGAGAAAGAATAAATAATTGGAGGATAGGAGTATGGAAATAATTCAGTAAGAAGGAGAGGGAGAAACAAAGTTCTTAAAAAGTGAAGAAACCCTGTAAGATCTCTCAGATTCATTCAGAAATCCAAATATTAGAATAATTGGTGTTCCAAAAGGAGAAGAGAGGGAAAAGGGGACAGAGAGTTTATTTAAAGAAGTAGTAGCTGAGAACTTCCCAAGCTGGGGAAGGAACTGGATATACAAGTCCACAAAGCTAATATAATACCCTGTTTTCTCAGTGCAAAAAGACCTTCTCCAAAACATATTGTAATGAAACTTATGAAAATCAGTGATAAAAAAGAATTTTAAGGAAGCCAGGGTACATTCACCTACAAAAGAATCCACATGACTCTATCAGCAGATTTCTCAGCAAAAACTCTACAGGCCAGGAGAGAATAGAATGACATAGTCTAAGTATAGAAAGATAAAATTTTCCAGCCAAGAATACTTTGCCTGCAAGTTACCCTTCAGATATGAAGGAGTATAAAGACTTTCCCAGTCAAACAGAAACTGAGGTAGTTTGCCACCACTAGACCTGCCTTGTATGAAATGCTGAAAAGAGTCTTCTTCAAGCTGAAATGAAAAGATGTTAATCAGCAACATGAAAACATATGAAAGTACACAACACTTTGGTAAAGGTGAGAAAAGACAGTTAAAATTAGAACACTATAACTCTATGTTAGGATGGTGTGTTATCCACTTTAGTATAGAGGTTAAAGGAAAAGAGTATTAAAAGTAACTATAACTACTATAATTTGTTAACAAATACACAGCATAAAAAGAGGTAAATTGTGGCATCAAAAAAGTATGAGCTTGGGCTTCCCTGGTGGCACAGTGGTTGAGAGTCCACTTGCCGATGCAGGGGACACAGGTTCATGCCCCGGTCCGGGAGGATCCCACATACCGCGGAGCGGCTAGGCCCGTGAGCCATGGCCGCTGAGCCTGCGCGTCCGGAACCTGTGCTCCACAACGGGAGAGGCCACAACAGTGAGAGGCCCGTGTACCGCCAAAAAAAAAGAAAAAAATATATATATAGGCAAGAGAAAAAGGATGGAGCTTTTATAGGCACATAAGGATAAGTTGCTGTCAGCCTAAAATGGACTATTTTATGTGAGGTGTTTTATGTAAGCCTCATCATAACCACAAAGCAAAAGTCTAGAGTAGGTTCATCGAACGTAAAAAAGGGGAAACAGAGCATATAACCATGGAAAACTAACCAATTTAAAAAAGTAGTCAGATACAAAGGGGAAAAGAAACAATGGGAAGAGAAAATAACCAGAAAGCAAATGATAAGATGGCAGTAGTAAGTCCCTACATATCAATAATCATTCTAAACATAAATGGGTTGAATTTACCAATCAAAAGGCACAAAGTAGCTGGATGCTTAAAAAAACAAGACCCACCTATATGCTTTAACCAAGAGGCTCATTTTAGCTCTAAAGAGACACATAGACTCAAAGTGAAGGGATGAAACAAGATAGTCCATGCAAGTGAAAACCAAAAGAAAGTGGGATTAGCCATTCTTATATCAGACAAAATAGATTTCAAGCAACAAAAAAAAAAAGATAACAAGAGACAATGGAGGTCAGTGCATAATGATAAAGAGGTCAATTATTCAAGAAGATAAGCAATCATAGATAAATGTACACCCAACATTAGAACATCTAAATATATAAGCAATCACTAATGGATCTGAAGGGAGAAAAGGACAACAATACAATAATAGTACGGACTTCAATACCCCACTGTCAGCAATGGATAGATCATCCAGAAAGGAAATCAGCAAGGAAATATTGGAATTAACCATAATTTAGATGAAATAGACTTAGCAGACATATATAGAATACTCCCTCTAACAGCAGCATAACACATATTCTTCTCAAGAGCACACAGTACATTCTGCAGGATAGATAATATGATAGACAAACTCTTCGCAAATTTAAGATTGAAATCATGCCAAATAACTTTTCTGACCCCAGTGGTATAAAACTTGTAATCAACAACAAGAGGAAAGCTGGACAATCTACAATTATGTGGAAACTAAACAACACACTCCTGAATAACCAATGGATGAAAGAAGAAATCAAAAAGAAAAAAAAAATTTGCCTTGAAACAAATGAAAATGGAAACACAGTATACCAAATCTTATGGGATGCTGCAAAATCAATTCTGAAAAAAAATTTATAGGGATAAATGTATATATTAAGAAATCAGAAAGATCTCAAATAAAAAAAACTAATTTTACACCTCAAGGAACTAGAAAAAGAAGAACAAATTATTCCCCTAGTTAGCAGAAGAAGGAAATAATAAAGACCTGAGCAGAAATAAATGAAATAAAGACTAGAAAAAAAAAAAGAAGGATCAATGAAACTAAGAGCTGCTTTATTGAAAAGTTAAACAAAATTGACAAACCTTTAGCTAGACTTAACAAAATTTCATTAGAAATTTTGTTAGAAAATCTAATTTTCTAACAAAATTAGGAATGAAAGCAGAGACATAACAACTAATACTACAGAAATATATAGAATCATAAGAAAATACTATGAACAAGTGTATGTCAACAAATGGATAAATTCCTAGAAATACATAACCCAATGAGACCAAATAAGGAAGAAATAGAAAATCTGAACAGATCAGTAACAAGTAAAGACAAGAATCAGTAATCAAGAACCTCCCAACACAGAAACCCCAGGACCAGACAGCAAATTCTAGCTAACATTTGAAGAAATAACACTAATACTTCTTAAACTCTTCCAAAAAATTGAAGAGAAGGAAATACTGACAAACTTGTTTCATGAGGTCAGCATTACACTGATTCTTATTACAGTTAAGGACACTGTAAGTAAAGAAAACTACAGACCAACATCCCTGATGAATATAGATGCAAAAATTCTCAACAAAATATCAGCAGACCAAATTTAAGAACACATTAAAAGGATTATACACCATGACCAAGTGGAATTTATCTGCGTGATGCAAAGGTGTTTCAACATGTGCAGATAAATATATTGTAATATATCACAGTAATTGAATGTAAGACTGTTAAAAATCACATGATTATTTCAATAGATGCAGAAGACATCTGATGAATTACAGTATCCTTTCATGACAAAAACCCTCAAACCTTCCTTTGGACACAGAAAAATCATACCTCAACATTCTAATGTTTATATACAACAAAACAACAGCTAACATTATACTTAATGGTGAAAATTTTTAGTTTTTACTTTAAGATCAGGAACAAGACAATGATGCCCACTCTCCCCACTCTTATTCAATATAGTACTGGAAGTCTTAACTGGAGCATGTAGGCAAGACAAAGAAAACAATAAAAGACATTCAATTGAAAAGAAAAAGGTAAAATTGTTATTTGAAGATGATATGATGTTACATATAGAAAATCCCAAAGACTTCATCAAAAAACTGTTGGAACTAATCAAAAATTTCAGTAAAGTTGCAGGATATAAAATTAACATACGGTAATAGATTGCATTTCTATACACTAATAATGACATCTGAAAAAGAAATACAGAAAACTATCCCATTCACAATAGCATCATAAACAATGAAAGACCTAGGAATAAATTCATCCAAGGAAGTTAAAAATATGTACAATGAAAACTACAAGACTCTAATGAATAAAATTAAAGAAGACACAACAAATTGAAAGATAGATAGCTTTTTTTTTTTTTTTAACACCTTTACTGGAGTATAATTGCTTTACAATGGTGTGTTAGTTTCTGCTTTATAACAAAGTGAATCAGTTATACGTATACATATGTTCCCATATCTCTTCCCTCTTGCATATTCCTACCTCCCACCCTCCTTTTCCCAGCCCTCTAGTTGGTTACAAACCACTGAGTTGATCTACCTGTGCTATGCGGCTGCTTCCCACTAGCTATCTGTTTTACGTTTGGTAGTGTATATCTGTCCATACCACTCTATCACTTCGTCCCAGCTTACCCTTCCCCATCCCCATGTCCACAAGTCCATTCTCTACATCTGCATGTTTTTTCCTATCCTACCCTCAGGTACTTCAGAACCTTTTTTTTTTTTTTTTTTAGATTCCATATATATGTGTTAGCATATGGTATTTGTTTTTCTCTTTCTGACTTACTTCACTCTGTATGACAGTCTCTAGATCCATCCACCTCACTGCAAATACTTCAGTTTCATTCCTTTTTATGACTGAGTAATATTCCATTGTATATATGTGCCACATCTTCTTTATCCACTCATCCAATGATGGACACTTAGGTTGCTTCCATGTCCTGGCTATTGTAAATAGAACTGCAAAGAACATTTTGGTACATGACTCTCTTTGAATTATGGTATTCTCAGGGTATATGTCCAGTAGTGGGATTGCTGGGTGGTATGGTAGTTCTATTTGTAGTTTTTTTAAGGAACCTCCATACTGTTCTCCATAGTGGCTGTACCAATTCACATTCCCACCAGCAGAACAAGAGTGTTCCCTTTTCTCCACACCCTCTCCAGCATTTATTGTTTCTAGATTTTTTGATGATGGTCATTCTGACCGGTGTGAGATGATATCTCATTGTAGTTTTGATTTGCATTTCTCTAATGATTAATGATGTTGAGCATTCTTTCATGTGCTTGTTGGCAATCTATATATCTTCTTTGGAGAAATGTTGATTTAGGTCTTCTGCCCATTTTTGGATTGGGTTTTTTGTTTATTTGTTATTGAGCTGCATGGGCTGCTTGTGAATTTTGGAGATTGATCCTTTGTCAGTTGCTTCATTTGCAAATCTTTTCTCCCATTCTGAGGGTTGTCTTTTGTTCTTGTTTATGGTTTCCTTTGCTGTGCAAAAGCTTTGAAGTTTCATTAGGTCCCATTTGTTTATTTTTTTTTATTTCCATTTCTCTAGGAGGTGGGTCACAAAGGATGTTGCTGTGATTTATGTCATAGAGTGCTCTGCCTATGTTTTCCCCTAAGAGTTTGATAGTTTCTACTCTTACATTGAGGTCTTTAATCTATTTTGAGCTTATTTTTGTGTATGGTGTTAGGGGGTGTCTAATCTCATCCTTTTACATGTACCCGTCCACTTTTCCCAGTACCACTTATTGAAGACACTGTATTTTCTCCACTGTATATTCTTGCCTCCTTTAACAAAGGTAAGGTGACCATATGTGTGTGGGTTTATCTCTGGGTTTTCTATCCGGCTCCATTGATCTATATTTCTGTTTTTGTGCCAGTACCATACTGTCTTGATTACTGTAGCTTTGTAGTATAGTCTGAAGTCAGGGAGTCTGATTCCTCCTACTCCATTTTTCATTCTCAAGATTGCTTTGGCTATTCAGGGTCTTTTGTGTTTCCATACAAATCGTGAAATGTTTTGTTCTACTTATGTGAAAAATGAGAGTGGTAGTTTGATAGAGATTGCATTGAATCTGTAGATTGCTTTGGGTAGTAGAGCCATTTTCAGAATGTTGATTCTTCCAATCCAAGAACATGGTATATCTCTCCATCTATTTGTATCATCTTCATTTTCTTTCATCAGTGTCATATAATTTTCTGCATAGAGTTCTTTTTTCTCCTTAGGTAGGTTTATTCCTAGATATTTTATTCTTTTTGTTGCAATGGTATATGGGAGTGTTTTCTTAATTTCACTTTCAGATTTTTCATCATTAGTGTATAGGAATGCCAGAAATTTCTGTGCATTAATTTTGTATCCTGCTACTTTACCAAATTCATTGATTAGCTCTAGTAGTTTTCTGGTAGCATCTTTAGGATTCTCTATGTATAGTGTCATGTCATCTGCAAACAGTGACAGGTTTACTTCTTCTTTTCCAATTTGGATACATTTTATTTCTTTTTCTTCTCTGATTGCTGTGGCTATAGCTTCCAAAACCATGCTGAATAATAGTGGTGAGAGTGGGTAACCTTGTCTTCTTCTTGATCTGAGTGGAAATGGTTTCAGTTTTTCACCATTGAGGATGATGTTGGCTATGGGTTTGTCATATATGGCCTTTATTATGTTGAGGAAAGTTCCCTCTATGCCTACTTTCTTCAGGGTTGTTATCGTAACTGGAAGTTGAATTTTGTCGAAAGCTTTCTCTGCCTCTCTTGAGATGATCATATGTTTTTTCTCCTTCAATTTGTCAATATGGTGTATCACGTTGATTGATGTGTGTATATTGAAGAATCCTTGCATTCCTGGAGTAAACCCCACTTAATCATGGTGTATGATCCTTATAATGTGCTGTTGGATTCTGTTTGCTAGTATTTTGTTGAGGATTTTTGCATCAATGTTCATTTGTGATATTGGCTTGTAGGTTTCTTTCTTTGTGACATCTTTATCTGGTTTTGGTATCAGGGTGATGGTGGCCTCGTAGAATGAGTTTGGGAGTGTTCCTCCCTCTGCTATATTTTGGAATAGTTTGAGAAGGTAGGTGTTAGGTCTTCTTTAAATGTTTGATAGAATTCACCTGTGAAGCATCTTGTCCTGGGCTTTTGTTTGTTGGAAGATTTTTGATCACAGTTTCAATTTCAGTGCTTGTGATTGGTCTGTTCATATTTTCTATTTCTTCCTGGTTGTGAATTTCTAAGAATTTGGCAATTCCTTCCAGGTTGTCCATTTTATTGGCATTGAGTTTCTTGTATTAATCTCTCATGATCTTTTGTATTTCTAGAGTGTCAGTTGTTACTTCTTTTTCATTTCTAATTCTATTGATTTGAGTTTTCTCCCTGTTTTTTTCTTGATTAGTCTGGCTAATGGTTTATCAATTTTGTTTATCTTCTCAAAGAACAAGCTTTTAGTTTTATTGATCTTTGCTATTATTTCCTTCATTTCTTTTTCATTTATTTCTGATCTGATCTTTATGATTTTTTTCCTTCTATTAACTTTGGGGTTTATTGTACTTCTTTCTCTAGTTGCTTTAAGTGCAAGGTTAGATTGTTTATTTGGGATGTTTCCTGTTTCTTAAGGTAGGATTTTATTGCTATAAACATCCCTCTTAGAACTGCTTTTGCTGAATCCCAAAAGTTTTGGGTCATTTTGTCTCCATTGTCATTTGTTTCTAGGTATTTTTTCATTTCCTCTTTGATTTCTCCAGTGATAACTTCATTATTAAGTAGTGTATTGTTTAGCCTCCATGTGTTTGAAAAATAACACACAAGGGAATCTCTCTATGGTTAACAGCTGATCTTTCAGCAGAAACTCTGCAAGCCAGGAGGGACTTGCAGGACATATTTAAAGTGGTGAAGGAGAATAATTTACAACCAAGATTACTCTACTCATCAAGGATCTCATCCAGATTTGATGGAGAAATTAAAACCTTTACAGACAAGCAAAAGCTGAGAGAAATAGCTGGTATTAATGGATCAGAAAAATTAATATTGTTAAAATGTCCATACTAACCCAAACCATCTGGCTTCTACACAATCTCTTTCTGAAGTCCAATGACATTCTTTACAGTACTAAAAAAAAAAAGCATACCTAAAACTTGTATGGAACCACAAAGACTTCACCTAGCCAAAGCAATCCTGAGAAAGAAAACAAAGTTGGTGGTATCACACTTTCTAATTGCAAACTATACTACAAAGCTACAATAATTAAATAATATGGTACTGACATAAGAACAGACACATAGACCAATGGTACAGAAAACAGACCCTAAAATTAAATCCCACATATACAGTCAACTAATATTTGATAAGTAAGCCAAAAATGTGCAATGGGCAAAGTATAGTCTTTTCAACAAATGGTATGAGGAAAACTGGATAAACACATATAGAACAATTAAATTGGACCCCTATCTTACCCCACGCATAAAAGTTAACTCCAAGTTGATTAAAGACTTATACCACAGTCTTAAGACCTGATACCATTAAACTCCTAGAAGAAAAGTTAGGGAAGAAACTCCTCAACACTGGTCTTGGCAATGATTCTTTTTGGTTATGACACCAAAAGCACACACACTCACAAAAAAAGCAAAAGCAAAAATCAACAAGTGGGACTATGTAAAACTTAAATGCTTCTGCACAGCAAAAGAAAATGAAAAGGCAACTTACTGAATGGGAGAAAATTTTGCAAACTATATGTCAGATAAGGGGTTAATATCTAAAATATATAAAACTCATACAACTCAACAACAAAACAATCTGATTAAATAATGGGCAGAGAAACTAGACAGAATACATTTTTCCAAAGAATACTTCCATATAGGTAGACTAAAAAATGCTCAACTTTACTAATCATCAAGGAAATGCAAAACAAAACCACAATGAGATACTGCTCTGCACCTACTAGAATGGTTAATATCAAGGAGACAAGAGATAGAAAGTATTGGGAAGGATGTCGAGAAAAGGGAACCATTTGTACACTGTTGATGGAAATGTAAATTGATTTAGCCACTATGGAAGACAATGTGGAGGTTCCACAAAATTTTTTTTGAAAGTTCTACCACGTGATCCACGAACACCACTTCTGGGTTAAACCCAAAGGAAATGAAAACAGGATATCAAAGAGGGATTCCCGTTTACTGCAGCATTGTTCATAATAGCCAAGGTATAAAAAAGACCTAGCTGCCTATCAATGGATGAGTTGATAAAGAACTTGTAATATAACTATTCATTCCTGAGAAAGAAGTACATCCTTCCATTTGTGATAACATGGATGGACTTTGTGGACATTATGCTAAGTGATGTAAGCCATATAGAGAAAGACACTGTATGATATCACCCATATATGGAATCTAAAAAAGCCAAATTCATAAAATCAGAGTAATATAATGGTTACAAAAGCATGGCAGGTGAGTGAACAGGACAGATGGTGTTTAAGGGTATAAACTTGCAATGAATATTAAATAAGTCCTAGAGCTCTAATGCACAATATAATGAATATAGACAACAAAATTGTATTGTAATCATCAAACTCACTAAGAGACTAGAACTTAATTATTAGAACCCTTTAAAAAATGATAATTATGTAACATGTTAATTGTTGCTACAATGGCAATCATATTACAATATAGAAATGTACCAAATTAACATGTTTAACAGGTTGCACACCTTAAATTTATCGATGTTATATGTCAAATATATTTCAATTAAAAAAAACAGAATCAGAGACTTAAGTATGGTACTGAAAATTACAGATTATAGATTTTTAACAAAGATTTGAACTTTACCAATTTGTCTGCAGGATTAGAATCATTCAAACAAAGAAACAGAGTTGGATTAGGATTTGTAGTAAAATAAAATATGACATAGTTGAGCCAGCATGAAGCTGATGCTAAATTAGTGAGTTCCAGTCTAGATTCTGTTATAGGCTCATGGCCAGGATCCATTTGAGGGAAGCTCCCAAGTTCATGAGGGTTTATAGTGAACATGAGGGAGATATGTTTGGGGTTAAGTATATTTTGTAAATGTGGGCTTTTCTAAATTCATTGACCATATAATACATTCATAATACCCACTATAAACAGTATCTTCTGGCTCAGCAAAAATAATTATCTCTAAGTTTGTACTTGGAAAGAAATTGTACCTGTTTGAAAATCTTATAGCTCCATCTTCACCTACCCTACATATAAAAAGACCAAAATGTATTTTTAAAAAGACCCAGGTTAGTTATTGCAACTGTGCAAATATTTTAAAAGTTGTGATTGAAATAGAACTTTAAAATCTTTTCTAAATATACCATATACTTACTCCTACCTGAGTAATTGTTCAAATCTTTCTCAATTTCTAGACAAGGTGTTTGCTCTTTTATGAAAAACTAATTGGCATTTATGTTGTTTGAATACTTTTTGAGATTCACCATTTGGATAGAAATGTTACTACTCTACAGCTGTGTGAGTGTGCATGTGTGTGTATATGTCTACTCACATGTGGTTTAGGCATTCAACTACTCAATCATCTCTGCTGAACTTGTCTGACAAAACATCTGCTATAGCAAATGAATAATATGTCTTTTTTTGAAAGCATATCCAAAAGGATATCAGTGACATCTATTCATAAGCTGGCTGTCTTGTTATGTCACTAGTACATTGTCAAGCCCACAGTAGAGCTTGCTAAGGGCAAACCATTGAAGCTTTGTAGTTTTTGAAATGTTTTTATTTTATCAGATCATGGTTGTAATATCCCACTTAACTAAGTCATTGTCAACTTGGGGACTGCAAAATATCTCCTCGAAATGGTTACACTATTCATTCATCAGGGGACCAAGATAATTAAGTCATCCATCAACAATGATGCTTGCTTAGATGTGTGCTATTTTCTTGTTGTCCTGACCTTGGTGTGTCTGGTGCTCAGATAAAGCCTTTGATAGATATGTGAGCAGTTATAACCACCCCAAGGATTGAACAGCCCAGAATGCCCAAACTGAGAAGAACACTGTATTTATTCTTCTGTTTTCAATCATTTTGACTTTCATCTACAATGTATGACTTCACTACAGTCACTCAAGCTAAATTAGTTATTTCTTCTTGGTGTTCCTATAATCCTTTCCCTACTATAGTCCTTAGCACAATGTATTATAAACATTTGTCTGTCTCTCCTACACCAACAAGATATCATCAAAGTATTGTATTATTTCCTACTTAGTTTTGTTTCCCTTGCAAGCTGACTGACTGCCATGTAAAAATTGATTAATAAATAATGGATATGTTAGTTAAATAACTGTATTTGTGCTTTATCAAATTGGATATTGATGCTAGAATGACAATATTCTTTATTTTTTTCAACAAATTTATTGGAATATAATTGCTTTACAATGCTGTGTTAGTTTCTGCTTTATAACAAAGTGAATCAGCTATACATATACACATATCCCCATATCTCCTCCCTCTTGCATCTCCCTCCCACCCTCCCAATCCCACCCCTCTAGGTGGACAGAAAACACCAAGCAGATTTCCCTGTGCTATGTGGCTACTTCCCACTAGCTATCTATTTTACATTTAGTAGTATATATAAGTCCATGCCACTCTCTCACTTTGTCCCAGATTACCCTTCTCCCTCCCCGTGTCCTAAAGTCCATTCTCTACATCTGCGTCTTTATTCCTGTCCTGCCCCTAGGTTCTTCAGAACCTTGGGGTTTTTTTTTAGATTCCATATATATGTGTTAGCATACGGTATTTGTTTTTCTCTTTCTGACTTACTTCACTCTGTAGGACAGACTCTAGGTCCAATCACCTCACTACAAATAACTCAGTTTCGTTTCTTTTTATGGCTGAGCAATATTCCATTGTATATATGTGCCACATCTTCTTTATCCATTCATTAGTCGATGGACACATAGGTTGCTTCCATGTCCTGGCTATTGTAAATAGAGCTGCAATGAACATTGTGGTACATGATTCTTTTTGAAATATGGTTTTCTCTGGGTATATGCCCAGTAGTGGTATTGCTGGATCATATAATAATTCTATTTTTAGTTTTTTAAGGAACCTCCACACTGTTCTCCATAGTGGCTGTATCAATTTACATTCCCACCAACAGTGCAAGAGGGTTCTCTTTCCTCCACACCCATTCCAGCATTTATTGTTTGTAGATTTTTTGACAATGGCCATTCTGACTGGTGTGAGGTGATACCTCATTGTAGTTTTGATTTGCATTTCTCTAATGATTAGTGATGTTGATCATTATTTCATGTGTTTGTTGGAAATCTGATGATATTCTTTAAAAGAAAAATGGAAGTCTGAAAAATAATTTATTGAGTGCCAATCATGTGTCATAAAATATATTACAAAATATGTTAGCCCACTAGATTTAAAACCATGTAAATGTTTAAGCCTGAGCTATGTCATTTGGGAGCAAAATAATTTTTGGAAAGTAATTTCATTTTTCTGTCAGTTTTCTCAACTAAAAAATAAAAGGTTCATAATGTCTACAACTTAGGCTTGCTGTGAAAACAAAATAAGGAGACTCTTTTTAAATGATTTGCGAACTATAATATTCAACACAAAAAGGAGCTATATGAGATTTACAATTGCTAATGTTGTCAAATTTTCTCTTCCTTGTTCTATATACAGCCCTTGACATAGCTGATCTCTCCCTCCTTGAAACATTTAGTTTGGTTTTCTCCATATCCATCTAGTTCTTCTTTCTCAATTACTTTTGCTTTTATCTCCTCATATCCCTGACTTTTTAAAGTTGGAATCAGTTCTTACATCTTTTGTTCTATCTACAGTTAACTTTAGAGGGGGTCTCATTCAAACTTATGACTTTAAATGTAATCTTAATGCTAAAAACTCCTAAAGATTTATTTAAAACCAAGTCTCTCCCCTGAATGCAGATTTACATATCTTTCCATTAGACATCTCCACTTAGTTATTTAAAACACATCACAAACTGAGCATGTCCAAACCTGAACCCTTGCTCTACCTATAAATCACCTCCACCTGTTCTACCTACAGTCTTCTCAACCCTGGTTAATAGAAACTTCACTCTTTCACGCATAGAACTCCCAAGTTTGGGAATCATCCTATCTCTCACACTCCACATCCAATTTATCAGATAAACATATTGATTCTGCCATCAAAATATAAACCGTAACTGACTACTTCCAGCACTCCACTGCCACGTCCTCATCCAAGCAAACATCATCTTTTGCCTGGATTATTATGACAGGTTTCTTACTGATCTTTCTGGTTCAATTCTTTCCCTACTACTTGTCTGCTCAAAGCCTTTTTTTATCTTACAAATGGTAAAATTGAAAGTCTATACAATGGTCTGCTATATCTATTTGATCTGTACCCTCTCCCATAACATTATCACTATTATATTTCTGATCTCATCCCCAACTCAATCCCAATTCCTTCCTCAACTTCAGCCACACTATTTCTCAAATGCATCATCCATCCCTCAGTCTCAAGGTCTTTGTAATTTATGTTTCTTCTGCTTGGATGCTCTCCCACAAGATATCCTCAAGACTCTTTTCCTCATCACATTCATGTCTTTATGCAAATGCCACCTTCTCAGTAAGTTCTTCTCTTACTATTCTATTTAAAATTGAAGCCACCAACATCCTTGCTTTGGTGTTGTCTAAAACACTTATCATGTCCTAAAATTATTTACTTAAATATTATTTGCTCCACTCTCCACACAAAAACATATGCTAATTCAAGCAAGTATGTATGTCTGCTTTATCAATGACTGTTTCTGAGTGCATAATACAGATATAGGGCTTGGCATAGAAAAGACACTCAAGAGATGTCTTTTAAGTGTATGAATGGGTTATAATAAAAATATACTTTCAGACTTTAAGAAAATTCAGAGGGATTTGAGAAGATGGTGGAAGAATAAGATGCAGAGATCACCCTCCTCCCCACAGATGCATCAGAAATACATCTACACCTGGAACTGCTTCTATAGAACACCCACTGAATGCTGGCAGAAAACCTCAGACCTCCCAAAAGGCAAGAAACTCCCCACGTACCTGGGTAGGGCAAAAGAAAAAAACAGAGACAAAACAATAGGGATGGGACCTGCACCAGTGAGAGGGAGCTGTGAAGGAGGAAAGGTTTCCACATATGAGGAAGCCCCTTCGTGGGCAGAGACTGCAGGTGGCGGAGGGGGGACGCTTTGGAGCCGTGGAGGAGAGCACAGAAACAGCAGTGTGGAGAGCAAAGCAGAGAGATTCCCACACAGAGGATTGGTGTCAACCAGCACTCACCAGCCCAGGAGGCTTGTCTGCTCACCCACCAAGATGGGCGGGGGCTGGGAGCTGAAGCTCGGGCTTCGGTCGGAGCGCGCAGGGAGAGGACTGGGGTTGGCAGTGTGAACACAGCCTGAAGGGGTTAGTGCACCATGGCTAGACGGGAGGGAGTCTGGGAAAGTTCTGGACCTACTGAAGAGACAAGAGACTTTTTCTTGCCTCTTTGTTTCCTGGTGTGCAAGGAGAGGGGATTAAGAATGCTGCTTAAAGGAGCCCCAGAGACGGACGAGAGCCGCGGCTATCAGCGCAGACCACAGACACGGGCATGAGACGCTAAGGCTGCTGCTGCCGCCACCAAGAAGCCTGTGTGCAAGCACAGGTCACTATCCCCATCTCCCCTCCAGGGAGCCTGTGCAGCCCGCCACTGGCAGGGTCCCGTTATCCAGGGAAAACTTTCCCGGGAGAATGCACTGTGCACCCCAGGCTAGTGCAACCTCAAGCCGGGCTCTGCCACCACAGGCTTGCCCGGCATCCCTACTCCTCGCCATCCCCGGGCTTGAGTGAGCCAGAGCCTCCAAATCAGCTGCTCCTTTAAACCTGTCCTGTCTGAACGAAGAACAGACGCCTTCCAGCGACCTACACACAGAGGCAGGGCCAAATCCAAAGCTGAACCCAGGAGCTGTGCGAACAAAGAAGAGAAAGGGAAATTTCTCCCAGCAGCCTCAGAAGCACTGGATTAAAGCTCCACAATCAACTTGATGTACCCTGCATCTGTGGAAAACCTGAATAGACAATGAATCATTCCTAATAGAAGAGGTGGACTTTGAGAGGAAGATAGATTATTTTTTCCTCTTTTTGTGAGTGTGTATATGTATGCTTCTGTGTGAGATTGTGTCTGTATAGGCTTGCTTTCACCATTTGTCCTACAGTTCTGTCCATCCATTTTTCTTGTTTGTTTGTTATTTTTTATTTGTTTTTTTTAGTTTTTATAATATTTTTTCTTAATAATTATTTTTTATTTTAATAACTTTATTTTACTTTATCTTACTTTATTTTATCCTCTTTCTTTCTTTCTTTCCTTCTATTTTTCTCTCTTTTATTCTGAGCCATGGGGAGGACAGGCTTTTGGTGCTCCAGCCAGGTTTCAGGGCTGTGCCGCTGAGGTGGGAGAGCCAACTTCAGGACACTGGTCCACAAGAGACCTCTCAGCTCCATGTAATATCAAAGAGCAAAAATCTCCCAGAGATCTCCATCTCAACACCAAGACCCAGCTTCACTCAACAACTAGCAAGCTACAGTGCTGGACACCCTATATCAAACAACTAGCAAGACAGGAACACAGCCCCATCCATTAGCAGTGAGGCTGCTTAAAATCATAATAAGGCCACAGACACCTCAAAACACACCACCAGATGTGGACCTGCCCAACAAAAATACAAGATCCAGCCTCATCCAACAGAACACAGGCACTAGTCCCCTCCACCAGGAAACCTACACAACCCACTGAAACAATCTTAGCCACTAGGGACAGACACCGAAAACAATGGGAACTACGAACCTGCAGCCTGTGAAAAGGAGACCCCAAACACAGTAAGTAAAGCAAAATGAAAAGACAGAAAAACACAAGCAGATGAAAGAGCAAGGTAAAAACCCACCAGACCTAACAAATGAAGAGGAAATAGGCAGTCTACCTGAAAAAGAATTCAGAATAATGATAGTAAAGATATCCAAAATCTTGGAAATAGAATAGAGAAAATGCAAGAAACATTTAACAAGGACCTATAAGAACTAAAGAGGAAACAAGCAATGATGAACAACAAAATAAATGAAATTAAAAACAGTCTAGAAGGGATCAATAGCAGAATAAGTGAGGCAGAAGAACGAATAAGTGACCTGGAATATAAAATAGTGGAAATAACTACTGCAGAGCAGAATAAAGAAAAAAAGAATGAAAAGAACTGAGGACAGTCTCACAGACCTCTGGGACAACATTAAATGCAGCAACATTTGAATTATAGGGGTCCCAGAAGAAGAAGAGATAAAGAAAGGGACTGAGAAAATATTTGAAGAGATTATAGTTGAAAACTTCCCTAATATGGGAAAGGAAATAGTTAATCAAGTCCAGGAAGCACAGAGAGCCCCATACAGGAAACATCTAAGGAGAAACAGACCATGACACATACTAATCAAACTATCAAAAATGAAATACAAAGAAAATATATTAAAAGCAGCAAGGGAAAAATAACACACTAGGGAATCCCCATGACGTTAACAGCTGATCTTTCAGCAGAAACTCTACAAACCAGAAGGGAGTGGCAGGACATATTTAAAGTGACGAAGGACAAGAAACTACAACCAAGATTACTCTACCCAGCAAGTATCTCATTCAGATTTGATGGAGAAATTAAAACCTTTACAGACAAGTAAAAACTGAGAGAGTTCAGCACCACCAAACCAGCATTACAACAAATGCTAAAGGAACTTCTCTAGGCAAGAAACACAAGAGAAGGAAAAGACCTACAATAAAAAACACAAAACCATTAAGAAAATGGGAATAGGAGCATACATATTGATAATTACCTTAAATGTAAATGGATTAAGTGCTCCCACCAAAAGACATAGACTGGCTGAATGGTTACAAAAACAAGATCCATATATATGCTGTCTATAAGAGACTCACTTCAGACCTAGGGACACATACAAACTGAAAGTGAGGGGATGGAAAAAGATATTCCATACAAATGGAAACCAAAAGAAAGCTGGAGTAGCAATTCTCATATCAGACAAAATAGACTTTAAAATAAAGACTATTACAAGAGACAAAGAAGGACACTACATAATGATCAAGGGATCAATCCAAGAAGAAGATATAACAATTGTAAATATTTATGCACCCAACATAGGAGCACATCAATACATAAGGCGAATACTAACAGCCATAAAAGGGGAAATCGACAGTAACACAATCATAGTAGGGAACTTTAACACCCCACTTTCACCAATGGACAGATCATCCAAAATGAAAATAAATAAGGAAACACAAGCTGTAAACGATACATTAAACAAGATGGACTTAATTGATGTTTATAGGACATTCCATCCCAAAAAAGCAATACACGTTTTTCTCGAGTGCTCATTGAACATTCTCTGGGATAGATCATACCTTGGGTCACAAATCAAGCCTTGGTAAATTTAAGAAAATTGAAGTCGTATCAAGTATCTTTTCTGACCACAACTGTATGAGACTAGATATCAATTACAGGAAAAGATCTGTAAAATATATAAACACATGGAGGCTAAACAATACACTACTTAATAACGAAGTGATCACTGAAGAAATCAAAGAGGGAATCAAAAAATACCTAGAAACAAATGACAATGGAGACAAGACGACCAAAAACCTATGGGATGCAGCAAAAACCATTCTAAGAGGGAAATTTATAGCAATAAAATCCTACCTTAAGAAACAGGAAACATCTCAAATAAACAACCTAAATTTCGCCTAAAACAATTAGAGAAAGAAGAACAAAAAAGCCCCAAAGTTAGGAGAAGGAAAGAAATCATAAAGATCAGATCAGAAATTAATGAAAATGTAATGAAAGAAACAATAGCAAAGATCAATAAAACTGAAAGCTGGTTCTTTGAGAAGATAAACAAAATTGATAAACCATTAGCCAGACTCATCAAGAAAAAAAGGGAGAAGACTCAAATCAATAGAATTAGAACTGAAAAAGGAGAAGTAACAACTGACACTGCAGAAATACAGAGGATCATGAGAGATTACTTACAAGCAACTATATGCCAATAAAATGGACATCCTAGAAGAAATGGACACGTTTTTAGAAAAGCACAACCTTCCAAGATTGAACCAGGAAGAAATAGAAAATATGAATAGACCAATCACAAGCACTGAAATTGAAACTGTGATTAAAAATCTTCCAACAAAAGCCCAGGACCAGATGGCTTCACAGGTGAATTCTCTCAAACTTTTAGAGAAGAGCTAATACCTATCCTTCTCAACCTCTTCCAAAATATAGCAGAGGGAGGAACTCTCCCAAACTCAGTCTACAAGCCCAACATCACCCTGTTACCAAAACCAGACAAAGATGTCACAAAGAAAGAAAACTACAGGCCAATATCACTGATGAATATAGAAGCAAAATTTCTCAACAAATTAGTAGCAAACAGAATCCAATACCACATTAAAAGAATAATACACCATGATCAATTAGGGTTTATTCCAGGATTGCAAGGATTCTTCAGTATACAAAAATCAATCAATGTGATACACCATATTAACAAATTGAAGGAGAAAAAACATATGATCATCTCAAGAGAGGCAGAGAAAGTTTTGACAAAATTCAACACCAATTCATGATAAAAATTGAAGAAAGTAGGCATAGAGGGAACTTTCCTCAACATAATAAAGGCCATATATGACAAACCCACAGCCAACATCATCCTCAATGGTGAAAAACTGAAACCATTTCCACTAAGATCAGGAATAAGACAACGTTGACCACTCTCACCACTCTCATTCAACATAGTTTTGGAAGTTGTATCCACAGCAATCAGAGAAGAAAAAGAAATAAAAGGAATCCAAATTGGAAAAGAAGAAGTAAATCTGTCACTGTTTGCAGATGACATGACACTATACATAGAGAATCCTAAAGATGCTACCAGAAAATTACTAGAGCTAATCAATGAATCTGGTAAAGTAGCAGGATACAAAATTAATGCACGGACATCTCTGTCACTCTTACACACTAGTGATGAAAAATCTGAAAGTGAAATTAAGAAAGCGTTCCCATTTACCACTGCAACTAAAAGAAAAATATATCTAGGAATAAATCTACCTAAGGAGACAAAAGACATGTATGCAGAAAATTATAAGACACTGATGAAAGAAAATAAAGATGATACAAATAGATGGAGAGAATGTACCATGTTCTTGAATTGGAAGAATCAACATTCTGAAATGACTCTACTACCCAAAGCAATCTACAGATTCAATGCAATCCCTATCAAACTACCACTGGCATTTTTCACAGAACTAGAACAAAAAATTTCACAATTTTATGGAAACACGAAAGACCCTGAATAGCCAAAGCAATCTTGAGAATGAAAAATGGAGGTAGAGGTATCAGGCTCCCTGACTTCAGACTATACTACAAACATACTATAATCAAGACAGTATGGTACTGGCACAAAAACAGAAATACAGATCAATGAAACAGGATAAAAAGCCCAGAGATAAACCCACGCACATATGGTCACCTTATCTTTGATAAAGGAGGCAAGAGTATACAGTGGAGAAAAGACAGCCTCCTCAATAAGTGGTGCTGGGAAAACTGGACAGGTACATGTAAAAGGATGAGATTAGAACACTCCCTAACACCACACAGAAAAATAATCTCAAAATGGAGTAAAGACCTAAATTTAAGGCCAGAAACTTTCAAACTGTTAGAGAAAAACATAGGCAGAACACTCTATGACATAAATCACAGCAAGATCCCTTTTCATCAACCTCCTAGAGAAATGGAAATAAAAACAAAAATAAACAAATGGGACCTAATGAAACTTTAAAGCTTTTACACAACAAAGGAAACCATAAACAAGACCAAAAGACAACCCTCAGAATGGGAGTAAAGATTTGTAAATGAAGCAACTGACAAAGAATTAACCTCCAAAATTTACAAGCAGCACATGCAGCTCCATAACAAAAAAATAAACAACCCAATCCAAAAATGGGCAGTAGACCTAAATAGACATTTATCCAAAGAAGATATACGAATTGCCAACAAACACTTGAAAGACTGCTCAGCATAATTAATTAGAGAAATGCAAATCAAAACTACAATGAGTATAAGGAGATATCATCTCACACCAGTCATAATGGCAATCATCAAAAAATCTAGAAACAGTAAATGCTGGAGAGGGTGTGAAGAAACGGTAACACTCTGTACTGCTGTTAGGAATGTAAATTGATACAGCCACTATGAAGATCAGTATGGAGGCTCCTTAAAAATCTACAAATAGAGCTGCCATGTGACCCAGCAATCCCAGTACTGGGCATATATCCTGAGGAAACCATAATTCAAAAAGAGTCATGTACCAAAATGTTCATTGCAGCTCTATTTACAGTAGCAAGCACATGGAAGCAACCTAAGTGTCCATCAACAGATGAATGGGTAAAGAAGATGTGGCACATATATACAATGGAATATTACTCAACCATAAAAGGAAACAAAATTGAGTTATTTGTATTGAGGTGGATGGGTCTAGAGTCTGTCATACAGTGTGAAGTAAGTCAGAAAGAGAAAAACAATTACCATATGCTAACACATATATATGGAATCTAAGGAAAAAAAAAAACAGTTCATGAAGAACCTAGGGGTAAGACAGGAATAAAGACACAGACCTACTAGAGCATGGACTTGAGGGTATGGGGATGGGGAAAGGTAAGCTGTGACAAAGTGACAGAGTGGCATGGACATATATACACTACCAAACATAAAATAATTAACTAGTGGGAAGTAGCCACCTAGCACAGGGAGATCAGCTAGGTGGTTTGTGACCACCTAGAGGGGTGGGATAGGGAGGGTGCGAGGGAGGGAGACAGAAGAGGGAAGCGATATGGGAACATATGTATATGTATAACTGATTCACTTTGTTATAAAGCAAAAACTAACACACCATTGTAAAGCAATTATACTCCAATAAAGATGTTTTATATATATATATATATATATATATATATATATTTACTCTTAAATAAGTATTAAACACTCATTTTCAGTACCTGTTTTTTCCAGTCTTGCCTCACACATATTTAGTAAAGGCTACTAATTGAGATTGACTCATGCTTAATTGTACCCTCATCCTATTTTGATTAGCTGTTGGGATATAAATCTAAATTTAATGTATGAATTTATACAATATTGTAATTTGCAAATCATGACAAAGCAAATATTAATTAAGTACAAACATTACTTATTTTCAGGTGAAAAAGCAGTATTCATTGGTGTAATTGCTCTACATTTATTATAAATTGTTAGCAGATAACCATACTGAGAATATGAAACTATATACACACACAAAAAATTATAAAAATGGTAATATGTGTCATAATTTCATAAAGACTGTTGTTCCTGACAGGTGAATATGGTAAATATCATACATAAATCTCAATGTTTTCATCACTCTTCTTGAGCAAAATCGAATTTGTAAAATTCTCCTTTTTATCAGTAATTCTCTAGTACATTTAAATAGTACCAATAATTATATTTCCCTAGATAACTATCTATGTTTTTAATAAATTGTATTTTGAAACATCTTTAGATTTATAGAAAAATCATGACCATAATACATAGTGTATTATTGTACCCAATTTCGCCCACTATTTACATTTTACATTAACGTGGTACATTTGTCACAAATAATGAACTAATGCTGAAACAATATACAAGCCCCATGTCCCTATCCTTTGAAGTAAAAGGCTTTTGCTTTAGGAAGCAGACCTCCACCAGATAAAATCTGCTAACTGAAAAAACATAGAGCCTAGACTAGTTGAAACCAGAAGGTTGATGATGCCTCATACTTCACCTTGATGCCAACCAATCCGTGAATTTTGCGAAAGTTGATCACACACCCTGCAGCCCCCTCTCTCACACTGCCTTTATTTATTTATTTTTTTACATATATCCACTCTTTTTTTTTTTAATTCTTTTCCCACACAGACCAAAGTATTGAGTAGAGTTCCCTGTGCTATACAGTAGGTTCTTATCAGTTATCTACATTATACATAGTTCTGTGTATATGTCAATCCCAATTTCTCAATTTATCCCACCCCCACTTATCCCTTATTAACCATAACTTTCTTTTCTACATCCGCGACTCTGTACTGGTTTTGTAAATAAGTTCATTTGTACCCTATTTTTAGAGTCCACATATAAGCAATATCATATGATATTTGTCTTTCTGTGTCTGACTTACTTCACTCTGTATGAAAATCTCTAGGTCCATCTATGTTACTGCAAATGACATTATTTTGTTCTTCTTTATGACTGAGTAATATTCCATTGTATATATGTACCACATCTTCTTTATCCATTCCTCTGTTGGTGGACATTTAGGTTGCTTCCGTGTCCTGGCTATACTACCCAAAGCAATCTATAGATTCAATGAAATCTCTATCAAATTACCAGTGGCATTTTTCACAGAATTAGAACAAAAAAATTTACAATTTGTATGGAAACACAGAAGACCCCAAATAGCCAAAGCAATCTTGAGACAGAAAAACGGAGCTGGAGAAATCAGGCTCACAGACTTCAGACTACACTACAAAGCTACAGTAATCAAGACAGTGTGGTACTCACACAAAAACAGATATATAGATCAATGGAACAAGATAGAAAGCCCAGAGTTAAACTCACATGCCTATGGTCACCTAATCCATGAAAAAGGTGGCAAGAATATACAGTCTCTTCAATGAATGGTGCTGGGAAAACTGAACAGCTACATATGAAAGAATGAAATTAGAACACTCCCTAATACCATACACAAAAATAAACTCAAAATGGATTAAAGACCTAAATGTAAGGCCGGACACTATAAAACTCTTAGAGGAAAACATATGCAGAACACTCTTGGACATAAACTACAGCAAGATATTTTTTGATCCACTTCCCAGAGTAATGAAAACAAAAGCAAAAATAAACAAAAGGGATTTAATTAAACTTAAAATCTTTTGCACAGCAAAGGAAACCATAAACAAAACAAAAAGACAACCCTCAGAATGGGAGAAAATATTTGTGAACAATGCAATAGACAAGGGATTAATTTCCCAAATAAACAGCTCATACAGCTCAATATCAAAAGAACCAAACAACACAATCAAAAAATGAGCAGAATTGGGTTGTTTGGTTTTTGACATTGAGCTGAAAATAACCCAGTCCAAAAATGGGCAGAAGACCTAAACAGACATTTCTCCAAAGAAGATATACAGATTGCCAACAAACACATGAAAGAATGCTCAACAGCATTAATCATTAGAGAAATGCAAATCAAAACTACAAGGAGATATCATCTCACACCGGTCAGAATGGCCATCATCAAAAAATCTAGAAACAATAAATGCTGGAGAAGGTGTGGAGAAAAGGGAACACTCTTGCACTGCTGGTGGGAATGTAAATTGATACAGTCACTACAGAGAACAGTATGGAGGTTCCTTAAAAAACTACAAATAGAACTACCATATGACCCAGCAATCCCACTACTGGGCATATACCCTGAGGAAACCATAATTCAAAAAGAGTCATGTACCAAAATGTTGATTGCAGCTTTATTTACAACAGCCAGGACATGGAAGCAACCTAAGTGTCCATCATTGGATGAGTGGATAAAGAAGATGTGGCACATATATACAATGGAATATTACTCAGCCATAAAAAGGAATGAAACTGAAGTATTTGCAGTGAGGTGGATGGATCTAGAGACTGTCATACAGAGTGAAGTAAGTCAGAAAGAGAAAAACAAATGCCGTATGCTAAGACATATATATGGAATCCAAAAAAAAGAAAAGAAAAAGAAAATGGTCAGAAGAACCTAGGGGCAAGATGGGAATAAAGACACAGACCTACTAGAGAATGGACTTGAGGTTACAGTGAGGGGAAAGGGTAAGCTGAGACAAAGTGAGAGAGAGGCATGGACATATATACACTACCAAACGTAAAATAGATAGCTAGTGGGAGGCAGCTGCATAGCACAGGGAGATCAGCTCGGTGCTTTGTGACTACCTAGAGGGGTGGCATAGGGAGGGTGGAAGGGAGGGAGATGCAAGAGGGAAGAAATATGGGGACATATGTATATGCATAACTGGTTCACTTTGTTATAAAGCAGGAACTGACACACCATTGTAAAGCAATTATACTCTAATAAAGATGTTAAAAAAAAATGAGCAGAAGATCTAAATAGACATTTCTCCAAAGAAGACATACAGATGGCCAACCAGCACATGAAAAAATGCTCAACATGACTAATTATTAAAGAAATGCAAATGAAAAGTACAATGAGGTATCACCTTACACCAGTCAGAATGGCCATCATCAAAAAATCTAAAAACAATAAATGTTGGAGAGGGTGTGGAGAAAAGTGAACCCTCCTACACTGTTGGTGGGAATGTAAATTGGTATAGCCACTATAAAGAACAGTTGGAGGTTCCTTAAAACACTAAAAATAGAGTTACAATATGACCCTTCAATCCCACTTCTGGGCATATACTCATAGAAAACTATAATTCATACTGCCTTTAAAATCCCTTCCCTGAAAGCAATGGGAGATTTTGGGTCTTTTGAGCATGAGCTTCCTGTTCTCCTTTCTTGGTGCCCTGCAATAAACTCTGTACTTTCCTTCACCACAATCCAGTGTCAATAGGTTGGCTATACTGCAGGTGGGTGAATGGACCCAAGTTTGGTTTGGTAACAATATTGATACCTTATTATTAACTATAGTTCATACTTTACCCAGTTTTCTCCTAGACTCATGTCCCTTTAGGCTCTTCTTGGCTGTGAGAGGTTTTCAGACTTCCCTTGCTTTTGATGACTTTGACAGTTTTGATGAGTATTGATCAAGTATTTTATAAAATTTCTTTCAGTTGGAATTTGAGTAATGTGTTTCTCATGCTTAGGTTGGATTCATGGGGTTTTAAGAGGAATCTCACAAAGGTAAAGTGTCATTTTCATCACACCATCTAAAATATAAATACTATCAGCATGACTTATCACTGTTGATGTTAACTTTGATCACCTGGCTGATGTAGTGTTTATCAGTTTTCTCCACTGTAAAGTTATTTTTTTTTTGCTTCATACTTCACTCTTTGGAATGAAGTCATTATTGTACTCATTCTTAAGGAGTGGATAGTTATGTTCATTGTGGAATTATTTTGCATGGAAAATTTGTCTATTCTTCCCCACTGATTTATTTATTCAATCATTTATATCTCAATATGAACTCTTGAATACTTATTTTATACCTTGTGTTATAATCTGATACTACTTTACTTATTGGGCTTTCCAAATTGTACAGGTTTTGGCTATTGGAAAATCTTTCAATTGACTCCTATGTCGCTTTGGCATACCCTCATTATTGTGAGGGTTTTTGTTTTGGGTGTTTTTTTGTTGTTATCTTGTTATCTTGTATTGTTGCTTTTTCTTTTTTTGAGCATTTTACTTTCTGGAACTGCAAGGTGTTTTAGGGTCATCTTGTATACTTTCTGTCCAGTCCTAGAAACAGCCATTTCTCCAAATAGTGCTGGTTCCTTTTGTTTTTAGAAACTAAGATTCAAGCACTAGTTGTTCATGGTGCTACTGGGCATCATTGTTTCTAAGTTATCTCAATTTTCAGAGGATTATATGTGCATATCTCACCTATACAAATATACACGTCTATAAATATTTCTACATGTAAACATATTTATCTATACTATACCAAATGTATGTATGTGAACTCATACTGATGTTTCCAACTCTAATCTACTACCACATGGATGATTCTAGCCTCCTTCCCTTGATTATTTGTAATCAACCACCCAATTCAACAGTGAGAAACCTGGCTCTCCCTATTTATCATGCAGTTATTTTTTAACCTCTACCCCTTTGGGTGCAGGGCAGAGAGATTTAGCCAACTAGAGCACATTGCTTATATATATTTCCTTTGCCTTTAGTCTGATAGACTCCAGTCTTCAAAGTTACTTAGAAAAACACCTTTTCTCCCAGCACTTTCAGTGACATTGTTTCATTGTTTCAAATCTATGAAATACAATTAGATTCTTTTATCATATTCTGCATTCTATCCTGTGATGCCCCAAATTCTTAAATGTTTTTTTAACTTGCACACATTAAGTTTAACTCTTTGTGCTGTAAAGTTCTATAAGGTTTGACAAATGCATTATGTTTTCACTTAGCATTATACATTTAAGGTTAAATCATGTCTTTACCTGGCCTGATTAGTCATTCTTATTTATCACTGAATGGTATCCCATTGTGTGGATGAACCCCACTTTTTTCATCCATTAACCTATTGAAGCACATTTTGGTCTCCTCCAGTTTGGGGCTATTATGAATAAAGTTCCAGTAAATGTATGCGTACCAGTTTTTGTGTGGACACACATTTTTAATTTGGAGAAATACTTGGTCAGGAAACCACTGGGTCCTATTGCAAGACCATATTAGCTTTGTAAGAAACTGCCAAACTGTCTTCTAAAGTATCTGTACCATTTTGCATTCTTACCAGCATTAAATGAGAGTTTCTTTCATCTGTATTCTCAACAGCACTTGACATTGTCAATATTTTAGATTTCAGTCATTCTAGTAGGTGTGTGTAATGTCTTGTTGTTTAATTTACATTTCCCTGATGACAGTAATATTGTTTTTATTTTCATGCACATATTTGCCATCTATGTGTCTTCTATATCTTCACAGGGGGCTCAAAAATTCAATAACAATTGTTCTCCACAGTCTAAGGGAATTGAAATGGCCAAAGGAACAAAAGGATGCAGCAATGAGGTATCCAGCTCTTGGTCTCATCATTTAATAGAGTTGTTTTGTTTTCTTATTATTGAGTTCTAACAATTATTTTTTTTTGTATTTTGAATATATGTCCTCTGTCTCATGTGTTTTGAAAATATTTTGTCCCAAACTTTCTCTTGTATTTTCATTCTCTTAACAGTGTCTTTCACAGAGAAGTTTTAATTTTAATAAAGTCCATTTTATCAATTTTTTCCTTCATGGATCCTGCTTTAGTGTTGTATCTAAAACCTCATCAACAAACCCAAGGTCATGTAGTTATCTCCTATGTTTCCATCTAGAAGTTTTATAGTTTTGAATTTTGCATTTAGATCTTTGATTGATTTTGATTTAATTTTGGGAAAAGTTATTAAATCTGAATTTAAGTGTTTTTTTTTGCCTTTGTTTTCCATATGGTATCCAATTTTTCAGCACCATTTCTTCAAAGACTATATTTTCTCCATTGGATTGCCTTCATGCTTCTATTAAATATCAGTTCAGTATATTTGTGTGAGTCTATTTCTGGGTTCTCTTCATTGTTCCATTAATCTATGTGCCTGTTCTCTTACAAATACCACACTGCCTTGATTACTATAGCTTTATAGTAAGTCTTGAAATTGGGTAGTGTGAATCCTCCAACATTGTTCTCTTTTTTTTCAGTATTATGTTGGTTATTCTAGGTCTATTGCCTTTTCATATAAACTTTAGAATCAGTTTATTTTATACTTAGATATGTAGAGCTTTCTGGAAATTTGGGGGAGATTGCATTGAATTTCTAGATCAAGTTAGAAAGAAATGACATTTTTCAATCCATGAATATAAAATATTTCTCCCTTTATTTATATCTTTAATTTCTTTCATCAGTGATTTGTAGATTTCAGAGCACAGATCCTATACATATTTTATAAGATTTATATGTGACTACTCTAGTTTAAAATAAGTTATCTTATGTTATAAATTTAGCTTATAAATATAAATTTATGGAAGACCTCCATTCATATTTAGGAGAAACCTCCATTTAAATTATACTTATATTTTATTTATAATTATATGCAATGTACACTTAAATTAACTATAGTTAATGTCAAGGTATTAAACGTAGTACATAGCACAGTATACTAAGTATATCTGACTTAGTTCAAGTAACACTAGAATAGGAGTGAAAAGATTTGGTGGAGAGAGATAGAGTGGAAGGTATTAGCACTGGGTCAGCAACATACTTGAGGTATACCTGCCCCGACTACTCCATAGTCATCATGGGGATTATATGAGGTCTATGAAATCATTCTGCAGACTTTAAGTCTCCATAATATGTAAGGATGAATAAGCAACATAGTCACTAACCTAGAAGTAGTTTTAACACTTGCAACTCTTGCTGATTTAGAGGAATATCTCATAAGATTAAATTTTAGGGATCCCTGAATGTTACATATTAAACTCAACCACACCATGTCTACTTCCCTCTGCTCTAAACCAGCTTCCTAAATTTTCTTCTTAATTTTTACCAGACATAATAAAGTTTTTGAATACAGGCTAAATATATGTACTTATAGACACTTGGTATGAGGAACAGCTGGTACACCCTTAAAATAGTATATTATATGCATTACTCCTCATAAATATTTTAAAAGTTTCATTAAAGGGGGCACAAGAAAACTTTATACAAAGAATCCTATTTCAATGTTGTAACATATTTGTAGCAGCATATATCACATATATATATATATATATAGAAATTCTATATTACAAATAGTAGAGCTACAAATGAGATCTAAAGGGAAACAAATCTTTTGAATTGCAGTACATTTTTCATTTTAGAATTACAATGATAACAATAATCACTAACAGATCATTACCCCAAACTAATATATCGTCTGCTCTCATATCATCAGCACTTAAGAAGGACTTGGGGCCACAGTGGCAAGGTTTGTATTTCACCTTGTCTTTATATTATCTAAGATATACATCTATAGAACTGTAATATGTTTAACACATATTTCTATGCATGACTGCAACTAAAATCTACTCCCAGGGGGCTCAAAAATCCAATAACAATTGTTCTTCACACTTCAAAAGAATTGAAATGGCCAAAGAAATCATCAAATGCAGATATAATATTAGTGACACCAGTTAACTTTTCACCTTTAACCACCCGAAGAGAGGCAATCCATAGAATCTGCATCCTTTAAAAGTGGATCCTGGCATTTGTCTTCATTTATGTGTAATGTGTTGAGTTACCTCTGAGTCCCATGACTCACTTATATAGACATTAGTTCTTGGCAAAGAGAGGTCAGAACGTATCAGGAAAATGAACCGTCGTCTATTCTTCAATAAACGTATAAAAAGTGGAATTCTTATTCCTCTTTTCACCAAATATGTAAAATTTACCCTTAAGATGTTTTATATTATAAACATGATTGTGTTTATAAGTATATAAATTGAATTAAGTAACTTGGTCAAGATTTTAACATCTTGTTTGGGATTGACATGTACACATTGCTATATTTAAAATGGATAACCAACAAAGACCTACTGTAGAGCACAGAGAACTCTGCTCAATAATATGTAACAACCTAAATAGGAAAATAATTTGAAAAAGAATAGATACATGTATACGTATAACTGAATCACTTTGCTGTACACCTGAAACTAACACAACATTGTTAATCGACTATGCTCCAATTTAAAATAAAATGTTTTTTAAAAAGCAAAAAAAAAAAAAAAGATTTTAACAGCTTATGCATTTAGATGCAGGGTCGGGACACAAGTTAGACTGACTTAAAAACACATTCTTTTAACCACTTTGTCATATCACATTTATTTAACTCTATGCCAGGCACTGGTTTGGGTTATAGGGAAATAAAAGTTAATGAAATAATCTTCTTTTACTTGATGAGAACAACCTAAAAAGGAAACAAGGAAGCAGCATATAACACTATACATTAAGTGTGATGATGGAGTTTTAACCTTCATATTGTTTAATGTGTGAGAAAACATGGCACAGAGGAGCTAATATTCAGGCAGTGATTTCAAAGATCTGCAAGCACTTTCTAGAGAGAGAGAAGACCTGTGAGAAATCTCCAGAATCCTAAATATACCCGTCAAGGTAGGTTGGCCTGATTGTGGCAGTTATCAGAGACTTTATATGTTGGTTGCAATAAAAGGGTATAAAAATAAAGATGACAAATGTGAGGCACATGTTTTGCTAGAATAAATAGTCATTCTTAGTTTGCAGAATTATATGTCCTAATACAGGTGGTTTGGAGTCAAGATTCTGACTCATTGACAAGGATCAGTTATAGAAAGCAACCCCAAATCACTCAGGTATTGCAGAAATCAAAATATTTTACAGTCTTTCCTTTTCATCAAAAGGAAGCCTTTCCCTAATTGACCATGTTCAGATCTATGCTCTTCAGAATCCATGTCAAATCATGGTGTCTGTAGTCTCTACCTGGGTTATGAAGAGTTCTTTGTATACTTTAAGTTATCCAAGTATTCTTAACTTATACTTTAAGTTAAGAATTATTAGCTCTATCATTTATTTAGTGAGCAGATGAACAACAGCACTTGGTTGAAGGGGAGATGAACAAAGGAAATAATTATTGGCAGTCCTTATACTTTCCCCTCAGCCATAATATGAGAATTCCAACAAAAGTGATTTAGCCAAGAAAAGTGATCCCATTGCTTGCCAGAAGATTCTCCATCTCCTTTACTAAGGTAAGTTTTTTCTAGTATTATGCTAAGTTTTCTAATTTTTACACGTCTTCCAGGTCATTTTGGTGACTTTAAAGATCCTGGACAAATCTCTAGGGATGTAGGAACAGGAATCCTCACTTAGGACTTCACAGGTACCACATCTGCAGGCTAGGATATTGTCTGTTATTGCTTGAGCATACTTCAACTTGACTTTTTTTGGCTACCTGTAACAGTATACTTCTATGATTCCTGTGTTATTATCTGTCTGGCTGATTTTCTTTTAACCATAGCATTGAGAACTTGACCATACATCAGGCCTCTTTAAAATCAGGCATCATAGGTGCACTGGGGCAAAAGGCTGCAATACAATAGTCTTTTTGAATGATGAATTTATCTAAATTAATCCCAAATTCTTTATCTGTTTCTGCTATAATTTTAAGCTTGTCAAATATGAATAGAGCATTAACTGTATGTTAGGCATATATTTTTCTTGCTATACTGTAAGCCTTGTAGCACTTGCTAAAGCCCTTTTGCGACAAGTTTTATACTATAAGCAAGGAGTCCTGCCAGGAGTTAGTTTCAGCTGTTGAATACAAGAGTAAAACTTCACAAAATACTGAGTAATGGTTGAATGTGCAGGACTTATTCTTTAGATATTGGTTTAAGATTTGTGAGAAATATGTGGAGTGAAATATTGGGACATAATTGTCTAGGTGTACAATTAACTCTCCCATATGAATGAAAACATACTGGCTATCAGGGTTAATAGGTTTTCTAAAGAAGGCTGAGCTTAAGTGAACCACAGTGAAATAAATAGCATCAGGTGGAGATGCAAAGAGAAAAGAGAATAATACCAGATATGAAATGATGAGGAAGGGAAGGATGACAATTTATTTTGTGGCCTGAAGATACTGAACAAAGAATACCATAGGCTATTAGATGTTCTTGTCATTGTTGTTATTTTTAGCAAACAAAACATGAATAATTAACCTCTCTGAATTAGGTACAACATACTAAGTCATGGGTTGACAAACTTTTTCTATAAAGGGCAAGATAGTACATAATTTAGGCTTCGCAGGGCATATAGCCTCTGTTGCAACTTCTCAACTCTGCTGTGGTAATGTGAAGCAGCCATAGCCAGTATCTAAACAAATGGGCACGGCTGTATTCCAGTAAAATTTTATTTACAGAAAAAGTCATTTGGCTGGATTTGGACCACAGGCCAATTTTTTCTATAGTGAAGGGCTTCTTGGATACTCGAGGCAGAATTCTAAGAATATCATCCAATTACCTTCCCCCCTTATATAATCTCCTCCCCTCTGAAAGTAGGTGGCTTTTTATGCAATATGATGAAATATCATTACTGTTATTAAGTCACATTGCATGGCAAAAGAGAGAGCATTTGCATGTGCTAATCCAAACGCATGAACCCTTTAAAATTAAAGAGTTTTCTCCAGCTAGTAGAAGAGAAAGCCATAGAGATTTGAAGCCTGAGAGGGATTCAACACAAGGTGGTTTTTCTATTGCTGAGATGGAGAAGGCCTGTGACTAAGACTTTCAATCAGTCTTAAGTTCTGAGAACAGCTCTCAACTGACAGCCAGCAAGGAAATAGGTGTCTCTGTCCTAAAGTCACAAGGAACTGAATTCAGCCTATAACCTGAATGAGCCTAGAAGAAGATTCTTCCTCAGGACCTCCAGGTAAGAGCCCAGCCTGGCCAACACATTGATTCTGGCTTTGTTATTCCTAAGTAGAAGACCCAGGTGAAACAACATGCACTTTTGACTTGAAGAAATACAAGATAATAAATGAATATGGTTTCAAGCTCTTAACTTAGTGGGTTTTTTACACAGAAGTATAGAATTAACATATTTGACCTCCTTATGGATATGATATTGACATAGTTAAGGTGGTGGTCTAAAGGAGTCAATCTAACCTTGAGTGATCCACCAGTTGATGTACATCAGATATTTGTAACAGCTTTGACACACACTTTCCAAGATCTCCCCCAGTTCTATCTGGAATCTGGTATAACATTCTGACAACCTGATAACAGGTTTAGGATGATAATAAGGAGGTAACAAAGCATCCATCCTATGGAAAATCTAAAATTAGACCATCTGGACTACATCTAATTATAGGATTTCACTTACACAGTAAATATTTTCTCATCAGGTTCAAGGTACTGAATTACTGAGGACATAGCCTCTCAAGGGTCTTACTGAGATAGCTAAGGCAGATAGATGTTAAGAGGTTTAGCAATACCATCTGTGGAAACATACTTTTAACTCAAAAGAAGATAGAATGCAAAGTGGTGGGAAATGTATTTGATAAGGTAGCCTCCATGTTTACAAGGAAATCTGTCTGTTTTCTAAGGTAAAAGTTGAGAATTGAAGGACAGTATTGAACAAAGATGGACCAACTCCCTCAGAGGACAATTATAGGGTCAGAGTCATAGACAATATTATTATTATTTTTCCTATTGGAGTAAAGTTGCTTTAAAATGTTGTGTTAGTTTCTGCTTTACAATGAAGTGAATCAGCTATATGTATACTTATATCCCCTCCCTCTTGGACCTCCCTCCCACTCCCCCATCCCACCTATCTAGGTCATCACCCAGCTGAGCTCCCTGTGATATACAGCAGCTTCCCATTAGCTATCTATTTTACACATGGTAATGTATTTATGTCAAACCTAATCTCCTAATATGTCCCACGCCCCTTTCCCCCCCATGTGTCCATATGTCCATTCTCTACATCTATATCTCTATTCCTGCCCTGCTAATAGGTTCATCTGTACCATTTTTCTAGATTTCACATATATGTGTTAGTATACGATATTTATTTGTTTTTCTCTTTCTGGCTTACTTTACTCTGTATGACAGACTCTAGGTCCATCCACAATATTGTTTGCCTCCCTTCTCCTGGTCAGAGCTGAACAGTTATTTTTTCAGGGCTCCATAGTTTTCATTATCTACTGCCCCTAGCAACAGGAGTTCTCTTTTTGGCCTTTTAATTGTCATGAGTTTGGTCCAGATTTTATCTCTTTTATTTATAGAATCTCTTCTGAAAGCTCAGCTAAAAGCTGTAATTCCTGAAGGGTGGTGATTTACCATTCTATTTTTCTCTTTTTATTTTCTAAATAAGTTAGCCATTTCTAGTTTTAACCCAGTTACAAATAGATTAGACAGGCAGTTGATGTGAAAGTTTCAGGTTAAAGGTCGTAAGAGAACTTCAGAAGTCTAAAAGAGAGCCATCTTTTAGATCCTCACACAATTTAATCGAAGTCCATTCAACTTTGGCAAGAAAGCCTTGAGAGGGCTTCCCTGGTGGCGCAGTGGTTGAGGGTCCGCCTACCGATGCAGGGGGCGCGGGTTCATGCCCCAGTCCGGGAAGATCCCACGTGCCACGGAACTGCTGGGCCTGTGAGCCATGGTCGCTGAGCCTGCGCGTCTGGAGCCTGTGCTCCCCAACGGAAGAGGCCACGACAGTGAGAGGCCCGCGTACTGCAAAAAAAAAGAAAAAAAAAAAAAAGCCTTGAGAGATGGCAACCCAGATCACTCTTCTTACCCTCTGGGCCTTAGTGTATTCTAAAGGTAAAAATTTTAATTATTGTTTTTCAGTCTCCCTGAAACTGGACCCATTTGATATTTTCAGTTCATGTTTTAGCACCCCTGGGATCAATAAATAGGTGGATTAATTGATATAAATTACGTAGCCTAGGGATAAGTCCCTAGGATTGTCTTGAATTCTTTAAAAATTATCTCCTTATTTTGTGGAAAATATTTAATGATATTCCAAAACTTTGGAAACTTTGTTTTAGAGCAAGTATCAGCAAACTATAGCTCATGAGCCAAATTAGGCATGTCACCTGTTTTTGTTAATAAAGTTTTATTGGAAGACAGCTATGCTCGTTTGTTTATGTATTGTTCAAGGCTGCTTTCACACTATAGAGTTGAGTAGTTGTAACAGAGACCATATGACCCAAAAAACAAAAGTATTTACTATCTGACCCCTTACAGAAAAGGAGTATGGGTTGTGGAGTCAGCCTTCCTGGGTTCAAATACTGGTTCTACTACTTATCATCTGTGTGATTGTAAATAAGGTACTTATTTTTTTGTGCCTTTATTTGCTCATATGTTGTTCTATACTATGCATAGAACATAATGGGTACTCTAATCTTAACTAGCATTTTTAATTATTAATTATTTCAAGTGAATATACCCTTGTTGAGAAAGACTTTTCACTATTAAGTATTACCTAAAACATAACGACGTTAACCACCATTCTTGGTCATTTACCCTGTATCATTTACCTTGGTCCAAAGTGCTTTGGACCTGTCTCATTTAATTCTTAAAACAATTTTAGGAGGCATTAATTTCTAGATTAGAATAACATGAAGGTAAAGGCTTGCAGGTGTTATTTATATACATAAATTTCATAAGCCTTGACTGCTAACATATTCAGACTTTAGATACTTGCAGTGGTATTTTCTTCAAGATACTATAGAAAAGAGGACAATTGCTAATTATCATGGTTTATATGCCCATATACACTTACTTTCTAAACCTAAGAGAAATCTTGGTCAGTCTGTGACATTTCTTAAAGCTAGAGCAATGGTCTTAACTCAATTTAGAGGGAAATTATGAGTGATATCAAGTAGTTCTGGAGGTCTCTATAGTAGACAGCAGGACTATTTAGCACAGCAGGGAATCATGGAGGGCACTGTGAAGGGTGCTGAGCTGATGAAAACTTCAGAGAAAAAATGAGTTAAGCCTATGAACTGTGACACACTTTAAAATATCATCCCCATTTTAAAGATGCCAAAACTCTGGTAGTTTACCTAGTTTTTTCAATGTCACATGAGAAGAATATCAGAGATCATTTCTCTATATTGCCCTCCAAGAAGTGCACAATTTTGAAATTCTAACACAAAGTAGCTTATTAGTCTTACCTATTCCTCATGGCACTAAAAAAGATTGTCCTGTAGGAATATAGCAATCAGTTGTACTCCAACACACCCTTAAAGGGTAGCAGTTGTATGATATCATTTTGCTCAGGGCTGCGAAGATATAGAGAAACTGACATGGCCCTTCGGGAATTCAGGGTCTAGTAGAAAAGGTAGACACAACATAAATACGGAGGATGACAGCTATAATGCTGTAAGTACAAACAGTATGTTCTGATAATACTTTCAACAAGGATAAGGTAAAAGATCTTCTCCGTTGCCATCTTAGTTTACAGTTGTTCACTATGATATTAAACTGTAGTTACCTTGGATATATCAATATCAGAAATTTTGCTAGTTTATCCACACAAGTATGATATATCAAAGTTCACTTGAATTTTTATAAGAATAATATTTTTTCTGCATTTTAAGTGAACACTGGTTCTGAGCCATAGATGTATGCTGTAAGAATGGGATGTATAGCTTCCACATCCAACAGAAAATTATCAAAGTCTAATAAACTGTAACTGTGACTTATCCCACCAAAGATACATCAGCCCAAAATGCACAAAGGTGGCTTGTTCTCAGAACAACACCTATAAACTTACAATAAGGAAGTTCCCAATAAGACTATAGATGATATACTTTGTAATTCCTTATTTTTTCCTGATTTTATGTTTAACAAGAAGAAATCAATCATGACATCCTTATCTAGAAACAAACTAAAACATAATTCAGTTTGAAAATGTTAATCTTTGTAGTTAGTACAAATGCTGTAAATTCTGTTTTATATAATAATTCATTTTATGTTAAAAGGGAGAAAATCATGTATGTGTCAAAATTAAATTTTACCCTAAATGACAACTAACACAGAGATGCATCAAAATGCTCAGAATCAAGGTTATCCTTATATTTAAAAGAGTGAAATAAATATGTACTGGATATAATGTCATATGTATTAATAAACTAAAATAGGGGCTTCCCTGATGGTACAGTGGTTGAGAGTCCACCTGCCAATGCAGGGGACACAGGTTCGTGCCCCGGTCCGGGAAGATGCCACATGCTGTGGAGTAGCTGGGCCCATGAGCCATGGCCGCTGAGCCTGCGCATCGGAGCCTGTGCTCCACGACAGGAGAGGCCACAGCAGTGAGAGGACCGCGTGCCACAAAAAATAAATAAATAAATAAACTAAAATAATCTGAAATAGATTAAGAAATTTAGGAGCACTCAAAATAACAATCAAGGTAATCTGTAAGTAATCTCAGTGTTGAATAATTAAAATATGAGAATTTAATGGAAGCAAATCTAGTCAATTGTATTAGATGTTACTAGCAACAATAGGAATGTTTAAAAAAAAGAAAGAAAGAAAGATTGAGAAAAACAGAGTGAGAAAGTGACAGAGATGGAGAGAAAAACTAAGAGAGAATAAAATATTATAAGACTTCTTCCTAGGAAGGAGAGTCTTGGTTGAAAATATTGCAGTTTTCTTGGTTTGGCTATTTCTAACCCGATCAGTTTTTTTCTTTTTTTCCTTTCTTTCCTTTTTCATAGACCCGTTTGAGAATTTGACTACCTCTTCAGAAATACACACTGTTTCAGAGAGGTTATAGTCCTCCTAAATTCTATTTATGGGCCTGAGGTTAAGAAGACAGGTTATAGAAGTTGAAAATTCCTTAAGCCTCCTTAGTTGACAGCTCTTGCTATTTTGCACATACTCTCAGTACACCAGAAAAACCGGGTTTCTATGGACCAGGCAGACCATAATTTGTGGTTAATTTATCAATATATTATTTTGTGGGGTCCTTTCTAGACTAGCACTAGGCCTTTTTTTAGACTGCTTTTTGTTTTGCTGTGAATCTCACGTATGAACACTGAATCTTTAAAAGCAACAACAAAAAAGAAAACACCAAATTTATTATCTACTGGTACTACTTATGCATGAATTATTCTTTTTTTTTTTTTTTTTTTTTTTTTTTTTTTGCAGTACGCAGGCCTCTCACTGCTGTGGTCTCTCCCATTGTGGAGCACAGGCTCCGGACACGCAGGCTCAGCGTCCATGGCTCACGGGCCTAGCTGCTCCGCGGCATGTGGGATCTTCCCGGACTGGGGCACGAACCCATGTCCCTTGCATTGGCAGGCGGACTCTCAACCACTGCGCCACCAGGGAAGCCTGCATGAATTATTCTTGACTATAGAATGCACAAGCTATCTATATTTTAATAAGAATGCATTTCACTAAAATTTCAAGGAACAATATTCTGAGGTATCCCTTATCTCAGTGAAATTTCTGAGTTTTTTCCCCATATATTTCCCCTTTCACATCCCCCCGCCCCCAAAAAGACTTTTCTATTTCCAAAGAATTTTCAGTGAATTCTTGTTTAAATTCTGGTGTTCTCACCACTGAGTTAAAGAAAATACTCAGTTAATCCATAAGGATTGTCCATGTTGCCCAACTTTTTCTTCCTCAGCAAATATAATGCAAAGTATATTTTTCAATGTACAGAAGTATGTATAGAAAGGTACTGTCATGTTATTATAGATACTATCTCTCTCAAGGAAAACTTATTGGTTAGATAAATAATATATATATATATAATATATGATCAGTAGGTGACATCAATTTGGAGTCAATATCACTATTTCAACTATATATTGGTACATTAACACATTCATATGCATGATCCGTGTAGGTATATGCATACTACAATGAACAGTTCAGTGTTTGTGAAAGCAAAAAAGAGTAACTCTCCCTGGACTAACCCTTAAGGAAAAGTGACCAGGGTAAAATGTGAATGTATTCATTTACTCTCTCATAACGAGTAGTGCTAGCCAGGTTTAATACTTCTGGTGGGACTTATGACAGAGTAATATATTTTTTTTCCCATTCCAAACTGCTACCTAGAATAGGTGAAAAAAAAGAAGATTGGGGCGTTAGCTATGCCAATGAGAAATGACAATGCCCTAGTACAACCCTCAGAAGGTCTTTTTCTTGTTTCAACAATGCACAACCTGGAATTTATGCTGCTGATGAGAGAGAGCCCTAAGAGAAAGAATGAACTACCTAGAAAAGGGTAAAACCAGTGTGGTACTTGGAGACGACTGAAGTTCAATACCATTCCAGGAAAACTACAAAGGAAGAATAAAGAAGATGTGGCCTGGTCAAGACTTCATGTGACACCACAAGAAAGGCCATCGTTGTTCATTTGTAATTAGCATATTGATGCATAAAATTTAAGATAACTCAAGGATTCTCTTTGTCCATGCACAGTTTACATGTTTAATATTTGGCACATATACCACAAGGTCTGTATCCAAATGACACTTCTTAGAATAACTTATCCAGTGTTCCTGCATGTAGAATAGAAAACACTATCTGTTTTAGTGGAATCTGTGAATATTTGCAAGTCGTATTTGAAAATCTAACAAAGAAGGATAATTTTAAGAAATTTGTATCACTTATCTGACCACATACCTCACTTTAATCACAAAAAACAATGTTGAATGATACTACCTTGTTATTTCTCCCCAAGCATTTCACTCTCAATTCATCAATTTCTCTCAGTACAGCTCCAAATTTGGGATTCTTTATTGCCATTAATGGTAAACACTATTTACTCTCAAGTTCCAAATGGAAACCTTAAAGTTATCTATTCTCCAATGTAGCCATCAGTGTCTGGCATTTATCAACTCCTTCATATTTCAACTTCTGAATACCCCTAAATCAACCTTCATCATTCCCAAACTTACTGTTACTGCCTTAGTGTGTGCATTCATCAGATCCCACCTGAATTACTGCATTACCTCTAAGTTCTACCTACTTCATTTCTGCATTAAAATCTTTGAAAAGAACCTTGATGGCTCATTGGTCAAGCCCTTAGGATCAAGTTCAAAACTCAGGGATAGCAATGAAAGCTAATCCCCATTTCATATTTGCTTTCCCCATTTTATAATACTCCTCCCCAAAACCCTTTACATTTGCATATCTGCACTAACCCACATGCTGTTCTTTATGAGTAGAAATATCTTTGCTTTTTAACTAACTCTACGCATCTGTCAAGATTTCTAAATTATGGATCCCATGATGTCAAGGACAAAATATTTCTTCTTGGATTTTTCTATCAGAGTCTACCAGAACTTTTTTTGAATAAATAAATGAACAAGTGAACTTCAGTATAATATCATCCAAAAAGCCCTCTCCATTGGATTTAAATAATTCTTCCTTGTGTTGGTACCTGAGCATCTCTTTACCATAACCTATAAACTTGGGCTTTCATGTTTGTCTATTCCACTGACTAAATTTTGACAATGGTAAATAGGGTGTGCTCATTAAAATTTATAAAATCAAAAAGTGAAAAAGGAAGGTAACCAGGATTTATTATTACTGTAGTATTGTACTTAGTACAGAAGCCACAGAAACAAATATTTCATTTGCTCTTCAGAATGGATACTATTACTAGTTTAAATATTTAGCATCTGCAAATTTAATTGTTCAACCTACACTTTCAAACCTGCTGAGAGTGAGCTCTTCACAGGAAAAGTGCTTCTGCTGTAATACAGAAAATCTTCAGGTGCTGTGCACAGATGAGTCCTGGTGAGTTTAAGCAGTGATACTTAAAACACTGTTACACAAAGAACCACCTAAGACTGTGGTTTAATTCATGAGAATAGGCTGGAACCTGTGTTTTCTAAGACATCCCAAGTGGTTCTAGTGTGTACCAGGGGTTGATAACTGCTGAGGTGGAAGGACAAATTGAGGCAAAATTGTAACAAAATATGTTATGTCCAGGATATTAACTTTCTCTTCTTGAATTTTGTGATTCCAAGGGTTCTTAACTAGCAAAGAGAAAAACAGAATTTTCATCCCATGGCTGATGGATCAGCCTAATGACTGTAACAGACAGCATTCACTCATTGTGCTGAGGAATTTGTAAATATTATCTCCCCTGACCTCAAAACAACAATGTGATTATGTATTATTAGCCTTATTTTGCAGATGAGAAAAATGAGTCTCAGTAAATTTAAGCAACTTTTCCATGCAATACATAAGGGAGTCAGGAGCATAGCTTGATTCACCTGAATCTGAAGCTCATGCTCATAACTATTCTATTTCTCTTTCTAGAAACACGATGTGAATTGTTTCATCCAGGGAGTAAGATAGGGCAATGCTACTTTTTCTTCTGTTTAAAGGCCAAGTACGTTAAAGAAAGGATCTAGTGTCCTCCACCATAAAATTTGGTAATATCCAGACAGTCAGTGGTGAATGATGTGACATTCCCTTTTCCATCAGATTTTTCATTAGCAAATCTATATGTGAGGTTTCCCAGATTTCCTACTTCCTGTCTGAGCTCCCACCTCCTGCAGAGGTGACCTCAAGACAAATTCAAAGATTAATGATCTCTCTACTTTCTTTGTCTCTTTCCTTCTGATCATGTAATAGAGGTTAATTTGCAAGACTCTCCTTGGCATCCGTGATGCCTGTATAGTTTTGAAATTGGCAGCAGGTCTCAAATGAAGAAAGTGGTTTGGAGAGTTTTCAATTGGAAATGTTTCATGTTATCTAATTTCTCTGTCTAAATATCATGTGCCTAGCATCCTATATATAACACATACTCAACACCAAAGTACATGATTTCTTTATTCAAAACTATTGCCTTCAGGAGAGTGATAATACTTCTTGATTTTTTTAATGGATTTTATGAAAAGTTTGTCTTAAATCTTGGTTCCACTTGGAAAACTCCTCTTACCTGATGATTGAATATACGCAAATTAATTATAAGTGAGATCTCTCTTATTTTTGCATAGCCATTGAACATGCCAGAAGGACTGACTCTCTGAAGGGCCATTATCTAATTCAAGACTTGGATCCTTATAGTCTATACTTACCAACTGGTCAAATGGTACAAGGTTCACCTTTCTTAAGTACAGAAATATTAATCAAATAGCCAAAAAGCCAGCATCTATTAGAAAAGCTAGATTATAGGACAAGCCAACCAGACAGGTTCTCTGATCACTAACCTATAAGGGGCTTGAAAGCATTACAAATAGTCTTAAATTACCAAAAAAAAAAAAAAGGGGGGGTGGGGAGGTGTAAGACTGGAGTGAAAAGTATGGCTGGGAAAAATACTTCAGTAAGAACTTAAAATGGGAGGCAGGACCTATAAGCGACCTTCTAGCAAAACAATTTGAGTTAGCGAAAATCCCTTTTTTTTTTTTTAAACATCTTTATTGGAGTATAATTGCTTTACAACTGTGTGTTCATTTCTGCTTTATAACAAAGTGAATCAGCAATACATATACACATATCCCCATATCTCCTCCCTCTTGTGTCTCCCTCCCACCCTCCTTATTCCACCCCTCCATGTGGAGACAAAGCACTGAGATGATCTCCCTGTGCTATGTGGCTGCTTCCCACTAGCTATCTATTTTACATTTGGTAGTATATGTAAGTCCACCATTCTCTCACTTCGTCCCAACTTACCCCTTCTTAAAAAAACATTTTTCTGAAATGATATGGCTTTGGATTTCCTTAATTATGGAGACAAGGTAGAGTATTATCACCACAATATCTTCATCTTCTATTTGTCAAACAGTTCTCATCTTGTACTTTAAGAAATGTTAAACAACACATGATAATTTTGTATTCAAAGTTGGAGGGCACGCAACGGCAAATTACTAGCCTACTCAAGACAACCACGGATCTCTTCTTGTCTCTCCTTGCAAGCACAGAGTGCCAAGGCAATGACAAATGTCTACTCTTCTGTTAGTAGAAAGTGAGGAAGTTATGTACATTATCAGGGTCACTCAAATCAAAAGCACCTCACCCATTAGGAATAAAATAGAACCCACTTTCCTATCCTGATTGTTATGTCTGTTGATTATTCCTACTCTATAGGAACTACTTTTACCAAAATGTATGATCATTTTCATCTAATTCCTAAGGAAATGTTAAACAAAAAAAATAGGGAGAGGGAGATATGTAAATTTTACTTGCTACACCCTAAGTCAATACACACCTCTCACTGCAATAATCTCCTGAAGATCACCGTGTTTTTATTCCATGTGATAGACTCATCTCCATGCAGTGGCCAGAATAATCTGAAGATAAATCATGCCATCTCTCTCTGAAAATTAAAAAAAGGAATCTATAGCTTTCCATCTTGAATTCAATTAAAATATTTACTTTACGTATGTCGTATATGGTTTGTTCAACCTAATTCAGCTAGCTTCCATCTTCAAAACTCTTCAGGTAATAAACAGACACCAGTCTTTGTATTTAGGTATAACCTACATTGTATGTTCTGTGTGCTTCCAGCGTTATGTGAAATTCTTCAAAGGACTTTCACTGAATTCCACTGAGTTTCTACACCTCAGCAAGCATCCGCCTGAGAATATGTTTTTAGTCTCTCAGACAAACAATGCTGGTCTCTATAAGCTATCCTATTTGAATGCAAAAGAAGCACAACAGCCAAAGAACATATTCTCTAGGCTTTTGAGCTACTCTTCCAGGACTCCCCTATTTATGTTTTCTGCTTATAGACTGAAAGAGTATTGGTGGCAAAGCTCAAAAGAACGGCTTAGTCATCTCCTAGTAAGGGAGTATCAAGCCCCTCTGTTTAGGTGAGTGTACTCACTGCCTTTTTTCTTACAGTTTGAGAAATTACAATAAAAAATTTTCTGTTCAACATTATTCAATGGTAACAACATAGCTGTAGAGAGTCTTATTTACCTAAATTTCTACATGCAACACAATGGTATAGTTGGCCAGGAAAAATAGTCTATCCAAATGACATGCTAATCACTGCAAGCTCAGAGATATTAAATAATTTTCCTTAAATTACAATTCATTTGTGCCACAGAGGTAAGACTTGAGTTCAAATTCTGGATCTTCCATTTACATGTGACCTTAAGCACATATTTATCACTGCTAAAACTGTTTTTCTAAATGTTAATTGAAGATCTGATGCAACTTAAAAAGGTATTACGAAGGTGAAACACTATCCACCTTGCAAAGTTTCTGGCCCTTGCATATTAATAAAATAAAAAGCCCAATTTGTGAATGCCCACCATGAAAAAGACACAGAACCTGGGATTTTATATATTAATAAATAAGTTTAGAAATTTACATAATGATGTCACTTAAACCTTTACTTTTTTTTAAACATCTTTATTGGAGTATAATTGCTTTACAATGTTGTATTAGTTTCTGAATCTAAAATAATAAAAAGTAAACCTTTACTTTTACATTTACACAAATATGATTACACTCTGCAGTAGAAAAGATTCATTTTCAAAACCACACAGGAAGACTTCATTTACATTTTTCTTCTGTACTCTATTTGGGACTACATTTCTACCCTGACAGGTAAGAATTAATTCTGTGTTGAAAGTAAAGACTCTTGGTGAAAAAGCTTAAAAGCAGTACTTTCCAGCAATCACTAAATTGATCCTATAAACAAGCTTGTGAAAAAACTTCTTATTTCCATTTTACAGATTACATAAATTTTAAGCTCAGGGTGACTCTTCTTCATAGAGTTGCAGCTACTAGATGGAGGATGCAGGACATAAGCTCATGTCTTCTCATTCTAAATCCTTATCATTTTGGAATTTTTTTAATGAAAATTGGACCCTAGTAAATACTGTCTCTTTTTTATTTAATATTATTATCTATTTCAACAAGATATTTTGTCAGTCTCTCTAGAAAGTTCTGTATTTTGGCTTTTTATGATAGTAATCTACTCATTGAATAATGTCCAGAATCAAGGAAACTGTTGACTGTAACTCAGTCCTTATTCTTTCTTACCAGCAGCACAGGGCTGCCATCTACCAGTAATTAGGAAATTTGCAGTTTTCCAAATTGTAACAACACAGCAGAAAAAGAAATGCTTTTCACTATTTTGCATTTATACTAAGTTTCTAGAAATGTGTTGAAATGTTGTAATTACCAGCACACACCCAATGTTTAGAATCTCAAAAGAATCAGGCTTAGAGGACACCACCTTAACCGGCCTTAGAAATTTGATAACAAAGCCTGTTTTCTGCATGATCTTGAAGGTTACCCTGGAAAGTTCATATATGAAGGGAAAACTGAAAAGGGAAACATATTTCTGAAAGGATTATGCAAATAGTGACTGCACTAAGTAGACACTGGTCTTAGGTAAACTAAATGGAGAACTCTCTAAGTAAAATATCCCCTAAGATGGCATAAGTGTATCTTCAAATAGGTTCATAAGTTCCTAATATTAATAGGTAATATCTATATTGTGTTTATTTTGTTATAGGTACCAGGCTCAATTTTAAATTATATGTATATATATAAATTCATTTAATCTTAATGAAAATACTATAAGGTAGTTAAAATTCTTACCATCTTAGTGAGGGTTAATTTTATGTATCAACTTGGCTGTAGCAGAGGATGCCCAGATAGCCACTTAAACATTATTTCTGGGTGTGTCTGTGAAGGTGTTTCTGGGAGGTTAGAATTTGAATTGAGATCTGAGTTAAACATATGGTCCTCCCCAATGTGCATGTTCATGAGTATCATCCAATCCATTGAGGGCCTGAATAGATCAAAATGGTGGAAGAAGGTTGAATTTATTCTCTGCCTACCTGGTTGAGCTGACACAAAGGTATTCTTCTCTTGGTGCTCCTGGTTCTCAGGTGTTTAGACTCAGACTAAAACCTATACCATCAGTTCTCCTGCTCTCAAGCCTTCAAAGTAAACTACTGGTTTTCTTGGGTCTACAGCTTACAGACAGATCATGGGACTTCTCAGCCCCCACATTCATGTGTACCAGTTCTTTTTAATAAATCTATTTCTAAAGTGAGAGAGAGAGAGAGGTGGAGAGATAGAGTAATAGAGATAGAAATAGAGATAGTGATATATAGATATCCTATTATGTATTTCTCTTCAGAGCCCTAATTACATCTCTATTTTACATAAAGGAAATTGATATCATAGATATTAAGTAATTTTCCAAGAGGCAATATTCAAATCCAGGAATTCTGGATGGAGTCCATGTTCTTATACTCTATGTATGCTGCCTTCCTATTCCTAGATGCTTAAGATGTGAACAGAAGGAAGTGATCTGAGAGATGGTATCTAGGCTATACCCTCCAAGAAGGAGGCTGTAAAGTAGAGTAATAGAGTGATGTTTGAAAAACATTCAGAGTAACAGGAGAACTGAAGTCAATTCTTATCTCTTTATCACAGCTTATAATTTTTGGAAAATCAGGTTACTTCTCCAGGCCTTAGTCCTTCATTAGTAAAATGAAACAAAGGAGTAAATAATAATTAAACAGCTCTCTAAGTCTTAGATAGCGATTGCAGGATTGTGTCTTGGATGATGACGGGGAAGATGAAGGTGATATAAATTCATTTAAAGTGGTGTATTTCATCAGGAGGAGTATCCTCTCAAGTTCGGCCCTCTGTAACAGCCTTTATGGATTTTAACCTTACACACCTCCGTGAGCTGTAAAATAAAGTTCCATTGGAAGTTGTCTAATCACCCTATCCCATTTATAACCCCAAGAGTTCCCACTGGGGGTAGCAAAACACAAGACAACAAAACATCTAATTCAAAAGCTCTTATGTGTTCATTGGAAATGGAGTTGTAAAATCCTTGTCTTATTCCATATGACCAAGAGGGTTATAAGACAAACAAAGAGAAAATATAGTGCTGTGAAGGGAAGGGAAGTGCAAAAATCCAGTGGGAAAAAATGAGAAATATTCTGATGTGGTGTTGAGTCCACATTTTTCACTAATTTGTTTGGTTGGTTTTTTTTGTTTGTTTTTGGTCTGCAACACCACAGAGAAGTTCCTTTGCCTGGCAAACAAATTCAGGGCAGCTACTCACCTGAATCTGCCCACTCTCCCCTTGAGAGTGTACTATCACTTAGTAAATCCTCACTTTACCTTCTTGACCTCCCTGTCTAATCTCTGAATTCTTTCTGTGATGAGACAAGAACTTACTTACTCTCTTGTATCACTAGGAGTAAGGAAGTAAACATCAATCCATCTTGTCTCTGAGATGGGTACACTCCTTAAAAACTGCTTGATTAACTTCTTGGTGCCAACAATTCTGAAGCCCCATCATTAATTTATTTTGCATCAGTGTTTTCAAGTGTAAGCTTAAATCTTGGGAAGTGAGAGATTAAAAATACAATAAAATATTAAATGTCTTAGAGTAGGAAAATATTCACAGGGATATCAAATTGTTGATGAAACAGTTCTAAATCTAAGTTAGACTAAAAAGAAACCTTCTGATCTTAATTTATTTTCCACACGAGCAGTGCAAATAACAAAATATGTGTTGATAGGGCACATTAAATATATTTAAATACTTGTACACTTCTCAATATAAATCTTATTAATTTGCATATATTTTATATACATATATACAAATAGGAACTAACATAGGCAAAGGCAAATATCAATAAGAATAACTAAAGTATGACAGACTAGGTCCATCCACCTCACTACAAATAACTCAATTTTGTTTCTTTTTATGGCTGAGTAATACAGAGTGAAGTAAGTCAGAAAGAGAAAAACAAATACCGTATGCTAACACATATATATGGAATCTAAGAAAAAAAAAATGGTCATGAAGAACCTAAGGGTAAGACGGGAATAAAGACACAGACCTACTAGAGATTGGACTTGAGGATATGGGGAGGGGGAAGGGTAAGCTGTGACAAAGTGAGAGAGTGGCATGGACATATATACACTACCAAATGTAAAATAGATAGCTAGTGGGAAGCAGCTGCATAGCACAGGGAGATCAGCTATCCCACCCCTCTAGGTGGTTTGTGACCACTTAGAGGGGTGGGATAGGAAGGGTGGAAGGGAGGGAGACTCAAGAGGGAAGAGATATGGGAACATATGTATATGTATAACTGATTCACTTTGTTATAAAGCAGAAACTAACACACCATTGTAAAGCAATTATACTCCAATAAAGTTGTTAAAAAAAAAGGAATAACTAAAATAATACTACAGTTAAAATGTAAATATTCATGTCTTGAAACTAAATAATTCTTTCAAGGTCAGTTAAGTCTTGTCACAATTCTCACTGGCTCAGGAGGCGAAGTTCTTTGTGCCATTCCCTAAGTTTGGTATTTAAACTAAACTGACCTTGAAACTTAGTGGACTGGCTCTTCAGGCTGCATGTCATTGCAGGACATTCAATAAGAATATAGTCCTCTTTCTGAAGAAAACAAATGGTGATTTTGGAACTGTATTACATTGTCCCTCCAGAATCAAAACCAGAATAAAGTGAAAGAGCTATATGCCTGTTCCTCTTCTCAAGCAGCCTTCTTCTAATTTTCTATAGGAAATGCTGGAGATGGTTGCACTGGAGGAAAGTGAGACAGTAGTAGCCCTAATGGCCCTGACTGATGTTTTTATCAGTGCCTGTCATGAAAATATGCATGTGAGATAAAATCATGAATAAAACAGAGACTGACTGATATTTTTATCCACCAGGTTAGTTAACAGCTAACTTATTTACACTGTAATTAAAAAAATTGCTATAGGCATATGACTACACATTATGAAGGAGAGATGAATTTTGATGTTGAGGTGTGAAGGAAGGAATGGACATTACAGGGAGCTTGAAAGGTAAGTAGGATTTTGAGTGTCAGGAAAATTGTGGTGCTAAAGTGTTCCAGAGGGAATCTCATGGAAAGAATAAATTCTATGGCATATTGTGGAATGACAACTAGTTCAGTGTTTGATAATATGGGGTGAATGGTGAGGTAGAGAATGATAAACATTCTGAGATTTTGGAGGGTCATGCTAATAAGTTAAGAAGGTGTCCTATAGACAACAAGAAATTCACTAGATTTCCATGTTCCAGTGTCTCTCAGATTTATATGTATCTGAAAAAATACCTGCCCCCTTAATTTTCTATTGTAATTTATTCTTTCAGAAAAGATTTATTGAGGGAACACTCTGGATATAATGCAAATATAGAAAAAGACACACAGTATTCAATTACTATTGTCAAGGAGCTTAATGTCCATGGGAGAAAACAAGACTTATGGGAATGAAAAGTTAGGCATAAGCCAAGGTAGTTTACAAGTGAATGTCAAATCAGAGACAAAGGCAAATCAATCCAGTTTGGCCCTTGTGATTTCTAATCCTCAACTCCTTCAACATTAGTAAGTATATAGTGGTATCGAAGAGGCAGCAGAAGATATAAAATACTTAGTAAAGCCACTCAAGTTTCTACCAAATAGATTCTCGGTTCAATTTCACTTCTATTTCATATGTAGAGATACTTCTAAGTTTGATAGACAATCTCATTATTAATTATGATCTGCCCGCATCAAACTCTGACAGATGTAAATCTGTGTATGAGCATTTTCCATTTTCGAACAATGATCTTGATGTGAAATGTAAATCAAACTGTCTTAACTCTTCCTTCCAATGAGTCACTTAATCATTGTCCAGTGTTCATGGATCTCAGCCCCTCAGCTCCTGCCTGCTGGAGAATGTCTGTTGTCATCTTCTACCTCCTTATCTCCTTCCTACCCTTTCTCCTTAGGCTTTAAAATTTTTTGTTTACTTTATCCCAAGTCTGGAAAACATTTCTAGCTTTCCTAAGTATATTCCGAAGATCCACTCATTTGCATTCCAGTCCTTCTATCCCTCATTTTGTCTCTCTAGGCTCTCCTTCTTTGTCCATTAGTATAAGAGTGAAGTTATTCTTTATATTTTCTAGAAGCACCCTATATGTTTTGTTCCTTTTAAAAATAGATAGTAGCCTTGGAGAGTAACTAAATTTCCACATGCAATCCTTAGAAAGAAATGCTAATGCAAAATTGATGTGCTAGTCTAATTCCAAGAAACTCAAAGGCCTTAGAGAGCCAGAACTCCATAATAAGGTCAATGACCATAAAGAGCGAGACGTAAGATGAGTGAATATTCTAAAGCTATTAAAGATCACTAAGTCAGAGCCTGATAATCAGCTGATCTGCATGATGAGCTGGCCCAAGATTTGAGTCTGGGGAAAGGCCAGATTATAAATTATCATTAAAATAAATTTGAAAATAATGCTAAAAAGGAAATTATATCAACTGTATGTGTTATCTTATTCTTTAGTGCTTGTTATTCTTCTATTCTGAGATATGTAATACTGGTTGTTTTGTATATTTACTATTTTTTTACTGTAGATTTAATAAAATGTACACAAAAATTTTGCCTTATGAGAAATTCAAAAAAAGTTGTCTGTCAAGAAATTCAGGAAAATTTCTATCAAAATTATCCCTGTGCAATTATTTCTTTGAAATATGTAACCAGATAAGGAATATACAGTCATAATGGAATCATAATGGGTTATTAAGTGTTCAGTTCAGGAAGGTTCAACATGTCTGAACCAAACTTTCAAAGAAAAGTACACAGATGTCTATGAACATGTATATTAAGAGAAAAACAAACGTGGCAAATTATAAACTCTTGGGAACATTGATGGAGGCTTTATGGTCATTCAATGTTTCTTCAGCTTTTTGTAGCTTTAATTTTTTAATAAAAGGTAAGAGAAAAGAGAACAGAAGAATGAAAGAAGGAAAGAAGGAGGCATGGAGGGAGGAAGGGAGGGGAAGGGTGAAAGGGAGACCATGGCCCTGTACATCACCCTTACAGACTCCGAGATCAGATCAATTGAACCCCTGCCCCAGCAAACTTTAAACTATTCAGTGGTAGCTGGCTCCAGCACCTGTCCCAGAAAGTCATTAATAGGCACCCTTAGAACTAGGGTAAATGGTTAAGTTCAACAACAGGAAACCAGATTACAGATTGGCAAAATGTGAAAACTGAAGATGTATACGTCATTCACAGTAGCTAGAAGAAAATAATGATAATGCGATAGAAATTTTCATTATAATCAAAGCTTGTAAAGCTGCATCATATTCCAGAGTCACTGCAGTGATCTGTGTTTTTCACATACACAGGATGAAAAAGACAAGAGTCGTATTCCAAGTTCTACAAAGTTAGTAGTAAAGTTGCATTCAATACCCATGGTAGATCACAGCATCATTATGGACTAACATGCCTTCCAGTCTTAGAGGTCCTTTGACATTCCTGTGAATAATTTATTTATAGAATTTATAATCTGCAGAGTACTAGAGTAAATACTACAGAATAGAGAAATTATAATATGTTTTCCTCTAGTGTGGGTGTAACCAAATTGTTGTATTAATTGTGGGCTGACCAAATAAACAATAAAACTAGTAAAATAAAACTGATGGTTTTACTGATATTATTGTGAAATTTCTGGCTGTGCTTATTTTTAGGAGATGCATGATAACAATACTTAGAGGTAAAGTGTCAAGATTTCTGAAACATATTGCAAATGGTTAGGAATAATAAATAATAAGCAAGTAAATATGTCAAAATATTTATATTTTGAAATCTAGAATTTTATTTTTAAAACTAGAATTTTAAATCTAAAATTTATTTTTAATATTTAATTTTTAAATCTGGTTGGTAGATATACAAAAGTTCATTATGATATTCTTTCCTTTACATTTGAAAAATTGTGTGCTTATATTTTAAAAGAACAAAAGCAATGTTTTTAGGGAAATAATTTGGCATTCATATAATTCAGGAATATTCAAAAACTGACTTAGATTAGCTTATGATTTAACTATCTCTATTTGGTTCTTTTTTTTCCTAACTTAAACAGGATTTTCAATGATTCATGTGTCCCTAAATCTCTTTTAAAACATATTTGTTAATCTCTGATTTGATCAAGAGCTGAAGTATTTTTGTTATTTATTTCTACAGCCTTTTGGATTATTCTGTTTCCTGGTGGTTCTTAAAAACAGCTCTTCTTAAAAACTTTCCCCCCTGCTACTATTTAAACTGATTTTTATGTAACTTCAAATTAAATCCATTATTTCTGGTCTATCAATTTTCCAACTTGAATCAGCACCCTTTAAGATTCCCATATGCTATCTATTGTGAAGCCAGTTTTTAAATTTGTCTTTTTGTTCTCTCTATCCTGGCCTCTTTAGGTGCCTTGGAAACTCCATTCAGACATTCCAGGTACCGATCTCTGTCTGCCAGAGATGTCTAGGCTATTCTGTGCAGAATCCAGCTCTAGGCATCCTTCTACTTCCACAACTTTACTATCAGATTTATAAATTTCAAAGAGCTTTAAAGTCATGTGTAAAAGTCAACTCCTAAGAGAAATATAAAAAGTCCCTAGGATATAGATACAACAGAGTACAGTAAAAGGTTGTAAGAGAGTACTAATTGAAAAATCCTTAGATCAGAAGCAAGAAAAGTGGAATTAGTCCATCTGTGGCCTGAATATATTGTGTCAACTTGGCCAAGCCATTACACATTACTTCCCTCAACTATAAAATAAGAGAAATGGATTGAATAGAATCTGTGATCCATCTCAACTAGATTTTAAAATAATTTTATTGTTTTATGTTCATAAATATAATGTATATACTACTTGTAAAAATTTTAGAAATTACTTCAGCATATAGAAAATAAAATAAATATCACTTATTTTATCACTTCAGTTGCCCACATTTAATTTATTGGTGTATATCCTCCTAACCTTGTGTGTTCACATGTGTATTTCTATGTGTGTGCATATAGATGTAAACTTGAATTTATTACAAAACTGGAACATACAGTACATTGGACTTTGTGTTCCACTGTATTAACATTATATTCTAAGATCATTTTTAGAGACTTACAAGGAAGATAGTGGAGTAGAAGGATGTGAGCTCACCCCTTCTTACAAAAACACCAAAATCACAACTAACTGCTGAAAAACTATCAAAACAACAAAAAAGCTGGAACCTACCAAAAAAGATACCCTACACCCAAAGACAAAGAAGCTACAATGAGACAGTAGGAGGGGCACAATCACAATAAAATCATATCCCATACTCAGTTGGTGGGCAACCCACAAACTGGAAAATAATTATACCACAGGAGTGAAAGTCCTGAGCCCCACATCAGGCTTCCCAGCCTGGGACTCTGGTAACAGAAAGAAGAGCACCCAGAGAATCTGGCTTTGAAGGCAGCAGGGTTTGATCTCAGAAATTTCACAGGATTGGGGGAAACAGAACTCTATTCTTAGAGGGTGCCCACAAGGTAGAGTGTGCACAAGGATCCTCCAAAAAACAGTGACGTCATAAGAGACTAGGCCAGACCTATCAGCTAGTATTGCAGGGTCTCCTGTGGAGGTGAAGGGGGGGTTGTTGTGGCACACTGTGGAGATAAAGACACTTGAAGAGGAAGCTCTGGTGAGTACTCATTGGCATGAGCCCTCCTGGAGGTCACCACTTCCCCCACGAAGGCCTAGCCCCAACCCAACAGCCTGTAGGTTTCAGTGCTGGGACAGGATGCCTCAGGCCAAACAACCAACAGGGTGGGAACACAGCCCCGCCCAACAGCAGACAGGCTGCTTAAAGTCTTCCTGAGCATGGCCCTGCCAACCAGAAGGACAAGACCCAACTCCACCCACCATTGGGCAGGAACCAGGCCCTCCCACCAAGAAGACTGCACAAGCCTCTTAGCCTCATCCACCAGAAGGCAGACAGCAGAAGCAAAAAGAACTTCAACACTTCAGCTTGCTGAATGGAAAACACAATCACAGAAAGTTAGACAAGGAGGAATGTATCCTAGATGAAGGACCAAGATAAAATCCCAGATGAAGAAACAAGATAAAACCCCAGAAGAACAACTAAGTGAAGTGGAGATAGGCAATCTACCAGAAAAAGAATTCAGAGTAATGATAGTGAAGATGATCCAAGTTCTCAGAAAAAGAATGGAGGCACAGATTGAGAAGATACAAGAAATGTTTAACAAAGACCTAGAATAAATAAAGAACAAACAAACAGAGGTGAACAATACAATAACTGAAAAAAACAAAACAAAAATACACTAGAAGGAATCAATAACAGAGAAACTGAGGCAAAAGCACAGGTAAGTGACCTCTTCACTTATCTTCTTACCAGATAAGAAGACAGAATGGAGGAAATCACTGCTACAGAACAGAATAAAGAAAAAGAGTGAAAAGAAATTAAGAGAGGCTAAGAGATATCTGGGACATTAAACACACCAACATTTGCATTATAGGAGTATGGTAGGAGAAGAGAGAAAGAAAGGACCTGAGAAAATATTTGAAGAGATGATAGCTGAAAACTTCCATAACATGGGAAAGGAAAGAGTCACCCAAGTCCAGGAAGTTCAGAGAGCCACATATAGGATAAACCCAATGAGGAATATACCAAGACACATAGTAATCAAATTGACAAAAATTAAAGACAAAGAAAAATTATTAAAAGCAACAAGGGAAAAGCAACAAATAACATACAAGGGAATCCTGATAAAGTTATCAGCTGATTTCTCAGCAGAAACTCAGCAGGCCAGAAAGGAGTGGCACGATATTTTAAAGTGGTGAAAGGGAAAAATATACAACCAAGAATACTTTACCCATCAAGGCTCTCCTTCAGATTCAATGGAGAAACTAAAGCTTTACAGACAGGCAAAAGCTAAGGGAATTCAGCACCACCAGACCACCTTTACAACAAAGGCTAAAGGAACTTCTCTAAGCAGAAAAGAAAAGGCCACTACTAGAAACAAGAAAAAAGTAGTCATTTTGTACTGATTTCTGAGCATTACAGTCTTGCTGCTAAATACTATATTAAATTATCAAAAAGTAGTAATTATTCAGGACTGTCCACTTAATCTGTGTATGCTAGAAAAAACATTCTCTTTATTTTAGACATCCTGTATAAGTTATTACAGAGGCTGTACAAAGCTAATTTTTCAAAAAGCGAACCAGGTAGGAAACCTCCAGTTAATTTTCAACAAATGGCTAACAAATTTAAAATTCAAAACACAAAATTTTTTATACAGGTACAATTCCCTCAATACTTTTTGTTTTAATTTAAAGGATTAAGGCTTTGCTTGAGAAACTTATCTCCTACAATATTAAATTATCAACATCCTTCTTAAAAAGGTGATTCTTAATATAAAGAAATTATGTTCCCTGAATTTAATCTATTTCTTTTATGTACATCTCCATAAACTGTTCATTCCCTCCAGCATTTATGCTATTCAAATATTTGTAAGTAATTACTGCAATCTTCATAAGTTATTACATATCTAGTTTAAATGGACCTAGGTTCTTTCATCTGTTCTCACTAGTCTAAAAATAAACTCTCTCACATATAATTTTAAATTCTCACCATAATCTTAGCTATGGAATATTTTCTTTGGGATTAAGCATATGTGGGATTTTATTCCTATGACCTCACAATCCTGGGCCAGAACTTTGATATCAGTCAAGCAACTAGGCTTATGGGTTCACTGTTTGTAGCAACATATTTAGAGCTTGACTGAACTTTAAAGCCCTTCTGTTCTGACACCTTCAATGAAAGGTAATGAAGCTGAATCTCTTGAGCTTAAATGACTGGGCCAACTCAAAAATGGACTAGGGATTCTCCACTCTAGAATGCCAATGACTGAGGGAGAGGGAATACTTCAATATTAAAATGCACATTCTTGAGAGAACTCAGGAAATGTCAGCTCCATAAAAAAAACATAAAGAAGTGAAAAGTGAGTAACAAGTGCCATAATCATCACATTTGGAATTTAAGTGCCTGTTAATGGCTTAGCTCCTTTTTAAGCAAAAAGAAATCCCAAGGACTAGTGAAGTAGTTCATAAGTCACAATTTATGAAACCACCAAATTACATAGAAATTACATTTTCTTGCTGAGAAAAGATTTTTCAACTACAAATTGTCACAGTAAAAGAGAGGTTTATTCTTAAACAGATAAAAATACATTTTTACATTATTTTTGCAAAGACAACAGACTTTAAAAAATACAGTTGCAGGGATTCCCTGTTGGCTCACTGGTTAAGAATCTGCCTGTGATTGCAGGGGCATGGGTTTGAGCCCTGATACAGGAAGATTCCACATGCAACGGAGCAACTAAGCCCACACGTCACAACTACTGAGACTGGCTCTAGAGCCTGTGCTCCACAACAAGAGAAGCCACTGAAATGAGAAGACCGTATACTGCAATGAATAGTAGCTCCTGCTCACCACAACTAGAGAAAGACCGCACACAGCAAATACATTTGTAGATTTCACGAGTTGGACCACAAATCCCAAATTGAGACACATCAGATGAGGAGGATCTATACATGTAAAAACATAAAGGACAATAATAGGTCACATTTACTGAAATGAAAGTCTGTACAGGGTACAACAAAAGAGCTATCCACTCAAGCTGGGGTTGGGGAGATAAGAAAGGTTTAACAGAGAATTTGATTCTTAAGCTAAGCTTTGAAACATGGGACAGTATTGAGAGACAAACAGCATGTTTGAGTAGAGGAAAGGAAGCATCAAAATTAATATATAATGGCAGGACGAACCATCAAGATGGCAGAGGAGTATGATGTAGAGATCACCTTCCTTCCCACAAATACATCAAAAATACATCTACATGTGGAACAACTACAGAACACCTACTAAACACTAGCAGAAGACCTCAGACTTCCCAAAAGGCAAGAAACTCCCCACATACCTGCATAGGGCAAATGAGGAAAGGAAATACAGAGACAAAAGAATAAGGATGGGACCTGCACCTCTGGGAGGGAACTGTGAAGGAGGAAAAGTTTCCACACACTAAGAAGACCCTTCACTGGCAGAGACAGGGGGTGGGCAGAGGGGGGAAGCTTCAGAGACATGGAGGAGAGCACAGAAACAGGGGTTCAGAGGGCAAAGCAGAGATATTTCTGCCCTGAGGATCGATGTCGACCAGCACTCACCAGTCCTAGAAGCTTCTCTGCTCAACTGCTGGAGCAGGCAGGGGCTAGGAGCTAAGGCTCTGGCTTCAGTAGTCAGACCCTAGGGAGATGACTGGGGTTGGCTGCATGAAAAGAGACTGAAGGGGGCTAGTCCACCACAGCTAGCCTGGAGGGAGTCCGGGAAAAAGTCTGGAACTGCCTAAGAAGCAAGGGACCATTGTTTCAGGGTGCGCAAGGATAGGGGATACAGAGCACCGCCTAAATGAGCTCCAGAGAAAGGTGTGAGCTGTGGCTACCAGCACAGACAAGAGAGAAAGGCATGAGACACTAAGGCTACTGCTGCAGCCACCAAGAAGCCTGTGTGCAAGCACAAGTCACTATCACACGTCCCCTACCAGGAGCCTGTGCAGCCCGTCACTGACAGGGTCCCATGATCCAGGGACAACTTCCCCAGGAGAACACACGGTACACCTCAGGCTGTTGAATGTCATGCTGGCCTCAAACACTGCAGGCTCACCCTGCATTCTTTACCCCTCCCTTTCCTGTCCTGAGTGAGGCAGAGCCCCCTAATCAGCTGCTACTTTAACCCCGTCCTGTCTGGGTGGGGAACAGATGCCCTCAGGTGACCTACACGAAGAGAAAGGGCCAAATCCAAAGCTGAACCCCAGGTGCTCTGTGAACAATGAAGAGAAAGAGAAATCTCTCCCAGCAGCCTCAGGAGCAGTGGATTAAATCTCCACAAACACCTTGATGTACCCTGCATCTGTGGAATACCTAAATACACAATGAATCATCCCAAAATTGAGGGGGTAGTTTTTGGGAGTAATTGTAGATTTGGAGTTTGCTTTCTGCATCTAATTTGCTTCTGGTTTTATTTTTGTTTTAGTCTAGTATTTAGAGCATATTATCTTTGGTGATTTGTGTATTGATTTGGTTGGTCTCTTCCTTTTTCTTTTATATATATATATTTTTTTTTCCTTTTTATCTTTTTGTGAGTGTGTATGTGTATGGTTCTTTGTGTAATTTTGTCTGAGAGCTTTACTTTTACTATATGTTCTAAGGTTCTTTCTGTCCTTTTTTTTTTTTTTTTAATAATTTTTAGCACTTGTTATCATTGGTGGATTTATTTTTTGGTTTGGTTGCTCTATTATTTCTTTCATTTATTTTATTAGTTTTTTTAATCTTTTTTATTTTCAATTTTTTTTTATTTTAATAAATTTATTTTATTATATTTAGTTTTTTTCTTTCTTCCTTTCTATTTTTCTCTCCCTTTTCTTCTGAACCAAGTGGCTGACTGGGTTCTGGTGCTCAAACCAGGGGTCACACCTCAGCCTCTGAGGTGGGATAGCCTAGTTCAGGACATTAGTCCACCAGAGACCTCCTGGCCCCATGTAATATCAAACAGCAAAAGCTCTCACAGAGATCCCCATCTAAATGGGAAGACCCAACTCCAATCAACAACCAGCAAGCTACAGTGCTAGACACCCTATGCCAAACAAATAGCAAGACAGGAACTCAAACCCACCCATTAGCAGAGAGGCTGCCTAAAATCATAATAAGGCCACAGACACCTGAAAACACACTACCAGATGCAATCTGGCCCACCAAAAAGACAAGATACAGTCCCATCCACCAGAACACAGGCACCAGTCACCTCCATCATGAAGCCTAAAAAACCCATTGAACCAAACTTACCCACTGGAGGAAGAAAACAAAACAACAGGAACAATGAACCTGCAGCCTGTGAAAAGGAGACAGCAAACACAGTAAATTAAGCAAAATGAGAACACAGAGAAACACATAGCAGATGAAGGAGCAAGGTAAAAACCCACAAGAACAAACAAATGAAAAGGAAATAGGCAGTCTCACTGAAAAGAGAATTCAGTGTACTGATACTATAGGTGATGCAAAATCTTGGAAATAGAATGGAGAAAATACAAGAAATGTTTAACAAGGACCTACAAGAACTAAAGAGCAAACAAACAATGATGAAAAACACAATAAATGAAATTAAAATTCTCTAGAAGGAACCAATAGCAGAATAACTGAGGTAGAAGAACGGATACGTGACCTGGAAGATAAAATGGTGGAAATAACTAATGCAGAGCAGAATAAAGAAAAAAGAATGAAAAGAATTGAGGACAGTCTCAGAAACCTCTGGGACAACATTAAACACACCAATATTCGAATTATAAGGGTCCCAGAACAAGAAGAGATAAACAAAGGGACTGAGAAAATATTTGAAGAGATTATAGTTGAAAACTTCCCTAATATGGGAAAGGAAAGAGTCACCCAAGTCCAGGAAGCACAGAGTCCCATACAAGATAAATCCAATGAGAAACATGCCAAGACACATATTAATCAAACTTTCAAAAATTAAATAAAAATGAAAAATATTAAAAGCAACAAAGGAAAAGCAACAAATAACATACAAGGAAATCCCCATAAGTTTAACAGCTGATATTTCAGCAGAAACACTGCAAATCAGAAGGGAGTGGCAGGACATATTTAAAGTGATGAAAGGGAAAAACTTACAACCAAGATTACTCTACCCAGCAAGGATCTCACTCAGATTCAATGGAGAAATTAAAACCTTTAGAGACAAGCAAAAGCTAGGAGAATTCAGAATTCAGCACCATCAAACCAGCTTTACAACAAATGCTAAAGGAACTTCTTTAGGCAGGAAACACAAGGGAAGGAAAAAACCTACCAAAACAAACTGAAAACAATTAAGAAAATGGTATAAGACCATACATATAGATAACTACCTTAAATGTAAATGGATTAAATGTTTCAATGAAAAGACAGACTGCCTGAATGGATACAAAACAAGACACGTATATATACTGTCTACAAGAGACCCACTTCAGACGTAGGGACACTTACAGACTAAAAGTGAGGGTATGGAAAAAGATATTCCAAGAAAATGGAAAACAAAAGAAAGCTGGTGTAGCAATTCTCATATCAGACAAAATAGACTTTAAAATAAAGACTGTTGGGCTTCCCTGGTGGCGCAGTGGTTGAGAGTCCACTTGCCGATGCAGGGGACATGGGTTCGTGCCACAGTATGGAAAGATCCCACATGCCGTGGAGTGGCTAGGCCTGTGAGCCATGGCCACTGAGGCTGTCCGTCCAGAACCTGTGCTCCACAATGGGAGAGGCCACAACAGTGAGAGGTCCGCATACCACAAAAAAATAAATTAATAAAAATAAATAAGAAAAAAAAAATAAAGGCTATTACAAGAGACAAAGAAGAACACTACAGAATGATCAAGGGATCAATCCAAGAAGATGATATAACAATTGTAAATATTTATACATCCAACATAGCAGCACTTCACAACATCAGGTAAATGCTTACAGCCATAAAAGAGAGAAATTGACATTAACACAATAGTAGTTGGGTTTTGAACGCCGCACCTTCACTAATGGACAGATCATCCAAAATTAAAATAAATAAGACAACCCCAGCTTTAAATGATACATTAAACAAGGTGGATTAATTGATATTTACAGGACATCCCATCCAAAAACAACAGAATACACTTTCTTCTCAAGTGCTCATGGAACATTCACCAGGATAGGTCATATCTTGGGTCACAAAGCAAGCCTTGGTAAATTTAAGAAAACTGAAATCATATTAAGTATCTTTTCTGACCACAACACTATGAGACAAGATATCAATTACAGGAAAAAATCTGTAAAAAATACAAACATATGGAGGCTAAAAAATACATGAATAAATAACCATGAGATCACTGAAGAAATCAAAGAGGAAATCAAAAAATACCTAGAAACAAATGACAATGAAAACACAATGACCCAGAACCTATGGAATGCAGCAAAGCGTTTCTAGGAGGGAAGTTTATAGCAATACAATTCTACCTCAAAGAATAAGAAACATCTCAAATAAACACCCTAACCTTACAGTAAAGCGATTAGAGAAAGAAGAGCAAAAAACCCCAAAGTTAACAGAAGGAAAGAACTCATAAAGATCAGATCAGAAAAAAATGGAAAAGAAATGAAGGAAACAATAGCAAAGATCAATAAAACTAAAAGCTGGGTCTTTGAGAAGTTAAACAAAATTGATAAACCATTAGCCAGATTCATCCAGAAAAAAAGGAAGACTCAAAACAATAGAATAGAAATGAAAAAGGAGTAGTAACAATTGTCACTGTAGAAATACAAAGGATCATAAGAGATTATTGCAAGCAACTATATGCCATTTAAATGGACAACCTGGAAGAAATGGACACATTCTTACAAAAGCAGAAACTTCTGAGACTGAACCAGGAAGAAATAGAAAATATAAACAGACCAAACACAAACACTGAAATTGAGACTGTGATTAAAAATCTTCAAACAAACAAAAGCCCAGGACAAGATGGCTTCACAGGCAAATTCTATCAAACATTAATAGAAAAGTTAACACCTATCCTTCTCAAACTCTTCCAAAATACAGTGGAGGGAGGAACACTCCCAAACTCATTCTACAAGACCACCATCACCCTGATACCAAAACCAGCCAAAGATATCACAAAAAAAGGGAACTACAGGCCAACATCACTGATTAACATAGATGAAAAATCCTCAGCAAAATATTAGCAAACAGAATACAACAGGACATTAAAGGGATCATACATCATGATCAAGTGGTTTTTGATTCCAGGAATGCAAGCAATCTTCAATATATGCAAATAAATCAATGTGATAAACCATAATAAAAAACTGAAGGATAAAAACCATATGATCATCTCAATAGATGCAGAAAAGCTTTCAACAAAATTCAACACTTATTTATGATAAAAAACCCTTCAGAAAGTAGGCATAAAAGAATCTTACCTTAATGTAATAAAGGCCATATATAACAAACCCTCAGCCAACATCGTTCTTCATGGTTAAAAAATGAAACCATTTCCACAAAGATCAGGAGAAAGACATGGCTGCCCATTCTTGCCACTGTTATTCAACATAGTTTTGGAAGTTTTACCCATGGCAGTCAGAGAAGAAAAAGAAATAAAAGGAATCCATATTGGAAAAGAAGAACTAAAACTGTCACTGTTTGCAGATGACATGATACTATACATAGAGATTCCTAAATATGCTACCAGAAAACTACTAGAACTAATCAATGAATTTGGTAAAGTAGGAGGATACAAAATTAATGCACAGAAATCTCTTGCCTTCCTACACCCTAATGATGAAAAAATCTGAGGGAGAAATCAAGGAAACACTCCCATTTTCCATTGCAACAAAATAATAAAATACCTAGGAATAAACCTACCTAAGGAGACAAATGACTTATGCAGCAAACTATAAGACACTGATGAAAGAAATTAAAGCTGATACAAACAGATGGAGAGATATACCATGTTCTTGTATTGGAAGAATCAACATTGTGAAAATGACTGTACTACCCAAAGCAATCTACAGATTCAATGCAATCCCTATCAAACTACCGATGGCAGTTTTCACAGAATTAGAACAAAAAATTTCACAATTTGTATGGAAACACAAAAGACCCTGAATAGCCAAAGCAACCTTGAGAAAGAAAAACGGACCTGTAGGAATCAGGCTTGCTGACTTCAGACTATACCACAAAGCTACAGTAATGAAAACAGTATGGTACTGGCACAAAAATAGAAATATAGATCCATGGAACAGGATAGAAAGCAGAGATAAACCCACACACATGGTCACCTTATGTTTGATAAAGGAAGCAAGAGTACACAGTGGAGAAAATACAGCCTCTTCAATAAGTGTTGCTGGGAAAACTAGACAGCTACATGTAAAAGAATGAAATTAGAGCACTCCCTAACACCATACACAAAAATAAACTCAAATTGGATTAAAGACCTAAATGGAAGGCCAGACACAATAATACTGTTACAGGAAAACATAGGCAGAACACTCTGTGATATAAATCGCAGCAAAATCCTTTCTAACCTGCCTCCTACATAAATGGAAATAAAAACAAAAATGACCAAATGGGACCGAATGAAACTTAAAAGCTCTTGCACAGCAAAGGAAAACATAAACCAGTTGAAAAGACAGCCTTCAGAATGGGAGATAATATTTGCAAATGAAGAAACTGACAAAGGATTAATCTCCAAAATTTATAAGCAGCTCATGCAGATGAATATGAAAAAAACAAACAAACAAATCCAAAAATGGGCAGAAGACCTAAACAGACATTTTTCTAAGAAGTTATACAGATTGCCAACAAACACATGAAAGAATGCTCAACATCACTAATCATTAGAGAAATGCAAATCAAAATTACGATGAAGTATCACCTCACACTGGTCAGAATGTCCCTTATCTAAAATAAATAAACAATAAATCCTGGAGAGGGTGTGGAGAAAAGGGAACCCTCTTGCACTGTTTGTGGCAATGTAAATTGATACAGCCACTATGGAGAACAGTATGGAGGTTCCTTAAAAAACTAAAATTAGAACTACCATACCACCCAGCAATCCCAGTACTGGGCACATACCCTGAGAAAATCGTAATTCAAAAAGAGTCATGTACCACAATATTCATTGCAGCACTATTTACAATAGCCAGGACATGGAAGTAACCTAAGTGTCCATCAACAGATGAACAGATAAAGAAGATGTGGCACATATATACAATGGAATATTACTCAGCCATAAAAAGAAATTAAATTGAGTTATTTTTAGTGAGGTGGATGGACCTAGAGACTGTCATACAGAGTGAAGTAAGTCAGAAAGAGAAAAACAAATACCATATGCTAACACATATATATGGAATCTAAAAAAAGAAAAATGGTTCTGTAGAACCTAGGGGCAGGACAGGAATAAAGATGCAGATGTAGAGAATGGACTTGAGGACACGGGGAATAGGAAGGGGAAGGTGGGATGAAGTGAGAGAGTGACATTGATATATATACACTACCAAATGTAAAATAGATAGCTAGAGGGAAGCAGCTGCATAGCACAGGGAGATCAGCTTGGTGCTTTGTGTCCCCCTAGAGGGGTGTGATAGGGCAGGTGGGATGGAAATGCAAGAGGGAGGGCATGTATACATATAGCTGATTCAGTTTGTTATACAGCAGAAATGAACACACCATTGTAAAGCAATTATAGTAATATATACATATATATGTATGTATGTATATATATATATATATATATATATATATATATAATGGCATAATGTCATGGAATAACAGCATGTTTGGTGAACCTGTGATGCTTCTGTTTGGTTAATGATAAGTGCTGAGCAGGTAAACATGAATGAAAAAATAAGTCAAGAAGGAGGCAAAATGGAGATTAGTGACATTGAATTGGAAAGTGAAAAACAGCTATAAATAGTTTTTTAAGGAATGTCAACCCACTGGAATTAGAGTGACTAGCTCTCCTGGTTTACCAGGGACTTCGGGGTTGCCAGGACATGAACAGAGATGGTTGTCATCCTAATATCTGTTTGGTTGTCACGGATGCTGTTTTCTCTAACTGTGTTTTAATCTGTATCATATTATATTCTCTTTAATGATATTTCTATTTCAAAGCTCTGCTCTCACATTTGGTTAATAGAGTGGACTGAGTTCTAAATTCTGTCCTATTTTTTATCATAAAATAAAATAAAAAAACTTTTATCTCAAACTTAAAGTTCTTCTTCTTTCCCCCAACCCTGGTAGAGCAGTGTGTGGCTTCAGAAATTGAGGAGCATTGAAAGTTTCCTTTCTACAAACGTCTCCAATTTCCGCCACCCCCTTTAGTGACTAACTGCTTTAATACATTGGGCAAGGAGGAAAGTTGAGAGAAAAAGAAAAGAAGTTTTACTTATCAGGCTTAGATTGAAGTCCTTCCCTTGGTGAGCAGTTTGCTCATGACTTCCAACTTCTCATCCATCAACTGTTTCCCTAAATCAACAAGAATGGCTTCTTTCTACACAATGTGCTCACTGGCTGACTGCTGTTTCCAGCCACTCTCTCTAGATCAGCAACCGTTGCACTATTATCTGCTAAACACTTAGCCAGACACCCCTCAGAACTGTGGTAGTAATCATAGGAAAGTAGTTTAAAAACAGCCTTCAGTTTTATGCTGCATGGATTCAAAGCTCATTGGCTAACCAGCAACTGAAATATTTACTTTAAAAACTCTATGCCTCAGTTTCCTCCACCACAGGAATAATGATAGTGGCTTTTAGTATGAAAGTAGTCTAAAATGCCAAACAGGCCTACACATCTAAGAGTTCTAACTCAATAAAGGTCCATTTTTTCACTCACGTAGTAGTCCAAGGCAGGGATCAAAATTATGAACCACGGTTCTCATTGTGATGATTGAGGAAGCTTGTTCCTTCCAGCACACAGCTCTGCCCATCCCCCAGGGCCCTATCTTTGACACACCAGCTGGCAAAAGGGGAGAGTGATAGAGGAGAATGCACACTGATTTCTTCACAGCTTTGTCATATCCCTTCCTCTCACATTCCATTGGCAAGAATTTATTCCAATTTTTACATCTGGCTGGGAAATGACACATATAGTGTTGTTTAGAAGATTAAATAATTATTTATATATATATATATATATATATATATATAAAGTACTTTGAAGAATGCCTGACACAAAGTGCTCAACAAAAAATAGGTATTATTATTATCACCTGTGACTTAGCTGGTCTAAGTTTGTAAAGGTCATGAAAATCCTTCTCCCTACTAGAGAATATCACTTTGAAATCTCAGCAGCAGGAATGAGACTAAATAGAGAAGATAAAATAATGTGTCTTTGCTGTATGAATTCAAAAATAATTTTAAAAACTTGAGAAATTTAATATTCATGTATTCATATTCTAAAAGTAACTTCAGTATCTTCTAAAATAAAATCTTGCTAGTAATTGAAAGAATCCATGCAAGCTATCCTTCTCCTAAAGACAGTGACACTTCTCCCTTGGAAGCTATGCAGCAAGATGCAGTCTTGGAATTAAGATCATTTCTTCTAATAGCTATGTGTGACTGTTTTCTCCTGGCTCTGCAAGATTTATTGACACTGATCACTTCCTCTTAATAGTTAACTGAAGTGGTTTGGGGATGACTCTGCTGGGCTTTCCACCCTTTCTCGATGACCTTCAACAGAGTTGAAGCCAACTCTTCTCAAACTCTTTCATTAATGTGCTGATGCTTCCATTTTGAGTATATTCCTGCAAACTCATCATGAAGCTTCTGCCTGACAGTTTTAGAAGTTAATGGACTCCAAATTACTATTCAGCAAGGTGTATACCTTTACAACTCACCGGGTAGCCACCATTATGGCTTATATTTGATTAATAAAATTATATTCCCAAATAAACAAAACATGCAAGCATGCTAATTACTTGTTAGTGGAAGCTAGTAATTGTCTCCCCACTGGACAGCTCCCCATTTTTGTTTTAATAATTTTCTTTCCTTTATAAGGGGAAAATAACCCCTTACAAAATTCTCAGGTAGTATATAACACCTACAAACCTGAACCCACACAATCCACTTCAACCCTTTCCTTTGACTCCAACATTTTCAGATAAGTAAGCTGAAAGAATCCTTTCTCTGACTTGATTTTTATGTCATGATTTTTTAATTGCTCAGGATATACATGCTATTTTCCAAGATCCATATAGCATATATCAAGTTAGAAGTTTATCTTGCCTCACTGAAGAAATTTTTTTATCCAAAAAATGCCTTTATTAGCTAATAATTTAGCATTTCTTCAAGTTCTTGGCAAGTTTGACTTTTTAATGATGTTTTATTTTCTGACTACTCTAATTGCAGCCAAATAATATTCTAGAAATTTGGAAATTCAGAAAAGATGAGTCATTACTTCTTTAATTGAAGTATAGTTGACTTCATATTAGTTTCAGGTATATAGTACAGTGATTCAGATATATATGTATATATATATATATATATATATATTCTTTTTTAGATTATTTTACCATATAGGTTATTACAAAATTCTGAGTATAATTCCCTGTGCTATAGAGTAGGTCCTTGTTGGTGTTCTATTTTATATATAGTAGTGTGTATATGTTAATCCCAACTATCTAATTTACCTCTCTCCCCATCTTTCCTCTTTGGTAACTATAAATTTGTTTTCTATGTCTGTAGGTCTATTTCTGTTTTGTAAATAAGTTCATTTGTATCTTATTTTTTTAGATTCCACATATAAGCAATAACATATGATATTTGTCTTTCTCTGACTTACTTCACTCAGTATGATAATCTCCAGGTCCATCCATGTTACTGCAAATGGCATTATTTCATTCTGTTTTTATGGCTGAGTAATATTCCATTATATATATATATATATATACCACATCTTCTTGATCCATTCATTTGTTGATGGACATTTAGGTTGCTTCCACATCTTGGCTATTGTAAATAGTGCTGTAGTCAACATTGTAGTGCATGTATCAGTATCTTTTCAAATTATAGTTTTCTCCAGATATATGCCCAGGAATGCAGGATCATATGGTAACTCTATTTTTAGTTTTTTAAGGAACCTCCATATTGTTCTCCATAGTGGCTCTACCAATTTACATTCCCACCAACAGTGTAGGAGGGTTCTTTTTTCTCCACATGCTCTCCAGGATTTATTATTTGTAGACTTTTTGATGGTGGACATTCTGACTGGAGTGAGGTGATGCCTCATTGCAGTTTGGATTTGCATTTCTCTAATAATTAACCATGTTGAACATTTTTCCATGTGCCTGCTGGCCATCTGTATGTCTTCTTTGGACAAATGTCTATTTAGATCTTCTTCCCATTTTTTGATTGGGTTGTTTGTTTTATTCTGATATTGAGCTGTATGAGCTGTTTGTATATTTTGAAAATTAAACTTTGTCTATTACATTGTTTGCAAATATTTTCTCCAATTCTGTAGGTTGTCTTCTTGATTTGTTTATGGTTTCCTTTCTGTGCAAAAGCTTTAAGTTTAATTAGGTCCCAAATGTTTATTTTTGTTTTTATTTCCATTACTCTAGGAGATGATCCAAACAAATATGGCTGTGATGTATGTCAAAGTGTGTTCCGCCTATGTTTTCCTCTAATAGTTTTATAGTATCCAGTCTTACATTTAGATCTTTAATCCTTTTTGAGCTCATTTTTGTATGCAGTGTTAGAGAATGTTTTACTTTCATTCTTTTACATGTAGCTGTCCAGTTTTCCCAGCACCACTTATTGAAGAGAGTATCTTTTCTTCATTGTATATTCTTGCCTCCTTTGTCATAGATTAATTGACCATAGGTGTGTTGGTTTATTTCTGGGCTTTCTACCCTGTTCCATTGATCTATATTTCTTTTTTTGTTCCAGTTTTGATTACTGTAGCTTTGTAGTATAGTCTGACTTCAGGGATTCAGATCCTGACTGAAAAACGTATTCCTCCAGCTCCGTTTTTCCTTCTCAAGATTGTTTTGGCTATTCAGGGTCCTTTCATTCATTCAAAAAGTTCATTGGATACTTACTATACCTCAGACACTCTGCTGGATCCAGAAATACTGCATGAAGGTAAATAGGAAAGTACCCTACTCAGAGTTTACACAGAAGACAGACTGGGATAGTATTTAAGCAGCAAATTGAAGAATGGGTGAGACCTAGCTAAGGAAAAGAGAGTATCAAGGACGTTCTAGATAGAAGAAACCTTTTGTTCAATGGTTATTGTGACCCAAAGATTACGGCGTGTCTTTGAAAAGAAGGTCTCTGTGGATGTTTGGAGGGATAGACAGAATGTTTTTCTTTCCAGAATAGATGTGAACTGTCCCTGGGAATATAGAGCCACAATGCCTTAATATTTCATTAGCTCTTTATGTATATTTAAAAGTTCATAAATATTATTCTTAAATCATGGCAATGATTACTTTGCTAATTTTCTAGTCTTTTCTGAGCTATTCTCAGAGGCTATAAGATCCAACATTTAGAGAGCGATTAGAATATGGTCCTAATATTCACTCTCAAGGGAAAGACAAGTGAGGGTCTGCAGAAAATTTCCCTCACAGTGCAGGTCTGTGGGAAAAGAACAGCAATTGCTAGAAGAAGGGTATGCAACTCTGCTTCGACTCTTTTCCTGTTTCTCTCCTGTAGAAAAATAACCTCAATCTGCAAGAGGAAGGAGAATTTCAAACCAGTAAAACTGATATAAATGACCTTCCCCCAAAAGATTTGTTGTAAAGTTTAAATATATAAATGATATATAAGAACATACTTCAAATGTGTGAAATGCTAGAAATTGAACCTAATACCATTAAAATCCCTAATAAAGATGAGAATTTAAGAATTCAGAAGAGCATGTAGCAATAAATCAAAAAACATACCTATCTTGAAAAACTACATTTCCAGAGGAGAGAGAAAAACTGAAAATCACATATTCTAACCCTGCTTTATGCACTCAGGTGTATTCCTCTTTAAGGCTCCATTCTCTTTTCTTTAGAGTGATTTACAAGAGTTTTCATAGCTATCATTAATTGGGAAATCTTTAAGTAAAATTTTAAGTAAATATACTTAAAATAATTTCCAAGAAAGATACAACTCAAACGTGTTCAGCTGGATGAATTTTCACAAAGCAAAGGCCATCAAACAAACAAGAAGAATGTAGCCAATTCCCAGATCAGAAACATAAAATTACTAGTAACCCAAAAGTCCAACTTGTACCCCCTTGGAAGCAGGGCACAACCTCCCCTTTTCAGGATGATCATTATCCTGATTTCTAACACCATGGATTAGTTTCACCATTTTTTAACTTGATAGACGTGGAATCATATGCATATAATCTTCTAGCTTGTTTCTTCTACTGTTCTGGATAGTTGTATTTAAGTTCAACCCCATTACTGTAGAATAGCTCATTGTGTGACTATATCACAATTTATGTTGCTTTCTGCTTTGGAAGAACATTTGTGTTGTGCCAGTTTAGGGCTAATTCAATGGTGTTGTTATTAACATTCTTGTATACAGTATATACTTTGGTAAGCATACGTACTTCAGCTTTTTTGAGTATACACCTAAGACTGAAATTGCTGGATTATTAAATATGTACATGTTTAGCTTTAGTGGATATTGAAAAAAATATGCAACAAAGTGATGATTTTCTCCTACCAATGGTATATGAGAGTTCTTTTTGCTACACATCCTTGTCAATATCTGGTACTGTCATTTTTTATCCATTCTAGTGGGTTTGGAATACAGTCAATTTGTAGTTTTAATTTGCATTTCCTTGATGAATAGTGTTGTAGAGCATAGCTAACCAAAGTGTGGCCCAGCAAGCAGCAGCATCTACATCATCCGGGAGCTTGTTAGGAATTTAGAATCTCAGGTCTCATCCTGATGTATTAAATCAGAATACATGTTTTTAAAAGACCCCAGTTGATTCATATACATGTTAATGCTCAAAAGACATTGATGTAGAGCATCTTTTTATACACTTACTGGCATATTGAATAGCATGTCCTAATAAATGCTTTGTAAGCCTCATTTCAGTGTGGGGATCTAGAGAACTGAAAAGACCATCACTCCCAAACTTAGAGCAAGAAAAAGATAAACAAAATGCAAGTTCACAACTTTTCGTGAAACCATCATATCTGAGGTATCAGGATAACTAACCAACTCCAAATCTGGAGAAAGACTGGTGACTGCAGGATTCGTTCACTGGAGGCAGGCTAAACCAAACACTGAAAAATAATTCAGCTGAAATAGTTGATGAATCATGAGACCCAGTGTGGGCAGGCAAAAGAGTGTGAAGCCCTTGGTAGCCACTTACTACACATGTTAGGAATTCCAGTACAATGTTGAAGAGAAGTAATTATGGCAGGTATCTTCTTCACATTAAGGCAAATACATTCAATCATTCACCATTAAGTATGATTTATTTGGAGTTTTTGTATATACTCTACATCAGATTAAGGGAATTCTTTTCTATTCATAGTTTGCTAATTTTTTGCATGAATGACTTGAATCTTTTTAACGTGTGCTCAGTGTACATCTAGATGATCATATATAATAATTCTTTTTAGATTAATGTGGTGAATCACAGTATATATTTTCCTATGTTAAATGATGATCACTTTCCTGACTAAAGCCATGAAATTCTGTTATAATTTTTATATATTAAAGAATTTTATTTGCTATTGTTTTGTTGAATAACACAAATGTTAATGAGAAACACTGGTATACAATTTTGTTTTCTCTTAAAAACCTTACCATGCTTTGGTCTGAATCTTATGATAAGTCTCATAAAGCAAGGTGAAAGTGTCTTTAGTTTTCTTTATTCTTGATAACTATTATGTTCCTTAAGTCTTTGGAAGAGTTTATTATTTAACCTGCCTAGGATCTGGGTTTTCTTATTGGACATGATCTAAAAATAAACTCAGGTAATTAATAAATATTCAGATTTTCTCTTTCCTTGTGTCAGTGTTAGTAAATTGTTTCAATGAGTTTTTCCATTTGAACAAAAATTAAACCTAATCAAAACCATTAGCTTAAAGTTATTCATAACAGTCTCTTATTACCTATTAAAAGTCTATACTTTCTGTTGAAGGTTTAACTTTTGATTCCTGATAGTGGTCATTTTTATGTTGTACTATTTTTTCCTCCATCAGTTTTGCTAAATATTATTTAATTTATTAATGCTTTTATTTTTTTTAAGCATTTTATTTATTTATTTATTTAACATCTTTATTGGAGTATAATTGCTTTACAATGGTGTGTTAGTTTCTGCTTTATAACAAAGTGTATCAGGTACACACACACACACACACACACACACACACATATATATATATCTCCATATCTCTTCCCTCTTCTGTCTCCCTCCCACCCTTCCTACCCCACACCTCTAGGTGGACACAAAGAACAAAGCTGATCTCCCTGTGCTATGTGGCTGCTTCCCACTAGCTATCTATTTTACATTTGGTAGAGTATATATGTCCATGCCACTCTTTCACTTCATCCCAGCTTACCCTTCCCTCTCCCCATGTACTCAAGACCATTTTCTATGTCTGCATCTTTATTCCTGCCCTGCACATAGGTTCTTCTGCACATTTTCCTTTTTTTTTTTTTTTTGATACCATATATATGTGTTAGCATATGGTATTGGTTTTTCTCTTTCTGACTTACTTCACTGTGGATGACAGTCTCTAGGTCCATCCACCTCACTACAAATAACTCAATTTTGTTTGTTTTTATGGCTGAGTAATATTCCATTATATATATGTGCCACATCTTCTGTATCCATTCATCTCTCAATGGACACTTAGGTTGCTTCCATGTCCTGGCTATTGTAAATAGAGCTGCAATGAATATTTTGGTACATGACTCTTTTTGAATTATGGTTTTCTCAGGGTATATACCCAATAGTGAGATTGCTGGGTCATATGGAAGTTGTATTTTTAGTTTTTTAAGGAACCTCCATACTGTTCTCCATAGTGGCTGTATCAATTTACATTCCCACCAGCAGTGCAAGAGTGTTCCCTTTTCTCCACACCCTAACCAGCATTTAATGTTTTTAGATTTTTTGATGATGACCATTCTGACCTGTATGAGGTGATACCTCATAGTAGCTTTGATTTGCGTTTCTCTAACGATTAGTGATGTTGAGCATTCTTTCATGTGTTTGTTGGCAATCTGTATATCTTCTTTGAAGAAATGTCTATTTAGGTTTTCTGCCCACTTTTGGATTTAGTTTTTTGTTTTGTTTTGTTTTTGTTTTTGTTTTTTGTTTGCAGTATGCAGGCCTCTCACTGTTGTGGCCTCTTCCTGTTGCACAGCACAGGCTCCAGATGCACAGGCTCAACGGCCATGGCTCATGGGCCCAGCCGCTCCATGGCAGGTGGAGTCTTCCTGGACCGGGGCACAAACCCGTGTCCCCTGCATCGGCAGGCAGACTCTCAACCACTGTGCCACCAGGGAAGCCCTGGTTGTTTGTTTTTTTGATATTGAGTTGCATGAGCTGCTTGTATATTTTGGAGATTAATCCTTTGTCAGTTGCTTCATTTGCAAATATTTTCTCCCATTCTGAGGGATGTCTTTTGGTCTTGTTTATGGTTTCTTTTGCTATGCAAAAGCTTTTAAGTTTCATTAGGTCTCATTTGTTTATGTTTTTATTTCCATTTCTCTAGGAGGTGGGTCAAAAAGGATCTTGCTGTGATTTATGTAATCGAGTGTTCTGCCTATGTTTACCTCTAAGAGTTTTATAGTGCCTGGTCTTACATTTAGGTCTTTAATCCATTTAGAGGTTTTTGTGTGTGTGTGTGAGGTGTTAGGGACTGTTATAATTTCATTCTTTTACATTTAGCTGTCCAGTTTTCCCAGAACTACTTACTGAAGAAGTTGTCTTTATTCCATTGCATATTGTTGCCTTCTTTATCAAAAATAAAGCTACCATATGTGCGTGGGTTTATCTCTCGACTTTCTATCCTGCTCCACTGAGCTATATTTCTGTTTTTGTGCCAGTACCATACTGTCTTGATTACTGTAGCTTTGTAGTATAGTCTGAAGTCCAGGGGCATGATTCTTCCAGCTCCATTTTTCTTTTTCAAGATTGTGTTGGTTACTCAAGGTCTTTTGTGTTTCCAAACAAAATGTGAAATTTTTTGTTCTATTTGGAATAGGGATAAATGCCATTTGTATTTTGATAGGGATTGCATTAAATCTGTAGATTGCTTTGGGTAGTATAGTCATTTTCACAATGTTGATTCTTCCAGTTCAAGAATGTGGTATATTTCTCCACTTGTTGTTTACATCATCTTTGATTTCTTTCATCAGTGTTTTATTGTTTTCTGAGTAGGGGTTTTTGCATCCTTAGGTAGGTTTATTCCTAGGTATTTTAATCTTTTTGTTGCTATGGTAAATGGGATAGTGTCCTTAATTTCTCCTTCAGATTTTTCATTGTTAGTGTATAGGAATGCAAGAGATTTCTGTTCATTAATTCTGTATCCTGATACTTTACCAAATTTATTGATTTGCTCTAGTAGTTTTCTGGTAACATCATTAGGATTCTCTATGTATAGTATCATGTAATCTGCAAACAGTGACAGTTTTACTTCTTGTTTTCCAATTTGGATTCCTTTAATCTTTTTTTTCTTCTCTGATTGCTATGGCTAAAACTTTCAGAACTATGTTGAATAATAGTGGTGAGAGTGGGCAACCTTGTCTTGTTCTGGATCTTAGTGGAAATGATTTCAGTTTTTCACCATAGAGAATGATGTGGGCTTTGTGTTTGTCATATGTCATTTATTATGTTGAGGTAAGTTCCCTCTATGCCTACTTAATGGAGGATTTTTTATTTAAAAAATGATGTTGAATTTTGCCAGAAGCTTTTTCTGCATCTATTGAGATAATAATATGTTTTTTTCTCCCTCAATTTGTTAATATGGTGTATCACATTGATTGATTTGCTTATATTGAAGAATCTTTGCATTCCTGAGATAAACCCCACTTGATCATGGTGTATGATCCTTTTAATGTGCTGTTGGATTCTGTTTGTTAGTATTTTGTTGAGGATTTTTACATCTATGTTCATCAGTGATATTGGCCTGTAGTTTTCTTTCTTAGTGACATCTTTGTCTGGTTTTGGTGTCAGGGTGATGGTGACCTCACCAGTAGAATGAGTTTGGGCATCATCCTCCTTCTGCTATATCTTGGAAGAGTTTGAGAAGGATAGGTGTTAGCTCTTCTCTAAATGTTTGATAGAATTCACATGAGAAGCCATGTGGTCTTGGACTTTTGTTTGTTGGAAGAGTTTTAATCACAGTCTCAGTTTCAGTGCTTGTGATTGGTCTGTTTATATTTTCAGTTTCTCCCTGGTTCAGACTCAGAAAGTTTTGCTTTTCTCAGAATTTGTCCATTTCTTCCAGGTTGTCCACTTTATTGGCATATACATGCTTGTAGTAATCTCTCATGATCCTTTGTATTTCTGCAGTGGCAGTTGTTATTTCTCCTTTTTCATTTCTAATTCTATTGTTTTGAAACTTTTACCTTTTTTTCTTGATGAGTCTGGCTAACGGTTTATCAATTTTGTTTATCTTCTCAAAGAACCAGTCTTTAGTTTTATTGATCTTTGCTATTGTTTCTTTTATTTATTTTTCATTTATTTCTGATCTGACCTTTATGATTTCTTTCCTTCTGCTAACTTTGTGGGTCTTCTGTTTTCTTTCTCTAATTGCTTTAAGTGTAAGGTAAGGTTGTGATTTGAGATGTTTCTTGTTTCCTGAGGTAGAATTGTATTGCTATAAAATTCCCTCTTAGAAATTCTTTTGCTGCATCCCATAGGTTCTGGGTCATTGTGTTTTCATCGTCATTTGTTTCCAGGTATTTTTTGATTTCCTCTTTTATTTCTTCAGTGATCTCTTGATTATATAGTATTGTATTGTTTAGCCTCTATGTGTTTGTATTTTTTACAGCTTTTTCCTATAATTGATATCAAGTCTCATAGTGTTGTGGTAAGAAAAGATACTTCATACATTTTCAATTTTCTTAAATTTACCAAGGCTTGAATGTGACCCAAGATATCACCTATCTTGGAGAAATTAGCACTTGAGAAGAACGTGTATTCCATTGTTTTTTGATGGAATGTCCTATAAATATCATTTAAGTCCACCTTGTTTAATGTATCATTTAAAGCTGTGTTTCCTTATTTATTTTCATTTTGGATGATCTGTCCATTGGTGAAAGTGGAGTGTTAAAATCCCTGACTATTATTGTGTTACTGTTGATTTCCTATTTTATGGTTGTTATTGTTTGACTTATGTATTGAGGTGCTCCTATGTTGGGTGCATAAATATTTACAATGTTATATCTTCTTGGATTGATCTCTTGATCATTATGTAGTATCCTACTATGTCTCTTGTAATAGTCTTTATTTTAAAGTCTACTTTCTCTGATATGAGAATTGCTACTCCAGCTTTCTTTTGATTTCCATTTGCATGGAATATCTTTTTCCATCCCCTCACTTTCAGTCTGTATGTTTCCCTAGGTCTAAAGTGGTTCTCTTGTAGACAGCATATATGTGGGTCTTGCTTCTATGTCCATTCAGCCAGTCTATATCTTTTGGTTGGACCAATTAATCCATTTATATTTAAGGTAATTATCAATATGTATGTTCCTATTACCATTTTCTTAATTGTTTTGGCAGTTCTTCTCCTTCCTTTGTGTTTCCTGCCTAGAGAATTTCCTTTGGCATTCGTTGTAAAGCTAGTTTGGTGGCGCTGACTTCTCTTAGCTTTTGCTTGTCTGTAAATGATTTATTTTCTCCATCAAATCTGAATGAGTTCCTTGCTGGATAGAGTAATCTTGGTTGTAGGTTTTTCCCTTTCATCACTCTAAGTGTGGCCTGCCACACCCTTCTGGCTTGCAGAGTTTCTGCTGAAAGATCATCTGTTAACCTTATGGGTATTCCCTTGTATGTTATTTGTTGTTTTTCCCTTGCTGATTTTTATCCTTTTTCTTTGTATTTAATTTTTGATAATTTGATTACTATGTGTCTTGGCAAGTTTCTCCTTGGATTTATCCTGTATGGAGATCTCTGTGCTTCCTGGACTCGACTATTTCCTTTCCCATATTAGAGAAGTTTTCAACTATAATCTCTTCAAGTATTTTCTCAGTCCCTTTTTTTCTCTTCTTCTTCTGGGACCCTTATAATTCAAATGTTGGCAATTAAATGTTGTCCCAGAAGTGTCTGATACTGTCCTCAATTCTTTTCATTCTTTTTTTCCTTATTTAACTCTGAGATACTTATTTCCACTATTTTATCTTCTAGGTCATTTATCCATTCTTCTGCCTCAGTTATTCTGCTATTGATTCCTCCTAGAAAATTTTTAATTTCATTTATTGTGCTGTTCAACATTGTTTCATTGCACTTTAGTTCTTCTAGGTCTTTGTTAAACATTTCTTGTATTTTCTCCCTTTTATTTCCAAGATTTTGGATCATCTTTACTATCATTACTCTGAATTCTTTTCCAGGTGGACTGCCTATTTCCTGTTCATTTCTTTGGTCTGGTGAGTTTTCACTTTGCTCCTTCATCTGCTGTGTATTTCTCTGTTTTCTCATTTTGCTTAACTTACTGTGTTTTGGGTCTCCTTTTCCCAGGCTGCAGGTTCATATTTCTTTTTGTCTTTGGTGTCTGCCCCTAGTGTGTAAAGTTGGTTTCTGTGTTGTGTAGATGTCTTCATGGAGGGGACTTTTGCATGTGTCCTGGTGGATGAGGCTGGATCTCGTCTTTCTATTGGTCAGGTCTGTGTCTGGTTTTGTGTTTTCAGGTGTCTATGAACTTAGTATGATTTTAGGCAACCTCTCTGTTAATGGGTGGGGTTGTGTTCTTGCCTTGTTAGTTGTTTGGCATAGTGTGTCCAGAACTCTAGCTTGCTGGTGTTTAGTGGACCTGTTTCTTAGCATTGAGATGGAGATCTCTGGAAGATCTTTCACCATTTGATATTAGGCAGAGCTGTGACGTCTCTGGTGATCCAACTTTGTGAATTTGGCTCTCCCACCTCAGAGGCTCAGGCCTGACACCAGACCAGAGCTCCAAGATCCTGTCAGCAACACAGCTCAGAAAAAGAAATAAAGAGGTAAGAAAAGAATAAAATAAAATAATTAAAGTTATCAAGATAAAGAAATGTTTTTAAAAATTAAAGGAGAGGAGCTTCAAGATGGCAGAAGAGTAAGACATGGAGATCACCTTCCCCACAATTACATCAGAAATATATCTACATGTGGATAAAACCCTACAGAACCCCTCCTGAACGCTGGCAGAACTCAGACCTCCCAAAAGGCAAGAAACTCCTCACGTACCTGCGTAGGGCAAAGAAAAATCAGAGACAAAAGAATAGTGGAGGGACCTGCACTAGTGGGAAGGAGCTGTGAAGGAAGAAAGGTTTCCACACACTAGGAAGCTGCTTCACGGGTGGAGACAGTGTGTGGTGGTGTGGGGAAGCTTCAGAGCCACAGAGGATAGCAGAGTTACAAGGGTGTGGAGGGCAAAGCAGAGAGATTCTCACACAGATGATCAGTGCTGGCCAGCACTCACCAGCCCAAGAGGCTTCCCTGCTCCCACACCAGGGTGGGTGGGACCTGGGAGCTGAGGCTCTGGCTTTGGCCGTCAGATCCCAGGGAGAGGACTGGTGTTGGGTGTGTAAACACAGCCTGAAGAGGCTTAGTGCATGACAGGTGGACAGGAGGGAGTCAGGGAAAAAGTCTGGAACTGCTGAAGAGGCAAAAGACCATTGTTTTGCAGTGCATGAGGAGAGGGGATTAAGAGCACTGCCTAAAGAGTTCCAGAGACGGGAGGAAACCACAGCTATCAACGCTGACACAAGAGATGGGCATGAGACACTAAGGCTGCTGCTGCAGCCATCAAGAAGCCTGTGTGGAAGCACAGGCCACTATCCACACCTACCCTCCTGGGAACCTGTGCAGCCTGCCACAGCCAGGGTCTTGTGATCCAGGGACAACTTCCCCAGGAGAACACACGGCATGACTTGGACTGTTGCAACATCACACCAGCCTCTGTCGCCGCAGGCTCTCCCCGTATTCTGTACCCCTCCTGGCCCCCAGCCTCAGTGAGACAGAGCCCCTAATCAGCTGCTAGTTTAACCCTGTCCTGTCTGAGCAAAGAGCAGATGCCCTCAGGCAACCTATACACAGAGGCGGGGCCAGTTCCAAAGCTGAACCCCAGGAGCTCTGTGAACAAAGAAGAGAAAGGGAAATTTCTCCCAGCAACCTCAGGAGCAGAGGATTAAATCTCCACAAAAAACTTGATGTACCCTGCAACTGTGGAATACTTGAATAGACAAAGAATCATCCCAAATTTAGGCAGTGGACTTTGGGAGCAAATATATATACATATTGTTCCTTTTTCTCTTTTTGTGAGTGTATATGTGTATGATTCTGTGTGTGATTTTGTCTTTATAGTTTGCTTTTATCATTTGTCCAAGCGTTCTTTTTTTTTTTTTTAATATAATTTAACACCTGTTATCATTGGTGGATTTCATTTTTGGTTTGTTTGCTCTCTTTTTCCTTTCTTTCTTTTTTTTAAAATATATTTTAATTTTTTAAAAATTATTTTTTTATGTTAATAAATTTATTTTTCTTTCTTTCTTTTTTTCTCACTTTTATTCTGAACCACATGGATGACAGGGTTTTGGTGCTCTGGCTGGGAATCAGGCCTGTGCCTCTGAGGTGGGAGAGCCAAGTTTAGGACATTGGTCCACCAGAGACCTCCCTGCTTCGTATAATATCAAATGATGAAAATCTCCCAGAGATCTCCATCTAAGTGCCAAGACTCAGTTCCACTCAATGTCCAGCAAGCTAGAGTTCTACACCCTATGCCAAACAACAAGCAAGAGAGGAACACAGCCCCACCCATTATCAGAGAGGCTGCCTAAAATCATAATAAGGCCACAGACACACCAAAACACATCACTAGACGTGGTCCTGCCCACAAGAAAGAAAGATCCTGCCTCATCCACCAGATGACAGGCACCAGTCACCTCCACCGGGAAGCTTACCACAACCCACTGAACCAAACTTAGTCACTGGGGGCAGATACCAAAAACAACAGGAACTACGAACCTGCAGCCTGTGAAAAGGAGACACCAAACACAGTAAATTAAGCAAAATGAGAAGACAGAGGAACACACAGCAGATGAAGGAGCAAGGTAAAAACCCACCAGACAAAACAAATGAAGAGGAAATAGGCAGTCTACATGAAAAGAATTCAGAATAATGATAGGAAACATGATCCAAAATCTTGGAAATAGAATGGAGAAAATAAAATAAACTTTTAACAAGGACCTTGAAGAACTAAAGAGGATACAAACAATGATGAACAACACAATAAATGAAATTTAAAATTCTCTAGAAGGAATCAATAGCAGAATAACTGAGGCAGAAGAATGGATAAATGACCTGGAAGATAAAATCATGGAAATAATTACTGCAGAGCAGAATAAAGAAAAAAGAATGAAAAGAATTGAGGAGAGTCTCAGAGACCTCTGGGACAATATGAAACACACTAATATTCAAATTATAGGGTTCCCAGAAGAAGAAGAGAAAAAGTAAAGGACTGAAAAAATATTTGAAGAGATTATAGTTGAAAATGTCCTTAATATGGGAAAGGAAATAGTTAATCAAGTCCAGGAAGTGCAGAGAGTCTCTTACAGGATAAATCCAAGTAGAAATGCACCAAGACACATATTAAATAAACTATCAAAAATGAAACACAAGAAAAAATATTAAAAGCAGCAAGGGAAAAACAACTAATAAAATACAAGGGAAACCCCATAAGCTTAATAGCTGATCTTTCAGCAGAAACTCGGCAAGCCAGAAGGGAGTGGCAAGACTTATTTAAAGTGATGAAAGGGGAAAACCTACAACCAAGATTACTCTATCCAGCAAGAATCTCATTCAGATTCAATGGACAAATTAAAACCTTTACAGAGAAGCAAAAGCTAAGGGAATTCAGCACTACCAAACCAGCTTTACAAAAAATGCTAAAGGAACTTCTCTAGGCAGGAAACACAACAGAAGGAAAAGACATACAATAACAAACTAAAAGCAATTGAGGAAATGGTAATAGGAACATACATATCAATAATTACCTTAAATGTAAATGGAATAATGCTCCAACCAAAAGACATCGACTGGCTGAATGGATACAGAAACAAGACTTGTATATATGCTGTCTACAAGAGATCCACTTTAGACCTAGGGAAACATACAGACTGAAAGTGAGGGGATGGAAAAAGATATTCCATGCAAATGGAAATCAAAAGAAAGCTGGAGTAGCAATTCTCATATCAGACAAAATAGACTTTAAAATAAAGACTATTACAAGAGACAAAGAAGGACACTACATAATAATCAAGGGATCAATCCAAGAAGAAGATATAACGATTGTAAATATTTATGCACCCAACATAGGAGCACCTCAGTACATAAGGCAAATACTAACAGCCATGAAAGGGGAAATTGACAGTAACACAATCATAGTAGGGGACTTTAACACCCCACTTTCATCAATGGACAGATCATGCAAAATGAAAATTAATAAGGCAACACCAACTTTAAATGATACATTAAACAAGATTGCCTTAATTGATATTTTTAAGACATTCCATCCAAAACAACAGAATACACTTTCTTCTCAAGTTCCCATGGAACATTTTTCAGGATAGGTCATATCCTGGGTCACAATTCAAGCTTTGGTAAATTTACAAAAACTGAAATTGTATCACGTATCTTTTCTGACCACAACACTATGAGACTAGACATCAATTACAGGAAAAAATCTGTAAAAAAATACAAACACATGGATGTTAAACAGTGCACTACTTAATAACCTAGAGCTCACTGAAGAAATCAAAGAGGAAATCAAAAAATACCTAGAAACAAATGACAATGGAGACACGATGACCCAAAACCTATGGGATACAGCAAAAGCAGTTTGCCCACTACTGGGCATATACCCTGGGAAAACCATAATTCAAAAAGAATCATGTACCAAAATGTTCGTTGCAGCTCTATTTACAATAGCAAGGCCATGGAAAACCTTAGTGTCCATCATCGGATGAATGGATAAAGAAGATGTGGCACATATATACAATGGAATATTGCTCATCCATAAAAATAAACAAAATTGAGTTATTTGTAGTGAGGTGGATGGACCTAGAGTCTGTCATACAGAATGAAGTAAGTCAGGAAGAGAAAAACAAATACCGCATGCTAACACATATATATGGAATCTCAAAAAAAAAAAAAAGGTCATGAAAAACCTAGGGGCAGGATGGGAATAAAGACGCAGACCTGCTAGAATATGGACTTGAGGACACGGGGCAGGGAAAGGTTAAGCTGGGACAAAATGATAGATTGGCATGGACATATATACACTACCAAACATTAAAACTGAAAGCTAGTGGGAAGCAGCTGCATAGCACAGGGAGATCAGCTCGGCGTTTTGTGACCACATAGAGGGGTGGGATAGAGAGGGTGTGTGGGAGCGAGACGCAAGAAGGCAGAGATATGGGGATATATGTATATGTATAGCTGATTCACTTTGTTATAAAGCAGAAACTAACACACCATTGTAAAGCAATTATACTCCAGTAAAGATATTTTTAAAACTAATTTAAAAATATTAATAAATAAAATAATAAATAAAAGAAATAAAAAAGTAATTAAAAAAAAAAGAAAGTAAGAAAGAAGAGAGCAACCAAACCAAAAATCAAATCCACCAATGATAACAAGAGCTAAAACCTATACAAAAAAAAAAAAAAAAACTGGACAGGCATAACCCTAGGTCAAATAGTAAACACAAAGTTTTTGGGAAGTCTGTGGGAAGTTTTTGGGAAGTCTGTGGCCAGTTTTCAGTAGATTTTCTGTAGGAATTGTTCCACATGTAGATGTATTTTTGATATATTTTTGGGGAGCAAGATGATCCTCATGTCTTAATCCTCTGCCATATTGAAGGTCCCCTGCACAACCCTCTTGATGTCAGATGTGTAGCCATCTGAGTCTCTGTGTCTCCTTCCTTAACATCTACATCCAGGCTGGCCGGGACAGTCAGGGTGCGGGATGCTGGTCTGGGTCTGGTGGACTCTGGCCTGCCCAGGCTAGTGGAGAGCCGGGAGCAGACAGCACGGCAGTGCAGCAGGGTGAGGTGACCTCAGAAAGCCTGCCTCCTATTAATCCTTTTAAAGAACCAATTTAGGGCTTTTTAGGCTCTTCCTATATTCATTATCAATTTCTTTACTTTCTTTTTCTAATGTTCTTATTTTCTGCTTTACAATTATCTACTTTTTCAATTTCCTGTTGTTTTTCTACCTTTAGGAGATGGAATTTTACATAGTTAATTTTCAGTCTCTCCTTTTGTATTTTATATATTTAATACACCACAGTTTCTCTAAGTACTGCTGTCACTTCATTTCCCTTATTTTAAAATATCCAATCTTCATTAGCCATCAGTTAAAACTTTTTCTCCTTTTAATTTTGATTTTGTTTCCTATCTGGAGTTAATTCAAAGTGTATTGTTTAATTTTAAAGGAGTTAGAAATTTTCTAGGGATCTCTATGTTCATGATTTCTATATCTTAATTCCAGTTCAGTCAGGGAAGAAACTGAATTTCATTAAGGATTATTTTATGATTTAGCATATTGTCAACTGTGGTAAATGTTCATAGTTTACTTAAAAATAAATTAAGGAGGGCTTCCCTGGTGGCACAGTGGTTGAGAGTCCACCTGCCGATGCAGGGGACACGGGTTCGTGAACCGGTCCGGGAAGATCCCACATGCCGCGGAGCGGCTAAGCCCGTGAGCCATGGTTGCTGAGCCTGCGCGTCCGGAGCCTTGCTCTGCAATGGGAGAGGCCACAACAGTGAGAGGCCAGTGTAATGCAAAAAATAAATAAATAAATAAATGAAATAAAAATAAATTAATTTTTTTTCTTAATTTCAGTGTTGCTCAGGTCAAGATTATTAACTATTTTGAGCTATTATAGAAACATATTATAGCTGAGCATTCAAATACAGTAGCCACTTGTCACATATGGCTATTGAGAATTTGAAATGTGGCTTGTTCAACTGAAGAACTAAAATTTTATTTTACATAAACTTAAATTAATATATAAATTTAATAACCAGTATAAGTATAATTGTATACAGTATGTAAATAAAGTAAATATGAATTAACTAATTTCAATTGGTGTTTTGATGTTATATCTTCATCCTTTTACTTTCAAACATTCTATGTCCCTATATTTAAGAAATGTGTCTTATAAAAATTATGTAACTGGGTTTTCTTTTTGAAATCAGACTGAAAACCAGTCTCTTACAGCTATTATTTTGTCGATGTATATTTAGTGCTACTACTGACATATTTGGGCTTATAAAAAGCTGTTGTATATTATCAGTTCACTACTCTAAGGCTGCCTTCTCAGAAATCCTAGACCATCTAGTGCCTGAGTGATTCCCCAGATCTCTGATGCCTTCCATCACGTGATTTTTCATTCTATCATAGTCTTAACAACAGTTCTCAGCAGGAACATTGAGATATCCAAAGCTACTTCATCCTATCCAGAAATAAACATACCACTTGCTGTTTCTTCTTCTAGATTATTATTTTATACACAGTTTGAGGGGTGAAATTAGTGTCTTCTTGCCTCAACTTTATCCCATAATTTTTATCTATCTAATTACATTGCATACAACTGCCTGACAAAATATTTTATTTCAGAGGTCTAAAATAGAAAATTAAGCAATAACATAGAAATGGCTTACTTTTAAAAATCGGTAAAATGTTATTCCAATTATAAATCTTATAACAGCTGATCAAATTCAATAGCCCCTGTAATATGAATAAAATATATGGTAACTTACTAGGTCTCAATGTATTATTCTCCCAAAATCAATATTAACACCAGTTGACAGGTCCACCATAATATTTTAAAGACCTCCTCAAAGATATCATTGCTCTTGAATATTTTTATTTCTGTACTAGGTTATGATTAATTCAATAATCTGATGTTTTTAATTTAGACTGATTACTCTCTTTACATCCATACTTCTCAAAATACATATATATACATACTTTATTCAGTGTTATTTTTTGATTATACACCTGATTCTCAAGAATGTTGAAATCATATTTTTATCTTCTGGTACCAATACCTAGTACACTGTCTGGTACATAACAAGTTCTCTATAAATATTTATTTTCTATTTGCTGCCATCTCTGGTCATGTGTGCTTTGTTTATTTGGACATTGTTTTTTCCCTTAGATGTCTATACATTAACATTTCCAGATTAAAAGCTAAATAATGCTGATTCTTTTCTGGGAAGTCTAACTTTTGATACACATTTTTCAGATGGACTAAGGCTTAAATCTACATTTTAGGGGACCACAGAAAATTAATAACCACTAATACTGCCGTAGCCTGCTAAACTGTGCCGATCTGATGAACGCATATCAGGCAAACACTTAGAAACTCAAGATCAGATACTTTAATTCCAAGAATCCACTTCTTATCAATTGCTTTACTTATAATGATTACTATTTTATATGCATAAAATTCATAATAAATAATATTCAAATGTCTTTAGAGTCAAAGCCCTATAAAAATTGACTCCAACCTACATCAACAGTATTCTTTGACTATATAAATGTGTGTATATATATATATATATATATTCTAAATTACAATCAAAGTAAAATTGTTATGATTGCCTAAATTTAGTCCCACAATTTTCTGCCTCTAACTTTGCTTAAGCCTTTGAATCACCTACAATTATTTTTCTTGACCTCTCTACCCCTCAACATCCTAAACTTCAACTTTCAGTATGTATAATTCTTTTATAAAGCCTTCATTGATCTCCCACTGAGAATGCATTTTTCTCTTTATGGTTGTAGTCCTTTGTTTACATTTTTCTTACATTTTAGTCATTTATGTTTATATCTGATTGCTCCTACCAGCTTTAAGTTCCTCAGAGCTCTATTAGTTATTTATTGCTGTGTAACAAAATTACTCTAAAATATAATAGCTTAAAACAAACACTGGTTTAGTTTAGCTGGATGGTTTGTTTCAGAGTCTTTCACAAGGGCTGCAGTCACAATTTGACCAGAGCTGCAGTAATTTGAAAGCTTGGCTGGGGCTACGAGATCTGCTACCGAATTGGCTCACTCATGTGGCTGATGACAGGAGGCTATAGTTCCTCCTCTGCTACATGTCAAACAGCTTGAGTGTTCTTACATATGGCAAGCAGCTTCCTTCAGAATGAATTATTTGAGAGAGAGAGAGGCTACAATACCTTATGTGATGAAGTCTCAAAAGCCACAAACCATCATTTCTGCCACATTTTGTTGTTGTTGTTAGAAATGAGTTAAGTATAGCCCAAGCTCAAGTGGAGGAGAATTAGATTCCACAATTTGAAAAGAGCTGTATCAAATAATTTGTGGATGTATTTTAAAACCACCACAAGAATAATATCAAATTAATATCCAGAAAATCACATTAGAGTGACTTGTACATTTTGAATAAACAAGTGAATAGATGAATGAATAAATAAATAAAATGAATTTATTTATTTATCTAAATAAATTTATTTATCTAAATAAATTTATTTATCTAAATAAATTGTGCTTGTGGATTTATTTAATACAGTCTTTACAGTCTCTGAAAATCTTAAAGGAGGAATATTAATATGGATGTTCACATTCTGAGTGACCTCACATCCCAGTTTTCCAAAATCAGTTCCAATTAATTTCCTATTGTCCCAACCTCCCATGTCATTTAATAAATGTCCTGGAATTTTTCACTAAGTGAACTATTGGTAACAACATTGACACTGAAATCAATTGGGATTTGTTTGATGGACCTCCACTCTTTACTTTCAGTCTCTGTTATGGTTTTGTTCTGGAATTTGTGAGAGAAAAGTATAGTTAAGAAAAGTTCCTGTTTAACACCTATTTAAAGCAACAAATATACCTTTAATACCTCCAGCTACATATAACATAATTCAAGAACAAATAGAGAGTATTAGTGAATAAAACAAAATATTCTCAAGTAGAAGCAACTAGAACAGCTGATTACATCTAGTCTTTGGCATTAGGAGAAAAGTATTCAGTGCTGCTGAACCTGCCAGTCACTTCATGTACTAATCAGTGGTGCCATATCCTGTGCAATTTTGCAAAGCCATCATACGGCTGTCTCAGTGAAAACTGTAGTAAATTATCACCTGGTTTTAAGTGAAATATGAGCAGGAAATAGAGGATGAGGAGCCCTACCTTAGACTGTGTAAAAGAACAATTTGAATAATCTTTCTACAAAAGTTCTTGCCATATATTGTATTATACTTTAAATATTTAACTATGTTTTAGTATTTTAACACCCTACTCTTTTGCAGGAAACTCTTATGACAGGAATGAACTAAAAAAATCTTTCATAATGAAAAATTAGCTATCATATTTTCAGTTCTTAAAGAAGTTGACAATAAAAATGTACATTTCAATCATGTTTGGTGCAATTCACTATCTACTATGGAGACTGCAGTAAAATTACTGATCACATGACTATTGGAAGACACAATTCTGCTGAAAGAGCATCATTATCAACTTCAAAAGTTAGTATTTTGAAAGGAGGGACATCAGAATTGTGACAGCACAAGTTCTTCCTCTATTCACTCTCCTTTAACAACTGGTTAGATATCAATAACCAAAGTCCTTCTGCACATTACACCAAGTGATCCAAGAGGTTTCTAGCCTGCCTGTGCACCTGAAAACAAACAAACAGACATTAATAAGGGCTGTGGATCCACATCAAAATTGTCCAACACCCATTCACCATGACCAGGGATAAAAAGAACTCACAGACTACAAACTGGGTGGATACACACATGCAAAAGAGAATTTGTGGATGTCCAGCTTGCCTGAGGGGAGATTCCAGCACACCATCAGAGTAGGATAGAGATAAGTTTGGATGAAGAGGAAAGAAGGCCAGAATGGCCTCCTTCTGTAGGGTGGTAATGCAAGGGTCTGGGAATTTGGCTTGGTTTTGGCAATGTCTCAAGCAGAGGAGTTAGAAAGTGTTCACTTCTCCCAAGGGGGTGGAAAGGGAAAGTGGTGAGTGACAGCCCAGCTAACTCTAGTTGTGTGGGTTGTGGTGGGAGAAACCCATTTCTCTCCAGCAGCAGCTGGATTTCTGAGGAGGGACCTCTGCAACTAGTGGGAAGGAAGAGAAAGGGAAGGAAGCACATAAGAATATCAAAGGGCATTAAAGGCATGCCTTTCCTGCTGTCTGTTTCAGGAATTCAACAGGAAGTCCAACTGCAAACCTCTGAGAGTACCCCACACTTGAGGATCACCACTGTCAAGGGACACCCACCCACAAAGTCCCAAGTGCTCAGCCTGCACTTTCCCCTACTCTACTGCCAGTTCCTTGTGCATGCTTCTGAGTGCATTTGTGAGATCCACCTATAGCAGACAAAAAGGGCAAACTTGAGTTACATTATCACTTTCTAGAAGACCAAAGATTTTTAGTAGTTAGCCTATTGAATTGAAAGAGGACATAGAAATTAGTTAAGGAGGTGTCTACTACTTCAAATGCCAAAGCAGAAGTGCATACCTACAAACACATGAAAAAGGTCAAGGAAATATGGTATCACAAAAAGGAAATGATAATTCTTCAGCAGTCAAATTCAAAGGCATGGAATATTGAGATCTAACTGATAAAGAATTCAAAATAGCTCTTATTAAGAAATCCAATGAGCTACAAGAACAGGCATTTTAATGAATTCAGGACTAAAATTAATGAACAGAATGAGTTCTTTACCAAAGAGATTAAAATTATAAAAAAGAACCGAACAGAAATGCTAGAGCTGAAGAATTCAATGACTGAGGTGCAGAATGCAATAGAAAACATCAGTGACAGAGCAGATCAGATGGAAGAAAGAATTAATGACTTGGAGATGGGGATATAGAAATAATTCAGTTAGAGGAGGAGAGAGAACAAAGATTTTTCAAGAGTGAAGAAACCCAATGAGAGCTATTAAATGCTATCATACATAATATAATAATTGGTGTAACAGAAGAAGAAAGGAATAAGGAGGCCTAGTGTTTATTTAAGGAAACAATAGCTAGAAATTACCAAACCTGGGGAGAAAATTGGAATACACAAGTCCAGGAAGCTAATAGAATACCCTATTATCTCAATACAAAAAGACCTTCTCCTAGACAAACTATAATGAAATTACAAAAAATCAATGATAAAGAACCTTAAAGGCAGCCAGGGAAAAAATAGAAAGTAACCTATGAAAGAACTCACTTTAGGCTATTGGCAGATTTCTCAGCAGAAACTCTACAGGCCAGGAGACAATAGAATGCCATATTCAAAATGTTGAAAGATAAAAACTACTAACCAAGGATACTTTATCCAGCAAGATTACCCTTCAGATATGAAATGTAAATAAAGGCTTTCCCAGACAAACAAAAACTGAGGGTGTTCACTACCACTATATTGCATTGCAAGAGGTGCTGAAGGGAGTTCAGGCTGGAAGGGAAAGATGATAATCAGTGATATGAAAACATATGAAAGCACTCAATAAACTGGTAAATTGAAAAATAGACAATCAGAATTAGAAAACTGTAACTCTATATTAGAACCATTTAACTATATTAAAAGTTAAAGGAAGGGCTTCCTTGGTGGCGCAGTGGTTGGGAGTCCGCCTGCCGATGCAGGGGACACGGGTTCATGCCCCGGTCCGAGAAGATCCCACACACCACGGCGTGGCTGGGCCCGTGAACCATGGCCGCTGAGCCTGCACGTCCGGAGCCTGTTACTCCGCAACGGGAGAGGCCACAGCAGTGACAGGCCCGCGTACCACACATACAAAAAAAAAAGTTAAAGGAAGAATATTAAAAATAACTATAACTACTGTGATTTATTAATGAATATACATCATTGAAAAAAATAAGTTGTGCCATCAAAATATAAAAGAGGGTTCTTGCCTGCCCTTCAAGCCAGTATTTTCTAAGGACCCTCATGCCTGCTCATCTATCTTCTCTCATGGTGCCTACAACTTGCTTCTACGCTCAGTGCTAACAATACGGTGGGATAGAAACATATTTTGTGGTTGCAAATTAGAAACTAATAATTAACTCTCTTTCTGTAATTGAATGGTCCATCATGTGGAATGCCAGATTCTCCAGATGAGAATATAAACCTCAGAAAGACAGTCCAAAATGTTGACATAGGAAGATCCTGCACTCATCTCCTCTAATGAACACACCAAATCTACAACTACATGTGGGAAAACTCCCTCTAAAAAAGACCTGAAAATAGCTAAACAGCTCCTTCAAAGCAACTCATGCCTACCGCAAGAAACAAGAAAATTCTCAAACAACCTAACTTTACACCTCAAAGAGCTAGAAAAGCAAGAACAAAGGTCAAAGTGAGTAAAAGGAAGAAAATAGCAAAGATCAGAGCAGAAATAAGTAAAATATAGGCTTAAAAAGAAATAGAAAAGATCAATGAAGCTAAAACCTGGTTCTTTGAAAAGATAAATAAGATTTTAAAACTGTTACCTGTATTCACTAAGAATAAAAGAGAAAGGGCTCAAATAAATAAAATCTGAAATAAATGAGGAGACATTAAAACTGGTATCACAGAAATACAAAGGCTCATAAAAAGATACTGCAAACAATTTTACACCAATAAATTGGACAACCTAGAACAGCAGTCCCCAAGTACCGGTCCATGGCCTGTTAGGAACCAGGCCATACAGCAGGAGGTGAGTGGTAGGTGAGCAAGCAAAGCTTCATCTGTCTCTTCCCATTGCTCCGTATTGCTCGCATTACCACCTGAACCATCCCCCACCCCATCCATGGAAAAATTGTCTTCCACGAAACCAGTCCCTGGTGTCACAAATGTTGAGGACCGCTGACCTAGAAGAAATCGATAAATTCCTAGAACGATACAACCTTCCAAGACTCAGTCATGAAGAATTAGAAATCTGGATACACCCATGATTAGGTAGGAGAGTGAATAACTAGACAAATATAACCCAACAAAAATAAGGCCAAGACCAGATGGTCTCATTGATGAATTCTACAAACTATTCAAAGATAAGTAATAATTCTTCTCACACTACTCCAAAAAATTGAAAAGATGAAAACTTCAAAACTCATTTTATGAGGTCAGCATTACCCTGATACCAAGAGCAGACAAGAATACTTCAAGAAATTAAAATTGTAGGCCATTATCCCTGATGAACATACATGCAAAAATCTTAAAGAAAATATTAGCAAACTGAATTCAACAATATAGTAAAAATATCATACTCCATGATCACTGGGATTTATTCCAGGGTATAAGGATGGTTCTACAACAGTAAATCAATCAATATGATCTACTACTTTAATAAAATTAGGCTAAAAATTATATGAGCCTCTGACAAGATGAAGAAAAAGCATTTGGCAAAATTCAACATCAATTTGTGATAAAAAAAATTCTCAACAATGTGTGTATAGAGAAAATGTACTTCAACATAATAAAGACCATGTATGACAAGCCTACAGCTAACATCATACTCAACAGTGAAATGCTGAAAGATTTGCTCTAAAATCAGAACCAAGACAAAGATACCCACTCCTGCCACTTTTATTCAACATAGTATTGGAGTCCTAGCCACAACATTCAGCCAAGGAAGATAAATAAAAGACAACCAAATTGGAAGGGAATTAATTAAAATGTCACTATTTGCAGGTGTTATGATCCTATATACAGAAACCCCTAAAGATCACACACACACACACACAAACTGCAGAATGAATCAATGTTGCAGGATACCAAATCAATATACAAAACTCTGTTGTGTTTCTATATACTAATAAAAAACTATCAGAAGGAGAAATTTAAAAAAAAATGTAATTTACAGTTGCATTAAATGAATAATATTTAGGAATACACTTATTTAACCAAGGAGATGAAAAACCTGTATGTTGAAAACTCTAAGACATTGATAAAGACATTGAAGAAGACACAAATAAATGGAAAGATGTTCCATGCTTATGGATTAAAATTATAAATCTTGTTAAAATGTCCATACTACCCAAAGCAATCTACAGATGCAAAGTAATATCAAATAAACAACCTAAATTTATATCTCAAGGTACTAGAAGAAGAAAAAATTAAGCTCAGAGTCAGTGGAAGAAGGAAATAATGTTGATCAGAGCAGAAATAAATGAAATAGAAACTAGAAAAACTATTGGAAGGATTAAAAAAAAAAAAACTAAGCTGATTTTTTGAAAAGATAAAAAAATATATATTATGTTATTAGTTTAGCCTCAGTTAACCTAAGAAAACAGAGAAGATAAAAATAAATAGAAATAAAAGAGGAGACATTCCCATTGATGATGCAGAAATACATAAGATCACAAGAGGCTACTATGAACAATTATATACTGACAAATTAGATAAGCTAAAATTAATGGATGAATACCTAGAAACAATACTTACAAAGACTGAATCAGGAAAAAAAAATAGAAAACAAAAAGAGACCAATAATGCATAAGGGGATTAAATTAGTAATCAAAAACCTCCCAACACAGAAAACCCCAGGACCAGATGGCTCACTGGAAAATTCTACCAAACATTTAAAGAAGACTTAATGCCATTCCCTCTCAAACACTTCTAAAAAATTGAAGAGGGGTAAACATTTCCAAACTCATTCTATAAACCAGCATTACCCTTATATGAAAGCCATAAAAGGGTCACTATAAGAAAAGGATATTATGGACTATCCCTGATGAATATAGATGTAAAAATTCTCAACAAAATATTAGCAAACCAAATTCAAGAACATACTAACAGAATTATACACCATGACCTAGTGGAATTTATCCCTGGGATACAAGGATGATTCATATTTGAAAATCAAGAAATGTAAACAATTATATTAATAGAACAGAATATAAAAGTCACATGCCACCAAAAGAGACACAGAAAAAGCATTGGACAAAATACAACATACTTTCATGATAGAAAACCTCAACAGATTGGGTATAGAAAGAACATACCTCACATTAAGAAGTCCATATATGACAAACTCCCAGCTAACATACTCAATGGTGAAAAATTGAAAGTTTTCCTCTAAGATCAGGAACAAGACAAGGATACCCATTCTCTCTACTCATTCAATTTAGTACTGTAAGTCTTAACTAGAGCAATTAGGCAAGACTAAGAAATTAAGACATCCAAATCAGAAAGGAAGAAGTAAAATTGTCATAATTTGCATACAAAGTGATTTTGTATATAGAAAATTCCAAAAGACTCTATCAAGAAACTGTTGGAACTAATCAATGAATTCAGAAAAAAAAAACAAAAAAAAACTATCCTATTCTCAATAGTAGTAAAACAATAAAATACCTAGGAATAAAGTTAACCAAGGGAGTAAAAGATCTGTACAATGAAAACTACAAGGCCTTTGAAAAAAATGAAGACAAAAGCAAGTGAAAAGATATCTTGTGTTCACTGATTAGAAGAATTAATATTGTTAACATGTCCATACTACCCAAAGTCATCTATAGATTCAATGGAATTTCTATCAAAATTCCAATGACATTCTTCACAGAAATAGAATAAACAATCCTAAAAATTGTATGAATCCACAAAATACCCTGAATAGCCAAACAATTCCAAAAAAGAACAAAGCCATAGGTATCAAATTTCCTGATTTCAAAATATACTGCAGTGCTATGGTAATCAAAACAATATGGTACCTGCATAAAAATAGACACATAGATCAATGGAACAGAACAGAAAGTGCAGAATTAAACACCCATGTGTAGGGTCAAGTAATGTTCAACAAGAGAACCAAAACACCCAAAATAAGGAAAGGATAGTCTCTTCAACAAAAGATGTTGGGAAACCTGGATAAACACATGCAGAAAAATGAATTTGGATTCCTAACTTACACTATTCACAAAAATTAACTCCAAATGGATCAAATATTTAAATATAAAACATGACACAATAAAACCCTAGGAAAATACATAGAGAAGAATCTCCTTGGATATTTGACTTAGCAATGATTTTTTGGATATGACATCAAAAGTACAAACAAGAAAAGCAAAAATTAACAAGTGGCCCTGCATCAAACTTAAATGTTTCTGAACAGCAAAGGAAACAATTAACAAAATGAAAAGGCAACCTACAGAATGGGAAAAAGTTTTGTAAACTCTATATCAAATAAGGGGTTAATGTACAAAATATAGAAAGAATTCATATAACAATTATAAAACAAAAACCAGAAAACAACTTAAAAAAAAACCCCACAATTCAACTAAATAATAAGCAGAGGAACTAAATAGATATTTTCCAAAAAGACATCCAAATGGCCAACAGGTACATGAAATTTGTTCAAAAATCACTAAACATGAGGGAAATGCAAATCAAAACCACAATGAAATATCATGTCACACTTGTCAGAATGGTTATCCTCAAGGAGCCAAGAGGTAGCAAATGTTGGAGAGGATGTGGTGAAAAGGGAACACTCTTACACTGTTAGTCAGAATGGAAAACAATGGAAAACAATAGGGAGGTTCCTAAAAATATTAAAAATAGAGCTACCATATTATTCAGCAGTTCCACTTCTAGTATATAACCAAAGGAAATGAAAACAGGATATTGAAGAGATATATGCACTCTTGTTTATTGCAACATGACTTACAATATTCAAGCTACATAGAAACAACCCAAGTCCCAACAATGCATGAATGGATAAAAATGTAAGATATATATACCACTACACACACACACATACACACACACACACACACACACTGGAATATTATTCAGCCATGAGAAAGAAGTGCATCCTGCCATTGTGAGCACACGTATAGACCTTGGGGAATTAAGCTAAGTGAGAGAATCAAGACAGAGAAAAAAATACTGTATGACACTCACATCTGGAATATAAAAAAGCCAAATTCTTAAAAACAGAGAATAAAATGGTGGTTATCAGAGGATGGGGGTTGAGGGGATAGGAATATATTTAAGGGTACAAACTCGCAATGATAAATAAGTTCTAGTGATCTAATGCATGAGTAGCGAGTATAGACAATATTGTATTATAATCAAACTTGCTAAAAGACTAGAACTTAATTAATTCCAATTACAGAGGGCAAAGTGGAGAGATTCCTGAACAGAGGATTGGTGCCAACCAGCACGCACCAGCCTGAGAGGCTTGACTGCTCACCCACCAGGGAAGGTGGTGGCTGGGAACTGAGGCTCCAGCTTTGGAGGACAGATCTCAGGGAGAGGACAGGGGTTGCCTCTGTGAACACAGCATGAAGGGGGCTAATGTGCCACAGCTACCTGGGAAGGAGTCTGGGAAAAGGTCTTGAATTGCCTAAGAGGCAAGAGACCACTGTTTCGGGGTGCATGAGGAGAGGGGATTCAGAACACCACCTAAACGAGTTCCAGAGACAGGCGTGAGCCACGATTATCAGCATGGACACGAGAGATGGTCATGAAATGCTAAGGCAGCTGCAGCCACCAAGAAGCCTGTGTGCAAACACAGGTCATTATCCACATCTCACCTCTCAGGAGCCTGTGCAGCCTGCCACTGCCAGGGTCCCGTGATCCAGGGACAAGATCCCTGGGAGAACACCTGTCATGCCTCAGGCTGTTGCAACATCACGCTGGCCTCTGCCACCATAGACTCACCCCACATTCCATACCCCTACCTCCCCTAGGTCTCAGTGAGTCAGAGCCCCCTAATCAGCTGCTGCTTTAACCCCATCTTGTCTGAGCCAAGAACAGTTGCCCTCAGGTGACCTACACACAGAGGCGGGGCCAAATCCAAAGCTGAACCGCAGGAGCTGTGCGAAGAAAGAAGAGAAAAGGAAATTTCTCCCAGCAGCCTCAGGAGTAGTGGATTAAATCTGCACAATCAATTTGATGTACCATGCATCTCTGAAATAACTGAATAGAAAACAAATCATGCCAAAAGTAAATTTTCTTTCTTTTTTTTTTTTATGAACACCATTAGAGTTCTTGATACTGGTTAATTAATTAATTTATTTATTTTATAACATCTTTATTGGAGTATAATTGCTTTACAATGGTGTGTTAGTGTCTGTTTATAACAGAGTGAATCAGCTATCCATATACATATATCCCCATTTCTCCTCCATCTTGAGTCTCCCTCCCATCCTCCCTATCCCACCCCTGTAGGTGGACACAAAGCTCTGAGTTGATCTCCCTGTTCTTTGTGGTTGCTTCCCACTAGCTATCTATTTTACATTTGGTAGGATATATATGCCCATGCTACTCTCTCACTTCATCCCAGCTTACCCTTCCCCCTCACCACCAAAATTGAGGCAGTGGACTTTGGGAGCAATTGTAGACTTTGTGGTTGCTTTCTGCATCTAATTTGTTTAAGGATTTATGTTTTTCTTAGTTTCATATTTAGAGGTTATTAACACTGGTAGATTTGTTTATTGATTTAGTTGTTCACTTCCTTTTTATTGATATATATATATATATATATATTTCTCTTTTTGTGAGTGTGTATGTGTATGCTCCTTTGTGTGAGTTTGTCTGTATAACTTTGCTTTTACCATTTATTTAGGGTTCAGTCTGTCAGGTTGTTTTCTTTTCTTCTTCTTTTTTTTTTTTTAGTATAGTTTGTAGCGCTTGTTCTCATTGCTGGATTTGTTTTTTGGTTTGGTTGCTCTCTTCTTTCTTGCTTGCTTTTTTTTTGTCTATTCCTTTTTGATTATTTTTTCTTTTTAATAATTTTTTTCATTTTTTATTTTAATAACATAATTTTATTTATTTTTCTTTCTTTCTTACATTCTTTTTTCATTCTCTCTTTTCTTTTGAGCCGTGTGGCTGACAGGGTCTTTGTGCTCTGGCCGGGTGTCAGGACCGTGTCTCTGAGGTGGGAAAACTGACTTCAGGACATTGGTCCACCAGAGACCTCCCGGCTGCATGTAATATCAAATGGCAAAAGTTCTCCCAGAGATCTCCATCTCAACATGAAGACCCAGCTCCACTAAACGATGAGCAAGCTACAGTGCTGGACACCCTATGACAGACAACAAGCAGGACTGGAATACAAACCCACCCATTATCAGACAGGCTGCCTAAAATCATAATAAGGTCACAGACACTGAAGAACAACCAACAGACACAGTTCTACCCACCAGAAAGACAAGATACAGCCTCATCCACCGGAACACAGGAACAAGTCCCCTCCACAGGGAACCCTACAAAATTCACTGAACCAACTTTAGCCACTGGAGGTGGACACCAAAAACAATGGGAACTATGAACCTGCAGCCTACGAAAAGGAGACGCCAAACACAGAAATTTAAGTAAACTGAAAAGACAGAGAAATGCAGAGCAGATGAAGGAGCAAGGTAAAAACCAACCAGACCAAACAAATGAAGAGGAAATAGGCAATCTACATGAAAACAGTACAGAGAAATTATAGTAAAGATGATACAAAATCTTAGAATGGAGAAAATATAAGAAACGTTTAACCAGGACCTAGAAGAACTAAAGAGCAAACAAATAATGATGAACAACAAAATAAATGAAATTAAAAATTCTCTAGAAGGCATCAGTAGCAGAATAACTGAGGCAGAAGAATGGAGAAGTGACCTGGAAGATAAAATAGTGCAAATAACTACTGCAAAGGAGAATAAAGAAAAAATAATGAAAAGATTGAAGACAGTTTCAGAGACTTCTGGGATAACATTAAATACACCAACATTCGAATTATAAGGGTCCCAGAAGAAGAAGAGGAAAAGAAAGGAACTGAGAAAATATTTGAAGAGATTATAATTGAAAAGTTCCCAAATATGGGGAAGGATATATTCAATCAAGTCCAGGAAGTGCAGAGTCCCATAGAGGATAAATCCAAGGAGAAACACATCAAGACACATATTAATCAAACTATCAAAAATGAAATACAAAGGAAAAATATTAAAAGCAGCAAAGGAAAAACAACAAATAACATACAAGGGAATTCCCACAAGGTTAACAGCTGATCTTTCAGCAGAAACTCTACAAACCAGAAGGGAATGGCAGGATATATTGAAAGTGATCAATGGGAAAAACCTACAACCAAGATTACTCTACCCAGCAAGGATCTCATTCAGATTTGATGGAGAAATTAAAACCTTTACAGACAAGCAAAAGCTGAGAGAGTTCAGCACCAGCAAACCAGCTTTACAACAACTGCTAAAGGAACTTCTCTAGGCAAGAAACACAAGAGAAGAAAAGATCCACAATAACAAACCCAAAATAATTAAGAAAATGGGAATAGGAACATACATATCTATAATTACCTTAAATGTAAATGGATTAAATGCTCCCACCAAAAGAAACAGACTGGCTGAATGGATACAGAAACAAGGCCCACATGTATGCTCTCTACAAGGGACCCACTTCAGACCTAGGGACACATACAGACTGAAAGTGAAAGGATGGAAAAAGATATTCCATGAAAATGGAAATCAGAAGAAAGCTGGAGTAGCAATTCTCATATCAGACAAAAGAGACTTTAAAATAAAGACTATTACAAGAGACAAAGAAGGACACTACATAATGACCAAGGGATCAATCCAAGAAAGATATAACAATTGTAAATATTTATGCACCCAACATAGGAGCACCTCAGTACATAAGGCAAATACTAACAGCCATAAAAGGGGAAATAGACAGTAACACAATCATAGTAGGGGAATTTAACACCCTACTTTCACTGATGGACAGATCATCCAAAATGAAAATAAATAAGAAAACACAAGCTTTAAATGATACATTAAAAAAGATGGACCTACTTGATATTTATAGGGTAGTCCATCCAAAAACATAAGAGTACATTTTCTTCTCAAGTGCCCATGGAAAATTCTCCAGGATAGATCATATCTTGGCTCACAGATCAAGCCTTGGTAAATTTAAGAAAACTGAAATCATATCAAGTATATTTTCCAACCAAAATGCTTTGAGACTACATATAAATTAAAAAGTCTGTAAAAACACATGGAGGCTAAATAATACACTACTAAATAAACAAGAGATCACTAAAGAAATCAAAGAGGAAATAAAAAAAAAAACCTAGAAACAAATGACAATGAAAACACGATGACTCAAAACTTTGGGGGTGCAGCAAAAGCAGTTCTAAGAGGGAAGTTTATAGTGATACAATCCTACCTCAAAAAACAAGAAACATCTCAAATAAACAACCTAACATTACACCTAAAACAATTAGAGAAAGAAGAACAAAAGGCCAGCAAAGGTAGCAGAAGGAAAGAAATCATATAGATCAGATCAGAAATAAATGAAAAGAAATGAAGGAAAAAATAGAAAAGATTAATAAAACTAAAAGCTGGTTCTTTGAGAAGATAAAAAAAATTGATAAACCATTAACCAGATTCATCAAGAAAAAAAAGGGAGAAGACTCAAATCAACAGAATTAGAAATGAAAAAGGAGAAGTAATAATGGACACTGCAGAAATACAAAGGATCTTGAGAGATTACTACAAGCAACTATATGCCAATAAAATGGGCAAACTGGAAGAAATGGACACAGTCTTAGAAAAGCACAACCTCCCAAGACTGAACTGGGAAAAATAGAAAATATAAACAGACCAATTACAAGCGCTGAAATTGAAACTATGATTAAAAATCTTCCAACAAAGAAAAGCACAGGACCAGATAGATTCACAGGCAAATTCTATCAAATATTTTGAGAAGAGCTAACACCTATGCTTCTCAAACTCTTCCAAAATATAGCAGAGGGAGGAACACCCCCAAATTCATTCTGTGAGGCCACCATCAACCTGATACCAAAACCAGGCAAAGATGTCACAAAAAAAGAAAACTGCAGGCCAATATCACTGATGAACATAGAGGCAAAAATCCTCAACAAAAATGTTAACAAACAGCATCCAACAGCACAGTAAATGGATCATACACCACAATAAAGTGGGGTTTATCCCAGGAATGCAAGGATTCTTCAATATATGCAAACCAACAAATGTGATAAACCATAACAACAAATTGAAGGAGAAAAACCATATGATCATCTCAATAGATGCACAAAAAGCTTTCAGCAAAATTCAACACCCATTTATGATAAAAACCCTCCAGAAAGTAGGCATAGTGGGAATTTACCTCAACATAATAAAGGCCATATATGACAAACCCACAGCCAACATCATTCTCAATGGTGAAAAACTGAAACCATTTCCTCTAAGATCAGGAACAAGACAACATTATCCACTCTCACCACTTTTTTTCAACATAGTTTTGGAAGTTTTAGCCACAGCAATCAGAGAAGAAAAAGGAATTAAAGAAATCCAAATCAGAAAAGAAGAAGTAAAGCTGTCACTGTTTGCTGATAACATGATACTATACATAGAGAATCCAAAAGATGCTACCAGAAAACTTCTAGAGCTAATTAATGAATTTGGTAAAGTTGCAGGATACAAAATTAATGCACAGAAATCTCTTGCATTCCTATACACTATTGATGAAAAATCTGAAAGAGAAATTAAAGAAAAACTCCCATCTAACATTGCAACACAAGGAACAAAATACCTGGGAATAAACCTACCTAAGGAGACAAAAGACCTGTATGCAGAAAACTGTAAGACACGGATGTAAGAAATTAAAGATGATACCAACAGATGGAGAGATATACCATGTTCTTGGATTGGAAGAATCAACATTGTGAAAATGAGTATACTACCCAAAGCAATCTACAGATTCAATGTAATCCCTATCAAATGACCAATGGCATTTTTCACAGAACTAGAACTAAAAATTTCGCAATTTGTATGGAAACACAAAAGACCCTGAATAGCCAAAGCAATCTTGAGAAAGAAAAATGGAGCTCGAGGAATCTGTCTCCCAGACTTCAGACTATACTACAAAGCTACAGTAATCAAGACAGTATAGTACTGGCACAAAAACAGAAATATAGCTCAATGGAACAGGATAGAAAGCCCAGAGATAAACCCACACATATATGGTCACCTTATTTTTGAAACAGGAGGCAGGAGTATACAATGGAAAAAAGACAACCTCTTCAGTAAGTGCTGCTGTGAAAACTGGACAGCTACATGTAAATGTATGAAATTAGAACACTCCCTAACAACATACACAAAAATAAACTCAAAATGGATTAAAGACCTAAGTGTAAGGCCAGACACTATCAAACTCTTAGAGGAAAACATAGGCAGAACACTGTATGACATAAATTACAGCAAGATCCTTTTTTTTTTTGGTACGTGGGCCTCTCACTGTTGTGGCCTCTCACGTTGTGAAATACAGGCTCCGGACGCGCAGGCTCAGCAACCATGGCTCACGGGCCCGGCCGCTCCGTAGCATGTGGGATCTTCCCGGACCTGGGCACGAACCCGCATCCCCTGCATCGGCAGGCAGACTCTCAACCACTGCACCACCAGGGAAGCCCCACAGCAAGATCCTTTTTAACCCACCACCTAGAGAAATGGAAATAAAAACAAAAATAAACAAATGGGACCTAATGAAATTTCAAAACTTTTGCACAGCAAAGGGATATATAAACAAGACAATAAGACAACGCTTAGAATGGGGAAAATATTTGCAAATGAAGCAACAAAGGATTAATCTCCAAAATTTGCAAGCAGCTCATGCAGGTCAATATCAAAAAAAAAAAAAAAAAAACAACCTAATCCAGAAATTGGCAGAAGACTTACATAGACGTTTCTCCAAAGAAGATATACAGATAGCCAACAAACACATAAAAGGCTGCTCAACATCACTAATCATTAGAGAAATGCAAATCAAAACTACAATGAGATATCACCTTACACCAGTCAGGATGGCCAGCAACAAAAAATCTACAATCATTAAATGCTGGAGAGGGTGTAGCGAAAAGGGATCCCTCTTTCACTGTTGATGGAATGTAAATTTATACAGCCACTATGGAGGACAGTATGGAGGTTCCTTAAAAAACTAAAAACAGAACTACCATATGACCCAGCAATCCCACTGCTGGGCATATACCCTGAGAAAACCATAATTCCAAAATATTCATGCACCACAATGTTCATTGTAACTCTATTTACAATATCCAGGACATGGAAGCAACCTAAGTGTCCATCAAGAGATGAATGCATAAAGAAGATGTGGCACATATATACAATGGAATGTTACTCAGCCATAAAAAGAAATGCAGTTGAGTTACTGGTCGTGAGGTGGATGGACATAGAGTCTGTCATACAGAGTGAAGTAAGTCAGAAAGAGAAAACAAATACCATGTGCTAACACATGTATATGGAATCTAAAAAAAAGGAAAGACTAATGGTTCTGAAGAACCTAGGGGCAGGCCAGGAATAAAGACACAGAGGTAGAGAATGGACTTGAGGACACAGAGAACAGGAAGAGTACGCTGGGATGAAGTGAGAGAGTGGCATGGACATATATACCCTACCAAATATAATATAGATAGCTAGTGGGAAGTAGCCACATAGCACAGGGAGATCAACTCGGTGCTTCGTGACCACCTAGAGGGGTAGGATACTGAGAATGGGAGGGAGATTCAAGAGGGAGGAGATATGGGGATATATATATTTGTGTACCTGATTCACCTTGTTATAAAGCAGAAACTAACACACCATTGTAAAGCAATTATACTCCAATAAAGATGTTAAATTTTTTTTTTCACTTTTTGGTTGTATGAGCAAAGCAGCTCTGAAATTATTTTAAAACTGTTATACGATTGAGAAAATTAATAAATATGCAGACCTTGGGAGTCAGAATTTTCATTGTTGAAGGAGAAAAATAAAAATATGGAATATATCGATATATTATATTTGGAGGTATAGGTGTGCATTCATGATTTCTAAAATACGTGCTTGTATGTCTCTATGCATGTACATACATACACACATGTACATATATACACTGTATGTATATATAGATAAAAATACAAAGATATAGGAATATATACATGTATTTCCTAGCTCTGACCAGTAAAGAGGTCTAGAAACAAATGTATCCAAGTAAAAATAAGGACACCTAACACTCAGAGATCTTGGTTTCTGGTAACATTTCTAACTAAAAGGAAAAGCTTATTTCCAGGGCTGTGATGTCATAAATAAGAAGTTTTCAAAAAATTATGGGGATATGTCACAAGGGCAAAGGTGGTAGCTTGAAGGGGACCAACTGGTCAAATCTGGTTTAATCTGAACACCAAGGAAATTAAGTATAGTAATGAATTAGAAACAATTGACAAAATAGAAATGCATTGATCTACGTCAATCATTAACAGGTAAAGAATACATACATATATAAACACATATATTTACAGAGGGGAGGGGGGCTGTTGCTTACAATAAAATGGCAAGTGTCAGCTAGTGAATACGGAGCAAGTATTAGAATTGGTAAATTTTCGTTTGCAACAAAAATTTTAGTAATTTTAGTAAATAGTAAAGTTTCGTTAAGAATCAACAGATGAAAAGTTTTGGGGGGAAATGTAGATGATTACGGAATATTTTCATGACTTAAAAGTGTTTCTTTTAAGTTGCTTATCAATTGCAAGGTGAAAATATTAAGTTAAACAGTGGAGAAATCATATATAACCTTGTCTGTGTATTCAAAAGTTGAATCACCAGTGGGGACAAATGGACATCAAGAGCTTTCAGATGTGATTTTCAGAGAGGAACGCATCACAACAGTCAGAAATATATAGTGGGTACCTAATATAGAGGAATTATCAGGAAAACACAAATTGAGGAGCCTACTATTAAATACAAGTAGGAGATAACTATACTCTTAAAATGTCAGTGTCATGAAATACAAAGAAAGGCTGTGGTCATATTTTAAATTTGTAAAAAAGATTGAATAGACAAGACAATACACTTATATTCTGTAGTGATGAAAAAATGCTATACAGGAAATTATTTGTTCAAGTGGAAATATTGAATCACAGACTGCAGATTGGATAGAACTATTAGACCACTGTTAAATTATTAGCTAATGTCTATTCTGCAGTTATATAAAATAATATCCTTATTCTAAGGAAATACCAGAAGTATCTTGTAGTAAAAGGCCATATTTTAATATTCAAGTGGGGTAAAATGTTAACAGTAGGTAAATCTGTATAAAGGGATAAAAGTGTTCTCCATACTGTATCTATTGTTGAATCCTTACTGCAAGGTTGAAATATTTTCCAAGTAAATTGTTAAAATATTAAATTATGTTTTAAAAGCCTTAACATTATTGAGTACATGACAAGTATAGTAAGTCCTTAAAGAATATTAAATCTATTAGCTAAGGCCTACTGTTATCCTCTTTCCACAATAGACAGTAAATTTAGGGAGACACAGTGGAAAATGACTGGCAAATATTAAAAACTAAATAGTTTTCTTAGCTTTACACATTACTACTTAATTTTCTTTTTTTATAAAGACAACTCAACTATTTTAAACGATTTGCTTCAGTCACACACATACAAGCACACCCCCACACACACTTACACACATCTGTTTTGTACACTTATTAAATTTTGTTATGTGGAAATCTGCAGTTCAGAAAAAAAGGGCCCTGAATGGACAAAGGTTGCAGCTAGCCCATCATTTCTCTATTGCCTTTCCCTTTGACTACCTCACTATGAATTGTTTATTTCATTGACACTTGTGAGTAAGCCAAGGATATTTCTTGTGCATTTCACTCACTGCTGTTTATAAAAACCAAGGAATCACAATGAGACCCACCCCCTCCCTGACCAGAGACCTGGATGAAAAGCAAACTCTTAGCATAGACTTCAGACCATCCTTGCAGAGTTCAACAACGTGCTCACAAAGCTATTTTTAAATCAGTGTAATTGAAAATCATCAAAGACTCTCTGCTCTGTGTCTGTGTGACTTTGATAGAAGCCAATCTTTATATAAAAATGAAACACTTTTTAGAAAAAGTTGTAAGGTGATTTCATTATTTTAAGATGCAAGGAAATAGTTATTCAGAAGATTTTAGACCTCAAGAAAAATATATTATTTTCAGAATGCCATCCTTTATGCAACTAATAAATCCAAACGCCAGGCTTTGAATAATTTTCAATGCTTCTCCTAAATGCAAACAATAGGGAATGACCTTGAAAAATCACTATTTAGATGAGTTGAATTTCATATCACAATGTTCTGGGATTAGTCACCTTCCTCACAGATAAATATCTAGACTTTAACATCCAGAATATATCAGAGAAAATGCAGCTGTACAGCCTGTGCTTGTTTCTTTTTCAATTACTATCATGACAATATGCCTCTTAATATCACCTTCTTAATAGCTCTATTTCCCTGATATGTTAAGGAAAACAAAATCAGTCTGTCTGTGTTGAACCTGATGGAAAAATGGAATATTAGTTACCACCATCTTTTCTTACCCCAAACTGCCAGACCAATAATACATGAAGCCTAGAATGTCTATCATTTATCTGGATAGTCCTTCTATTAAAGGTCATTTGTTAGCAGTTGGATTGACTCATTGTTGTTGTTGTCACTGATTTTAATTTTCATAAAATTTTCTCTTTGACCCTCAATTTCTTTAATTTTATATGCTACAGATAGTCTGCATCTAATCCAAATATTTTTCATAAAGTGTCAGGACTATCACTGTAATCTCTTGATTTAACTCCCAGTTTCTGAATTCTCCCTATATTTATCTCTTCCTTTCTATTTCAATTTTCAAATGCTATCCTTCATGATCCTACTATCTTGTAGTAAGATAAGCATGATCCTACTATCATGCTTAAACCTTAGTAATTAGTTCAAACTTGTGTCTCCCCACTTCATCTCTCTCTTATATGATTGAAAAAATAATAAATCTAACCATTGCTTTCACTAAGTATAATATGAAATTAGATAAGTAAATCTTCATTACGTTTCTGATTTTCAAAACTCAAGATTAGAGCATATTCTCAGGGTCCTGGACTTTGGGAAAGAGGTATGACAAACATATTGAATTATAACACTTGTTAACTTGTTAATTCTTTCAGCTGCAAATAGAGATTCATTCTCATCCTGCTTTAGTTTCCATTTCTTCACCAAAACCACACAACTAGCTGTTTCCCTAATGCCCTTGTATAGTGTGGAATTTGTGATTTCAACTCTTTCGTTTGGTTTACATTTGGTTTGTATATTCTTGGTATTTCTTTTTTCATGCTTTATTTTCAGTTTTTCTGAGACTTTTTTTCTTATGTCTCATATAAGTTGTTGGCCATCTAAATATTCACAGTAAGAGTGTCTTTTATTTAGAAGATTTATCTTCTGGTGTATAATTACTGCTATAATAAGACTTATTGTGACATTTTTATTTCATATTGTCCACTTATAGTACTTGGTTATTGATTCATTTGTTTTCTTACTCTCCAGGCATTCACAATTTAATGACAAAGTTAAGTAACGGAAAACAACCAACCTCCAAAAATGCATACAAGTCAAAGGTATTGAACCCATTTTTGTTCCAGTATCTGTAGGTTACACATTTGTCAGGGAGAGGGAAATTTCTCCCTCTACCCCTCTTGAGTTCTTGTGGCTGGACTAATAAAAAAATTAACACAAGACAGATTTACAAGAGAAAAAGAAGCAAATTTAATTTGTGCACATGGAGGTCTTATGGAAATAGGACCTAGAAGTAGCCAAAGCAGGCAGCTTTTATACTTTTTAGACAAAGAAAAAATAAATTTGAGAGGAGTTGACAGGACAAAGAAACAGGTTTGGGTGCTTAGTTAGTGAGGAATTTAAGCAAAGATTGGGCTTGGGTAACAAGCTTTGTTTATACAGGCTTCTCAGCCTGGAATTCCCTGACTCAGGTGATAAAGTTGTACCACCCAATACAGAGAGGACACTTTTCACATGGCAGATTTATTTCCTGCTTTTAGGGAGACAGAGAGGAAAGTCAAAATGTTCCTCTTGCATCTACCATTTCTTAGGTAACTTTAATTCAAAATAATCATTATGCCATTGAGGCATATTTTGGGGTGGCCTTCCCTGAGCCCCAACACATTCAAATAAACTACACTCTAACTCCAGATACCTCAAAAAAGAATGTGGCTCCTTGCAGCTGGTTTCTTTAAAGTGATATCACTGTGAGTTTACAACCAATCCCTTGGACAGCTTCATAAATTTTCTTTTGGAACACCTCTCCTTCTTTCACTGAAACTGCCACACACAGAAACTGCTAAAAGTTCTCTCCTGTTCTTTCTCTGCCTCCACTCGGCAGAGATACCGAGAAAGGCTCGGTATGAACTGGGGGGTATATTAGTTTTCTATTACAGCTGTACGAGTTTATCAAAATTTAGTGCTTTAACACAAATTATCATCTTAACAGTTTTATAGTTCAGAAATCCAACATGGATCTTAATGGGTTAACCTCCAGGTATTAGCAGGGTTGCACTCCTTTCTAGAGGCTCTGGGGAGAATTCATTTGATTATCTTTTCTAGCTTCTCATATTCCTCTGTTTTCCCTGACCCATGGTGCTTTCCTCAATTTTCTAAGCCAGAAATACCAGGCTGAGTCCTTCTCATTTTGCCATCTTACCAACTCTCTCTTCTGAGTCCCTCTTCGAATTTTAAGGACTTTTGTGATTACATTGGGGCCACCTGAATAATCTAGGATAGATCCCTCTTTTAAGGTTAGCTGGTTGGCATCCTTAATTCCATCTGTAAGCTTATATTCCCTTTGTTATGCAATGTTACATATTCACAGGTTCTGGGGATTAAAATGTAGCCATCTTTGGGAGAGGGGGGCATTATTCTGCCTACCACAGGAGGTAATTCTGTTTTCCAGTCAATACTGAGATTGAGGTACAAACATCCATGAGCTAGAAGCAATACCTTCTCCCTTGGTTTTCAAGGGTGGGCCCATCAAATGCCCATCCAAGAATTTTGCTCTATTGTCCTACAAATATTAAGAGTAAAGTGAATTTCTACCAAGAGCTTTCACACACACTTTGCCTGTGAGATCTTGATTGATTCCCAAAGTTTTGTTATTTATGGCACCTCATCTCTGAAAGCATCTACAAGACTAAGTGCCTTCTCTCCACAGGGCTGAGTACTTCATGAAGAAAGATTATATATGGTCACTGCCACCCTCAGACTGCTGTAGTCAATTGGAATTCAAAAGTTCCTTTTTAACCTCTACCTCGGCTTTGGAAGAAAATTGTAGGTTTACATGATGAAATTAACTTACATCAGAGGATGAAAACAATCAGAAAAATTCCCCAAAGGTATCAAATGATATTAAAATTTACTTATTTTAAAAATATTTATAACACCAAAATATTATTGACCAGCATTAACTTCAATTATCACAAAGAATCTGGGGACAGGGAGGGGAATTAACATTGTAAATTACTTTGTTGTATTTGCATCAGGTGAGCTGGTTTAACAAAATCAAGACAAATGACTGTGCCTTAAATCTGCGCAGATTTATTGCAGTGTGTTCTACTTCATTATCAATATATTTTATTACTAGAATTTTTCTGTATTAATGTCCTTGAACATACCACAAAAAATGTTTATGCTTATGAGTCTTTGTTGGACTAGGTTTTGATTAAAGTGGGCAGATTACAGAAGGACATGAAAAATAATAGAATGATTCATAGAGTGAGTAGTAGGTATACACAGCAAAAATTATACCAAAAAAATATACAAAAGGATTAAAAAGAGTGATGCAATCAAAGGTAAGCTTTCTAAAATGCCTTGGTGGAAGATTTCAAATGAAACTCTTTTTATCATTGACATAAAAAAGTAAAGAAAATATCTCACCTCTTTAGAAACTAGCTTCCATACCAAGATGAATGAAACATGGCTAGTTGGACTCAATTCAATTAATTGCTGACTAAAATTGAAATATGTTCTGTGTATCAGCTCAAATTCCTCCCTGACCCTTATAAATATATACTCCCTTGTTCCTCACACAGGCATCTTTAGAACCCAGTCAGTCTATCTTGTGTTATACCTTTATAGACAATTACATCTTTCTTGAGGTATCATGTGCATTATATTTTATAGTACTCCAGGTGAAGTCTTACTACTTTATATATAATAAGATCATCTCTTTGATTTATACTGTATTTCTCTAGAATTCAGCTTGCTCTTTTCAATATAGAAGTATAGTGAATGTTAAGCCATGGGGAACCGTTGTGTAATAACTCCCAAATTCATTTGCAACTGATTATTGCAGAGTTCTTTATTTTTTCCTACTAAGGTTTATCAGAATTTGTTACTTTATTTGGTATGAACTAAATTTTAGTAGCATCTTAACAAATGCATTGCAAAAAAAGCTTCTTTTTCTCAACTTTCTGTTCCTTTTTTAATACATTAAATCTCCTATCTATAATTATTTTCAAACCAAAGTATACTACCTTCCACACAGTTGCACATATTGAGCAGAAATTAGTGAAGGTTTCTAGGTATATTTTACTCCTTGATAATTTGATAAAAAACAAAGTTGGTACAAAAGCATGAGAAAGAGCTTTTGATTAAAAAGAAAAAAAAGCAAGTAGATGAACACCTGAAAGGGTAATAGAAGAAAATGCATTTTTTTCCCTCACTTTATTCCTTCTTTCTTCACTATCCCAAGCTTTCAGAAAATATGGTTCTATTACGTTCCCCTGATCAATGTTAATTTCTCTCCTAATCCTCACCTTTAGTTGGCCTCATCATTCTTTTAGGCTGGAAAGCAGAAAACCAATATGTTTGAATAACATATAGAAAAAATATACTTTAGCTGTATTTGTATTTATATGGATAATAAAAACCAACAGAGCTATTTTATAGTTTGAAGAACACAAAAATAATCAGAAGGAAGAGAATTATAGATTTGTATATCTTCTATTAAAAAATGAGCTATTGTTCCCTCCTTTATCTTGTCTCAATAGCACTATACTGGATATGCTAATAGAATTGCTGTTTTTGAATTTTGGAGTTCCAGTAGTCTGGAGAAGGAAGGTAAGAAGAGGCCTTACAAAGGTAGAGGTCAGTGGAGCCCAGATTTTAAAAGGCCATGTAAACAGGAACAGAGGCAGCTTTGCTAGACTGCCCATATCTGACCTTAGTGAACATTGTGTGTCTCAATGACCAGAGAGCTGCAAAGAGCCACAGAGCACCCAGAGACCATTCAGGCACTTGACTGAGGACTATATATATATCACCTGGGAAGAGTTCCTTTATTAGCTGTTTTTCATGTTTTTGTCCTGTGAATACCTCCGATGGAAAGCAATCAATAAATCATGGGTTTTATTTGTTCAAGAAGAGTAAAGTCTATCTGTGACCAAAACTTTGCTTGGCCCCAACCAATTGCCCTCTCAGACAACTTTCTCCTTTATCAATGATTAAGTTTTCTCCAACAAAAATGAGATCCATGAACATCTAACCTTATACTCAAGCAGGACTGAATGGAATCAGTTTGATATATCCCTTCACATTTGCACAGTTGTGAAAACACAACATGAAAAGTGAATCAGTACCTCTGATTTATTAATGAAATATTATATGGAAGTTATCATTCTTTAAATAAAGAATTAATTGTTAACACAGATTCTGAACAGGAAGTTATTCTTCTTCACAGAAGGGAGTGAACTGTTGTTTCTATCACTGAGAACAACATATTGCCAAATAAGAAAACAAGGAATAATTGCTCACATCAGGGAAATAAACTTTTTATAGTATCATCAACTCAGTATATCAGTCACAGTAACAATCATTATCAAAAAAAAAAATCTCATGTCATTTTAAAGTCCTAACCAAACTCCTTTGAACATTGCTATGCAGAGATATTAGGGCTAGGTTCGATTAGGATCTTGACAAATACATCATCAGTCAAAGATTATCATCCAGCAGAAAACTGATGTTAATAGTATTATGTATAGTTAGGGTGAGGAGGTAATATGGCATGATGGCCAAAACCACAGGATATGAATTCATAGCACAGCCTGAACTCACACTCCACGTTAGAAGTCCAGCTCTGTCACATGCACTGCTAGCATGTTGATGGAAATGATTATATTAATAAAATTACCAGTATTGTTATGTGCCAGGCATCACAGGATTTGTAAATATTATCTATAATCCATAGTATGTTATTTTATCTGCTACATCTTCCCACTTTTACTCTCTCATACACATAAATTCCACTATCTAAACTTTAAGGTCAAATCAAATGTCATCACCTCTGGAATTTTGAAAATCTACATCTTGAAATACCTTCCTCTACCTCTAGACCCAAGTATAATTGATTAATCCCTCCTTCTAATATGTTCCCATAAATACATTGTACACAATTTTATTGTTTCACTTATTCATGTGCTCACATGCCTAAATGGATTATGAACTTCACAATACACCTTGCATGAGTGTCTCTCCTATTGTTCCAGTCAGTCAGTATAGTCTGAAAAATAGTGGCTTATTGAAGGTGAGAGTACATGCCCATGAATTCCAACTAGTAAACAAATGAGAACAACTGATTCTGGAACTGTATAAAATGGCTCATAATGGTTCAAAGTTGAAAAGGAAGAAAATAAACACATCATTCAGTAATTGCACTGAAAAGAACAATTCTGACAAGAGGGACAGAGAGGGCAGAGATGCTTTTTCATTAAAATAACTAATTATTTAACAAATGGATATATGCAAATTTTCTGCACTAAAATATGAATATATGAGAACTAAGAAGAAAAATGAAAACACTGACCCAATCACCTGTCAACAAAAGGAGGTTAGCAGGTCTCTACATTCGAAGAATCAGAGATTAAAATCAGAATGGCATCTTTTCATGTTATGTCGGTTGATTCAAATGCTTAGAAAAATAGCTTTTGTTTTTTACACAGAATGCTTTTATTCTTATTAAATCAAATCGTGTATGTCTATAGCCTCAGTTGAAACAACACTGTATTTATTGCAATAGAATAATAGAAATAGATAATTCCATAATAATTTTTCCATGCTGGAGAAAATTTATTTATTCATTTATTTTTTTCAATTTTTTTTTGTTTTTGGTCTGCTGTGAGTGAGGAAAAATTTTAGGTACTAGAGATAGAGGAGTTATCAAAACAAAGTCATTGGCCCCATGGAATTTACTATCTGTTGGAAGGAGACAGACAGTGGTCAAATAAATACACAAAACTAAAGTGTTTTAAATGATGACAAGTGCAGGAATAAAAATGAAACAGGTGAGGGGAGAGGGTGCTGGGGTGTGATTTTACACAGGGGGATCAGGGAAGACTACATTGATAGTGAGGCTTGAGTAGAAATCTGAAGGGAGGACAAAGCAAGCCTATGGATTCTTGGGGAAGAGAATCAGTAAAAGAGAATAGCAAATGCAGAGTCCCCAAGATTTGAAGCCAAACAGTTTGACTACAAACACTATGCTCTTAATTAATACTCTACCTTTCCTTGTAGGGCTGTTATGAGGATTAAGTGAGTTACTATATAAGGACACTTATCATAGTGCTTTCAACAAATCTAATTACTATTAGAAAAATTGTAAATGCTTAGGTAGACCAAAGCAGAGTGTAGCTACACAGACTTTTTAACTCTTCAGTAATAGAATAGTGGCACTCTATCAGCTTTAAAATTATGGCAAAATTGCTGAATTGTGACTTATTAATAACCACCCAAAAATAATATGTTTAAAATAATTACTAATCAGCTGTGAAGATATTGGCAATATAAAAGAAAATTTCCTCCCAGATTATATAATTTAGGATTAAAAATAAGAGTCAAGGGACAGGACAAGAACCAATGGAAATTTCTGAGTAGTCACTGGTGAATATTTTTGTAGGCTTACAGCTAGTAGATTTTATCCAGCTGTGTTTTTTCTACCATGAAACATTCAATAAAATGTTATCTTATAATATGTTCCCTTATTTATAGAATCTACTCATTCTGGATCTGCACATGCCCATCAATGTTCTCAATACATTCCCAAAGCCAAGTGACAGATGTACCACACTGTTATAGAATGCCTGGTCTGCCCATGTGAGTACACATCCTGACTGAATTTGCAGCACCCCATCAGTTACAAAATGCTCTGTTGGCACAACCTCTTCTGGCAGTGGCCAAATGGTTGCTCCGGAATTCACACTTACAGGACGGTCAGGCAGCCTTTTTAACCGTGAGGGCATAACTCATAAGTAAGTTCAGATGAGCTCAAAGGTACAATATTTTCATGAACATCACAGACAACTCAATTTTGTTCTTAGAGAGAGAAAACTGAGAGTTGTAATAATCACTAGCATCTATCAGTTGACTGTCCCTGGGTCAACACTTTTGTTTAAATGGCCTTCGTCAGCTTCTAACCCACTGAATTCAAATACATCATCAATCACTTCAACACTCCCTCCCAATATACATATCTGAGCAAGCCTTCTCTTTCCCTAGAGCTATTCCCTCCAGAGGACCTCAAAGAAGTCCAGAAGATTAGCATACTACTCTGGCTTGCAATATCTTGTTTCCCACTATATTTTTTTTAAAGAGCCATACCAATCTACTCTCTTTCTCAAAGTTTTTGCCTGTCTGAAACTTAGAGAAAGTTACAGAGATTTCAGAAATCTTGCCAACTTATTACAATCTCTATCCTTTATTGGTAGAGGCTCCTCCTGAAAGCCCAAGTACTCACTTAGCCTATATTAGTCCTCAGTGAATTCTCTAGATAACAATGTTCGTAGAATTTAAAATAAATTGTCACATTTAATTCTCACATACAAAAGAAAAAAATCTGTACAACAGCTAATTATTATCTCCTTTTAAATGTAAGACTGAGGTTCAAAGAGGTTTAGGTAATTAACTGATTTTAAAACCCTTGTTCACTCTACTGCACTCACACTTTTTCCTTATAATATGTTAGAACATAAGAAAGTGATTATGAATAAAAACATTCAAGAGCCCACAGGTAGGTCTAATGCTAGGGCTGTTCTAGTGCAAGTCAGAGCTGATTCCACTTTTTCCCAAATGGTTCAGTTTTTGTTTTTACATAACCTGCTTCAAATTATCTTCCCTTTTCTTTTTCTCTTCTGTCCACAGGTGTTTTTGTGATGGATACAATTACCAACCATAACAATATCCCTCTTTCTGTTATTGTAAGTTACTTATGAAATGCCACATCAACGATAGCTACAATTTGATTCTGAGCTTGTTAGTGGAGGGAGATCAAAACAATGCCAAGTCCTTATTTTTGATTATTTGAATTAATTTGTGGTCTGATTGCTGAGAAAGATGGTTAGCCCTGCCACTGTATATTTAATGCCTCTGACAGTAACAAAATATTATTGCTAGCAATTTTATATTTTACATAGTAATAATATTTATCTTTCACTAAATGTCTGAAAATGTCCTGATTGAGATGCTCTGAAGGTATAGTACATTAAAGTAAAAATATAAGCATATAAACTGACATTTATATTAGTCACATAGTGTATCTTAGGCTGTCAGACCTAATGCCTTCTTCTAAGAAAATAAAAGTATTTTGAAATTACCCTTTACTTCTTGAAATGAAGTGTATAGCTAATATAAAATGCAGGCATGTATTAAAATAAATGTAATGAATTAATAATAAAATAAGATGGATTAAAAATATAATGTCTTATGTCAGTTTCCCCAAAGGCAGAGTTCTCCATTGCATCCTCACATGTGAGGGAGCTTCCTGAGGTCTCTTTTATAAAAGAACTAATCTCATTCATGAGGACTCAGAACTGTTGGAGAGCAGGTTAGACTGCCCCAAAATGTGGCTCAATGGCAAATTGATTGTTTTGAATTAGTTACTTAAGAAAAGGCCAAGGCAAGAGAGACACTCTGACCCTTCTTTCTGTCTTCCTGAAAGCAGGAAATAAATCTTACATGAAAGGTGCACTCCCTGCATCTGTAGGTAGGAGGACACCCTTATTCCCAAAGGGAGGGAATTTGGAGCCAAGAAGCCTTATAAATAAATCCTGTTACTTCTTTAATTCAGTACCAAGCCCAAGCTCTGTCTAGATTCTACACTAATTGGGCACCTCAAACCTAAGATTCTTTGTCATGTCAATTCCTCACAAATTTATTGTTTCTTTACCTAAAAAATATAAAAGCTGCCTGCTTTGGCCACATTTGAGGTCCTATTTCTATGAGACCTTCATGCACATGAGTTAAAATTTGTTTCTTTTTCTCCTGTTAATTTGCCTTGTGTCAATTTTATTATTAGTCTGGCCACAAGAACTCAAGAGGGCTAGAGGGGGAAAATTCACCCTCCCCAACAGAACCTAAGCACCACCCAAATGCCCCACCTTCTAATACCATCACATTGCATTAGAATTTCAACATATAAATTTAGGGGGAACACATGCCATATCAGGGATTGAGGAATCTCCTATTCCAGCCAAAGGAAATTATACGAAGGAGCATCTCAGCAGTTAGTAGCTAGGGTGTGAGGGTACAGGTCAGGTAAAGGAAATATAGGCAGGGCAGCAACCACTGCAAGAAGAAAAATATAATAAAATGGCACATACTTTAATATATAAATTCTCAAGTACAACTACACTTGAAAAAAGCAAATGAAAACATTCAGACATTTGAACCTATTCATGGAATTATAATGAGTATGAGAGCTACTGTAATAGGCTAATACAGGTGGTTGGTGTGGAGATTCAAATACCACAATGTTGCCTTAAGAGACAGGATTTTCCAACATGTAGCTTAATCTTGGGACAACATGAATAAAAAAAGGCAATCTTTCTTCAAATGACACAGTAGTTGCATTTTTAAAAAGTCAGTGTACATAAAAACTGTGCAAAAAATGTGCTGGAAAAATAAAGAAGAGTGTGGTTCAAGGATTAGATAATGATAAACAAGGCTTTCACTTTCAAAATATCTAGAAGAATATTTGAAATCTGTGAAAAACATTGAAATATTCTTCATTTTGCAATTGTCTACACATTGATGGTTAGCTTCCTTGCCTTACCCACTAACATTTCCTCTCAATCACTGGGACAAAGTGTCCCTGCCAGAAATTTCCAAACCTTCTGCCTCCCAAAATTCCTAAGATGTTTCCAGGGTTCAATACAACCTTACTGAGAACTATTGGTATAGCGTAATTAATCTTGAGTAAGTTAATTGGGGACAACGGTATGTTTCATGATAAAATATTCCACATTCTACAGTTAAATTCCAAGGACACTCTAGAAAGACTCTTGTACACACACGCACGTGCACACACACACACACAAACATTGAAGAGATGATTGTTAGAAAAATTATGGAACTACTGCTATAATATAAAAGCAGACAAAACGCTACATATACCTAATAAGTAGATGTGTGTTATTTTATCAACATAAAGTAAAATATAATGTTCTATCTACTGGTCTAATGCTTATATTTGCATGTGTATTTATAGCATAATTTTGGTCCATGGTTCTAAAAATTCCAGATAACATTCAAAAAGAGAGCCAATTAGAACATAATGGAATTCTAATGTTATGGAAAGAAATATAGAAATTTCAAAAATTAATGAAAGGTCAAAGTAAATTTAGAGAGAGAAATTCATCTCATATTACACCATATTTGCAAACAATATTCAGTCTCCCTTGGACTCAGGCCTATAGTCATTTTGACTAGTATTTCATTTAATAACAGTGCAAAAACTTCTTACATTGGGCATTCATACTGTTAATACATTAAAAAGTGTCCATTAAAATTCTCAGGATCTTAGAGTTAAAAAAAATAGTCTGCCTTTCCCTCATTGGTGCATCCAGGTTATCTTATATCTTAAGGAGTAGAATTTGAACAACTCTGAAATCCCCTACCCTTGAGTTTGTCTTGAATTAAAAATGGAGAACAAAAGTACAGGCATAAATGGAAAACAAGATTGCAAACAACTGAAGAAAAATATATTGGAATATGTCCATTTGACCTAGCTGCCTTCACAGACTGCCTATACTTGCCCTATAATCTGAACATGCTGAAAAAGCCTTTTAGTTACTGCATAAATTATTTTTCCTGGAGAAGAGACATTACAGAACCAGCAGGCAGAAGTATCCAGAGAAAACTAGATTTATGTGGAAACAATTGTTACTAATAACTATAGTAATTACTATTCAGAGAAAAAGTTATCCTTTATTAAAATCATCTCTTTCTCTTATGCTCTGAACGTCATCATTTCCTGTATCTTCTTGGAATACATTTCCACAATTCTATCCACCTCTCACAACAATTTAACATGTTGCTGCCCTCTGTCTTCCTTTTTAATCCATCCTTCATAGTCACTCAGGTTTATCCTAAAATTACTCTCTCTAGTTACTCCAGAGGGAAAACTATAATATATGTATCATATTAAGTTTGAATCATCTGATTGGCCTTCAAAATCCCTAACAGTCTGCTCCACACAACATTTTGATCTCTATTTTTTTACTATTCTCTGAAATGCTTTCTGCCCATCATTCTACTCAAGACTGTGTGCTTAATGTAGTTCCCAGACTCTAATGACGTGACTTCAAGTGCAGTGGAGGAATATTCTGGATCCTCTACTTAGTTAGGAATCCAATATCAAATTAGTCTTAACTAATAGTTTTTCCCTATTTTGCTACTGAATTACAGTGTCATCATGTCATTTTGTTATTCCTTACCTTTTAAACACAGAGACCTGAATAACCTGCTTGTTATTTGTCTTGAAGAGCCTTCACTTTTTGTCATTGCTGTCGCTGTCGAGGATCAATATAATTTACATATTCAAGTGATGCTCAGTGGGGGTATGGGCGTAAAATTATTCAAGTGTCAAGATTTTGAGCTGAATGTCACAAGGACATGAGTGTTCAAAAGGAGTGGCTGTTCCAGGACAAATAATTTAAAGTTAAAAGCAAAAATTGTGGAGTCAAGCCTAATTCTCCCATTTTTCCTGATAATGATTTCTACAATTCTGATCAAATAATGTGGTGTTACTATGTTACAATAGTGTTAAATTTAGGAAAATACTGTGAAAGTTTGCCTTAGAAGAAAGCTTTTTTGCTCTTTTTTTAAAAAAATCCTTTTGTATATAAATCTTAGTCATACTATCTCACCTTGGAGCTAGTCCAGAGATATGAAAAGTCCCAGTTCCCATAATATCCAAAAGAGTTTCATAAAATCACCTAAATTTATTGAGCCAGATTAGTCTTTTCTTTTTTTTTTTCCTTAGTTTCTCCAAGACTCAAAAGAGATATTATTACTGTAAAAAGTAGTCCTGTAACTGGTTACACATTTCATATCTACTGAATCTTATTATGTTTACTCATTCTGTTTTCCTCTATCTGGAGTATTCCTGGAACCTCTAAATATCAATTAAAAGCCCTACAAATTATTTTACTGTCAGATTTGTCTTGTTTTTTGTTTTTTTTTGTTTGTTTGTTTTTTCCCTATAAATTTCTACCAAATAAAAGGAATAACTCGAGTGCATGGAATGGAAACCAACCAAAGAAAAAGGAGTTTTAGACATCATGGCTATCTAATATAAAAAAAAAAATAAAGAGTAGAGTCCCATGAGGCTATTTGTGTCTTCTCTAATTGATTTTTTCTCTGTTTCTTTGAAAAATTTACCCAGTCCTGTTGTTATATAATTAAGAATTTGTCTGGTCTTTGTCTCTGGTTCTTGGGAGATAATCTCTAAATCCTTAGAATCTCCCTAGTGATATGAGTGTCTTTGTTATTCATGGTTAGCCCTTGGATCACACCTGAGTTTATGCTAAAGAGATGATTCAGGATGAGAGCTAATAGTTATGCCAGAAAGATGAACCATGTGATTAGAGATTTGGGGCTTTGAGTCACTTAATATCAGCTCAACCTCCCAACATCTCATGAGGATAGGGGGCTAGAGGTTGAGTTCAATCACATGGCCAAAGATTCAATCAATTATGCCTACCTAATGAAACCCCAATAAAAACTTTAGACACCAAGATCAGTGGAGCACTTTTTCTGCCTGTGTATTTCATCTTGACTCTCCCATAACTTTGGTTCACATGAAGCTTTGACTTGACAGGCACCCTTGTAATATTTTAGCCTCTTCTGTTGTGGTACAAAGATTACCAGAGACTATTTCATATCCAATGGAAGTGGAGGCAAACATTGGTGACCACTGGCAACTTTGTTGCTAAATTTTGACTAAGAAGTGCATTTAGACAAAGTAGATAACTATTTTCCTGGTTAAGGCATCTTCTCAGTGATGAAAGGAGTTCCCTGATTCTCCCCCCACCTAATGTTTCAACATCTAATGCAAAGAATTTCCCTGTACATAATGTAGGTCAATTTTCACCCTTTACAGTTCTGAAAGTAAAAGCAGCAAACAGTCCTGTTTTTTCAAGTAAAAATGAGTTTATTCAGCCTATCAAAAACCCAAAATATAATCTAAAATTGATATTTTGTGTGACAATTATTAAGCATCTTCCACATCAATAAGTTTATTAATATTAGCTCTGATTGTGAACCCTCTTCCCATGCAAGATGAAGTCCTACTCCTCCACAAAATTGTCTTGTGTTTGAGCTAAGTACTTATAAATGCTCAATTGAACTAAAATGTAATAATTTCTTAGTCAGTCAAATAGTGGAGAAGCCAAAGCTTTTGGTTTGATGAATCATAAAGCAAAATGCTTCTTAGTCCAGTTCATATATCACGTTTTAATTCAAAGTGTGTTATGACTTTTTGAATGCCCAAATAAATCCTAAGACAAATCCTCATTGAAAAGTGAATATGTCAGTATTTTGAGCATATAACAAGAAGAAAGACACAGTCTCCTGAAATATGTACCTCAACAACAAATGATTTTGGTAATCAGTTCCTTACCGTTAAAATGGCTCAGTCTCTGAATATCCTTGGGTTTAATTTTCTGAGAAAGAGAATGTGACTGGCTCAGCTTAGATAAGGTGAACACTCTTGGTTCAATGAGCTGTGACTAAGAAGCTGGGATTACTTGGTACCAGTATTGTCATTTCATCTTCACTAAAGTCTTTAATGTGGGCACTCAAAAGAATACATCTTAGGAGGCAAAAATTATCTTGGATATTATGCTACGGCACAAATGCATTCCTGTTTGTTGTTGTTGTTTTTATTATTATTATTTTGTAAGTTTCCTATAAGTACTGAGTCTGTGACTTAATTGGGAATGTTCTATGCTCATTCTCATGGCCTAACATAGTGCAAGTCCACAATGATGATTGATAAATCATTGTTGGTACATTGTTATTATTAGAAGGGTATTATAAAGAATTAAATTTAATCTTTGTCTATGGTGAGGGAATTATTTTAAGAAGTCTGGAAAATAAAGAAAAATAGTATCAATATGTCAACTATATTTTGCATATTTTACTGTATGCAAAACATATAGTAACAGAACTGGTGTGATATAGTGGAAAGCACCCTCATTCAACAAGACAGGAGACTGAGATTCAATTCCTGGGTCAGTTGCAATTATTTTTCCTTTTTATTATCAAGTAATTCTCTGATCTTCAGTTTCTTTAATGTAAACAAGAGAGTTGGGGGAAATGTATTTCAAGTTGTGCCCAGTGACTTAATTCCCTAGAGAAACAAAATTTTATGTTGTGAGATAATTTCAGTGGTCTAAAATAATACTGAAGAAATATCAGTGTTCTGGGAGCAGGCTTAAGGATGACATTAGGAAAGAATTTAAAAAGGAAACAAATATTTATCATGCCCCTAGTTCATGTTGTATATTGTTTAAAGCACTCTTAGTCACATTATTTCATTTTATCCTCATAAATATTCCATCAAAACTGATATAAGCATCCAAGTGTATATTTTAGCTTTTATCATTGAAAACTCCTTTAAGCATGGCTGATTTAGGATCTAACAAAACAGCTTGAAGATCCAGGCTGTATTGATAAGTTAGCACTGTTCTTCCATGAGTCGCCTTCATTTTCAGAAGGGTGTTTCCCTTCAAAGTGACATAATCACCATTGCAGAACCTGCCTAATATTTGCCAGCTCACAGCGTGAGAAAAATAACAGCTTAAACCAAGATCCCAGCGATATCAAGGGTTCAAATTGGGTTCCATGTTCATCCTTGAACTAGTTACAGTTGCCCAATGAATGGAATACACTGACTGAAGATCAATTTACCTGCTGCACCTCTAGTAACACAAAACACATAAATGAAAGTAGGAGAAAAGTGCAGAAAACTCAGGGTACAATTTCTCAAATTAGACTTAATTGAGGTTAGGCAGTAGAATCATGGATTTATTCATTCAACAAATTTTACTGGCCACTCTCCATGATCTGGACTCTGTGCTAGGCACTGGGGAGGTAGCCATAAATAGTCAGACAATGTCTTTAGGTTTCATGCAGATTAGATTGGTGGGGTAAGAGATAGACAATCTATCCTGACAATAGTTTTCTATTTCTATTCATCCAGAATCTCAGAGAGAAGGCCAATGCATTGAAGTAAAGCTCTCATTTTATGCCACCTGTTCCTATCGTAACATCATATATTTTTAAATTCAGAGAAGACATGGGACAAAGCAGCTAAGAAGCTGCAATGAAAGTGGTGCTTAAAATATGTAGAATTGAAAGGTAGACAGAATTTGAAATGTAGAATAAGGCTAAATAGAGTTAGAACATTTAAGTTTCCAGCTTTATTGAGAAAATGTTGAAAATAATAATTGATTGAAAGCTCTTCAAAATTCCACATAGTAGCTACAATGCGCTTTATGCTATTTAAAACTAAAAGTCCAAATTGCTCTTTCTTAGTCTTTATCTTTAATATTATTTATTCTCTCTAAATTACTTATGTGCTTAGTTTTTTATTGTTTTGTTTCTTGTTTTGTTTTTTGCTATCTACACTCATATAGATTATAATGAACAGTGACGTGCATTTACAATTGAACTACCCTCCCTTACATGTCTTTTCCAGGGAACTCTTACCCAGAAAGATAATAGTTGCAAATAACTCTATTGTTCATGTAAGAAACTTTCCAGGAAACAATTTAATGAACATCAAATTGTTCAACTTTTCAACAGGTAGCATCAAAAACTGTTTACTCTCTAGGATTCCAAGACTGTTTACACTCTTGACCCCAAACTCCTATGTTGCTTTGTCCACCAAACATCAACTATTATATTATAATCCTCACCCAATCCTAATCAAGCCCCTGCTCTGAAAGATCCACCTAAAACTAGACTAAAACCTTGTAACTGCCCTGAATTTGCCCTCCCTATTTGGAGATGCTACTAACATTCTGTCAAAGTAGTCATCTCTCTAACCAGCTTTGCCTTAAGAGGTGGTTTGGTGACATTTTCCTGGAGCCAGAATTCAATAGCCACGAGAGAGTTTAACCACCGCAATTCTAATATGGAGTGCCTGCATATACTTGCTGAATGAATAGATGAATGAATTATAGGGTCATTCAGATTCAGAACAGATCACACTTTATAGTTCTATACTTAAACTGTAAAAAAAATTCCATAGCAAATTATCAAGAATTATGTTAATAAAGTGCTTAAGGCTATACCACTTCCACATTATTTCTGTTGTCTTCTTAAAGAGTACTTCAAATAATTTTGAAGGGAGAAGTATGTACAACATGGAAAGAAATGGGCAAATCATTTGCAGGCAAAGAATGGAATTAAATTTGACCAATTTGACTATCCATTGATACCAATGAGAAGCACTGTATCTAGGATTACAAATTTATATTCTTTATGAAGTATTTTCTGATGAATTGTAGATAGTCAATCCTCAAAAGCCCATGAAAAGCTTTCGTGCAATATATATTTTTTACCTCATCAGCTGTAAGTGCAAAAACCCTCACTGAAATTCATGCAGGATAAAGAGGTATTAGAAACACAACCTGATATCCAGGGAATATTTATTTTAAGCATTTTGGCCTATTTAAGTAGCCAAAAATAATGGCTTATCTTACTACCTCCTTAAGGGAATTGTCTCCCTAAATATAAGCTATTTTTTAATGTATGGTTAAAATGTCAATTTTCCATGATTACATTAATCTTAGTGCCAAGATTTAGACTCAAGATTTAGAGTCTCAGCCTAAGTTGATTAGACAAGAAAAGAAAAATAGCATTGACTACTTTGTCTTACAGATAGAAATAATGCAAATAGGTATAGCCTCAGGGTAGCAAACAATATACATATGGTCAGAGTCCAAAGAGAAGATGAATTCAATGGATGGTTAGTAAAATGGTAATCCCTATTTTCCAGCTTCAGTTTTTTGCTTTTGAGAGAAAAAGTTCTTTTTCCTCCCAGACAGAGAGGGGAAACCCACAACTGCAACCCAAGGCAAGGTATTTCCATAGACAAGAACAGTTTAGATGGAAAGTAAGGACAAAAGGTAGCCTGGTGATTTGGGGTTTGCTCCTACTGGGCAGTTAGACAAAATAGACTGTGAAATGATTTTGTAGACAACAAAGCCCTGTAAAAATGCTAACCCATTAATCATGGGTGGTTTTAATTACGGTGATATTGATTAGTATAGCAACTATGCAAAATCTAAGCCAGACACTGTGCTTTCCTGAGCTTGCTTTTTTTTGTTTTCCCTCCTCCGTTTCATGAACAGCTGGCTTAACTGAAGTCTATTTTAAGACCCCAAAAAGAGCAAACATGAATAAAGTAAAGTTGAAGGTTGTAGAGGTTTACAATAAGAAGTTACTGAAGACAATGGAATTCTGGATTCTCTAAGAAAACTTGGATTCTTCAAAGAAAGCTCTGCAAAGTATTGTGCCTCTAGGAGATGCTTCAGTCAATTTCTATTGTAAATGCATGAATGGTTCTATTTGTTTTTATTCCCTAGATTGAATATACATAGTTATATTAAAAGACGTATATTTGACGTACTTTCTAAAGCATATACATACATTCCGTGCTTTGGGGCCTAGGCCCGCTGCTTTTGTGGGAATATTGTCTTCCTACACACAATTTAGTTCACACAAATGCCAATAAGGAAAATCCCTTGATTTATAGTGAAGTAATATGTCTAATGGTATCAGGTCAGATTCACATATTTAGGCACACTACAACTCAGATGTGCAGAGAAAACATAGCTAAATGTAATTTATTTTCTTTTCTAAAATTGATGAATTGTCTTCACAAGTTCAACTGCTATGTAGTGATAAATAAAATTTAAATTTAAAAAACTTCAAACTTTCCATTTAATAACTTTAATTTCTCTTGGTTTCAAATAATCACTTAATTAATTTAACAGTTTGGGTAAAGTCTCAGGCTTTCAAATTTAATTTACCTGCCCACATGCCTATCAATATGACTTCTGAATCTTAATAGGAATCTTAATAGACCTCATGGAGAATGAGGTGGGCAAATGGCAGGGAGACCAAAGAAGACTCAAGGTTCTTACATGTAGATCCTTGTTCTGTTTTCCCAAGCAGAGTTTTTAACCAAAAAGATCTGCCATTTTTTGGCCCTTGAACTAAAGTCTTTTCAGATGCTTCATGTCTTAATTAGTGTTAAGCTAGTGCCTGATGGTAAATTCCCAACTTTTGTCCTTTTGGTCACAAAATCCCTATGCACTATAACCACTTTATCAGTTTATCAGTCTAGTCAGTATATCTGTAGTTCTCTTCAGAAATATGCAGAAACTGGAGGGTCTTCTGCATTCTTCAGTGGGCTATGGGGAGCCTGGAGTGTTGTCTCAAGTTCATCAGTCTATGCTATTCCCCATAGCCGCTCACATGCCACAGTGGACTAGGACTGGGACAAGTGAGGAGCTTCTCCTGGAGAGTAGCAGCCTCTCAGGGACTACACCACAGAAAGGCAGCTTCTTTTCCTAGTAGTAGCTTGTAGTGAGGTAGGATTGGGAAACAGGAGCATGGATAAGAGTCTTGCCTAACTTCTTTGTATCTTCCTTACCTTTTCTCTGAAGGGTAGTACATTCAAAGCAGCAAGCTTAACAATATATAAAAAAGTGTACAAAAGGTTTTCAGTTGTATCTGAAAAAACATGTATAAAGTTTAATACATGTTTAAACTTAATAACTAGCATTATGTGCCAGGCATTGTGCTAAAATGTATTTATTTATTTATAAGTATAGTTGATTTACAATGTGGTGTTAGTTTTAGGTATACAGCAAACTGATTCAGTTATACATATATATATTTTTTCAGATTCTTTTCCCTTATAGGTTATTATAAAATATTGGGTATATTTCCCTGTGCTATACAGTAGGTCCTTTTTGGTTATCTATTTTATATATAGTAGTGTGTATCTGTTAATCCCAACCTCCTAATTTCTCTACCCCACCCCTTTGGTAACCATAAGTTTGTTTTCTATGTCTGTGGGTCTATTTCTGTTTTATATATAAGTTCATTTATATCTTTTTTTTTAGATTACACATGTAAGTGATATCATATGATATTTCTCTTTCTCTGTCTGACTTACTTCACTCAGTATGATAATCTCTAGGTCCATCCATGCTGTGGCAAATGGCATTATTTCATTCTTTTTATGGCTGAGTAATATTCCATTGTATAAATATACCACATCTTCTTTACCAGATCTTCTTTATCCATTCATCTGGACACTGAGGCTGCTTCCATGTCCTGGCTATTGTAAACAGAGCTGAAATGAACATTGTAGTACATGACTCTTTTTGAATTATGGTTTTCTCTGGATATACGCCTCAAAGTGGGATTGCAGGATCATATGGTAGCTCTATTTTTAGTTTTTTTTTAAGGAACCTTCATACTGTTCTCTATAGAGGTTGTACCAATTTACATTCCCACCAACAGTACAGGAGGGTTCTTTTCTTTCCACATCGTCTTCGGCATTTATTATCTGTAGACTTTTTGATGATGGCCATTCTGACCAGTGTGAGGTGATACTTCACGATAGTTTTGATTTGCATTTCTCTAATAATTAGTGATGTGGAACATCTTTTTATGTGCCTTTGGCCATGTATATCTTCTTTGAAGAATGTCTATTTTAAAAAATGGGTAACAGACTTCTCTGGCAGTCCAGTGGTTGAGACTTTGCCTTCCAATGCAGGGGGTGGGGGTTGGATCCCTGGTCAGGGGGCTAAGATCCCACATGCCTCATGACCATAAAACCAAAACATAAAACAGAAGCAATATTGTAACAAATTCAATAAAGACTTTAAAAATGGTCCACATCAAAAAAAATAAAATCTTAAAAGAAAGTTGGCTATTATTTTTTAAAATGTGTAAAATCTTATTTATTACTCATATCAAACTTGTAAATAGGTATCAATAGTTTATCAATTTTAATGAGTGGTTTCAAGGCTCAAGGAACTTAATTTCTCTAATGTCACACAGCCAATATGTGGCAAAACTTGTATTCACATCCAATATGGATGACTTCAAATGATACCTTTAAATGCTATGATCAAACGTAAGAGAGGGAAGAACTGAATCATCCACATCTATACCCCTATGAAAACAAATATCCAGGAAGACATAATAAAACCCAGTAAACATAAAAATTGAAAACTTAGAGTCCATAAGTTTTAGTATGATATATTGTCTGTTTTTGGAATTCATAATGCATGTGTTGGGCTAATAATAGTAGGGAAGATCTATCAGCAAATACAGGACATTAAAGCTCTTCTTGGAGTTCCAAAGTAAAGGAAACCATGTGTAGATATAAATACAGCCTTAGAGCTGTAGAATTCAAATTTCAATATTGTCACTCTGTACTGGAAATATCTAGAGTGCTTTTTGTTTCTCATAGTAAACTTTAATAAAATATATAGAACTGGAAGGGGTTCCAAGGAAAGACCCTTAAGATGGACATTTTGTATTACTTATGTGACCTGGGTTAAAGGGAGTGATTACCTCATCACCAGGGAATACAGATTGCAGGTGGCCCATGACATGTGATCATTCATAGTACGCAGTTTCTTATCCCTGAGTGGGATTTGGAGTTCAAGTGGTTGCTGCAAATGATCACTGGTATTGCAATGAGGAATTTAGGGATGGTGAGGTGAGCTGGCTTCTTCTGATTGAACTGGATAGTATAAAGAAAAAAATTACAGCACAAGGCCTTAAATATTTGGCTTTACCTCTTTCTTTTTTTATATTTTGCTTCCCAAACTCACCTATTCCAGTAAGTTTAGACTTTCTGGAGTCCCTAAAACAGGGGTCCCAACCCCCAGTCCATGGACTGATACCAGTCCGCAGCCTGTTAGGAACCGGGGCACACAGCAGCAGGTGAGCAGTGGGCGAGCAAGCAAAGCTTCATCTGCCACTCCGCATTGCTCACATTACCACCTGAACCATTCCCTCCCCAGCCCCCATGGAAAAGTCTTCCATGAAACCGGTCCCTAGTTCCAAAATGGTTAGGCACCGCTGCCCTAAAGGGTTCTCTTGTAATTAACAGTCATAGACTGAGACAACAGTAAATCAGACAGAGAAATCAATCTAAGGAGTTACAGAAATACAAAGTAATTTGAAACCTCTACCTTGCCAGGTCTGACATGTGAAAGTCAAGCTCTTATTAGAAAAGAATTAGGCTCTCAGAATCTTAATGGAAACATTTAAGTGAGATACAATAAATATGAGTCTCGTAAACCTCCAAATCCCATTAATGTTCCCTTGCCTACCAAAGCAGCTGCTTTTTACCTTTTGGGGAAGAAAGCCATGAATTATTGAAGATACTGAAATGATCTTACCTGTATCAGTCAGAGTCTAGTCAGGAAACAGAATCATAGCAATTATTTGAAGAGAGAGAATTTCATATGAAAAATTATTAACTAGGAATAAAGTTGTTAGCCAGGTAACCAAAAGGATAAAATGAGAACTCTAAGGTATTGGAAAGGTAGCAGCTGCAGAATACAGTTACTGTCCCTGAATCTGAGAGAACAAAGGAAGTGGTTGGAATTATTAAAACTTAGAAACTTATAGGAGGGGGCCTGAGAATCTGGGACCAGACCTCTGAAGAGGAGACACTGGTTGGCTGGAGCTGGTATATGAAGGTGGGTGCAAGATAAAGCTGGTTGTGCTAGTGTTTGGAAAAGTTGCAAACAGGATTCAGTTACTGCTACTGGAAGGAACTGCTACTGATGGCATGAGGAACCATTAATGAGGTTACCCTGACAGGAACCAGAAATAAACAGGAAAGTCACAAGGAAGAACCTGGAAGAAGTAAGAAGTTTCTTCCACCTCTAGACTTGTAGTCTCCTAGTACCCCTTATTGCAGATTCTAACATTCTAACACTTGGCCAGTAAGCAAGGTGTTTGCAGAGACTCAATTCCAGCATGACAAAGAGTATACAAAGGTACAGGCACATCATCTTAGGAAGTTCTTTCAAGAGCATTTGCCAATTATCCTCGTGCCCTGCTCCAGTCACCCCTCACAGCTTTCAAATCCGTAACCAGAGTCATATCCTAACATGTCTTAGGAAGACAAATGCAAGATCTGGCTTGATAGGGGATGCTTTACCCATCAGGAATGTGGTTTACAGATTAGCTGCAAGATTTTGCTAATTTACATTCTGAAAAACCTATGGAATATGTGCGGGAATGGATTATATGGCTTCCATTAGGGAAGAGTAAACACAATATTAGAGGAGCTGAATTTATCATTAAGGATGATATTTTGGATTCAGTTTTACCTCCACCACTTACAAGCTTTGTGAACTTGGACAAGATGTTTAACTGCTCTTTGCCTAATTTTGCTCATCTCTAAAATGGGGATAATAACTGTATTTACCTCATGTGATTATTGTGAAGATTAAATTAATATATGTATCTGCTTAGATAAGTATACAGAACATACTAAGTGTTAAGAGTGTTAACAAATAAAAAGTACGCAGGAAGCTAGAAGCAACTGCTAATAGTTTGAATATTTCAGAGAAACTTGGATTCAGCAGTCACCTGAATTAAATAAAGTTGAGGTATTAGAAATTCTTTACATCAGCGGTCCCCAACCTTTTTGGCACCAGGGACTAGTTTCATGGAAGACAATTTTTCCACTGACTGGGTCATGAGGGTGGAATGGTTCAGGCAGTAATGCGAGCGATGGGGAGCGTCAGATGAAGCTTCACTCACTCACTCACTGTTCACCTCCTGCTGTGTGGCCCAGTTTCTAACAGGTGCGGACCAATACTGGTCTGCAGCCTGGGAGTTGGGGACCCCTGCCTTACATAATGTAATGGAAGAAATCCAATGACTTAGGAAGATAGGAATGGTGAGGTACATTTTTCACCTGTGATCTGTTCATCCACCCCTATCTATTTCACCCTGGAGGTCCACCAATTAAATATTAGTCTAGGCTTCCCAAAGGGATATGTGGCCTTTTAACAAGATGGGTGTACATTTTACACAGCAGAAAGAAAGCAACCTTGACTTTCAAAGGATTACCATACAGTGGTTCCCAGCTAACAATAATATTTGGGGTCTCCTATGTGACTGAGGTTTACCAGTCAGAATAAGAGTGTGTAGGGACTGGGTGATAAATGGGGTTTGGCTTGAGTTCAGCTCCAACAGCATGTTTGTAAAACAGCCCTGTATTTATTTCTACCATTTTTGTTTGTTTGTTTGTTTTGTTTGTGGTACGTGGGCCTCTCACTGTTGTGGCCTCTCCCGTTGCGGAGCACAGGCTCCGGACGCGCAGGCTCAGTGGCCATGGCTCACGGGCCCAGCCACTCCGCGGCATGTAGGATATTCCCAGACCAGGGCACAAACCCGTGTCCCCTGCATCGGCAAGCGGACTCTCAACCACTGCGCCACCAGGGAAGCCCCCTATTTCTACCATTTTTGATTACATAATTAGAACTGACAAACTTGGCAGCTAACAAAATTCCCACACTGCTTCCCTCATAAGAATGAGGATTATTTTGCTTGTTAAAGCCTAGGTAAAACCCCTTGAACTTCCTCTCTATACCAAAATAACAAACCAAATTCAATCTTATAACACTGATGCAGCACAGATATTATTTCCACCAAAAGACTGGAAGGATGTCAAGGTGATCATTTCTATCATGTCTCCATTTAAGTAGCAGAAGTTATATTTGTGTTGTGAAGAGAAGATGGATCAGTATTTGAGAATGACAGCAAATTATTTTAAACTTGATCAGATGGTTAAATGCAACTGGGGTTGCTGTTCCCCTTGTGGTCTCTTTATTCCAGTTAATCAACATTCTTCTGACAACTGGTAAGCAGTTTTCAGTGTGCAAATTATTTTTTTCTTCCTCTGTCTTAATAAGCAGATGCAATTTACTTTATGGTCAGCAGTACACCTCTGGTTCTCTGCATAAATTGGCTGCAAAAATCTTGATCATCTCACTATCCTACAGGATATTATGCTGTTCACTGCATGGATAACATTGAGTTGACTGAACTTGGTAAGCAGAAATATGCGAAATGCCTATACATACATACGTAGAGATGCTAGAGAATGGAAAGTAAACCCCAGCAAAATTCAGGGTGTCAACTCAATGTTAGACAATGGTCTGGGGATGTTGAGATAACCCTCCAAAGTAAAAAAGGATTAACTTCGTTTTGCACAACTATTTCTTCCTCAGTAGGGGGTGGCAGGGATATTGGCATTGGTGGGAGTTGACATTGTGTGATTTTGAACCCAACAGTCCAATGATGTCACCTTATTCCGTTCTTCTCAACCTTCCAACAATTTAGCAATCATCAAATCTTACACTAAATTTCTTTCTGCTTGAAAAACAATGGTTTCTGTTAACAGCTCTGTACCATGGTGGGTACTGAATAGTTTCAAATTGCTGCTGTAACAAATTACTCAAATTTAGCAGCTTAAAATAATACCTGGTATCATCTTACATTTCTGGAGGACAGAACTTAGAAATAGGTCTCACAGAACTAAAATCAAGGTGACAACAGGCTGTATTCCTTTCTGGAGGGTCTAGAGGAAAATTTACTTTCTTGCTTTTTCCAACATAGAGAGGCTGTCCACATTCCTTAGTTAGTGTCTTCATTCCATTTTTGTCCCCATTCTATCCATCAGTCCAGTCTTTATTGCTTCATTCATTCTAAATTTCCCACCTCTTTCTTTTACTTATAAGGACTCTTGTGGTTGTATTGGGCCCACCCAGGTAGTCTAGGATAATCATGTTATCTCAAGGTCATCGTATAAGCGACTTAGTTCCATCTGTAACCTTAATTCCCCTTTGTCATGTAGCACAACACACTCACAGAGTCTAAGGATTAGGACTTGAACATCTTTGAAGGACTATATTCTGTCTCCGCCTCCTCCTCCCTTTCCTTCCCCCCTGACTCTTCAGAGTAGTACCAGTGACTTTTACTGAACTTGGAAGATATAAATGAGCGCATATGCCTCACCTCCTTCTGTATTCTTCTAGGGTACAGAGAGCAAACATTGCACAATCTGTGCAAGGTGGTCCCAGGAAAAGGCATGAAGCTACCTATTACAGGCTAGGTGCATAGTCTCGGGGTGCCTAATCTGGGGGCAGTGTTAACCAGGTCGATATCAGCATATCTAAAGAACTTTGCCTAAAAGTCATTATTAGTTGTTAAATATTTTATCTTCAACTATCTGTCTCCAGTATCTATAACTCAATTTGTTCTAAACTCTTACAAAGCAAATAGCATAAAAAAAAGCATATTCACCAAAAGAAATAATATATGCCAAAACAAAATAATAATAGCTTCTACATGAGTGGTTATAAGCATTCACTGAGGTTATATATTTTAAAATAATATCTAGAAATTGACAAAGCAAAAATATAAAGAATTTATTCAGAAAATTAATTGTCAAGTCCATTATGAGAGAGGTTGTAGTATTCCGTTTAGGTAAAAATAAGGAACTGACATGGTCATTACATAAGGTGTACAGAAGTCTTTTGGGTTCTACTCCCAGTTTCAATGTGTGGGAGTATAGGGTTCCTACACACCAACAAACAATGCTTGAGACACCAGCTGGGTGTCCTACAGTTCAACTCAGTTTTGACACTATTTATGATTAGATGACAACTTTGTATCATTTCTTTTTAGATTCCACATATCAGGGATATCATATGATATTTTTCTTTCTCTAACTAACCTCACTCAGTATGACAATCTCTAGGTCCATCTATGTTGCTACAAATGGCATTATTTAACTCTTTTTAATGGCTGAGTAATATTCCATTGTATATATGTACCACATCTTCTTTATCCATTCATCTGTTGATGGACATTTACATTCCTTCCATGTCTTGGCTATCGTAAACAGCGCTGCAATGCACATTGGGGTGTATATATCCTTTCGGACCATGTTTTTCTCTGGATATATGCCCCAGAGTGGTATTGCAGGGTCATATGGTAGCACTATTTTTAGTTTTTTAAGGAACCTCCATACTGTTCTGCATAGTGGCTGTACCAATTTACAATCCCTCCAACAGTACAGGAGGGTTCCTTTTCTCTACATTCTCTCCAACATTTATTGTTTGTGGATTTTTTGATGATAGCCATTATATAGCATTTATAGTAGCAGTTTTCCTGTGACCTAGTACTAAGGCCATCCTTTTTCATAGAATAAATAAGGCCAGCCACTGGCTGAATTATAAAACAAGAAGCTTATCTTTAGTAACCTACATTCTTCTTTTAAGTGTCTGCTTTAGGTTGTGCTAACCAAAATCACCCCATATTTTCCTATTATACAATAATTTGGAGTCCCATGAGGACTAGCAGTGTTGAACACCTTTCTAGAAATCAGACATGCACTTTAAATTCACATTCCATTCCTGTCAAAGATCCCCTTATCTTAACTTTTATGGTAAGTATTAAATTAATTAAAGAAATGTGCCAATCTCTCTAGCTTGAAATTCTGTGCACTCCTATCCCTAACGATTGGAATCATTAGTTCAGAAGCTACTTAAACATCAAGTTTCTTTAATATGTGACATTCATTCTTTCAATAAATGTATTATATTAAGCTATGATCATAGATGCCAAGGTTTCTCTGGGCACTGAGTATATAGTAAAGAACTAAACAGACAAAAGTTTCCTCCAAAGTTAATGTTACCTCTAAACAAAGCAGCAAAAATATTGTTTTATCTTTTTAAGGCCATCTCATTGTCTTAATAACTTGTCCAGCTATTCAGTCCATTTTATTTTCATATCCCATTAAGTCTCCAGTCTCCATTAAACCCTTTCATCCTACATCTTCCCTCTCTATATCCGTATCTGTCAAATAATCCTACTCACATCTTATTCATTCAGGGTTCAGATAGCCAGATGTTTGGAGGTGTCAAGGATTTTAAGGCAGATAGTGAACTAAAATGTAAATCATTCAACAGTCAATAGTCCCCAGCATATTTGCATTACAACAAAGGTTTTAGAAGGAAAGAGAGAAAGAACAAAAGGAAAGAGAGAGAGTTAGAGCAAGCTTGGGAGCAAGCAGGGAAGGATGAGAGAAGGAAGGAAGGCAGGAAGGCAGGAAGGGAGGGGGGAAGGTAGGACAGGAAGGAAGGAAAATAACAGTAACAATAGTAATGCAAGTGAATATCGGTTGATTGTTGGTAATCACCCAAACCATGACTGTCATTTGTAAGCATAAGCCCTACTTTGTGCACTTTCTCTCATTCATGAATAGAACTTGGCCCTCATTTGTTTTCTGAAATTATTGATGGTTTTATTGGCCAAAATCCATAAATATCACCTCTGAGTGATGGGTTAAATCCTAGATTATATGGACCAAATTTATAGAAACTATCTGTATTAGTTTTCTACTACTGTGTAAAATATCCCACAAGTTTAGCAGCTTAAAACTATATATATATATATATATATATATATATATATATATATATATATAATCTGACCATTTCCATGGGTCAGAAGTCAAGTACTGATTAGCTGGGTCCTCTGTTCAAGGTTTCATATGTCTGAAATCAAGATGACAGCCAGGTTGTAACCTCACATGAGACTCAGAGTTCTTTTATAAGTTCATTCAACTTATTGGCAGAATTATTCAGTTCCTGTGGTTGCAGAACTTAGGTCCCCATTTTCTTGGGGTTGTCAGCCAGGGACCACTCTCAGCTTATATAAACTGCCTTCAGATCTTAGGTCTTAGATGCGAGCTCTCTCACAACAAGGCAGCTTACTTCCTCAAAACCAGCAGAGTAATATCACTCAAGTCTGCTAAGTAACGTAACATAATCATAGTCCACATTCAAGGGGAAGGGATCAGAAAGGGCATATATACCAGGGGGCAGGAATATTGGTGACCATCTTAGAATGCTGCTTGCTATAATATCTTATAAATTTCCTATTTTAGAAGTAGCCTTGTTCTTCAGGGGTTCTTGTTTGTGGATAAATAACATGGATCAGACATGGATTCTATAATGCAGGAACAATTTAGCTCAATTCAGAAAATCTGCCCATTTTTCCACAGAATCTTTTCTTCTAGAAAAGCCCTTCTGCTTACTTTCTCTCCTAACAATGATAGCAAACTTTTTCATAAAAAAAGCATCTGTGAAATGTCATTTGGGATTATGTTTAAACTACCAAAATCAAACTGTATCAATGATGATGGCTTACAGTGCTAAAACATGAGCTTCAAGTCAATGGTTTCTGTGGAATTAGATGTGTTTTTCTAGCTTCTTTCCTAATACTATGATTCAAGGAGTCTTTTATTTAAATTTCCTATTTATCTTTATTTCAGAACTGTAAAATATACCAAGTACAGAAAATTCTGTAAATTCTCCAAATATTCTCATATTAAATATTCGACATAGAAAAAAAAAGATTTAAAACGTTTATAAAAACAGTACTGGAAGGCTTCCCTTGTGGTGCAGGGGATGGGGGTTCATGCCCCGGTCCGGGAGGATCCCACATGCCGCGGAGCGGCTGGGCTCGTGAACAATGGCCGCTGGGCCTGCGTGTCCGGAGCCTGTGCTCCACAGTGGGGGGAGGCCACAGCAGTGAGACGCCCGCGTACTGCAAAAAAAAATTAAATTAAATTAAATTAAAAAATAAACAGGACTGGAGTTTTACAGACCTAAATCACACAAAAACCTGTTCAAATTCAAAATGTGTTGAATTCTGTGTATACCTACTAGAGAAGTTTGTTTTTGTTTTTTTTAAACACATACACTGAGTGCTTAAGCACATTCAGAGAAAATTATGAGTATAGCAAACCTAACTGTATGTCACATAGACACACTGAACCATAACAAAATAATCTATCTGTTAAACTGAGTGGTTTCTTTGCCCAGTAGTGATATCCTTAATAAAAGGGCTTTGAATATTATTTTTAAATATATATTGTAATGTAAAATAAAGAACAAGTAAGATCATGGTTTATTTTGTATCTTGTGAAGTAGATAATTCTAATTTATGTCTTCTATTTTTCTCCCCCACTCACTATAGAAATACAGAAGAGCATAGGAATAGGGGAGGCTTAAGCATGTACAGACCTGGGGTAAAACCAACATAGTCAGTACCATAAAGTTAAGGTAATTCAAAATTACCTAAAAGAGGCCTTATCAGATATGTGGTTGATTTAAAACAAAAGCAGAATTTTCTCTTTTTTTCCTATTTTGTTTTGTAACTATGTAAAAAGTATTTTATTTTTAAAAATCTGACATGTGAGTTAATACTATGGCTTCTGATACAATCTAGTATGAGTAGAATTGAAATAAAATGGGGGAGAAAAGTTTTTTGGCACTGGATTTTTGATTAGTTTGACTGGTATAAAACAAGCCAACAAAACAGAACCATAAAGTAGATGATTTAAGTTAATGACAAAGTGTTTCTCTGCATGACAGAATCAGAGCTATACTCTATCTAACCTTTCTCATCAGCTAAAGACATAGTTCCTCATTCTTGAATTGGAAATTATGAAAACGTTTAATTCTGAATTTATAAACAAGGAGGCTAATTCAGTAATCTGAGAGTTTCCTTTGTAAAATGTTTGAGTCACCTAACATTCTTCTACATCATTCTTTAGTCATGTCCTGTTTTATTTACATATTGTTGCCTTTGTTAATGCTCTTTGTCCCTCTTTCCAGGAACTAGTCAATTTTAAAGCTTTTTATCTTTCCCCTGTATCTGCATCATAACCATCTGTCATAACAACTGACAGAGAGTAATATGGGCAATTATTATTTATTTATTCATTCATTTATCTATGTATATAAATGTACATTCATTCAATATTACGAGAGTATCTGCATGAGTCAGAGTTCCACTAGGGAAACAGAACTAGCAGTAAATATTAAGATATATTTAATATAAAATATTAAATTATGTATTAAATATATTAAATATTAATATACAGTATTAACTAATACATAATATTAAGTATATAAATTCATTGCAAGGAATTGTCACATGATTGTAGGGAAGACTAGCTAGGCAAATCTGAAATATGAAGGCAAACCATCAGGAAGGACAGGACAGGTTGGAAATTCTTGGGGAGAAGCAGAAGCCACACACCACAGGCAAAATTTCTCTTTCCACAAGGAAACCTCAGTTCTGCTCTCAAATCCTATCAACTGATCAGACTAGGCCCACCCACATTAATGAAAATTACCTCCTTTACTTAAAGTCAACTGATTGAGGATGTCAATCACATCTACAAAACACCTTTAAAGCACCATTTAGGTTACTGTTCGGCTGAATAACTGGAGACTATAGCCTAGCCATGTTGACATTCAAAACTATCACAGTATCAAATATTTGTGAAGTACAATGATAGGCACAGTGGGAATTGCTACAATGAGGAAGCTGTGTTCAACTAAGAACATTTTTCCTGAGTGAGAATCTTTATTAGACCTAACATTCCAACTATTCTGTAGAGTGGCTACATAATGAAAACCAATTTGAAATAATGGGGAAAATGACCCCATATAACTTATGGATCAAGATCTTCATGTGACCTTCCCTAACCTCCCTTGACTACTACTTCTGAGATCTACTATCTTCCCTACAGAATTCATATAAGGAATACTTTTTGTGTTCAACTAAAATATTAAGTTGTCATATTGAACTATTTTATGAGTACTCTTACTCCTCATCTAGCAGTTAAGCTCCTTGAATAAAGAAAATATGTAGTGCTTGGATCCTCCCTCCATCTCTTACCATGCTTTTTGGGGATGTGATAAGTTTGCTAATACGAAGTACAAGGCTCAGTCCACTATTGATTTAAACCATATTTTTTTAGCATTTAAAATTCTTGGAAACTCATAAGTAAGGGATATGAGTTATGTTGGTCAGAAAATAGGAATTAAAACAAACCCCACTCTGTGTTCCTATCCAATAACTTTTCATTGACCTTTTTGTATAAACCCTTCTCCCTGAGGATGAACTGCCATACAGCAAGGCCTATAAAGGGCTACACTGAGACTCCTAAATTTGACATCCTAGTGCCTCTTCCTGAGAATGTCATTACTAATCAAAAGAGCTCAACTAATGGAGTTTAAAGTGACAGAGTCTTTTATAGAGTAATAAAACCTTTTAAGATGTACTTCAGGGGCTTCTAATCCTCCCAGTAACATAGTAAATATAATAAACATAAAAATCATCTTTGCAGCTGTTGTGTGTGTCAGTAGCAATAATAAACTCTCAGCACTGCAGAAGACCAAAATAGCATCTGGTATTTTGATTCACCCAATTTAATCACATAGAGTTTGAACATTTACTATTTTACAAGTTTTCTTTATTGATTTACAAGATTCTTATAAGATTATGTGAAATCCTGGGAAACACACAGTTAGCATGGACCCATTCTGCTCATCCCACAGGCTTATACACATTACCAAAAGTACTCATGTGTAGCCTCAAGGAGAGATTTAGCATTACACAGTACAGAGCTTTGAGTGAAAAAAAGAAATCAGATGGTAGATTTTTAAAATCTGTAATGGTATGACAATTTCTATCACAATATTAATAAGCAACATTAGTAGACTCTTTTCTAGCCTCTAACTTTCGATCTTCAGATTTTAAAGTGCTGCAAACTGTGAGACAGAAGTATGTTCCACGTCATGAACTTTAAGAGGGTTTATTAATCATTATATAATATCAAACATCTCTTATTACATTCAGATGTTTAATATCTAGAAAATATTAGTTTAAAAGTAAATTATAGTTTTTCTTTAAATTTTTATCCATATTATATGCCTTTTATATTAAAAAACAGATTATGACCCAAAATTCTGTGTTTTGCGTGCTAGCACTATGCTAAGCATAAGAGGTTCAAACTCAAATAAGACATGGTTCCTTACACAAAAGAGAATGACTCCTTTGAATGGAGGTGAATGAAAGGATGGAACCATTTATTTTCCAACATTCTCTCTGAACGTGAATTCCCATTAGTATGTGCTTAAGATTATTAATCAGAGATAAAGTTTCTATAGTAAAGGTTTACAGGGAGATCACAGAATTTTTTATTTTAAACCTAAACGATACATTGAAAAAGAGAAATATAGTACAATGACTAAAGTGTTAAAGAACTCACTCTCTCCTAGCTATTACAGAGGCATGTACTATGTTCAATACCTGCACTCACTTCCCCTGCCTCCACAAAAAAATCAAAGGCCCAAACATATTTTCTTCTTGGATTTCATTTGTTTCTTATTGAAGTCCTGGCTTGGAAGATAATGTTCTGTAGAGATGTGTTGGTGCTAGGTGTGTGCCAACTGTTGTTCTGAAAGCACTCATGTTATATGTCCAAAGATAAAGGATTGTTCTCTCTGCATGATGTAGCCAAGATTGTTACATTGTTGACCCTTGTCAAGATTTACTGATCTGGAATATTCTTGTGAAGAAGAAATAGAAGAATTTCATACCTAAAGTAAATTAGTTTCTGGGTCTCCATGGGATATCTTACATGTCTACTTTTCTTACATACAGCAATTGATCATTCTCTCTAGAAAAGAAGAAGGTAAGAATGTAAAAAGTGACTTAAAATGGCAATCAAGTGTTTATAGGGCAGGGAGGAATAACAGCTGCCCTATAAGAGGGCATGCCACCTTTTTTGAGGTCATAATAGGAGGATATGGACTTGAAATACAGCAGGCGGGATTTAGGTTTCCATGTGAGGGGAAGTTTACTATAGAGATAAGAGACTCTGCCCTTCCTTATTGCCCATCTGTCCTGAATAATTAATGTGTAATCTTGCTTAGCGGATGACAAATGAATAAGATCATGACATAAGATGTTTCACAAGTTGGTATAGATTAGTATGAATACCTCACCATCATATAAGCTAACTGATAAATTTTATAACAAGATTGGAAAGCATCTGGTTAATAAGCCACCTCAAATATATATCTAGAAAAGCAAGAATTTTAAGAGACTTGGTAGAATTTTATGTGCTCTCAACAAACCCTTGCGGAAATCAGCAAGTTCTTTAAGGAAGAGACAAGTTGCCTGTTTGACTTAATGTAGGAAAAAAAATAACTTTAAGAAAATACTTTTTGCCTATAGCCAAAAATCCAAGACTACTGATCATCTGACAGTCATAAATTTTGCAGAGCTAAAAAGTCAAAATTATTTTTCTCATGATAAAATTAGTGCACGCAAAAACCAGTGGGCAAGAAACAGGATAAATCTGGATTCAAGGAGGCCTGAAAAAAATGGGTCCGGCCTGTCAGGCATCTCTCAAATATTTATTGCCTTGAAGTAATTTGCTCTATCATCTCAGATATAGCCTGAGAGGGGCTGATTTGTTATGCTTTAACATCTTAGACTGAGTGATTGGGTAGAGCCTTGAGGCCTGCAATTAAAAGGTAAATGCTGTATAAGCAGATGCAGTTTCAGTAGCCCTTCTTCTATTATATATCTGGCTTTTTTCTAGTCCAGGTTATGACCAGAAATTTCTAGTCCAGGTTATGACCAGAAATTGAATTAGCCAGTTAGCAACTACAGTAAACCCCAGGAAAAGTACAGGGCCTTTAATTGCTCAGTGAAGACATCTATCCATAGACCTTCATAATTGTACCAATATAAAGTAAGCTTTTAATGTGGTAGAATTCTTAAAAATAGAAATAATTCTCTAGTCCTACTGAGGCAAGGTCATGGTAGACAAAAGAATATGAATGTTCTCCGAGGAGACAGGACTTAGAGCAAGAAGTGGAAGACCAGGGACCAACTTCACTTGTTGGGAAATTAGTCCTTGTTACTTGTGTCCAGCAAAATTTGGAATATGCTGTAAAGCAGTGCTATCTTGTTCCCCAGTGAACCACTCCTCCCAGAATTCATGCTCTTTTGTGGTCCTATCCATGTTTAATCTGAGATGTCCCGTTGACTAGATTCAACTAAGAGGATACAGTGGAAGTGATGGTTTAACAGTTCTGAGCTTAAGCTTCAAGAGGGCTTGGAAGAGCCTTCTAGAAAGCCCTGCGCTACCAAGCAAAAATCCCATCTACTCCACTGTAGAGACCACATGAAAATACTATGGAAAGAATAAGTAAGAGACCAGGTTATAGAGAGGCACCCCTACATGGAAAGGAAGAGGCAGCAGCTCTCCTAGAATACAGTGTAACCTCCAGATGATTCTATCCCCAGCTGCCATCAGACTGCAACCACAAGAGGAAAACAGGTGAGACTGACAGAACTATGAAAGTTAATAAAGTGATTGTTTTAAGCCACTAAGTGTTAGGGTGGTTTTGTAATCAGTAATAGATAACTGGAACAGGAGTTGTCTCATTTCATTTTTTTTTATTTCTAAGTAAGTGTTATTACTGTAGTTAGCCTGTTTACCATCCCAGAGTACATGGAAGGTTTTTGAATTAGTTTAATCGTTTAGGCATAAACTATAGACTACGTGAAACCACGTTTAGACAGGACTGACTGAAATGCTCACCACCCATTGATCTTGGATTTGGAGCTGAAGGCAGCATCTAGACATGAGTTGGGGTTGTGGGGAAGATTGTTAGAGCATTTTTGGTTTTATGTGAAGTAGTTGTAATATGTTATGAGGAAGAAGCCCACTTGAAATAATTTGTATGAGGAAAAAGAGTGCATATTGTGGGGAGCAAGGAAAGAGGATATTTGTGTGCTTACTTTTTCCAGCATCACTTCCCTACTATTTCAGGTAACACAAGCTTTTTTGGTAGAAGCCTATTGTATATGGTTTGGGTAAGACAGATGTCATCCTAACTCCACCAGAGGATGCTGATCTTCTAAGGAAGACTATTTATATAGGAGTTGCTTGTACCAGCCTGCTTGCTTACCATGTAGGGAGAGTCTGAGAGAGAAGCCAGACCAGACAGAGGAATGTATGTTTTGAAGAGAGGTGGAAGAAGAAAGGGAAGGAGAGAGAGAGAGAGAAAAGGAAAGGAGGGAAGGAGGGAAGGAGGAGAAGAAAGAAAGAGAGAAAGAAAAGAAAGAAAGAAAGAAAAAAAGAAAGAAAGAAAGAAAAGAAAAGAAAGAAAGGGAGGGAGGGAGGGGGGAGGGAGGAAGGAAGGATAAGAAAGAAGCAGTGGGGTTGGAGAGCAAAAAATCCAATAACACTATTTAAGCACCTGAACAGGTGATTCCTAGTCTTCCCAGGAATAGGAACCAATAAATTCTCCTCCATCTTCCTCTTTCTTTGTTGTATTATAATTATTGCTATTATTATTGGCTTTTGAGTTGTTTTCCTGTCATTTGTCATGAAAAGAGTATGATTAAAGTTGTCATTCCCCCAAAATTTTACTATAACTTTCCTGGAGAATAAACTACAATTGTTATACTAGACAGTAAAGTACAAATAATCTGAACCTTCTCTTTTTCCTAGAAGAGATATTACGGAGGGCCAATGTGATCTTGCTCAATGTCATAATGACCCCTACGAGCCCTTTCTAACAGAATTTTGACAGTATTTTTTCCCCTGGAATATGTCTCAGGGAGGGTCTGACTTTCTGGGCTGTGTTCCATCAAAGTCCCATTTCAGGGAGACATACGTCTCAAGGAGAGCATTATCCGCACAAGTGCAGTGGCATGGTTGGTTTAAAAATAGGGAGTCTGGGCTTCCCTGGTGGCGCAGTGGTTGAGAGTCAGCCTGCCGATGCAGGGGACACGGGTCCGTGCCCCGGTCCGGGAAGATCCCACATGCCGCAGAGCGGCTGGGCCCGTGAGCCATGGCTGCTGAGCCTGCGCGTCCAGAGCCTGTGCTCCACAACGGGAGAGGCTACAACAGTGAGAGGCCTGCGTACCACAAAAAAATAGGGAGTCATGTGAGGTAACTTAGACTGCAGGCTGAGAGTAAATTCATTGGGATCCAGAAAAAGTAGTGAAAGCTTTTCCCATAGCTTACGGAATTAGAGCTAAGTCAAGAACTGGTGACCTAAGGTCACAATAAGGTGATGAGCAGAGCTCTAAAAGCTGGATAGCAAATAAAATAAAAGGGGTGAAATCACCATACTAGGATCAGAGGCTGTAAGGGTCCTACCCAAAGGAAACTTGCTGGAGAGATGCCTATAGCTCACTTGGAGTGTGTGTGTGTATGTGTGTGTGTACAGTTTGAAAGAAGATGTGAAGATTGTCACAATGAAAAGTAGAACCACAACTGCCTTATTAAAATCTGAACCCTTTGACTTTACTTTTTAAATAAGTATTTTTCAAAGTGCGCTCCAAGGAACACTATTCTCACATCATGCACCATAACTATAATCCATAAGACTGGGAAACAACACATATTACAGGCTCCCCTTAGATCCCCAATAGACATAAGAACATTAAAGACAGTGAGAAGTTCTGCACTAAAGAGACCATTTAACATTTGTTAACCTGAGATTACTCAACTCATTCATCAGATACTAAAATTTTAAAGAACAAGTCTATTAGCATTTAGTCTGGGAAAAGATTGGTCTATTGAATGCTTCCCGTGAAATTGCCATGCTAAAAAGCATGGCATCAAAGTTCTATAACTTAGTCCAAATTATCTTTACAGATTTTTCACCTACTCTATACCTGCAGAAATATACTTGTCCAGCCACACTGACCCACTCTCAAATCCTAAGTGGGGCATACACTTTTATGCTACTTTGCCTTTCTTATGGCCAATAATAATAGCCTTTACCCATACTTCACTTGAGTTCAAAATTCCACTTCCTCTGTGAAGTCTCTCCCAATTCCCCATTCAACTAATTTTTCAAAGCCATGCTTGGATTTCTTCGAAGCACTAATTTGACCTAATATTAACCTTACTTGTTAAATTACAAAATCTTTGAAGGCAGGATTATAATTTATTTATCTCCTTATACCCCGATGCCCATCAGAGTAATATGAATATATGAGGAAACCCATAGGTATGTTGAAGTAAATTGAGTTATACCAAGTCATATTTAGATATTTACTAAATGAGAGCATTGCACAATGATGATGTAAGAAAGAAATTATGTGTGGTAAAAATATAATGATATGTAGTTTCATCCAAGCATAGAAGATTTTTACTATTTCCTATCAGATAAGAATACAATGCCATGGACTCCTCAAGGTTAATCAAGTTGACTCACTGCTGCTCCCTTGAGATAATCTGGCATCATCTCCTCATATTGCACTTTTCAAACAAGAAAACCTGGAAATGCACTTTCTATGTATTTAAATATCAGAAATTCTCTAGTGCAATCTCTGGCTCTCACATTCTTCATTCAATAATGCTCGTCTGGAAATAATGAGACACCCAGGCCTCCTGTAGAACTCACCCTTTCATCAATGTAATAAAAATCTTTCTTCAAAAGTAATGGGGAACCTTATATTGATTTGTATGCAAAAATCCAATGGGATTTTTTTGCCTGTGCCTGAGAAGACACATTCTTATAGCAAGATGGCACAGGGAAAAAAATTCTCAGACTTATGGAGGAAGATAGTCCTGAGCTGAATTCATGCCCCACTAATTATCAGCTGTATAATAAATACTAGGGTAGTTATTCCCTTCTCTAAACTTACTTTCCTCTTTCAAAGAATGAGAACAAAACATCAATTTTATGTATTGTTACATGAATTTCATGAGAGATTATATGTAAAGTGTCCTACATCTAGACTACCTTACACCAGATACTTTCCATACATGGAAATAATTTTTTTGTCCTGTAATGACATAAACCTTCAACATATAGAGTCTAGGTGGATGTGGAAGAATCAGGCATTTATTTATCCTGTAAATAATATTTTCTTAAGAATGCCCATCACCATGAATTAGAAAAAGAATATTTTTCCTATACTGAAGGTACAAAAAAATACATAATCAGATACTTATCAAATTATCAAATATAGCTAAGATGTAATGATAATAGTTAGAAGTAATTATAGAGCTATTTTGAGTAATGTAAGAACACAAAGAATTGTTAACTCTTGGGGTCTATTTAGCACTGCTCTTCTCTACTTGCCTCTTGAACTAATTAAGAAATATAACAAGGAAGAAAATAAATAGAAGTGAAAATATATCCCTTTTTGTACTGATAAAAATGTATGGTTGTGGTGGGCTTGCTAAATGAATCCTAAATTTAGACAGAATTGCCCAGTCATAAAAGCTGTGGTCACCTCTAGGAAAGGGACCTTGATATTCTGCTTATGGAATGGTCCAGAGCAGTGATGATTACAAGCTCGCACCTAGCAGGCTGAATCCCAGAGAAGGAAGGAAAAAGGTGATTTTTCAGGCCAACCTCATTCTTTCAAACTTTTATCAAGTAAGAATTCTTACCTTCCTAGGGTGGAATGAGTAGAGAGAAGAAAGAGTCTAATATAACTCACTAGAATTTCCTCCACATTAGAGTAGGGAAGAATTTTCTTCCTAAAAGTACCTAACCTATTTTAGATAGAGTGACCACGCATCTGTGTTTGATAGCACTTTCCTAGTTCACACCTGTTTTCCCAGTGTAATTATTGTGTTCCTTTCCACTCTCAAAAGAGTTCAAGTTTGTTTCAAAAATAATTTGTCTGACAAATTATGTGATCATAATATCAGATGATATGACAGATTTTTCTGGAGGTAGAAACTGTGGCACAGCCTTTGGGAAAGAATAAGAGTTACTGAGGCAAAGAGTGAAGGGATGGGGTTATTGGAAAGAGGAAATGGGAGGGTTGGGGAGAGGGAGGTACAAACCTCAGGAAAGCATAGAAAAAGTATCTGGAGCAAGAAACAGTGTGGTTTGTGCAGAAATTATAAAAATGTATATGCTGTTGGAGCATCAGAGGTAAGGCAGAAGTGGTAAGAGACTGAAGCCAGATACAATTGCTGAGGAGAATAGGGGTGGGATCCTTTGTTACATTATGAGTTTTTATAGCACCGATTAAAATGCCATTAATTTTCATATTCAAATAACCTCACTGTCTGGCTTTTAAGGGCCTCTACTCTAAAGATGAATGTATTATGATGGATTTCCCATATATATCTATGGGACATCTCTCTCTCTCTCTCTCTCTCTCTATCTATCTATCTATATATACATATATATATATATATATGTATATATAGCTAGATAAACTGAAGAAATACTTTTTAAGACTCTTAAAACATACTGCCAAATACTTAGCACTGTTTGAAGTATTTTTTTTTCCTAGAACAATTTTAAAATGTATAGTGTATTTAAGCATGGTATACTCAACTGAAGAGTTTATTCAATGCTATGGAAAATTGTTTTCTCATAGGAAAAAAACACCAAGATACTCAAACATAAGCATTTACATTTAAAGACAAATTGTCATGTGTTTAGATAATTTCACATACTTATTTTTGGCATGTTGTGAATTTAATAGTAAAATTCAGTGACATGTTTTCGATGCTTGATTTTGCAAGAAATTTCCAAAAAATTAAAAAACTAAAAAATCATAATCCTTATTCTAGACAAAATTATGTCTTTCAATCAAATTTCACCTTTCACATTTACCAAGTAGTAAATTCCACCATAAAAATATTTAGTAGTTTAGTAGCTAGAAATGGGAGGATACTTCTTACTTTCACAACATTCTACATTGCCTCAGTTTACAACCTTTGAGTCCCAACTAATCTACTAGACATTTTAAATATGTTATCATTTTATTATTCGCAACAATCCTTTAAGATACATATCCTAAGTTTAAAAGTGAGGAATTTGAGACACAGAGGTAGACAAAATTTAACCAAAATCAGGGCACCAATAATTGACAGACCTCAATTTTAAATTGAAATCTTTTTGTTGCCAAATCCAATGATGTTTTGAATACACTACATTGCCTCCTTTGCTTTATCAAGCTAATTTTAGACTCAAAATGGAGAATAAATATGGTGTTACATTTAATCATAATCTAAGCTTTAGCCATTTTTAAATTATTCCATTTATAGGACAGTCAAATCAGTCAGAGGAGATCAAACAAGGATCTAATAAAAATCACATTAAAATCAGTTTTACACCTGTAAGTGTAAACTACAACTTCTCGTTCCCAGCAAATCTCCTTTTTTCCAAAACTTTTAATCTCTTGTATGGAAACAAACAAAAAGAGGAGGAAGTATTTCCACTGTTTATTTTCTACTCTCCTAAAGCATTGCCTTTTGTCTACTGGTGTCTGTAGTTACCTTCATTGATACTGGTGTCTGTTTAGAGTAGTGCAGTATCGTACCTCTTTGCCACTCACTCCTTTTCAATTTCATCACATCTTAACTAATAAATCTTCTGATTGAGGGGGAAAAATCACATCAGATTTAAATTGTCCCATAGCACCTCTGAGACTGCTCCAGACTTTAAGCTAATCCATTTATATTTTCTCATTAACTTTTCATCTTTAAAATGATTTTCCAATTCTTTTTCCATATGAAAAATTTCCAAATGAACCTTCAAGAAAAAAGTTTTTATGAGCCAGTCAGGAAATATTTCTACATTTTTTGACACAGACATCTATACATTGTCAAGTACAGTAACAGTTTAGAAAGCATGCATTTCTTCATTCTAAGACCTGACCCTTAGACAAGAACAAATAAATATGAGTCTGTAACCCTCGAACTGTAGAAAAGGAATCTTTTTATGCTTTTGCAATCTGTGAGTGAGTGTACCTGAGTATACTGTATTGAAATGTTAGAGAGAGGATGGAAAACAATTTATGCAGGACTAGGAGTAGTTAATTAAGGTGATTTTGTTGAGTTCATTTGTTCATGAACAGTCTCTGGGATCCAGAGGAATAAACTTCACAGGAGACTTTTAGCATATTTAACTTGTATCCCTCCTGGTGTATTTTAACCTGTACTTTTGCTTCTTCACAATGTCTCTCATTCAAAATACTTTAGAAAAGTAAATCTATAACTAACTCTTCCAAAGATTTCTTCCTTTATATTTCAAAATTGAATTATTTTAGCCTTTTGTAGAAGGCCAACCTGGAGCAATTCTAGCTATTTTTTCAAGGTTCCACTCTGAATCATCTTGTAATTATCCCTAACAGGAGATGAAAATATGAACACAGGACTCAGACAGAGTCCCACTGATGATTACGAAGTGGACTTCTAGTCCTGGCACGTTAACTCCAACATAACCCTTAAAAACTGTAACAAAATCTACATTATGACCACATAGAAGCAAATCCAAGATATGGACCGTGGCTAATAATAACATTTGCCTAGGGTTCTCTGCATGTCATAGATAACAAATATCTGTCAAAAGTATCACACTCTTAAAAAGTATATTTTCTATTATTTATGCATCAGTTTTGTTTCTTGTATCCCTTGCACTTCAGTTAGACATGAAATTACATGCTTACTGATGCAAGGAAACAGAACAAAGAAAATAAGAGTCAGTTTCTGGATTTCGGGTAAGGAGTAAGGGCGTATAGAAAATTGGACAGCAAAAGACAAGGACCACTGTCAAATACCAGAAAATATTTATTTTGTGGGGGACAGAGGAGAGTTCAAAGGGAATGAAGAGATCATTGAAGAGATCATCATAGTGAGAAAGGGTGAGAAAGGAGTCTGAGCTCCACACACCACTGAGACCTCCTCCTGCAATGACTGAGGCTTGTAATTTTATGAGGAACTAAGAGAAAAGTGGAGAACTATTGAGGAAGGAGATAGATGGGCTCCAGGCTAGGCATTTACAACTGGCCTCCTGTTCACACCTCCTGGGGTGAGAAGAAGATGAGTTCCAGGCCGGACATTCGTTACCAGCCCCTGTTTACATTTCCTGAAGCAAGAGACAAATGGGCTCCAGGACTACATATTTATGACTGGACTCCTGTCTAAATTTTGAGCTCTGCACCTTGTTATAAAAACCAGCAACAGGAATAGGGTAAATAACTGGACACTGGGCATTTTTATGGCAGGGACAGAGTGGGACTAAACCCTATTAAAGGCTCAAGAGGTCACACACGTCCCATCCTTAGGGCAAGGAAAACACTATGCATGCGCAAAAGCCTTCACGGGGTCAAAAAGGCAGGAGATGCCAGACCATAGTAAGTCCTGCTATCTCCTCCCAGAGGCATTTGCAGTGGGATCCATCTTAACTTAGGGGTGTGTGTGCACACAGGGGAGGGTCCAGAAACAAATTAGCCATGGGGCCAAAACAGTACAATTGGCCAAAAAGAAGACAAAGACCTGGAAAACCGACCCCTTATAAAAGACTTAAACTTCCCAAAAGGCGTGACTCTTATGAGTTCGCCTGTGAGTCTTTCCGCATGTACTTCGCTTTTACAATAAACATTTTACTTTTCTCTTTACCTTCTGCCTCCTTGCCTGAATTCTCTCCTGAAAAGGCAGGTAAGAACTAGGGACCCAGGCCCAAGCTGCTGGCCCCTCTGGTCCAGTGGTTAAGACTTCCGGTGCGGGAACTAAGATCTTGCTTCCTGCTACTGTTCTCTGCCGCTTACTGCTGCCTGCGTCGGAAATCACAATGTCTCATGTCAAGATCCCAGAAAGGCAGAAAGTCACCAGAGACCGCTGGTGATGTATTTCGGCAGTTTCTCTACTTCTTCGTATGAAATTAAAATAATAGATTAACTCATGACTATCTGAAAATGGAGCATAATTTTGAAGATATTTACACAGAAACACAATGGTTATTGTGAGCCCAGGGTAGGGGCATTTCTTAGCAGAGTCTATGAAAATACTTAATGAGTACCAAAATACCATCCCTCATACAGATATATCAACATATACAAGCATCCCCAGAGTGTATATGCATGCCGAAAAACAAACATAAGCAAACTTCTGTATTACTGAGGTTTTCTGGTTTTTGTTTTTTTGTTTACCACCCACATGAAGGAAACCTTAAGCAAGTTACACAAAAATAAGAAAACCTATATGTTTTGTTTCATAACTGAATTTCTGCTTAAAATTGATACTACAAGAAAGTGTTCATCAAGTATTATATTAATCATTACTATCCTCTTTTATCTAAATTTGAATTTAATAAATGTATATGATAGTCGTGCATTTACTATTACCTAGTCACTATGTTAAACATTTTAAATTCATTATCCAATGTAATCCTCACAAAAATCTGTTAAAGTAGGTTTTATTATAATTTTCAGTTTACTGATGAAAACGATCAGGATTAGAGAGGTTGCATAAGAGAGGGCTAGTAAATTGCCTAAGGTCGGAGAGGTAATAAAAACAGCTGGTGCTCAGATCCATCTTTGTGTGCATCAAATCCATGTTTGTTTGCATACAAACTGCCTTCAACTTGCATACAGTGCCAATTTAATTCAGAGAAGAGATGCTCCCTTGAAACTTTCTAGAGTTTGTCTTATTCCTTCAAAGAATGCAACCAGTTAGAGTAAATCTTTCTCAAAAGGAAAGATTTTGAAGCCTCACCATTTCCTTCTCTTCCACATTTGTATGAGAGCCACATAGACACAAGATCCTCATTATTGACATCATGCTTAAAGACATTCCATCCCATTCCTTTTTATGCGGTTTTGTTACTCTCCGGAATAATTAAATTGGAGTTAACTTTTTATATCCACTTGCTGCTTCTCTCTGAATGTTCTTCAGTGCCCTCTACAACGTTAGAAATTTATTCTTAAGCTGTGGTCCCAAGTAATTTTATAATAATTATCTTTGTTTCATCATAAAAGGCATTTGTGTTTTGAAAAAACAATCATTCTTATTAAATGCAGCTCTATATCATGATTACTGTTCTAGCCCAATTGTCTGAGTAGCAACTCAGGGAATATTCATGATATGAATTGAATTGGGTGAAAAGGGATATTCAAAACTGATCAGCTGGGAGAAAGGTGACTTATAAGATTAATGACAGGGCTTCCCTGGTGGCACAGTGGTTGAGAGTCCGCCTGCCAACGCAGGGGACACGGATTCGTGCCCCAGTCGGGGAGGATCCCACGTGCCGCGGAGTGGCTGGGCCCGTGAGCCATGGCTGCTGAGCCTGCGCGTCCGGAGCCTGTGCTCTGCAATGGGAGAGGCCACAACAGTGAGAGGCCCGCGTACTGCAGGAAAAAAAAAAAAAAAAAAAAGATTAATGACAAGAGAATGAGGGAATGATTTGGGAGAAAGTTGAAGATTTCTGTGTAAAGCATGTTAAGTACGTTGTAATTTAGAGACGTTCAATAGGCAGGGAGGAATTCAGCTCTAGGTCTCTGGAAAGAGGTCAAACCTAGAGTGAAATACAGCAGGAACAAAATGGGCAGATGATTGGAGTCCGAGGTAAAGAGAAATTTTCTCTGACACTCAAGTGTGGTGACAGGAAACTCCAAGGTCACTAAAATAACTGCCCAATTCATCTTCTTTCCTGTCATCTCTCTTCTTTCCTGTTATCTGTCCTACCAATATTCTTGATCCACTTTTCACCCAAATTTTTAAAACCTAATTCCTCTATTTCATATATGTTAAGAAATATTCCAGGCTGCCAGTACTAGTATCAGCTCTTAATAATGGAGCAAAAAGCAAAAATTACATGAGCCCCAAGATATTAGAAAGAAATTAGTTATAATCCTAAAACTTTTGAAGTATACCTAACCTCACTTAAAGCATGTTCCTTTTCTGTAATTAAAAAATAGACACATTTAAATTTTATTGTGTTTTTAAAAATATCTATGTATGTAATGGCTTTCCCGTCCATGTGCTTTGGTTAAAACATGATTACTTGGTCTCCCAAGACTGAACAAGGAAGAAATAAAAAATATAAGCAGACCAATCACAAGCACTGAAATTGAAATTGTGATTAAAAAACTCCCAACAAACAAAAGTCAAGGACCTGATGCCTTCACAGGCAAATTCTATCAAACATTTAGGGAAGAGCTAACACCTATCCTTCTGAAACTGTTCCAAAAAATTGCAGAGGGAGGAAAACTTCCAAACTTATTCTATGAGGCCACCATCACTCTGATACCAAAACCAGACAAAGATACCACAAAAAAAGAAAATTACAGGCCAATACCACTGATGAATATAGACATAAAAGTCCTCAAGAAAATACTAGCAATTTGAATCCAAAACCACATTAAAAGGATCATACACTATGATCAAGCAGAGTTTATCCCAGGAATGCAAGAATTTTTCAGTATCCACAAATCAATCAGTGTGATATACCACATCAACAAACTGAAGAATAAAAACCATATGATCATTTCAATAGTTGCAGAAAAAGCTTTTGGCAAAATTCAACACACATTTATGATAAAAAAACTCTCCAGAAAGTGGTCATAGAAGGAATACAACTCAACATAATAAAGGCCATATATGACAAACCTACAGCTAACATCATACTCAGTGGTGAAAAGGTGAAAGCAATTCCTCTAAGATCAGGAAAAAAACAAGGCTGTCCACTTTCACCACTTTTATTCAACATAATTTTGGAAATCCTAGCTATGGCAGTCAGAGAAGAAAAATGCATAAAAGGAATCCAAATTGAAAAAGAAGGAGTTAAACTGTCACTGTTTGCAGATGACATGATACTATACATAGAAAATCCTAAAGATGCTACCAGAAAACTACTAGAGCTCATTAATGAATTTGATGAAGTTGACAGTTACAAAATTAATAAACAGAAATCTGTTGCATTTCTATATACTAACAATGAAAGATCAGAAAGAGAAATTCAAGAAATTATCCCACTTACCAATGCTTCAAAAACAATAAAATACCAAGAATAAGCCTACTTAAGGAGAAAAAACACCTGTACTCTGAAAACTATAAGATGCTGATGAAAGAAATCAAAGATGACACAAACAGATGGAAAGATATACCATGTTCTTGGATTGGAAGAACCAAAATCATTAAAATGACTATACTACACAAGGCAATCTACAGATTCAATGCAATCCCTATCAAATTACCAATGGCATTTTTCACAGAACTAGAACAGAAAAGCTTAAAATTTGTATGGAAACTCAAAAGACCCCAAATAGCCAAAGAAATCCTGAGAAAGAAAAACAGAGCTGGAGGAATCAGGCTCCCTGACTTTAGACTATACTACAAAGCTATAGTCATCAAAACAGTATGGTACTGGCACAAAAATAGAAATATAGATCAATAGAACAGGATAGAAAGCCCAGAAATAAACCCACACACCTATGGTTAATTAATGTATGACAAAGGACGCAAGACTATACAATGGTGGAAAGACAGTCTTGTCAACAAATGGTGCTGGGAAAACTGGACAGCTACATGTAAAAAATGAAATTAGATCATTCTTTAATACCATACACAAAAATAAGCTCAAAATGGGTTAAACACCTAAATGTGAGATCAGACACTGTAAAACTCCTAGAGGAAAACATAAGCAGAACACTCTCTGACATAAATCACAATATCTTTTTCTATCCATCTCCTAGAGTAATGAAAATAAAAACAAAAATAAACAAATGGGACCTAATTAAACTTAAAAGCTTTCACACAGCAAAGGAAACCATAAACAAAACAAAAAGACAATGCACAAATTGGGAGAAAATATTTGCAAATGAAACAACTGACAAAAGATTAATCTCCAAAATATACAAACAGCTCATGTGGCTTAATATCACCAAAAACAAACAACCCAATCAAAAAAATGGGCAGAAGACCTAAATAAACATTTCTCCAAAGAAGACATACAGATGGCCAAGAGGCACATGACAAGATGTTCAACATCACTAATTATTAGAGACATGCAAATCAAAACTACAATGAGACATCACCTCACACTTGTCAAATAGCTATCATCAAAAAATCCACAAACCATAAATTTTGTAGAGGGTGTGGAGAGAAGGGAACCCTCTTACATATTTGGTGGGAATGTAAATTGGTAGAGCCACTATGGAGAACAGTATGGAGGTTCCCTAAAAACTAAAACTAGAGCTTCCATATGACCCTGCAATCCCACTCCTGGGCATATATCTGGAGAAAATATGGTCTGAAAGGATACATACACCTCAGTGTTCATTGCAGCACTGTTTACAATACCCAAGACATGGAAGCAACCTAAATGTCCACCAACAGATGAATGGATAAAGGAGATGTGGTACATATATACAATGGAATATTACTCAACCATTAAAAAGAATGAAATAATGCCATTTACAGCAACATGGCTGGATCTAGAGATTGTCACACTGAGTGAAATAAGTCAGACAGAGAAAGAGAAATACCATATAATATCCCTTATTTGTGTAATCTAAAAATAAATGATACAAGTGAACTTATTTACAAAACAGAAACAGACTCACAGACATAGAGAATGAGCTTATAGTTACCAGGGGAAAGAGTGGGGGAGAAGGGATAGTTAGGGAGTTTGTGATTGACATGTACACACTGCTATATTTAAAATGGATAACCAACAAGGACTTACTGTATAGCACAGGGAACTCTGCTAAATGTTATGTGGCAACCTGGATGGGAGGGGAGTTTGAGGGAGAATGTATACATGTACATGTATGGATGAATCGCTTTGCTGTGCAACTGAAACTATCACAGCATTCTTAATCAGCTATACTTCAATATAAAATAAAAAGTTAAAAAAATGTGATTACTTGAAAAGCAATACATCTAATGCTAATCTAAATAAGAGATTATGCTTTTTTCCCTGTTTCTCATTACTACTGAACTGACTGTTCTAATACTCAGAAGTCTGGATGTTTTAGGCTTTAATGCTCAGAATAAAATATCATTTGTTATATTACTAAATTTGAGAAACTACTGCAAACTGAGATTATTCCCATCAGTGTAGTTTTCCGTTTCTGTTCCTAATGAAGCAATACAAGTCGGCTTTACCATGAATTAGCAAAAGTGCCATTAACAATAGTGTCCAATTAATGCTGAAATTTTCAATTTGTTTCATACCTAAAAAGCTATAGTGGTTCCTTCTAAATTATTAATAACATTAATCACCATTTTAATAGCTGCTATAGAAACTCAAAGAAAGGTGTTAGCTAATATTAGTTGAAATTATAACACTAAAGAAACTCAGGGGTTCAAGTTAAAAACTTTCCACTATACCCCTGAAAGGAAAAATCTAAAACTCTAATAAAAAGATCTTCAGAGAATGGAACTGAGGTGAGGAAAAAGGAAATAAATTTTTTCTTAAATATCATCTACTTTAAGTTCTCCATTTAAAGAGAGACTAGGAGCTTAATTTTTTGTGACTTTCAGAAAAGTTTAATTATTCAAGTGGAAAAAAAAAAAAACAGGGCTCTAGAAACAGACACCTAGTGGGGCAGCCCTGCAAAAGGAAACTAAGGGTGCATAATGTTTCTCTTTTACATCCTTACAGAAGGTCTATGAAAAATACAGCCATATCTTATCTGATATCGAAAGGAACAGATACACTGTAGCCATTTTCACAAAGTTGGGGCTTCTTGATTAGCACTCTCATACATATAGAAATGTATAGATAGATAGATAGATGTTTATATGTGTATGTATACATATGTATACATATATATACATATAAACAGTCTGCAACTTTTATGATTTTATTCTTTCAAACTTACTACCTTTGAAAACTAAGTATCTCACCTTCTCCCAATTAAGATTGAGAGGCGATCCAAATGGTTTAATCATCAAAAAGTTTCAAAGCCCACAAGGTAAGGTAAGAATCTGACTGCTCCCTCTGAATGTAAAAATAGCCTAAAAGCTACCAAAATGATAAGGAAAATATCCTGGAACATAAGCCCTATGTAGTTCTCTAATCTGATGATGGTCTACTCTTACTTCTCTCTTTGTTATTACTCATGCTGTTCCTCCCACCTGGAGTTCTCTTCATATCCTTCTGGTATCATCCAAAACCAAGATCATGGTACCTTCCTTTGGAATATACTAATTCAACTACCCTAATCTCAAAAGTTCTGTCTTCCCTATTTCTGCACTACTGCTCTTTGTAAGATTTTGCTTTTTTCTTTATTTAAATCATCTCCCAGCTAGACTGTAAGTACTTTAAGAACAAATGAATGCATCAGTATTATGATCATTATGAGCTCCTTAGCTCTGACTACTGCCACAGAGGAATCTGTAGTTACCAAAAACAGCTACACACTGAGCCTGAATTGACTCCTCTGTTATCACCTACACAATTTTGGACAAACATCAAAATGTTATTTGCTTCAGTGTCTTATTTATAAGGACTAAGGAGGATCTTATGTGTAAAATACTTAGTACATGCTTAGCACACAATAAGAGCTTAATGAATTTTAGAGAGTATACTAGTCATTCAGTTATTAAAGAAAGCATAGATATGCAATTTGCACAACTGCATGGGTGTACCATTTATATTGCAGTCTGTGTGCATAGCAGGATGGCACTCTACCTTTACTCTGTACATCACATAGGTATATCACATTCACTATTTTGTTTTCTTTTACTGCTTTTTGTCTGACTCTGTGCTAAGCTTTAAGAATACAATAATGGAAAAGATGCAATTTCACTGTCCTTCTATAAATCACCATCTATTATAAATTGAGTCTCATTTTATTACCATGAACATGGTAACCATTCTGTTCCCCCAACATTTAGTGTAGGAGTTGAGTTCTTTATTCTGCAAGAACATTGTGACGTTTCTTTGCTGCCAACTACCAAGTTCAAAGTTTTGATAGAAGGTATCAGACAGACATGATCTGTCAGCATGTCTCATTCTTAACTACTGATTTATATAAAGAAAAAATGAACATGTAAAGCCATGGGACTCTCCAAGTCCAAAAGTGAACACACCTCCAAAAAAATAAAGCAGTTTGATTTTTTTTTTCAAAACTCTTTCTTTCAGCTGTTCCTTACAAGTTGTGAGCTATACCTCTCATTGGCTGAAGTTTGAAAATTCACCTCTGCTTTAGAAACTCTGTTTTTGTTTTGTTTTGTTTTTACTTTCCATTTCTTTGCCTTATACCATCTCATTCATGTTGGTCCTTTATCTCCAAATAATAGCTTTCTTCACACTGAGATAGGCACCTGAGGTGTGGTAACCAATAACAGATTACTGGTAGAAGATCCTTTTAAGTGAGCACAAATGGCCATCTAGGACACAAAATATCCCTGCACACCACCACTATGTGCAAATAGCTAATCAAGAGTGCATCCCTTTGAAACTATTCCCTGGATTTCAATTACAACCAAACATCAATAATTTTGACAGATTGAATATTTAATAGGCTCTTATTTTTTCTTTAACTCATCTAATTTAGACATTTCCCTCCTGCTACTCCATTGTAACTTCTATTGTTTAAGGTCACCAATATCTCTGAGTTACTTATTCCAATTATTAAATCTCAGTTTTCATTTTATTTGACCCTATTGGTAGTATTTGACACCATTGATCACTCCTTCCTATGTGGAAGGAAAAAAAAAAAAAACTTCTTGCTATTAGTTTCCTAAATTTAACACTCCCCTAATTTTCTTTCCTACCTGGCTAGCTCTTTCTCATCAGGCTCTTTTGCTTGTTTCTTCTCATTTCTCTTACCTTTTAAGTTCAGAATGTTCCAGGTCTCATTACTTGGACAATTTCTCTTCTCTCTATATACTAATTGCCTTGTTGATTTTATCCAATCTTATGGTTTTGGTTACTATCTAATGATGCTATTTCTCAAATGTATAAATTCAGGTCAGAGTTATCCTTATCTCCAAACTTATGTATATGAAATGTACAAGTTAAAGTGATAGATCATATGTGCAGCAACAAAACAAGTTTTAATAAATTTAGGAAGATTGAAATTATATCAAGCATCTTTTCAGATTATGATGGTATGAAATGAAAAATTAATCACAAAAAAGAAAACTGGAAAAATCAACAATATGTGTAGATTAAACAACATGCTAGTAAACAACCACTGGATAAACAAAGAAATCAAAGGGGAAATCAAAATTACCTCAAGACATCAGCAACATGATAGAATGAAAAATTTACCTTTGTCTCTCCCCTTCAATCTTCAAACAGTAAAGCATTCATAACTCAACAAATGTGCCTCTGCCCAACACAACAGGGTCTCAGATAATTCAACACATTTGCACATCTAAAGGTGGGTGAACTGGAACCTACAGAGGAGGCAGAACTGAGGGAACACCAGAGAGGGTGCCTGAAATCCCAGCCATCTGACCACAGCAGTGAAGCACACAGCTTCAGAGAACCCAGTAACAGCAGAGAAGGCAGCAAAAAAGACTTCAGCCACCCAACCACACCAGAGCCCAGGGCCAAGCTGGCAGAGCTTGTGAAATTTACAACAACAGAAAAGTGAGGCACATGTATGACCCCAGCTCCCTGTACCTCCATGGGGGAGCCTGTGTCTCAGGGGATCCCAGACACAAGAAAAGAGTCCAACATCCAAGTGAAGACAATGTATCTGGCAAAACCAAGGCAGTGATGTAAGAAGCAAGAATGAAGGCATGGAGCCACACCTCTTACAAAGACAATGGAGGCTGGAAAGTGCCACTCCCAAATATATCCAGAGGCATCTCAGGTAAGAAAAATGAAAAATTTCAGTGATAGTGCCACCTGCCAGAAAACAAAAGCAAGGAATCTAACCCTTAACCTCTCAATTAATATCAAATGCACCAGAAGAGAAACGATTCATCATACAACATGAAAAACCACAGTAACGTTACAGCACAAAAAGAAAATGACAATTCTCCAGAAACCAACTTTAAAGTCGCAGAATACTGTGATCTAACTGAAGGAGACTTCAAAACAGCTGTCATGAAGAAACTCAGTGAAATACAAGAAAACACAGAAAGCAGTTTAATGAGATCAGAAATAAAATTAATGAACATAAAGAACACTTTACTAGAAAGCTTGAAACTCTAAAGAAAGAACCAAACTGAAATTCTGCAAGTGAAGGACACAACATACAAGATAAAAAATGCATTTGAAAACACTGGAAATAGAGAAGACCTTATGGAAGAGATAATTAGTGAGCTTGAATATATAATATAGAAATGATACAAGTAGAAGAGGAAAGGGAAATTAGATATAAAAAATGAAGAAATACTACAAGAGTTATCCAGCTCTCCTAGGAAGGGCAACATTAGGGTAATGGGTATCCCAGAAGGAGAAGAGAGGGAGAAGGGAGCAGAGAGGTTATTTAAAAAAATAATAGCTAAGAACTTTCCAAACTTGGGGAAAGAACTGGATATACAAGTCCATGAAGATAAGAGAAAACCTAATTAACTCAATGCAAAAAGACCTTCTCCAAGACACATAGTATTAAAATTGTCAAAAGTAAATGACAAAGAAAGAACTTTAAAGTCAGCCAAATACAAAAAGATGGTAACATACAAAGGAAGTCCTGTTAAGCTATTGGCAGCTTTTTCAGCAGAAACCTACAGGATAGGAGGGAGTGGAAAGAAATTCTCAAAATACTGAAAGATAAAAACTGTCACCCAATAATACTCTATCCAGTAAAGTTATCATTCAGATATGAAGAGGAAATTAAGGCTTTCCCAGACAAACAAAAGCTGAGTGAGTTCATCAACACTAGACTTGCCTTACAAGAAATGTTAAAAGGAGCTCTTCTACCAGAAGCAAACCAACCAAAATACAGAAAGCTTTAAGCAATGTGATAACTAGAGAGAACTGGAAAACTGCAACTCTCTATCAAAATAGATTTTTAAACACTCTATTATACTAAGGTTAAAGGGAGAAAAAAAAAAGCAGAAAAATAACTATAGTGATCATAGTTTGGTAACAAATTCACAACATAATAAGAGATCATTTAAGATAGCAAAAACATAAAATGGAAAGAGGAAAAGAACAGAACTCACAGAGGCAAATGAAAATAAGATACTATCAGCAGAAAAAAGACTCTTTTATCTAAGAATTATTTTATACAAACATCAGGGTAATGGCAAAACTTAAACATAGAACAGAGACATGAAACATAAAAAAGGAGAAAACTGAGAAAATATCATAGAAAACAACAAAACCAAAATGGCAGAGAGAAACAGAAGAAAAAAGAAAGAATGGAGCAACCAGAATACAAAAGATAAAATGGCAGTACTAAGTCCTCCTCTATCAATAATCACCCTAAATGTAAATGGATTGAATTCACAAATCAGAAGACATAGAGTGGCTGAATACATTAAAAAACAATATCCAATCACATGTTGCTTCCAGAAGACTCACGTCTGTTCTAAAGACACAAATAGAATAAAAGTGAAAGGGTGGAAGATGATACTCCAAGCAAATAGCAGCCAAAAGAAAGCAGGTGTAGCCATACTCATATCATACAAAATAGACTTCAAGCCAAAAAAGATAACAAGAGACAAAAATGAACAGTATATAATAATAAAAGGGGCAATTCATCAAGAAGACATAACACTAGTTAATATATATGTGCCTAACATAGGAGTACTTAAATATATAAAACAGTTATTAACAGACTCAAAGGGAGGGAGGAGATCAAGATGGAGGAGTTGGAGAACATGAATTCACCTTCCCCCATGAACACATCAAAAATACAACTATATGTGGAGCAGTTCTTACTGAAAACAAACTGGAGACTGGCAAAAAGACTTATACAAGCAAGGCTGTAAAGAAAGATGCAACAGGAATTGGGTAAGAAGGGAAGAGAAGTGATTAGATCAGGACCTGTGCCACTAGGAGGGGACACAGAAGAGGAGAAGGATTACACAGGCTCAGTGATCCTCCCTGGGGAGTGAGAAGATTGAACCACATATTGGGAAACCAAGTTATGAGGTCCAAACCAGGAAGATAAGTCCCCTTAGCTGGTTTGAAAAAGTGGGACTAACAGGAGGGTGGTAAGAAACCTAGACTGTACTGAAGAGCACGCACATGGTTGCTTACTCCTGAGAACAAGGTGGAGGAAGCAGATTGAAACTACATAGGACTCTAGCTGGTTTCCCTCAACCACCTCAGTGCAAGCCCTGACCCGCACTGAGCAACCATGCCCATACCTCTAGCTCCATCACAGCACCACATTAAGGAGAAGGCTACCTTTGCCAAAGAGAGCATGCAGTTGGTGCAGATGGAGCCAGCTCAGACACAGCATGGCATCAGAACAAGGCAAGGGTGGCTGTTACTGGCATTCGTGGAGGCAGCAGATCAGGAGAGGTATGGAGCTATGATTGGTGTGCCAAGACAATCCCAGCATTTGCCCCAGCCCACAACACAAGCCCACTTTGGCCCCTCTTGCTCCAGTGCTGCTCCCCTCGGTGGGAATGTGCCATGCTGAAAGGGGAGAGGGTGAAAACTTAGGGAATGGAACTAGCTCAGACCTTACCCTAAGGGCTTCTGCTCCAGCACCCTGGGACACAACCCCACTCCCCAATAGGGTGGTGACAGCCACTGAACATAGGAGAAACCCTGGCTCACACCTGGCTCTGGCTGTAGCCACTCTATCTCCAGCCCTCCCCATCCCCCTACACCACAAAGGTGATAGCTGCAAGTACAACCCAGGAAAAAATGTGACCCATGTTCACTTCAAATCCAGCTCTCCCACAAAAGCCACTGGGCACAAACAAACTGCACAGGATCACTCCCACAAAAGGACAGCCCTCAAGAATGAGACAGTTAACTGTTTCAGCTAAGTTCATAGACACAGAGAAAATTAAACAAAATGAGAAGATGGAGGAATTTGTTTCAAACAAAAGAACAAGGGAAAGATCCTGAAAAAACAACTAATGAAATAGAGATGATTAATTTACCAGATTAAGAGTTCAAAGCATTAGCAATAAGAATGCTAACTGAACTGGGAAAAAGAATAAATGAGCCCAGTGAGAATTTTAACAAGGTACTATAAAATATAAAAGGGAACAACTCAGAGATGAATACAATAGCAGAAGTGAAAAACACACTAGAAGGAATTAATAGCAGATTAGGTGGTACAGAAGAATGCATAAGTCATCTGAAAGATTAGAATATTGGAAATCACTCAATAGAACAGGAAAAAGAAAACAAATTTAAGAAACGAGAACAGTTTATGGGCTCTCTGGGATAACATCAAGGTACCAACATTCACATTATAGGGGTCCCAGGAGGAGAAGAGAAAGAAAGGGTTTGACAATGTATTTGATGAATGTATGGCTGAAAACTTCCCAAACCTAAAGAAAGAAACATATCCAGGTAAAGGAAGCACAGAGAGTCCCAAGTAAGATGAATCCAAACAGACCAACAACAAGACATATCATAATTAAAATGGCAAAAGTTAAAGATAAAGAGAGAATTTTAAAGGCAGCAAGAGGAAAACAAAGAGTCACTTACAAGGGTACTCCCGCAAGGTTATCAGCTGATTTTTCTGCAGAAACTTTGCAGGTCAGAGGGAGTGACATGATATACTCAAAGTGTAGACTCAAAGTCTACAACCTAGGATACTCTATCCAGAAAGATTATCAATCAAAATGGGAGGAGAGGTAAAGAATGTCTCAGATAAGTAAAAACTGAAAGAGTTCATCAATACTAAACAAACCCTACAAGAAGGGTTAAAAGGTCTTCTCTAAGTGGAAAAGAAAAGACTACAACAAAAAGTAAGAATTTATAGGAAAGGAAAAATCCAACTACTAAGGCAAATATATAGTAAAGGCTGTGGATCAACCACTTAAGTAAGCTAGTATGAGGATTAAAAAACAAAATATTGTATAATAGTTATTGTAGTTATATTCTATAACTACAAAAAACTGATAAGGGAAGACATGGAGATATAACTATGACTTCAAAACCACAAAACTTTAGGGAGGGGACTAAAAAATGGAGATTGTTTAGAATGTATTTGAACGTACATGACTATTAGTTTAAAATAGATATAGGCAAAAGTTAAGATATATGAACCCTGTGGTAACCACAAACCAAAAACCTACAATAGATACACAGAAACTAAAGAGAAAGGAACACAAGCATACCACTAAAGAAAATCATCAAAACCTACAATAGATACACAGAAACTAAAGAGAAAGGAACACAAGCATACCACTAAAGAAAATCATCAAATCACAAAGGAAGAAATGAAAAGAAGAAAAATTAGAGAACTAAAAAAGAAAAAAAAACTGCTAGAAATCAAGTAACAAAATAACAATTAGTACATACCTACAAATAATCAATTTAGACATCAATGAACTAAATGCTACAATCAAAAGACATAGGGTGGCTGATTGGCTGAAATAAAAGACATATCTATATGCTACTTACAAGAGACTCACGTCAGAGCTAAGGATGCACACAGTATGAAAGTGAGGATGTGGAAACGATATTCCGTGCATATGGAAATGAAAGGAAAGCTGGAGCAGCAATATTCATGTCAAACAAAGTACACTTTAAAACAAAGTCTATAACAAAAGACAAGGACTTTCTATATTGATAAAGGGATCAATACAAGAAAAGAATGTAACATTCATTAATGCATATGCACCTAATATAGGAGCACTTAACTATATAAAGCAAATATTCACAAACATAAATGGAGAAATTGAGAAAATACACTAATAATAAGGGACTTTAAGAACCCACTTATATCAATGGATAGATCATCCAGACAGAAAAGCAATAAGAAACAGAGGTCTTAAATGATAAAATTGACAAGTTTGACTTAATAGATATTGATAGGACATTCCACACAAAAACAGCAGAATACACACTCTTTTGAAGTGCATGTGAAATGTTCTCCAGGGTAGATTACATTCTAAGCCACAAAAAAGTCTTAACAAATTTAAGGGGATAGAAATTACACCAAGCATTTTGCCAAACATAGCAGCATGAAACTAGAAATAAATTACAGGAAGAAGAGGGGGGAAAACACAAATATGTGGAGACTGAGCAACACACAAATAAAAAAATCAATGGGTTAATGAAGAAATTAATCAGTAAGTCAGAAAATACCTCTGGACAAGTGAAAATAAAAACAAAAATTTCCAAAATCCAAGGAGTTCCATAAAAGCATTTCTAAGAGTAAAGTTTAGAGCAATACAGGCCTAATTCAATAAATAAGAAAAATCTCAAATAAACAACTTACACTACCATCTAAAGGAAGTAGAAAAAGTACAACAAGCAAATCCCAAAGTCAACACAATGAAGGAAATAATAAACATCAGAAAGGAAATAAATAAAATAGAGACAGAAATACTATAGGAAAGAAATGATCAGTGAAACCTAGGCCTAGTTGTTTGAAAAGATAAACAAAATTGATAAACTTTTAACCAGGCTCATCAAAGAAGAAAAGAGAGAGGACCCAAATAAACAAATTAAGAAATGACAGAGAAGAAATTACAACTTATTGCTAAGATACAAAAAAATCATAAAAGAATACTACAAAGAGGTATATACCAACAAATTGGAAAACCAGACAATAATGGATAAATTTCTAGAAATATAACATTAAAGAGGAAATAAACAACTTGAACAGACCAATCACCAGTAGTGTAATTAAATTAGCAATCAAAATCTCCCAGTAAACAAAAGTCTAGGACAAGATGGCTTCACAGGAGAATTCTACCAATCATAAACAAGAGTTAATACCTATTCTTCTCAAACTATTCCAAAATATTGAAGAGGAGGGAACTCTCACAAATTCATTCTATGAGGCCCTGATAACCGAACCAGAAAAAGACACTACAAAAAAAGAAAATGACAAGGCCAATATATCTGATGAATTATAGATGCAAAATTCTCAACAAAATATTAGCAAACCAAATTCAACAATAAATAAAAAGGATCACACACCGTGATCAAGTGGGATTTACTCCAAGGATGCAAGAATGTTTCAATATCAACAAATCAATGTGATACACCACATTAACAAAATGAAAGATACAAATCATGTGATCATCTGCCTAGATCCAGACAATGCATTTGATAAAATTCCACATCAATTCATGATAAAAACTCTCATCAAAGGTAGTGTAGAGGGAACAAAACTCAACATAATAAAGGTCAATTTTGAGTAACCCACAGATAACATCATATCCAAAGGTCAACAGTCAAAAATCTTTCTCCCAGACAGTGGGAAGTTGGTGGAAGAGTAAGACGCGGAGATCACCTTCCTCCCCACAGATACACCAGAAATACATCTACACGTGGAACAACTCCTACAGAACACCTACTGAAGGCTGGAAGAAGACCTCAGACCTCCCAAAAGGCAAGAAACTCCCCACGTACCTGGGTAGGGCAAAAGAAAAAAAGAAAAAACTGAGACAAAAGAATAGGGACGGCACCTGCACCAGTCGGAGGGAGCTGTGAAGGAGGAAAAGTTTCCACACACTAGGAAGCCCCTTCGCGGGCGGACACTGCGGGAGGCAGAGGGGGGAGCTTCAGAGCCACGGAGGAGAGCACAGCAACAGGGGTGCAGAGGGCAAAGCGGGGAGATTCCCGCACAGAGGATCGGTGCCGACCGGCACTCACCAGCTGGAGAGGCTTGTCTGCTCACCCGCCGGGGCGGGCGGGGCTGTGAGCTGAGGCTCGGGTTTCGGTTGGCGGCTTGAACATAGCCTGAAGGGGTTAGTGCACCACGGCTGGCCGGGAGGGAGTCTGGGGAAAAGTCTGCACCTGCCAAAGAGGCAAGAGACTTTTTCTTCCCTCTTTGTTTCCTGGTGTGCGAGGATAGGGGTTTAAGAGCACTGTTTAAAGGAACTCCAGAGACTGGCGCGAGCCGCAGCTAAAAGCGCGGACCCCAGAGACGGGCGGGAGACGCTAAGGCTGCTGCTGCCGCCACCAAGGGGCCTGTGTGCGACCACAGATCACTATCCACACCCCTCTTCCGCGGAGCCTGTGCAGCCCGTCACTGCCAGGTTCCCGGGATCCAGGGGCAACTTCCCCAGGAGAAAGCACGGCGGGCCTCAGGCTGGTGCGACGTCACGCCAGCCTCTGCCGCCGCAGGCCTGCCCTGCACACAGTGCCCCTCCCTTCCCCCCAGGCTGAGTGCGCCAGAGCCCCCAAATCAGCGGCTCCTTTAACCCCGTCCTGTCTGAGCAAAAAACAGACGCCCTCCAGTGACCTACATGCAGAGGCAGGGCCAAATCCAAAGCTGAGCCCCTGTGAGCTGTGAGAACAAAGAAGAGAAAGGGAAATCTCTCCCAGCAGCCTCAGAAGCAGCGGATTAAAGCTCCACAATCAACTTGATGTACCTGCATCTGTGGAATACATGAATAGACAACGAGTCATCCCAAATTGAGGAGGTGGGCTTCGAGAGCAAGATCTATGATTTTTTCCCCTTTTCCTCTTTTTGTGAATGTGTATGCTTCTGTGTGAGATCTTGTCTGTATAGTTTTGCTTCCACCATTTGTCCTAGGGTTCTATCCGTACATTTTTTTAAAAAAAATTTTTTTTCTTAATAATTAATTTTAATAACTTTATTATACCTTTCTTTCTTTCTTTCTTTCTTTCTTTCTTTCTTTCTTTCTTTCTTTCTTTCTTTCTTTCTTTCTTTCTTTCTTTCTTTCTTTTTTTCCTTCCCTCCTTTAGACAACGAATCATCCCAAACTGAGGAGGTGGTCTCTGAGAGCAAGATTTATGATTTTTTCCCCTTTACCTCTTTTTGTGAGGGTGTATGTATATGCTTCTGTGTAAGATTTTGCCTGTATAGCTTTGCTTCCAACATCTGTACTAAGGTTCTATTAGTCCCCTTTTTTTTTCTAAATAAGTATTTTTTAATTCAATAACTTTATTATACTTTATTTTATTTTACTGTATCTTCTTTCTTTCTCTCTTTTTTCCTTCTTTCCCTCCTTCCTTCCTTCTTCCCTCACTCCCTCCTTTCTTTCCTTCTTGCCTTCTTTCCTTCTTTGCTTCTTTCGTTCTTTCTTTCTTTCTTTCTTTCTTTCTTTCTTTCTTCCTTCCTTCCTTCCTTCCTTCCTTCCTTCCTTCCCTCCCTCCTTTCTTTCTTTCTTTCTTTCTTTCTTCATACTTCTACTAATTCTCTCTACTTTTTCTCCCTTTTATTCTGAGCTGTGTGGATGAAAGGCTCTTGGTGCTCCAGACAGGAGTCAGGGCTCTGCCTCTGAGGTAGGAGAGCCAACTTCAGGACACTGGACAAAAAGAGACCTCCGAGATCCACATAATATCAAACGGCAAAAATCTCCCAGAGACCTCCATCTTAACACCAGCACCCAGCTTCACTCAATGACCAGCAAGCTACAGTGCTGGACAACCTATGCCAAACAACTAGCAAAACAGGAACACAAACCCACGCATTAGCAGAGAGGCTGCCTAAAATCATAAAAAGGCCACAGACACACCAAAACACACCACCAGACATGAACCTGCCCACTAGAGAGACAATAGCCAGCCTCATCCACCACAACACAAGCACTAGTCCCCTCCACCAGGAAGCCTACACAACCCACTGAACCAACCTTAGCCATTGGAGACAGACATCAAAAACAGCAGGAACTACGAACCTGCAGTCTGCAAAAAAGGAGACCCCAAACACAGTAACATAAGCAAAATGAGAAGACAGAAAAACACACAGCAGATAAAGGAGCAAGATAAAAATGCACCAGACCTAACAAATGAAGAGGAAATAGGCAGTCTACCTGAAAAAGAATTCAGAATAATGATAGTAAGGATGATCCGAAATCTTGGAAATAGAATGGACAAAATGCAAGAAACATTTAACAAGGACCTAGAAGAAATAAAGATGAAACAAGCAATGATGAACAACACAATAAATGAAATTAAAAGTACCCTAGATGGGATCAATAGCAGAATAACTGAGGCAGAAGAATGGATAAGAGACCTGGAAGATAAAATAGTGGAAATAACTACTGCAGAGCGGAATAAAGAAAAAAGAATGAAAAGAACTGAGGACAGTCTCAGAGATCTCTGGGACAACATTAAACGCACCAACATTCGAATTATAGGGATGCCAGAAGAAGAAGAGAAAAAGAAAGGGACTGAGAAAATATTTGAAGAGATTATAGTTGAAAACTTCCCTAATATGGGAAAGGAAATAGTTAATCAAGTCCAGGAAGCACAGAGAGTCCCATACAGGATAAATACAAGGAGAAATACACCAAGACACATATTAATCAAACTGTCAAAAATTAAATACAAAGAAAGCATATTAAAAGCAGCAAGAGAAAAACAACAAATAACACACAAGGGAATCCCCATAAGGTTAACAGCTGATCTCTCAGCAGAAACCCTACAAGCCTGAAGGGAGTGGCAGGACATATTGAAAGTGATGAAGGAGAAAAACCTTCAACCAAGACTACTATACCCAGCAAGGATCTCATTCAGATTTGATGGAGAAATTAAAACCTTTACAGACAAGCAAAAACTGAGAGAGTTCAGCACCACCAAACCAGCTTTACAACAAATGCTAAAGGAACTTCTCTAGACAAGAAACACAAGAGAAGGAAAAGACCTATAATAACGAACCCAAAACAATTTAGAAAATGGGATAAGGAACATACATATTGATAATTACCTTAAATGTAAATGGACTAAATGCTCCCACATAAGACACAGATTGGCTGAATGGATACAAAAAGAAGACCCTTATATATGCTGTCTACAAGAGACCCACTTCAGACCTAGAGACACATATAGACTGAAAGTAAGGGGATGGAAAAAGATATTCCATGCAAATGGAAACCAAAAGAAAGCTGGAGTAGCAATTCTCATATCAGACAAAATAGACTTTAAAATAAGGACTATTAGAAGAGACAAAGAAGGACACTACAAAATGATCAAATATCGATCCAAGCAGAAGATATAACAATAGTAAATATTTATGCACCCAACATAGGAGCACCTCAATAGATAAGGCAAATACTAACAGCCATAAAATGGGAAATCGACAGTAACACATTCATAGTAGGGGACTTCAACACCCCACTTTCACCCATGGACAGATCATCCAAAATGAAAATAAATAAAGAAACACAAGCTTTAAATGATACATTAAACAAGATGGACTTAATTGATATTTATAGGACACTCCATCCAAAATCAACAGAATACACATTTTTCTCAAGTGTTCATGGAACATTCTCCAGGATAGATCATATCTTGGGTAACAAATCAAGCCTTGGTAAATTTAAGAAAATTGAAATTGTATCAAGTATCTTTTCCGATCACAACGCCATGAGACTAGATATCAATTACAGAAAAAGACCTATAAAAATTACAAACACATGGAGGCTAAACAATACACTACTTAATAACGAAGTGATCACTGAAGAAATCAAAGAAGAAATAAAAAAATACCAAGAAACAATTGACAATGGAGGCACAACGACCCAAAACCTATGGGATGCAGCAAAAGCAGTTCTAAGGGAGAAGTTTATAGCAATACAAGCCCACCTGAAGAAGCAGGAAACATCTCGAATAAACAACCTAACCTTGCACATCAAGCAATTAGAGAAAGAAGAACAAAAAGAAACCCCAAAGCTAACAGAAGGAAAGAAATCATAAAAATCAGATCAGAAATAAATGAAAAAGAAATGAAGGAATCAATAGCAAAGATCAATAAAACTAAAACCTGCTTCTTTGAGAAGATAAACAAAATAGATAAACCACTAGCCAGACTCATCAAGAAAAAAAGGGAGAAGACTCAAATCAATTGAATTAGAAATGAAAAAGGAGAGGTAACAACTGACACTGCAGAAATAAAAGAGATCATGAGAGATTACTACAAGCAACTCTATGCCAACAAACTGGACAATCTGGAAGAAATGGACAAATTCATAGAAATGCACAAGCTGCCAAGACTGAATCAGGAAGAAATAGAAAATATGAGCAGACCATTCACAAGCACTGAAATTGAAACTGTGATTAAAAATCTTCCAACAAACAAAAGCCCAGGACCAGATGCCTTCACAGGCGAATTCTATCAAACATTTAGAGAAGAGCTAACACCTATCCTTCTCAAACTCTTACAAAATATAGCAGAGGGAGGAACACTCCCAAATTCCTTCTATGAGGCCACCATCACCTTGATACCAAAACCAGACAAGGATGTCACAAAGAAAGAAAACTACAGGCCAATATCACTGATGAACGTACATGCAAAAATCCTCAACAAAATACTAGCAAACAGAATCCAACAGCACATTAAAAGGATCATACACCATGATCAAGTGGGGTTTATTCCAGGAATGCAAGGATTCTTCAATATACGCAAATCTATCAATGTGATAAACCATATTAACAAATTGAAAAAGAAAAACCATATGATCATCTCAATAGATGCAGAGAAAGCTTTTGACAAAATTCAACACCCATTTATGATAAAAACCCTGCAGAAAGTAGGCATAGAGGGAACTTTCCTCAACATAATAAAGGCCATATATGACAAGCCCACAGCCAACATCATCCTCAATGAAAGCATTTCCACTAAGATCAGCATCCTCAATGAAAGCAACTGAAAGCATTTCCACTAAGATCAGGAACAAGACAAGGTTGCACACTCTCATCACTGTTATTCAACATAGTTTTGGAAGTTTTAGCCACAGCAATCAGAGGAGAAAAGGAAATAAAAGGAATCCAAATCAGAAAAGAAGAAGTAAAGCTGTCACTATTTGCAGATGACATGATACTATACATAGAGAATCCTAAAGATGCTACCAGAAAACTACTAGAGCTAATCAATGAATTTGATAAAGTAGCAGGGTACAAAATTAATGCACAGAAATCTCTGGCATTCCTATATACTAATGATGAAAAATCTGAAATTGAAATCAAGAGAACACTCCTATTTACCATTGCAACACAAAAAATAAAATATCTAGGAACAAACTTACCTAAGGAGACAAAAGACCTGTATGCAGAAAATTATAAGACACTGATGAAAGAAATTAAAGATGATACAAATAGATGGAGAGATATACCATGCTCTTGGATTGGAAGAATCAACATTGTGAAAATGACTCTACTACCCAAAGCAATCTATAGATTCAATGCAATCCCTATCAAACTACCACTGGCATTTTTCACAGAACTAGAACAAAAAATTACACAATTTGTATGGAAACAAAAAAGAACCTGAATAGCAAAATCAATCTTGAGAACGAAAAAAGGAGCTGGAGGAATCAGGCTCCCTGACTTCAGACTATACTACAAAGCTACAGTAATCAAGACAGTATGGTACTGGCACAAAAACAGAAAGATAGATCAATGGAACAGGATAGAAATCCCAGAGATAAACTCACGCACATATGGACACCTTATCTTTGATAAAGGTGGCAGGAATGTACAGTGGAGAAAGGACAGTCTCTTCAATAAGTGGTGCTGGGAAAATTGGACAGATACATGTAAAAGTATGAGATTAGGCCACTCCCTAACACCATACACAAAAATAAGCTCAAAATGGATTAAAGACCTAAATGTAAGGCCAGAAACTATCAAATTCTTAGAGGAAAACATAGGCAGAACACTCTATGACATAAATCACAGCAAGATCCTTTCTGACCCACCTCCTAGAGTAATGGAAATAAAAACAAAAATAAACAAATGGGACCTAATGAAACTTCAAAGCTTTTGCACAGCAAAGGAAACCATAAACAAGACCAAAAAACAACGCTCAGAATGGGAGAAAATATTTGCAAATGAAGCAACTGACAAAGGATTAATCGCCAAATTTACAAGCAGATCATGCAGCTCAATAACAAAAAAAACAAACAACCCAATCCAAAAATGGGCAGAAGACCTAAATAGACATTTCTCCAAAGAAGATATACAGACTGCCCACAAACACATGGAAGAATGCTCAACATCATTAATCATTAGAGAAATGCAAATCAAAACTACAATGAGATATCATCTCACACCCGTCAGAATGGGCATCATCAAAAAATCTAGAAACAATAAATGCTGGAGAGGGTGTGGAGAAAAGGGAGCACTCTTGCACTGCTGGTGGGAATGTGAATTGGTTCAGCCACTATGGAGAACAGTATGGAGGTTCCTTAAAAAACTGCAAATAGAACTACCATATGACCCAGCAATCCCACTACTGGGCATATACCCTGAGAAAACCAAAATTCAAAAAGAGTCATGTACCAAAATGTTCATTGCAGCTCTATTTACAATAGCACAGAGATGGAAACAACCTAAGTGCCCATAATCAGATGAATGGATAAAGAAGATGTGGCACATATATACAATGGAATATTACTCAGCCATAAAAAGAAACGAAATTGAGCTATTTGTAATGAGGTGGAAAGACCTAGAGTCTGTCATACAGAGTGAAGTAAGTCAGAAAGAAAAAGACACATACCGTATGCTAACACATATATATGGAATTTAAGAAGAAAAAAAAAATCTCATGAAGAACCTAGGGGTAAGACAGGAATAAAGACACAGACCTACTGACGAAAGGACTTGAGGATATGGGGAGGGGGAAGGGTGAGCTGTGACAGGGCGAGAGAGAGTCATGGACATATACACACTAACAAACGTAAGGTAGATAGCTAGTGGGAAGCAGCCGCATGGCACAGGGATATCAGCTCAGTGCTTTGTGACCACCTGGAGGGGTGGGATAGGGAGGGTGGGAGGGAGGGAGACGCAAGAGGTAAGAGATATGGGAACATATGTATATGTATAACTGATTCACTTTGTTATAAAGCAGAAACTAACACACCGTTGTAAAGCAATTATACCCCAATAAAGATGTTAAAAAAAAAATCTTTCTCCCTAAAACCAGAAAACCAATAAGGATGCCCACTCTCACCACCTCTATTTCACATAATATTGGAAGTCTTAGCCACAATAGTCAAGAAAAAGAAATAAAAGGCATCAAGTTTGAAAGGGAAGAATAAAACTGTCACTATTTGCAGACAATATGATACTATATATAGAAAGCCCTAAAGTCTCCACAAAAAACTTTTAGAACTAAGCAATGAAATCTGTAATTTTCAGGATACAAAACTAATATACAGAAACCTTTTGATTTTCTAAACACTAATAATGAGATACCAGAAAGAGAAAAAAAAATCACTCTTAAAATCACATCAAAGAGAATAAAATAACTAGGAATAAACTTAACCAAAGAGATGTAAAACATATACTCTGAAAACTATAAAACACTGATAAAGGAATTTGAAAATGATACAAAGTAATGGAAAGATATCCCATGTTCTTGGATTGGAAAAATTAATAGTGTTAAAAGATCCATGCTATCCAAAGCAACCTACAGATTAACACAAAAACTATCAAAATACCCATGACTTTTTTGACAGAACTTGAACAAATAGCCCCACAATTTATACAGAAACACAAAAGACCCTGAATCATCAAAGAAATCTTGAGAAACAACAACAAAACTGGAGGTATCATATCTCTTGACTTCAGACTATACTACAAAGCAATAGTAATCAAAACAGTATGGTACTGATACAAAAAACAGACACATAGATCAATTGAACAGAATAGAGAGCCAATAAATAAATCCATGCACCTTTGGTCAGTTAAGCTATGACAAAAGAGGCAATATTATACATTGTGGAAAAGACAGAACATTTTCTCACACCATATTAAAAAAAAAAAAAACTCAAAATGGAATAAAGACCTAAATGTAAGACCTGAAACCATTAAATTCCTATAAGGAATTATGTCATAGGCAGAATACTCTTTGATGTAAATCATAGAAATATTTTATTGGAGTTGTCTCATAAGGCAAAAGAAATAAAAGCAAAAATAAAGGCATTTGCACAGAAAAGTACACTTTGAAAAAATGAAAAGATACCTATTGAATTGGAGAAAATATTTGCAAACGATATGACTGATAAAAGCTTAATATCCAAAATACATAAATTGCTTATACAACTCAATGGCAAGAAATCAAACAACCCAATTAAAAAATAGGCAGAAAACCTGAATAGACATTTTTGCAAAGACATACAGATGGCCAGAAAGAACATGAAAAGAGGCTCAACATTGCTAACCACCAGGTAATGGCAGGTGAAAACCACAATGAGATATTATTTTACACCTGTGATAATGGCTATCATCAGAAACTCTTCAAGTAAGAAGTGTTGGTGAACATATGGAGAAAAGTGAACACAGTTGGTGGGAATGTAAATTGGTGCAGCCACTATGGAAAACAGTATGGAAGTTTTTTCAAAAAATAAAATGAGAACTACCATGTGATCCAACAATTCCACTCCTGTGTATTTATCTGAAGAAAATAAAACCACTAATTCGAAAAAATACATGAACCTCAGTGTTCACAGCAGCATTATGTACAATAGCCAAGGTATGATAGCAGCCTAAATGTCCATCAACAGATGAACATATAAAGAAGATGTAGTATATTTATACAATGAAATATTACCCAGAGAAAGACCAATCCTCTATGTTATCACTTAAATTAGAAACTAAAAAATAATTTAACTAATGAATATAACAAAACAGAAATAGATTCACATGTATAGAGAACAAGCAGTGATTACCACTGGGTAGAAGAAAGATGGGCATGGAAAGATAGGGGTAGGGGTTTAAGAGGTACAAACTACTATGTATAAAACAAATAAGCTGCAAGAATATACAGCACAGAGAAAATAGTACAGCACAGAGTATATAGCCAATATTTTATAATAACTTTAAACAGAGTATAATCTATAAAAATATTGAATCACTATATTGTACATCTGAAACTCATATAACATTGTAAATCAACTATACTTTAATGCAAAATATAGCCATTTAAAAAATAGACTTAAAGGGAGAAGTTGACAGCAACACAATAATAATAGGGGTCTTTAACATCCCACTAACATCAATGGATAGAACATCAAGACAGAAAATCAACAAGGAAATAGTAGTCTAAAATGAAACGTTAGAACGGATGGATCTGATAGAGATGTACAGAACATTCTATCCAAACAGCTGAATACACATTCTTCTCAAGTGCACATGGAAAGTTTTCAACAATACACCATATGTTGTGACACAAAACAAGTCTCAGAAAATTTAAGATTGAAATCATATCAAGCATCTTCTCCAATCACAATGGAATGCAACTAAAAATCAAGTACAAGAAGAAAACTGGAAAAGTCACAAATATGTGGAGACTGAACAACTGCTAGGTCAATGAAGAAATCAAAGGAGAAATAAAGTATTACCTGAAGACAAATGAAAATGAAAATACAATATACTGAAAGCTATGAGATACAGGAAAAGTGGTACTAAGAGGAAAGTTTACAGCAACACAGACCTACCTCAATAAAAAAGAAAAATCTCAAATAAACAATATAATGTTATACTTAAAGGAGCTAGAAAAAAATGAAGCCCAAAGTTAGCAGAAGGAAGAATATAATAAAGATCAAAGCAGTAATAAATGAAATAGAGGTTAAAAGATGGTAGTTAAGATCAATGAAACTAAGAGTTGGTTCTTTGAAAACATAAATAAAATCAACAACCCATTAAGTAGATTCATTGATGAAAAAGAGAGAAAGAAAGACCTGATACAATCAGAAATGAAAAAGAAGAAATAATAGTAGATACCACAGAAATACAAGGGATTATAAGAGAATATTATGAACAGCTATACACAAATCTACTGGACATCCAAGGAGGAGAAATGTACAAATTCTTGAAATTATACAACCTTGAAAGACTTATATGGATGAAACAGAAAATCTGAATAGACAAATCACTAGTACAACAATTAAAACAGTAATCAAAAGTTCCCAAAATATGAAAGTCCATGTCCATATGGCTACATAGGTGAATTCTACCAAACATTCAATTATTTAATACCTATTCTTCTCAAACTATACCAAAGTATTAATGAGAAGGAAATGCATCCTAACTCATTTTACAAGGCCAACATCATTCTGATACCAAAACCAGACAATGATAACACTAATAAAATTAAAGGCCAATATCTCTGATGAATATTGATGCAAAAATCCTCAACAAAGTATTTGTAAATTGAATTTAACAATGCGTCAAAAGGATCATATACCATGACCAAGTGAGATTTATGTCAGTCATGCAAGGATGTTTTAACAACCTCAAATCAATCAACATAATACACCACCTTAAAAAAATGAAGGATAAAAATCATATGATCATCACAATACACACAGAAAAAGCATTTGACAGGATTCAATACCCATTTATGACAAAAACTCTCAATAAATTAGGTACAGAAGGGACATAACATAATAAAGCCCATATATTACAAACCCCTAGCTAACATCATAATCAATGGTGAAAATTGAAAGATATCACTCTAAGATCAGAAGCATGATAAGGATGCCTACTCACACCACTCCTATTCAACACAGCATTGGAAGTCGAAGCCAGAGCTATTAGGCAAGGAACACAAATAAAATGCATCCAAATTAGAAAGGAAGAAGTAAAACTGTCACTATTTGCAGATGACATGATTTTATATATATAAAACTCTAAAGCCCCCACAGAAAAACTATTAGAAATAGCAAATATGGTAAAATTACAGGATACAAAATCAACATACAAATACCTCTTTCATTTTTATATGTTAACAATGAGCTAGCAGAAAGGGAAATTAAGAAAACAATCCCATTTATAATCATGACAAAAAGAATAAAATACCTAGGAATACTTTTAACCAGGGAGGTAAAAGACTTGTACACTGAAAACTACAAGGCATTGTTGAAAGAAATTGAAAACAGTACAAATAAATAAATAAAAACCTATTTTGTGTTCATGGATTGGAATAATTAACATTAACAAAATGTCTTAATTACCTAAAGTAATCTACAGATTTAATGCAATTTCTATCAAAATTTCTAGGACATTATTCACAGAAATATAACAAATTATTCTAAAATTTATATGAAACCACAAAGATCCCAGATGGCTAAAGCAATCCTGAGAAAAAAAGAACAAAGTTTGAGGTATCACACCCTCTGACTGCAAACTGTACCAGAAAGCCATAGTAATCAAAACAGCATGGTACTGGCAGAAAAACTGATAGATCAATGGAACAGAAATGAGAGTCCAGAAATAAACCCATGTGTATGTGGAAAATTAAAGGATAAAGGAGCAAAGAATGTACAGTGGAAAAAGGATAGTCTCTTCAACAAATGATGTTGGGAAAACTAGACAACCACAGCAAAATAAATAAATAAATGAACTGGACCACTATGTAATACCATATATAAAAATTAACTAAAGATTGATTAAAGACTTGAATTTAAGACCTGCAAGGCCATAGACATTGGTCTTAGCAATATATTTTTAAATATGTTTCCTCAGGCAAGGGAAACAAAAGCAAAAATAAACAAATGGAATTATATCAAACTAATAAGCTTCTGCACAACAAAGTAAACCATCAATAAAAACACAACCAACTGAATGGGAGAAGATATTTGAAAATGATACATCCAACAAGGGGTTAATATCCAAAATATATATAGAACACATACAACTCAACAACAACAAAACAAGCAACATCATTAAAAAATGGCAGAGGAGCTGAAAATATATTTTTCCAAAGAAAACATACAGATGGCCAGCAGGCACAAGAAAAGATGTTTAACATCACTAATTATTAGGGAAATGCAAATCAAAACCACAATGAGATATCACTGTCAGAATAGCTAGCATCAAAAAGACAAAAGCAGTAAATGTTGGCGAGGATGTGGAGAAAAGGGAACCCTCGTACATTGTTGGTGGGAATGTAAATTGGGGTATCCCCTATGGAAGGCAGTATGGAAATTCCTCAAAAAATTAAAACTTGAACTACCATATGATTCAGCTATCCTACTTCTGAGTACTTACCCAAAGAAGACAAAAACACTAATCAGAAATCACATAAAAAAAAAATACCTAGGAAAAATCTTAACCAAGGAGGTGAAACTCTTACACACTGAAAACTATAAAACATTGATAAAGGAAAGTGAAGATAATTCAAAGAAATTGAAAGATGTACCATGATCTTGGATTAGAAGAAATAGCCATACCACTCAAAGCAATCAACAGATTTAATGTGATACTTACCAAAATACCCACAACATTTTTCACAGAACTTGAACAAATAATCCTAAAATTTGTATGGAATTACAAAATACCCAAAATTAATGAAGCAATCCTGAGGAAAAAGAACAAAGCTGGATGCATAACCCTGTCAGACTTTAGACAATACTACCAAGCTAAAGTAATCAAAATAGCACAGTATTGGCACAAAAACCAGACATATAGGTCAATGGAACAGAATAGAGAGCCCAGAAATAAACCCACACACCTACAGTCAATTAACTGATGACAATGGAGGCAGGAATATACAATGGAGAAAAGACAGCCTCTTTAGCAAGTGGTGTTGGGAAATCGGGACAGGTACACGTAAATCAATGAAATTAGAACATACTCTCACACTATATACAAAAATAAATTCAAAATGGTTTAAAGACCTAAATATAAGACATGACACCATAAAACTCCTAGAAGAGAACATAGGCAAAACATTCTCTGACATAAATCAGGGCAATACTTTCTTAGATCAGTCTCCCAAGGCAAAATAAATAAGAGCAAAAATAACTAATAGGACCTAATCAAACTTAAAACTTTTGCACAACAAAGGAAACCATAAACAAAATGAAAAGACAACCTATGGACTGGGAGAAAATATTTGCAAATGATGCAACTGACAAAGAGTTAATATCCAAAATATATGAACAGTTAATACAGCTCAATATCAAAAAAACAAACAACCCAATCACAAAGTGGGTAGAAGACCTAAATAGACATTTCTCCAAAGAAGACATACATATGGCCGACAGGAACATGAAAAGACATTCAACAATGTTAATCATTAGAGAAATACAAATCAAAACCACACAATGAGGTATCACCTCACACCTGTTAGAATGGCTATCATCAAAAAGGACACAAATAATAAATGCTGAAGAGAGCGTAGAGAAAAATGAACCCTCATACACTGTTGGTGGGAATAGAAATTGGTGCAGCCACTATGGAGAATACTATGGAAGTTCCTTAAAAAATAAATAAAAATAGGGCTATCGTATGATCCTAGCAATCCCACTCGTGGGCATATATCTGGAAAAGGTGAAAACTCTAATTCAGAAAGATACATGCACACCAGTGTTTATAGCAGCACTATTTACAATAGCTAAGACATTTACAATAGCTAAGACAAAAGTACCTATCAACAGACTACTGGTTTAAGAAGAGGTGATATATATATATGGAATATTACTCAGACATTAAAAGGAATGAAATATTGTCATTTGCAAGATGGATGGACCTAGACAGTATCATCCTAAGGGAAGGAAGCCAGACAGAGAACGACAGGTATCATATACTATCACTTATATGTGGAATCTGTTTTATAAACAGAAAGAGACTCACAGACATAGAAAAAAACATCATTACAAAAGGGGAAAGAGGAGGATAAATTAGGAGAAAGGGATTAATGGATACAAATTAATAAACGTAAAACAGATAAACAACAAGTATTTACTGTATGATACAGGGAACTATATTCAATATCTTGTAATAACCTACAATGGAAAACAATCTCTCTCTCTATATATGTATATATGTATATATATACATAACTGAATCACTTTGCTGTATACCTGAACTAAAATAATATTGTAAATCAACTATACTTCATATTAAAAAGCAGAATATTGAAAACTAATAAATAAAGAAATAAAAACAAAATTAAAGAACAAACCAAACCAAATCAAAACAAAAATGTGATACAAAGAACTCAGTATTGGTTATCAGAGGGGAAGGAGTGAGTGGGAGAGTGAGATGCATGAAGGAGATGAAATGTTTGGGTATGGTGAGGGATGGAAAATAAATTTTTGTTGGTTAGTGAAAGAAAGAAGAAAAAGGGGGGAGGGAGGGAGGAAGGAAGGAAGGAAGGCAGGAAGGAAGGAAGGGAGGGAGGGAGGGAGGGAGGGAGGGAGGAAAGAAGGAAGGGAGAAATAACAAGTGTTGGCAAAGATGTGGAGAAAAAGGAATCCACTTACACTATTGGAGGAAATGTAAACTGGTGCAGCCACTATTGAAAACAGTATGGGGGGGCTTCCCTGGTGGCACAGTGGTTGAGAGTCCACCTGTTGATGCAGGGGATTCGTGTTCGTGCCCCAGTCCGGGAAGATCCCACATGCCGCGGAGTGGCTGGGCCCGTGAGCCATGGTCGCTGAGCCTGCGTGTCTGGAGCCTGTGCTCCACAACAGGAGAGGCCACAAGAGTGAGAGACCCGCATACCGCAAACAAAACAAAACAAAACAAAACAAAAACAGTATGGGGATTCCTCAAAACATTAAAAATAGAGTTGCCATATAATCTAGTTATTCCACTTCTGGGTATTTATTCAATGAATATGAAATCACTAATTTGAAATAATAGACACTCCCCTATGTTCATTGCAGCATTATTTTCAATAGCCAGAATATGGAAACAAATTAAATGTCCTTTAATGGATGAATGGATAAAGAAGATGTGCTATATATATATACAATGGAGTACTATGCAGACATAAAAAAGAAGAGTGAAGTCTTGCCATTTGCAACATGGATGGACCTTGAGAGTATTATGTTAAGTCAGATGGAGAAAGACAAACACCATAGAGCTTCCCTATCAAAACCAAACCAAACCAAACTCATAGATACAGAGAACAGTTTTGTGGTTACTGGGGGGTTGAGGAGTGGGTGGGCAAAATGTGTGAAGGGGATCAATTGTATGGAGACAGATGGTAACCTAGACTTATGATGTTGTTTACTTTGATGTGTATACAAATATCAAATTATAATGTTACACACTTGAAACTTACATTATATAACAATTTTACCTACATAAAAAATTAAAAATCTAAATAAATAAATAAGGAAAGTCATATTTCTGATCAGACCCTCAAAATTTCCTTCTGCTATAGTTTTCCCCATCTAAATAAGTGGCAAATGCAGTATTCTGGTTATTCTGTCAAAAACCGTTTTCTTTCATATCCATTAACATCATTTTTCCAAATACATTAAGAATTTGACCACAGATCTCTACCTCCACCATCATCTCCCAGTTTTATGCCACCATTATTTCTCATCTGGATTAATGTAGTAATATTAATGTCTCTCTTCTCCTGTCTTTGTCCCTCATAATTTAGTTTCAACATAGAAGCATAGCTTCCCATGCTGCAAATCCCTTACAGCAGCCTACAAAGTCCTACAGGAACTGTTCAGTCCCCTCAGTTCTCTGATCTCATTTCTTCCTACCTTTCTTACTATTCACTCCATTCCAGCCACATTGTCCTTGCTGCCCCTCAAATATTCTAGACTCACTCCTGCCTCAAAAGTTTGAATAATTTTTTCTCTGTACTTAAAATGTTCTTTTCCTAGATGTCCAGGTGGCTTATTCTCTCACCTACTCTTGGTCTTTGCTCAAATATCCTCTTTTCAGTGAACTTCCTTCAAAAAACATATTTGAAATTGTAGGCCTCTTTCCATCATTAACCCACTTTTTCACTCCACTGTTATTCTCCATAGTTCTTTGAGCCATCTGACATACTTTATATTTTAATTACTTATTTTATTTATTTTATGTCTCTCTGCACCCTCCTTCTCTCCTCTCCCCAAAGACTCCACCAGAATGTAAGCTCTTTGAAGGTTTGTTCACTACTGAATCTCTAGTGCCTGGTTCAATGCTGGGTATATAGTAGATGCTCAATATATGTTGAATAAATGCATATAAATCTAAAGAGGTATGAAATAATTAAGCACCTCCACTTTCCCCTCCTTTAGACATTCTGAGATCTTTTATCTTTCTTCTCAGTATCTTATAAGCAATTCCTTGTTTTATGAAACATTTTCTAATAATCATTTGTACCTCATTAGAAATTCTAAATTTCCAGTTCCATGACATTCTTCTCTTAAATACCCGTTACCTATAAATTTCAAGAGTATGTTTCACCTTAAATAGATATCAGATGATAGAGAAATGATGGTGCCTCTTTTCTGTGCTCCTGAATTTACTGTCTTACCTAGGCCCTATTTGAATCATCTCTGCTGCCTAATCCTTGTACACTTGCTAACACTGATAACTTATACAGTATAATTGAGAGAAAAATGGGGTGAATGCATCTTATTCAAACTCAGTTATGCAGGCACAGTTTTGTCATCGCTGGATAAGACTGGCTAAGCTTACAGCTAGGTATTACCCGCTTGGCTGATTTAGTCTTCTCTTTCAGCCACATAAAAATGCCACCTGCTATTCGTTTGATTGAAGATGGAATGATGTGAGAATCTAGTAAAGAAGACAGAAAAAATAACACATTTGTGATTCATGTGTTTATATTAATTCTCATTCTCTCTCCTTCCCTCTTTCCATCATATCTCTTTCGGAACAGACTATGTTTACTCCAATATAGAGCCCATTACATTATTGTACTTTTGGTTTCATCCTGGACAATTTTTTTCTCAAAATATATCTGTCTATTCAACTGGCTCTTCTGTGAAAAGATTATTGATAGCTGAGTCTACATCAGAGATTTTCAGTGAGATACAGCATATTCCCCAACATTCTAAAAAGAAGATTTATAATGTCATTGTAGAATATCATTCAGAAACCATGGCCCATTAAGTTGCAACTGATGCTTAACTAATGTGCTTTCTCTTGAAGTGCCTATCTTTCCACAGCAACAGATAGCAATATGCGAAAGAGATGGAGACATGATGGGTGACAGTTCAGCTTGAAATTGCTATACAGGAGAAAGGCTAACTAGAGTTCAAAGGGAATTTTATACTCATATACACTCATGTCTGAGGCAGTAGACTTTCTTCAATAAGATTAAAAATTCTTACCTACCTAGACTAAATCTGATATTTTCACCCATATTTTAACTAAATTAAAGAAACCGAAGAGAAAATAGTATATGGATTTATAAAAATGTAAATCAGTTACCTAGCAATAAAAAACAGTCATTGCATACTCTTTGCATCTTCAGATCAAGGGGAAAAAAAAATCTTTGTAGTTCTTATTCGTTTTTAATATACCTATATCTTCAGTTTTCAGAGATGACACTATTGATGATTCCAATAATATTGTAATTATTCTCATAAACAGGAAAATTAAATTTCCACAAAATGTTGCTAGACATCCTCATACTGATGCCTAGAAAATACTGTAAATGCAACACATTAAAAACTCAACTGCTTCTCTGTCCCAGGCTACTTGTTCCTCCTTCTTTCAGGGAAAGAGAATGGCACAGTAATTAACAACCAGGACTCAGGTGTAAGATTACATGAATTTGAATCCCAACTCTGAAACTAGCTAGTTCCTTAACTCTGGGCAAGTGTCTTAACCTCCCTGATCCTTAATTTTTTTCCTCTGAGAAATGGGAATAATAAGAGCATGTATGCCTCAGAGGTATGTTTTAAGGCTTATATAGAAAACTCTGTATGAGTATTAACTATTTTGTTATTATTAATTCTTTGTTTTCTATCCTGATTAATAGCAATGTTGATCTTTCAAGTTACCCAAACTAAAATTTTGAAGGTCATATATTTTAAAGCTTTCCTTTTAAAATAATTTAGTTACCAAGTACTATTTCCTTTTTTAATTTTTTTAAATTGAAATATAGTTGACTTACAATGTTGTGTTAGTTTCTGGTGTGTGTGTGTGTGTGTGTGTGTGTATACATATATATATATATATATATATATATATACTTTTTCATATTCTTTTCCATTATAGGTTATTATGAGATATTGAATATAGTTCCCTGTGTATTATATAATAGAATCTTGTTATTTATCTATTTTATATTTAGAAGTTTGTATCTGCTAATCCCAACCTTCTAATTTATCTCTCCACCACCCCTTTTCCCATTTGGTAACCATAAGTTGATTTTCTATGTCTGTAAGTCTGTTTCTGTTTTGTAAATGAGTTCATTTGTCTCATATTTTAAATTCTACATGGAAGTGATATCATATGATATTTATCTTTGTCTGACTTACTTCACTTAGTATGGCGGTCTCTAGGTCCATACATGCTGCTGCAAATGGTATTATTTCATTCTTTTTTATGGATGAGTAATATTCCATTGTATAAATATACCACACCGTCTTTATCCATTCATCTGTAAATGGACTTTTAGCTTTCTTTCATGTCTTGGCTATTGTAAATAGTGCTGTTATGACTTTGGGGAGCATGTATATTTTCAAATTACAGTTTTCTCCAGACATATCCCAGGAGTGGGATTGCTGAATCATATGGTAACTCTATTTTTAGTTTTTAAGGACCCTCCATATTCTTTTCCATAGAGGTCGCACCAATTTACATTCCCATCAACAGCGTAGGAGGGTTCCCTTTCCTCCACACCCTCTCCAATATTTATTATTTGCAGACATTTTAATGATCGTCATTCCAAAACCAAGTTACTAATTCTACCACAGTAAGAACTATTTTATCTGCCCCTCTCCTTTTCATTCTCTCTATCATTATAGAAGTTCCTACCTAAATTATAATTTTCTCATTGAAATTATTGAATGAGATTCAGCTGTTCTATCACCTTCCAATCTATCTGTCATATGGCTTTCTGACTTATCTTGCTAAAACTGAGTGAAGACATAGTCCCTCTTTCCCTAAAAAATTCAATACCTCCCATTATCTACAGAAAATCCCCACACTCTTTCAACGGTGTTCTAGATTTTCCAAAATCTAGTCATAAACTACTCTTCCAAGTTTTATGTTGTTACAAACTTTACAGTCTCCATACCTAGTTTTCACTTTTTTTTTTTTGACATATGTATTGGAGTATAATTGCTTTACAATAGTGTGTTAGTTTCTGTTGTATAACAAAGTGAATCAGCTATACATAAACGTATATCCCCATATCTCCTCCCTCTTGTGTCTCCCTCCCACCCTCCCTATCTCACCCCTCTAGGTGGACTCAAAGCACCGAGCTGATCTCCCTAGGCTATGTGGCTGCTTGCCACTAGCTATTTTACATTTGGTACAGTATAGATGGCCATGCCACTCTCTCACTTTGTCCCAGCTCTCCCTTCCCCTTCTGCATGCCCTCAAGTCAATTCTCTCCATCTGCATCTTTATTCCTGTCCTGCCCCTAGGTTCTTCAGAACTTGTTTTTTTTTTTTTTAGATTCCAAATATATGTGTTGGCATATGGTATTTGCTTTCCTCTTTCTTACTTACTTCACTCTGTGTGACAGTCTCTAGGTCCATCCACCTCACTACAAATAACTCAGTTTTGTTTATTTTTTATGGCTGAATAATATTCCATTGTATATATGTGCCACATCTTCTTTATCCATTCATCTGTCAGTGGACACTTAGGTTGCTTCCAACTCCTGGTTATTGTAAATAGAGGTGCAGTGAACATTGTGGTACATGACTCTTTTTGAATTATGGTTTTCTCAGGTTATACGCCCATTACTGGGACTGCTGGGTCATATGGTAGTTCTATTTTTAGATGTTTAAGGAACCTCCATACTGTTCTCCATAGTGGCTGTATCAATTCACATTCCCACCAGCAGTGCAAGAGGGTTCCCTTTTCTCCACACCCCCTCCAGCATTTATTGTTTGTAGATTTTTTGATGACAGCCTTTCTGACTGGTGAAAGGGGATACCTCATTGTACTTTTGATTTTCATTTCTCTAATGATTAATGATGTTGAGCATCCTTTCATGTGTTTGTTGGCAATCTATATCTTCTTTGGAGAAATGTCTATTTAGGTCTTCTGCCCATTTTTGGATTGGTTTGTTTGTTTTTGTTTTTTCGGGTTTTATTTTTGGTATGCAAGCCTCTTACTGTTGTGGCCTCTCCCGTTGTGGAGCACAGGCTCAGGACATGCAGGCTCAGCAGCCATGGCTCATGGGCCCAGCCGCTCCGTGGCATATGGGATCTTCCCGGACCGGGGCATGAACCCAAGTCCCCTGCATCGGCAGGTGGACTCTCAACCACTGTGCCACCAGGGAAGCCCAGTTGTTTGTTTTTTGATACTAAGCTGCATGAGCTGCCTGTATATTTTGGAGATTAAGCCTTTGTCAGTGCTTCATTTGCAAATATTTTCTGTCATTCTGAGGGTAGTCTTTTCATCTTGTTTATGGTTTCCTTTGCTCTGCACAAGGTTTTAAGTTTCATTAGGTTCCATTTGTTTATTTTTGTTTTTATTTCCATTTCTCCAGGAAGTGGGTCAAAAAGGATCTTTCAGTGATTTATGTCATAGCGTGTTCTTCCTATGTTGTTCTCTAAGAGTTTTACACTGTGTGGCCTTACATTTAGGTCTTTAATCCGTTTTGAGTTTAGTTTTGTGTATGGTGTTAGGGAGTGTTCTAATTTCATTCTTTTACATGTAGCTGTCCAGTTTTCCCAGCACCACCTATTGAAGAAACTGTCTTTTCTCCATTGTATATTCTTGCCTCCTTTGTCGTAGATTAATTGACCACAGGTGTTTGGGTTTATCTCTGGTCTTCTATCCTGTTCCACTGATCTATATTTCTGTTTCTGTGCCAGTACTATACTGTTTTGATTACTGTAGCTTTGTAGTATAATATGAAGTCAGGAAGCCTGATTCCTCCAGCTCTGTTTTTCTTTCTCAAGATTGCTTTGGCTATTCGGGATCCTTTGTGTTTCCATACAAATTGTGAAAATTTTTGTTCTAGTGCTGGGAAAAATGCCATTGTTAGTTTGATAGGGATTGCATTGAATCTGTAGATTGCTTTGTGTAGTAGAGTCATTTTCACAATGTTGATTCTTCCAATCCAAGAACAGGTATATCTCCCAATCTGTTTGTCTCATCTTTAATTTCTTTCATCAGTGTCTTATAGTTTACTGCATACAGGTCTTTTGTCTCCTTAAGTAGGTTTATTCCTAGGTATTTTATTCTTTTTGTTGCAATGCTAAATGGGAACGTTTCCTTAATTTCTCTTTCAGATTTTTCATCATTAGTGTGTAAGAATGCAAGTGATTTCTGTGCATTACTTTTATACCCTGCTACTTTACCAAATTCATTGTTTAGTTCTAGTAGTTTTCTGGTAGCATCTTTAGGATTCTCTATGTATAGTATCATGTCATCTGCAAACAGTGACATCTTTACTTCTTCGTTTCCGATTTGGATTCCTTTTTCTTCTCTGATTGCTGTGGATAAAACTTCCAAAACTATGTTGAATAATAGTGGTGAGAGTGAACAACCTTGTCACATTCCTCATCTTGGTGGTAATTATTTCAGTTTTTCACCATTGAGAACGATGTTGTCTGTGGGTTTGTCATATATGGCTTTTATTATGTTGAGGTAAGTTCCCTCTATGCCTGCTTTCTGGACAGTTTTTATCATAAATGGGTGTTGAATTCTGTCAAAAGCTTTTTCTGCATCTGTTGAGATGATCATATATTTTTATCCTTCTATTTGTTATATGGTGTATCACATTGATTGATTTGTGCATATTGAAGAATCCTTGAAATCCTGGGATAAACCCCACTTGATCATGGTGTATAATCCGTTTAATGTGCTGTTGGATTCTATTTGCTAGTATTTTATTGAGGATCTTTTCATCTATGTTCATCTGTGTTATTGGTCAGTAGTTTTCTTTTTTTGTAACATGTTTGTCTGCTTTTGGTATCAGAGTGGTGGTGGTCTTGTAGAATTAGTTTGGGAGTGTCCTCCATCTGCTATATTTTTGAAGAGTTTGAGAAGGATAGGTGTTAGCTCTTCTCTAAATGTTTGAAAGAATTTACCTGTGAATCCATCGTGTCCTGGGCTTTTGTTTCTTGGATGATTTTTAATCACATTTTCAACTTCAATGCTTGTGATTGGTCTGTTTATATTTTCTATTTCTTCCTGTTTCAGTTTTGGGAGGTTGTGCTTTTCTAAGAATTTGTCCATTTCTTTCAGGTTGTCCATTTTATTGGCATATAGTTGCTTGCAGTAATTTCTCATGTTCCTTTGTATTTCTGCCGTGTCCATTGTTACTTCTCCTTTTTTCATTTCTAATTCTACTGATTTGAGTCTTCTTTCTTTTTTTCTTGATGAGTCTGGCTAATGCTTTATCTTCTCAAAGAACCAGATTTAGTTTTATTGATCTTTGCTGTTGTTTCCTTCATTTCTTTTTCATTTATTTCTGATCTGATCTTTATGATTTCTTTCCTTCTGCTAACTTTGCAGGCCTTTTGTTCTTCTTTCTCTTATTGATTTAGGTGTAAGGATAGGTTGTTTATTTCAGATGTTTCTTGTTTCTTGAGGTAGGATTGTATTGCTATAAACTTCCTTCTTAGAACTGCATTTGTTGCATCCCAAAGGTTTTGGGTCATTGTGTTTTCATTGTCATTTTTTTCAAGGTATTTTTTAATTTCCTCTTTGATTTCTTCAGTGATCTCTTGGTTATTTAGTAGTGTATGGTTTTCCTCCATATGTTTGTATTTTTCACAGATTTTTTTCTTGTAATTGATATCTAGTCTCATAGTGTTGTGGTCAGAAGATACTTGATAAGATTTCAATTTTCTTAAATTTACCAAGGTTTGATTTGTGATCCAAGATATGATCTATCCTGGAGAAAGTGCCATGAACACTTGAGAAGAAAGTGTATTCTGCTGTTTTTGGAAGGAATGTCCTATAAATATCAATTAAGTCCACCTTGTTTAATGTATCCTTTACAGCTTGTGTTTCCTTTTTTATTTTCATTTTGGATTATCTATCCATTGGTGAAAATGCAGTGTTAAAGTCCCCTACTATGATTGTGTTACAGTCGGTTTCCCCTTTTATGGCTGTTAGCATTTGCCTTATATATTGAGGTGCTCCTATGTTGGGTGCATAAATATTTACAATTGTTATATCTTCTTCTTTGATTGATCCCTTGGTCAGTATGTAGTGTCCTTTGTCTCTTCTAATAGTCTTTATTTTAAAGTCTATTTTGTCTGATTTGAGAAATCCTACTCCAAGTTTCTTTTGATTTCCATTTGCAGGGAATATCCTTTTCCATCCCTTCGCTTTCAGTCTCTGTGTGTCCCTAGGTCTGAAGTGGGTCTCTTGTAGACAGCATATACATGGGTCTTGTTTTTGTATTCATTCAGCCAGTCTATGTGTTTTGGTTGGAACATTTAATCCATTTGAGATAGTATCAATATGTGTGTTCCTATTACCATTTTCTTAATTGTTTTGGTTTGTTTTTGTAGATGTTTTCCTTTTCTTGTGTTTCCTGCTTAGAGAAGTTCCTTTAGCATTTGTTGTAAAGTTGGTTTGGTTTTGCTGAATTCTCTTAGCTTTTGCTTGTCTGTAAAGGTTTTAATTTCTCCATTGAATCTGAATGAGATCCTTGCTGTGTAAAGTAATTTTGTTGTAGGTCTTTCTGTTTCATCACATTAAATATGTCTTGCCACTTCCTCTGGTTTGCAGAGTTTCTGCTAAAAGATCAACTGTTAATCTTATGGGGATTCCCTTGTGTGTTATTTGTTGCTTCTCCATTGCTGCTTTTAATATTTATTTTATTTTTATTTACTTTTTGATAGTTTGATTAATATGTGTCTTGGCGTGTTTCTCCTTGGATTTATCCTATATGGGATGCTCTGTTCTTCCTGGATTGATTGACTCCTTTCCCATATTAGGGAATTTTTCAGCTATAATCTCCTCATATATTTTCTCAGTCCCTTTCTTTTTCTCTTCTTCTTCTGATACCCCTATAATTCGAATGTTGGTGTGTTTAATGTTGTCCCAGAAGTCTCTGAGACTGTCCTCAATTCTTGTCATTCTTTTCTCTTTATTCTGCTCTGTGGTAGTTATTTCCATTATTTTATCTTCCAGGTCACTTATCTGTTCTTCTTCCTCAGTTATTCTGCTATTGATTCATTCTAGAGAGTTTTTAATTTCATTAATTGTGTTGTTCATCATTATTTGTTTGCTCTTTAGTTCTTCTACGTCCTTGTTGAATGTTTCTTTTATTTTCTCCATTCTATTTGCAAGATTTTGGATCATCTTTATTATCATTACTCTGAATTCCTTCTCTGGTAGACTGCCTATTTCCTCTTTATTTGTTTGGTCTGGTGGCTTTTTACCTTGCTGCATCATCTGCTGTGTATTTCTCTGTCTTCTCATTTTGCTTAATTTATTGTGTTTGGGGTCTCCTTTTCACATGCTGTTTGTTCATAGTTCCCGTTGTTTTTGGTGTCTGCCCCCAGTGGGTAAAGTTGGTTCAGAGATTGTGTAGGCTTCCTGGTGGAGGGGACTGGTGCCTCTGTCTTTTCTTTCTGGTGTGCAGGACCACATCCAGTGGTGTTTTTTGGTGTGTCTGTGAACTTATTATGATTTTAGGCAGCCCCTCTCTTAATGGGTCGGGTTGTGTTCCTGTCTTGCTAGTTGTTTGGCATAGGGTGTCCAGCACTGTAGCTTGCTGGTCTTTGAGTGGAGCTGGGTCTTTGCGTTTTGATGGAGGTGTCTGGGAGAGCTTTCACCATTTGATATTACATTGGGCTGGGAGTTCTCTTGTGCACTAATGACCTCAACTCGGCTCTCCCACCTCAGAGGATCAGGCCAGACACCTGGCCAGAGCATCAAGACCCTGTCAGCTACACGGTAGTTCTGTGATCTTGGAACAGGCAGTTAAGTTCTCTGTTCCTCAGATTTCCTTTCATGCAGCACCTTCTCACCCCACAGGTCCAGTCAGGTGTGAGGGAAGGGCTGTTGCTCACAGGCTGTGCAGCGAGGAAACCCACGAGCCTGGAATAAAACCAAACTCTATACCTGGTTTTTATGAATCATTTTCATACCTCTGTATCCTTCTTCAGACAGTTCCCTCAATCTTCCCTATGTCTCTACCTACCAAAATCCTATTCATTTTTTAAGCTGTATCTCAGATTTCCTTTGGGAGGTTCTTCTGATCCACACTAACTATTGTATTATTTCTTGTCTTTCTCGATGATTTGCCATTATTAAAGCAGCTTCCCCACTTTACCTTGAAAACATTAGTAACTTCTGTCAGTCTCTATATTAAATTATAATCTCCTTCAGAACAGAAATTGTATCCTTTCCCAGTTTTTACCTTTAGCAGCACCTTTCACAGTTTGTATCATAAAGACACTCAATACATTTGTTAAATAGAAGAAATGAATTTAATTTTATTAATTACATTCATTTGTCAGGCATTCTGGAAAACAATGTGGACAAACTGTGAAACAAGACAGTTCTTGTTCTTAAAGAGTTGATAGTAAATTAAGCTCAATTTTTTGATGTCTATGAAAAGCAATTCAAATGTGTGTGATTCTCAGTTTCCAAGATTCATGCAGGTAAGCCTGGCAGTTGAAAAAGACTAAGGCAACCTGTGTGGAGGAAAAAATTCATTTCTGACCTCTACATAGAAAATACTAGTTATATTAAGAATAGTATTATAGACTGAATATTTATATCCCCTCAAATTCATATGTTAAAGCCCTGATATCTAATGTGTTGATACTGGGACATATGGTGTTTGGGAGGTAACTAGATTTTGATTAGGTCATGAAGATGGAGCCCCCATGATGAGATTATTGCCTTTATACAAATATGAAGGGACACCAGAGCTTCCTCTCTCCATCAAGTGAGGATACAGTAAGAAGGTGGCCATCTATAATCCCCAAAGAGAACTTCACCAAGAATCACATCTGCTGGCACCTTGATCTTGGATTGCCCAGCCTCCAGAACTGTGAAAAATATCTTTTGTTTAAGCCACCCAGTCTATAGTATTTTGTTATGGTAGCCCACGCTAAGAGAGATAGGCTTATATGTTTCTCAGTACCAGTTCCTGAGGACACTGAGAGCCCCCCTCAATCCTCAGTTGACTTTCATCCAAGTTATAGAATGAATTGGAGCACTTGTGGAGAATCTAAATCAGAAAATACTTTCCAGAGCTGTTCACCTCTAGATTTCCAGAACAGTTCAACCTCACCATGGACTGTGTTCTTATAGTACATGAACCATAACATTACATTTTTCATTTACTCACTTGATAAATACTGGAAAGCACACACAAAAAAGAATGTACCCATTATACCATGCTTCTTGTTTCAGTTTAAAATAAACTTCCCTCTATTTTCTACCACTACTTAAAAGTAATTCATAAGGGCTGAGCTTTTCCTGAGTTTATATTTTAAAAGCAGTTATTTAATATATGCATCTTATTCCATAAGCCTGGGAAGGTGTAGTTTGTCTCATATCTACAGTACTTAGCACAGTGCTTCAGGTATTAATCACTATCAACACTCCAGTGTTTACTAAGTGTTTCAAACTGTGCTAATACTTTAAACATATAATTTTACTTTTATAAAAATACTGAAAGATCAATGGTACTGTAATCCCCTTATTTCACAAGACACAGCTAAAGATCAGAGAAGTTAAAGAACTTGTTTCACTACTCATGGGTAGTGAGTGCAGAATTTAAACTCTGAATATATTCATGAAACCTTGTGCCAAGCCACTATATTATATTGTTTTCTCAATTATTATTTTAAGTGGCTGAGTGCATAAATACCATATAAAGATGGCTTGAGGAAATAAAATTCTGTTTAGTTTAATCATTCTGCCCTACTCATCCACTTTAAGTCTATTAAATTTATAGAGAAAATTAGTTTTGAAAGCCCAATGAAAATGAAAGAATGCTAATTCTTAATAATTTGTGCTCACGGAGATAAGCTATGGAAAAAATGTAGATCACACAAAAGTCATTGTTTTTACCTTTGAAGTTAATAACATGACTGTATATAATGTTTACCTTCCTAATTGCATATTCCTTAGGCTAATACTGAAATGAAGCTGAGCCCTGGGAGAACATTTTCTGAGCCCCTCAGGATAGAAAAATAGACCAGTAAATCCAGCCCTTACTAAATATTCTAAAATTAATTATTTTCAGTATATAATCCTTAACATGGTATATTTGTATATTCAGTTGTGGATAACAGATTTAGTACATGGCTTTCAAATGTGATTAGGGTATAATTTGATGCTATATATGTATTGATCAAGTACCCCTCCCATATGAAATCAGGCAGTACATATTACCTTTACCACACACTGACACTTAATTATTCCTGATCTCAGCTCTGCTAATTACTAGCAAATTCTCTTAGGATACTAATGTCAACTCAACTTCTCTATAAAATGGTAGGAAGAAGGTATTTCAATGAGCTTAGCCTTTCCCTTGATACTGGTATTAATTCTTAAAATACTTCCATAAAATCCCACCTCTTGGGAATGTAGCAGAAAAAACAATTTCTAAGGTGCATTTCTAATGCCAGCAATTCTAAACTCTGTGACAAATTGCATTAAAAGAATATTTTATTTTGGTGTGTGTATGTCTTAGTTCCTTAGTTACCCTGCAGGTTCCCTTGAGGTCAGAGATCTCATTTAACATATTTTTCTAAATTCATGTTAAATATTCAATAAACCTTTGCTAAAACAATGAATGAACAGGCACAACTTCACAACTACCAGATCCAACATATTCCTGAAGAGTAGGAACACAGGCTTATGTATCTCAGGGGCATCTGGCTCACTACTGTGAGGCAGGGGGTGGGGGGGGTCATCAATAAAGAATACCTCCTAGCAGATGTCCTCTGAATTCTATTAGTTCCTCCTAAGAAAGTTACTGCTTCATTACACACACTATTTGTGCAGGAGTTTTCTTTCTGTCACTGGTTAATTTTTTTGTGTGCTTCTGGTGGTATTCAGTGTACTTTTCCTCTACTTACTATTCCTTCTAGGCTACATTCATTCCTGTGAGATGGCAGGTTTGATTTACCCACACCCAGCCCCACTTTCATGGCCCATAGGACACTGGTGCCTGTTACTTCGTTGCAGTTTGATATCTGTTTGGCTATGAATGATAGTGGCAAGTAAAGGGTATTGTCAAAATCAAGGACTTGGAAAGAAAAGTTTCTTCTTCAGAATATTAGGCAGGACATAAGATGGTGAGCATGGGGAAAGATGTGTCAGGAAAGATGGAATTTGCCTGAGGCAAATTAATTAATTAAATTAAAATAAACATAAGAATTTGCTATTTGAGGGAACAGTGTGCTGAATATTTTTTCAAATTAAGTACATATATTTAATTTTTAAGTATATAACATATTGTTTTGTTTTGTGGTGTGTGTGTGTGTGTGTGTGTGTGTGTGTGTGTTTTAATGGGTCAACTTACCTATGTTTTATTTTGTTATATTGGAACAGTTTGCATCTTTTCTGGAGCACTGTTGATGACCAGGTGTATCATGAAGAAAAAAAGCCACTTATATAAGACTACCTAAAACTGAGTGATGTTTCCATATTATTACTTCCATTCACTCCCTTTCCCTTTCCATTAAAAAACATATGATGTTTACTCCTTTACAAAAGGATTCAGGAGTGAATTGGTCTACCTTGGGTACAAAAATTAATTAACCCAACTACATCTCCTTGTGTGTGTATGTGTGTGTTCGTGTGTATGTGTGTGTGTGTGTCTTCCTGTAGATTGTTACTTACCATACCTTGAAGTTCAAAAAGTAATAACAAAGTAGGGTGTGTGGAGTGCGTATGTATGTGTACTCACTAGCTACTAATTGTGTGATTTGCACTTTACTTCTTTTTGATCCTCAAATTTTTCTTTGCTCCTTCAATTACTTAGGGAATATGGGTATTTTTATAAAGATGATTGTACTTCACTAAAAGCAAAAATCTGATCTACAGAAAAGATAAATATAAGTCGAAGATTTTTCACCCTACAAAGGAATTCACTAAAAGATTCCTTCCTTTAGTATATTTCAAACATTAAATTTATACCACTTTCCTTAACTCATGACCTCAGGAACACATAAAAGTATATTTAAAATGCACTTAACAGTATATTTAACAACCCAGGAAGTAATAAGAGAAAGAAAAAAAACTAAAACATGTCATATTTTCCTTGGCTCTATATGAGTCATTTGAGATCCTGGTAATGTCATTGAATGTTTATATTCTTGCTGACAATTATTGGTCACTCATTCTTTCATTTATTCAGCTATTCCCTTTAAAAAAAACTGAGATCCTACTATAGCTCAGTTAATTTTTAAATGTCTTACAGTTCAAGTAAGAGACACTGACAATAAACATAATTGCCTTCATAATCAATAACAGGGAGGAAAGAAAGCACGTAAAGACATAATAACAGAGAATAAAATATTGTTGGACATTACTAATAAACAACAGTATGGCCTCTCGATCTCTCAGGAGATTGAGCTTTTTTCTATTCATTTACAGTATTTGTTAAGTGTGTTATTACCTTTAGGCCTTAGTTTCTTTATCTTTGAAGTATTACATTTACCTCAGAGTGTTGTTTAAGGGCTAATCAAGCCATTATACATAGATCATTTAACATCTCAATAACCATTAAGTTTCTATTGTGTAATTATTATTACTGCTTTATCATTATTATTACTATTATTATTTGCCTTTTCATGAATAATTTAGATTTTCTCCTATTTCTTTGGCAGGTAAGAACCATCCTTCTTCCTCTCAGTCATTAGTCTTCCCAACACAGTGGTCAGCATTTTCAGTTAGGTAATTCTTCATTCTATAAGTGGAGCCATTTATCAAAACTTACCAAATTTCTTCCTCATGTACACGAAGAAGCCATCCTGGAATATTCTCTGTCCATTGCAATGTGCACTCAGGCAGTGACATGAAAATCAGTACAGGAGGACCTAATGATCTGATTCCATTAACAATTGCTTATTTGGGTGGTAAGTAACCTGAGACAAAGAGAACATGCAGTTTTGCCTGCCAATACAGTAAAAAAGGGTTGCCATTACTGTTCTATAGAGATTATAATCAATGATACTTTTTATTGTCTCAATTGAACTACATTGTAGACAATTAAATAGTTGTCTAGATGGCATGAAGTAAAATGAAATAGTCTAGAATCGTTCATGGCTTGTACAAAATTAGCTCTTGTACAATAGCTTAATGCCTTAATGCCTTTTAATGGCAAGAGGTCACCTTATTCACCTGACAAATTAACCTTTTCTTTAAACAAACAATTTTGATCTCCACATTAAAAACAAAAATTGTTTAAAAGTTTTCAGATCTTCAAAGAAGAAACTGGTTATCTTCCCACCTATTTGTAAGTTAAGGTTTCATTGTTCCTTTCTTAAATATATGATGAATTTTTATTTTATATGGAAATTGTCAACAACTGAGATTTATCTTTTTTTTTATTTTTTTTTTTAACATCTTTATTGGAGTATAATTGCTTTACAATAGTATGTTAGTTTCAGCTTCACAACAAAATGAATCAGTTATATATATACATATATTCCCATATCTCTTCCCGCTTGCGTCTCCCTCCCTCCCACCCTCCCTATCCCACCCCTCCAGGCGGTCACAAAGCACCGAGCTGATCTCCCTGTGCTATGCGGCTGCTTCCCACTAGCTAACTATCTTACGTTTGGTAGTGTATATATGTCCATGCCTCTTTATCGCTTTGTCACCGTTTACCCTTCCCCCTCCCCATAGCCTCAAGTCCATTCTCTAGTAAGTCTGTGTCTTTATTCCTGTTTCACCCCTAGGTTTTTCATGACATTTTTTTTTTAAATTCCATATATATGTGTTAGCATACGGTATTTGTCTCTCTCTTTCTGACTTACTTCACTCTGTATGACAGACTCTAGGTCTATCCACCTCATTACAAATAGTTCAATTTCATCTCTTTTTATGGCTGAGTAATATTCCATTGTATTTATGTGCCACATCTTCTTTATCCATTCATCCGATGATGGACACTTAGGTTGTTTCCATCTCTGGGCTATTGTAAATAGAGCTGCAATGAACATTTTGGTACATGACTCTTTTTGAATTATGGTTTTCTCAGGGTATATGCCCAGTAGTGGGATTGCTGGGTCATATGGTAGTTCTATTTGTAGCTTTTTAAGGAACCTCCATACTGTTCTCCACAGTGGCTGTATCAATTTACATTCCCACCAACAGTGTAAGAGGGTTCCCTTTTCTCCACACCCTCTCCAGCATTTATTGTTTCTAGATTTTTTGATGATGGCCATTCTGACTGGTGTGAGATGATATCTCATTGTAGTTTTGATTTGCATTTCTCTAATGATTAGTGATGTTGAGCATTCTTTCATGTGTTTGTTGGCACTCTGTATATCTTCTTTGGAGAAATGTCTATTTAGGTCTTCTGCCCATTTTTGGATTGGGTTGTTTGTTTTTTTGTTATTAAGCTGCATGAGCTGCTTATAAATTTTGGAGATTAATCATTTGTCAGTTGCTTCATTTGCAAATCTTTTCTCCCATTCTGAGGGTTGTCTTTTGGTCTTCTTTATGGTTTCCTTTGCTGCGCAAAAGCTTTTAAGTTTCATTAGGTCCCATTTGTTTACTTTTGTTTTTATTTCCATTTCTCTAGGAGGTGGGTCAAAAAGGACCTTGCTGTGATTTATGTCATAGAGTGTTCTGCCTATGTTTAACCAACGGTACTATGGACCACTTATTGAGCACACTGAAGCTGTCACACCCTTTTATTATCCAGAAAGCTATGGTATTAAACATTCATGCAATGTTCTAATATTATTGTTTGAATCCAGTTATGACAAAATATAATTTTCTTTTCATAAGAATCATTATGGAACACAAGGGTGAGTATATACAATAAAACATTTGGTTTAAGTTTCCTAAACATTTAAGATTTGCCTGATATTCACCATGTTTTCAAATCAAACTACAATTTTTCTTCTAAAAAACATGTAACCTGGAATTTTCTAAACCTAGTTAATTTAGTACAACCAATGATAGTGATATTTTCTACAGTTATTATCAGAAAGTTTTCATAACATAAAAAAGAGCATATATCACTAACTTATCCATCTAGACCCACTTCTCATCCTAAACTTACTGAGAAACTGAAATGAGAGAATTGTTTCTTCTATGCCCCTTTCCAATTTCTAAAATTTATTTTTGTTTCAAGCATTACTGAACACTTTTGTGACACACAGCATACTAAAACCTAGATATACAAAGATGAATAGAACACAGTAATTTCTTTTTAAATTTTTACAGTCTTGTCTCTCCACATACAGATAAACCAATTTTGCCTTTAATTGACTGGATATTGCCAAAAGGGAGTGGGGGAGTGCTATCTGGAAGGAGGTGAGTGGAGCCACTTGTATAGCAGTAAAATTCAGTCATTGACAAACACACTGTGGCTATTTTGTTCATCAGAATTTATGTCTGCTTTGAAGAAAAATAGCTGAATTTTTTTATCAAAATACTTGTTAGAACACTGACCAGCAGGACCCTATTTAATTACAGACATAGGAAACTGTTCTAGTCTAGGAAAGAATCTGAAAAAGGTTTGGGGTAAGAAGAAAGAATAAATAAATAAATAAACTTCTGTTTTATAAGGAGATTTTATAGTTCTAAATAACTTTTATTACTTCTTTCAAACTGTAAGCACCAGAAAAAAAACACATGATACTTTATTTTTGTTTTTACAGTTTGGTTGGTTTATTTGATTTTTTCTTTTAAAAACTTTTTTTCAACTTGCCAAAATTGAGTTAAGAAGATATATAAAATATAAATCATACTCTATATTTTAAAAAAGTTAAAGCTGAAGCTAAAACTCTTCCCTCCAAAAGACACCAGAATCTAGGAATTATACCTCAAAGGGAAGTGAGTTCTTATATTCACCAAAACATATGTACAACAAGGTTCATCACACTTTTATTCATAATCAGTCAAATTCTAGATGCAGTTTGAGTGTTCATGAACACTAAAATGGGTAAATAGATAAGAGGTTAAATATTCTAGTCAGAGAAAATGTGAGAAATATGAGAGAGTATGGTGCCTTCAAGGTTCTGAATTCATTTTATGACTAGAATATAAGTATTAGGGAGAGAACAGAAAGTGAAGTAGCCTAGGTAGAGAGTTGAGAAAAATAAGAATAGAGAATCATAAAACCTATATTAAGGAGTTTATACTTTTTACTAAGAAAGGCATTGACAAGTTTTAATCAATGAAGTAGTATGATCAGATGGATGTGCAGTTTAGAAGGAGGCTATGGCTGCATAGAATAAAATGAATTGATACAGAAGGTGCTATTCTAGATGCAGGAGTATTTATGTGATTGGCTCCTCCATGACATTCATAAATCTACTTAAATTTAACTTCTTAGAGAGGCTTTCCTTAATTTTTCTAAAATAGGTGCCACTCTTTTACCCAGTCTGGTTCTCTATCTTTCATATATTCCTGATTTTTAAAAATTTTATCATTTATTAAAATTATATTATTTATTTGTTTCTTTTCTACTTTCTCTGCTAAGATGTAAGATCCATGAGAGCCGAAGCCTTTATTGATCTTTTCCTCATTGAATCACCAAGTGCAAGAACAGTGTTAGTACATAGTAGGTATTCAGTTAATATTTTTGTATTAATTAGTAAATGAATCCCAAAGTACTGCATTATATTCCAGGTATAGCTGAGCTTTTAGAAATGAGACTTTCATGCTATTCCCCCATCTACTACACAACTGCTTGCACAATTAATTCATACTGACTTCTAATAAATTATAACAGTAATATAAACAATACACATATGTACATATATGTTATATATTTTTTCATAATGTACATTAATGTTATATGCCTATATTAATAAATATGCCTATTAACATATATTAATATAGATAAGTGACTGAAGAGAGGTGAAAAGGGTTTTCAACTAACTGAAAACAAGCTCATTCATATAATAACTCCTCAATTTCTTTGCTGACGGTATCATGTCCAGGTAGCAGGGGAAATTATCTGGGAACTTTGGTGCTCTTCTGATTCTCATATGACCATCAAAGAGAAACTGACTGTCAAAGTTGAAGTCAGTTCAAAGTCAACAAACATTGAACAAATTGACCATTTTATTTTAGAAATTGTGGCAAGGAGCAAAGAGTTGGATAAAAGCATATATGTCCCTTAGTATTTTGGATAGCAGAGTCTATGACTTCATACAAAAGAGATATGATTTTTTAGTATGAAGTTCTGAAGAGAAGATGGATTGCATTAGAAAGTTCTCATAACAGCAACCAAGACTATGTGGTGAATAATACACTGAACATTGTATCAAGGAGGAGTTGGAGAATATGAATAAAGCACCATGTTTCCTTTATTCATTCAATAAATATTTAAGTGACTGCTATGTGACAGACACTATGCTTAGTGCTATTGAGAGAGTGCCTTTCCTTGTAGAGCTTATGATCTAATGAGGAATAGAGCGAGGAATACAGACAAGAAAAACATAGTCACAAGTACTGTGTGTGGGGAAGTTGATGATAACACAGTACATGTAAGTGGACCACTTAACCTGGACTTGAAGGGAAGCTATCCTTGATAAATGAACTTCATATGAGGGTTTGAGGAATGAGTAAGGGTTAGTTAGACAAAGGCTGGAGAAAGAGAGCTCTAAAGGAGGCAACGAAATAAGTTCATACCCAGAAAATAGTGTTTTCAAGAGATCTTTCCAAAGATCTTTCTCTCTCTCTTTCTTTTTTTTAATGTACAAGTAATGGAATGGAGGACATAAAAAAAATTGTGGTGTAAATACAAGTTTTATACTAGAATAAAAAGTAAAATGAATGGTTTTATATATATTTTTTAAATTCTAAGATTCGCCAATAGGGAATTGTTTTTAGTTAGAGTCAGAGAAAGTTAAAAGAATAGAGAAACCTGTTGATGAGAACAGGTTATTGAATACTAACAAATAACACAGAGAAAGCTAAACTTTTGTTTCTATCTCAGAGAGGAGTCTTCAAAGTGGAAAGGGAAGAATAATCTTCCTTTGGCTGGGGAAAAGAAACACGAGATCGGTGAAAACACTTTATGGAGACTTCCAGATTTAATAAGTATATTCAAATCTCCTGGCCCATTCTGCATTCTTATCAGTGCTGCTAAAGTTCAACAGAGCAAGTGTTTACAGTGTGTGTGACTGCTCATTAAAAAATAACCTTCTGCTAGAAAGACACTTCAATCAGCAAAATTAATCAGACTGTCCTTGACAATGATGGCATATTTCTCTCTTTCGGTATATTAACTAGGATTCCTGGCAGAAATATAGGGGTCTGGGAGATCTTAGTGGGTAGGGGGAGAGGGACTTACAGAACTTGGAGCTTTCTTTGAGAAGATACAGGCATTTTTCAGTTTATTTTTTTACATTGATCAAACATTGACAATTTTACAGTTTAACAGAGCAAATAGATTTGTGACATTATTTCTAATTCATGTAGTCAATTTCATGTATATTAGAAAATTGCCGGGTAAGAGTACAGCATAATTGTTATGTGTGCAATGTCTGGAACCAGAATGTTCAGATTCGAAATCCAACTCCTCCACTTTCTGTGTGACCTTGGACAAGTCTCTTAAGATTCAGTGACTCTTCAGTTTCCTCAACTGGAAAAAATGGATCTGATGATGATAATTGTCAAGTACCATGAAGAATCTGAGATTTTACCCTACTTGCAAGATAACAAGTTAAAGTACTGCATTTTCATAGGTGCTAGCAGAAGCCATGAGACTTTTGAATCAGAGACAAAAGACTCTATTACTCATGGCACAGAAGACAGTATGAACTTCTTGTTCCCATAGGTTTCCCTTGGCCCTCGAATACCTTACAGTCAATGTAACAATGGGTCCAGGTAAATGCTATGTACACAGAAGTCTATGTCCCAACTGAGGAAATCTAAGCTTGGGAACACCTTCCCCCACAATTTTATAAGGGGTGTGCTAGTAAACCTGACCAAGCATTGCTCAAATGTAGAAATTATCTTTATTATTCTGGACAGAAAACAAATCTACCCTCTGCCTGTGAAGGAAATATTATCTCTATCTTTGAAGGCTGTTTTCTGTACTAACACGTGTAAAAAGGTTATCTGGAATAAAAGCTGTCACCAGACACACAGGGATGTGAGAGAACCAAGGAGAACTATTTCCCAACAGTAATAATATACATATCCCTTGGGTTTATTGAAAAGATTAATCATTATAGAGCATCTAGAACAGTAGGCACTGACAGAGAAAATTGAATGTAAATAACACTCTTATTGCAATAACCCAGGTTTGTCTAGATATTATTTTGAGACACTGAGAGAGGCAGAGCACTTTTAAACATTCCCCAAACTGCATATGCTATTAGATTTCTCATATCCAGGCATACTTCAGATACATTGTGGGTTCAGTTACAGACATTCACAATAAAACAAGTCACACTAACTTTTTGGTATCTCAGTGCATATAAAAGTTATATTTACACTATACTGTAAATATACTGTCTATTAAGTGTGCAATAGCCCTATGTCTGAAAAAAACAATGTACATATCTTAATTTAAAAAAAATTCTTTACTGGTAAAAAATGCTAACCATCATCTAAACCTTCAGTGGGTCATAGTTTTTTACTGGTAGAGGGTCTTGCCTTGATGCTGATGGCTGCTGACTGATCAGTGTAGTTGTTGCTGAAGGTTGGGGTGGCCGTGGCAATTTCTTAAAATAAGACAACAATGAAATTTGCTGCATTGATTGACTTTCCCTTTCAGGAACAATTTCTTTGTAGCATGCAATGCTGTTTGATAGTGTTTTTCCACAGAAGAACTTCTTTCAAAATTGGACTCAGTCCTTTCAAACACTGCCACTACTTTACCAACTAAGTTTATGTAATACTCTAAGTTCTTTGTGCTCATTTCAAATCTTCACAGTATCTTCACCAGGAGTAGATTCCATCTCAAGAAACCATTTTCTTTGCTCATCCATAAAAAGCAACACCTCATCTGTTAAAATTTTATCATGAGATTGCAGCAATTCAGTTACATCTTCAGGCTCCACTTCTAATTCTAGTTCTCTTGCTATTTCTATCACATCTGCAGTTACTTCCTCCACTGAAATCTTGAATTCCCAAAAGTCATCCATGAGGGTTGCAATCAACTTCTTCCAAACTCCTGTTCATGTTGATATTTTTACCTCTTCCCATTATTATGAATGTTCTTAATGGCACCTAGAATGGTGAATTCTTTCCAGAAGGTTTTCAATTCCTTTTTTCATATCCACCAGAAAAATCACTATCTACGGCAGCTATATAGCCTTATGAAATGTATTTTTTAAATAATAAGACTTGAAAGTTGAAATGACTCCTTGATCCATGGGCTACAGAATGGATGTTGTATTAGCAGGCATGAAAACAACATGAATCTCATTGTATATTGCCATTAGAGCTCTTGGGTGGCCAGATGCATTGTCTAGGAGCCGAAACATTGGAACCTTTTTTTCTGAGTTGTTGGTCTCAACAGTGGGCTTAAAATATTCGGTAAACCATGCTGTAAATAGATGTGCTGTCATCCAGGCTTTGTCATTCCATTTAGAGAGCACAGGCAGAGTAGATTTAGCATAATTCTTAAGGGCACTAGGATTTTGAAATGTAAATGAGCATTGGCTTCAACTTGAAGTCACCAGTTGCAGTAGCTACTAACAAGAGAGTTAACCTGTTCTTTAAGCTTTGAAGCCAGGCATTGACTTCTCCTCTAGCTATGAATGTCTTACATGGCATCTTCTTCCAAAACAAGGCTATTTCATCTGCATTGATTAATTAACTTGGCTAGATATCTGGATATCTTGCTGTAGCTCTAAATCAGCACTTGCTGCTTCACTTTTCATTTTATGTTATGGAGATTTTTTTTTTTCCCCTAAACCTCATGAACCAACCTCTGCTAGATTTGAACTTTTCCTCTGCAGCTTCCTCACCTCTCTCAGCCTTCAGAGAATTGAAGGGTTAAGGGTTTGTTCTGGATTAGGCTTTGGCTTAAGGGAATGTTGTGGATGGTTTGATCTTCTCTCCAGACCACTAAAATTTTCTCATTTGCACATTCACTGGAATAGCACTTTTAATTTCCTTCAAGAACATACCCTTTCCATTCACAACTTGGCTAACTGTTTGGTGCAAGAGGCCTAGCTTTCATGCTAGCTCAGCTTTGGACATGTCTTCTTCACTAAGCTTAATCATTTCTAGCTTTTGATTTAAAGTGAACGATGTGTGACTCGTCCTTTCACTTGAATACATGGAAGACGTTGTAAGATTGTTAACTGACTTAATGTCATTATTGTTGTGTTTTGGGGAGTAGGGAAGCCCATAGAGAGGGAAAGAGTCAAGGGAACAACTGGTCATGGAGCAGTCAGAATACACACAACATTTATCAATTAAGGTCACAGTTTTATAACAATTACAAACAATTACAATAGTAATTGTAATTACAAAACAATTACAATAGTAACATCAAAGATCACTGATCACAGATCACCATAATAAATTTAAAAATAATGAAAAATTTTTAAACATTTTGAGATTTACCAAAATGTGACACAGATGCGAAGTGAGCAAATGCTGTTGGAAAAATGGCACCAACAGTCTTGCTTAACACAGGGTTGCCACAAACCTTTAATTTGTAAAAAACACAAAATCCGCAAAGGGCAATAAAGTGGAGCACAATAAAATAAAGTATGCCTGTACAATATTCTCCCTGGAATATGACTTCTCTTATTTCTTCTGCTCACATTCAGCTTCTTTAAGAGAATCTCTGAAATTGGCCTTGAATATACAACTGTAACCTTATTAATAATAGTGGGAAAATATATAGTATTTTTAGACTAGATCTTGTTTTAAGCATTTTACACATATTAACACATTTCATTCTGAAAGCAACCCTTTTAAGATAAATACTATTATTTTTCTCCTTTTCTAGGTGATGAAACTGAATCACAGAGAATATAAAAGACTTCCACTTGGTCATACCACTGTTGATGTTAATTGTGATGTTTGTCAAGTTTATTCACAATACAGTTATTCCTTTGTTCTTTTCTTCCCTTTCCATAATCTACTCTTTTGAAGAAAGTGACAATGCACAGTCCACACTTAATGAGTGTGAAGTTATATCTCCACCTCCTTAGAGGTGGGTTATATACATAGATTATTTAGAATTTTGCTTGGAAGTCTTTTGCTTGGAAGTCTTATCTATTCTCCCTCATTTATTTTTTTATTTGATCATTTATATGAGTATGGTCCCATGGTTATTTATTTTATACTTTATTTTATATACTTTGTTTTATAAACCCAATATTACTTTATTATCTTGTTCACATCATTCCAGCTTTGGTCATTGGGAGCTCTTTCAATTGGCTCCCATATCAGTATTACTTTGGGATACCTGCATCGTTGTAGAAATTTTTAAGCACTTTTTTACTTTATAGTACTGCAGGATATTTCAGGCTTATCATAAACACCTACTCCTCAGTCATTTCTCCAAGAAGCCCTATTTTCTTTATTGGAGAAGGCATGAGAAACCAAGATTTAGGTGTTAGGTATGCTTGTTGCTACTGGGGTGTCATTACTTCTAGACTCTTTTAGCTGATAGAGCAAGGAGGCATTGTGATTATACTAACCCATGTATATACACATATTTCTAAATATTTCTATATACAATCACCTGTATGCATATTATGCTGAACATGAGTTAATACGGATGTCTCTAAAGCTAATCAATTATCACAGTGATCATTCTAGTTCCTCTTGCTTTTGTATAACCTCCCACTCTATTGGTGAGAAACCTAGCTTCCATCATCTGCCATCAATTTACTTAATAGTTCAACTCCAGTACACATGTATAGTGGTTTCAGAATCATGAGCCTATACTCCATGGAAACAACTTTATCAAGTAGAGGACAATGTTTATGTACACTTTCTTTTGTCTTTAGTTTTACAGACTCCACATATTAGTTTTACAGACTCCACACATTTTCAAAGTTGCTTAAGTTAGCACCTTATCCCTCCACACCCTTTGGTGACCTAGTTTCTTATATTTTAAAAATGCTTTGATCTTTTGTCATATTCTGCATTTTACCTTGGGATGCCCCCACCTCCTAAATGATTTTCTAAAATTTGCATACATTAAAATTATTATTTGTGCTCTATTTTTTCTAACAAATGCCTACTTTTGTATTCATAGATTATATGATCATTTAGAATAGTTTTACTACCCTGAAGAAACCCCAGATATTTCACCTATTCAGCTGCTCCATGATCCTGAAACATTGGTAACCAATGGTCTGCTTATACTCTCTATAGTTATGCCTTTTCCAGCACAACATACAATTGGAATCCTCCAGCCTTTTAAGACTGGATTATTTTTTTACTTAGCAATACGCACTGAAGATTTATTCATGCCTCTTTGTGTTTTCATAACTCATTTGTGTTTCTAGCTGAATATTTCATTGTATGGATGTACTACATTTTGCTTATTCATTCACCTGTTGAAGGACACCCAGGTTTGTGATTATGAATAAAGGTACTATAAATATTCAAATTCAAGTTTTTGTGTTGACATTATTTTTCAGACCAGTTGGTTAAGTAACTAAGAGGATGATTGCTGAATCATATGGTAATACTACACTTTGCATTCTCACCCATATTTGGTATCACCAATATTTTGTGTATTAGCCATTCTAATAGATGTGTAGAGGTATCTTACTGTTGTAAGTTGCATTCTTTAATGACAAATTGTATGGAACATTTTCTCATATGCTTATTTATCATCCAAATATCTTCTTCAGACCCTTTGCATATTTTTAGAATTTGAATTGAGTCCATCTGGTGAACTAAAGCAAGAAAGAAAAATAAAATACAATGAGTCTAGAAAAGAAGAAGTTGTCATCGACACTGCAAAGGCAAAAAGGACTCCCATCCAAAATTTGTTTTGGATATTAAGACTGGTGATGCCACACATACAGTAAAAGGGTATGAGAAGGTTTATTACCTACATTAATTGAGGTCTCTGGGGCGAGCAAAGGCCTCTCAAGTGGGTCTGAAAGGGCTAGAGATAAAGGAAAGGAGATTGGTTCAGGGCTTTAATTGTGATTAGGGGGCAGAGCCAGGGTGAGTATTCCTGCATGAAGGCAGGGGTTTGTTTGGTTAAATCTCCTACTGGCACCAAAGGAGAATTCCCTAAGATTATGGGACCAAGCTTTCTTGCCCAGAAGTGAGACACAAAGGGAAGAGAGAGGAGAGAGTTTTAAAAGCTGTCAGCCATCAAACATCAAAATATAAAGTCTGATTCCTCGTTACAGAAGTAAAACTCTGTATTTGCAGTGACATTATCTCCTAGGTAGAAAATATAAATAATCTTAAAAAAAAAAACTATTAGAACTAATAAGTAATTGAGTTTATCAAGGATGCAGGATATAAAAACAATATACCAAAAAAAATCATTGGTTTTTCTATAGACTAGCAGTAACAATCAGATATTGAAAGAAGTAATAATAACATCCTTGCCTTTTCCCTAACCGAAAGGGATAGCTTTTCACCATTAAGCAGGATGTTAGTTGAAGTGTTTGTATAGATTTTTATAGTTTTAAGTATATTTTCTTCTATTATAAGTTTACTGAAAGTTTTCATCAGAAAAGGACATTGGCTTTTGTCAGATGCATTTTCTTCATCTATTGAGATGATCAAATGATGTTTTTTATGTTTTAGTCTGTTAATATAATTAATTATATTGATTGATTTTATATATTAAACCAACTTTGCAACTTCAGGATAAACCCTTGACAATGATGCATTATTATTTTTATATAGTTAAACTAAATTTGCTAAATATTTTAAAGAATTTTTGTATCTATGGGCAAAAAGGGATATTGAGCAATCGTTTTATTTTCTTGTAATATTTTTGTCTGATTCAGTTATCAGAATAACAGTGGGCTCATAGAGAGAGTACAGAGATATTTCTTCCCCCTTACTTTTCTGGAAGAGTTTATATAAAATGGATACTACAACTTTCTAGTAAAGTCATCTGGATTTGTTTTGTTTTGTTTTTGTTTTTGTTATTTTGGGAATGAGGAGGAAAGATCTTAAATTACAAATAAAATTTCTATAGTAGATATGTCTCTTCAGATTGTGTATTTAACTTTCAGTGAGATTTGATACTTTTTGTCTATCAAGGAAATTGTTCATTTCACCTAAGTTGCTATATTTGTTGGTATAAAGCATTTCATCATATTTACCTATGGGTAAATTTATCAATTTTATTCATCTTCTAAAAGAATCAGTTTTTGGTTTTCTACTTACTTTGGATTTAATTTGTGATTCTTTTACTATTTTCTTAAGGTGAAAGTGTGAACATTACTTTGAGACTTATCTTTTCTAATATTAGCAGTACCTGCTATAAATTTTCCTCTAAATACTACTTTAGCTGCATTCCATAATTTTTGTATGCAGAGTTTTCATTTTCATTCAGTTCAAAATGCATCCTACTTTCCTATTTGATTTCTTCTTTGATCCATATGTTATTTAACAATATGTTAACTAATCTCCAAATATTTAGGAATTGTCAAGATATCTTTCTCATACTGAATTATACTTTAATTTCCATGTAGTCAGAGAACATATGTGTTAAGACTTGAATTACTTTAATTTTTTTGAGTATTGTTATATGGCCCAGAATAGGGTCCATCATGGTAAATCTATCATGTGCACTTGAAAATAATTTGTATTCTGCTCTTGTTGGCTGACAGTGTTGCTCACATCTATGTCCTTACTGATTTTCTATCAACTTGTTCTATGAAATATTGAGAAAGAGATGTTGAAATTATGTGTCTGTTTCTGTTTCTCCTTGCATTTCTATCAGTTTTTATTTCATGTGTTTTAAAATTCTGTTGTTAGATATATAAACATTTAGAATTATATGTGTTTTTGATGAATGGATTTCATCAATATGAAATGACTTTTTATCACAAAGTTTATTTTGTCTGATATTAATATAAACATTCCAGCATTTTTATTATTAAAATCAATACAGCATTTTTTCTTCTTTTTACTTTAGAAAAAATTAACAGACTTTGTTTTAGAAGTTTTAGGTTTAAAACTGAGCTGTGTTGCTTTATAACCTCCCTAGAAATTTCCCAGGTGTAATCTAAAACCAACATCTGTATGCAGAGGGCCAAAGAAAAAGGTAGACCACTCCAGATTCATAGGTGGCAGGTTTAATACGCAAAAACTTACTCATGGAACTTGTCTTGGGTGGCTGCAAGACAAGCATATTTCTGCACCTGCTGGTCAGCATCTTAAAAGTTTAAAGTTACATGAAAAGATGCTCAACGTTGCTAATTATTAAAGAAATTCCAAGTAAAACTACAATGAAGTATCACCTCACACCAGTCAAAATAGCCATCATCAAAAAGTCTACAAATAATAAGTGCTGAAGAGGATGTGGAGAAAAAGGAGCCCCCTAGACTGTTGGTGAGAATGTAAATTGGTATAGCCACTATGGAGAACAGTATGAAGGTTCCTTATAAAATTAGAAGTAGAATTACCATATGACCCAGCAATCCCACTACTGGCATATATCCAGAGAAAACCATAATTCAAAAAGACACATGCACCCCAATGTTCATTGCAGCACTAGTTACAATAGCCAGGTCGTGGAAGCAACATAAATGCCTATCGACCGATGAATGGATAAAGATGTGGTACATATATACAGTGGAATATTACTCAGCCATAAAAAAAGAATGAAATAATGTCATTTGCAGCAACATGGGTGGACCTAGAGATTATCATACTAAGTGAAGTGGGTCAGGCAGAGAAAGACAAATATCATGTGATATCTCTTATATGTGGAATCTAAAAAAAATGATTCAAATGAATTTATTTACAAAACAGAAATAGACCCACAGACATAGGAAACAAACTTATGGTCACCAAAGTGGAAAGGGGAGGGAGGGATAAATTAGGAGGTTGGTATTAACATATACACACTACTATATATAAAATAGACAATGGACCCAGATGCTGGCAAAGGACACAGACCCTGGAAGCTCAGGGGCTACAGAAAGCACTGGGTAGCCTACTTCTGCCTCAGAAAGCCACAGAAAGTAGTCTGCAGAGCCACTGTGAGGCTACAAATAGAGGAGGCCAACACTTAGCTTGCAGATTCCATCCCCAGGACACCCCTGAAGGAGTGGGAGTGACGCAGCACTTGTCTGACATGTCGCAGTTAACTTACTCACTTCTTATCCACCTTCTCCCATGAGACAAGGTCTGCGATCTGGGTATTCATGTTGTACCCCCAGGGCCTTAGGGAGGGCCTGGCACACAGCATGTGCCCAGCAAGGATTTGTGGAATGAATCAGTAGATCCACAATGTGGGTGACTCTGCAACCAGTAAGACCATGTTGTGGAACATCAGAAAACATTTTTGCTGCATTACTACATGAAATAAGCAGAAAAGTAAACCCAGAGGTACATACCCCAGCTCATTAACCCTAATTTCTTTCTGGCTCATAGTATGTGTAGTTCTTATTTTTCTTCTTTTGATTTTTCTGATTTCCCCAGCTTACTATTTATTTATAAAATGTGTTGCCTGGGTGATTGGGGAAAGTTATTTAAAATCAATAAGTACAAAAAAAAAAAAAAAACAACAAGGACCTACTTTATAACACAGGGAACTATACTCAATATTTTGTAGTAATCTGTAAGGGAAAATAATCTGAAAAAGAATATATATTTTATATATATATATATATATATATATAACTGAATCTCTTTGCTGTACATATGAAACTACAACATTATAAATCAACTATACTTCAATTAAAAAAAAAACTCTAAAAAATTTATATAGAGGGTTTAACTGGGTTCAGTCATGTACCCAGTTCAAGAAGACTCAATACCTCATTACTACCCTCCTATTTCAAGGCTGTATCCTTGGAACAGCTTCTGAGAGTGGGAAAGGCAAGTAGAACACAATTCCAAGAACAGGAAAGGGAGTGGAGATCATCCAATTACTCGGGTCCAGCTATGATCAACCAGAGGTCACATATTTTTGATGACCTCCAACAAGCTGAAAGTACAGAAAGCTCTTGTCTACTGCTTCTATGCACAGTCTCCTCTATTATTCACACCTTACCTTTGTGTGGTACATTTACTACACTTGGTGAATCAATATCAATATCTTATTATTAACTAAAATCCATATTTAACATTAGGGCCACATTACTGTGCAATAGTTGTACATTAGTGTACAACACTCTTTATGTGGAACAGTTCTATGGATTTTGATAAATGTATAATGTCTTGTCTACACCATTACACTGTCATACAAAACACTTTTTTGCCTTAAAATCCTCTGTGTTCCATGTATTCATACCTTTCTTTTTATCTTTTACTTTTAACCAATTTAAGTTTATATTTAAAGTGTTTTTCTGGTAGGAAACATAGTTGAGTCTTTTTCTTTTAAAATTCGCTTGGCTCTCTATACCTTTGTAATTAAGAGTTTAGCATGAATCTTTTTAAAAATATCATCTTTGTTTCCAGCTGACATGTTCACTTTTTACTTTAGCTTAATGAATATATAATATAATGATAACTGTTATAGCTGTTATAATTTCCTTACCTACTAATTTCATCATCTATATTATTATTGTATCAGTTGTCATTGACTGAATTTTTTCCCTGACGATAGGCTTTATTTTCTTTCACTTATTTTCATGCTTACTAAATTTTTTATTGGAAATGAGACTTTGTGAATTTTACTTTGTTAAATGTTGAACAATTTTGTAATTGCCTACATATTCTTGAGTTTTATTCTTAGACATAGTTAAATTACCTGGAAAGAGTTTGAATTTCTTAGATCTTGCTTTTAAACCTTGTTAAAAAGTTTAAATCAGTGTTTAGTCTAGGACCAATTTTTTCAACTACTGAAGAAAAAAAACTATTTTAAATATCCCACCTTAGTCTTGTAAATTATGAGGTTTTTCACTCTCATTAGTAGAAACAGAGCTAGCCCAGTTTTGAATGGTTTCTCCATATATATGATCAGTTCTCAATTTAAGATATGAGAGTGGCCCTCTGCATATCTCTGGGCAATCCTCCCTTTGAGCTGATTTCACCTTGGTACTCTGCCTTGAGCACTCCAGCCACTTTTCCTCCTTGGTCTCTTGTCTCTCAACTGAAGGAGACCACTGGCTTCTGCTTTAGTCTCATCTCTTGGTGCCATGGCTTGGAAACTCTCCAAGTAGTCACCTAGACAATTAAAAATTCTTACTAATTACTTTTTCATCCCTAGGGACCACTGTCCTTCATTGCCTCATGTCTAATATCTTTACATTTGTTGTTTTATATATTTTACTTGGACTTCCGATGTTTTGAGTGGGAGAATATATCTGGACCCTATTACTCCATCTTGTCTGGGAGTAGAAGTAATAAACATTTGTTTTGTTTTGTTTTGTTTTCCATTTTGTATAATGAAATGTTTCATTAAATAGAAATCTGCATAACTCTGCAAACTAATGTTTTCCCAATAACTAAGGCATGATGTTTCAAAATCATGCATAGGTAAAATATCCATTCAAATTGTAAGATAGAGCAATTGATTTTTATGTAGCAGAGTATAAAATATTAATTGATCTGGTTTCAGATTCCACATTCAAATAAAAATATACAAAATTATCTGACAAGACTATTAAAATGTTTCTTATCTAACTACATATACATAGGTGACCAGATTTTCTTTGTATACTTTAATTAAAATAGTATATAACAATGGATTGAATTGCTAAAAGGGTAATAGGTTATTATAAAAGTATAGAATGCTGCTGAACTTTTTACTACTTTCTGTTTGTTTGTTTTGAAAAATAAAGTTCATTTTTACTAAAAGTATGTTATTTGGCTTAACATGTAAGGAGTTGAGCTTCATTTTAAATATATTGATACATATACCTGATTTTTAGAATTTCTCATTTTAGTGGAGACTATAAACAGACATAACTGGGGTAAACAAAAGCTCTTTGAAATCTTTAAGGGGTTTTAAGAATGTAAAGAGTCTTGAGATCTCAAAATTTGAGAATCGTTAATCCTTTATCCTAAGGCTGTTAAAAGAGAAGCAGGCAGTTGATCTTTTGTTGGCCTATTTCCTCCTAAGAACTGTTTAAGGTAATATGTCTGTCTATGTAATAGAATGGGGTGGGGAATATAGTCATACAGATAATCATTCAGTTATCTCTAGACTAAGAAAGGAAAAATTTAGTAATACTGCTTATAAAAATTGGTCTAGCCAAGGTACAACATTTGTTACCTTTGCTTTATACTACATTTTGAGTCCAAACATTTTGAAATGTGAATATAACAGGATTACTTTGTGTTTCCTAAGGATGAGAAAAAATAACAATGTTCAGGAGATGAAAAATTCTTGAAATATATTCACACTCACTCTACTTTACCTTTGTTCCCTATAATGACGTTAAACTATCACATACAGAAGTAACCTCTGAACTCTATTCCATTGTTTCAGGAAGTATTTATTTAGTATCATTTACAGTTGCAGGAACGCCTATGCAGTGTCCCTGCATTCAAGATGCTCAAAATCTCATAAACTTTTAGAAAATTATATAAAAGTAACAAAATATTATTATGCATTGAACTATAGTATAGAACAGCAGGAGTATGCCAGTAATAAGCTCTCATTTGAATCACAGTCTTTAGGTATGACTACTATAACAAGAAATTCTGTCTTTCTGTGAGTTTAAAGTGTTACACACAATGAAAGTGTTGAAAATTGGCCTATTGGGAGTTGACTTCTTTTAGTTTTTAAGGTAAAAATCTAGGAAACATTCCCATTGCTCCAATTTAAATATTGTTCTCTGTTTCTGAAAATGTTTCCTAAAATAATTTATTCCAAGTCAACAAAGATATCTGAAATATTTAAGAAAAAGAAAAAAATGTTTGGAAAGCAAAATGTTGTTTTTACTTTAGATCACAGTGCAGTTAGAATATTTATTCTACTGTTAGCTAATCAGGAAGAAAAGCAAGTGGATCTGTCAACAAAGCCAGGAGAATGCACTCTGCATTTTACTGTTTTGTCAGTTTCTCTGGATGTAAAATAGGAAGAAAGTCATTGTACTTTTAGAGTTATCTTTAGCTCACACAAATGATTTATCCCTTTCCTTCTTAGGAAATAGCGTACATCAGGTAATTCCCAAGAGGACCATAACAATATATTAAAAAAATGTTTATTCTTATTTTTCATCTCTTCACCTTTAAAGTTAAAAATGTGTTCCATCAGAGCCTCTAGTCTAATAGGATTGTGAGTGGTATTCAACTTTTGCTTATTTTATTTGTATCTATTAGTGGCATAAGCAACAGGCTTTTTAAAAATTACTCAGTCTTTTTGATGTTATAAAGATGCTATTGATTTCATTGGCATTAGACATATTTGTGATTTGAATGATTATTTACCTTGGGTGCTGAAGATTTCACACTTTATCTAATATCATTTGGGAACCTAATATCATTCTTAAATATTGATTGAATATTCTTAGCATTCTACATTTTATACACATATCCAAGTAGCTGTCACTTAATACCTTTGTTCTAAAATGATAGTCTCTGTACGCAATCTCATGAAACACCACCTATATACTTATTTATCTTATTCTAGTATAATATTCTACATTTGCTTGCTTCTAATGTTAAAAAAAAATCATAGAAGTGTGAGTCCTGCAAGTGAACAAAACTGTCCTTGAAATTTATTTTATATAAAAAAGATGTTTTAGGGCTTCCCTGGTGGTGCAGTTGTTGAGAGTCCGCCTGCCGATTCAGGGGACACGGATTCGTGCCCTGGTCCAGGAAGATCCCACATGCCGCGGAGCGGCTGGGCCCATGAGCCATGGCCGCTGAGCCTGCACGTCCGGAGCCTGTGCTCTGCGACGGGAGAGGCCACAACAGTGAGAGTTCTGCATACCGGAAAAAAAAAAAAAAAAAGAAAGATGTTTTAATTCACATAAAAAGTGATTCAATAATATGAAATGAGAAATATATTCTAGGCCTCAGATAGAGATGAAGAATATAGATGACCAGAATTTGTAGAGGATGCCTGGAATGAAATTTCTTACCATAGAATTATAAAATGCTAAACCAGGAGAGACTTTTAGAGAGTATGTATTCCAATTCTTTTGATTCACAAATGAGGTGATTAAGATTCAGAAAAAATAGGAGACTTGTTCTGTAACATATAGCTAGTCTTTTGCAACTCTAGAACCTGATTTCTATGCAAATTTTTGCTTCTTAGTAAATTAATTAGGAAATTCAGATTAGAAAAATACTGATTTCACTATATCTTACTAAAAATAGTAATAAAAAGATGTAGGCAGCATTTAGGGAAGTTTTTTTAAAACTGTTAATGAAGCATGAGGGAGGGTACAGTATAAAATTAGACTTATGATTGAGGTAGAGTCTAATAGTCAGAGGCTGTCCAAATTGAAAAGAAGCCATTGCTAAAGCCAAATTAAAAAGTCAGGGCTTCCCTGGTGGCACAGTGGTTGAGAGTCCGCCTGCCGATGCAGGGGACATGGGTTCGTGCCCCAGTCGGGGAGGATCCCACATGCCGCGGAGTGGCTGGGCCCGTGAGCCATGGCCGCTGAGCCTGCGCATCCGGAGCCTGTGGTCCACAACGGGAGAGGCCACAACAGTGAGAGGCCCGCGTACCAAAAAAAAAAAAGAAAAAAAGATCACACTGTCACTTTAATATATTGAAATCAACATTTTTTCCTCAATGGCAAGTAACTTTAATCCAAATTATTAAAATGACATGTTGCACTAGATCACTTAATATCGTTTTCGAAAAGAAAGGGGATTAAAAAGAAAGAACCAAGTACACTATGAATGAAAGATTGTATTTAGAGTCACCAAATAGAAGCCATTCTCCACACTTATATTAAAAGTTGTCATTGAGACATTAATTCTACAGTGAGGACTAGTGTAGGAGGAAAAGTTAGAGAACGCCTCCTCTTTTTTTTTTTTTTTTTTTGTGGATTGGGAATAGAGTAGTCACTCTCATTAGAAAATGTGAAGGATTTCCAAGGAAAGCAGCCATAGCAATTGGAGATGCCTTCAAGGAGGGTCGGTTCTCTCATCTGATTTTGTGCCAAATACCATTTATACTCTGTCAACTCTCAAATTGTTATCTATGGCCCAATACCCTTCCCTGAAAAGTAAATCTAACTGCAGACTCAGTCTCTGCAACTGGATATTTAACATTGCAAATTCGACATGTCCAAAACAGAACTGCATATTTCAGTGCCCTCCCACAAATTTCTCACAATCTTCCCCCATCCTTTCTTCCAGTTTCTCAAGTAAATGTTATGAGTCATCTTTGACTTATCTCTTTTTCTTAGATTCTACATCTAACTTATCAGAATAGTCTAATAATTCTTTCTGCAAAATTCAATCAGAATCCACTCATTTCTTCCCATCCCCTATCCAACGCCACCTCCCTCATCTAAGCCTCCGTCAACTCTTGCCAATATTGTTGAGGTAGCCTCCTAATTATATATCCTGTCTTTGCAATCACCCCTCTCTATTTTTTTTATAGCAGCTAAAATAATCTATTTAGAAAGATAGCTTGATCATGCCACTTCTCTCCTCAAAACTCCACAAAGCCTTCCTATCTCACTAAGGATAAAATCCAAAGTCCTTATAGTGGTTTAGATGATCTAAACAATTTTGCACCTTCTTTGGCACAGCACACACACCCCTCAAGCCCCATACCTCTCTGAGCCTCTCTCTTCCCATCTTTTTTTTCCCCCCATACTCACCTTTTCCTTATTTGTTGTCCCTTGTATATGTCACGAATGCTTCCACCTCAGTTCCTTTGTACTTGTTTGTTCTTATGACTGGATCATCTATCTCTTTTCCTTTCTTTCATTCTCTGCTCATATTTCTCTTTGGTACTGACACCATGGTCAATACACATAAAATAGCTACATTAGGCCCCTGGAACTCTCTATCCCTCTTATCTAATTTCATTATTTCTATAATCTTTATCACTCTGACACAGTATATATATTTTTAATTTACTGTTTTGTTTTTTCCAATTAGAATATAGCTTCATAAAGACAGGGCTATGTCTTTTAAACATACATAAAATACAGTGTATTTTATACACTACTACTTCTAAGGGTGCCAGATAAAATACAGGACACTCAAACTTTAATTTCAGTTGAAGTCAAATAATTTTTAGTATAAATATTTCTCATATATCACATACTCTTGATGAATTATTTGTGTTTATCTGAAATTCAAATTTAACTGATAATATGTATTTTTATTTGCTAAATCTCTTAACCCCACCTATATTTTCAGTGTTGAAAACAGTAACTGATACAGAGTAAGCACTTAGTAAATATATGTTGAGTGAATAAAAACTGAATCGTGTGGCCTGATATTGTAAAGCACCATTAGAGTGTTCTTGGGAGAAACTAAGGTGTATCGTTAGGGTTTTAGAAGAGCATGTGAATCAAGAATCTGAGGCCTACATCTATCCTAGAAAAGTCAAAGGCAAAATTGGTTGAACTAAACAGAATCTACATGATGAAGAAAGATTGGTGGTCAGATGAGGTACACTCTCTCACTCCTCTCTGGCAGGGCAAGGGTGCAAGAAATTCTCAGAAGAAGCTAGCCTGGCCTGTGCAGTCTTGAAGGGACTTGGCCAAAAAGGTTGTCTGCTGTGGTCAGCAGACAGCAATAAACGTCTACGAGTGGGCAATTAAGGAGGTTAGGAGAGACAGTCACAGCAAAGCATTGACCAGAGAAAGCACCAACCAAGGGAGGAAACTTGAAATTCACGTTACCCATGAAAAAGCCAGTATTTGAGGTCAGCCATGACAATAGATAGTTATGTGTGGATTATAACAATATGACTCATTCTAATATTATCTCTTTTTATCTAACTTTTTTTGACCCTATGTCATATCCAGAGGACAGGAAGAAAAACAGGGATGATGTCAGGGAAGACTTAAAGAAGAGATCACTCCCTCATTTCCGTATTATAAATTTTTGAGCTGAAGTCAAAATAAAGCTAAAAGGAGAGAAATGACTTTGAATCTGACATAAAAATGAAATTATTTTAAAACATTTTTAAATAGAATTTTACTACTCACATGTGAAATTTTATATATTTTCCAAAACCTTGAGATGATTATTATATAAAAATATTATAAAATAAGACTATAATTATAAACAAAAGTGACTAAAAACATGAAAACTTGTGAAAGTTTTATTATATGAATGAATAAGTGAGAATATGGTTGTAAGAAAAAGTAAAGTTATATCCTTATTCCACTGAGTTTAGTATAGTCAATATTAATTAATAACTTTGGTAATGATGTGGAAGAGCAAGAGGAAAGTGAAAGCCAGGTAATAAATATTGAAAAATAAATGGAAAAGAACTTGAAATGAACATCTCTGTTCAAGGGAGTTTAGCTGTAATTCAAACATAGCACATTCTAACAAGAGTATAAGATGAATAAAACACCACATTAGCATTTAGGAAGTCTAAATATAATTATAATACAGATGAATTGTTCTCACAGTAAAAACGACAGAAAAAAATGTAATTATAGTTTAAGGAAACAATAGATGAGATATCTTAAAGATATACAGGCAATGAGTAGTTTTGAAGTGGGAAATATAAATTAGGCCATGGTAGATAACAAATATTATAAGGATGTGAGATTTTTAAATGTGTAATTAGTAATAAAAATTATTTTAATAGATAGCATAAAGGTGTGATACCACATCTCAAGTACTCTAACATAATATTGTAAATCAACTATACTTCAATTTTTTAAAAAAAGTAAAAGATAAAGTGGAAAATGTCATTAAAGACGAGATATTTTGTTTCTTGCAGACTAACAAGTTAGTCTGAAAAGTTGTCCCATTTCAAATAAATAAATAAATAAAACTGCTGAATAAATTACAAAAGAAATGTAAGCACATCATTAAGCCTTCCAGAAAATTGGGAAAATTAATGTAGGTCAAAATTTTTAGCCACCATGAGCTTAAACCAATGTATTAAACCAACTGCTTTTCAAAGGTGGTCCTGGAGGAGAAAATATGCTACCAGGAAAATAGAGTTTGGGAGACTGGCAGTAGCCTGAAGTGCTGGGTTTTAGGCCAAGAGCCTGCACTTAGCTGTAGCACTGAATCTGAGATCCACACATAAGGTGGGATTCTCAAATGGACTACAGGCTCAGTGGGAGTGTGAAATAGAAAAAAAGAGTTCTCAGCCAGCAAAGTGAAACCACGGGGCAAACTAGCTCTACTTCAGGTCCTGGGAGGGAAAATAATAACAATATCAACAGCAACAATAATAATAAAATCTCTCCTGAAAACTTGTGACCATAGGGCTATCCTTATGTGGATCTGAGAAATGAATTTATATAACACATGCAGAAGAAAAATTCCAAGATGAAAAATTATATTACAGAGAGAGGTTAGTACTTCTCATAAAGGATCAAAAAAAGCTTTCCACAAATACCAATTTAGTGGTTAAATAGCATTTTATTTAAAAGAAGGAAAAAGACAAAGGTGTTCATTATCATTCAACATTTTGTTTTTATAATGACCTGAACATTACAGCTTTTACTCTTCTAGTTTGCCTATCAGCCAACGCTAGGAAAGCCTGGCTCTGTCACATATTTCAAAAGGCCCGTAGGATGAAAACAAACCAACTTCCTGGTTTGAACAAGCATTCTTCTTGAACAAGCATTCTTGGTACCAACATCAGAAAGAAAGAACACAAAGAAATAAAAGAGGCATAGACAATACCTTTGCATGACTGTATGATTCAGAATTTAGATTGTCTGAAGATCAATCCAATTTTACTCAAAAGCAAATAACATGTATACATATATAAGATAATTTTACAGCCAAAACAAGTATTCCCACAGCTTCATATATAGATATGTATCTATATTAAATGTGCATTCTCCTGTTATTAACTATTATTACTGGAATGTAAAATATAAGGCCTAATTTTCTCCCTTTGAATTTTTCAAAGGCAGATGGTTTTTAGTGAATTTTTTTTTATATATATAACATAAGGCAGTGTTAATTTATTTAAATTGAAATATAGTTGATTTACAATATTACATTTGTTTCAGGTATACAACATTCAATATGTTTTACAGATTATACTCCATTTAAAATTATTACAAAATAATGACTATATTTCCCTGTGCTGTACAATACATCCTTGTTGCTTATTTATTTTTAACATAGTATTTTCTATGTCTTAATACCATACCCATATCTTGCCCTTTGCCCCTCCTTCTCCTCACTATTAGTCATTTGTTTGTTTCTATATCTGTGAGTCTATTTCTGTTTTGTTATATACATTTGTTTGCTTTATTTTTTAGATTCCACGTATAAGTGAAAACATAACTTGTCTTTCTGTGACTTGTTCACTAAGCATAATACTATCTAAGTCTATTCACATTGGTCCAAATTGGCAGAATTTTATTCTTTGTTATGACTGACTAGTATTCCATTGTGTGTGTGTGTGTATATATATGTATATATATATGTACGTATGTGTGTGTATATATATATATCACATGTTCTTTATCAATTTATCAGTTGATGGACATGTGTTTCTTTCATATACTGGCTATTATAAATAATGCTGCTATGAACATTGGGATGCATATATCTTTTCAAATTACTGTTTTCATTTTTTTCTGGATATATACCCAAGAGTGGCATTGCTGGATCATATGGTAGTTTTACTTTCAGTATTTTGAGGATCCTCTACACGGTTATCCATAGTGGCCACTAAATCCCAACAGTGTACTAACAATCTCTTTTCACTAAATCCTAGCCAGCATTTCTTGTTTGTAAACTTTTTGATGATAGTCATTTTAGCAGGTATAAGGTGATATCTCAATGTGCTTTTTTTTTTTTTTTTTTTTTCTGTACGCGGGCCTCTCACTGTTGTGGCCTCTCCCGTTGCGGAGCACAGGCTCCAGACACACAGGCTCAGCAGCCATGGCTCACGGGCCTAGCTGCTCCATGGCATGTGGGATCTTCCCAGACTGGGGCACGAACCCATGTCCCCTGCATTGGCAGGCGGACTCTCAACCACTGCGCCACCAGGAAAGCCCCTCAATGTGCATTTGATTTGCATTTCTCCGATTAGTTATGCTGAGCACTTTTTCATGTTCTTGTTGGCCATGTATATATCCTTTCTGTAAAAATGTCTATTCATGTCTAACCCATTTTCTGTTTGGGTTGTTTGTTTTTGTTGATATTGAGTTATATGAGCTGTTTATATATTTTGGATATTAACTCTTATTGGTCATACAATTTTCAAATACTTTTTCCCATTCAGTAGGTTGTCTTTGTGTTTTGTCAATGCTTTCCTTTGCTGTGAAGCAGCTTTCAAGTTTAATTAGGTCCTGTTTTTTTTAAATTTTGTTTTTGTTTCTTTTGCCCTAGGAGACAGGTCAAAAATAAAATGGTTACAATTTATATCAAAAAGTGTTCTCTCATAGGAGTTTTATGGTCTTTAATCCATTTTGAATTTATTTTTGTATATGGAGTGAGAAAATGTTCTACTTTCATTCTTTACATGTAGCTGTCCAGCTTTCCCAGCACCACTTATTAAAGAGACTGTCTTTTCACCAATATTTTAGCGACCTTTGTCATAGATTAGTTGACCATAAGTGTTTGGGTTTATTTTGTGGCTCTCTATTCTGTTTCATTGATCTATGCGTCTGTTTTTGTGTCAGTACTATAGTGGTTTGACTACTGTAGAGTTATAAAATAGTCTGAAGTCAGGGAGCAGATATATCCAGTTTTGTTGTTTTTTCTCTCAAGATTGCTTTGGCAATTTGGGGCGGGTTTTGTTCCATATAAATTTTAAGTTTGTTCTAGTTCTGTGAAAAATGTTATGGGTATTTTGACAGGAATTGCATTAAATCTGCAGATTGCTTTAGGTACACTGTACATTTTAACAGTATTAATTCTTCCAATCCAAGAACCTGTAATATCACTCCATTTCTTTGTATTAGTTTCAAATTCCCTCATCAATGTTTCATACTTTTTAGAGTGTAAGTTTTCACCTTCATGGTTAAGTTTATTCATAGGTATTTTACTCTTTTTGATGTGATTTTAAATGGGATCATTTTCTTGCTTTTTCTCTCTGAAGTCTCTTTATTATTAGTATATAAAAAAACAATAGATTCCTTTATATTGATCTTGTATCATGCAATTGTACTGAATGCATTTATTCTAGTAGTTTTTTGGTGGACACAGGGTTTTCTATACATAGTATCACATCATCTGCAAAGAGTGACAGTTTTACTTCTTTTCTTCCAATGTGGATGTCATTTTTTGTCTGACTGCTGTGGCTAGGACTTACAATACTATGTTAAATAGAAGTGGCGAGAGTGGACATCATTGTTCCTGATTTTAGAGGAAAGGCTTTCTGCTTTTCCCTGTTAAGTATGATGTTAACTCTGGTTTTGTCATAAATGGCCTTTATTATGTTGAGATATGTTCCCTTTGTACCAGCTTTGATGAGAGTTTTTATCATGAATGGATGTTGAATTTTGTCAAATGCTTTTTCTGTGTCTATTGAGATGATCATGTGATTTTTATCCTTCCTTTTGCTAATATGGTGCATCACATTGATTCATTTGCAAATATTGAACCTTGCATTCTTGCATCCCTGGAATAAATCCCACTTGATCATGGTGTACGATCCTTTGCTATATATTGTTAAATTAGGCTTGCTAATATTTTGTTGAGGATTTTTGCATCTATATTGATTAGACACACATATAGATATAGAGTTAACCAAAAAGTTCATTTGGGTTTTTCCATAACATCTATCTATTTATCTATCTAGTGTGTGTGTGTGTGTGTGTGTGTGTGTGTGTGTGTGTGTGTGTGTGTGTATACCTCTGGCTTTGATATCAGGGTACTTGTAGGCTTATAGAAGGAATTTGAGTGTTCCATCCTCAGAAAATTTTTGGAGTAGTTTGAGAAAGACAGGCATTAGCTTTTCTTTATAAATTTGGTAGAATATCCCTGTGAAGCCTTCTCATCCTCAAATTTTGTTTGCTGGGAGGATTTTTTAATTACAAATTCGATTTTGCTACTAGTGATTGGCCTTTTCAAATTGTCTATTTCTTCCTGATTCATTCTTAGAAGGTTGAATATTTCTAGAAATGTTCTATTTCTTCCAGTTTGTTGGCATAAAACTATTCATAGTATTCTCTTATTATTTTTTGTATCTCTGTGATCTTTGCATCAACTCATTTCTCTACTTTTATTTTTTATTTTGTTTATTTGGGGCCTCTCTTTCTTCCTGGTGAGCCTAGCTAAAGCTTTATCAAATTTCTTTTATTGTTTCAAAAAACTATCTCTTGGTTTCATTGATCTTTTCTTTTTCTTCTTTCTTTTTGTTTTGTTCTCTATTTTATTTATTTTCTCTCTGATCTTTATTATTTCCTTCCTCATGCTGATTTTGGACTTTCTTATTATTCTTTTCAAAATTATTTTAGACAGGTTAGGGAGTTTGTTTCAGATTTTTCTTGTTTCTTGAGATAGGCCTGTATTGCTATAAACTTCCCTCTTAGAACTGCTTTTGCTGTATCCCATAGATTTTGAAAAGTTGTACTTCCATTTTGATTTGTCATGAGGTATTTTATGATTTCTTCATTGACACAGTGGTTTTTTAGAAGCATGTTGTTTAGGTTCCACATGTTAGTTTTTTCCCCTTTTTCTTCCTGTAATTGATTTCTAGTTTCATATAGTGGTGGTAAGAAAAATGCTTCATAGAATTTCTATCATCTTAAATTTGTTGAGACTTGTTTTATGGCCTAGCATATGATCTATCCTGGAGAACATTCCATGTGCACTTGAAAAGATTGTGTACTCTGTTGTTTTGGATGGGATATCGTATAGATATCTATTAAGTCCAAATGGTCTATTCTGTCATTTAAGACCACTGTTTCCTTATTGATTTTTTGTCTGCATGATCTGTACATTCATGTAAATAGGGTGTTAAAGTCCTCTACTATTGTCAGTTTCTCCCTTTATATCTGTTAATATTTGCTTTATATATTTAGATGTTTCTTATTAGGTGTATATATGTTACTGAATTTTATATTCTCTTCTTGTATAGATTTCTTTATTATTATATAATGTCTTTCTTTTTCTATCATTACAAACTTTGTTTTAAAGTCTATTTTGTCTCATATGAGTATCACTACCTCTGCTTTCTTGTCATTTCCATTTGCATGAAATATCTTTCTATCCTCTCATTTTTAGTCTGTGTGTGTCTTCAGCTCTGAAGTGAGTCTCTTGTAATCAGCATATGAAATGGTCTTGTTTTTTTTATCCAATCAGCCACTCTATGTCTTTTGATTGGAGCATTTGGTCCATTGGGCACTTAAAGCAATTATTGATATGTATGTACTTATTGCCATTTTGTTATTTGTTTTCCAGTTGTTTTATACTTCTTCTCTGTACTTCCTTTTTTGTTTTTTCCTTGTGATTTGATGATTTCCTTTAGTTGTCCACTTGTGTTCCTTTCTCTTCAATTTTTGTGTACGTATTGTAGTTTTTTGATTTATGCTTACCAAGGGTTCCTATATGTTGACCTTTAACTGTAATATATCTACTTGTTTTTAACAGGTAGTCCTTTAAGTTAAAACATGTTCTTAAAGATTTACATTTTTAATCCCCTCCCATGTTTTTTTGTTTGTTAATGTCATATTTAACATTGTCATATTTATCCCTTTACGGATTATTGTAGTTCCAGTTGATTTTACAATTTTTTGCCTTGAATCTTCATAATAGTTTATTTAAGTAGTTGATCCTCAGACTTTACAATATATTTGCCTTTACTAGCAGGAATTATTCCTTTTCTACCAATTCTTACTTCTTGTTATAGTCCTTTCTTTTCCACTTAGAGAAGAGCCTTTAACATTTCTTTTAGGGTGGGTTTAGTATTGAGAAACTCTTTTAGTTTTTTTCTTCTCTGAGAATTTCTTTATCTCTTTCAGTTCTAGGGGATAATCTTGCTGGATGGAGTATCCTAGTCTGCAGGTTTTTCCCTTTCAGTACTTTGCATATATCATGCCACTCCCTTCTGGCCTGCAATGTTTCTGCAGAAAAATCAGCTGATAGCCTTGTGTGGGTTCCTTCGTATATGACTCATTGTATTTCTCTTGCTACCATTAGAATTTGCTCTTTGTCTTTAACTTTTTTTCATTTTAATTATGATACGTCTTGGCATGGGTCTTTTTGTTTTCATTTTGTTTGGACCCTCTGTGATTCCTGTACCTGGATATTTGTTTCCTTCTCCAGGTTTAGGAAGTTTTCAGTCATAATTTCATCAAATAATTTTCAACCGCCTTCTCTCTCTCTTCTCTTTCTGGGACCCCTATAATGCAAATGCTGGTATGCATGATGTTGTTCCAGAGATCCTGTAAACTGTTCTCATTTTTTAAATTAGTTTTTCTTTTTGCTGTTCTGATTGGATGATTTCCATTATTCTATCTTCCAGGTCACATATGACTTTTTCTGTATCACCTAGTCTGCTGTTAATTCCTTCCAGTGTGTTTTTCATTTCAGTTATAGTATTCTTCTGTTCTGCCTGGTTGTTCTTTTTTATATTTTGTAGTTCCTTGTTAAAATTCTCACTGTGTTCATCTATTCTTTTCCCAGTTAGTATTCTTATTATTAATGCTTTGCACTCTTTATCTGATAAATTATTTATTTTTGTTTCATTAGTTGTTTTTTTTTTTTTCCAATTCTTTTCTCTGGTCTTTCAACTTAAACAAATTCCTCTGTCATTTTGCTTAACATTCCTGGTCTCTATGAAATTATCTGAAATAGTTATTTATTGTGGTCTTGAAGGGGTGTCCTTGTGTGGGAATATCCCTACAGTCTACATGTGCCCAGTGGCTTTGGTGATAGAGCTGGATCTGATGTGAACACAATTCATGTCTTTCCTCAGGGTGCACTGGCAGCTATCACCTTGGTAGACAATGGGGCTGGAGATGGAGGGGCTAGAGCCAGAGCTAGGTGTGAGCCAGGGCTTCTTCTCTGCTTGGCGGCCACCACAACTTATCAGGGGCTGGTTCAGGTCACAAGTTGCTGGAGCAGAACTCCATTCCCTTTAAGTGTGTGTTCTTCTCCCTCTCAGCACTGGCACCCTCACTCCAGAGGGAGTAATGCTGAGGCAAGAGGGGCTAGTTTGGGTGCCTGGCATGGGTGGGATACAGGCTGTGGTGGTCTAGCCAGGGTCAGAGACCTGGACTGCTTCTGATGCACTACCTGTATAAGTGCCAGTAATGGCTGTTCCTGCCCACTTAGATGCCATTTCAAGTCTGAACTTCCATTTTCCCTTGCAGCTGAGCTCTCTTCTTGGCTTCTGCTGCCTTTGTTCTGTGTGGAGATTTGCTGCAAGGCAGGTGTGGCTGGTGTGGGTGCTTGGAGTGGGTCGGGGCCCCAGCTGTGATGGTTCAGCTGCAGTCCATTATTGGGACTGCTTCTGATGTACTGCCTGTGTAAGCACCAGTAAAGTGTGCTCCCACTGTATTCAGGCAAAGCTTCAGGTCTAAGCCACTTTTGTGTCTCAGAGCCGAGTTCTCTCATTGGCCATGGCAGCTCTTGTTTGTGTGGAGCTGTGTCATGAAGCAAATGGGCCAGAGCAGTAGCTCATTACAGGCTGGGGTGTGCTCTATGCTGATTGTAGGAAACTGGCCAGCCAACCATGCAGTTTTAATCTATCCTCTCTGCCTTGTTTTGAGAGTAAGGAAGTGTGTGTGAGCTCCTTGTAAGCAGAGTCCAGGATTCCCACAGCTCTCCTGTTCGTCCCACTGGCCCTCCAACCAGCCAAAAGGGTTAGTCTTCCCAGTGTTGGACCCAAGGATTGGGGCACCCAATATGTGGCTTAAACCACTCACTCCCCAGGGAGGGTCTACACTCTTGTAATCTCCTTCTTTTCTAAGTCCCTTCCCAGGGGTACAAGTCCCTACCTGATGGCTTCTCTTCCCTTCCTACCTAATTCCATGTGTATATTTCTTATAACCTTGGTTGTATAGCTGTCTTCCTGCCAGTCTCCATTTGGTTTTCAGTGAAAATTTTTCCACACGTAGATGTATTTTTGATGTGTTTGTGGCAGGAAGTGAGCCATACATCTTCTTACTACACCATCTTGATTTCCTTCCTCTCATTCAACATTTTATAGAAAGTCTTTGCTAGTCCAGAAAGACAAGTAAATATGTGAATATTATAAGTTTATATTTACATATTATATTAAATAGAGATATAGATATACATAAAAATAGAATCTACCATCTTATTATTATAATTAGTGAAAGAGAATAAAAGAGTTTAGCAGGGTGGCTCAGTAAAAGGGCAATATACAAAAATTAATGCATTTTCATACAGAGGTGACACAAATTAAAACAGTATAATTTCAGAAAATAATAATATTTAACATATATATATACATTCCATATATGTGTGTCTATATATGATATTTATTAATGAATCTAGTAAAAGATGGAAACAAACTTTATTATGAAAAATTTAAACTTTATTGAAAGGTGTTAAGCTGACCTAATTAGAGAGACATATTCTCATCATTAAAAATAAGCCACAGCATTAGAAAATTCTTATTGCCATAGTTTCCTATAGAATTAATGTTATTAGAGAAAACAATTATTAGGGACTTCCCTGGTGGTCCATTGGTTAAGACTTCATCTTCCAATGCAGGGAGTGCAGGTTCAGTCCCTGGCTGGGGAGCTAACATCCCACATGCCTCGTGGCCAAAAAACCAAAACATAAAACAGAAGCAATATTGTAACAAATTCAATAAAAACTTTAAAATGGTCCACCTCAAAAAAAATCTTTAAAAAGAAAGAAAACAATTTTGAAATTTTCTTTGTAAAAATCAATAAGTTGGTTTAAACTTTATACAGAAAAGCTAAAGGCCAAGAAAATTTCAAAGAATAATATCATAAGGAATAGCTATAAGCCTTCAAGATTTTTCATTAACCTATAGAAATTAAGTTAGAGACAAAGAAAAATGAGGATAAACAAGCACACAGAAAAACAAAAGAAAGAGAGACAGAGATGGTACAAAAACAGTGTCAAGCATATATGAAAACTTGATACCTGAAAAGGTGACATTGGAGATCTGTGGGAAAAGAATTGTTTATAAATAGTTTTAAAAAAATGCTTTCATATAGGAAAATAATTAAATTGTTTCCTGACTTGACACCATTCACAAAAATTAATTTCATGTTTAGTTCTTCTGGAATTAATGTATGTGTAGAAAAGAAAAACAAAAAATTTTGAGTAGAGAGTTGGGAAACATCTATGTGGCTTAACTAAGTAAAGAATACCTTTTAAAATGCACAGAAATAACAACCCAAAAGCGGAAATATATAAGTTCTACTATTCTAAGAAATTTAAGTCTCTTCAAAAGACACCTTAAAAATTGAAAGTCAGTTCATAAATTCAAGAAGGTATTTGCAGTAATAATTAGCATTAAGCATTTAAACTATATAAAACCTTGAATATTAATTTAAAAGAAAATTAATTAAGAAAAATAATGTACATTTCATAGGAGAAGAAATATAAATGGCCAAACAACACTTTTAAAATATATTCAACATGGGCTTCCCTGGTGGCGCAGTGGTTGAGAGTCCGTCTGCCTATGCAGGAGACACGGGTTCGTGCCCCAGTCTGGGAAGATCCCACATGCCATGGAGCAGCTGCGCCCGTGAGCTATGGCCTCTGAGCCTGCGCATCCGGAGCCTGTGCTCCGCAACGGGAGAGGCCACAACAGTGAGAGGCCCACGTACCGCAAAACAAAACAAAACCAAACAAAATATTCAACTTCACGTAGTTAGGAAAATTAAAAAGTAAAACCACCACTAGATATTTTACAACCTCTAAATTGGCAAAAATATAAAAGTGTGACAATACAAATATCACAAGCATATGGAACAAAGGAATCTTTACCCACTAGTGGTGGATATGTAACTGGCAAAAAACAGTTTGGAATACAATTTGGCATTTTCAAATGAATGTGCTATAGCTATAGGCATCTCCATGGATGAGTTTCAAAAATATAATTTTGAATTAAAAAACAAGTCACAGAAGAATGCATTCAGATGTAACATATAACTAATAGTATATCTCTCTTTCTCAAGGTAGGTGTGAATACCCAATGACATGATATGTGTAAAGTATATACACAAATGCCCGCCACATTGTATGTATTTAATATATGTTACTTTTTTTTTTTTTTTTTTTTGTGGTACGCGGGCCTCTCACTGTTGTGGCCTCTCCCGTTGCGGAGCACAGGCTCCGGACGCGCAGGCTCAGCGGCCATGGCTCACGGGCCCAGCCACTCCGCGGCATGTGGGATCTTCTTGGACCGGGGCACGAACCGTGTCCCCTGCATCGGCAGGTGGACTCTCAACCACTGCGCCACCAGGGAAGCCCATATGTTACTTTTTATTGCTGCTGCTATTACTGCTATTCCTACCCTTCAAGAAGTTAATTAATGCAACTCAAACATTTAACTCAAGAGAAATAAAGCCATAGAATAATCAACTCAAATACTTGTTGATATTACATTATGTTTTTAATCAGTTGATGCTGATTCAAACACTTTAAACATGTGGACACAGGTATGAATTCACAAAATGAGATATATTTTTCTACATATAAGGAGCTTGGCCTATGTGTTACCACCACTCAACTTCTATACAGATGCTAGGTTGTAGTTGAAATTGTGGGATGTGGAAACACTAAAGCGATGTCTTTATAGCCTATATATACTTTCACAACCCATTAAATGATTATTATGATTATTTCCATTTAAATAAACAGAAAATAAGCCTCAGAAAAATAACTTACCTAAAGTTCTATAGTTAGTGAGTGACAGATGTAAAATAAACTCTCTGATCCTTGAACATGCCTCACACTATCATTATTAACTATAAATTTAAAAGCAACCTCAAAATGCAGATCACCTAAACAGATTGTTTCCTTTATTCTTCCTCCAAATTGTATTTTACTGAAATGTGATTTTTTTTCTATTGAGTTATATAATTACTATGAGGAGAAATATAGTTGTCCTCTTCATAATCCCTACATTATTTAATATATTGTCTAGTCATAAATGTTTAATATAAATATTTCTGCCAGTTGGTTGCTCTAAAGCAAGACTTGGAAGACAGAAGTGAGTTGGACTGTTTTTTTATGCTTTTTGTTCTACTCTGCTGACAGACAAGATTGAAGAGATGCCACCACCCACTCTCCAACTTTGTGAGCATAAGAGGAAGTCACAGTAGCAATGGCAGCTTGAGTCATTGTTTCAATGTCTGGTCACCAGTTTTGTGGATGTCAAAAAACATCGGGTTTCAGTGGCAGCCAGACTTCCCTTTCCAGTGGTCAGGAAATTGCACTAATGGCTACCTGCAACTAGCATCCTGACACCTGAAATCTTATTTATAGAGCTTTTCAGTTTTATATTTCTAGTGTCAGCCTTCTGATTTTTCCACCTTCCTGACTGGGATACAGATATTAGCTTCTCTGGCATTTCACATCTGTGGTGTTCTGATGATCATTCCTGAAGTTGTTCCATGTATTGATGGCTTGTTCCTTTTATTGTTGTGTTGTATTCCATTGTGTGAAAGGACCATCATATGTTTAAAGCTTTACCCATTGAAGGACTTCTGAGTTACTTCTAGTTTGGGAATATCAAAAATAAAGAAATTATGAACATTCATGTACAAGTATTTATATAAGCATAAAATTTCATTTATCTGAGATAAATTGACTGAGTACAATTGGATTGTACTGGATTGTATAGTAATTGCATGTTTCATTTTATAATAAAATGCTAATTTTACATCCCCACCAGCAGTGTGTGAGTGATCTAGTTTCTCTGCATTTTCATCAGTATTTGTTATGGTCACTATTTTTTATTTTAGCCACTCAGATAGATATGTAGTGATATCTCTCACTGATGTTTTAATTTATATTTCCCTAAGGTCTAGTGATGTGGAATAGCTTTTCAACTGCTTATTTTTCATGTGCTATTGTCCTCTGTGAAATGTCTGTTCATGCCTTTCACTAATTTTATAATTGGATTTTTTTTTCTTTTTAACTGTTAGGTTTTGATGGGTTTTATGTATTTGCAATATAATCATTTGTCAGGATATGGTATGAAAATTTTTCTCTTAATCTGTAGCTGGTCTTTTCATCTTCTTCATTTTACCCTTTTCAGGGCAAAACTTTTACTTTTGAAGAGACCAATTTATAACTTTTCCTTTTTGGATCATGCATTTGGTAGTCAACATAATCTCTAGCCCTAGATCCCAAATATTTTCTCATCTTTTTTTTTCTTATAACATTTTCATAGTTTAACATTTTATATTTAAGTGCATGATCCATTTTGAGTTAATTTTCACATAACATGTGATATTGAGGTCAATGTTCTTTTTTTGGTTTTTTTTGTTGAAATGGCTAGAACTTACAGTACTATGTTGAATATCACTAATGAGTTAGTGAGAGTAGATATCCTTGCCTTGCTCCTGGTAGTAGAAAGCACTGAATCTTCTACCATTAAGCATGATGCTTGCTATAGAGCATTTTGGATTTTTTTGTTTTGTTTGTAGATATTTTATCAAGTTAAGATAATTCCCTTCTATTTCTAAATATTTATTTTATTTATTTATTTTTTTACTGTCTTTGTCTAGTTTGGGTATCAAGCTAATACTGTCTTCATATAATGAGGTAGAAGCTATTCCCTCCTCTTCTGTCCTCTAAAAGAGATAGTGTAAAATTGAGGTTAGTTCTTCTTTACTAAGTGTTTGGTAAAATTTTCCAGTGAGGATATCTGAGCCTAAGGATACACATGTGTGTGTGTTGTGCGGGGGAGACTTTCAAATTGCAAATTTAATTTCTTTGGTTGTTATAAGGCTATTCCAGTTATCTATTTCATCTTGGTTGAGTTTTAGTGGTGTGTTGTTTTTGAGGAAATGATCCAAGTCTTCAACATTTTGAAATTTATTAGTGTAAAATTATTCATAATATATGATTATTATTATTAATATTATTATTATCATAATATTCAAAATATTCATAATATTCCCTTATTATCCTTTTAATGTGTGCAGGACTTGTAATGGCCCCTTGCACACTTCTCGACAATGACACTTTGCTATGGTGTCTCAAGCTGTCTCCACAGACTTCCTGGTTGTGGCACCCCTTGCTCCTGTCCCTTAAGGCTGTCTTTTCACGGCCAAGAGCTGTCCTCTCCCTGGGTCTTCACTCCAAACCCCTGTTTCCAGCATCCAGCTCCCCATTGTAGCAGGTGACTCATGATTCAGGCTGGAATGTGTAGAGTTGTGGTGTAGATCATGCATGCAGTTCTCACTTTGTTCTGCCCTCCGCAGACCATCTGCTGTTTTCTCCTTTGATTCCTCAAAGATCTTTTTCTGTCCCAGCTTATTTCTCCTCCATGAGGGAGTTTTTCTTAATGTGGGGATCTCTCCTCACCTTCAGCTTCCCACCAGGTTTGCTGGTCTGTTTTTTGCTTCCTCTTTTTTTTTTCCTCTCTTCTTCTTTGTTTTGTTCTTTTAGGTGTCTGAAATCTACTGCTAATGTTCAGCAACTGCTCTGTAGGGACTGTTCCATTTGTATATGTGTTTTTGATGAACCTGTGAAGAGCGACAAATTCTGTGTCCTCCTATTCTACCGTCTTGACACCTCTGATGGACTCTGTTTTAAATGAGGTTTCCTTTTATTTATTTTCACATGAATATGCCCTCTGTATATGTGAACCACTTAAGCAGATATTATAATTTTTGCTTCAACCATCATACATGATTAAGAAACTTATGATGAGAAGAATAGCCTGTTATATTTATCTCAGTTTTTACCTGTTCTACTGTTTTCATTTATTCTAAAGTTCCAGACCTTTTTCTATTATCATCTTCCTTCCATTTGTAAAACTTCCTTTATATCTTCCTAAGGAGTAAGTCTGCTTACCTCTTACCAACATATAAGAATATGCTGGTGGCAACTTAGTTTTCCTTTGCCAATAAAACAGTTTTAATTTTAAAAAACCATCTTGAAAATAGTTATGAATGCCAAGAATGTTTTGATTAAAAAGGGAGATTAATAAATGAGAGTTCTTGATCTATCAGATATTCAATTATAGAGTGAGATATAAGACTACTTTTTAGTTATGATTTAAATGACATAAACTATATAAACATATGCATGTGATTTTAGTGCTATACCTACACTAACTTATTTATTTCTTATGCCAGCCCTATGAGGAAGATATTATTTTTATCTGTTTTGCACTTGAGGAAATTAAGGCACAGAGCAGAAAGAGAGATAATATTTGTTTTTTGAGGGAAAAAGAAAGAAAATGCATTAAAATGTTATCATTTTCTCTTGATAGAAATTTTTTTTCATTTTGTCTTTATTATGTTTTATAATTCCAAATTATTTCCAATGAGTATGGAGTACCTTCATAACTAAAAAACAATTCCAAAAAATGTTGGTCAATGATATGTTGGGCAATTCTGAACAAACTTCAGTGTAAATGCAAATACTGAACAGGATTGAATATATAGCAAGATGTAAGAATTAGGCTAAAATAAATATTTTATATTACTAAACTATATGCTCAAGCATTGAAATAATTACTGGAAAACATTGAAAATGCTTGATATCACTCTTAATAAAAGAAATGCAAATGAAAATAGCAATCAAATCCCCCCTCTTTGCCAAAATTTACCATTTTCTTCACATGAAAATTCCAAAGGGGTGAGGATAAAGTGAAACAAGTACTGACATATACCTATCAGTAGTATAAGTTAGGGTAATACTTTGGCAAAGCCTTTTTGTCTTATGAAAAAAAATGCTTAAAGTACTAATACCTTTTGATTCAGTTACTCTATTTCTGAGAATCTGTCTTAAAGAATTCACTTTTAACAAAAAATTTGTGCACAAGAATGGTGGTTATTGATATCAGGACTGATCTTTAAGTATTTTCTGCATTTTGATCTTGGTTCAGCTCAAATAATGTTAGTATTTTCCAAAATTCATGTTGACTTCCTGGACTTCATGAAAGTAAACCTTCCAAAACTCCATGTGGGCATTCTTTAACCTTCTACTATTAACATCATCAGACATTTTACCTATGACACCATAACAAGAGCTACCTGTTCTGTTATCAGGTGATGATATTGTGATGACAATAAAATACTCAATTTTTTCACTCAGAAAAAATGTATTTTATTGCCTTTAGCAAGATCCTGATTGACTTACAGTCATCAGTAACATGAAGCAACTTTCTCTAGCCATACAACTTGCATAACTTATTTCAGTCCCATGTAGTTTATCTCTTACTATGGTCTGAATGTCCCACCAAGATCCATATATTGAAATCTTAACACTCAAAGGTGATGGTATTAGTAGGTGGGGCATTTGGGAAGTGCTTAGATCATGAGGGTAGAGCTTCATAAGTGGCACTAGTGCTCATAAAATAACCTACAGAGCTCTTTAACCCCCTTCCACTGTGTGAGGATGCATTGAGAAGTCTACAGCCTAGAAGAGGGCCTCACTTGACCATGCTGGCACCCTTACCTAGGACTACCAGCCTCCAGAACTGTGAGCAATAAACTTCTGCTCTTTATAAACCACCCATCTCTGGTATTTTATTATAGAACTTTAAACAGATTAAGACATCTCTTAAGCACATACATGCTCATGGAACATACACACATCCCTCTATGTATGTGGCTCATTACCTTCTTCCTCTTTCTTAGCAATGAGCATAAGCTCCAGGACATATTCCATATAAGATTGTCTAGGGTTCCAGAATATCTTATCTTTTTTGTAATACCCTCAAGTATTCCATCAAATCCAATTTCACTATTTCCATGAATCCAAAATTACCCAAAATGCTATTATTTTAAATAAGAATACTGGCAAACCATCTAATGTCCAAATATAAGGAATAATTGTTCAATCCAAAGTACATCCCTTTGATAGTATGAGCTAGAGTAATGAAAAGTAAGAATTATGAAAATGTATAAGAGTAAAATATTATAAAATAAATAATTTAGGACACAAATACACATATGTAAACATATAACACAAAAATCATAAAATGTGTAGAGAAAATACTTTACTAAATAACAAATAGTAGTCATTGGTGGTAGGTTGAACTATTAGGAAGTTCTCTTCAAAATTTCTTATTTTTTGTATAGCACAGAGAACTATATTCAATATCTTGTAATAACCTATATTGGAAAATAATCTGAAAAAGAATATATATATATATATATATATATATATATATATATATATATATAAAAGAATCACTTTTCTGTACACCTGAAACATTGTAAGTCAACTATACTTCAATATTGCTTTTTAATTTCTGATTTTAAAAATTTATTCTGATGATCAAGAATTATACTTATAATAGAAAAAAAAAAACTTAAAAGAAAGACCTGGAATACATTTTTCAGTTTCTAAAAATGCAAACCTAGTTAGTGAAATAAGAAAGTCAGACAGGAACAAGGAAAAAAATGATCATCATATGCTCAAATTCCATCCCTCTTCTATATTTCATTTGGATTTCATAATGACCTAAAAACTATGATTTCCTTTCCTTGGTCTTTAAATAGTTTGCTGATTTTAGTGAAACATTAACAGAAAAATAATAATTTATCACTTTATTCTTATGCCTCCATCTACCCTTTCTCTTCCCCCCAATTTTGCTCCTCACATCTTTCATCCTGGATTTCTTCTGGAGCACCCATTTCTTATTTCTTTGTCATACAAAGAAATAAGAAGGAGTGTTCCATATCCTCTTCTGAAACAGCACTACTTAGTCTATGCTCAGCCTTTGGAGACTGAATTGAAATAGGCTTATGAGGGAATTTTCCACTCAAAATCTATCTCTGCCTAAGACAATTTATTTTCTAGCAAATAAATGAATAAAATGCATTCCATTTTCTTACACACATCATTTATATGTATAATTTTATTATATGTACAACTTTTGTGTAATCAAGAAAAATGCAAAAAAAGTTTTCATTGAAAAAATATTGAATAATCTGTAAAAGCATTACTCGGAGACATTGAGAAGATGGTTCTTTCTCTGAATCACACTGGCAAAGGCCAGTAATTACTCTATGTCCTATTGCACAAAATTCTATAAAGAAGATTTTCTATATTTCTAAAAATAAGACTTCAGAAGTATATTAATATTTGAATGGCCACATTTAATATATTATCTCTCTAAGCATTTCTGAGTTCAGAAAATGAAAAAAATTAAAGACTGTTTCTTTTGTATGGGTGTGTGTAATTTGGAACTCAAGGAACTTAATAGTGAAAATTATGCATATCACATTTCTGGGACCACCCATAACCCTATGAAAGAAAAATTGCCCCCAGATCAAGCTAGCCTGAGTATACATACTAGTAATTTTTACTTATCAAACATAACTAAGGTCATATAGAATTCATTGTTATTTGTTTGTGTATTTTGCTTGTTTTTGTGTTCTGCATTGTTTTTAACTACAGGTAATAATAGGAACACCAGATTGTAAAATCTGTCACACCATTGGGCTAAGACGTAGTACCGATTGTCCCTTCTCTGTGTCTATCTCCCACTACTACCTGGCCAAGCACCATCAATAATCTACTAAATACTCTTAGAAAACACTATTGGTTATCATTCTATTGCTGATTCAGTAAAACAAAAAGGTAAATAAAAATCTAATTAAGCACTCAAGTTGGAAGGAGGAAGTAAGAGGGTCTTAACTTGCACCTTCTAAACAAATTTTTCAAAAGAAATAGTTACAGGTCTACCCATGGGTCACTTGAAATGGAGGTGGGTCAAACAGCAAAAAGAGGATGGACAGAGATTGTGATCTAAATATCTTTGTGTATGTCTCTATTTATACTGTGCACCATAATTAGGTCTTTGCCGTTTATGCATTCATTATGTCAGCTAATGGCTAGTCTAATGAAACAGCAACCTGATGAATTATGCATTTGTTCCCACTTTAGAAGGCTTCTCTACTTCTTGTTGTTTGAGGTCTTTAAAAATTAATTATCACAATAGTATGTTGATACATGGAGACTTGAGCAACTGAAATTTAGTCTTAATGTTATTTTATAATACTAAAATAGATTATAATATAAAATAAGTAAGGGAACTTGTACAACATATGTCAGAGTAACTAATTTTTATAGTTCCCCTCTCTGAAGCCATTTGAGATGAAGAAAAATAAACAAATACAGGAAAAAAAATAATGAAACTATAGAATACTTCCAAACCTATTGCTCCAAGTCCATGGATAAATCTCACTTACAATAATTATACTAATGGTGGCAAATAGTATTAAATTAAGTGAAAATGCTGGAAAGTGGTATACATCTCTTTTCATTGAGATTATGGGATAATGGGAAGAAATTAAGAGGAAAAAACTCAAGTTGACCCTACTCAAAAAATCAAACAAAAAGAAGAAAACAAAATCCTGTTTGGGAGGATGAGGGCTCAAAATATGGGTGGAAACAAGGACACATAGCAAAATCCTTTACTTGGTTGGAGCTCTGTGGGAAAATGTCAAATAAGCCCAAAGATACTCCATTGTTCTGATATAGCTTCTAACCTGAAAGAGGAAAGGCCTGGAGATGAGTCTCAGTGAGATGAGAGATTTAAAACAAGAGCCTGGGAAACCAAAATGAGCTACTAATTCATGACCAGAATGATGAAACCAAGGTTCTTCATGTCACTTGACCTCTCACTGGTATGTGCAATTCCATCAAAACAGAGGTAAGCCCAAGGAAAAACAATCATCCTCAACGTCAATATTATCATAATAAATAGTATTATCACTATTATTATATATATACTAACCATAACCTAGAGAGAAAGAAAAAATGAGAGTTAAGAATGTTTACTTATGCTGATTTTCAAACCTCTCAAGGGATGCAAATAGTATCAATGGAATAAGAATGTTATTATTGTCATAAAATTTTTGACAGGTATAAATAAAGCCAAATTGTGTCCCTTCCAATTTATTGGGGACAAGAGTAGAGAGGACGAAAGAATTAAAAACAGAGGTCAAAATTCAACAAATGGCAAAAAAAGGAAAATAAGATAAAATTTATAAAGTGTCATTAAAGAAAGAATTCAGACATATGAATGACATTTAGAATATATTTATGTTAAAATTTACATAAATCTTACACCTTATAGACTAAGCACTGATATACATCTTGGGTTACAGCAGTGAACAAAACAAACCAAGTCCTTCACTCATAAAAATCTAAAAACCTAGAGTGAATGAAAACAGAGTAACCCAGATAGTTTATCAAAAAGTACTAGATAAAACTGTATGAGGTAAATGAGAAAATAGGAAATAGCTGCAGTGTTAATAACAGATAAACTTTAATCTAATATAAATGTTCAGTTATATAAAGAATGTAACAATATTATGGCAAAAGATACAATCTTCTAATCTCTCTACACCTCAATTTCCTCATTTGTAAAATGATGATAATAATGGTGTTTATTTGATAGGTTTTGGGGATGCACCTACAAAAGTACCTGACATGTAATATATTAAATGTAAATGCTTGGTAATAAATAACATTATTTAAATGTTCAAAGCAAAAACTGTCGAAAATATATAAAAATGAAAATCACAGAATTGCAATGGTATTGGTAGATCTAATATGCCTCATACTGCAAATAGGATGTTCTTTATTTTCAATAGTATCAAGAATATTTTAAAATTTGTAAACATATTAGTCTCTGAAAAAAATCTCAGAAGTATAAAAAAATCTTTAAATACTACAAAATTTTATTAACCACACAACAATAAACTGAAATTAAGTAACAAAAGTACTAACAACAACAAAATAGAAATATTTTTAAAGAAACCATTAGACCAAAGAAAAATCATATAACAATTATAGGAGTAACTGAAAAATAATGATGAAAATGGTACATATTTAAACCCTTGGACCATAGCTAAATCGAACAATATCCATAGCTTAAAAATGTTATTGCAAAATAAGAAATATGAAATTTATGTATTAGTAAAAGAAAATTAATAAAATTGATAAGTAAATTCAAGAACAACTTCCTTGAATAAGAAAATATATAAATAAGCTATATAAATCAAGTCATTTTAATAAAGAAAAATGGAAAATCATAAATACATAAAATTAGCTATGACTTACAAGATAAAAATCACAGATATAAAGGATTTTTTATTATTCTAAATGTTGATTAACTTTATGCTTTTATGACTAAGAAGACATACCCTACCACTAGCCTCTTTTGGCTGCTGGAGCAATATAATGATTAGAAATAGAAGCAGAGATTATTGACGCTCAGAATCTCAGGATCTTTTCTCTCATCCACTTAAGACATGCATCAAGGACATCATAGATGTTAAGCAATGTCTTGATCCACGCAAAATTCAAGCAAAGGAGTATTCACAAAGATTTTTTAAGTACCACTCTGTCCCATCATCATTATTATCAACAAGGGCTAAAATGTTGTTCACAAAAATGTTGGTAATGGTTATCACTGATGATGGGTGATTAAGTTTTTGACACACTGTTTTATTATACTAGATAAGGTTTTATGATCTTAATATTCAAAACCAAAAGTTTTTTTTTTTTTAATTGAAAACCTAAGAACAATCCTCTGAATGCAAACAAGAAACAACAAAATAGAAAGGAGTTATTATGGGCAGGCATTGCTCACACCTTCTTATTGTGGCTTGTATTTGCTACTATTCAGAGTACATATGGAAACTTTTGGATTTATTGGAATTTACAATAAGGTTTGCCAACATATGACATGAAAAATTTGCCCAGAATTTTTGTAAGACTCCCTTTTAGGAAAGATAGTTTCTGAATTAAGGTGATAAGTTCTTTTAGAACTAGCAGTTCATGGGAGTGTGTAAGTTAGCAATGTAATATATAATACTAGTTGCATTTGCTATTATTAAACAATTTTTACATTAATGACATTAAATGCATTTGGTATCAGTAAATGAATTAATATCTGTACAAAGGAAAATTACTGAGCTTGTTGCCATATAGAGCAAGTCTGACCATTTTAACTTAACCAGTGGAAGTTTAGTCAAACAACTAGTTTGTGTGTGTGTATGTTGGAGAATTAGTTCTAGTAAAAAGCAAAGGGAAAACAGACTAACATCTGTTTAGTAAGTACCTAACATTATTATAGACACTTCTCACATATTTTACCTCATTTTTTCCTCCTAACACAGTTGTTAAGTGTTATAATTCCCACTTTATACATGATGAAACTGCAGCTCAGAGAGTTTAAGTAATTTGGCCAAAGCTATAAAGGCAGCAAGGAGCAAAGTCTGAATTCTAATCTAATGTTACTTTGTTACTGATTAGCAAAGAACATTTTCCTTCCATTATACTACTACACTAATAAATTAAGCTAACTAATTTGATTTAATTGTTCAATGACTTTAGAGACTCCTCAGATCTTCTGCAAATGATAGAGCTATTTATAGACACAACTAAAACAAGTTACCCAAATTAGAAGATGTCCAATCCTCTTGGCAATATGAACTTTGACTTTGCTTTACAAAAGAGTGAAACTTTGCTCTGTAGGAGACAGGATGGCTAGAGCAAACTCCATTTGTGTCATTGTCATTTGATTATAAGTATAGCAACCCATAAAAAATGGTTAAATTAGCAGTGTGAACATCAATCTATGTTGATTAGAAGGTAGAATTTGAAGTCTAATTCTACTATATCTTTGTCTCAGGAGGACAAAGTCCTTTGTCTCAAAGGACTCAGTTCAATCTCTCAAAACAAGAAAGTTGTGCTGAAGAACCATTGAAAATGAGGTATAGATCTATAATCTATATTTACCATAGATCAAAATCTTCAGCTCTCTTTGCATTTGCCTAGAATCCCACACATAATTCCAGTTACCTTTACTCTGGATGCTTAATGAACTGAGTGTCGTCAAAGAGTAAATGAGTCTTTAACATTTTTTTTCTGACAGATGGCCATAAGTATTAGTTCATCCCTCTGATTATGACTTTAAAGATTTGAAGGTCACTATTACTTATACTTTTTACTGATTTCATAAAAATAAATTGATTTATCCTGCCAAAAAATTAAAACATTTCCAAATTACATCTTACAACACTTAGAAGATAATACTTCACTTTATTTTTCATTTTCATTAAGTCTGGAAAGCAGAAGAAATGACAAATGGATATTCCTAAGTAAATAATTGACCTCAAATACTTAAGACTGGAACACAAAGAATCCATCAGTAATTTTCTACTAGACAAAATGTACATGACTCGTTTTTATACATTGGCATAAAAATTCAAAATGAGTTATCCACTTTCATGATACAAGCATAGCTATTAAAAAAGTATTTTGTGAACTCTTATGAGAATCATGAATAAAGAAACATATCTGTTCCCATTTATACTGTATGCTACCTACCTTTGTCCTATTTGAACCTCATTTATTATTTTGTATTTTTTAGCTTTTGTGCTTTAAAATTAAGCTAATATAATAGCAATTCTGTTATGACTTCAAATGTTTTTCAATACTTCAATTTTCTTTGAATGTTTCAGTTCTATCTCCAAGCCATTCACTCAAAATTTTTGACTTGAGCTGTCATAAGTTAAGTTGCAGTTAATCTTAAAGTAAAAATTCTTTTTGGATTGAAGTTGAGTTGATAGAACTATAATTCACAGACACCTCTTTACAGCAAGTAAGTTTATTCTCCTCAACATTTAACAATTTTAGAAGTGTCAAAGTTTAAAGAGAGAACCCATGTATCATTTCTTCAAAGTCACTCAAATTTTCAACTTCAAGGACATGCCTATGCATATAACCAGTTTTCCTGAAGGAGTTAAAGTGATTAGCTAGTACAAAACACATGCAGAATGACTGGGTAAATGACCTTTAAAATAGTGAGTATTAAATGGTTAAATCATAAATCTGAGGAGCCAGAAGCAGAAAGTATGTGAGACTGCAAAAGAATCATAAACCTCAATGGTTTCTGTAACAAATCATAGACAACACAGAACCAGCTTTCTCATCACCAGAAAGCTAGGAGCTTAGAAAACCCTCCTGTCACTCTTGTATGCCTCAAAGGCAGTTGAACAATAAAAAGAGGCATAAAGGGTGAATAGAAAGTTACCCATGAAAGTTTTAGATATGAAGAGAGGGTACATAGACACATCAAAAGGAATTCAATGGCTGAGCTTGATATTTCTAGACACTAAGAAGCTCAGATGGCTTAGTTTGACAGCGATTAAGTTACATTCAGTTAAAACAGTCATAACTGGAACTACAGAAATAAAATCAATTCATATTTTGTGTTTAAATATGAACTTTGAAGAGTTTCAGATAAAAGAGTATACAGTTCTCACCTACAAGCATTGAATAATACAAGCAAAAGAGGCTGCTTATGAGAGCACTATGCTGCAAGAAATATTCTGGGACCTAAACCCACCCAGGAGGGTCTACTTTGAAAATCCTGTATACAATTTTTGAATGAGGGAGAGGAACAGGAGTTTTCAAAGGGAAAGGAGTTAAATCGATAGCCTAGATGAAGCCAAAGCTGGAGACAGATAAATCCTGAGCAAGGTTGAAGCACTTATGGAAAGTGAGCTGAAAGAGGAGTCATTAGAGGAAACTGAAAGCACCAAGTCATGACATAATATGGGTGGGTTAGGAAAGAATTTCTTTCTTTCTTTTTTTAAAATTTATTTTATGGCTTCCTTGGATCTTCATTGCTGCACACAGGCTTTCTCTAGTTGTGGCAAGTGGGGGCTACTCTTCATTGTGGTGCACGGGCTTCTCATTGTGGTGGATTCTCTTGTTGCGGAGCACAGGCTCTAGGTGTGGGCTTCAGTAGTTGTGGCATGTGGGCTCAGTAGTTGCAGCACACAGGTTCTAGAGTGCAGGCTCAGTAGCTGTGGTGCACGGGCTTAGTTACTCCACATGTGGGATCTTCCCCAACAAAGGATCAAACCCGTGTCACCTGCATTGGCAGGTGGGTTCTTAACCACTGCGCCACCAGAGAAGTCCCAAGCTAGGAATTTCAAGATCTAAGACTGAGAAGTCGTGGCGGGGGAGGGGGAGTTTCTGGGGATTTATTTTTATCAGGACACTGTGCAACCTTGCCTCGCCAAGGTAGACTCTTAAAAAGTAATCAGATTGGGTCAGTGAGAGAGTGCATGGGGGAAGATAGACTGATTTAGAATTCTCTGCTTAGTAGTATGACATATCCTAAGATGAGAAAGTAATAATATAGCACAAGTCAAGTGAGAGCGACATAGACTATCAAAATAAATGAAAAGACAATGCGGAACCTAGACTACTTAAGAAAAGCAAATTAAAAACTAGACTATATATATTTTTTCATTTAAATATGAGTTTCTCCAGTTGCTCAGAGAGGAAGAACAGTTTGTATACTCAAGAAACTCATTGTTTATTTGTAAGTTAACTTACCAGTAAACTAGTGCTAATTTTTCTGATCACATAATGTGGTTCAGTCAAACAAAATTATTATATTTGTTGTCTTTAAAAACTTCAGAATTAAATAAATGATTGAAATGTTTTCATATTTTTTCATTCAACAATATTTAGCAAATATTTTGGGACGCTTACTACACTATTAACCTTATTCTAAGTCTTGGGCAAAACGCAATGAGCAAAAAAGATAAAAATTATTTTCCTTCACAAAACTTACATTACAGTGAAGAAAGAGAGACCAAAAATGAATTAATACAATATACATTATGATAGACGAGAAGAAGTGAAATTGAGTGAACTAAAACAAGGAAAAGGATAAGGAGCACTGGGGGAGGGAAAATTTTAATTAGAAAAGTCAAGGAAGTCCTCACAGACACTGTGACATTGGTAAAAATATCTGACGAATGTGGAGGAATTAGCCAAGATGATTTTTGGTGACAGAGTTGTTAGTGGAAGTAAGTACAAAGACCCAGAGGAAGGAATATTCAGGTAATTTTCAGGAACAGAAAGGAGCCAGTGAGGCTGGAGCGCAGTGATGTGGCTTTTTTGTTGTTGTTGCATGGAGTAATTGTTATTTGATTTATTTTTTTTTACATCTTTATTGGAATATAATTGCTTTAAAATGGTGTGTTAGTTTCTGCTTTAAAAGAAAGTGAATCAGTTATACATATACATATGTTCCCATATCTCTTCCCTCTTGTGTCTCCCTCCTTCCCACCCTCCCTATCGTTCCCCACTAGGTGGTCAAAAACCACTGTGCTGATCTCCCTGTGCCATGTGGCTTCTTCCCACTAGCTATCTACTTTACGTTTGGTAGTGTATATATGTCCATGCCACTCTCTCAGTTTGTCACAGCTTACCCCTCCCCCTCCCCATATCCTCAAGTCCATTCTCTAGTAGGTCTGTGTCTTTATCCCCGTCTTGCCCCTAGGTTCTTCATGACCTTATTTTTTCTTTGTTTCTTAGATTTCATATATATGTGTTAGCATATGGTATTTGTTTTTCTCTTTCTGACTTACTTCACTCTGTATGACAGACTCTAGGTCCATCCACCTCACTACAAATAACTCAATTTCATTTCTTTTTATGGCTGAGTAATATTCCATTGTATATATGTGCCACATCCTCTTTATCCATTCATCCGGTGATGGACACTTAGGTTGCTACCATCTCCTGGTTATTGTAAATAGAGCTGCAATGAACATTTTGGTACATGATTCTTTTTGAATTATGGTTTTCTCAGGGTATATGCCCAATAGTGGGATTGCTGGGTCATATGCTAATTCTATTTTTACATTTTTAAGGAACTTCCATACTGTTCTCCATAGTGGCTGTATCAATCTACATTCCCACCAACAGTGCAAGAGTGTTCCCTTTTCTCCACACCCTCTCCAGCGTTTATTGTTTCTTGATTTTTTGATGATGGCCATTCTGACCAGTGTGAGATGATATCTCATTGTAGGTTTGATTTGCATTTCTCTAATGATTAGTGATGTTGAGCATCCTTTCATGTGTTTGTTGGCAATCTGTGAATCTTCTTTGGAGAAATGTCTATTTAGGTCTTCTGCCCATTTTTGGACTGGGTTGTTTGTTTTTTGTTACTGTGCTGCATGAGCTGCTTGTAAATTTGGGAGATTAATCCTTTGTCAGTTGCTTCATTTTCAAATATTTTCTCCCATTCTGAATGCTGTCTTTTGGTCTTGTTTATGGTTTCCTTTGCTGTGCAAAAGCTTTGAAGTTTCATTAGGTCCCATTTGTTTATTTTTGTTTTTATTTCCATTTCTCTAGGAGGTGGGTCAAAAAGGATCTTGCTGTGATATATGTCATAGAGTGTTCTTCCTATGTTTTTCTCTAAGAGTTTGATAGTGTCTGGCCTTACATTTAGGTCTTTAATCCATTTTGAGTTTATTTTTGTATATGGTGTTAGGGAGTGTTCTAATTTCATACTTTTACCTGTCCAGTTTTCCCAGCACCAGTTATTGAAGAGGGTGTCTTTTCTCCACTGTATATTCTTGCCTCCTTTTCAAAGATAAGGTGACCATATGTGCATGTGTTTACTTCTGCGCTTTCTATCCTGTTCCTTGATATCAATTATAGGAAAAGTTCTGTAAAAAATACAAATAAATAGAGGGTAAAAAATACACTACTTAATAACCAAGAGATCAGTGAAGAAGTCAAAGAGGAAATCAAAAAATAACTAGAGGGCTTCCCTGGTGGTGCAGTGGTTGAGAATCCACCTGCCGATTCAGGCACATGGGTTCGTGCCCCAGTCCAGGAAGATCCCACATGCCACAGAGTGGCTGGACCCATGAGCCATGGTCGCTGAGCCTGCATGTCCAGAGCCTGTGCTCCACAATGGGAGAGGCCACAACAGCGAGAGGCCCATGTACTACAAAAAAAAAAAAAAAAAAACTAGAAACAAATGACAATGAAAATACAACAACCCAAAACCTATGTGTTGCAGCAAAAGCAGTTCTAAGAGGGAAATTTATAGCAATACAATCGTACCTTAAGAAACAGGAAACCTCTCAAATAAATAACCAAAACTTGCACCTAAAGCAATTAGGGAAAGAAGAACAAAAATAACCCAAAGTTAGAAGAAGGAAAGAAATCATAAAGATCAGATCAGAAATAAATGAAAAAGAAATGAAGGAAACTATAGCAAAGATCAATAAAACTAAAAGCTGGTTCTTTGAGAAGATAAACAAAATTGATAAACCATTAGGCAGACTCATCATGATGTGGCTTTACAGGGAATGAAATGATTTGTACAGAATGTACAGAATGGATACAACTGATATCTGAAAAGAAGATTCTGGTGCACAGCCTGGAAGAATAAGTAATTGGCCATCTGATAAGATGCAATCTCAGACAGATTTCTTTTCTTATCTGTTTTGATATAAAAGGGCTCATGATATAAATTTTTCTCCTGTTTTTAAATGGAACATGTGAGTGCATAAACAAAGTGGAGAGGAAGAATACTAGAGGTTTCTAAACTCAGAATTTCCCATATGTCTTCTCACATCCAAGAGATAAAACAAGTGTGAAAAATTTTCAGAACAAAGACAGATTTACATTTCAAATTACTTTTTAAAAAATCTAGCAGTTTTTAGCAAAATATGATGACCAGAATGAATGCTCATTTCTGGCCTACTTCATTTTTATTGTTTTCATGAGATAGAAACACAAGAATGACCATATCCATAAGCTCAGTTCTCCATATATTTGATCTATGGTATTTTGGTATATTTTATTTCAAACTGTACCACATCTGAAACATTATCAACAATTTTAAAAGGCCTAAATTTTACCTCACGTCTGTCAGTTCATAAAATTTTTGTTCTTCATGCTGAGAAATTTTGAGAAAGATATTCTAATAATTTTCAACACAGAATATATTCATTTAGCATCATATATGATTCACCCTGGAGGAAGAAAGGATGACTTTTTCTACAGCTGCTATTTATTTTTCCCCCAAATAAATAGTGAATTCACTTTTGGAAATTAGAAATTAGTAGGAATATATTAAATTGGTTTTTAATTTTAAATTACCTACTTTTTTTTTTACTTCTCTTGCCCAGTTTTCCACCATAATTTACAAATTCTTACAAATAGTATAAACCATGTATGAAATCCTTTCTAAGATTTCCATGAGTCCAATTCTCTTCCTCCAGATAAAAGTTCAATTTTTCCTTTTCTATAGACTGTAAGACAAATATTGATCAGATGTATTGCAATTGGTTTTTAAGCATTTTACCTAAATGTACAAATATATTTTTTTAAAAGTGTGCTTTAAATCATTAAAATGATTTCTTCATTTAAATTGTTTCAAAAGAAATCCAATGCTCACAGTACTTTCCTGATTACACTTACCCAATAAATGTAGCAAATAGACTAATGAAATTTGTAAAATCCACAACTTATTTTTATCATACTGTGAGAATCCACAGAGAGAACCAGAGGAAGTATAGTCTGTTTATGAATCTTAAGTTCACTCTACCACAAGGGAGTACTTACAATGGATGAAAAGGGGAACATTTAGTTATAAAATTAGAGATTTCTTTTTCATTTAGGAGATCATTAAAGAAAAGGAAGATATTTCATTCCTAGAAAGATTAATAGGTGTTTCAGCACCACTCTCCACACCCTCACCTAGTTTGTGAACACTTATTTCTTACTTTTCAAGATACCCTGAAATCTCTGTAGCTGCACTGCCAGTGAAGGAGGATTTACTTAGCTTGGGCTCACATAGAGTATATCTAGTATTTTGACCTTAGATTCCAGGAAGATACTTGCCTATATTAAACAAAACAAAATAAAACAAAAAGAACTTGATAAAGTACCAGAAGAAGAAAAGATATCTTTGTAATCACTTGCTCAAAAGTGCCCACCTCCAAAGTGTAATTGGCTCCTGATCATTTATATTATACATATCTTAATTAGTACTGATTGGTAATGTATAACTAATTTTTGTCATCTACCTTCATTTTTAGAAACAGCAAAATGATTTTGTCAACTGATTTTATTCTGTTGTACTTATTATGATTGTGAAAGTTCAAAAATAATAACAACCACCTGACATACAGTAGATGCCCCATAAATATTGGTTAAATGAATGAAATAAATGAATGAGCCTCCATTCAAATGCAAAATGTTTTTTTAACGTCTTTACTGGAGTATAATTGCTTTACAATGTTGTGTTAGTTTCTGCTGTATAACAAAGTGAATCAGCTATATGTATACATATATCCCCATATCCCCTCTGTCTTGTGTCTCCCTCCCACTCTCCCTATCCACCCCTCTAGGTGTTCACAAAGCACGAGCTGATCTCCTTGTACTATGCAGCTGCTTCCCACTAGCTATCTATTTTACAATTAGTAGTGTATATATGTCAATGCTACTCTCTCACTTCATCCCAGCTTACCCTCTCCCCTCCCCGTGTCCTCAAATCCATTCTCTACATCTGCATCTTTATTCCTGCCCCTAGTTCATCAGAACCATTTTGTTTTTTGTTTTTTTTTTTTAGATTCCATATATATATATATATATATATATATATGTGTGTGTGTGTGTGTGTGTGTGTGTGTGTGTTAGCATACAATATTTGTTTTTCTCTTTCTGACTTACTTCACTCTGTATGACAGACTCCAGGTCCATCCACCTCACTACCGAAATGCTTTTTAGAGTTTATAACTGAGAGATTCTAACTTCTCCCCTGGAAGCCTATATTGAAACAAAGCACATATCAGCAGATCCCTTGTTACAAGACTCAGTTCCCTCATTTCTAATAGACAAGGATTGTAGTTCTAAAGGGCATTTTAACTTTCCCTCAGCTCCTTTATCTCTCCAGAGGCTTTATTTCCAAAACCTTTACTAAAACCTTGCCTTTTGCTTTATCTCCCTTGTCTAATCCAATTTATCAGTTTCTTCTTTTTTCTAATGTTCCAGCATTATGACTCAAAATTAACCTATGCTGATACTAAATTATCAACATTATGGAGAAAGTATAAAGATGTAAAAACACATATAGTATATTAAAATTTTACCTACAAGTTAATCACAATCAGAGAGGATTTAATCTTGACTACTCTATAGGAATTAAAATCCTTGTAGTTTTTCTAAAGAAACTTTAAAAATTCATTCTATCTTCCCACAACCTGACTGCCTCATTTGGGCCATCTCTTTTAACAGGTGTGTTCTCAGGGAACACAAACTAATTGCAATTTAACCAGACATAATTAAAATGGCAATTACTCCCTCCCTTCTCCTAATATAGAATGCGTTTTTAATTGATTTTGGATTATCAGTGCCACTCATTTTCCCTTGAGCAGATAATATGAAGATAAGTTTACATGGTAACATAGGAAAGGAAGTATGTGTTTAATATTTAGACTTCATCTGAATTGTTTGCAGAAAGTTGACTTTTCTTTCTGTTTGTTCACCATGGCACAGATTTCCTCTTACACCTACCAGAAAGCAACTCCCAATTATGAAATAAAGAAAGCAGTTTGACTAGACTCAACTTCAAAAATAAGACTTAGATATCATGGCATCTACCTAGTTCTCAGATCACCTGCTCTGGAGGAAGATGTGCCTGCAGGACACTCAAGTAACATTTTATAGATTCCCTTATGGCAAAAAAAAAAAAAAAAAAACTATGGCTTCCTGAAAATAACACCTTGCCAGGTGTGTGAGTGAGCCACTTTGGAAGTGTATCCTCCAGCTCTACTCATCCTTTCAGATGGCAGCAGCCCTAACTGTCATCTTAACTACTATTTTATAAGAAACCCTGAGCCCAAAACACCAGATTAATCGACTCCCAAATTCCTGACAGACAGAAGAATTTATGTGAGATATAAATGTTACCAATTAAACTGCTAAGATTTGGGGTAACACAGCCATTAATATCTAATGAAGGTTTTGTTTGAGTTAGGATAACCACTCTGATATCCATCCTGAGATATCCTCCTGCACTTTAGCCTACCCCCTTAACTGTACTGATGTGGGAAATATATGTGAATATGAGTATTCCTGCCAGTAAGGGGACTACATTTGCTGTCTACCCTTCCTCACTGTTTTGACCATTCCAAGAGAGCAACTTCAGACAAATATGTATCTCTACAATTTTTATGCTGTTATATTGCTCCCATTGACATACTTTTGAATCACTTATTTCAAAAGAACCATAAGAAGAGATGCCCAAGGAATTCTGTCATTTATAGATTATGTCAGAAGCATATTCCCAAAAATTGTTGTAAAGATATCAAGAAAAGTTATGCAGAACTTTATTCCTGGGGAGAATGCCACATAGGAAACAAGAACAGCTCACCGGATATGAAAATCCTTTATGTTCAATCTAATAAATACCCATATTCTTTTAGACAGGAACTTCTGGTCATTACATTTTCTTCTTCAGAGAGCTCCTCCGTGTGGCCCTGAAGAGACGAAATAAATCAGTTAACTCAAGGGGTATTTAATCTCTTTTTAGGTCAGGAAACACAGGGAGGAGATTAGAATTCATGGTAATTTCATTGAAAAGATCTTGACAATATAAATTTGTAATTTCCTGAGGATGGTGTCATTTATAGCTATTGTTAGATGAAAATAGCTAAGCTAACTAATAAAAGGTGGTAGTTAAAAAAAAAAAACTCCTAATTTCAAAGGCAAAATATTAGCTTCATTAAATCTTTTATTTCAGGTACTATTCAAGCAATAATTATAGATAAAATAATCTCAGTTGACAAATTTTCTTTGGCCACTAATTTACCACCCCTCCACCAACCTCACCAGAGGAAACCTAGTGTCACCTCTTTCCTTGTGAACTTAGGTTCAGTTTGGAGTCCATGGAAAGGAAAAATAAAGAAAATAATAGGAGAATGTTGGCTCTTTCAGGAGAAATATCTACATTTATTAGTACATACGCAGGTAATGAGGGTGGTAAGCAGGTACTAAGCTCACAGAGAAGCTCAGAGCAGTAACAGCATGAAAGGAGATAAGGAAGACCTGAAAGAGTCAGCATTTTTCTCGGCCCTTTTCTCCAGAGGTTAAACTGACGGATGTGAGACGCGTGGTCATTTTCACAGCAGGCGGCACTTGCCAGTTATTCTCCTGTTACTGACTCCATGAATCAGCTTAATGAGAGGAGTGTAGAGTTTAGAATTTCATTAAATGCCACTGCACAGCACTTTTGAACATGCCTTATTACCCATGTAAACCATGCTGAGACTCACGTCCTCTCTTTTCTTTTCCCCCACCCAAAAGAGAATAAGAATGCACCCCCTTTTTGCCCCCGTTTTAATCCTTCTGCTATTTACTCTTTTACTATTCAGTCATTTTGATATCCATAATCTTTTTATGCTTCTCTCATCCCCTAATGAATCTATTATCCTGAAAACAAGAGACTCATAAAGACAAAGAATTTTGCTACTTTGCATGTGTAAGTTTCATTCAACAGCACTCTCATTTTTGGGGGAAAAAAACCAACAAACCTACTTTTGCTTATTAGCAAACCAGCAATGTTTTAACCTACTTCCCATCACTAATACTGCTTTGTTTTTGAAAAATGCTAATATCCAATGAAATTAAACCAAGCCAGCCTTTCTTTTAAGATTTTTTTTCCCTTTCACTCATGAAATGCATAATACTAAAGCTGATTTCCTGGCTGACTCCATTATTAGATAACCCCAAAATGTCAAATGGTACTGTTTAAACTAGGTGAGCAAAGCAGAATTACTAGTCCCACACAGGAAAATTGTGAACCATTATAAAATCAGTGAAAAGAAGCTTATAGGAATTTCACAGTTTGAAATTAATAATCGGGTTTTAGCTCTTGTATTTTTTTTCACTACTTTCTATTTGGGTACTGGAAGCCAAAACATTCAAAAGGAACAATTAAACTCTTGACATCATGAACCTTCTTTCCTGCAGTTGGGTCAACACACTGTGGGCACTTAGATGGACCACTGTAGGTCATTTAAAATATAATCAGCTTCCCATTGTTTTCTTACGAGAGATAGTGAGTACTCAAAATTCATCACCATTGTTACTTGGTTGGGATTTTGTCCATTTATTTTTGGTTGTTTTTAAATCCTATTCAGGTACATTTCCATTCTTACTAATTTCACATGGATAATGAAAGTGGGTTCTGTTCTTTCTATTCACTTGTGACTAGGGCATAACTCATGTAAACCTAGAATCTCACCATTCATGCTATACTACTACTGAGATTTTGGGAATTTTTCAAAGAAAATAAATTGTTCTAATCAGCTGCTGCTCATTCAAAAGAGTAATGTTTCATGAGACACACTCTATTCCAGGTGGTTCTAAAAATGCCTGCACTGTAACTGGCCCAGCTAATAATAAAAAGTAAATTAGAAAAGTAAGCTTTAAGAGTTTAGTGAATCTGCAACCATGAGTAAGTGCAATTTTGTACCTAAAATAGTTTCCTAAATAATAGAAATTCTTAGGGTGGAAAAGAAAAATCTGGCAAGATAAGAAGCCTTAAAAACGTGACTCCAAAATAAACATAAATTTTCCAAGGAAGCTATTCTGTAGTCATTTTCCTTTTGGTGATGATCCCATATAGTGAACATCCTTTCAGAGTGCCAAAATGAAGGGACATTGTAACGTGAATTTTGGCATTTTATATTCTAGGTATGAAATAACTGATTTTCTGGAGAAACTAAAAAGGGAGGGGGACAGGGAGACCTCCAGCCCAAATATCCCCCTGTCTGGAAAATTTCCAAATATCTCTACTCAGTTATAGTTTCTCCCTTCTCTTGGCCTCCTTAGCACTTTTTTCTCACAGACCTGTTTAAAAGTACTCTGAATGCTAGAGGACTAGTAATATATGTCTTTGTTTTCCCCACTAGATAGATGCTCAACTCTTTAAGTACAGGAATTGGTATTAGTCATTTTTATATTTTCAGAGCCTGATTCAGTATCTGGCACTCATTAAATTCAACAGCAACAAATACATATATCACCTACCATGAATTTATAATCTAGCAGAAATTTCTGGAACCTGCTTTATTTTTTCCAACTCCACAAAAGCAAGTATTAATTTGCACATTATTCTAGGACAGATTTTTCTTTAATTATTCTCTTAAGAGAGTTAACTTTATCAAAGAATGAACTTAAGTGGCAAAGTAATAATATAACTAGACTAAAAAAATCAAGGGATCTGTTCACAATGAGGGTAAACTTTTCTCCTATATCTAAAGTATTCATTCTGCTGAAACTAAAAATATTCAGCATATGTATATATCCTTTATCAGTATTAGAAACATATCAAATTTTATTTTCATATGATATATAAGAATAATTACCAATAGATTCCTGAGTTCTGGTTCATAATCCCAGGGTTATGAACTAGGTTTAAGAGCCTAAATTAACTTATATACCTTTCTTTCTAACACATATATTACAAATGATTCAACGTATATGGAAGTGGTTTGAAGATTGTAAAGTACCACACCACTGGACCCCCAAAATAGAATAGAAGAGCTATATTTTAAGTCCTTGAAACTAGACATGAATGATAAAATTTCAGATACCAAATTCCAGGGAATAATCAGCTATAAAAGTTGATCTATCACTTCAATTCATTTCACATATATTGCTATAGATCTTTCACTGAATATACAGCATATTGACCTGAGTTACTGCACTTGTCAGCCCTTGTTTTTCATGAAAGAAATGGCTTACATTCTAGAAACCATTGAAACATCTCTGGGGAAATCATACAAGATTCCAGCTGTGAGGAAAAATAATCTATACATGATGTAAAGAAGAATAAATACCATTAATTATGGGTCAGGTAAGACTGGTAGTAAGTTAGAAATCATCATCAGTATACAATAAGGGATGTACGGTATACTTTTAATTACAAATGGAAACAAGTCTCAATATTTTGTAAATCAGTGGCTTCCTAATCAATAGAAGTATGTTTACTTGCTTTGTTAAGCTGAAAGCTGGTGGAAATTTTTTAAAAGAATCAAAAAATGTAGAAGGTGTTTTATTTTTGAGGAGTAAAGCCAGAATAGAAAGAAATTTCTAATGTAATTTCTTAAAGTACATTTATCCAAAATTTCTAATTTTAACAAATTAAAAACCCATAGGTCGAAGGAGAAAGTTAAAAGATGTAGAAAAATTTACAGAGCTGTTTTCTGAGTTGTTTATTTTAAGTTTGAAAAATATTTCACCATGCATCCAGTGGTATATAAGTTCAATTTTTACTTATTTTTTTTTGATAATTTAATATTCTAGAAAAAATGTCTAGCTTTTCCTGGGGTTGGAGTAACTTGATTGTGTTCCTATAGCAACAACCTAAAAACACAAGGCAGGACATGAGTTCAGTTAATAATTCCTCGTCTCCTGTACCTCAGAGTGGGGAAAAAGGATGAAAAATTAATACACATGCTTTCTGATCAGTAAAGACCAGTCATTTAATGCTACTTTATATTAAAACTTTCTAAGAGATTGTTAGGTAGGTCTAGATTTTTCAGGTTAATATGAGGTCTTTTTCAATAAATATAGTTTTCATTCTTATTTTATTTTGAAGTAAAAACTGGAATGCTTAAATTTCTTTGGATGTTTAACTTGATGGTTGTATTAAAGTTATTTTCTAATACAGATGTCATATATACTTCTAATTGTGTAATGTGTTGCCTATATAAGATTGTATGTCATCTCTATATAATTGTATATATAAAACCTGTATGTGTAAGCTTTTTATATATAAACATATTGAGTGCATTGTATATTTGGATACATTAATGTATATACATATTATTCTGTAATTATATGTTTTTAGAATGTATCTTAGTGTCTTGCTCATTATCACCACTCTTAACGTTTACACTTCATAGCTCTACTTCTTCTCCTATCATTTTCTCTTTATACTCACTCCAGTCAAGTTTTGACCCTATTATCTCACTGAATGTGCTCTCTGCAAGATCACCTTACATTTTTGTATTTAACCATTGATTATCCTTTCTTTCTTATAATGCTTACTTCATTTGCCTTCAAGAGCCTCCATACTTGTTCTTATTGTTACTTTCTCTTCTTTATGGTCATTCCTTTTTAGTGTCCTTTGTAGAAAACTTCACCTTGTCCTGGTCACTAAGTATTGGCATTCCCCAGAGTTTGGTCCTTGGACCTAGTCAATTTTCTATCTGTATTTTCTCTCCAGATGTTCTCATCCCGTCTTTCTTGCTTTAAATATTACCTATGGTTTGATAACTTATTGTTTATAAACCTCCTGTCCTGACCTCTCCCCTGAACTTTAGACTTAGATAAGAAAAATATTTACATGGCATTTCCATTTGGTTTCTAAAGGAATCTCAAACTCAAGATGCCCCAAACTGAATTCTCCTTGTCCTGTGTCCCAAATTTTAGTAAATGACATGATCATTTATCAATCTCTCTCTTGTCTCTTCTAATTCACATTCAGTCCCTGAACACATCTTCTTGGCTCTCCTTTCTCACTAAACCCACATATGACTAAATTCTGCCAAAGTTTCAGGCATATTGTTATCTAATTTCAGTACAAAGCAAATTAGCTTTGGGGAACACTTGTGTAGAATTACCTCTTGAGGACTGGCCCAGATCACAATAGTAAGGACATATATAAAATTATAGCAGCATGGACTAATCTCTTGAAGGAAGGAGTTACTGGCAATTGCCATCTTCTCTCTCCCTGTAGTCCCCTATCTTGCTATCTTATAATACTTGTGAAGGAAATAATAAATGAGTGGCATAAATCTTAGAAATATTCAACAACGTAGTCCAATAGTATGTACATACCCTTCACATTTTAAAAAGTACTATCCCAATCGTTATTTCATTTGACCCAGAAAACAGCCTTAAAAAAACATTGGCTATGTAGGACTATGATATTTTTAAAGATGAGAAATTTTTATACACTTGAGATAGAAAATTATTTTCTAAAGTCACAACCAAGAAATTAGTCAAGTATGGCCACCAAGTCATGTTTCTGATGCTAAAACCTTAACTAGTGATGCATATGAAAGGTGGTAGCACACCAAGACAGACAGAATCCTTATTGCCACGTTTTATATTGGTGCTGCCTATTTATTTTCCCCTCCTCTCCAGGTTTTTCTGTGTCATACAGCCATAACAGCATCATATCCACTCTCTGCTTCAGGCTTTCTAACACACTGATATCCTCACCCTGGAATACTCTTTCCTATCCTCTTTGCCAGAAAACCTCCTTATCATCTGCCAAGTCCCAATTAATCAGTAAGTAAATCGTCACTTACTCTGGAAAATACAAGTTGCTTTTTTATGTGGTCTCATAGTGCACAATATTCAAAAAGTAGTCAAAACAGTGTGTTTTAACTGCATATCTTTCCCACTGGAATCATAAGTTCAACAGTGGCAGGGCCATGTTTGTAGCTGACTTGGTAGACACCATGGGCTTGAGTTCAGAAAAGGTTTATTAAAAATAAAGGAATGCTTTACAATGGTGTGTTAGTTTCTGCTTTATAACAAAGATGTTAAAAAAAAAAGATCTGAGGCTTAAAAAAGACATTCTTGCAAACTAGTATATATAGGATGGATAAACAACAAGGTTCTACTGTATAGCACAGGGAACTATGTTTAATATCCTGTGATAAACCATAGGGAAATGAATATGAAAAAAGAATGTATATATGTATAACTGAATCACTTTGCTGTACAGCAGAAACTACCACAATATTGTAAATCAACTATACTTTAATTAAAAGAAATAAAAAGAAAAAAAATAAAATAAAGGAATGATGAGTGGGCATAATAATTTGAACACCAAACCTCAATCTAGTATACACAGATCATATATCTATCCATAATACTTCATAAAACAACTGTTTTTAGCTCTGACATGTTAAAAGCTTGGAAGTCATTAATCTAATCTTGCATAGGAAAAAGCCAAAAAAACTGAAAATCAATAACTTTTTCCCAGTCCATCATAGAACTGAGATTTCAAGGCAAAACAATACTCTGAATTCTGGATAAGCAAGTCTAGAGAGTCACAGCCAAAATTCATGTTAGCTGGAGTAAAGCTGCTAGAGCCATGAACTGGAAGAAAGAATTTAAATGATAATTAAGATGAAATGATGGAAGTGGACTGTGGACAAACTTAAGAGTGAGAAACTCCTGAGGGCTGCAGTCTTAGAGTGGCTTCACACTTTGTAGATTTTACCTCTATGAATCCAGAAGTTTCTCACAATTAAGAGCCAAGAGAGATCCCCCTGTGGCACTGGCAAGGAAAGGAGAAAAGAAGCCATTGTGAAATACAGCATAGTACTCTCTATCACAAAGTTCTATTCTCTGGGGAACAAGACTTCACCAGAGCCTCATCCCATCTAGAGAAAGGGTGTTTCTCTGATTCCAGCTCCCTCTGTCCTTCCTGTTTCACTCAAGGGGAAAAAAACAGCTAAGAAATACCTGTGAAAGTCACAGCCCAGGGATAAAGGCCCACGAAAGCATGGAGATTTAATCACTGAGAGTATATAATGCTTCTCTTTGCCACACATTACCATTACGCCAATAATAACAGTAGATTATAGCTAAAAGAGCTTCAGGATAGACTCTCTCTGCGGAGGAGTACTTAAAGATGATCGAAGTCTAGGAGGAAAACAAGCGCAAGGGTAATGAGAGATTTTTGGCCTTTGATGCCTACAGCTACAGCAAATATGACACATGACCAAACTCCTAGCCAAATTTAAAAAAAAAATCTTCAACTGAAGTCCTGTTTAGCTTAATTCCTATTAACTGATAGAACATATTCAGGAGAAAGTGTATGCTGGCTTGATCTGCAGCACAAAGGAAAGAAAATTCAAATTAAAAGAACCAGTTTAGATTCCTACCAAGTTCTGAGAATCACTAGATAAACTACTTGCAATGAAGGTTCTAAAACCTGGGATCATTTCTACATGAGAATCACAAGCATCTCGTTAACTTGCACGGTCCTTGCAAGATCGTTAAGCAGATTACTTCCATCAATACTGAGCCAAGAGCAGAGATTAAAGTCACCTTTATAGATGTTTAAGTCAACTATTTTAATAAATTGATTATTAGTTGCTAAGCAAAAAGGAACTTTAAATATAAAATCTCTGACAGGTTAAAAGTAGAGATGGAGAAAGATATACCATGCTCATACTATTCAAAAGAAAGCTGGATTAGATACATGAATTTCAGAAGAACAGTTTTTAGAACAAGGAATACTACCAAAAATAAAGAGTGGCGCTACATAATGGTTAAAAGGTCAATTATCAGGACATAAAAATTTTAAACATTTATGCACCTAACAGATCATCAAAGTAAATGAGAAAAATATGATACAATGGAAAGGAGAAATAGAAAAATGAACAATTATAATACAATATTTCAAGAAGCCTCTGTCAGTGATTAATAGATTAAGAAGGCAGAAAATTCAGGGAAGATATAGTTGACCTGAAAAATCACTATCCGTCATTTTGATCTAATTGACAGAGAATTATCCAGCTGATAATAGCAGAATGCACATTCTTCCCTATCTCACATGAACCACTCACCAAGATGGACATTATTCTGGTCCTTAAAATGCTTGTTAACAAATTTTAAAAAATAGAAATCATACAAAGAATGTTCTCGACCACAGTGGAATTAAACTAGAAATAAATAATAGAAATATGGTTAGAAAATTGCTATATATTTGGAAAGTATAAACACACTTTTAAATAACCCATGATTCAAAGAAGTCACAAGAGTAATTTTAAAATATTTTAACTAAATGAAAATAAAAGCAAAAATAGCAACATTTGTAAGATACAGTGAAATCAGTCTTCAGAGGAAATTTTATGGCATTAGATGTGCATATTAGAAAAGAAAGATCTAAAATCAATAATCTAAGCTTCCACCTTAGGAAACTAGATTTTTGAAAAGTGAAATTTAAGCCTAAAACAAGCAGAAGAAAAAGAAATAATAAAAAATTAGAAGATAAATTGATGACACTGAAAACAAGTAAACAATAATTACTTCCGTGATACAAAGCTGATTCAACATTTGCAATTCAAACAATTATAACCCACCAAATTAACAAGTTAAAAAGAAAAGTCATATGGTTATATCAACTGATGCAGAAAAGGCATTTGAGATAATCCAGCACTCATTCATGATAAAAATTCTCAGCACTCATTCATGATAAAAATTCTCAGTAAACTACAAATACAGGAGAGCAGCCTTATTTTCATAAAGAACACCTACACAAAAGCCTGCATGTTTATAGCATTTTTATTCATAATCATCCAAAACTCAAGCAACTAAGATGCCCTTTAATAGGAGAATGGACAAATAAGTATATCCATACAATGGGATATTATTCAGAGATGAAAAGAAATAAACAAGCTAAAGAGAAAAGCCACACAAAGAGATAAATAAAGCTTAGATGCATATTGCTAAGTGCAAGAAGCCAGTGTGGAAAGGCTAAAAACAAGCGTGCAATTGTACATTAAGAGAAAGCTAAGACAATGGAGATGGGGAAAAGGACAAGTTCAACAGGTGAAGCACAGGGAAATTTTTAGGGCAGAGAAAATATTCTGTATTATACTGTAATTGTGAATATATGATACTAGACAATTTCAAAAGCCATAAAACTTTGCACCACAAAGAATGAATCAATGTACACAAATTTAAAAATTAATTTTGGAAGACACAGACTGTCAGGATGAAAAGCAGACAATGACAGAAACAATCTAACTGTTACAAATATATGAAACAATCTCACCAAAAGGATGATGAATAAGGTGTTGATCTAAATAAACGAAAATAGTCTAAAGTGAAGACTAAAGGCAAAAGGAGAAAAACATCAGCACTGTATTCCAGTTGATAAACTTATTTCCCATGTGATATGGTAACAGTTCTGATACTGCTATATATTTATACTGAAATTGAATAGTTAAGAAAATGTTAGTAGATGGTGGGAACTAGATTTCTCACTGTTTGTAAAGAAGGTTATAGACAAGCAAGAACAAAAGACTCGAATGATCTGTGTGGTACTGGGTTAGAGTTGGAGCCATCAGGATGACCCCGTGTTCATCTTAATACATATTACATGTGGAAATCTTTATAAATATGTACATATACCAGGGTTCCTTAGGTAAATGGATAATTCTAGGACTGGGGCAGGAAATACACAGGATGAGCCTGGAGTTTCTTACAGTGCCAGAAAGTAAGGATGTACTGCACTAAAACACAATGATGTGGTATATCAAAAAGACACAAGAGACACTGGAAAGAGCTTTTAATACCATGGCTGGAGCAATCTGAGCAACAAAATAAATAAAGTAGTATTGGATTATAAATCAAAGTATAAAATAAATGTCTATAGGTCAATGTATTATATACATAAATGATGTAATAAATAATAAAGAGAGTTATGGTTTTCTCCCAGTATATGCTGAGGAGTGGGATTGCTGGGTCATATCGTTCTATTTTTAGTTTTTTGAGGAACCACCATACTGTTCTCCATAGTGGCTGTACCAATTTACATTCGCAGCAACAGTGTAGGAGGTTTCCCTTTTCTCCACATACTCTCCAGAATTTACTGTTTGTAGATTATTTGATGATGGCCATTCTGACTGGTGTGAGGTGATACCACATTGTAGTTTTGATTTGCATTTCTCTAATAATTAGTGATGTTGAGCATCTTTTCATGTGTCTCTTGGCCATCTGCATGTCTTTTTTGGAGAAATGTCTATTTAGGTCTTCAGTCCATTTTTGGATTGGGTTGTTTGTTTTTTGATATTGAGCTTCATGAGCTGTTTGTATATTTTGGAGATTAATCCTTTGTCAGTTGTTTCATTTGCAAATATTTTCTCCCATTCTGAGAGATGTCTTTTTGTTTTGTTTATGGTTTCCTTTGCTGTGCAAAAACTTTTAAGTTTAGTTAAGTCCCTTTTTTTAATTTTTGTTTTTATTTTCATTACTTTAGGAACTGAGTCAAAAAAGATCTTGCTGTGATTTATGTCCAAGAGTGTTCTGCTTATGTTTTCCTCTAAGAGTTTTATAGTGTTTATTTTTGTGTATAGTGTTAGGGAGTGTTCTAATTTCATTCTTTTACATGTAGTTGTCCAGTTTTCCCAGCACCACTCATTGAAGAAACTGTCATTTCTCCATTGTATATTCTTGCCTCCTTTGTCATAGATTAAGTGACCACAGGTGTTTTGGTTTATCTCTGGTCTTTCTATCCTGTTCCATTGATCTATATTTCTGTTTTTGTGCAGTACCATACTGTCTTGATTACTGTAGCTTTGTAGTATAGTCTGATGTCAAGGAGCCTGATTCCTCCAGCTCTGTTTTTCTTTCTCAAGATTGCTCTGGCTATTCAGGGTCTTTTGTGTTTCCATACAAATAGTAAAACTTTTTGTTCTAATTCTGTGAAAAATGACAATGGTAGTTTGATAGGGATTGCATTGAAGCTGTAGATTGCTTTGGGTAGTATAGTCATTTTCACAATATTGATACTTCTAATCCAAGAACATGGTATGTCTCTCCATCTGTTTGTATCATCTTTGATTTCTTTCATCAGTATCCTATAGTTTTCTGAGTACAGGTCTTTTGTTTCCTTTAGTAGGTTTATTCCTAGATATTTTATTCTTTTTGTTGTGAAGGTAAATGGAATTACCACAGAGCATTAAGCAGAGTTCCCTGTGCTATACAGTAGGTTCTCATTAGTTATCTATTTTATACCTAGTAGTGTATATATGTCTATCCCAATCTCCCAGTTCATCCCACCCCCCCTTCCCTCCTTGGTATCCGTAAGTGTGTTCTCTACATCTGTGTCTCTATTTCTGCTTTGTAAATAAGTTCATCTGTACCATTTTTCTAGATTCCACATATAAGTGATATTATACAATATTTGTTTTTCTCTTTATGACTTACTTCACTCTGTAAGACAGTCTCTAGGTCTATCCACATCTCTGCAAATGGCACTATTTCATTCTTTTTTAGGGCTGAGTAATATTCCATTGTATATATGTACCATATCTTATTTATCCCTTACTCTGTTAATGGGCATTTAGGTTACTTCCATGTACTGGCTATTGTAAACAATGCTGCAGTGAACATTGGGTTGCATAATGGGAAGGAAATCTAAAAAAGAGGGGATATATGTATAACTGGTTCACTTTGCTGTACAGGAGAAAGTAACACACACGTAAAGCAACTATACTCCAATCAAAATTTTAAATAATAATAATAATAAAGGAAATAATAGACAAATCTTCCATTCAGAGAATTCCAAAATAATTATGTATTTATAATAGTAATAATTACACTCTCAAGGAGCTAAAACATGATTCTCCACTTCATCATGTGAGCTACACATTGTGAAATCCTTCCAAAGAGTGCAGTATGGAAGGGGGGAAAAGAGTTACTTTAGTGGAGAAACCTGGAAATTACAATATCAGCCAGGTGATCCAGGTTAGCATCAACAGTGATAAGCCATGTCCGTCATATTAATAGTATATACTCAATCTGATTGCCATGAAAATGGCTGTTTATCTTTATGACCTTCTCCCCCAAAACACATAACTCCTTTCTAAGGCCCAGACAAGTCCCAGATGAGGAATGTTGTACAAAATACTTAAACAGTACTCCTCAAACCTCTCAATCATCAAAATCAGGGAATCTGAGAAATTTGTCACAGCCAAAATTACCTATGGAGAAGTGGCTGCTAAATGTAATATGGTGCCCTGGATGGGATCCACAAATAGAAAAAAAGACAGTAGGTATAAACTAAGGATATCTGAATAAATCATGGACTTTACTTAATAATTTATTAATATTGTTCATTAATTGCAACAAATGTATCATACTAATGTAAGACGTGTCAAACTACAAAACAGACAATTTAGTAATGAGTTTAATGTCCATTATTCAAGGGGAAACAACCCATGGATTGGGGGAGAACAGTGCCTCAGAATCAGTGGAACACTATTCTCTAGGGCTATTGGGCAAGGATGAGTTTTATAGAACATTAGCAAAGGCAATATGGAAACAGGGAATGATTGACTAGGAGGTCAAGGATTTCTTTATAAGACTAGCAGGTCTTATTTTCTAGGAAAAGGTCAGGTAGCTAAAAGTCAGTTGAAGAATTGTGATTGGTATTTGTTAGGTCTCCTTAACATGTGTTTCCAATAAGTGCAGGCTGACTTAGGTTTAGATTTGTGATCTGGGCTGGGCCACTGGGACGACCTTCATTTTGTACATCCCAATATCAGATGTTAATAATAATGAAACTGCATGTAGGGTATATGGGAACTCTTTGTACTAACTTTTCTATTTTTCTGTATTCTAAAACCATATTTTCTATAACCCAAAATTGTTCTAAAATAAAAAAGATTATTTTAAATAATTATTTGTAAACACAGAAATGATTAGCAAAATGACTAAATAATATTATGGGATAAGAATAATATGTACATAGCTATAAACTTCTACAGAACAACATAAGTCATGTGTGTGGAGCACAAATCAAACTTCAGTTCCTCCTCAGTTAAGTGTTGACTAAGACAGTTCACCTTTGGTTCAGGCTGATGTTGTCAAGGATCTGCTAGGCTTCTGTGTTTCCCAAGCTCTTCTTGCTACACAGTAGTCCACAGGGGATATAGTACTTTCTTGTACCATTGCCTATGTTCTTCTCAAGAAATATAGAAAATAAAGCTATGTTTTTTGGAATTTCTACTCTAGAAATCACAATTAATTTTGTACTCTGAAGCTGCATGAAGTTGCTGTGTTAAGGATGCAAAAGTTGGTGAGAATTCAGTCAAAAGTTTTGCATCCAGTTTTAGTACCATATCCCCCAGAGGGTGGAGGGCAATCTCCTAATTGCCATAAAGAAGCCATGTTGCCTAATGATGACCTTGTACTACTTTTCTTCTTTGCTTTATTTATTAGATAAGAATGGTCTCTGTTTGCTGAATGTTGTAAATCTGCTCTCAAACTAACCTACTGTGCTCCCTCTCTCCTTGATATTTTTAAAAGTTTTTTTTATGAATGTCATATATAAAAAGAATAAGTAAAACATATATGTAAAGCACAAAGAATAATAACAAAATTAACAGCACACTAGAATGTATAAGAAACCAAAATTTAACAGTTTTGAAAACCACTGTGTGCCATTTGCCAATTGGATCTCTTCACTCTTCACAGAAGAAACTGCTACCTTAAATTTTGTTTCTCATCCATTTGATTACTTTAACAATCATACTGGTGTACGTGTGTATGTATGATCAATATATTGTTTTTCCCATTTACACATTATAAATTTTACCCTATTCTCTGTATTCTTTTGTAACTAACTTTATTTTGTCTATTATGTTTCTGAAGTACAGCTTTTCTAGTGCATAGAGCAAAACATTTATCTGTTTCATTGTGTGATTGTACCACAATTTTTTTATCCAATCTCCTGTCAGTGGATACTTTTCCCTTTATGGTATATTTTTCCTTCCCAATCAAGGTTATCATGAACTTTCTTTTCCATTTCTTGGTGCATATGGGCAAAAATTTCTATTAATCATGTGCTTATGAATGGACTTATGACATCCTATGCTATGCTTACTTTCAACTTTATTAGTTGATAGCAAATTGTTTTCTGAAGTGGTTTGGAAGGAGAAACTCACCGCCAAATGTTTTTGCCAACATTATTTTAGTCAGACTTTATATTTTCCATACTGTTCTGTGTAAAATGGAGTTTCCTTGTGATTTCCCCAATTACTAGTTAGGCTAAAAATGTTTATATTTGTTTACTGGACATTTGACAGTGGAAAGCTTATTCATAATTTTGGTTTATTTTCATTGAGGTTGTTGGCCTTTATTATAATTTGTAGGAAAAATGTACATATATAGAGAGACATCTACATGTGTGTATAATAAATACTATATGAATAAATATATGTATTAAAAACTATCATCTGTTAGTTATATGAATTGGAAATCTGTTCTTCAAATTTTGGTTTGTCCTACCACTACTTAATATAGCATTTGATGAACAGATGTTATTATTTTTAGTAATATAAATGTATCACACAACTTTCATTTATAGTTTGTGCTGTTTGAATGTTACTGAAAATTCTCTCTTATGATATCATAAATAAATTCTTCTGTTATTTTCTAAAATTTGCATAACCTTGATATTTATATTTAAGTCTTTCATCTGCCTGGAATTAATATATTTTGGTATGATTCAATATAATCAATTGTCCTAATGACATTTATCAAAGAAATATCTTTCTCCGAGATATCTTGTCATATAGGTTTGATGTAGGCTTCTGGTATCTCTATTCTGATCCACTGTGTCAAATACCCATCCTTGTGCTAATACCTCATTGTCTTAGTTCGCTTTTAAAATAAGCCTAGATATTTGGCAAGCAGGTTCCTAAACTTATTAAATTTGTCAGGGGTATCTTGGCAATTCTTTGCTCTTCTGTAAAAATTTAAGAATTAGCATTCTCATAATACTCCAAAAATAATTAAAATACCCTTTGGTGGACACTTTATGCCTGACTTGGCCTTTGTTTCTCTTCCTTATCTTCCCCTCAGAAGTGCTTTTAAGCTGTAACAGACTGCAGTTTCTTATCTGTGATGTGTGCTATCTCATGACTTTCCTTTTATCTTAAACTATTTTAGTCTCTTTTTGTGATTAGAGAACATCCAGTGTTGACTATTTAAGCATTGTTCTTATAGCTGAGAACTTTTTTTGGCATTTCCGTATCTGTCATGTTGGATTAATTTAATTGTGTATCTGTGTTATCTATGCCAAGGCAGAGGCTATGTCTGGACCTAAGCATATCCTGATGAGGCTGTTAGAGTGTAGAGAACCAACAGAAGTGTTTTCAGTTATTAATAGTTGAGACAAGCATATACAATCTTGTCAAGGGCTTTCAAAACTATAACATTCCCTGGGATGGCTAAGGAAAAGCAACTTCAAATGAGGAGTGCTGATCCCATTGGCAGGCTTGAACTTCAAACTCTCCTAGAAACATTCCCATTGCTGACTATGGTATATAGAGAGAGCTGAACTGAAAACAAACAAACAAACAAAAACATGAGATTGTTGCTACTTGATAAAGGGTTTTATCTATTTTTTAGGCTGCATTTGAGATACTGCATCACAAATTCTTATACTAGAGAATATCATGAAGCCTATAAAGTTTCCTAAGATTCTCTGAGCTATTCTTTTCTCTACTGTCACTATTGTACACTGAAGGTCACAGGGAAGCTACAACTACCCACTGGAAGAGTCAGGAGGGTGGGAAATGGAGAAACAAAACAACAACATTGTCTTAGAAATGTGTGATACAGCAAATGTGTGCACATTTTTTTTTTTTTTTTTTTTTTTTTTTGCGGTACTCGGGCCTCTCACTGCTGTGGCCTCTCCCTTTGCAGAGCACAGGCTCCGGACGCGCAGGCTCAGCGGCCATGGCTCACGGGCCCAGCCGCTCCGTGGCATGTGGGATCTTCCCGGACGAAGGCACGAACCTGCCTCCCCTGCATCGGCAGGTGGACTCTCAACCACTGTGCCACCAGGGAAGCCCCAATTTTTTTAATGACAGAAAATAAAAATAAAGTGTTAATTTTCATGGCTCAATTCAAGGCCTTCTTTTTTTATTTTGCATGTTTAGGATGCAAAGAGCGTTCAACTTTGAAATTAATCTCATCCATTACGGAGACAGAGAGAACATAAAACAGAGAGAGACAGACCAAAGCACTCTTCTATCATTTAAGAAGTTTAAAAGGAGGAGAGTTTTTGTCTTGACCATCGTTTGTCAATTTTATTGATCTTTTTCAAATAATTATTACTTAGTATTTCTATGAGTTTTATTATGTTTCCTTTCATTTTTCACTCTTTCTACTATTTATTTATGTTTAATTTGCTGCTATTGTTCTAGTTTCTTGAGATGGATGTTTAGTTTACAGATTTTTAAACTCTGCTTTTCTAAACTATACATATAAACTCCACCTTATACACATTTTAGCTACAGTCCACAAGTTTTGATATGTTGAATTTTCAGTATATTAAATTCAGAATAGTTTTCTAAATTTGATTTTCATGTCCTCTTTGATATATATGTATATATGTGTGTTTACTTATTTCTAAACATATGGGGATCTTAAAAATCATTTTCTTATTGACTTCTAGCTTAAGCCCAAAATGTTTAGGAAAATGTACCCTTAAATTTACATCATTGGCATTTTAATGAGGCTTGCTTTCTAACCCAGGATGTAATCAATTTTTGCAAAACTTCTGTGTGTACTCAAAGTAACGGGTGATCTGCAACCGTGGGGTACAAATTTCCGTGTAAGTCAATTATGTCGTTTGTTAAATGTGATGGTCAAATTTCCTGTATTCTTACAGCTTTCACGTCTGCATTTTTCAGTCAGTTCCTGAGAAAGGTGGTTAAATTCACCACAATGATTATAGATTTTTCTATTGTTCTTTTAATTCTGTCAATTTTTACTTTATATATATTTGAGGGTATGTAATTAGATAAATTAAAAAAAACTTTTGAAATATTATGGTGGATTTAGTTACTGATCATTCTGATGTATTCCTCTTTATCTCTAGTAATGCTTTTTGCCTTAAAGTCTGATATTGATACAGCAACACCAGCTTTCTTTTGATTAGTCCTGGCATGGCATAACCTTTTCATTCTTTTATTGTACTTCCAAACTGTGATTATTTTAGATGTATTTCTTAAATTCAACATAAATATATTTTTCTCTTTTACATTTCAGGAAATTGATAGAAACTACTTGGGTGAAATGAAGTTTTCAAATTTATTCATATTATTTGCAATAACATTAGGGACTATTGTAGGGACTATGCACCGCATTCCTAGAATATTATCAACTGTTTGCCATATTTACTTTTCCAACTTTAAATTTTATTCAGTCTTCAATCCGTTTTTATTTTTAGGAAAACAAATTTGCTTCATTGACTCATTTTACAACTTTGATAGCTCTTAAATGTTTAGTGTCTACTGATCTATATAGAACATTAAATTCAGCCCTGAGTCTATATAGTATAGAGCAGACTGATTTGTAGAGTTAATATAGCATAGTAGTTAAGAGCACAGATTATGGAGTCAAATTCTGTTTGTTCCACTTATTAGTTGTGTGTCATTGCACAAATTATCTGACATCCTTATGTTTCAATTTCCTCATCTATAAAATGAGGTAGGTAATAATGACGTCTACCTTACACAGTTATTGCAGGATTAAACAAGCTAATATGTAAGAAATGTTTAGAACATTACCTGACATGTAATAAGCACTCCTATACATACTTGAGTAAAGCAACAAAATATTATTAGCTATTAGATCCAATAATATTATGCGTTCTTAGCTATGAAATCTAGTGTTATTAGATCTTCAAGGATAATTGGAAGGCTTTGCCTCAACCTTTATTTCTGGGTTAATTCTCTGTCATGACTACACATATGGAACTTCTGCTAACATCTGGATGCTTCTGTGCTTTTGCATATACTGCCCCCATGGACTCAATACCCCATTTCTTAGATCTGGGAATTCTTCTTAAACCTCCAAAATCCAACTCGTTATCAAATTATCCAAAATTCCCTCTTTAAATTCTTGGACTTGTGTTGTCCAATATGATAGCTACTAGCCACTTGTTGTTATCAAGCATTTGAAATGTGGCTAATCCAAATTGAGATGCACTGGAAGTATAAAATGCATCCTAGATTTCAAGGATGCATTTAGTTAAAAAACAGAACAACAACAACAAAAATGTAAAGTATCACATTAATGATTTTTATATTGGGTTAAATAAAATGTATTATTAAAACTATTTTTGTCTGCTTCTTTTTGACTGTTAGAAAATTTTTAATTACATGTGTCTTTGCATTATAATTCTTTTGGACAGTGCTGATCTACACAAATCATTCCCTTTCCATTCATGTGCTCCCACATAACTTAATAGATCCATTTCCTTATCATCACATATTATACCATTATATAATTTTCTTTTACTTTGATATTCCATTATCAGATTGTCAGCCTTTAAAGGGCAGAGCCTACATTTTATTCATTTTCAGATCTCTGATATATTGCTGATGTCATGACCCATAAATACTTGTCCAATAAGATAAGATTGATAAAAGATTGTAAATATTTCAGTGAGAGATAGTAAACAAGTTAAGCTTACAAGGATGCTCTGGCTTAAAAAGCAGAGCAATTATATGCAACAAGTGATCCTATTTGCAAAACAATATCTTCCCAATTATAAATATAGGTAGAAGTCAGGATTGAATTATTCAGAGCCTTAGTGGAGCCAATGAGGTATGATTATACAAAAAATACCTGACCCATATAATCAGAGTGCACAGAAGGGATGTATGTCCTTGCCCATTCTATCCAAAACCATAAGTAGACATTTGGGAAAAGTCAGTAACCACCCACTCTACTACCACTTCCCATTTCCTCCACTGGGGATATAAAATCTTTATTGATTTGTAAACTCTTAGAATAGCATTTGATCTTTTGTTTAAGATAAACAATCTCTGTTCTTTTAATCTTTTCTAAAGCATCCTACTTTCCAAACCTTGTGATCACTATCAATGTAATTCAATTTAACAAGCTTTCTCATGTCTATGAGGCAATGTGCTGAGTGCTATGGAGGACACACAATGAAGATATATGCCTGGCTTCAACAAGTTAATAATATGTAATGAGAAATAGATATATAAACTAACCTTAGCCCAAACCAAAAAAAAGGATAATAGCTTTGCAATTCAAACCAAGAATTATGAGCATGCAAGAGATAGAAAACATAAAGAATGAGGCAGAGGTCTTATGCCCTACAATTTGGACTTCATGCAAAATAGAACCAGGTTTTAGGAGGATCCATCTGTCTTGCAGAAATTTCTCATAGTGAAGCATGGAAAACAGAGCACCATAAAGGATACAACAGGAAACAGCAGCACCCTTGCATATAAGTGTTTGGCTCATTCTATGGACAGACTTCTCTTCAAACAGTTTTTATATGATAGAAACTGTGTTAGGCACAGGGAGATGAAAAAGAATAGGACATGGGCCCTACCTTTACAGACATGTATCCAGACCTAAAGTAAATTAATCTATAAAAAGCAAGAGTGTCACATAAGAAGCATCATAGCAGACATATTTCTAATAGTAAGCTACGTAGCTCAATTCCTCTATGGGAGTCCTGGACAAGCTAAGGTTGCCTAATGAATAAATCAAATATTTGAGGTTTTCTATTCAATTGTTTTTCTTTTCCAGGTATTTGTCTGGCCTTCACCCTTTGTCTTTAAACCCCACAAAGATGAGAACTATAGCTACTATATTTTTTTAATCAAAGCTCCATTCCTTTGCTTTATGCCTGCCCATGGACCACTCAACCCAACACTATTTAGGCTCTTTTAGCCTAAATGAAAACGACTCTCACTAAAATCTTTTCTGTATTGAGTAACACAATTCTTGAATAAGAGGAAACATGTCTGACACCCTTCCTTCCTCAAAGCACTTTTTTGGATCCTCAGAGTATACGTTGATATGCCCTTTGGTGACGTCTCTGCCTTCTTCCATTGCCAGGGATTCTGACTGCCTGAGAAAAGGCTGTTCCATCATTCAAAAGTCTTAGAAAACAAAACCATTTAAAACATGTTTAAGCTCCAACAGATATCTGCTGATTACATGACACTGTGTTTAAAAATAGATTCTTACCTAAGGTTTTCTGAAAATGAGTTTTACCTTTGATAAAATAACTAAAAAGGCTTTGAGTTCCTCTGAACAGATTGTTTGACAATTGTCAAATGACAACTCTTTTAACTCAATGATCTCAGATTGAAGGTTTCCACCAACTGCAGTAGCAAAGCACTTTCAAAACACAGATTGCATGCTAAAAAGGAGTAAGTGATGGAAAACACAACCTGTGTAGCAATATCCTCTATGTCATATTGTGCTAATTCAATTCTGAATGTCTTCTTGACCTCTTCTTATCTTAGCAATACATGGCTACTGTATCCCCAAGGCTGCAAAGAAGCAGGGTCAGGGAAGGTGGTGAGGAGCAGTTCCTTTTGAATGTAAGCTTGCAATAGTTTGCCTGTTTTGAAAGGAGATGTGCAAAGCCTTGGCCTCGTATTGTTTATGTACACCAGGGGAATTTGAAAATCAGATTACCTAGCAGAAGAATTCCAACATTTACTCAACTATGTCCTTTTTTCTTTTTTGCAGAAATGCAGCTTCCTGAAGCCCGGAGACTTACTGGTAATACATACTAGATTCCCTCCTGTTCAAGATATATCACTATATATCTAAGAATTCAGTTTATGATTTGTCCTAAACTTTACATGGGAAAATCCATGTAATAGTTACACAATTGTTTATAATAACCCCCACTAAGAGCCACAGTTACTAAGGAGCTATGGAGAAAGGGATTCAAGGGGCTCTATCTGTCATCCATAGCAGCTCATGCCAAGTGATTTGCACAAGGCCAAGCAGAAAGTAAGCAGTACATCAGGAACTTTCAATCAGATTTCTTACCTCTGGTTCAGTTTGACCTCAAAACATCTGCCATAGCAGTGTTGAGGTTACCTTTGCACCTCACTTACACACACGCAGGCACACACACAAACATGTTCACACACACACTCACAACATACGCACAATCATGAAGCCAGACACTGCAGTTTAAAAGATGGTGGATTGACTGGAGTTTCTCTGCCCCTGAACAGTTTAGGAATTCTCAGTTTAGTAGAGAAAAAAAATCAGTAAGGAGAAGCATTATCATCTAGTATAAATACTGTAAAACAATTATTTCCAAAAATGTCACAAGAACCAGGAAAATGCATGAGTAGCTCTACTATCATCTTGTTGTACACGCTGCTTTTGTATTCTTGTGACTGCGATGTTCTGGTTCCTCCACCATATCATGATACCCTTAAGAAAGAGACATCGTGCCTTATTCATGCATTCATTCAGTGAAGTTATGTGTAACATCTATCTTGCTAGGTACTTAGCATCAGTTAAACTATGTCCTTATAATTGAGAAGCACACAACCTAATAAGGGAGAGAGACATAAAAGACTCTCATTTCAGTACAGTGCTTGAATATAAAACATTCTTAACATAGGAAAGAGAATAGTGTAGCATTGACACTTATTGAGACTATCTTATGAGTCAGACACCACCCTGATTGGTTACCTCCATTCATGTAATGCTCATAGCCCTTGAAGTAGCTATAATTACTATCCACATTTTACCAATGAAATCACTGATGCAGAGAGAATTTAAATATGTTGCCTATGTCATAGAATTAATAAATAGAAGAGATGGGATTTTAGAAAATGGGGCCACAAAAACCATGCTTTCAACCATTAAAATGCCCTACATTTCAGAGTATATTAACACCTACCCTTAACTTTCTTGTGGCCTGGTTTTCTCATGCATAAAATAGGGGTAAAAATTAGTTTCTCTAATAGAGATAAGTATTAATTAAAATTATATATGTAAAGTTCTTGGATCTGTGTCTTGCATGTAGCGAATGTGGCCAGTGTTATTTCTTATTCGCAAATATTTGTTGAATACATGAATAATTCTCTCAGGAAATCTGTGAAAGAAGTATATATTATCATCTCACTAGGGCTATTTATCTCTAAGGCAGTGGTGCTGCCCCAGATATTCTTGTAAGATTTCATCTAACACAAAGAGGTTTGTTGAGTTTCAGGAACTCTGGGTGTCATGTAATAACCCAGCCACAAGCACTCAATCTGAATGCGCCTTGGGTTCTACCCTGTGCAGATTACATCAAGATTAATTGCCTTGTCTCTGCATCTGGAAAATATTATAGGTGCCCTAGCCACTATTTATAGCTTCAGAAAGTTTCCAATGTGATTGTCTGTGACAATATGTCAATTTCAATGCTGTGATTATGCAGGCATCTAGCAGAGAGGGGTGTGCAATATGTAATATTAGTGCTTCTACACTCCCTTGGAGATGCAATTAGAATAGTGAATTATGTCATCTTGCAGTGCTTTTCCCACATCAGCTGTACTTCCTGTGCATGAATTCCAGGCAGCACTGGACATTTTATTCAGAAACAATGCATATGGACAGTAATCCCATTAGCTTTCAAGATGGAGAAAAAAGACCAAAAATATATTTTGGCCAAAAATGTCTTCATTGAAAAGAGTAAGTGCTCATGACAGCTTGAATTCAGTTTTTTTTTTTAATCTTAGAAAGATGAATTACTATATTTAGATGACCTGCTTCTAACACAAAGTAAGAATCTTTCTCATTCTTCTAAACTATAACTTCTTTTTTGTCTCCTGGTGCCTTTCTTTTCACTGGATATGTTCAAGTTGTCAGAGATAAAACAGGAGGAAGGCTTTTTATAAATGGAACCAACATTAGCATTGGAAGTAGCACCAGTAGCTGAAGAAAGAGATTGATGGCCCTGTAACTCCTATCTGGATGTCAAGATTAAGGCCATGAAATGAAGGGCCTCATATGAAGATTTGTTATCAGTAACATTTCACATGATCTTTGCTGAAACCTACAATGCAGCTATAGTCAGTATGTTTTATCATTCTATTTATAATAATCTTTACTACTAATCTCAGTTTGGAGAATATTTACTTGCTGACTTACATTGGAAAAAAATTAAATCTACCTGATCTAATTCTTTACAAATTTCTCATTGTGGTGAAGAAAATGTATCTATCAATTATCTGATTCTGAACTTCATTGTAGACCCAGTGCTAGAACTCAGATATGACTCCAGCCACGATTTTTCCAAAATTTCACCACCACCTCAGTTTACAAAACTTTAAAATAAGGTCTTGGTAATGTAGAGAGAAAAATTCAAAAGATAACAAAAGATAATCAAGACATGTATCAATGCTGCCTTGTAACATGCTAATTAAATTAGTGGGATTAGTACAAATGATGGATAATGACATAGAAATAATTCAAGAAACTCATAGTTGCAGGTTTAAAACAACAATATGGGTTTTAAAAGACTGACAGAGGTGTTATTGTTTTTTTTTTAAAAAAATGGAGAAATTGTATAGACTTAAAAACCTTCAGTGAAGAGTCACTGGGAACATCTGAAACACTATGCTTGATACCGAGAGTGATTTTACTATTCTATGAGCTTTGTGGGTAATTAGAAATATTTGACTCTCTCTGCTTACCTTTATGGAAGTGAGGAGAATATACTCAGAAACATTTTGTAAACATGGCAGGGTAAATACAGGTGAAAGCAGGCAGCCAGAAGTCCATATCTTGGACAGCTATAATTAGACAATAAATGTTAAAACCATAACCCCCCAAAACAATGTATGCTGCCACTAACAGCATAGTCCCTGTTCTCAGAGACTTTTTTAAAAAATTTATTTATTTATTTATTTATTTTTGGCTGCGTTGGGTCTTTGTTGCTGCACGAGGGCTTTTCTCTAGTTGTGGCAAGTGGGGCTACTGTTCTTGTGGTGTGCAGACTTCTCATTGTGGTGGCTTCTCTTGTGGAGCACAGGCTCTAGGCATGTGGGCTTCAGTAGTTGTGGCCACTGAGTGAAGTGAAGTCTAGCATAACTTTTCTTTTTCAGAGAAATTGTAAAGCAGTGAGAGGATCTGTATTGAAACAACTCAAATAAACAAATAAACATACTTCAGAGGATCTGACAAATTTGTCTAAAAACACCAAATACTTAAAAAAAATACTTAAAAACACACAAAAAATGTATTTCTTTTGACATGGATTAAGGAATTAATCAGAAAGAGGAGGTAAAAATTTTATGGATGAAAGTGTTTATTGCAGCATAATATTATTTTAATTTTTATACGAGGTATAATATATACACCACAAAGGATGTACATGTTAAGTGTATATAGTTCAGTGAACTCTTACGTATATACCCATGTAATCTCGACTTAAGTCAAGATACAGGACATTCCCAGCACCCCAGCAGGCTCCTTTGTCTTCAATGTCAATACCACCAACCACAGGTAACCACTACTATCATTTCTAACAACATAGATTAGTTTTTGTACGTTCCCAAACTTCATGTAAGTTGAATAATATATAATTTTTGTGCAAGCTCCTTTCACTCTATATTACATCTATAAAACCTGCAAGTGGGACTTCCCTCGTGGCACAGTGGTTTAGAATCAGCCTGCCAATGCAGAGGACTCAGGTTAGATCCCTGGTCCGGGAAAATCCCACATGCTGAGCAGCAACCAAGTCCATGAGCCACAAGTACTAAGCCTGCATGCCACAACTATTGACGAACCTGTGCTCCGCAACAAGAGAAGCCACCACAATGAGAACCCACACACCACAACGAAGAGTAGCCCCCACTCGTTGCAACTAGAGAAAGCCCACGCGTAGCAACAAAGACCCAACACAGCCAAAAATAAACAAATTTATTTTTAAAAGTCTGCAAGATCTGTTACATGTATTGAGTTTTATTTTTCTCTGTGGCATTCCATTGCATTAATATACTACAATTTATTCTTCCACTCTCTGATAAACCTTTAGATTATTTCTAATTTTGAGATATTATCAATGAAACTGCTATGAAACAATCTTGTACATGTCTTTTCGGGGCACATTTAGGAGAGCAATTGCTAGTTACATATTCCTTTTTAATAGGAAAAAATTCTGGAGTAAACTACATGTCAGTTAATAGAGAAATCATTGTGTAAATTACAATGTTTATTTTCTAAAAAATTTAATAGTATATAAAAAATGTATAGTAATAGATACTATGTAGTAACGAGTTAATACTTATGGTGTAACTTTAAATTAGGTGATCAGAAAACAAAATACTCTCCATACTATAACACTACATGCAAAGATATATATGTGTTACATAAACTTAATATCATAAAAAAGCAGCAAAAATGCCACAAGGCTAAACATGATTTTTTTTTTATCATAGTCAATGAAACAAGGCAAAGATGACATTACAATATTAGTGGTAAGCACAGAAAATACCTTTTAAGGAATGAGGAAATGATAATCCAGATAACAATCAGAGGAAACAGGTAGAGGTGGAGCTGGCTATATAATTTGTGATTGTCTAACTTAAGAGGTTGAACATTGACAAATACGTTGATAAATTTGTACAATTAGTTAATTATCTTTGATATAAGGAGAAATATGTTAGATATAAAGTGGCTTGAATAGCATAACTTTAAATCAAATATTTTTATAAGTTGATCAACTCAGAAAGAATAATGAATACAAAAAAAACGTAATTTCTAGTTGTCACCGTGTTACTATGCATGTTATCTGCACAATAAACTTTGCATAGTTCACATAGTCCCTAGTGAAGATGGGTGGCATTACACCCATGACATCTAGATGCTGATGTATATAAAACCCTGTACTATGCTATCTGGGGTATGGTTTTACTCACAAACATGATGGGATCCGAAATTTACTGCTCATAATCTCAGTCTCTGGGAATATGTAGTACATTGGAAAGGTTGTTTCTGTTGGTAACGAAATGAAGAATGATACTTCAAATTTTAACTGTTTAGTGTTTCAAATATCCTTTTATCTCTGCTTCAACTATATGGTTTGTTAGATCATTGAATTGTAAGATCACATAATTAAATGAAAAGAAAACTTATGTGGATAATGACTCCCAGTGTAAGATAATATTTAGGGAAACTGTGTTGAAGCTCCCCATACCTCTGCACACTGGCCAGAAAAGGAAATGAATTTGCCCTTAGAAAAATTAAACACTAAATCAAGCCACTCTGTCAATATATACTAACAGTTTCACGTAACTGTAAATGGTGGAGCAAAAAGAGTAACTGAAGGGATATGTACATAATTAATATGCTTTATAGAAGCAATCTCTACCCTCATTGGGTGTTTCAAAGTCTGGTGGCTTTCAGGGTATTAGTATGCCTAATCTTCTGTATTTAATTTTGCAGAAAATGTTGTAGGACAGATAATGGAAAAAGTAACTGAGAAATATGTTGCAAGGAGATATTGATTGAAGTCAGAGATATTGATTGAAGTCAGAATGCAGGCAGAGGAGGAAAGGGTTACAGAAACTGGCCTGGGATTTGCGTCTTTACCAATAATGGAGGAACATTCCTGGGTGGGCAGGGGGAGGCAAGTGTTTCAGTTGAATTTCTTTGCATATAAGATAATAACTCACCTTAGGAAAATAGACAAATAATAATTGCTAATAGAAGAATGCTTCTCTATGAAGTGCTCTTAGAAGGACAATCCTGATTTAAGATTTCTTATGGTAAAGAAACTTAGAGTCTATGAAATTAGGAGGCACACTCCTGGAAAGTGTCATGAAAGCCCTGTAATAAATTGGATATAAAATAGAGATGTTTCATAACTTCGATGCTCACACTGGGTAAGGTGACATGCATACCTCACCTGGAGACCTTTTCTATTACTGTGGGCCAGAAAGTACATCTGATACATGAGGGGAAGACCAAGAGAGCCACATGGGATATCCAAGTCCTCTCCCCGCTTTGCCCATGCCACTGATAGCTTGTGTCCTTGAATGAGTAAGAGCTCAGATTTATGTGTGTGTGATTTGACAGTTAGATCCTCTGTGTTATCTCATAGTGAATGAACCATTAATTTAACTATTAACCTCCATAAAATACAGGATGAAAAGAATCTCATCTTGGAGTGTTAAGAAAAGGTAATCCCTGACACAAAATTGTAGCCAAGTTTCTGACATCATATTTTCTTTAATGATAATATCTACCTATCTATCTATCCTCTATCTATCTATCAATCATCTATCTATCATCTAAAGTTATACAGACAGTTTGGGCCCATGTCCACAAACAGAAACCTAAAATATTATTTAAGAAGTCAGAGAAAATATGTAAATATTGATTGTAAGTAATATAAGGCTTTTTTCTAGTTATCTTTCCATCTCAATATAATTAACTAGGAGGTAATGATTGATGAAAATGGAAATTTTAAGCTAAGAGCTGGCAGATATGTATAAGAGTAAAGTAGTCAGTACATTGTTTTTCCTCTCTTAGGGGAGAGTTTTTGCTGAGTTGCAAACCATTCATTGAATCAATAAATATGTTTTAACAGCATCATCTATGCACCAGTTACTGTGTTTGATTTGGGGGCCAAAAAAAAGAAATGAATGACATACATATTACTTCTATAAACAGATAACATTATAATAGTAAGGGAAGGTAGGTAAATCATATTATAATATGGTACAGCAAATGCTATAAGCAAAAATCCCAAGAGATAATAGATATACACAAGAGGAGGATTGAATGCAGACATGGGGTGGGTGAATGAGAAGGTATAAACAGTGGAACACAATCAGAAATATGTTTTATTAAAAAGAAAAATAAATAAATAAGGGAATTCCCTGGCAGTCAAGCAGTTAGGACTCCATGCTTCCACTGCAGGGGGCAGGGGTTAGATCCCTGGTGGGGGAACTAAGATCCCGCAAGCCATGTGGTACAGCCAAAAACAAAAAAAAAGGAATAAGTTTTACATAGTTAGTTAGTTAGCTAGTTAGTTGTAAATGCTAAAACACCACTTCAATATCAGAAGCAACATTTTTTCTTTAAAAACTTATCTATATCACCAGGCTCTATATAGCAATAACAAAATGTAATGAAGGTGTTTCTTGGACCCCATTGCCTAGGAGTTCTTTAGACTCGCTCACCTAAAGAAAATATAAATAGAATTGAACAAACATATCAGCTTGTTATCAACTATAAAAATCACATTGCTACTTAGTTGAAATATTTCACAGAATCAAAATACAAAAATATAGCAGACTACAGCATTCTGATTTTTCTCATCTGCCTTAATGAACGTACCACATGGAGCTTTTTCAATCAGAATTGTTGGCAGGGGAAAAACTCTAACCTTGGCATAAGAGGGAACCTGATGTTTTTAGAAAATACATATTTTTTTAAAAGAATAAGGAAGATAAAATGCAATTTGGTAAAATATACATAACCATAGTTGACTAACACTAAAAATTCAGACTGTTCTCTCTCCCATTTTCTCTCCTTATTTCAAGGTGTGATCATTCTCTTTTGTGAATTTCTTATTTTGTTGGCATCTATGTATAAAGGGAATAACAAGACAGGTGCTTCTAGTCTTTACACTTGTTACATTCATATATGGAAAATAACAATTTTCTGAATCCTCTCTGATTTACCACAATCTGTGCTTCCTGGATCTCTGTATTCACTTATAAATAGCTTCAGATGGAAGTCATAACTCTTATCTCCACTACAAAAACCACCAATTGCTTTACCCAACTCTGAAAAACTGATGGATTCAGTGAAAAAATATATATATATATTTTTTTTTTGATATATAACCAAACCAATTATTTGAAAGACTCTCTGGCTGACTAGCTCATTTTATAAATGCATAGGTACTAGGAATTCAAGGGTGTGTTTTGGACTACTAGATTAGCCAGTGATTTAGCTTTTCTCTTTTCAATGATGGTTGTCAACTGCAAAATAGAGAGGATTTGTGAAAAAGAAAAAAGAAATCTATTGAGCATCTATATGTGGTAGGCCTTGTACTAAACAATGCATGTATTATCTCATTTAATCCTTAAAAATAACCTGTGAGGTATTATCACTTCCCATTTCACAGATGAGGAGGCTGAAAATAAGACAATTTAACTTTTTCATTGTATAGATATTGAAAGAAAGTGATAGAGCTGAGATTTAAACTTGGGCCCAAATCTTACCCCTCAGATGAGGAACAGATATATCCCTAAAGCTTCTTTTTTGTTTCTTATAAATGCTTCCTTTTTTTTTAATTTAATTTTATTTTTGGCTACATTGGGTCTTCATTGCTGTGCGCAGGCTTTCTCTAGTTGTGGCGAGCGGGGGCTCCTCTTCGATGTGGTGCGCGGGCTTCTCATTGTGGTGGCTTCTCTTGTTGCGGAGCATGGGCTCTAGGCATGCAGACTTCAGAAGTTGTGGCTCGCAGGCTCTAGGGTGCAGTCTCAGTAGTTGTGGCACAGGGGCTTAGTTGCTCTGTAGCACATGGATCTTCCTGGACCAGGGATCGAACCCATGTCCCCTGCATTGGCAGGCAGATTCTAAACCACTGCACCACCAAGGAAGTTCCTCACAAAACTTCTTGTTAGTAATCCAGGGAGCTCATTGAGCAATATGGACATGTACATACAAACACATTTCCGATACTGGGAAATGATAGATGATAGATAGATAGATAACAGATGATAGATAGATGATAGAAAAATAACAATGTTAAGGCCATTAGGGTAGCATCCTTTTTACATAATCATATATATACTTTATTTTTATGTTTACCAATTAAACCTTTCAAATACATTCTAAATTCTACCCCACATAAAAATAATTGCAGGGGCTTCTCTGGTGGCGCAGTGGTTGAGAGTCCGCCTGCTGGTGCAGGGGACACGGGTTCGTGCCCCGGTCCGGGAAGATCCCACATGCTGCGGAGCGGCTGGGCCCGTGGGCCATGGCCGCTGATCCTGCGCGTCTGGAGCCTGTTGCTCCACAATGGGAGAGGCCACAACAGTGAGAGGCCCGTGTACCGCAAAAAAAAAAAAAAAAAAAAAATTGCAGAAAAGGGCTTTTGGATGATTGTGAAGATAAGACATTCTCAAAGGAAAATACAAGTAATAGTACTTTCCAGCAATTAATTGCAAATAATCTCAAATACTTAAACTACTATTTAAAATTGTTGAACCTTAGTTTCTCTATGTAATTTTTCCATAGCGTGTAATGTCCATAAATCTTGAGGGAATGTGTTATTTCATACCCAAATATAAAAATTCTCACAAATTTGCAAACTAGTAGCATGAGTAAAATAAAAAGTAGAGTAATTATCTCAAAAACAATGGCCTCAATATGATATTTTCAAACTGTAGAAAGACATAAATGATCGATTTTCTTTTCTAGTCACCCAAATGTCCTCAAGATAAATGATGCAGTATAATTAAGTAGAGGAAAGTTTACTTTGCTCAATCCATGAGGAGCAGTAAATCTTTAACACTTACTAAATTTGTGTTAATTAGGTAGCCATGAAAAGCACGTTGTTATTAAAAATGATGATAGAGCTTTAAAAAAGAAAAGAAGGGCTTCCCTGGTGGCGCAGTGGTTGAGAATCTGCCTGCCGATGCAGGGGACACGGGTTCGAGCCCTGGTCTGGGAAGATCCCACATGCCGCGGAGCAACTGGGCCCGTGAGCCACAATTACTGAGCCTGCGCGTCTGGAGCCTGTGCTCCGCAACGGGAGAGGCCGCGATAGTGAGAGGCCCGCGCACCGCGATGAAGAGGGGCCCCTGCTTGCCACAACTAGAGAAAGCCCTCGCACAGAAACGAAGACCCAACACAGCCAAAAACAAATAAATTAATTAATTTAAAAAAAAAAAGAAAAAAGAAAAAATTGCTATTCAGGTTAATTGAAGAATTTTTCAGGCAAGTATCAAAGAAAAAGAAAAAATGACACTTGTTTTTACACCTTTATCAAAAATAAGCACCAAAGACAATAAAGATACCTAAGCACCAAGGTGAACTGACAAGTGGAAACCAAAGGAGCATATGCCAGTGTTATGTGGCATGAAAGAGGTTTAAAATACAATCCTTACCCATCAAGAAGCACAATTTAACTGTTAGGGTACTTGGAATGGAGAAATTCTATATTTTCTAGCATTTGGATCAAATAGAGAATTATTTTAGGTTATTTGCCCTTTTAGAACTTCCCTTTCCTCTTTGGTAAAGAATCAGAATACAATACAATCTTGCAAGGTTTTTGCCAAAATCACATGAAATAAGGAATTTGAAAATTATACAGTGCTATAAAAAATAGGGCATTTTTATTACTCTGTAGAATGAAAATTATTCAGAGCTAATAAGTGTACAGCTGTGTGAAAACAAGAGAAGCCAGAGGGGTTGAATAATCCATTTAGGAAAATCCACATTTTAAAGGAGTTCCAGTGCATCTCACTGGTCAAATTAACTCAATGATGCAGTCACTGGGAGTATGATATGGGGTCCCTGTCCTATTTTCCCTCATTCATCATTCAATGGGCTGGACTGCTTTGGAAAATGAAGAAAGAAGAACAAGGGGAAGATGTTTAGATATTGTCATGTCTGGTTTTGAATCTATATAGGTTCTGTTTCGTTCTAGAAAAAGGAAGATCAAGGTTTCTTAATCCTCCAAACCCAAAAATAAGTACGGCCTGCTGTGGACAGAAGATTTCACTGAAAAAGGTTTTTATTCAGTATTCCTTTGTGGATCCCAATTTGAAGGCATCATCTTAATAGGCAAGTCCCTCTCATAGCTAAACAATTACAAGGACAATAATATTGTAATATTGATTACATTTTACAAGTGATATTTTGCCCTTAGCTGTGGATGGCATGCTTTGAGGAGCCCATGATGTCCTACCTACCTCAAAGCAAACCCTGACTTGAGTTCCATACTGATTATCATCATTGCTTTAGCCTTTCTATTCACACCCAAATGAATGATTATATGCGACCTCAACATAGCAAAGGACAAGGAACAGACATTGAGGAAATACAGTGTGGTAAGACTGGAATTTAGAAAGGGCCAAACTAATTTTTTTTTCTTTTTTTTGCGGTACGTGGGCCTCTCACCGCTGTGGCCTCTCCCGTTGCAGAGCACAGGCTCCAGACACGCAGGCTCAGTGGCCATGGCTCACGGGCCCAGCCGCTCCGCGACATGTGGGATCCTCCTGGACCGGGGCACGAACCCGTGTACCCTGCATCAGCAGGCGGACTCTCAACCACTGTGCCACCAGGGAAACCCCTAACATTCTTTTTATATCCCTACTATGTGCTGGGCACTTAGTAATAATTTGACTAAAGTCTCTCCTTTAATCTTTACAACAGTCCTGTAAGAATATTTTTAAAAATTATTTCAAAGCTTTCAGATTAGAAGAATTCAGTTTAGAAAGATTAATTTAAGTAATGGTTGCTGGAGTCTAGAATCCAAAGTCATGGCCCATATTCCTGTCACTATCACAGTACTTCTCAGACTTTGTGAAATTTTTGTATTCATTTTTGTTTTTGTCTTGTTGTAATTATGTTACCAGCAGGGAAACATTCCCATCAAAAAAAAAAAAAAAATCTCACAGAGAAACTCAACTGTAAAACAAATTTCAAAGTAGTTAATTTGATTGCAAGTGAGGTCATGAAGAGGGGGCCTTCATTAATCACCCCTACATTGGCCACTATGACATTTGTTCCAAAGCTTTGTTCATTTCCAGGACTCAGAAAATCACTCAACTCGACAAGCTAACTTGAGTCCTTACTCTGAAAACTGCTCTTGCTGAATGCAGATGGAGGTCAAGGGGATGACATGGAATGAGATTACTAAAAGGGAGAGGGATGCAACAGAAAGGAGACAAGAATGAGATCACAAATTTGCCTATTTCACAATTCAGCCTATGATCAGTCCTGGATAAATGACACTCAATGTCATTTATGCTAATGATTTGAATGCAAATTTATTTTGACCAACATTCTTTCAGATTAAGAATCATACATATTCCTAGTCACACCTTACATTAAAGAAACATCTGACTTATAATTGATTTATTTGTCCTTAAAGAAGAAAAATGAATAAATGCATTTTAAAGCACCATTAATGAGTAAAACAGCATTTTAATTAATGTGCCTTTAATTAAACAAAATTAATTTTCTTCACAAGATCCTAAGTGATTTTTTTCCACCCCCTCTAGGCAAAACAGCAGCATTAAATGTTTCAGCCCATTAGGTTTTAAAGTTTTAAGTGACAGAAAAGTTGGATTCCTGAATCTGTATTACAACCCACTCACAATGGAAAATTAATAGCTCATAAATGTAACTTCTGTTACTAGTAAATTACATCAAACATTTTCCTGAAATAAACATTTTTTTAAATGGAGCTAATTTTAACTTCTGTTCTCTGCCCCAGGTGGTCACAGCTCAACAAAGGAACACAGCAGCGGCAATGGACCAGAGGAACTTGGGAACCAAAAGTTCACACACCTGTAGCTTCAGCTTTTCATGCACCATCTATTTTTCTCTTCTAGCCCAAGGCATAGGCCTTATAAATCATTGTTGGTTTTTATTTACATGTAAACACATAGTCTAAGCAAATGTGACATAAGGGTCCACAAAATATGGGTAAGAAAATTCTCTTTTAAAAAAATAAACAATTAGCAAAAAAATAGCTTCAAAAAAATACCTTCTGTGAAATGTGGACAAAGTGAAGTTTCTGTTTCTACATCTGGGGGAAACATACACGATAAGAATTAAAAATGCTGTAATAATTTAAGAAAGCAGATTTAACTTTGGTGTCCCTGGAACAAGTTGAGAGACAATATTGGTCTTCTTCAGGCTCTTGTCTTAAATTTTGCAAAGTACTGTCCAATCATCAAATGCAAGAAAACTCAATGAAATGCTAATCTCTGACTTGCCAAGGCAATGCATTGTAATTAGAATCCTTTGTGTTCCACCTAAGTCAGTGGTTCTTGAACTTTTATGTACATAAAACACACCAACGAACGGGTGCTTTTCAAAGTGTAGGATCCAAACCCCATTCCTAATTCAATGAGTCTGGGAGAGGGCCTAAAGCAATCTGTTTATCCTATGTGATTCTAAAGTAAGTAGTCTGATGACTATGAATAGACACAGACCTATAAAGATGTTTTTTTTCCATATATACACCTTTGTATAAAATTTGGAAAATAAAAGGGAAAAAATTCTGAAAAGAAAACATAATTGCTTGTAGTCCCATCACTCAACATAGCTACTGCTAAATCTGTACAACAACTTCTAGGAGTATGTGTATAATTATTCACAGTTTTCTTCATGCTGTATATATTATATATAATATTTCACATCTAATTTAATATTACATCTCAAAAACTTTCTTTAAGTCATTAAAAACTGACTGTGTATAAAATTCTGTGATGATTATATTTTCTCTTAATATTTGAAGATATTATTCCATGGTTTTCCTACACAGTGTTGCTAATGAAAAATCTAATGATAGATTCCTGGTTGCTCATAGGTGACTTTTTAAAAAATCTCTGAAAACACAGACAATTTTATTTTCATCATTGATATTCTTAAACTTTATCATCCCATGTTATATAAGTAAAAGTTTACCTACAAAATTAGAGGGGTTACACAAATGGAATTTCACTATCCACTTTCTATGTCTTTAATTGTTCATTTAACAATGGATTTTACAGGAGTCTAGATAGAAGAGGGCCAAAGATGACAGAATAGGAAGACTTTCAGTTCAGTACCACACATGGGGACACCAAAATTACAATTTATAGAGCAACTATTAATGAAAACAACCTGAAGGCTAGCAGTAAAGAGCTTCAACAATTAAAAATATAAAGAAGGAAGCACTACAAGATGGGTAGGAGAGGGACAGAGACATAGTATAGACAAGATCCACACCTCCAGGTGGGCAACCCACAAACAGGAGGATAATTAAAATTGCAGAGAGTCTCCCCAAGAAGAAAAAGGCCCAAGCCTCACATCCAGCTTCCCAGCCCAGGGTTCCTGCACCAGGAATATAAGCCCCAGAACTTTTGGCTTTGAGAGACAGTGGGACTTGCTTTCAGGAGAGTCAGGTGGCTTGTAGGAAACACAGACTCCACACTTAAAGGACACAAACAAAATCTCACACACTCTGAGACCCAGGGCAAAAGTAATAATTTAAAAAGATCCTGGGTCAGACCACTTGCTGATCTTGGAGAACCTTTCAGAGAGGCAGGAAGCAACTGAAACTCATCCTTGTGACATAGACACTGGAAGCATCCATTCTTGGGAGCTCACTTTACCATGAGGATACTGGTGCTAGAAAGTGCTGTTGTGGAGTCCTACCTCTAGCTCATTAGCCCCAGGCAAAGAAGACATAGACACAGATGGCAAAGACACAGCCCCACACAAGAGTAGACCAGTTGCCATAAGCCCTCCCGAGCCTCTCAGCTGCCCTAGGACCTGGCTCCACCCACCAGTGTGCTGATACCAGTCATGGACCCCCATGGTCCTGTGGCCAGGGACACTGGAACCCAGCACCACCCACCAGTGGACTGGCACTAGCCTCAGGACCCCATGGGGCCCTGCAGCCCGGCCTTGGGACAAAGACCCACCCACCAGCAGGCTAACACCAGCTCCAGGACCTCTGAGCCCTTCACCTAAAGATCCCAGGGCCCAGCTCCTCACACTTACTGGCGAGCACTAGCCCTGGGACCAGGCTCACTACCTGTGGACAGGCATCTGTCCTGGGACCACCTGGGCCCCAACCCCACCCACCACAAGTGGACACCAGATTCAGGACACCTTGGGCTCATCACCCAGCAGGCTGATAGTTCCAGGACACCCCAGGCCCACAGCAGACCACATCAGAAACCAGTCCCATAAACCAGCAGGCTGACACTAAATCCCAAACCCCCACAATCCCACAAAGAGCTGTGTCAGGATCCTGCCTGACTACCAGTGGACCAGCACCTGATCTGGGATCCTTCAGGTCCCAGCCCCACACACCAGCAGGCCAGCACCAGCCCCAGAACACCTGGCCCCTGAAGCCTTCTGCCTTGTGAACTGGCCCAGCCCATTAGCAGACAAACACCAAAACTGGAACTCCTTGGGCCATGCAGACAGTGGCACAATGACCCAGCCACTCCCAGCAGTGACCAGCAGTCTCCACATTACGCAGGGCCTGGCAACAAGCCAGGCAAGAGTACATTCATGCCTACCAGCATGCTCACAGTAGGCAGTCCTGCCACAACAGAAGGACCCATGCAGCCCCCACAGAGGGCACCTCTAGAGCACATAGCTCTGGTGACCAGAGAGGAATGTACTGCTGGACCCCATATCATGTCTCCTGTAGGAGGCCACTTGTTCAATCAAGATGGGGAAACATAACTGACTTATCTAATACATAGAAATAAATCAGATAATAGGAAAAATGAGGCAACAGAGGAATATGTTCTATATAAAGGAACAAGATAAAATCCCAGAAGAAGAACTAAGTAGAGACAAGCAATCTACCCAATAAAGAGTTCAAGGTAATAATCATAAAGATGCTCAATAAACTCAGGAGAAGAATGGAAGAATACAGTAAGAAGTATAACCAAGAGTTAGAAAACATAAAGAAGAAACAGAGCTGAAGAATATGTAACTGAAATTTAAAAAAAAAATACACTAGAAGGAAATAACAATAGATTACATGATACAAAGGAACGGATCATTTGGAAGACAGAGTAGTAAAAATAAATGGAACTGAAAATATATATATTTTTAAAAATAAGGACAATTTAAGAGACCTCTAGGACAACATCAAGTGTACTAACATTTTCATTATAGGGATCCCAGAAGAAGGGAGAGGGGGGTAGAGAACATATTCAAAGTGATAATAGCTGAAAACTTTCCTAACCTGAGAAAAGAAACAAACACCTAGGTCCAAGAAGCACAGAAAGTCCCAAACAAGAAGAATCCACAGAGGCACAGACCAAAGCAAATTGTAATAAAAATGGCAAAATTTAACGATAAAGAGAGGATATTAAACATAGCAAGGGAAAAGCAACTAGTTTTGTACAAGGGAGGTCCCATAAGGCTATCAACTCACTTTTCAGCAGAAATTCTGCAGTCCAGAAGGGAGTGGCATGATATATTTAAAGTGATGAAAGGAAAAAAAACCTACAACCAAGGATAATACACCCCACAAGTCTATCATTTAGATTTGAAGGAAAGATGAAGAACTTTACAGACATGAAAAAACTAAAAGAGTTCAGTACCTTGAAACTGACTTTACAAGAAATGCTAAAGGTAGTTCTCTATCAGAAACAAAAAGACCAAAACTAGAAACATGAAAATTACCATGGGAAACCTTTTATTGGTAAAGGTAAATATAGAGTAAAAGTAGTAAATGAACCACCTAAAAAGCTAGTAGGAAAGATAAAATCAAAAGTAGTAAAATCATCTATATTCTACTTATTGTGGAATAAGTAGTTGAGGGATACACAAAACAAAAAGATGTAAAATATGACATCAAAAACATTAAATGTGGTGGGGTGAGTAAAATGCAGGGTAGTCAATATGTGTTCTAACTTAAGAGATCATAAATTTTAATATATATATGTAATACATATATTAAATCTATAATAGATACACACACAAAAAAGAGAAAGGAATCCAAACATAACACTAAAGATAACTATCAAACCACAAGGGAAGAGAGCAAAATAATAAAGGAATAAAAAGGAACTACAAAAACACCCCAAAACAAGACACAGAATGGCAATAAGTGCATATCTGTCAATAATTACTATAAATCTAAATGGACTAAATGCTCCAGTCAAAAGACATAGAGTGGCTGAATGTATATAAAAAGAAGACCTATATATATGCTGCCTATGAGAAACTACTTCAGATCTAAAGACACATACAGACTGAAAGTAAGAGGATGTAAAAACAAATTCCATGCAAATGGAAATGAAAAAAATCCAGGGCAGCAATATTTTCATCAGACCAAATAGATTTTAAAACAAAGACTGTAACAAGAGACAAAGAAGCATATTACATAAAGAGATCAATCCAAGAAGAATATATAACAATTTAAAATATGTAAGTACCCAACATAGGAGCACCTAAATATATAAAGCAAATATTAACAAACATAAAGAAATAAATTGACAGAAACACAATAATAGTAGGGGACATTAACATCCCACTCACATCAAAATACAGACAACAGACAGAGAATCAATAAGGAAACATTGACCTTAAATGACACATTAGACCAGATGAACTTAAGAGATATATAAAAAATATTCCATCCAAGAGCAGCAGAAGGCACATTATTTTCAAGGGCACATGGAATATTCTCCAGGATAAATCACATGTTAGGACACAAAACAAGTATTCTGAATTTCATGAGTACTTCATGAGTATTTCTCTGCCCCCCACGTATATTGCTCAAGAAGCTGCTGCCTTACCTGGCCCAGTGGAAACTCAAATATAGAAACTTCCTGAACCACACATAGATCTGGTTTACTGATGACTCTTCTGGCTAACTTCTACCAGGATGGAATAGGGTACAGTTCTCACTCATACCAGCCCCTGAGAACTAAAGGATCCTTGCCTTGATTTTTCTCTGTGTTTGTTTCAAAAGCACGTGTTATTTGACAGAGATGTTTTGCAGCTGTGCTTTAAGAGATATGCAGTGGTCAACAGCCCTGAACTGGGTCTGACTTGACCACAGGAACACACCTGCATAGATGAGACCTGGAGGTGTCCAAAAGTTACCTTTGCTTCATTACAATGTTAAGATCTCCACCAAGGGAAGGACTTGTACTCTGCTGGGCACAATTTGTGCAGTGTACAAAGTAAGTGGAAGACTGAGCATGCCCAGGCTACCCCTAGCTGCCCCTGGAAATCTCTGTCCCTTTCCTAGAGCCCCGATGACATGTCTGCCTCCTACTTCTTAAAATTCCCTTATTCCCCTCCCTTTAGGGAGAAGGTGATTTTGGAGTACAAGTTCTCCCTTCGCCATTCCTTGATCAATGATTAGTTTCTGCTCTGCTACATTAAACCTGGTTTGTTTGATTAGCACTTGTGATGCTGGACAAAAGACCCATTGAGGGATCCCTGACCCATTGAGGATTGGTAACACAGCTGCCATCCAACCTGAGAGGGACAGTAAAGGATGCTTGGCAAAATGGGCAGAGCCTCATGCAATGTGGATGGCTATCCAGGCCACCCCAGTAAATGAGCTGTGCTATATTTTCACTGACTCATGGGGCTGTGGCTAATAGCCTGGCTGTTTGGTCAGGCCACTGGCAAGCCTCAGACTGCCATATAAACAATCTTCCCTTTGAGGATGAGGCATTTGTATCAAAACTAGCTCTGCTCCTAATAAGTTTTTGTTACCTGTGTAGATGCGTACCAGAAAGGCTCTTGTGCTGACTGAGGAGAACATAACGAATGAGCAGACCACATCTGTCACCTAAATACAAAGACTGAATAGCCCTCTAACTCAGGACAAGCAGACATGCATCCCATTACCTCCTGGATCCATGAGAAATCAGCCTATGGAAATTCAAGCACCATCTTAGACTAGCCTATGTGCTTAGACTGCCACTACTATTTGAAGAAAAACAGCATGAAAAAGCTGTCCTACCTGCCAGGCCATGGCCAAAGCTAAAAGTACTGACCAGGGACAAATCTTTCAATCTAATGGTCCAAGGAGTTCTTGACAAATAGATTATGTCAGGTCTCTGATCCCATCCAGAGGGTTCTATCACCAGAAAAGCCCACTGGGGTCCCCAGGAAAAATAAGAAGGAATCTATGTGATAAGATGAGGTCTAACCTCTTCTTTCGTGGTTTTACTTGTTTGTAGGCAGCCATGGGCAGAGGCCTTGCCCTTAACACATCGGATTAGAGTTCCCAGCACAGACTGCAAGTTGGCAAGTCGTGTGGAGAAGAGCTGCCCACAGCACTTCAATAAAGATGGTGATGATGGACCACGTGCAGAGATGCTGTGCCCTGCACTTCGATCTGGAGACTTGAGCAACATAACTACGCCTGACCTGCAAGAACTCCACCCCTCCCTCCACAGATGAGAATCCTACAAACCAGCCCCACCATCAGCCTGTTTGGGAGAGTGTGTACTTTAGAACGTGAGCTCACACCTCTCCGTTCTTTGATCAAAGGATACAACTTTGCTTCTGAACTGAACTTGGTCTCATTCTATTGATGCGACTGACACCAGGCAGGATGACACTGGTTGGGGTTTGACTCAAATACTCGGGAACTGTTCCACTAGATCTTGATTACAGTTGACACCTTCTCTGGGTTTGACCTAGCCATCCTTGTGAATTCCACTGACTTAGACCACACTGCCCAGGTCAAACAAGACCATATTTGTATTTTGTTCAGGTTTCCTGAGCACATTGTGTCTAGTGATGGCCCCAAATTGTGGCTCATGTTCCACATCAGGGGGCCAACATGGGCATACAATGGATTTTTCAGGTTCTATATCACTTCCAAGCTGCAGAGGTGATTGAGCATTTTAATGGACAATCAAAAGACAGGTTTAAGTGTCTTTTGATGGGAGGAGTAAAGATAATTCTAGTCTGAACTCAAATCTCAAGCGATCAGTCTGGGATCTCAATGCAGAAATTCCCTAAAAGGGTACCTCTCATTTGCCCCATACATTTTACCAGGATGCCTGCCCTCTCCTTTCAATTGTACAATCTTTTTTTTACAATTATTGACAGTTTGTTCTCTATAAGGAACACTGCAAGGACCCTCCGTCCCTTTCTAACTCTTCCTGAAGACTCAGATCAATGGGAGATTAGAAGGGCTATTAAACAGTGAGGAGTGAGAGTCAGTAACCTCCTTCTCCATCTACTACACAGGTGCAGAGGATGGATTTTTGCCAACAAGGACTTTGAAAATTATGATCATCAATTTGAAGACTCTAGTTTAATATTTTCCCTAAGGTGGCCCTGCTGCTTTGCTTCATGTAGCCCCATGGGATCTACATCAATACATAGAATAGAAACATTTATTGAACCGCTGGAGGATCCAAGCCAGAAGATTTGGGTAAATCACCCCAGAAAATGGATTAAGAATGCTATCCTTGCCCAAGGTATGGGACAGATTGCCACACTGCAGTCAATGGGGAAGGTCTCCTTGACCTATAGGATGTGAGCTCCTTCAAACCTAAGAGCCTGGGTAAAGGAGAGGGAGGGGAAGGGGATGTAACTTCTCTTCTCTCTCCTACAGAATACACTGTGTGACTCCTGCCTTGCTGAATTTGTTGATGAATCTGCTCCAGACAGTCACCCCTGTCCTGAATGTGACAAGCCATTGGATATGTCACTCACTGCCTGATCCCACAAATAAACATTTGATAGCTGTGCCAATGAATACCAGGAACAGACATTTCTCTAACCACAGACCTTCTGACACCTCCTGTACCCAAACCTTATTCATCTGAACTGATGCTTTGCCACAACTGGACTCTGACACTGCAGAAGCTAAGTGCTATCAGAGGTACACTGGGAACACCTGGGAAAGGGATCATAGGCTCTGCCATCAGTGCTACTTAGGTATGGGTAGTGGCAGTCTTCTCCTCCAGTCTTCCCCTACACTCACCCTAGTTCTACACAAACTCCTCAATTCTGCTCAAGAATTCTGCCCACCAGGAGAGACTCTTAGCTGGTTGATCCTCGTAGTATTCAATGACTCTACCCTCTCAACACTGTGTGTGCACCCTCTTGGGATATTATTTCATCCACAAAAACCAAACCATCACCTTTCTTCCTCCTACAAATGTGACATACATATGGGCATTAATAAGAACATCCCCTCCAATTGAATATGTCACATTATGCTGACACAGGTGGGAGCTCCAAAACCAGGCACAGCCCAATTACTAGAGAGAATTGACAAGTGGCATTCTGAACTCTCTGCTCACAGGTATGCTCATGTGGTTACCCCACCATGAGGGGCATTCAATTAAGAAAAGTTTTGCACAACCCGTCCTGACCCTCGCTGAGGTCATTAATGATAATACCTCTGCTTTGTAGGCAAAAAAGACCAGCTCAATTCTGTGGCTCAAATAATGTCAGATAACTACATAGTCCTCAACTTCCTGCTGGCCAGCCAAGGAGCTTGGGTGTGATTGGGGTCCATGGCTATGTGCACTCCTCCAGGCAGGCCTGATTTTCCAGCTTCAAGTGATTTGGATCATGGCCCTTGTCCACTGTTGCCTCAGAATAATTAACTAGTTATTGTCAGAGCTCCTTAAAGTCCAATCTATTTGGGCCCATCGTGGGATAACCTGTGTTTTTCACCCTAGCCCATAAAGATCAAGAGTTGGAGTTGAAGAGTCTGGCTCTAGCCCCAAATCCTATGGATAATCTTTAAGGCCCTATTTTCATGTTTTCCACAAATAGCACTAAAAAATGTGCATGACTTGAGGGAAAAATCTAGTATTAGCTGATGTCTACAGGCTCCAAACATATTTCATTTGGGAGTAGAGGAGAGTTTTGGCAGGCCATTACTTCTTCAACTAAGTTATTATAAAGCAAACTCATATTCAAGTTCCAAGAAAACTTTCACACTATAACTCTGACCTGAGGCTGGTTGACCTTGTCAACTATCTTTCTTTATCTCTGTGGCTCTTTGTCCTATTTGCTACACTTAAAACTTCTCCTCTATCCATATGTTAAGAGTTGTCTCTGAATTCAAAGACTCTGACAAAGTTCTGCTTCTTATATAAGAGTGTGGGAAACTCCAGCAATCTAGTCTCCAGTGAAAATAATGAAAATTATTTTAAACTTAAATTATTCGAAATTTCTGGAAGTGGCACAACAGACAGGTAACAAGTAAAAAGCTTCAAAAAATATACTAAAATTTATGAAGAATTATAAGAATCTGTGGTAGTTGAACCGTGACCTGTACCCTCCTTTCCAAGCCTCAGTTTAACACTATGGAATCTCCACTGTAGAGTGGGACAGAGTCTATAACCCTTATATATTGAAAACTGAAACTTTTGTTACTATATAATATCTCCTTAAATGTATTTAATGATTTAGTTTTAATATTTTATTTTTTCTGATCTCAACATTACTTCTCATATCTTATTATTTATTAGCATTAATCTAGTACATATATTCCATCATTCTTTTCATTTTTTCAAAAGATTTTCTCTTAGGTGTTTCCCAGTAAACAGCCTATGTCTTCAAGGTGGAATGATTTTCAAGAGTTCACCCAGAAGAATGGCTCCTGCCTAGATCTGTATTCTGTGCTCTGGTTGCACAATTAATCTAATCTTTCTAGCTAACATCTTCTAAAACATCTTAAAATGTTCTGGTTGCTAATGGTACCCTGTCTTATTTCTGGTCCCATTATAGGTTTATTCTAGAAGGATAGAAAGACAGGCAAATAAAAATATATTCATCCTAGATGTATATGTACAGGAAGATAATTTTCTCTGTTGTTTCTATATGATTTGGATGAGAGAGGAGAAAATGGATGTATTTAGTCTGTCCTCTTGATCTGTTCTCTTAATTTTCCTCAAATATGATGAACTCAGGTTCACAGAGAGTAAGTCATTTGTACAAACTCACTAATTAATAACTAATTAATAGCAGAAAGAAAACTGAGGCACTGAGCTCTTAATTTCTATGTAAGAACTGTTTTCACTAGAGTGTGTCTTCAATACACACGTGTTTAAAAATTTATAGCACAAAAAGAATTAAGTGAAAATATAATAGTTGTGAAAAAGCACTTCTAAATGACTTTTATAAGTAATGTTTAGAATTGAAGTGTAGCAACTGTTACAGAAGCGCTCCACTTACAAAACTGAAAACAGCTCTCTCTTTAATAAAACCAATGCATCAGAAAGTCAATATATATCCTACTGATGTGCTCATTAGAAGTGGAGACTGAGTTACAAAGCTCAATCAGCAACTGGTCGATGCAGGATTTCAAGTGGACATCATTGGCCCAGCTCCAGTGCACCAATCTATAAGTCTTCTTCTAAATCATCCACGATGCTCAGAACTTTATTTCTTCCTGAATTAGCTAAACTTTCTTCAGCATTTCATATTATTTTTAATCAAAAATTTCTCTTCTATTTATTTCTAACCTGTTTATTGACGCTGAGTTTATAGACAAGACTCACATATGACTGAAACTGAAAGCCGTGGGAGACTGCAAAGTTGGATCATTTTTATTGAAGAGCTCAGAAGATTAACCACGTGACCCAGTGATTTATAATATCAGTTATAAGCCAAGGAGTTTCATACACTTGGATAGATTTCACAAATACCTTCCACATCAGAACTCACAAAGGCTGCCTTTTTCTACTAATACTAATAATTTTTACTAGTGCTTTTGTAACAAATAAAAGAAAAATTACATTGAGATTAATATGCCAGATTTTAACTCTAAACTTTTTATGTCCCAGAGAATAAACTCATATTATAAAAATAGGTCCAGCTTTAAAGTATAAACAGGGTACACAGTGAATAAATAAATAACTAGAGTAATTTTCCTGAGAAGTATCTAGTCTGGGAGTAAAATTAAAATGACCTTTTGAGACTAGAAAATGTCCTGCAAAAGAAGGATGCATATAAAAGGGAAAAAGTGCCAAGAAAAATATTTAGGAAAAAGAAAATCAAAATAATGTACAGTTAAAATATAATCTAGAACAAAATATTATGAGTCAGTCCTCTTCTCATATACTACTGACATCCAAAATATATGTATAGAAAAAAAAAAGAATATACTTTCTCATAAAGTAACATTATAAGTGGTCTTTATGTCCCCATGTCCATTCACAAGAACAAGGAACACATAATAAAGCCAAAGTTACTTTACATGTACTTATAAAGTAAAAAAGATAGAAGCAATGCAAACTTTTTTTTTTTTTTTTTTTGCGGTACATGGGCCTCTCACTGTTGTGGCCTCTCCCGTTGTGGAGCACAGGCTCCGGACGCACAGGCTCAGTGGCCATGGCTCACGGGCCTAGCCGCTCCGCGGCATGTGGGATCTTCCCAGACTGGGGCACGCACCCGTGTCCCCGGCATTGGCAGGCGGACTCTCAACCACTGCGTCACCAGGGAAGCCCATTTTTATTTACTTTTAAATATTAAAAAAGTTGACTCAAATTTATAATATACCTAAGAAAAGGTAAATAAAATTTTGCAGGGCATGAATTAATGATTTTTATTATTTATACTTGTCAATTAATATACTCCTTACTTGCAAAAGAACTGAGGCAATTTACAAATCATATGTAACAAAAAAAGTGTGTAAAATGGATAGAACCATTTTTGCTCAACCCTCCCCTCCCCCACTCTTCTCAGAGATACACACTCTGTAGTGCAGGGATTCCACAGTTTGTGCAACTTGTAGTGCAAGGACAGAAACTGTTTAGAACAAAGTGATTATATTCCCGAGGGCAGAGTTCGAGGAAGCCCGCTTATTCCTATAAAATATCCTTCTGGGTTCTCTATAGGCTAAAACATATTTATATTTTTAATATTGTGAGATATAAAAGGCAAGAGGATAAGAAAAAGCTTTGAAAAGAAAGCATATAGGAAGCTAAGAGTATAGCTCCTAATCCTTCCTTGCCTTCATTTTGTTTCCCTGGAGAATGGGAAAACAGTATCAGATAGATGTCTCCTTGTGGACGGGTGAACTTGAGTATAGAAACTGATGTTTGCTTCCCTTCTGGTGACTTCTGAAGGCTGACAATATATTATTCATATATAGCATATAGGGAGGTAGCACAGAACCACAGTGCTGCCCAGAGGGCTACTGAGTCAAGCAGAGGAAGAACAACTCAGAGAAGAGGTTAAAGTGTGTATTGCTGGCAGGGTCCAAATAGTCACAGTTGTCCTTCGATCTTTCTGTAATGGACAGGGTCAAGGTAAAGCTGTCAAAAAGAAAGATGCACAAAGGCCCATGTCAAGACCACACCCATCAGACCCAAACAGACTGAGCAGGAGAATCTCTTCCCCTACCCACTGCCCATCCCATGAGCAGCACTCCTTTCCTCCCTGCTGTCTGACCAACAAACAAGAATGAGAGTGACAGCCTTGAGTATACAGACTCAACATGGAGACATGAAGGGAAGGAAGTTCAGAAAGAAGAGAGTTTGAAATCCGAAGAGTGATTGAAATAATGATTATATCAAACAACTTACTGACTATTCACCCAAGAGAAATATAAGTTTTAATAAGTAGATTAATTGTGGATATTATTGGGGTGGATGAAGATTTAATCAAGAATGGGAAAAAAGATTCCTTCTCTGTATATTTGGGGATCCAGTGACTAGAATCATTCATACAAGCTTTATATTTGAATATATCTGCATTGAGAGTCATCAGGCAAACAAGATACACATGGTAGATAAGTACACAGTTGATTGACCTACAAGTATATACTTTACCTAAATTGGTATCATCAAAGTCACTACTCAGAAATGAAGATTTGGTATTGGGCTAAGGAAATTGTCTTAGTCTGCCATGTCTCTTGCTTTTGAAATTTCTGTCGTTGTTGTTCCCACTGTGGTTGTGTATTTTGGTGTAAGTTGGGTCAGCAGGTTGAGTTTGCTTTCAAGGCTTGTCCTAAAGGGGGCAGGACTAATCTGCTCAGCCTTAGTCACATGTCCTCCCCTGTGACAAAAGGGATCAGGATACTATAGTTGACTGGTTCAAGCAGAACCATTTGTGGTGGAAAGAGGACACTCCCACAAAGAAAAGATACTGGAAGAATAAAACAAATCTATGCTTACCACCTGGGTGAAAAAACAAGAAGACAAAGGTAGAGGAATACATGAAAGAGAAAATAGATCGTGAAAAATACTGGACTAAGAATTCCTACTGAGCTTCTTCACAGCCAAAGCAAGAAGAGAAAAAAGAATAATATAATTGTTCTTGACAACTACAAAGAGGAAACAGAACAGTTAATCGAGAGAAACTTAGCGGGTGATACACAGTAATTTTCTAAGAAGCCTTATGTAATGATCGTTGATAAAAAAGGAAAAATAAATGTTGGAGAGGACAGGGAGAAGGCAACATATACTAAATTATAATTATGTGATGCCTTATTTTGGAGAATTAAAGGAAAACCATCTACTATTTAACTTTGTGATAATCTGATACAATGTGAATTCAGAATTAAAGGCCTTTGTGTGACTTTTGCTCTAGTGTTTCCCAAAACCTAGATACATACCAGAATCACCAGGAGTGCTTATTAAAAGCAAAGATTTCAATGGTCTAAATTGAAGTCTGAGAAGCTGTACTTAATAATGCCGCTAGCAATTCTGATTTAGGTATCCCTGCTTGGGAACCACTGATTTACACTATAGTCTCAAGCACTGATTGTCCTAGCCAGGTGTCTGAGAGGACTTTGGACATTTGCCCATAAATCCATCCACTTCCCTTGCCCTACTCTCCTTTGTCTCTTGTTAAGGTGGTAATAGAGGACAGGTTGGCCTATGGCTTGTTTTTCCCAGGCTCCTATGTTACCTGACTTCCAGATAGGTTGAGTCAATGGGAAGTAGTGGTAAGATATTAGATTGCAGAGGAAGGGGGAGAGGCCAAGTTATTCCAGACATCACTACCACCAACTCTGCTTCACACTACCCCCACCTGGCGTTGCATTTAAAATTTTGGCCCTGTGTCTTCCATGGCTTCAACTCTACTAGACCATGTCTCCTCCTTGGTTCCATCTCCAGATAGACAGACCCTACTCGTAGCACTGATTTCTGGGCTCTGAAAATCCTATCTCCCTTCTTTTCTTGAGCTCTGGAGGGCCCTGGAAGTGGAAGTTGTTTTTAGCTGCTGATGATCTCGAGGTTGCCTCACAGTCTTCTGCTTGGCTTCTCAGGTCTTCCACTATCCATGTAACCAATTCTCTGTATTAAATTCTTTCAATTTAAAAACATACAATGGATTTTGACCAGATTGTATCTGATACTGTGTAGTTAATTGAAAGACCAATATATTTCAGATACTGGACACATATGTGATAAAGCTCATATTCCAGATGATAGTTCCATAGACAAAGATGCGTATAAACATATACAACTATGACTTGTATTTTTCACCATTTAAAAATCTACCACAGCAGCACATTGGAGTGGAGATGAGTTTCTTTATTGCCCAGAGAAAAAACAGACTATGCTCAGAAAACAGCTTTTTTTTTTTATTAACATCTTTATTGGGGTATAATTGCTTTACAATGTTGTGTTAGTTTCTGCTTTATAACAAAGTGAATCAGTTATACATATACATATGTTCCCATATCTTTTCCCTCTTGCATCTCCCTCCCTCCCACCCTCCCTATCCCACCCCTCCAGGTGATCACAAAGCACCGAGCTGATCTCCCTGTGCTATGTGGCTGCTTCCCACTAGCTATCTACCTTACATTTGTTAGTGTATATATGTCCATGCCTCTCTCTCGCTTTGTCACAGCTCACCCTTCCCCCTCCCCATATCCTCAACTCCATTCTCTAGTAGGTCTGTGCCTTTATTCCTGTCTTACCCCTAGGTTCTTCATGACGTTATTTTTTTTTTCTTAAATTCCATATATATGTGTTAGCATACGGTATTTGCCTTTCTCTTTCTGACTTACTTCACTCTGTATTCACTCTGACTTACTCTGACTTACTTCACTCTTCACTCTAGGTCTATCCACTTCATTACAAATAGCTCAATTTTGTTTCTTTTCATGGCTGAGTAATATTCCATTGTATATATGTGCCACATCTTCTTTATCCATTCATCCGATGATGGACACTTAAGTTGTTTCCATCTCCGGGCTATTGTAAATAGAGCAGAAAACAGCTTTTTAAACACATGTTTTAACATTTGTTTAATTGAAAACTCATATTCTACACATTAGTATATGCAAAAGTTGTTTGTGGCCTCAAACTTCTGATAACAGAAGTTACCAATCATTACATAATAAATGAAGCTTCATACAGTCTCTCTGGAATGGAAAATTTATGATCTTCAAAATACACTCACAGATACATTAAATGAAGTGTTTAATATGTATTAAATGTATATTTGATTTAGGCAAAATTGATAGAGCTGTTGTTATTGAGGCGTAATTATCCAGTACATTCGGTTGCATTCTACACGTCCACATGGAGTGTAAGAGAAAGCACACTATACTGAAACATTACTAATGAAAAGATATTTTCAGTTATTTTGAACACAGGTGTTTGATGAAAAGCTTTCATGGGAGAAGAAACATATAAAGATTTACTTATGTGGAAATTCTAAAAGGTTATCTCTTCTGTGTACCTACAAACATTTTTGTGGCTGCCATCACTGGTTATTATAAAAGGTTGAGTGACATATTTAGGTATTTACACAAAACTATGGACAATATAAATTTTCCATTAATAGTTAGAAACTTGTGAATTTAGAACTTTTCACAAATTAGCAGAATAACTAGGTAAAGTAAGAACCTACTGAAACATTTTCTATAAAGAATGATTATGATACCTTACTCTACACAGAATTAATCGCTATCTTCTCTGTTAGACTGAAAGCTCCATGAAGGCAAAATACTTTGCTATTTTTTTCATCTTGTTAAAAGAAAATCTGAGTCATATTAAAAATTTTAAGAGTTTATTTGAACAAAAATCTAAAAATCAGGCAGTGCCAAAGCAAAGGGGTTAGGAGTGTTCAGCTGAATGGAGCTGGGGAGAGATATTTATAGGGAAGATGGAAGCAAAGTAAGGAAGTTATTGACTGGCTATAGCTTAAAGCCTAGTTGGCTGCTTGTGACTGGTTGTCCTCAGGTTTCAATTTCATAACCTTGAACTTTTACAGGCTTAGATTTTGATTTGTTTATGTAGGCTTCCACAACATTAGAACCACCTTTGTCTAGTGACCTCCTGATTTATTTAACATTCTGTATCCAAAGTGTTTAGGACAGCACCTGGCATGGAGTAAATGCTGAGAGAATATTTGTAGCATTGAAATAAATTGACCTTAACTGAATTAAATTGAACTAATTAAGAGGTCTGAGTGTTTAATTCATAATTTGTACAGAAACCGATATAGGCCATCATGAAGTCTCCTAATACAATGTTCTTTCCTTCTTCCTTGTTCTGTTTCTGGAAAAAGAGAGAGAGAATATGAGACTCCAAACATCCACACAAAGTCAGAAGACTGGGCATGAAGTGATTGCAAGTCCTGCATGTGTGACTTACCCAGCAGTTACTGAAATGTTTCTCTGATACCCTCACTTTAACCACTTTCTTTCTGTTGGACTGCTGTAACAGAATACCATAAACTGGAAATTTATTTCTCACAGCTCTGGAGCCTGGGAAGTCGACGATCAAGACACCAGCAGATTCACTGTCTGGGAAGGGCCCACTTTCTGGTTCATAGACAACCATTTTCTCATTGTGCCCTCGCATTGTGGAAGCCCCTCTTTTACAAAATCACTTATCCCATTCAAGAGGGTTTTGACCTAATCACCTCCCCAAAGCCCTACCTTTTAATACCTTCACTTTGAGGGTTAGAATTTCAACACGATTTTTTTTTTTTTTTTTGCAGTGAGATGGAACATAAACATTCAACCTATATCACTGACCAGGAAGAAACACCATTTCTTAAAAGGACCCCGTCTTTAAAATACCAAATTATGTTTTAGTGAGAAAGTAAATGATGAATAGGAAAAAGTCAAATATGTTATTAGAAACATCCATATTCCTGACAGTTATACATACACAAATATTCTTTAGATTAAAAGTATAACAAACTATTGAAATGTTTTGCAGATGTAGATAAATTCCACAAAGTAAATTAATAAGCAGATGTGGGAATGCTCCGTCATTCTACTGTCAACTTTATAAAGCTGAGACTGTATTCCAGAACTCCCTGTCCAGCTGGATCCAGCTGGCCTCCCTTTTCTCCAATTTCTGTCCAGTTTTTTCTTCCCACCCACTGTACAAGCTGACCAACAACAGCCTTAGCCACCACCAGAGGCTTGCCTGTGTACCACAGAGCTGTTAACTGCAGGAGCAGTAGCTATCCATAGACTTATGCCCTTACTTGTCAGATATGCTGAAAGTTCCTATACCAGTCCATTCATTTCAGTGCTTTAGGAGGTCGTTTAGTAACGTCTCTCTGATCTTCTAGCTCCTCCAATAGAACTTTACTTCCTCAACTCCTCCTGCAATTGCATAATAAATCTCTTATCACACATCCTTTGTACTGGTTCTATTTCCCTAAATGGACCTTAATTGGTGCAATGGATTTCTGATTCCAGACACTATATTCTTAGAATATATCGCTTTTCCAATTTCATCAAATTAGAAATCAGTAGCTGTTGATAATAGTATTTTATCTTAATTTTAAAAGATTTTTAGAATAAAATCTGCTATCCTTTCACACAAAGACCAGCTGCCTTTATATTTAGATACTAAATAACTTCTGGAGAACATTTGTAATATTATATACTAGTAATATAAAAGTAAATTGGGACCAAAAGTATTCCTGATTATTTATATAATATCAAATTTTATTATTTTACACTATTCATTTCTATGTATTAAATATTTCTTTGTGGTTAATGTATATAAACAAGTGTGTTTAATATATATTAAATGTATAATATAATGTTATATGTATTATAAATAATATAACTGATGTTGGGAATATCTTTTCTTCTTTTCATTGTCTTACTACAGAAAAACATGTCCAAAATTATTCAGAAAGAAGTGTTTAAAGAATCAGATTATTTAACCTAAATGAGTCTCAAACACTAATTCACAATATGTGTTCTCATTCCTGTGATTGCATTCATTCAATATATGGATATACATTATTGACCAGACTACTATTTTCTCAAGAAGTTTCTTTCATGAATTGTATCCCATCAATATTAGTATCAACAGTGAATAACACAGTAAATGGCACACAGTTGGTACAACATATTTTGAATAAATGAATGAATGAAACACTTGGTCACCCTCTGCCTTCTGTCAGGAAACTTCTACTTACTACGGCTACATAACAGATTATTCCAACCCATAATGGCTACCTTAATGGCTAACTCAACTGACTATCAAATGTAGTCAGTTTCTGAGTATCTCTCATTGTTTCTGTGGTTTGGGGATTAATGAGCAGCTCAGCTGGGTGGTTCTGCTTTGGGGGTCTCTCATGATGTTATAGTCAGATAGTGGCTGAGGCTGGGGTCATCTGAACGGTTTCTTCATTCCTTTGTCTGGCATGATGTCTGGAAATCTCAAACAGCTGGGGCTGGAACACTTGAGTCTCCTTGAACGTCTTCTCTCTATATCTTTGTAGTACCTCCATGTGATCTCTAACATAGTGGCTTCAGTATAGCCAGACATTCTTAATATTGTCTCAGGACTCTCAAGGCATGTGCCCTTTTATGGGAGGAGTGTCAAAGGACTTGGTACAAGTTTTTAAACTACCACATACCTTATACATTTTAATTCAGCCAAATATCTAATACTTTCTTAAATCACACAGTCCTTCAGTGTTGATACTTAATATTTAACATAAAAGTAAGGGTCTATATTTTCTTACGGAAAGCTTTCCAATATATTTACAAACTGAGAAAATGGCTATCACCAATATTACAATGGATTTAATTTGTATCTAGGCTCAACTTTCCCTTCTAAACTAACAACATCCCTCTGAATGCCAAATCCTAACTTTATGGTTTAGCGGCCTTATGATATTGAGAGCCACTGAATAGTGGGATGTCTGTTAGAGGGAGTTCAGATGGAGCTCAGTGAAGTTTTGAGGCATGGACACATATCCCTTCTGATGGGTGGTTCATGAGCAACATGCAGTTTTCTCTTAATGGAAAGTCTTCTCCAGAGAGCAAAGACAAGATATTCAGACCACCTCAGGAGCTTATTCCAATGGCTAAGCATAGCTTCCAGTTACTAAGTCAACACAGTGAACTTTCTTAAACCTAGAAATATATTGTGTTGTGTGGTCTCTTCAAACTCATTTCCTGATTTCTAGACGGTTCTGTGTCCTCTCTCCTTAGGTGCAATTTTCCATCTCCCACCTATGCCCTCCTGTCTAAGCCCAGAACTAAAATTCCCAAAGAGTGAAATAATCTGAATCTTCTAACATTCTCTTCTGTGTCTCTTTTTATAGCATCAACTCTATACCTTACTTACTTCAGTGACTTTATTTTTCCATTCATTAAACAGATACATATAAATTGCCATCTGTATACCAGGCACTGTTCTACATATTTGGGATGTATCAATGAACAAAACAAATAAATGTCCCTGTTATTCTAAATCTACAATTAACATAACAAATAAGTAAATTATATTGATAAATGCTGTGGATAAACTGTAAAATAGAGTCTGGTAATTTGGATAGGATATCAAAAGCTTTGCTTTCAAAACTATTTTATTTGATAAATGATTCAAGATAAGGATATTTCAGCAGTAAAAAAAAAAAAAAAAAAAACTTTCTTTCTCATTGCTGCAACACCTGCAACTAATTTTTTTCGAGGCAGTGTATTGTCTCTGCCTTCTGAAGCCAAGGGTGCTTTGCAAAGAGATGTGGAAATGAAGGGCAGATTATTACTTCAGCATGCTCTCTCACTATACCAATATTACAGTCTACAGATACCAAAGACAAAGATCTTCTTATAAGTGATAAACTAGTTACTGAAGCTTCTTATAAGTAATAAATTGCTTACTCATGCTCACTAAGACATATTATTATTTTTAAATAACTTTCTTCAAGAAAGATAGGAAATGACCACCAAACTTTTGGAAATGAAAGCCTGCTTTGTTAATGAGGTGACTACGTGTATACATTAACACATCACTTGAAATTTCAACAACGTGTAATATAATACCATCGAAATAAGCAATAGTCTATAAGAAAGATCTGAAATCTGCCCAGAGCTTCTGTCATAAAACCATTCTGAAAAATAAGCAAAATAAAAATTAAAGCACATAAAAACTTTGAGCAATAGAAGGAATCAGAGGATTTGTTTTGAAATGTAGCACTTTCTTTACAGATTATTGTAAACTACAGTGTTGTGGCAGAAAAACTTACTGAAATAAGAAATGTTATTTCTTCACTCTCATGCCCTGCCCTATTTCGTACCTTGTCTTTGCCTCAGATATACGGTGTGATAGAAAAGCATAAAGAACCCGAAGGCAAAGGTCTTGCTGTGTTTAAAAACATCCTTAGTCTTTTGACGAGATAAAACTAAGTGTGTGTGTGTGTGTAAAGGGGTGAGAGGAAAAGTGTTTGGGGGCGAGGAGAGAGAATACAAGAGACTACTTCAGCCTGGAAAGAGTTGTAGGTGGTGATACAAGAGTAACAATGACCACGTTTTGACAGCACACTGATCAAGGCACAGAAGCCAGAGGGAGTACACTGGAGCCAGGTTTAAGGGGAAGAGTCTCAATATCATCAAATGTTTCATGCCACAGAGGTAAGGTGTGTCAAAAAAAAAAATTTTTTTTTTTTTTTGCGGTGTGTGGGTCTCTCACTGCTGTGGACTCTCCCACTGTGGAGCACAGGCTCCAGGCACGCAGGCTCAGCAGCCATGGCTCGCTCCGTGGCATGTGGGATCTTCCCAGACCGGGGAATGAACCCGTGTCCCCTGCATCGGCAGGCGGACTCTCAACCACTGTGCCACCAGGAAAGCCCAAAATATAATTTTTTAGATGTTAAGAAACATAGTTCTCACACAAATAAATAAGGAGCATGCATCAACCCATAATGATTGTATCATCAGAATAGCAAAGCTGGTTCAAAGGATGGTAAAGTAACATGCATATATAGTCAATGAAAAAAGAAATAGAGAATTCCAGAATAAAATTCCTAAATTATAAAACCAGTTAATGCTGTCTTACAGGACAATAATAAATAATATTTAGAATTACCTTCTTTATGGAACAGAAATATCTCTTCACAATATAACATTTTCATCTTATCAGATTTATTTGATACGATCTATTTTTATAGAGTTGTAAAGGTCCAACTCAATAGTAAATACTAGAGCAAATACATATAATTCCATCTAGAGGATCAGAAAACTCTTTTTATATGAAGTTCCAGCATGGCGTGATGGTCACATAGTCATTCTTTTTTTTTTTTTGCCTTACCTCCAAATTTTGGAATTTTTTTACAGGTAGAAGTTGTAGACACATCTAAACTAAGGGAGTAGCAACAGAATTAGATATAATGGGGCAAAGTCAGCAGGAAATAGTTAACTAATTAAAGGTGCTTAAAGAAATTGACACCTGGAAACCTTGGTACAATCCTAGGAGGAGGAGAGGAAACCCAAATGACTACAGTTAATTTTCCCCCCAGCCAGGCAGGATGGGGATTTGGATATGGACTTAGCAAAGGGTAATGATAAATAATGTGATACTTTCATACAACCTAGCATTCTGTCTAGAATTTGTTCTCAATAACAAATAAGACAATTAGATCATAAGATGCCAAAGGCCCAGAAGAACACAAGAATCCAGAAGAAAATCAATATACATTTCTGGCTTTCTTAAAAAAATGACTGCACTTATTATAGGACAATGGATTGGAGAAAACATGATTGGTTAAAGGAGTTAGTCCAACCGATCAAAGATTTTGCAAAGTTTGCTTCTTTGATTTTGGCTTAACATACTATACAGCCTGGCCCTAAAATAGTGAAGGGCATTAGGCTGCCATACATTTTCCACATTTCCATTGACCAGATCAGCTTGATGCTTCTCTATCCTAAACTGAAATCAAGGTAGGATGGGAGTATAGTTACACATGATATCCTGGTAATGACAACAGAGCACATTGTTATTCTGTACTCATTACACTTGACTGTGTTGTGTTAATGAACATTCTCAGAATTCCGTTCTCTCCCCTCACTTATTCAACTGCAAAACCTCTAGCAAGTCACTTATCTCTCAAGGCCAGAGTTTTCCCATCAGTGAAGCTAAGGGTCAGTTTTCAACCTCCTTCCAGGTTTTAAAGTCTATGCTCAACATACCTGACTGCTCACCTCTTTACCAGAGCAGGGCTGCCAAGCATGTAAAACCAGAACTGCTGAAGAAACAAGCCAAAACCCAGACACAGATAGAGAAATGTCTATTTTAAAAATGATTATCTAATTACCAAGATAAATTAGAACAATTTTTAATTAATAAAATGAAATTAGATCCAGGTGTCCAAAAGCATAACTTTGAAGAAAACAAAGGTTGGTTGCAAAAAGAAAATAATGCCCAAAGAGTGTTTAAAAACTAAACACACACCACTGGCATTTTTCACAGAACTAGAACAAAAAATTTCACAATTTGTATGGAAACACAAAAGACCCTGAATAGCCAAAGCAATCTTGAGAATGAAAAATGGAGCTGGAGGAATAAGGCTCCCTGACTTCAGACTATACTACAAAGCTACAATAATCAAGACAGTATGGTACTGGCACAAAAACAAAAATATAGATCAATGGAACAGGAGAGAAAGCCCAGAGATAACCCACACACATAAAGTCACCATATCTTTGATAAAGGAGGCAGAAATGTACAGTGGAGAAAGGACAGCTTCTTCAATAAGTGGTGCAGGGAAAACTGGACAGGTACATGGAAAAGTATGAGATTAGATCATTCCCTAACACCATACACAAAAATAAACTCAAAATGGATTAAAGACCTAAATGTAAGGCCAGAAACTATCAAACTCTTAGAGGAAAACATAGGCAGAGCACTCTATGATATAAATCACAGGAAGATCCTTTTTGACCCACCTCCCAGAGAAATGGAAATAAAAACAAAAATAAACAAATGGGACCTAATGAAACTTCAAAGCTTTTGCACAGCAAAGGAAACCATAAACAAGACCAAAAGACAACACTCAGAAGGGGAGAAAATATTTGCAAATGAAGCAACTGACAAAGGATTAATCTCCAAAATTTACAAGAAGCTCATGCAGCTCAACAACAATAAAAAAAAGAACAACCCAATGCAAAAATGGACAGAAGGCCTAAATAGACATTTATCCAAAGAAGATATACAGTCTGCCAACAAACACATGAAAGAATGCTCAACACCATTAATCATTAGAGAAATGCAAATCAAAACTACAATGAGATATCATCTCACACCAGTCAGAATGGCCATCATCAAAAAATCTAGAAACAATAAATGCTGGAGAGGGTGTGGAGAAAAGGGAACCCTCTTGCACTGCTGGTGGGAATGTGAATTGGTTCAGCCACTATGGAGAACAGTATGAAGGTTCCTTAAAAAGCTACAAATAGAACTACCATATGACCCAGCAATCCCACTATTGGGCATATACCCTGAGAAAACCATAATTCAAAAAGAGTCACATACCAAAATGTTCATTGCAGCTCTATTTACAATAGCCCAGAGATGGAAACAACCTAAGTGTCCATCATCGGATGAATGGATAAAGAAGATGTGGCACATATATACAATGGAATATTACTCAGCCATAAAAGGAAACAAAATTGAGCTATTTGTAATGAGGTGGATGGACCTAGAGTCTGTCATACAGAGTGAAGTAAGTCAGAAAGAGAAAGACAAATACCATATGCTAACACACACACACACACACACACACATATATATATATATACATATATATATATATATATATATGGAATTTAAGAAAAAAAGATGTCATGAAGAACCAAGGAGTAAGACAGGAATAAAGACACAGACCTACTAGAGAATGGACTTGAGGATATGGGGAGGGGGAAGGGTAAGCTGTGACAAAGTGAGAGAGTGGCATGGACATATATACACTACCAAACGTAAAATAGATAACTAGTGGGAAGCAGCCGCATAGCACAGGGAGATCAGCTTGGTGCTTTGTGACCACCTAGAGGGGTGGGATAGGGAGCGTGGGAGGGAGGGAGACACAAGAGGGAAGAGATATGGGAACATATGTATATGTATAACTGATTCACTTTGTTATAAAGCAGAAACTAGCACACCATTGTAAAGCAATTATCCTCCAATAAAGATGTTAAAAAAAAACCAAAAAACAAACTAAACACACACATACACACACACACCTCATACTAAAACTCATTTAAAGGAAAATATATTAACTAAACCAAAAGGAAAAAAAGAAGGAAAGAAATGGCACATGTGTCTCTTTTGCCCGGAGACATTTGGATGCAACTCAGGAAACTCTGAATAAACACAGACAAATAGGTAAACAGGGGGAATTAGTTTTTTTGCAGTCCAATCTGACTTGAACTCCTCTTTGAGACAAGTCCCTTGTGTTGTGCACACATCATAGTATTCTGGATACCTTGTTTACAGGCACAGACTCCTGCAGGGAGCACTTATGTTTTTCCCCCACTATTTCATTTGCAGTAAATATAAATTCTCTTCCCATGGGAGCTGGGAGGCAAGAGGTGAGACAGCCTGGTCACCTTTCAACATTCCTGACTGCAAAGGATCTTCAGTAAACACCAAGAGAAAAGCCTTCACAGCATTCAGCAAAAAAAATAAACAATGAAGCTCATACTTATTTGGCAAGCCCTGGAGAGTTTCTAAGAACCAGGTGATATCAGTCATCAAAGAAACTGCAGGCATATGGAGCCAGGCCTCAGGAGTGCAGACCTTCCTTGAAGGAACTTGAGATTAAATGATAGCTTTCTATAGACATAGGAGCTCAGAAAAAACTCTGCCAGTATGGAAATGTATTAACTCTCAGGGGTATGTTTTCAATGCAGAGTGCAAGCAATTTAGCTACTGACTCCCACTGATGGTGGGTATGCAGTTAAATCCTAATCTGGCACTTTCAACCTGGACCCTAGAGCTTTCTTTTCTCCCTAAGAGAGAGAGCATTTTGTTGCCAATGCTGTGGGTCAGCGGGGGTGGGGGTGGGGTTGCGGATAAAACGAATCATTGGTTTACAGCATTAGGCATCTATACACTCCAGTGATACCCATTTCAAAACTTTGAAAGAGTTGTCTATGAATTTTTGCCGAGGCCAAACTATGTAAAAGGTAAAGAATATATATGTTTTTGTTAGATCACTGAGCAAAATGCTTACTTATTTTCTTAGAATCACAGAATTTTAGATATTTAATCCTAATATTTTCTAATACTTAATCCACTAATTGTTTTGATGTCATCTATATTAATACTTATTTCAGTGCACTTATCTTTTAAGAGTTTGGGCTTCTTATATGTCTACTTAGAGCAGTAAACTCTCTTCACAGAAAGAGGCACATATATCCAAATTTGTTAACACAGTTTGATAGGGTTCACAAATTCCCTGAAACGCACTCATGGATAAAAAGTCCCAATTTAAGAATCTGTAATCTAATATAGATCAACATAACATTATAAAACCACTCTCTGTGTTTGCAACATAAAAAGTAGTAAATGAGATGTGAAGTACTTGAAAGAATTGGTGTTAAATAAAGCTATTGTATTTTCTATTACAATTGTTTTCTCCATATAATCAAAAGGACATCTCAATGTTACCATGTTGCCTATGGTATAGCATATGGTATATTCAAATACAGGAAATGTGGACACTTTAATGAAATTGATTAGTCTGCCAGTGAATTCAATAAAAACAACCAGCAACCAGAGTTAGCAACTATTCATTTTATTCAATTAATTCACCAAAGATATTTGTTCGGCAAACATTATATTTGGTGAAGCCAATTCATATTCTCTGCCATCTCACTGCCAAAATCATTCTCAGGATTTTAATCCCTTATGAAATGGTAAACATGCCATGATGCCTTTCAGCATCTCTAGTAACAAGCTATTTACTGAAATGACGATAGCAATAAATTTTACAATTTCCAGCTTGTATAGTATGTTATGTCAAAGACAGGGCCTCAATACCTGGTTAACATTGCCTTTGACTGAATTCTTACCATGGTTAGGGTTCTCCATGGCATTGGAAATCAAAGTAGAAAACTTTATTTCTGCAAATCAGCATCTTTATGGTTGATCTGGTTGGTAGACAGGGAAGGGATAGACAGAACCAGTAGAAATATAAATATACATCTATAAATAGAGAAACACAGTCACAATCTATTACTATTGTACAGACTATTACACAAAGGTCAAGTAACAAAGGATCTAGAAATGATAACAGAACAATGATACCATACTGCACAAGTATCAAGAGCTTCGGCGGAGGTGAGGAGCATGATTTAGAGAAGATAATTTTGAAGGCATTTCATTTAAAACGTTACCGGAAATTCCTCAAAGTTAGAAAACTTGTTAAGTACTTGGGCAACATGCTTATTTGAATTGAATTGGCAATATAATTGAGGATGTCACTAGAAATTAGGACGTTTAGAATCCATCCTGTCTATAACTGAACAGGAACAGTCTTGTCCAGGTATTATCCTCTGGATGCTCTTTGTTCTGTCCACGCTGAGCGCGAAGATACTGAGAGCAAACACTGACTAGTTTTATTAGGATGAACACCTCTACTCACATCAGAGGGAGTTTTAACTCAAGACTATAAATATAAATAGCTAAATGAAAGTAATTCAGAACTTAGCATGCATTATTTACTACATATGTCAGTTTATTTTAATATATGTTAATAGTAACAGACACCTAAAGATACTTATTTAGACATAGACATATGTTTGGGCATAGCTGCAAATTCACTTTCATTAGTCTGTTGATAGTACCCTTAACTAGATATAGCTTGGGAACATTTTGTTTTGAATGTTTCCAAACACAAAGGAATCAGGTTCCCAAATTGGAAAGATTCTAATAAAAGACTGTGAGAACTGTCTTCCTCTCTCCTATTTTTTTTTAAACGTCCAAACACTTTTTTTTTAACACTTCCCTTATAGGATTTGTCCCACTACTACTACTTGCTCTGAATGTATTATTTTCTTTGCTCCTGCAACCCACCAAAAGACAAAGGGAAGCCTGTCCAAAAGCATAAGGAAGAACTCCAGAGAAGAGATTATGTGTGATAGGAGCTATCTTCCTACCAAGTTTTCATACTTCATTGTTCCTTGTGATGGTCAGGGCTGCATCCATGATGACCAATAACTACTATATAAACAAGTACATACAGCAAAGGCTTCAAAATCTAGGCAGCTAGATGCTCTCAAGAGGAGAAGTACTTAAAGTAAGGAAACAATTTTTCATTACCAAACTGTATGTGTTCTTTTTTATAAGGAAAAGTGCTCATTCTTAGCTCTGAAAAGAATCTTAACATCAGTTCAAACTACACTAATTACTAAAAGCATGTTTTAATAATGTCATTATGTAAAGCAGATGAATAAAGAAAAATTATAGTTAGGCAACTTCCCAAATATTAATATAAAACATCCACAATGATTTTGCAAAGGTAATTGATTCCTTTTTTTACAAATGGTGATAAAATATTTCCTGCTACTTCAGATTTATACTATAAAAGATGAAGCAATATCTTTATTACTGCTTAGGAAGCAATGCACAGTTCATTCTCTCTTTAGGAATTTGTCCTGCTCTGGTCTTCATTCAACATAAGTAAGACATACAGGAATTTGACATACCAAATTCATTCATCAGAATATAAATTGCCTCATAAATGCTCTCACTGATGTTTTGATTAGCAGATAGTATTGTGAAGGAAGTCAGAATTGGTGATCATCAAATGTCAGGAAACTGAATGATATTTGATGAAGACTAGATTCTTTGATTTTATTAAATTTCCAGATGGTAAAGACCATATCTTATTCATCTCCTAAGAAACATATCCCTGTTCCTTTGCCCCTTAAATATTTTTTAATAGTTTTCTTCTTAAGGAAGACTAACCAGAATAACCATTTTTTAGAACATGTTTCCAATGAAAGTAATGTTACTTCAACCCAAGAAACAGTGAAGCCATCTATCCATTGTAAAATAAATATAACGAGAGAGCTATTAAAAGTGATCACTTATAATGATAATAACAATAAAACATCTGCCATGCAAGTCAAGATTTATTTAGCTGTACATAAATTAGAGTCCCAGAACAATTTGAAACAAGAAAGAAAGGAACAATCAGTAATCCACTGATTATTAACAGAAACAAAATGTTAAGTTTTAGCCTTGACCCAAATTTACTGTTTATTATCTTTTCCCACTACAATTAGAGGATTCAGCATTATTAAAACCTAATTAGAATTTTTATCCTCTTCTGACCTATGTTTTTATGCTTGTTTCTTGGTGGAATATTGACTGAAGCTAATTGACAAGTATTTCTATGAAAGACAAACCCTTTACAAGCCTTTTATTACCTTCAATTTACATATGAAGATACTGAGGCTTAAGGAAATTGAATAAGGTCACAGAGCTTTAAGCGATGGAACTATGATCTGAACCGAGGTGGCCAGACACCACAGTCCACACTCTTTTTAACTCTTCATTACATTGTTTTCCTGTTGTTGACTCTTCTCTTGCTCTCTGAATTGTTTAAACTGTCATAATGTACCCCTTAAGGGAAAATATAAGGGATAGCTCTGAAGGGTTTCAAATGCTTTTCAAAGAGCAAAGCCTAGTCAGAGAATGATAGAATGTTAAAAGGGATCTCAGATATCATCTAATCCAGACACACCAACATCCTTTTTGGAGCCATTATATAAAAGAGCAAATATCCTCAGATAAATTAAGCTAGTTGTTCAATACAGCTAGTCAGTGGCCATACAGGAACTCAGAACTAAGATCACCTGTCAATTAGTTCAAATCGCTGTCCTCAGCTTTCCATAGGCCTTAATTTATACACTAGCAATAGTGGATCAAATATAGAATTTAGGTATATATCAATGATAGAACTCTAAAATTTCTAGGCTATTCTTTAGATGCACCACTTGGTTGAGGTGTTGGAGATTTTTTATAATATAGAATCTAGACCCTGCCCCCATACTTTGAGGGATCCTTAGAGATCTTAACTATTTCCCCACTTCTAATAAGTAAGACACACCCTCTACACTGAACAACCGTATGTGTATTAAATAAATATAGGGGTCTGAAAAATTTAACACACTACACTGTGATATTTGATGAAAATGCAGCATCTTTGTTCCCACTAACTGATTTAATCTTCCTCCTGAGCCTTACACACATGGAATAGGGTGGACACAGAGGGAAAACTAAACTTTAAATTTGCTGACAAATATCATTTCATATATTCAGTTTAAATAATCTCCTCTGTTCTGTCAGTTTGGGTAAATTATTAGTCTTTAAGCTTGCTTCTCTCTCTCCTTCCCTTCTCCAAAATGGTATAAGATAGAATCAGGGACTGTAAGGTACTCTGTGTCATCATAAATGCAGGGGTGTAATGCTGTGTTTTCTGAACCATTGGCAGTCTCAGCAACAGAGTGGCTGGTCTGTTTTGGTCCCGGAGCTGGCCTTTTAAGGCTGTACTTCTGGCAGTCACCACCTCAAGTTGAGGAGTCTGCAACACATTGTACCCTTTATCCTACCCTATGCAATATGAACAGTCGATTCTCCCAGCTCTCCTGAGTGGCCTTTCAAAGTCCCAGGGAAACGTCTGAGTTTAGCATTACCCACAGAGCTACAGAACAGGAACAAAGCTCTACTTGGAACTCACTATCCTAAACTATCTAGTTCCAATCCCTGGTGCTGTGTTCTCACTCTTGCAACAGTTGGAAGTTGCATTCTGCTGACCCTCTCCGGGAAACCTGAAGTCTCTCCCAGACTGTGCCCAGGAACGTTTCCTTAGCTTTCATCCTGAGGTGGAGAAAGCAGAGCCATTAAAAGCAGAGCCATTAACTCCTGATACCCCCACCATACTCACTGCACTTCTTCCCACAATCCTCTAGGACTAAAGTAAGAGGGCTTCTAACCCACTCTCTTCTTTTTGTGTGTGGCTGCGTTGTGCACCATGTGGGATGTGGGATCTTAGTTCCCCAACTAGGAATCAAACCTGCACCTCCCTGCAGTGGAAGCATGGAATCCTAACCACTGGACCACCAGGGAAGTCCCATTCTCACCCAGTCTTATGAGGAAGAAGTTCCTAAGCTGTATTTTCAGTTTTCTCCACCCCTAGATTATTGTTGATTTTTGTAATGGAGTCTCACACTTATAGCTCTTGATATACCCATCAAAGCTAAATTAATTTACATAATCCTCTTTTCTCCACAAGTCATGATTTTCATGACTGTGATCTTGAGGATTCAAAATGCTACTCTGAATGTTGAGAACTACATTGACTTTATTTAGCATCCTTGTTAATATGATCCCAATCAGCCACCAGGTTAAATATACACCACTGGCTGAAGAGAGGAAGTTCAGGAACAAAGAAATGGAAAAAATAACTACATTGATGTATTTCAGAAACAGTATTTTTTTCATCACAAGGAATGAGCTTAAATTTCAAGCTGTAGTTGGTCAACATGAGGAGAGATCATGGCTTACTCTGAAATTCATGCAACTTTTTCTAAAAAGCCACGAACTGGAGGGACAAGGAGAAGATGGCAGAAGAGTAAGACGTGGAGATCACCTTCCTCTCCACAGATACATCACAAATACATCTACAAGTGGAACAACTCCTACAGAACACCCACTGAATGCTGGCAGAAGGCCTCAGACCTCCCAAAAGACAAGAAACTCCCCACGTACCTGGGTAGGGCAAAAGAAAAAAGAATAAACAGAGACAAAAGAATAGGGACAGGACCTGCACCAGTGGGAGGGAGCCGTGAAGGAGGAAAGGTTTCCACACACTAGGAAGCCCCTTCGCGGGTGGAGACTGTGGGTGGCGCAGCGGGGAGCTTTGGAGCCACGGAGGAGAACACAGCAACAAGCGTGCGGAGGGCAAAGCAGAGAGATTCCCGCCCAGAGGATGAGTGCCGACCAGCACTCACCGGCCCGAGAGGCTTCTCTGCTCACCCGCCAGGGGCGGGCGGGGGCTGGGAGCTGAGGCTCGGGCTTCGGTTGGATTGCAGAGAGAGGACTGGGGTTGGCGGCGTGAACACAGCCTGAAGGGGTTAGTGCACCACAGCTAGCCGGGAGGGAGTCCGGGATAAAGTCTGGACCTGCCAAAGAGGCAAGAGACCTTTTCTTCCCTCTTCGTTTCCTGGTGCGCAAGGAGAGGGGATTAAGAGTGCTGCTTAAAGAAGCTCAAGAGACAGGCGCCAGACGCAGCAATCAGTGTGGACCACAGAGACGGGCATGAGATGCTAAGGCTGCTGCTGCCACCACCAAGAAGCTACCCACCTTCCCTCCTGGGAGCCTGTGCAGCCCACCACTGCCAGAGTCCCGTGATCCAGGGAAAACTTCCCCGAGAGAACGCACGGCGCACCTCAGGCTGGTGCAAAGTCCCACCGGTCTCTGCCGCCGCAGGCTCGCCCCGCATCCCTACCCTTCCCTCCCCCCGGCCTGAGTGAGCCAGAGCCCCGGAATCAGCTGCTCCTTTAACCCCATCCTGTCTGAGCGAAGAACAGACGCCCTCAGGCGACCCACATGCAGAGGCGGGGCCAAATCCAAAGCTGAACCCCGGGAGCTGTGCAAACAAAGAAGAGAAAGGGAAACTTCTTCCAGCAGCCTCAGGAGCAGCGAATTAAATCTTCACAATCAACCTGATGTACCCTGCGTCTGTGGAATACCTGAATAGACAACAAATCATCCCAAATTGAGGAGGTGGACTTTGGGAGCAAGATATATTATTTTTTCCCCTTTTCCTCTTTTTTGTGAGTATGTTGGTATGCTTCTGTGTCAGATTTTGTCTGTATAGGTTTGCTTTCACCATTTGTCCTAGGATTCTGTCTATCTGTTCTTTTTTTCATTTTTACTTTTTTTTTTTTACTTTTTAAAATTATTTTCATAATAATTATCTTTTATTATTTATTTTAATAACTATTTTATTTTATCTTACTTTATTTGATTTCATATTTTTTTATCTTCTTTCTTTCTATTTTCTCTCCTTTATTCTGAGCCATGTGGATGAAAGGCTTTTGGTGCACCAGCCAGGAGTCAGTGCTGTGCCTCTGAGGTGGGAGAGCCAACATCAGGACACTGGTCCACAAGAGACCTCCCAGCTCCATATAATATCACACGGCGAAAATCTCCCAGAGACCTCCATCTCAACACCAACACACAGCTTCACTCAACGACCAGCAAGCTACAGTGCTGGACACCCTATGCCAAACAACTAGCAAGACAGGAACACAATACCACCCATTAGCAGAGAGGCCTAAAATCATAATAAGGCCACAGACACCCCAAAACACACCACCAGATGTGGACCTGCCCACCAGAAAGACAAGATCCAGCCTCATCCACCAAAACACAGGCACTAGTCCCCTCCACCAGACATCCTACACAACCCACTGAAACAACCTTAGCCACTAGGGCCAGACACCAAAACAAACGGAACTACAAACCTGTAGCCTGCAAAAAGGAGACCCCAAACACAGTAAATTAAGCAAAATGAGAAGACAGAAAAACACACAGCAGATGAAGGAGCAAGGTAAAAACCCACCAGACCTAACAAATGAAGAGGAAATAGGTAGTCTACCTGAAAAAGAATTCAGAAAAATGACAGTAAAGATGATCCAAAATCTTGGAAATAGAATAGAGAAAATGCAAGAAACATTTAAGAAGGACCTAGAAGAACTAAAGGTGAAACAAACAACGATGAACAACACAATAAATGAAATGAAAAATACTCTAGATGGGATCACTAGCAGAATTACTGAGGCAGAAGAACAGATAAGTGACCTGGAAGATAAAATAGTGGAAATAGCTACTGCAGAACAGAATAAAGAAAAAGAATGAAAAGAACTGAGGACAGTCTCAGAGACATCTGGGACAACATTAAATGCACCACCATTTGAATTATAGGGGTCCCAGAAGAAGAAGAGAAAATACAAGGGACTGAGAAAATGTTTGAAGAGATTATAGTTGGACACTTCCCTAATATGGGAAAGGAAATAATCAATCAACTCCAGGAAGCACAGAGAGTCCCATACAGTATAAATCCAAGGAGAAACATGCCAAGACACATATTAATCAAACTGTCAAAAATTAAATACAAAGAAAACATATTAAAAGCAGCAAGGGAAAAACAACCAATAACACACAAGGGTATCCCCATAAGGTTAACAGCTGGTCTTTCAGCAGAAACTCCGCAAGACAGAAGGGAGTAGCAGGACATACTTAAAGTGATGAAGGAGAAAAACCTGCAACCAAGATTACTCTACCCAGCAAGGATCTCATTCAGATTTGATGGAGAAATTAAAACATATACAAACATGCAAAAGCTGAGAGAGTTCAGCACCACCAAACCAGCTTTAAAACAAATGCTAAAGGAACTTCTCTAGGCAGGAAAAAAAGAGAAGGGAAAGACCTCCAATAACAAACCAAAAATAAATAAGAAAATGGTAATAGGAACACATATATTCATAATTACCTTAAATGTAAATGGATTAAATACTCCCACCAAAAGACACAGACTGGCTGAATGGATACAAAAACAAGACCCATATATATGCTGTCTACAAGAGACCCACTTCAGATCTAGGGACACATACAGACTGAAAGTGTGGGGATGGAAAAAGATATTCCATGCAAATGGAAATCAAAAGAAAGTTGGAGTAGCAATTCTCACATCAGACAAAATAGACTTTAAAATAAAGACTATTACAAGAGACATCGAAGGACACTCCATAATTATCAAGGGATCAATCCAAGAAGAAGATATAACAATTGTAAATATTTATGCACACAACATAGGAGCACATCAATACATAAGGGAAATACTGACAGCCATGAAAGGGGAAATCAACAGTAGCACATTCATACTAGGGGACTTTAACACCCCACTTTCACCAATGGGCAGATAATTCAAAATGAAACTAAATAATGAAACACAAACATTAAATGATACATTAAACAAGATGGACTTAATTGATATTTATAAGACATTCCATCCAAAAACAACAGAATATGCATTTTTCTCAAGTGTATATGGAACATTCTCCAGGATAGATCATATCTTGGGTCACAAATCAAGCCTTGGTAAATTTAAGAAAATTGAAATCGTATCAAGTAACTTTTCCGAATACAACACTATGAGACTAGATGTCAATTACAGGAAAAGATCTGTAAAAAATACAAACACATGGAGGCTAAACAATACACTACTTAATAACCAAGAGATCACTGAAGAAATCAAAGAGGAAATCAAAAAATACCTAGAAACAAATGACAATGAAAACACAATGAATCAAAACATATGGGTTGCAGCAAAAGCAGTTCTATGAGGGCAGTTTATAGCAATACAATCCTACCTACAGGAAACATCTCAAATAAACAACTCAACCTTGCACCTAAAGCAATTAGAGAAAGAAGGACAAAAAACCCCCGAAGTTAGCAGAAGGAAAGAAATCATAAAGATCAAATGAGAAATAAAAGCTGGTTCTTTGAGAAGATAAACAAAATTGATAAACCATTAGTCAGAGTCATCAAGAAAAAAAGGGAGAGGACTCAAATCAATAGAATTAGAAACGAAAAAGAAGTAACAACTGACACTGCAGAAATAAAAAGGATCATGAGAGGTTACGACAAGCAACTCTATGCCAATATAAAGGACAACCTGGAAGAAATGGACAAATTCTTAGAAATGCACAACCTGCCAAGGCTGAATCAGGAAGAAATAGAAAATACAAACAGACCAATCACAAGCACTGAAATTGAAACTGTGATTAAAAATCTTCCAACAAACAAAAGCCCAGGACCAGATGGCTTCACAGGTGAATTCTATCAAATATTTAGAGAAGGGCTAACACCTATCCTTCTCAAACTCTTCAAAAATATAGCAGAGGGAGGAACACTCCCATACTCATTCTACAAGGCCACCATAACCCTGATACCAAACCAGACAAGGATGTCACAAAGAAAGAAAACTACAGGCCAATATCACTGATGAACATAGATGCAAAAGTCCTCAACAAAATACTAGCAAACAGAATCCAACAGCACATTAAACAGATCATACACCATGATCAAGTGGGGTTTATCCAGGAATGCAAGGATTCTTCAATATACATAAATCAATCAACATGATACACCATATGAACAAATTGAAGGGGAAAAACCATATGGTCATCTCAAGAGATGCAGAGAAAGCTTTTGACAATATTCAACACCGATTTATGACAAAAACCCTGCAGAAAGTAGTCATAGAGGGAACTTTTCTCAACATAATAAAGGCCATATATGACAAACCCACAGCCAACATCGTCCTCAATGGTGAAAAACTGAAAGCATTTCCACTAAGATCAGGAACAAGACAAGGTTGCCCATTCTCACCACTATTATTCAACATAGTTTTGGAAGTTTCAGCCATAGCAATGAGAGAAGAAAAAGAAATAAAAGGAATCCAAATCTGAAAAGAAGAAGTAAAGCTGTCACTGTTTGCAGATGACATGGTACTATATGTAGAGAATTCTAAAGATTCTACCAGAAAAGTGCTAGAACTAATCAATGAATTTCCTAAAGTAGCAGGATGCAAAATTAGTGCACAGAAATCTCTGGCATTCCAATACACTAATGATGAAAAGTCTGAAATTGAAATTCAGAAAACACTCCCATTTACCATTGCAACAAAAAGAATAAAATATCTAGGAATAAACCTACCTAAGGAGACAAAAGACCTGTATGCAGAAAACTATAAGACACTGATGAAAGAAATTAAAGATGATTCCAAAAGATGGAGAGATATACCATGTTCTTGGATTGGAAGAATCAACATTGTTAAAATGACTCTACTACCCAAAGCAATCTACAGATTCAATGCAATCCCTATCAAACAATGAATGGCATTTTTCACACAACTAGAAGAAAAAATTTCACAATTTGTATGGAAACACAAAAGACCCCAAATAGCCAAAGCAATCTTGAGAATGAAAAATGGAGCTGTAGGAATCAGGCTCCCTGACTTCAGACTATACTACAAAGCTACAGTAATCAAGACAGTATGGTACTGGCACAAAATCAGAAATATAGATCAATGGAAAAGGAGAGAAAGCCCAGAGATAAACCCATGCACATATGGTCACCTTATCTTTGATAAATGAGGCAAGAATATACAGTGGAGAAAAGACAGGGTCTTCAATAAGTGGTGCTGGGAAAACTGGACAGGTACATGTAAAAGTATGAAATTAGAATATTTCCTAACACCATACACAAAAATAAACTCAAAATGGATTAAATAGCTAAATGTAAGGCCAGAAACTATCAAACTCTTAGAGGAAAACATAGGCAGAACACTCTATGACATAAATCACAGCAAGATCCTTTTTGACCCTCCTCCTAGAGAAATGGAAATATAACCAAAAATAAACAAATGGGACCTAATGAAACTTAAAAGCTTTTGCACAGCAAAGGAAACCATAAACAAGACCAAAAGCCAACCCTCAGAATGGGAGAAAAGATTTGCAAATGAAGCAACTGACAAAAGATTAATATCCAAAATTTACAAGCAGCTCATGCAGCTCAATAACAAAAAACAAACAACTCAATCCTAAAATGGGCAGAAGACCTAAATAGACATTTCTCCAAAGAAGATATAAAGACTGCCAACACACACATGAAAGAATGCTCAACATCATTAATCATTAGAGAAATTCAAATCAAAACTACAATGAGATATAATCTCACACTGGTCAGAATGGCCATCATCAGAAAATCTAGAAATAATAAATGCTGGAGAGAGTGTGGAGAAAAGGGAAACCTCTTGCACTGTAGGTGGGAATATAAATTGATACAGCCACTATGGAGAATAGTGTGGAGGTTCCTTAAAAAACTAAAAATAGAATTACCATACAACCCAGCAATCCCACTACTAGGCATATACTCTGAGAAAACCATAATTCAAAAAGAGTCATGTACCAAAATGTTCATTGCAGCTCTGTTTACACTAGTCAGGACATGGAATCAACTTCAGTGTCCAGCAACAGATGAATGGATAAAGAAGATGTGACACATATATACAGTGGAATATTATTCAGCCATGAAAAGAAACGAAATTGAATTATTTGTAGTGAGGTGGATGGAACTAGGGTCTGTCATACAGAGTGAAGTGAGTCAGAAAGAGAAAGACAAATACCGTATGCTAACACATATATATGGAATCTAAGAGAAAGGAAAAAAAAGTCATGAAGGACCTAGGGGTAAGACGGGAATAAAGACACAGACCTACTAGAGAATGGACTTGAGGATATGGGGAGGGGGAAGGGTAAGCTGTGACAAAGTGAGAGAGAGGCATGGACATATATACACTACCAAACGTAAAATAGTGAGAAGTGGATGCACAGCACAGGGAGATCAGCTCAGTGGTTTGTGACTACCTAGAGCTGTGGGATAGGGAGGGTGGGAGGGAGGGAGATGCAAGAGGGAAGAGATATGGGAACATATGTATATGTATAACTGATTCACTTTGTTATAAAGCAGAAACTAACACACCATTGTAAAGCAATTATACTCCAATAAAGATGTTAAAAAAAAAAAAAGCCATGAACTGACTCAATAAGTTTCCTGTGTCTGAGAAAGTGTGTAAATATCAAGACCAGTTGGACATTTCCTTGCCTCCTGATCACATGGCCCCTCAATTAAGGGAGATGAAAGAAATCCTTCAGTTGAACCTTTGCTGAATCTCCTAAACTTGAAACAGTTAGGTTCCAGACACTAATAACTGTCAGATAGCAAATTTGTCACTCTTCAGGTCTTCAAATGAAATTTAAAATTTCTACTCTTATTCTGCAAATGATACACAAGTGGATAAGTCCCTTTATGAAAAATCCCAATTACCCAGACTTCCTGTGCTGTCATAAGCATGTTTCAGACAGAAAATTTGCAGTTCAAATGAGTCTAATCAACAAAAATTTCCATCATCTGTGTAAGAGAAGAAAACTGTCACATTTTGTGTTATTTTAAAATAGGAGTCAGAAGGAGTCACCTTTTGTTTTGTAGGAAACAGGGCAGGTTAAGGATTTCATTTTGCCTAGTCTTTTTCCTGAGAATCATCACTGCAGCCCCCTTCTCTTTAATAAAATGAATTTAATTTTACAAAATCAATTTTTGAGGTAAAAAATGAAGTATGTGAGTTTTTCCTGTGTTAAATTTTTTTAGTAGGAAGGATACACTTAATACACTTAATGGAAACTTTTTATACTGAAATTGTCAAATGTTTGAGCTCAAGGTACAATTTCTAGTAGAGAAGGCTAGTGCAGATCTGCTGACCTAACTTTTGAAACCTGATATATGTGTTCAGCACTGAATAAACGTAACATCAGACCTATTTCAGAATAAACGATCTTTCATCTATTTGTAGTAAACCATTTTGAAGCATTATTGTATCCTTTAATTATAACGGCAACATCTGCTTATTGTAGACAATTCAGAACTTATAGAAAAGCATATAAAAATAGAGATTAATTGAAACCCTACTATGTAATAACAACTTTTAATATTATGATATATATCCTTCCAGACTATACATATTATGTTTTTATATATACATGGTTTTTAAATTAAATAAGACTATACTAAATTTATTACTTTTGCAGTGTTCATAGCTCACTCACCACACCCCTGCTCCACCAAAACTGATAGAAGTTTATTTTTGTTATCATAGATACTAAACTTACCCAGTCTTTTCTTGACTTTTATGACACAGAAACAGAGAAATGAGTAGGCAGAGCAAAGTTGGAAGAAAAGAACAGGAGATTTGCTTCAAAGAAACCTCTAATATAAGTCTAAGGACAAAGGGAGTTGAGAAACAAGTCACCTCCAAGAACTGGTGACCAGGTACCATTCAGCTGGAGGATATTGAGAGTGGTGAGATATACAGGTGGGAAACTGAAGATACTTTGCTGTGCATTAAGAATGTACCTTCCACATAATAATTAAATTACAAGTTTTCTATTGGATTTCTGTACTTTGAGCCAACAGGCTCAAATTAGAATGAATTGGGTCCCATCTATTCAGATCATTTGAAATGTTTTTTTTTTCCAGTAAAATATATAATATGACACCTTGTCAATAGGCATAATCCTTATCATTTTTGAAAAGTTGCATTCTATTCCACTATGTATATATTAAGAATTACTTAGGAGCCCTTGACTGCAATTCTTTTCAGAAACTGCAGTTCATTGTGTCTGCATCAAGTGGAAAGGCTAGATTTCCCCTGAGTCCTGCCAGGCTCAGAATGTACTTCGATCTCCAGGAATCAAGAACATGTCACAGGCAGTTCAAAAAAGAAAAGTACAGATCTTCCTTAATTCATGATGAGATTACAACATGATAAACCCACAGTTCCCTGTGCTATACAAGTACTTTTTAATATGAAAAGTATTCCTTCAATCAATTATAAAAAGAATGATTGCATCACAGTTATAAATGGGCAAGGACACAAAGACAGTTTGCCAAGTACAGAAAGGATCTTCCGAGTTTTTTATTTTTCGTTTTTTCTTGTCATATAAAAAATGTGTAATGCTGAGTATATAAACAAAATATACTTTTTAATAGCTTTGGACATTTTGCTGAGTGACAATACTGCCTGAGACACCTTCAACCCCCCTGTTTCCCCAAATGCCTTCCTCATTAAAGAACTCTCCCCTGCTACTCAGAGATGAAACAAGGAGTCAGCTCCCTTTACACCCCTTTGTTTATCTATCAATTTTATTACTGTTGTAGTTAGAACACTTAGCATGAGATCTACCCTCTTGACACATTTTTAAGTGTGTGATATAGTATTGTCAACTATAGGTAAAATGTTGTACAGCAAATCTCTAAAATTCATTCACCTTCATAACAGAAACTCCATACCTGTTGAACAGTAACTCCCCATGTCTCCTCCCCCCAGCCCCAGGTGAGCACCATTCCACCTCTGTGTCTGTGTGTTTGGCTACTTTAGATACCTCCTCAAAGTGGAGTCATATTGCACTTGTCTTTCTGTGGGTGGCTTATTTCACTAGCATAATGTCCTCCAGGTTCATCCATGTTATCACATGGCAGTATTTCATTTTTTTAAGGCTAAAGAGTATGCCATGGTATATATTTACCATGTTTTCTTTGTCCGTTCTGTTGATGGGCACTAGGTTGTTTCTTGGCTATTGTGAATAATGCTGCAATGAACATGGTAGTTCACTGAGATCTGGATTTCAATTCTTCTGGATAAGTTCCCAAAAGTAGATCATATGGTAGTTCTATTTTTAATTTTTTGAGGAACCTCCATACTGTTTTCCATAATGACTGCACCATTTTAACATTTCCATCAAGAGTACAAGGTTTCCAAATTCTCATTATTCTTATCAATACTTGTTAGCTATTGATTTTCTGATAATAACCATTCTAACATGTGAGGTGATATCTCATTGTGGTTTTGATTTGCATTTCCCTGATTAATGATGTTGAGCATCTTTTCATGTACTTGCTGGGCATCTGTATGTCTCTTGTCACTTTTTCTTTATTATTTCTGCTTTTGAGTATTTTTTTAAAGAAATTTACCTAAGATGAATTAATAGAGTCCTTCATATGTCTTTTCTAATATTTTTATATTTTGTTTTTCATAATTAAGCTTTAAGTACACCTAGAATTTACTTTGCACATATGGTACAATAGGATTATTGTAAGCATAAGATGTAAAGAATTTAATAAATTGTTAACATAGAAAAAAGCAAAAAAGAGAATTACTTAAACATCCTTCACAATTTTGTTTCCAATTTTCAGAAAGTATGTACAATGAACAATTTTATATATAAAACTGTAGTTTTCCAACAATTTTATTAGTGTTATTTCCTGGAAGTACAGTTTATGGGTTAAACGCAAAGTACTTATTTGATCTTTTGATATATGTAGTCTAATCATCCTCCAGAAAGATTGTACATTCCTATAAACCATGAGTGAGAGGGTTAAGTTTCCCACACCCCTACCAGTACTGATTATCCTAAATTTTATTTCTAACTTGCTTACAGGACTAGGAAACAACAGAAGTGATAGATATTTTTAAATTCCATTGTTGATAATGATTCAGGACATCTTATCATAAGTTTATTAACCAAGAAATATCATCGACACTAGGAATCACTGAAAAGGCCAATAACTCTCATTGGAAATCCAGGAATTATCCTCATTGTTTGCTTAAATCATTTAAATGAAAACCTGGTTAAAATAATGTAGTTAAAAGAATGTACTACAGAGCAAAATAAAATCTAATAGAATGCTAACCCTTCCAGATGAATAGCTCTATTAAGCTGATGCTTTTTTATATACTAAATCAATTTTACCAGAATAATAAAAACCACTTAACGGAATGTCTATGAAGAAAAAAAGCTACTATGGTAATCAGTATCAAAGTAGATTCCCTTGAAGGTGAAACGTTTATCTATATTTTGAAATGAACCTATTTTTTCATAAGTGGCACAATATAAATACTTCCCATATATCCTTTTAGCAAATGGCTCTATTTTACAGTTTTTTAAAGTCTACTATTTTTTAACACACCATTACATAAAAGTAAATATTTTTCTAATAATTTTCCCTATAAAAACAATTCATCCAATCTTTCCTTTTCTAGAAGTTTCAAGTCTTTATCCAGCTTTGGCAAAATTGGAGACAGCACATTTTGATAATATTGTCTACATATAATGACAAATCCTCAAGGATGTCACTATTTTAAGTGAATAGAAGACATTATACTTCTGCTGTTTTAAAAGCCTTATTATTTGTTTTACTTTTTGTTTTTACAAGAAGTGATAGTTGTAACATACCAATTTTCTAACTTATGATAATACAGAATTTTTAACAACTGCAGCTGTCTCTTAAATGTTGATGTTATCCAGGCTTCCATTCTTGACCCTCTGTTTCTCTTCTCTGCAGTGACCTTATTTAAATTCCACACAACACAAACTCAGTATGTCCAAAATTATCACCATCACCACCCCTTCTCACACACAAACAAACCTGTTCATCTCCCCAAAAATGTTCTATTGAACAGTTGCCCTGTTACAATGAAGTCATCCTAGACTTTCTTTCTAACTCCCAACATTGAATCAGTCATCAAATCCTATTGATGCTACTCCATAAATATCCCTTTAATCCATCTTTCCCCTCATTCCCATTGACACACCCTTGACTTAGATCTTGATTACTATAACAGCATCCTAAATTTCTTTTTCTTTTCTACTTCTACTCTTCTGATCTAAACTCTAGCACCCCCCCCCAATCAATTCTCCTTAAGGCTATCAGAAAGAACATTCTAAAATTCAGATTTGATTTCATTACCAACCTTCTAAAAAGCCTAAACATAGGTTTTTGAAACTCCTTAGCTTAACACCCAAATGTCTATATATTCTGATGCCTGCTTACTCTGCATTATCTCCCACCACTCACTCACATACATCCTATGTGTTAGCAATTCAGAATGGCTTGATAATCCCTGAATTTACCTCACTCTTTTCCTGTGCATTTCTCTTCTCACATTATTCCCCTCTTCCTAGACTATTCTCCCTACTGCCTTGATAATGTGTATCCTTCAACAGTTAGTTAAAAATTCACCACCCCAAACAAGCCTTTCCTAAAATATGGGACTGAATTGTGTATCCTTATTTATGATTTTAACAAGAAAGTATGTATACAATTTTTCCTCTATTAAAGGGAAATTTTCTTGACAAAAAGGCCTCTTTTTATCCATACATGTGTCTCCAGCACCTATCACAATGCCCAGTCAAAATAAACCCTCAAAAAATCAAGGTATAAGATAAGGAGCTTCTGTCTTACAGGCATTTAAGCAAAGGCTGGATTTCAACCTATCAAAGATGATTTAGAAAAGGTTAGACAGAATCAAATCTGTTTAGAACACTTAAATTCTATTGTATATATAACTCAATTAGCAAAATTACTGAAACAGTGTAAATGTATTTATTTATTGTCACTGCCAAGTAGTACTTTTCTCCTACCCATACCATTAGCTCCTCAAGATCATCCTATGATGATCTTTTCTATATTATGCTTTATAGAAAATACAGATGTTGGAAGACAGTTCTCCATGGGTCTCTTGTTTCTATACTTCTTGAGAGCACAGGCACTGACAATCTTTGCTCCAAACTATCTTTCCAAGGACTTTTGTGTAGTGAACCGTCTTGGAAGATAGAGACAGTGTGTGCCTCTCGAGCAAAGGGTAGGTTTGTTTACTGCCCAGTATAATAAAGATAACATCTCACTTAAGAACAAAAGGCAGGTTTGCTTGCAGTTTGTTATAAAATATCTGAGCTCACTAAACTTGAGATTCCTCAGGTGTAATGGAACACACTACATATGCGGCATTTTTCTGGCTCCTTTCCTGTCACCTCCATGGAGTTGGGGGACAAAAGGAAATCTTAAAAATATGTATCTCATGCGACTTGCTGTACAGTGGGTAAGAAAACCTTCTCTTACTCCAGGTATCTTGTTGCTTCTTTCAGCATCCATGAAACTGTAATAGCTAACTTGTAAGATTGCAAGTAGGATACATTCTCAAGCCTATCTCAGTTCTTGAGAGTAGCTTTAAGATAAACCCACCCTTAAACCAGATTGTCATTCCAAAGTATATCCTGTAAAAAAAAAATCCAGAACAGTTTTCATCTACAGATTACCATGGAAAACATTAAACAGCAGCATATTTGGCTCTAACCCCCTAAACATGCAAACATCCAAACACAGAAAATAACCATGATCAAGCAACTTCTTTTTATCAAGAATAGTGGCCCTGCTCGACATCCTTTCTTCTGTCTTCTCAAGAATATGTAGAAATAGCAGCCTGTGCTCTTGGAGAAGGATAAAGCTGATTAGGTCTACAAATTGTCAATCATATTCAGCATTTGTTCTTCATAACCTTCAACTCTGACTTGATTACATGATTTGGAACATGCCCGTGGCTCATTGATTCCAAAGCATGAATCAGCTAACTCTTTATTTGCTATAGCACATAACAATGCTTTATCATTACAAGGTACTAAATAAATCTTTGTTTAAAATAATGGGCAGCTTAAAACAGTTATTTTATTTCACTAAGGAAAATATAAGCTTCCTTAGAACGAGAAGTAAGTCTTTTTTGCAAGCCATATGTTTTCAAAAGAAAGTGAATGCTTATTGATTAATTGATAAGTAAGCAGCCTACACAATGGTTACCTGACCTAAGTACACAACAGAATCACTCAGCCTGCTACACTTATTAATCAGAATCCCTAGAAGAAGGACAGAGTAATCTCTAGTTTGGAAATGCTCACCCAGCCAAATGTGAGAAGTAATAAGAATTTGAACTTGTTGCTAGATAATTGTGATCATGAAACCTTTGGTGAATAATCATTATTACAGTCCAATTTCAATTAGAAGACTTGCTAAACAAAACAAAAGATACTTCATGTGGTATTAACTAAGTTCCAAAGCAAAAAATTCTATTTTACAGCTATGATTTTCATGTATAAGTGCCCTTTTTAATATCAACAAAATTTGATTGGACCCTAATAGTTGTGGTTTTCTTGGACACTAATCGAACCATGGATAATAACTAAATTATTATTAATGTAGAACCTTTTTTTTATTATTTGGCTCAACAGTATCTTCATATATTTGAAAAAGTATATGTGAAAATGAGTGAATGTAAAAGAAAAGCATATCTACTCAATCTACAGATTATACTTGGTCCACCTCGATATTTTCTAATTTAAATATTCCTCCTTGCTTTTTCCCAGGTATCTAGAGACACCACACTAGAGACACCACACTAAAGACACTTTTCAGGAAGATACAGTCCAAGTTTGAAGGCTGAGTCTTTTTGCAGTTAAAAATCATCAGGACATTAGCTAAAAAGTCATTATATAATAGCACCACTTTCCTTACTACAATATTTAACTGCTCAAACTTTTTAAACAGTATCTTTTGATTTGTCCTTATCACACCCCTCTCAGATAAGATACTATTTACCTTCATTTTCTAAATGTGGTTACTGAGATACAGAGAGGTTAAGTGATTCACTTCAGGCTTTCAGATATAGTTGAAAATTCCAAATCTCCTGACTGGCAGTTTCTCATCTGAACCGTGAGACTGCACTGCCCCTCCAAGGCAGCTAATGGTATACAGGGAGGAAAGTTAGAGACAGAATGGTGAAAGCTTGCCTTTGACAGTAGTGTGTACACTTGATGAATATGTCAAGGTAGTGGTATAGATCTCTTACTGACAAGATCAAATGGGTCTGTATATTTAAGAGTTAATTGCAGAGTAGAAAAAAAAAAAGATTAAATCACATTCAGAAGAAAACAGCATTTTGGAGAAGAGGCCTAAAGATCAAAATTCAGAAGCTTGCTATAGGGCTATGAAAAAGAAGCAAAGGAGCTTAAAAGCAAAAAAAAAAAAAAAAGAGTTATTAGAATATACTTACTTTAGGGACTGTCAAACTAAACCACATCTTATAGGCTGAATTGTGCCCCTCAAAACATTCGTATGCAAATCTCTAATCCCTATTAGTTCAAAATGTGACTATATTTTCAGATAGGGCCTTTAAAGAATGGGATTAATTTCAAATAAGGTCATCAAGGTGGGCCTTAATCCAACCTGACTGGCACTCTTATAGAAAGAGGAAATTTGTACACAGAGACAGGAAAGGTATACATGCACAGAGAGACAACCATGTAAAGCGGCAGCAAGAGGGAAGCCATCAGCAAGCAACAGAGAGGCCTCACAGGGAGCCAATCCTGCGGACACCTTGATCATGGACTTACAGCTTCCAGAACTGTAAGACAATAGCGTCTGTTGTCTAAACCACCATGTCTGTGGTATTTTGTCATCGTAGCCCCAGCAGACTAAGACACCACCAACTTTGTAGATCAATCCAGAAGGGTGAAGGAATGTGCTTAAAACCATATAATGGTGTGTTTGTCCTTTGCTGCACTTCTGGGGGCCTTTCCTAGTTCACCCACTTGTAGCAAATTCTGTCAGTGTCTCATGTCTACTCTCCATGGATTCACCACTACACAGTAGTGCTGACACGGAAGATTCTGCCTGAGGCCTTTGTTTCTGACTGCAGGTTCACCCTCAGCCTACATAAGGAGCACACACAGAGTACCAAACAGTTAAAGCCCTGGAAAGGCTCTCAACAAATGATGGACAGGGATTTGGTGGATAAATACCCCAGCTTCCTCACCCCTTTACTGGGATAACTTTAAGGCTTCTTTCTACACAACCCCTAGAACTCTCCAGTGGGGATAAGCCCTAATTGCCCACCACATTAGTTGGCTTGATAATCCACCTCTTTTCTGGTTCCTTCTCTCCATTTTACACTTTTTCACTTCCCTATTAATGATACCTAGGGTTATCTCACAAATAAACTACTTTCACTCAAATCCTTGCTTGAGATCTGCTTTGGGAGGAACACAAACCAAAATACTATCTCTATGTGCCTCTGTCCTAAATCATCATCCTTGTTTATAAACTTGAGATCAGGCTGTAAGTGATTCCAGAAAGACCTAAACATCTCTGAAGACTCTACTGAACACACAAAATTACCCTTTAAAAAATATATATTCCTCCCAACTTTGAAATAGTTAATTTGTCTTTCAAAATATGTTCATCCTGAAATCTCCTTGTTGACCCTTTCCTCTTGTTCTATAAATATAATCATGTCTACCCCTTCAAAAAATTCATTCTTCCTTGACTCTGTGCCCTCTTCTAGTTTCTGCTGAAATCACTGAAACTTCTCTGGAAAAAAAACCCAGTAAGCATACTCCCAAATCAAACAAACACCTCTAAATTTTTACCTTATATAGAAGACAACGCAATCTTTTTCATTTTTTTCCTTATATTTTAGGATTTGTGACAGTCTTTCTTACCCCCAAATCAGAAAATTATTCTCCTATATTTTCCTAGAGTTTTAAGGTTTGATTTTTAAAATTTAAATCCTATTTTATTTGGACATTATTTTGTTTATGGTACAAAGGCCTTCATATATAAGGCAAAGTTGAACATTCATTTCTACAACTTTTCTACTCCAGCTTCTTTGATTCATCTCTCATTCGACTCTTCTCCCACATTTCTAATCACTAATTCATTTCTACTTTGTGCTTTCTTCTTCTGCCAACTCTGGGAATTCCCTCAAGGTCTGACAGCTGGCCCACTCTTCTTTTCACATCACACTCTCCTTTTGAGCAGTCTTATACTCAGCTTTACATTTTTGCTCTTCTTTTATATTTCTGTGCTTCTCTTTCCACAGAACAAGAAGTTCTTTAAATCAACAAATTCAAAAGTAAAACTTATTTTTCCCATCCCACCAATGAAACTTCATGTTTCTCCAGTATTCTATTTCCAGTCTGAATAATCATACTAACATCTACCCAATTACACATGTCAGAAATCTCAGAGTAGTCTTAGATTCTCTGTATTCTTGCTTCAAATCACACTTCAATAAATTAGTCATTAATTCTGATTATTTTAATTCCTAACTATTTATTATATCATCCCCCTCACCCTATCTATATCTCTACTAATCTGGCAATGCATTCATAATATTTTGCCCAGATAATTTAGATACTTTCTGTTTTCAGTACTGTACTACTCAAACCCATCCTCCTGACTGCCTCTAGAGCAGTACAATAGTGATAGAAATTACTACTGCTCACAAACATTTTAAGTTCTTCTTTCCTGCTGCACATAGAAAAACTCCAGCCTTTTCAGACATATTACAGTTGAGTAGCACCATGCAATGGTTTATGTAGGGAAGTGGTATTTCCAGGTGAAGGTGATGAAAAGTCCATGTATTCATTACCAATCTATTCCCTGGGATTGTCAACCAAAGAGATTGTACAGCCCTGATAGTCAAGGCTCCTCAGTGAATACTTAGGTCTGATCCCTAGTTCTTCCAGCCAAAGCCATGAAGACTTGGGGACTAATTTATTAAAGCAGCTTTCCAGAATTCCATGACTGGTAGAGCAACTTAAACAAAAATTTTAAGCATGTCACTCTCTTACATGAAATGCTCCAATAGCTTTTGATTGTTCTTTAAGCGTGTTCCAAACATCTTCCATAGTGAAAGAAGGACTTTCAAATGTGGTCTCTGCTCATCTTCATCACTTACGCTCAGTACCTTCATTTTATGTACTATGTACATTTTATGTACTAATATGCTGAATGCTTTTTTTTTTTTTGTATATCCAATACAATTCATGCCTTCATACCTGTGTTTTTACTGTTCTCTCTATATTGGATAACTTCTATTCAAACTTTAAGATTCCACTCAGGTGTCAGAACCTACAAGTAACTGACTGCAAATGTTGAAGCTGATAAACTTTCCAGGAAATATTTGAAATTTATATTTTTTATCTTAATCTTTTAACAAACTGCCTTATACCTTATTGTATACCTTATACAATGGACATTTCTGGAATTCATCTTAATTAACAAATAGGATATTTTGTTAAAAAATTTTAGCTTAATGGAGGGGAAAGGCAAATAATTACAACGATAATAATTTTTATAAATATGTCAAGGATAAAAGAAACATATTATGCTGGTAAAGAACAATAACCAGTGCATTTTGGGAGGTCTAACTACCAGCTACCAATGCAATGAGTATAAAATGAGAGCATTTTCCTTTCACTTCTTTTCATTCCTTTCTTGATAGCTCTTTTTTTCTTTTATTTTGCATAATTTAGAGTTGTATTGATGATTTACATTTTGATTATGCTATGATAGTTTTACTCTGTAAACTGGACCTACTATGTGCATAAGAATTGGAATGGCAGAAAACATTTTCTTTTTCAAAAATGTCCATCATGCTCAGTTGCAATTCTTTGCCTCTAAATATATGAAACATAAAAACATGACATTTCAGACCTAATGGGATTTTAGACGCACTCTCATTCATGTATCTGGAAACAGTCATACTGATGGAAGAAAAGTTAACACTTGCAAATTCTATTACTATATCAAGCACCATGCGAATGACCTTCAAGATGGCAGAGGAGTAAGGCATGGACATCACCTGCCTCCTCACAAATACATTAAAAATACATCTACATGAGAAACAACTCCTACAGAACACCTAGTGAATGCTATCAGAAGACCTCAGACTTTGCAAAAGGCAAGAAACTCCCCATGTAAATGGCTGTGTGGCTGACAGGGTCTTGGTGATCCATCCAGGTGTCAGGCCTAAGCCTCTGAGGTGGAAGAGCTGATTCAGGACATTGGACCACCACAGACCTCCTGACCCCATGTAATATCTGTCAGCAATAGGTCTCCCAGAGATCTCCATCTCAATGCTAAGAACCAGCTCTACTCAAAGACCAACAAGCTCCGGTGCTGGAAACCCCATGCCAAGCAACTAACATGACAGGAACACAACCCCACCCATTAGAAGAGAAGCTGCCTAAAGTCATACTAACTTCACAGACACCCCAAAACGCACCAAGGGATGTTGTCCTGCCCACCAGAAAGACAAGATCCAGCCTCATCCCCCAGAACACAGGCACCACTTCCCTCCACCAGGAAGTCTCCACAAGCTGCTGAACAAAACTTACCCAGTGGGGGCAGACACCAAAAACAACTGAAACTATGAACCTGCAGCCTGCGAAAAAGAGACCCCAAAACAGTAAGTTAAGCAAAATGAGAAGAAAGAGAAATACAGAGCTTTTGTATTCCTCTGAAGGAACAAGGTAAAACCACACCAGACCATACAAATGAAGAAGAAATAGGTAGTCTACCTGAAAAAGAATTCAGAGTAATGATAATAAGGATGATCTTTATTATAATAAGGATCATCATAATTATTATTATTATATAATAATAATATAATAATTATATAAACATGATGATGCTCATATAATTATTAATATTATATAAGCATTATGATGCTTATATAATAAGCATCATAATAAGGATGATCCAAAATCTTGGAAATAGAATGGAGAATATATAAGAAAGGTTTAACAAGGACCTAGAAGAACTAAAGAGCAAGCAAACAATGATGAACAACACAATAAATGAAATTTAAAATTCTCTAGAAGGCATCAATAGCAGAAAAACTGAGGCAGAAGAATGGAGGAGTATCCTGGAAGATAAAATAGTGGAAGCAACTACCACAGGGCAGAATAAAGCAAAATATAATGAAAAGAATGGAGAACAGTCTCAGAGACTTCTGTGACAACAGTAAATGCACCAAAGTTCAAATTATAGAGGTACCAGAAGAAGAAGAGAAAATACAAGGGACTGAGAAAATATTTGAAGAGATTATAGTTCAAAACTTCCCTAATATGGGAAAACAAATAGTCAATAAAGTCCAGGAAGTAAAGGGAGCCACATACAGGATAAATCCAAAGAAAAACATGCCAAGACACATACTAATCAAACTATCAAAAATTAAATACAAACAAAAAATATTGAAAGCAGCAAGGGAAAAGCAGGAAATAACATACAAGGGAATCCCCATAAGGTTAACAGCTGAACTTTCAACAAAAACTCTGCAAGCCAGAAGGGAGTAGCAGGATATATTTAATGTGATGAAAGGGGAAAACCTACAGCCAAGATAACTCTACCCAGGAAGTATCTCATTCAGATTTGATGGAGAAATTAAAAGATTTACAGACAAGCAAAATCTAAGAGAATTCAGCACCAACAAACCAGCTTTACAACAAATGCTAAGAGAACTTCTTGAGGCAGGAAATGCAAGACAAGGAAAAAACCTACAATAACGAATCCAAAACAATTAAGAAAATGGTAATAGGAACATATATATCAATAATTACCTGAAAAGTAAATGGATTAAATGCCTCAACCAAAAGACATACACTGGCTGAATGGATGCAAAAACAAGGCCCATATATATGCTGTCTACAATAGACCAACTTCAGACCTAGGGACACATACAGACTGAAAGTGAGGAGATGGAAAAAGATATTCCATGCAAAAGGAAATCAAAAGAAAGCTGTAGTAGCATTCTCATATCACACAAAATAGACTTTAAAATAAAGACTATTACAAGAGACAAAGAAGGTCACTGTATAATAATCAAGGGATCACTCCAAGAAGAAGATATAACAATTGTAAATATTTATGCACCCTACATAGGAGCACCTCAATACATAAGACAAATGCTAACAGCCACAAAAGGGGAAATCAACAGTAACACAATAATAGTAGGGGACTTTAACACACCACATTCACTAATGGACAGATCAACCAAAATTAAAAAAAAATAAGAAAACACAAGCTTTAAATGATACATTAAACAAGATGGACTTAATTGAGATTTACAGGATATTCCATGCAAAAACAACAGAATATGCTTTGTCCTCTAGTGCTCATGGAACATTCTCCAGGATAGAACGTATTGTGGGTCATAAATCAAGCCTTGGTAAATTTAAGAAAATTGAAATCATATCAAGTATATCCTCCAATTACAACAGTATGAGACTACATATCAATTACAGGAACAAAAAACTGTAAAAAATACAAACACATGGAGGTTAAAAAATATGCAACTAAATAACCAAGAGATCACTGAAGAAATCAAAGAAGAAATTAAAAAAAATAACCTACAAACAAATGACAATGAAAACATGATATCCCAAAATCTATGGGATGCAGCAAAAATAGTTCTAAGAGGGAAGTTTATAGCAATACAAGCCTACCTCAAGAAACAAGAAAAATCTCAAATAAACAACCTAACTTTAAACCAAAAACAATTAGAGAAAGAAGGACAAAAAAACCCCAAAGATAGCAGAAGGAAAGAAATCATAAAGATCAGAGCAGAAATAAATGAAAAAGAAATGAAGGAAACAATAGCAAAGTACAACAAAACTAAAAGCTGGTTCTTTGTGAAGATAAACAAAATTGATAAACCATTAGCCAGACTCAACAGGAAAAAAAGGGAGAAGACTCAAATCAACAGCACTAGAAATGAAAAAGAAGAAATAACAACTGACACTGCAGAAATACAAAAGATCATGAGAGATTATTACAAGCAACTATATGCTAATAAAATGGACACCCCTGAAGAAATGGACAAATTCTTAGAAAAGCACAACCTTCTGAGATTGAACCAGGAAGAAATACAAAATATAAACAGACCAATCACAAGTATTGAAATTGAAAATGTGACTAAAAATCTTCCAACACACAAAAGCCCAGGATATGATGGATTCACAGATGAATTCTTTCAAACACTTTGAGAAGAGCTAACACATATCCTTCTCAAACTTTTCCAAAATATAGCAGAGGGAGGAACACTCCCAAACACATTCTACAAGGTCAAAATCACCCTGATACCAAAAGCAAAGATATCATCAAAAAAGAAAACTACAGGCCAATATCACTGATGAACATAGATGCAAAAATCCTCAACAAAATACCAGCAAACAGAATCCAACAGCACATTAAAAAGATAATACACCATGATCAAGTGGAGTTTAACCCAGGAATGCAAGGATTCTTCAATATATGCAAATGAGTCAAAGTGATATGCCATATTAACAAATTGAAGAATAAAAAACATATGATCATCTCAAAAGATGCAGAAAAAAATTCAACACCGATTTATGACAAAAACTATCCAGAAAGTAGGCATAGAAGGAACTTACCTCAACATAATAAAGGCCATATATAGCAAAAAAACTGAAACCATTTCCACTAAGATCAGGAACAAGACAAGGTTGCTCACTCTCACTACTATTACTCAACATAGTTTTAGAAGTTTTAGCCACAACAATCAGAGAAGAAAAGAAATAAAAGGAATCCAAATTGGAAAATAAGAAATAAAACTGTCACTGTTTGCAGATGACATGATACTATATAGAGAATCCTAAAGATGATACCAGAAAACTACTGGTGCTAATCAATGAATTTGGTAAAATAGTGCAATACAAAATTAATGCACAGGAATCTCTTGCATTCCTAAACAATAATGATGAAAAAATATGACGGTGAAATTAAGAAAACACACCCATTTACCATTGCAACAAAGAGAATAAAATACCTAGGAATAAACCTATCAAAGGAGAAAAAAGCCTGTATGCAGGATACTATAAGACACTGATGAAAGAAATTAAAGATGATTCCAAAAGATGGAGAGATATACCATGTTCTTGGATTGGAAGAATCAACATTGTGAAAATGACTATATTATCCAAAGCAATGTACAGATTCAATGCAATCTCTATCAAACAATGAATGGCATTTTTCACAGAAATAGAACAAAAAATTTCACAATCTCTATGGAAACACAAAAGACCCTGAATAACCAAAGCAATCTTGAGAAAAAAACTGGAGCTGGAGGAATCAGGCTTCTGGTCTTCAGACTATACTACAAAGTTACAGTAATCAAGATAGTATGGTACTGGCACAAAAACAGAAATATAGATCAATGGAACAGAATAGAAAGCCCAGAGATAAACCCATGCACCTATGTTCACCTTACTTTGATAAAGGAGGCAAGAATATACAGTGGAGAAAAGACAGCCTCTTCAATAAACGGTGCTGGGAAAACTGGATAGCTACATGTAAAAGTATGAAATTAGAACACTCCCTAACACCATACACAAAAGCAAACTCAAAATGGATTAAAGACCTAAATGTAAGGCCAGACAGTGTAAAACTCTTACAGGAAAACATAGACAGAACACTCTATGACATATATCACAGCAAGATCCTTTTTTGACCCACCTCCTAGAGAAGTGGAAATAAAAACAAAAATAAACAAATGGGAACTAATGAAACTTAAAAGCTTTTGCACAGCAACTGATGTCATAAACAGGAGGAAAAGACACCCCTCAGAATGGGAGAAAATATTTACAAATGAAGCACCTGACAAGGGATTAATCTCCAAAATATACAAACAGCTCATGCAGCTTAATATCAAAAAAACAAACAACCCAATCCAAAAATGGGCAGAAGACCTAAATAGACATTTCTCCAAAGAAGATATACAGATTGCCAACAAACACATGAAAGGATGCTCAACATCACTAAGCATTAGAGAAATGCTAATCAAAACTACAATGTGGTATCACTTCACACCAGTCAGAATTGTCATCATTAAAATATCTACAACCAATAAATGCTGGAGAGGGTGTGGAGAAAAGGGAACCCTCTTGCGCTGTTGTTAGGAATGTAAATTGATACGGCCACTATGGAGAACAGTATGGAGCTTCCTTAAAAAACAAAATAGAACTGCCATATCATCCAGCAATCCCACTACTTGGCATATGCCCTGGGAAGACCATAATTCTAAAGGAGACATGTACCACAATGTTCATTGCAGCACTATTTACGATAGCCAGGACATGGAAGCAATCTAAGTGTCCATCAAGAGATGAATGGATAAAGAAGATGTGGCACATATATACAATGGAATATTACTTAGCCATAAAAGGAAACAAATTTGACTTATTTCTTTTAAGTTGAATGGTCCTAGAGTCTGTCATACAGAGTGAAGTAAGTCAGAAAGAGAAAAACAAATCCCGTATACAAATACATGTATATGGAATCTATAAAAAAAAAAAAAAAAAAAAAAGGTTCTCTAGAACCTAGGGGCAGGACAGGAATAAAGACACAGACTTAGAGAATGGACTTGAGGACACGGAAAAGAGGAGGTGTACACTGGGACGAAGTGAGAGTGTGGCATTGACATATATACACTACCAATGTGAAATAGATAGCTAGTGGGAAGCAGCTGCATAGCACAAAGAAACCAGCTTGGTGTGACCTCCTAGATGGGTGGGATAGGGAAGGGGGGTGAGAGATGCAAGAGGGAGGGGATATTGGGATATATGAATATGTATACCTGATTCATTTTGTTATACAGCAGAAACTAACACAACAATGTAAAGAAATTATCCTCCAATACATATGTTAAAAATAAATAAATTATAAAATTTTAAAATTTAATAAAATGGAGAGGGTTTATGTGGATATATGTATTAATTTTTTTTAAAAAAAGCAGCATGATGAGGATTTTATATACAAGCATTTCAATTTATTAATTCTCAGGACAACCATGAATATTAGCGTAGGAATCCTTCCTATTTATGCTTCTTATTTTGGGTCACCAGAACAAGATACAAAGAAACAAGACATTTAAAGTAATGAGATTTATTTAGGTCAATGTTTCTGCATGGCCACATTAGTTGATTTTACAGAGGTCCAGAGTCAAGGCAACTGTCTAGTGAACTCAGGTTGCTAAGACAGAATAGCATAGGTTTATACACGACAAACATTTAGTTTTCACAATTCTGGATGTTTATACACAGCAAACATTTAGTTCTCACAATTCTGGAGGCTTAGAGGTCCAAAATCAGAGCACTGGGAGATTCAGTGTCTGGTGAGAACTCTCTTCTTGGTTTTCGGAAGTCTGACTCTTGTATCCTTCATGAAAGAGAGCAGAGACAGGAAATAAACTCTTTTGACTCTACTTATAAGGGCACTAATCCCATTCATGAGGACTCTACTTTCATGAACTGATTTACTCCTAAAGATGCTTCCTAATACTTTCATACCTGGAGTTAGCATTCAACATATTAATTTGGGGTGGGGGGGATTTAAACATTCAGCCTATAAAAGCAACTCTCAAATTTAATGTCAAAATTTAAGTACGCTGCATTTTCCTCTAAAGTGATATGTTTTCTCTACTTGTCACCAGAGTTCCTAGATCTGCAAATTCCTTCTCTGCATATCCAACTTTCTCAAGACACTGCTTATATGAGGCATATGGAATAGTTCAGTGGAGACACAGACAATTCTGTGCGGATACAAAAATGTGGGCATTTGACTAGAGCAGACACCAAGGTCCTTACCTTGGGTACAGCACAGCCCATCTACCTCCCCACTCCCTTTCAGGTCAAAGTGTGAAGTTGCTGTTGCTGTGAATTTTGGTTTATTCTTCAACCTTCTTATTAGATATTTTTTGGCTTAATATAGCCGCATCCTATTTTGCTACACATTTCTTATTTTAATTATGATATACTATTTATTCCCCTATGTTCCAATTCTGTGAAGAAACTGAGACTCTGAGGAGTTAATAAGTATCTCAAATCACCCAATTCTTTAAGTGTCAGATCTTTCACTTTATGTCTGACTTCACACAATTTTACCCTGTCCAAGATTAGAGATAGAATCTAAATTATAGCTCAGATTTCTTGTATGTCAAATCACTGAAAAGAGATTCACATACCCACAAATATTTCACAACAAAATAAACAAAGAATTATGTTCACCCAGCCTACTGTTTATTTCACAAGATTGTAAGCATTAGTGGCCATGACTTAAAATAGGACAAAAGAATAAATCTCTTTTCTGATCTCATGAAAGGACTATATTTTATTTTATTTTATTTTATTTTATTTTACATGGGCCTCTCACTGCTGTGGCCTCTCCCGTTGCGGAGCACAGGCTCCAGACGCACAGGCTCAGCGGCCATGACTCACGGGCCTAGCCGCTCCGCGGCATGTGGGATCTTCCTGGACTGGGGCACAAACCCGTGTCCCCTGCATCAGCAGGTGGACTCTCAACCATTGCCCCACCAGGGAAGCCCAGGACTATATTTTAAATTATTGGTGCTTCACTGTATAAATCTGACTTTAGCAATAGATCCCAAGTCTGTGTATGTTGAAATATGAAAAGATATTTTTTATAAAAAGCAAAATAATGGAAAATTTAACATGTGTTTTTCCTGGATCATATTCCAGGAATGTTGGGTTTCCCTTTAGAGGAGATTATGAGCAAGACTTTTGATGTAAGTGATCTAATTATAATTGCCCCCTTTATCACCAATCTATATTGATATTTCAAAGTAACCCTTAAACCATCTTTTCAACTGCTCTTCCATTACCCTGAATTGAGTTCTCATTATCTTATATGCAAGTCATCAGGCTTGAAGTTATTGCAGAAGCCAAGCATTGCTTTGGGTCCCAAGCATTGTCCAAAGAATCATAAAATATGTGAATACATTTCACACAAGCAAATACAACTGTTTTTCAAATGTGTCTAGCTATAACTAATAACAAAATCTTATCTAAAGCATTATTTAATTTATGAAATTTTGACATTATGTATTTTTACTGTATATGAAAACATCAAGTATAATCACACATGGGGCTGTAAACAGTTTCTCAAAATAAAAAATGTACACAACCAGAGAGAGACCTTCAAGATGGTGAAAGAGTAAGATATGGAGATCACCTTTCTCCCCACAAATACATCAAAAATACATCTACATGTGGAAGAACTCCTACAGAACACCTACTGAATGCTGGCAGAAGACCTCAGACTTCCAAAAAGTCAAGAAAATCCCCACGTACCTGGGTAGGGCAAAAGAAAAAAATAAAAAACAGAGACAAAAGAATAGGGATGGGACCTGCACCACTGGGAGGGAGCTGTGAAGGAAGAAAAGTTTCCACACCCTAGGAAGCCATTTCACTGGCAGAGACAGGGGGTGGGTGGGTGGGGAAGCTTCAGAGCCACAGAGGAGAGTGCAGCAACAGGGGTGCAGATGGCAAAGCAGAGAGATTCCTGCACAGAGGATCGGTGCTGACCAGCACTCACTGGCCTGAGATGCTTGTCTGCTCACCCGTCAGGGTGGGTGGGGGCTGGGAGCTGAGGTTTGGGCTTCAGAGCTCAGATCCCAGGGAGAAGACTGGGGTTGGCTGCATGAAGACAGCCTGAGGGGAGCTAGTGCACCACAGCTGGCTGGGAGGAAGTCACGGAAAAAGTCTGGACCTGCTATAGAGGCAAGAGACCATTGTTTTGGGGTGTGCAAGGGGAGGGGCTTCCTGCTCCATGTGCCCACAGATGGCAGAGCACTGCCTAAGCAAGCTCCAGAGACAGGTGTTAGCCATAGCTATCACCTTACGGCCAGACCCCAGAGGCAGGCACAGACAGCTAGTTCTGCCACCGCTACCACCAAGAGTCCTGTGTGCAAATGCAAGTCACTACCAAACCCTCCCAGGAGCCTGTGCAGCACACCACTGCCAGGGTCTGGTGATCCAGGGACTACTTCCCTGGGAGAACACATGGTGTGCCTCAGGCTGTTGCAATGTCATGCCAGCCTCTGTCACCTCAGGCTCACTCCACATTCCAATTATGCCTACCATACCCCTCCCTCTCCACAGCATGAGTGAGCAAGAGAGGCCTAATCAGCTGCTGCACTAACCCTGTACTGTCTGGGAAAGGAACAGATACCTGAGGGCAGCCTACATGCAGATGCAGGGCCAGAACAAAAGCTCAAACCCAGGAGCTGTGCAAACAAAGAAGAGAAAAGGAAATCTCCCTGTAAAGCCTCAGGAACCATGGATTAAATACCCCCAATCAGCTTGGTAAACCCTGCATCTGTGGAATACCTGAATGGACAGAGTGTTTTCAAACTTGAGGTGGTGGACTTGGGAGGCAACAGTGGACTTGAGGTTTGCTTCCTCCATTTGATTTGTTTTTGGTTTTTTGTTTATCTTAGTTTAGTTTTCAGTGTTTGTCTTCATTTGTGGGTTTGTTTATTGGTCTGGTTGCTCTCTTCCTTTTTTTTCCTTTTTTATTCTCTTTTTGTGAGTGTGTGTGTGTGTGTGTATGTTTCTTTGTGTGATTTTGTCTGTTTAGTTTTGCTTTCACCACTTGTCTTGGGGTTCTGTCTGTTCGTTGTTTGTTTATTTGGTTGCTTGTTTGTTTTTCTTCCTTTTCTTCCATGCCATGCAACTGGCAGCATCTTGGTGCTCTAGCCGGTGTCAGGCCTGAGCCTCCAAGGAGGGAAAGCCAAGTTCAGGATATCGGACCACCAGAGACATCTGGCCCGATGTAACTTTAAAAGATGAGGGCTCTCCCAGAGATTTCCATCTCAACACTCAGACCCAGCCACACCCAACGACCAGCAAGCTCCAGTGTAGACACCCCGTGCCAAGCAACTAGCAAGACAGGAAAACAACCCCAACCATTAACAGACAGGCTGCCTAAAGTCATACTAACTTCATGGACACCTCAAAACACACCACCAGACATGGTCCTGCACACCAGAGGGAGAAGATTCAGCCCCACCCACCAGAAAGCAGGCACCAGTCTCCCCCACCAGGAAGCCTACACAAGCCACTGAACAAACCTCACCCACTGGGGACAGAAACCAGAGGTAAGAGAAACTACAAATCTGCAGGCTGTGAAAAGGAGACCCCGAAACAGTAAGTTAAGCAAGATGAGAAGATAGGCAAATACACAGGAGCAAGGTAAAAACCTACCAGACCAAACAAATGAAGAGGAAATAGGCAGTCAACGTGAAAAATAATTCAGAGTAGTGATAGTAAAGATGATCCAAAATCTCGGAAATAAAATGGAGAAAATACAAGAAATGTTTAACAAGGACATAGAAGAACTAAAGAGAAAGCAAACAATGATGAACAACACAATAAATGAAATTCAAAATTCTCTAGAAGGAATCAATAGCAGAATAACTGAAGCAGAAGAACGGGTAAGTGATCTGGAAGATAAAATAGTGGAAATAACAACCACAGGGTAATTATTTTTTTTTATCAATAATTACCTTAAATGTAAATGGAGTAAATGTCCCAACTAAAAGACACAGATTTGATGAATGGATACCAAAACAAGACCCATATATATGCTGTCTACAAAAGACCCACTTCAGACCTAGGGACACATATGACTAAAAGTGAGGGGATGGGAAAAGATAGTCAATGCAAAAGGAAATCAAAAGAAAGTTGGAGTAGCAACTCTTATATCAGACAGAATAGACTTTAAAATAAAGACTATTAAAAGAGACAAAAAGGGACACTACATAATGATCAAGGGATCAATCCAAGAAGAAGATATAACAATTATAAATATTTATACACCCAACATAGGAGCACCTCAATACATAAGGCAATTGTTAACAGCCACAAAACAAGAAATCAACAGTAATAAAATAATAGTAGGTGAGTTTAACACCCCACTTATTCCAATGGACAGATCATCCAAAATGAAAATAAATAAGGAAATGCAAGCTTTAAATGACACATTAGAAGAGATGGACTTAATTGATATTTATAGGACATTCCATCCAAAAACAACAGAATACACTTTCTTCTCAAGTGCTCATGGAACATTCTCCAGGATAGATCATATCCTGGGTCACAGATCAAGCCTTGGTAAATTTAAGAAAATTGAAATTGTATCAAGTATCTCCTCTGACTACAACACTATGAGACTACATATCAGTTACAGGAAAAAAAACTGTAAAAAATACAAATACATGGAGGCTAAACAATATGCTACTAAATAACCAACAGCTCACTGAAGAAATTAAAGAAGAAATCAAAAAATACCTAAAAACAAATGACAATGAAAACATGACAACCTAAAACCTATGGGAAGCAGCAAAAATAGTTCTAAGAGGGAAGTTTATACCAATACAATCCTACCTCAAGAAACAAGAAAAATCTCAAATAAACAACCTAACCTTACAACAAAAGCAATTAGAGAAAGAAGAACAACAACAACAAAAAAAAAAACCCCCAAAGATAGCAGAAGGAAAGAAATCATAAAGATCAGAGCAGAAATAAATGAAAAAGAAATGAAGGAAACAATAGCAAAGGTCAACAAAACAAACAGCTGGTTCTCTGAGAAGATAAACAAAATTGAGAAACCATTAGCCAGACTCATCAGGAAAAAAAAGGGAGAAGACTCAAATCAACAGTATTAGAAATGGAAAAGGAGAAGTATCAACTGGCACTGCAGAAATACAAAAGATCATGAGAGATCACTACAAGCAACTATATGCCAATAAAATGGAAAACCTGGAAGAAATGGACAAATTCTTAGGAAAGCACAACTTTCCAAGACTGAATCAAGAAGAAATAGAAAATGTAAACAGACCAATCACAAGCACTGAAATTGAAACTGTAATTAAATTTTTTCCAACAAACAAAAGCCCAGGACCAGATGACTTCACAGGTAAATTCTAGGAAACATTTAGAGACGAGGTAACCACCTATACTTCTCAAAGTCTTTCAAAATATAGCAGAGGGAGGAACACTCCCAAACTCATACTATGAGGCCACAATCACCCTGATACCAAAAGCGGAAAAAGTTGTCACAAAAAAAAACCCAAAACTACAGGCCAATATCACTGATGAACATAGATGCAAAAATCCTCAACAAAATACTAGCAAAAGAATCCAGCAGCACATTAAAAAGATCATATACCATGATCAAGTGGGGTTTATCCCAGGAATGCAAGGACTCTTCAATATATGCAAATCAATCAATGTGATATGTCATATTAACAAACTGAAGGATAAAAACCATATGATCCTCTCAATAGAAGCAGAAAAAGCTTTTGACACAATTCAATACCAATTTATGATAAAAAGTCTCCAGAAAGTAGGCATGGAGGGAACTTACCTCAACATAATAAAGGCCATATATGACAAACCCACAGCCAACATCATTCTTAATGGTGAAATACTGAAACCATTTCCTCTAAGATCAGGAACAAGGCAAAAGTGTCCACTCTCTGCACTATTATTCAACATAGTCTTGGAAGTTTTGTACACGGCAATCAGAGAAGAAAAAGAAAACCAAATTGGAAAAGAAGAAGAAAACTGTTGCTGTTTGCAGAATCACATGATACTATACATAGAGAATCGTAAAGATGCTACCAGAAAACTACTAGAACTAATCAATGAATTTGGTAAAGTAGCACGATACAAAATTAATACACAGAAATCTCTTGCAAACTCTCAATGAAAAATCTGAAAGAGAAATTAAAGAAACACTCCCATTTACCATTGCAACAACAAGAATAAAATATGTAACTTAGGTAGGTAATAATCCTACCTAAGGAGACAAAACATCTGTATGCAGAAAACTATAAGACACTGATGAAAGAAATCAAGATGATACAAACAGATGGAGAGATATACCATGTTCCTGAATTGGAAGAATCACCACTGTGAAAATGACTATTCTCCCCAAAGCAATCTACAGATTCAACGCAATCCCTATCAAACTACCAATGGCATTTTTCATAGGACTAGAACAAAAAAATTTTACAATTTATATAGAAACACAAAAGACCCTGAATAGCCAAAGTAATCTTGAGAAAGAAAAACAGAGCTGAAGGAATCAGGCTCCCTGACTTCAAACTCTACCACAAAGCTACACTAATCAAGACAGTATGGCACTGGCACAAAAACAGTAACATAGATCAATGGAACAGGATAGAAAGCCTAGAGATAAACCCACACACATATGGTCACCTAATCTATGACAAAGGAGGCAAGAATATACAGTGGAGAAAAGACAGCCTCTTCAATAAGTTGTGCTGGGAAAACTGGACAGCTACGTGTAAAAGAATGAAATTAAAACACTTCCTAACACCATACACAAAAATAAACTCAAAATGGATTAAAGACCCAAATATAAGGTCAGACACTATAAAACTCTTAGAGGAAAACATAGTCAGAACACTCTTTGATATAAATCACAGCACTATCTTTTGTTGACCCACCTCCTGGAGTAATGAAAATAAACACAAAATAAACAAAGGGGACCTAATTAAACTTAAAAGATTTGCACAGCAAAGGTAATCATAAACAAGATGAAAAGACACCCCTCAGAATAGGAGAAAATATTGCAAATGAAGCACCTGACAAGGGATTAATCTCCAAAATATACAAGCAGCTCATACAGCTCAATATAAAAAAAACCAAACAACCCAATCCAAACCTGGGGGGAAGACCTAAATAGACATTTCTCCAAAGATATACAGATTGCTAACAAACACATGAAAGGATGCTCAACATCATTAATAATCAGAGAAATACAAATCAAAACCACACTGAGGTATCACCTCACACCAGTCAGAATGCTCATCATCAAAAAATCTACAAACATTAAATGCTGGAGAGAGTGTGGAGAAAAGGGAACCCTCTTGCACTGTTGGTGGGATTGTAAATTGATACAGCCACTATGGAGAACCGTATGGAGGTTCCCTAAAAAACTAAAAATAGAGCTACCATTTGACCCAGAAATCCTAGTACTGGGCATATACCCTGAGAAAAACATAATTTGAAAAGAGACATGTACCACAATGTTCATTGCAGCTCTATTTACAATAGCCAGGACATGGAAGCAACCTAAGTGTCCATCGACAGATGAATTGTAAAGAGGATGTGGCACATATATACAATGGAATATTACTTAGCCATAAAAAATAAATGAAACTGAGTTATCTGTAGTGAGGTGGATGGACCTAGAGCCTGTCATACAGAGTGAAGTAAGTCAAAAAGACAAAAGTAAATAGTGTGTGCTAACACATATATATGGAATCAAAAAAAAAAAAAAGTTCTGATGAACCTAGGGGCAGGACAGGAATAAAGATGTAGATGTAGAGAATGGACTTGAGGACATGGTGGTGGGGGGAAGAGGAAGCTGGAACAAATGAGAGAGTAGCATTAACATATATACATTACCGAAAGTAAAATAGATAGCTAGTGGGAAGCAGCTGCATAGCATAGGGAGATCGACTCAGGGTTTTGTGACCACTTAGAAGCGTGGGATAGGGAGTGTGGGAGAGAGATGCAAGAGGGAGGAGATATTTGTATATGTATAGCTGATTCACTTTGTTATACAGCAGAAACTAACATAACATTGTAAACCAATTATACATCAATAAATTTGTTAAAAAAACAGTGCACATCCAAAATATTTTGAATGGCTAATGGATATCATTATAGTTAATTGCAAACTGTGCTTTTTACAATTTCCCTGTTCCAATTCCAAATTTGGTAAGAATCCAAAGTGTACCAAGTGTAGAATAAACAAATTATGGTTTAATTGTTTAACAGAATGCTATTCAGCAATGAAAACAAACTCCATGCACAACATTGATAAATATCTCAAACACAATGGTGAGTGAAAGATGCTGATAGAAATTTTTTCTGTAAGATCCCTATTCTCTAGAGGTTTAGATGGTGGTTTCCTTGATGGAGGGGGAAGAACTAGGAAATGGAATGAAGAGGTCTTCTGGAGTACTGGCAATGTTCTAGTTCTTGTTTTGGGTGCTGGTTACCCAGGTGTGTCCCCTCTGACAAGTTGTATTCTTATGATCTGTGTATATTTAGGTGTTTTAAGTTTCAGTTGAAAGACTACTAAAAAAAGTAACTGACTGACCTGAACTTGAGAAAGTACCTCTCTAATCATGTTATTTTTTAATACAAGAAGTCTAACTAATTAACCATCCATTAAGGACATACTTGAGAGTGGATGAAAATGCTATTAATAATTATCACCAGACCATCCTCGGCAAATAAGGACATGTGGTTACCTTATTAAATACCTTGAATGGTTCCTTTCTTTCCTTTCATCTTGACATCATTATTTATGAACACAATTTGTCAATTTTTTTCTCACTCTTCTTAATCTTTTTGAGGTCTTGGGTGAGGTCATAGCTTATCTACCTGCCCTAGAATAACTAGAAGAGTAAAACCAATAGTATTAACATAGAAATTTAAAACAACAATAGAAATTTAAAACAACAGCCTTGGTCCCATTAAGAACAAAGACTATGACATCCACGAATGTCAAAACCTTGTCCTCAAAAAACATTGATTATGATTACTAAGACTGTTGACAATAATGTAAAGAGCAGGGTTAAGACAGAAGCTGGGTACATCATAAAATCCATAGAGAAACAGAGGACCGTAGCAGAAGGAAAAGTGTGGTTCTCTTGTGTGAAAATATAAAACCACTTCCAAAGAAAAAATACAACCACTTCTTTGCTCATGATTTTTGAAAAATAAATGAGCCTGCAGAAAATTAAAATTTTCTTAGAAGACCATTAGTTCTCTAGGGTGTATATTATAAGTGTGAGAATCTTTTTGCTCAAGAATTGTATTCACTATTACAGCTTACCCACTAATCAACCAAAAGGGAGCAGCTTATGCAATGTCACTGGAGAGAATAATTTTTCTACCAATTTCTGTTATTAATTTCTCAGGCATTTTTATACCTGGTGAGAAATGATAGTTGAAAGGAAAATAAAAAGAATTACTTTTTAGTGGTCTAACAGGTTAATTCTACAAAATTAAAGGCAAGAAATAGATTAAAATGTGTATAGTTTTCTATTATCTGGCTTATGTACATTGTTAGGATTAAAGTGGAATAAGGGAGTAGGAAATGTTTGAGAGCAGACACAAGCATTTTAATTTACCACGGCACACAAACAACGAACATATTACAGAGAGATGGCAGCATTAGGACAGGATCTGGCTGGAAAGGTTTTAAGCTCTCATTCTTCCTCATGGTTGCATGGTGGCCTCCACTCCAATGCAGCTCCTACCAAGGTTTCTCAATCAGGAAAACCCCCAAGAGGGTGCTTCCTTCTGCATGTTCTCTCCTTCTGCCTCAACAGCCTCACCCTTCTAACCCTCAGCACTGAGACTGGTCAAGCACAACCTTTAAAAAAAAATAATGGTTCAACTGATCTTTAATAGTTGATACGATATCTTCTGCAGGTCCTCTAAATTATTGTTATACTGAACTCTTTTTCACTCCTGACCTTCAACAGCATCACTTCATATTGATTTTCACCATTTCTGATGTAATTGGAGTGAGAGTGAGCCCAACAGAAGCAAAAGTCCATCCACCAAAAAAAGCTTTTCAAATATCTATTTATGGCTCACCTGTGCAAAGGCAAGATTTGAATCTGATTATGAAGAATCAGGAAAATCCCTTCACTTTTCCCACTTCTCTAAATAAATACAAACATCCTTCAGGGGGAAACTCTAACAGGCCTTATCTGTTCTCACACACTTTTATCTCTGTTGATCCTAGGCTCAGTTACATCAGAATATTTTACTTTTGGAGACATCGGTTATCAATTCCTTTCAGCATGTATAAAGTGAGCACCTGAGCTATGCCTCAAGGCAATATTAAACATTCCCTTTCCTACTAAATGATTTTCTGTCAGCTAGCATGTTTGGCACCCTTGGGAAAGGCAGAGATTCATTTGTAAAGAATTATGCTGCACAGTCATAAATTTAATCCACCAAATCAATAGCATTCAGATTTTTAAAAAAGATATCCGAGGTGCTATCAATAAGGGGAAAAAAGTCTCTATTGTTTACGGTCAGATCATTTCCACAAATCTAATTATTTGGTTATTGAAAAACCACACGTTATAATCCCAACTGGTTGTATTAAAACATTAGAATGTAAAGCCTCAGAAAATGTCAATCAGAAAACTTCCAAGAATGATTCATCACCACTTTCAGGGTGTGACGTTGAAAATAGTTTATCTTTATGCACCAGACATGAAGAAAGCAGATAAGTGGCTCTAAACTGGCTGCAACGATGATCAGATAATATGTTACATTCACTCCTCTCTGTCATGAATCACAGAGTTTTATACTATCCACTTAATATCCTCCTGCGTTTTACAGCCTAATGCAGTAATGCCAAACATTTTAATTCACCAAAGGACAAATGAATCATAAACGTTACAACCACACACAGGTCTCACTGTTTATTGGCATACTGAGGTAGCAGACGTGATACCTTCATTTTAAACTAGAATTGGATTTCTGACTGATGTAGTTTTTGACACAGAACTCATGCATTTCTGTGCTGCAAATGAAAAATTGTTTCTGTCACAGGTGGTTGGAAATGGCCACTTACAGAGGTCTATCTTTAAAGGCAATTTCTTCATCCCCAAAGATTTCTTGGCCAGTTGGGCTCTCAATCTTAGTACCACCAATTCAGACATGTTATGGTACATTTGGGTATACTGACAAAGAGTGAGAAAAAATTGTTTTCCATCTGTTAGTAAAGAAAGTTCCTCTTTCAGTGTCTCTGACATCCATTTAGAGAAGATCCATCCATATTTCTTTTGGGGTAGGTTTAATATTGATGACTCTTCCAGTTTTTGCTTGCCTGAGAAGTTCTTTATTTATCTTATTCTAAATGATAATCTTGCTGGGTAGAGTATCCCTTTCAGCACTTTGAATATATTATGCCACTCCCTCTGGTCTGCAAAGTTTCTGCAGAGAAATCAGCTCAAAGCCTTTTGTGGATTCCCTTATATATGACTTTTTGTTTTTCTCTTGCTGCCTTTAGAATTCTCTATTTTAATTTTTGCCATGTTAATTATGATAAACTGAGATTTGTGGTCTCTGCAGATGCATTTAGAGTTTGGGCAAAGAAAATGAATTGTGCTATTAGAAGACTTTAGGCAGAAGCACACATTACAAATTAAACTAAGAGAATTCCTGCACAGCCATCTCTAGGTGAAGGGTGATGGTAGTCTACTGGATTCATAATTTATATCCTCTATTTGTGGTCAGATAGCTGTGTTTCCCACTCAGTGAACTGGGGATAGCACTATCATCTATTTCAAAATATATTACGAGAATTAAATAAGGAAATGTTTAAAAGTGCTCACTTAAAATATAATCCAGCACACTTTGTCATATGATAAATGAAAGCTGCTCTCACTGCTATCAATAAAGGCATTAACCAGCTCAGCTCTCAAGTATCTAATTTCTTATATCTACAACATCTGTTGTTTGTTTCTCAAGATGTTATTTTAAGAGAACAAGTGCCAGCAGCAAACACACAGCACTAAGTCTCTGTCCAGGAATCCAGGAACTTTCATTTCCATTGCAAGTAGAAATGGAAAACTATGATTTAACTGCAATTAAGAAAACTTTACCTACTTACTAAAGTCCAAAGATTCTGCCAAATAATGTGAAGAAATTATTTTATAGATAAAATAAGCTCTAATCAAGTTCATATACTTTAAGAGCAGAGATAGATAGAAGTAGAACTTGAGGTTAGTGTCTCTGACTCCAAACCCACATTTAATCTAAACTAAGTGAACTCTTTTAGCTTATATATGAGGATAAACAATTTGTGAAGAAGATAAAAAAATGAGGCATCTTACATTTCTAATATTACAAAAAAATTTAATTGAAGTTTAAAAGTCAGAGGAAAGAGAAAAGAGAGGAGTTTATATGAAACTTGAAAGTACAGCTGCAAATGAATGATTATTCAGAAGTAAAAAAGAAGTCAGAGTTACAAGTAATCAGTCTATTTAGATTTCCTTTTTTAAAAAAAAAATTATTGGAATATAGTTGACTTACAGAGCATTGAGTAGAGTTCCCTGTGCTATACTGCAGGTCCTTAATAGTTATCTATTTTGTATATAGTACTCTGTATATGTTAATCACAATCTCCTAATTTATCACTTTCCCCCACGTTTCCCCTTTGGTAACCATAAGTTTTATTTTGAGATCTGTGAGTCTGTTTCTGGTTTGTAAATAAATTCATTTGTATCACTTTTTATTAGATTCCACAGATAAGTGATATCATATGATAGTGTCTGTCTCTGTCTGGCTTACTTCACTTAGTATGATAATCTCTAGGTCCATCCATGTTTCTGCAAATAGCATTATTTTGTTCTTTTTTATTGCTGAGTAATAGTCCATTGTACATATGTACCACATCTTCTTTATCCATTCATCTCTTGATGGACATTTAGGTTGCTTCCATATCTTGGCTCTTGTAAATAGTGCTGCAATTAACACTGGGGTGCATGTGTCTTTTCAAATTATGGTTTTCTCCAGATATATGCCCAGGAGAGGGATTGCTGGATTATATGGTAGTTTTTTAAGGAAACTTCATACTGTTCTCCATAATGGTTCTACCAAGTTGCATTCCCATCAACAGTGTAGGAATATTCCCTTTTCTCCACACCATCTCCAGAATTTATTGTTTATAGATTTTTTTGATGATGGCCATTCTGACAAGTGTGAGGTGATACCTCATTGTAGATTTGACTTGCATTTCTCTAATAATTAGTGATGTTGAGCATTCTATTTCCTCATAATTCAGTCTTGGAAGATTATATGTTTCTAGGAATGTATCCATTTCTTCTACGTTGTCCAATTTGTTGGCAAATAATTGTTCATAATAGACTCTTATAACCTTTGTATTTTGGGGGTCTCAGTTGTCATTTCTCCTCCTCATTTCTAATTTTATTTATTTGAGTCCTGCCTCTCTCTTTTTTTTTTAGTTAGTCTAGTTAAAGGATTGTTTGTTTATCTTTTCAAAGAACCAGCCCTTAGTTCATTGATCTTTTCCATTGTTCTTTCTAGTCTCTATTTAATTTATTTCCACTCTGATCTTTAATATTTCCTTCCATTTATTAATTTTGGGCTTCCCTTGTTCTTCCTTTTTTTAGATCCTCTGGGCATAAAGTTAGAATGTTTATTTGGGATTTTTCTTATTTCCTGTGGTAGGCCTGTACTGCTATGAACTTACATCTTAGAAACAGTTTTATTGTATCCCATAGATTTTGATATGTGACAGTTCTATTTTCATTTGTCTATAGGTAATTTTTAATTTATCCTTTGACATCTTTCATGACCAATTGGTTTTCAGTAGCATGTTGTTTCATCTTCACATTGTTGTGGTTTTTGCCCTTTTTTCTTGTGATCGATGTTTAGTTTCATATCATTGTGATCAGAGAAGATGTTTGATATAATTTCAATCTTCTTGAATTTATTGAGACTAGTTTTGTGACTTAACATGTAACCTATCCTGGAGAATAATTTGTGTACATCTGAGAAGAATGAGATTGAGGCAATAATCAAAAATCTACCAACAAACAAAAGCCAAAGACCAGAAACTTTCACTGGTGAATTCTACAAAATATTTAAAGAAGATTTAATACCTATTCTTCTTTCAAACTCTTCTAAATATTGAAGAGTAGGAAAATCTTCTAAACATTATTTTTAAAGCCAGAATTACACTGACACCAAAAGCAGATAAGTACACAACACACACACAAAAACAATTGTGGGCCAATATCCTTGATAAACATAAAAATATCCAACAAAATATTAGAAAATGAATCCAACAATACATTAAAAGAATTATACACCAAACAAAACAAAAACAAAAAGAATTATACACCACAATCAAATGAGATGCATTCCAGGGATACAAGGCTGGTTCAATATCAGCAAACCAATCAATGTGATAATCACATTAACAAAATGAGATTAAAAATTACATAGTCATCTCAATAGATTAAGAAAAAGCATTTTAAAAATCCACATCTGCTTATGATAAAAACTCTCAACAAAGTGAATATAAAGGGAATACACCTCACTATAATAAAGGCCACATATGACAAACACACAGGTAACGTCATACTCAATGGTGAAAAACTGAAAGCTTTTCTGCTAAGATCAGGAAGAAAACAAGGATGCCCACTCATTCCACTTTTATTCATCATAGGATTGGAAGTCCTAACCAGAGAATCATACAAGAAAAAGAACTAAATGTCATCCAAATCAGAAAGTAAGAAGTAAAATGTCACTATTTGCACATGACATGATATTATAAATAGAAAACTCTAACAATGCCACCAAAAAAACTTTAGGACTAAAAAATGAATTCAGTAAAATTTCAAGATACATAATCAATACACAGAAGTTTGTGGCATTTCTATACACTAATAACAAACAATCTGAAAGAAGAATCAAGAAAATCAACCCATTTACAATTTCATTACAAAGAATAAAATACCAAGGCATAAATCTACTCAAGGAGCTGAAAATTCTATACACTGAAAACTCTAAGATATGAAAGAAATTGTAGAAGACACAAATAAATGGAAGGATATCCCATGGTCATGGATTGGAAGAATTAATATTGTTAAAATGTCCATACTACCCAAAGCAATCTACAGATTAAATTCAATTTCTATCAAAGTTCCAATGGCTTATTTCACAGAAATAGAACAAATTATTCTAAAATTTGTATGGAAATGCAAAAGACCTTGAATAGCTAAAACAATCTTGAGAAAGAAGAACAGAGAAAGAGATATCATGCTCCCTGATTTCAAAGTATACTGTAAAGCTATAGTAATCAAAACAGTACAGTAGTGGCACAAAAACAGACACAGAGATTAACAGAACAGAATAGAGAGCCCAGAAATAAACCTATGCATATACAAACAATTAATTTCTGACAAAGGAGCCAAGAACATACAATAGGGAAAGGAGAGGCTCTTCAATAAACGATGTTGAGAAAACTGGACAACCACATGCAAAGAATGAAACTAGACCACTATCTTTCATCATACACAAAAATTAACTCAAAATGGACTAAATACTTAAATGTGAGACTTGAAATCATAAAATTCCTAAGAAAAATGTAGGAGGTAACCTCAGTGGCATTGGTCTTAGCATCATTTTTGTGGGGGAGGGAAGGGAAGGAAAACAAAAGCAAGGGAAACAAAAATAAAAATAAACAAATGGACCTACATCAAATGAAAAGGCTTCTATGCAGCAAAGGAAATCATCATTAAAATGAAAAGGCAATCTACTGAATGGGAAAAAACTATTTGCAAATCATATATCTGATAATGTGTTACTATGCAAAATATAATAAAGAACTCATACAACTCAATATTAAAAAAAAAACAACTGGTTAAAAAATGGGTAGAGGAACTGAATAGATATTTTTCCAAAGAAAACATACATATAGCCAACAGGCACATGATAAGATATTCAACATCACTAATTATTAGAGAAATGCAAATGAAAACCACAATGAAGGATCATCTCACACCTGACAGAATGGTTATTACCAAAAAGACAAGAAATAACAAATGGTGGAGAGGATGTGGAGAAAAGGGAACACTGGTACAACTGTTGGTGGGACTGTGAGTTGGTGCAACCACTATGAAAATCAGTATGGAGATTCCTCAGAAATTTAAGAACAGAACTACCATTTGACCCAGTTACTCCACTTCTGTGTATTATCTGAAGAACACTGAAACACTTATTTCAAAAGATACATGCACTCCTATGTTCATTACAGTTTTATTTGCAATATTCAAGATATGGAAACTACCTAGGAGTCCACTGATGGATGGATGAATGTGTAAAGGAGATGTGGTATAAGTACACAATGGAATATTACTCAGCCATAAAAAGAAGCAAATCCTGCCTTTTGTAACAACATGGATGGACCTTGAAGGTATTATGTTAAGTGGAATAACTGATAGAGAAAGACAAATATTATATGATTTCACTCATATGTGGGATATAAAAAAACTGATGAATAAGCAAAATAAAAACAAACTCATAGATACAGAAATCAGATTAGTGGTAACCAGAAGGGAAGGAGGTTGGGGGATAGGCAAAATAAGTGAAGGGGTCACCTTTATGGTGATGGATGGCAACAAGACCTATGGAGGTGATCACTTTGTAGTGTATACAGATGTCAAATTATGATGCTGTAAACCTAAAACTTATATAATAATAAGTTTTTAAAAGAAGTCAGTTACCAATTATTGATTTCATCATTTATCATTCACTTTTATGTATGTGAGCTGAGCACTTATAGGCTCCAGACTCTGTGCTAAGTATTAAAGGGGAAAGAAAAAGTAAGAGATACCACTCTTGTGCCCAAGTAGCCCATATTATTTTGTAAGACAGAAATATTTAAACAGTTGCCATAAAGGATAAAGTTGGGGGCTAAAGGTATAGTGCTGGAAAAATGCACTTTGTATGGAGGAATCTGGGAGAGCTTCCTAAAAGGAGGTAGTGTTTAGGAGGTGAATGAGGGTTTACTAGAAAAACTGAATGGGAAAGAGGGAACATGGATGGTTAGGCTCTAAAGAGGTGCAAGAGAATAGTATGCCAAGAATAATGAGTGATTTGGGGTACATGTACAGTGTTGGGTATGAAAGAAAAGAGAGGGTATTGGTAAAGGCAGAAAAAAGTGAAGTTGGAGAGAAAAGAAGGACTTAGATCATAGCAATTCCCAGCTGAGTAATCAAACAAGCACATGCCTAGGGAAAGAAAAATGACAATAGCTGGAAGAGATTGAAAATTATCAAACTATATCACTCTCATTATGTGGCTTAGCTTCACTAAAGACATAAAATCTCTGCGATCAGGCAGCATAGAATAGCACACAATTATTTGTCCAATATTTAGATAAAAGAGAGGATGTGTGGTAATGAAAACATCTCAAGGAAAATTGAGTTTGAGAGCAAAGATTGCTAAACTAAGTATTATCTAGGTTTCAGTCAAACACACAGACTTGGGTACAGACACATCTCTTAATCCTCCGATATAGGTGCAATCAATCTCATAACCAGATCCATCAGGTAAACCATGTAGCACATTATGAAGAAGCACTGCTTTTAAAAGAAATAAAGTAAAACTCAAGTTGTCACTGACAGTTACATAAAATGAATAATTCTAGAGAAAAAAATTTAAATTTTTATACCAAGCATGCAATTTTAGAGAAAGCTTCTGCCACTTCAAGTTTAAATTACATTTTCTGATTTTTGCTTTCAGCCCTGATATATAAAGAGCTTGGAAGTCATCATATCCATCCTTAAAACAAGAAAAAGCTAGGAAACCTGAAAATCAATGTGGATCTATATTAATTTCAGACAAAGCAAATTTTACTAAAAGGAAAATTGAGAGGTAAAAAAGGAAATTATATAATAATGAAGGTAAATTCTCCAAAATATATAACAATCCCTAATATGTATACACCTAATAATATAGCAACAAAATACGTGAGGCAGGGCTTCCCTGGTGGCACAGTTGTTGACAGTCCGCCTGCCGATGCAGGGGACACGGGTTCGTGCCCCGGTCCGGGAAGATCCCACATGCTGCGGAGTGGCTGGGCCCATGAGCCATGGCCGCTGAGCCTGCGCATCCGGAGCCTGTGCTCCGCAACAGGAGAGGCCACAACAGTGAGAGGCCTGCATACCACAAAAAAAAAAAAAAAAAAAAAGTGAGACAAAAAAATAATAGAACCACAAGAAGATATATACTCAGTATTACAGTTGGAAGAACTCCTCTTTAAGTAATTGATGAAACAAACAGGCAAAACTCAGTAAGAATACAGTTGAACTGAATAACACTATCAATCAACTTGATCTGACATGTATAAAATACTCCACCTAACAACAGCAAAATATATATTTTTCTCTTATATCATAAAGAAAACTCACCAAGATAGACTATATGCTGGACCATAAAACATACCTTAGCAAATTTAAAAGAATGAAAAGACAAAGTGTGTTATCAAATAGAATGGAATAAACTATAAATTAATAACAGAAAGAGAGCTGGAAAATCCTAAACATTTGGCAATTAAATAACACTTCAAAATTACTCATGGATTAAAGAAGAGAAAATTTTTAATGTAATGAACTAAGTAAAATGTTAATTCAGATTATCAAATTTTATGGGATGCAGTAAAAAAAGTTTTTTGAGAGAAATTTACAGAATTAAATGCATGCATTAGAAAAGAAGAAACTACCCTAGGAAACTAAAGAAAGAGGACCAAGTTAAGCCTGAAGCAAGCAGAAGAAAAAGAAATAATACAAATTAGAGTAAAAATCAATGAAATTGAGACTAAGAAAACAACAGGGAAAAGTCAACAAAATAAAAAACTGATTTATAAAGATCAAAAAAATTGATAATTCTCTACCCAGAGTAACTAAGAAATAAAGATTGACAGCACAACTTACTAATACAGGGAATGAAAGAGAGGTCATTTCTACTGATTCCCTAATAAGGGGATGCTATGACTAACCCTCTGCCCAAAATATTGATATCTGAAAAAAAAATTGACATATTTCTTAAAAGACACTACCAACACTCACCTAAGAAGAAATAAATCAGTGGAATAGGCCTATATCAATTAAAGAAACTGAACCAATAATTAAAACCTTCAAAGAAAAAAAGGAAAAAAAGGCACCAGGCCCAGATGGTTTCACTGGTGAATTCTACCAAACATTGAATAAAGAAAAGACACCAATTTTCCACAATGTGTTCTAGAAAATAGAAGCACAGGGAACACTTCCTGGCTCATTGTGCGAGGCCAGCATTGCCCTACTACCAAAATCAGACAAAGAAATTACAAGAAAGAAAAATTACAGATTGATATTTTTATGAACATAGATGAGAAAACCTTCAACAAAATATTAGTAAATTAAATCCAACTATGTATACAAATAATTATAGATTTCAACCAAGTGTGACTTACTTCATGTATACAATGTTGTTTCAATATTCAAACATCAATGTAATCAACCTCATTAATAAGCTAAAGAAGAAAAATTATATGAACATCTTGATAGATGAAGAAAATGTCACACTCATTTATGATTAAAAACTCTGAATAAATTAGAAATAGAGACTTCCTTAACTTGATAAATAACATCCACAAAAATCCAACAGCTAATATCATAATTAGTTGTGAGAAACTGAATGCTTTTCCATCAAGATTAAGAGCAAGGGAAGGGTGTACTCTCCAACCACTCCTGTTCAATATTGTACTGGAGGTACTAGGTAGTACAATAAAATAAGAAAAGGAAATAAAGTATATATAGACAGGAAAGAAGAAATAAAGCAGTTTTTGTTTGCAGATCATATGGATTTTTATGTAGTAAATCCTAAAGAAATGAAGAAAATAAGTAAAAGTCCTCCTGGAAAAAATAAGCAAATTTGCAGGAAGTCTATAATTTAAAACACAAAAGTTAATTGCTTTCCAGTAATAAGTAATTGGAATTTGAAATTCAAATCCCAATTTGAAATTGAACAGTAACACCAAAAAATGATACTCCAGTACAAATCTAAAAAATAGTTTCAGTATCTAACACCAAAACCTTCAAAACTCTGATGGAAAATTCAAATAATATCTAATAAGTGGAGAAATAATCCATGTTCATAGATTGGAAGACTCAAATTATTAAGATGTCAATTCTTCCCACTCTATATGTAAATTCAAAACAGCCTCAAACAAAATTGTAGCAAGCTATTTGTAGACATTATCAAACTGATTTTAAAGTGTATAAGGAAACACAAAAAGCTGAGAATAGGCAATGCAAAACTGAAGAAGAACAAAACTGAAAGATTCACAATACGTGATTTTAAGACTTACTCTAAAGCTATGTAATCAAGACAATGTGGTGCCAGTAGTGAAAGAAGAGACACATAGATCATAAAGAGTGCCCAGAAATAAATCCACATAAATATATTCAACTGACAGTTAAAAAGGAGTACAGGCAATTATGTAGAGTAGGGATTAGGTTTTTTAACAAATGGTGTTAGAAAAATTGGTTGTTTCTATGTCTGGTAAACAAAATAATATCCTTCAAAGATGTTCATGTCCTGACCCCAGATCCTATGAACATGTTACCTTACATGATAAAAGGGACTTTGCAGATGTGATTAAGAATCTTGACATAAGCAGATTTTTCTGGATTATCCAGATAAGGCTGAGTAATCACAAGGGTCTTTTATAAGAGAGAGCCAAGAGGGTGAAGGTCAGAGAGAAAGATATGGCAAGTATCAGAAGCAGAGATTTGAATATGTTTGTTGTTGTTTTGAAGATGGAGGAAGTGTCTATGGGCCAAGGAATGCAGGTGCCCTTCTGAAGCTAGAAATACAAGGAAAAGATTCTCTCCTAGAACCTCCAGAAGTAACACAGCCCCTAAAACCCATTTTGGATTTCTGACTCAAAAACTGTAAGAAAATATATTTGTGTTGTTTTAAGCCACTGAGTTTGTGGTAATTTGTTGTAGCAACAAGAAAGAATGAATACCTGTGCAAAATAATTAATCTTGACTCAGACTTTACACCCTTCACAAATATTAAGTAAAAATGGATAATAGACCTAAATGGAAAATGGAAAAATTTTAAACTTATAGAAGAAAACATAGGTGACCTTTGGTTTGATGAATTTTTTGATACCATATCAAAAGCACAATCCATCAAAAAAAATGATAAAATGAACTTTATTAAAATTTTTAAATTTTTCTTTGAGAAATACACTGCTAAGAGAATTGAAAGCTAAATGTGATATGCTAAATAATGGTCACCTAAAGATGTCCACATCCTAATCTCCCGATTAAGAATAAGTTGTGTGAATATGTTACCTTACTTGGCAAAAGGGGTTTTGCAGATATAATTAAGAATCTTGAGATGGGGAGATTACCCTGGACCATCTGGGGGTCCCAATGTAAACACAAGCATTTTTATAAAATGAGGGAAGGAGAGTCAGGCTCAGAGAGAGAGATAGTAAAATACCATGCTGCTGACTTTGAAGATGGAGGGTGGGGCCATGAGCCAAATAATGCAAGCAACCTCTAGGAGCTAGAAAAAGGAAGGAAATGAATTCTCCCTTAGAAACTCTAGGAGGAATACAGCCTTGACAACACCATATTTGTAAAAATTCTGATGTCAAGAACAATAAGAGAATAAATTTGTATTGCTTAAGTAACTCAGTTTGTGGTGATTTGTTATAGCAGCAATAGGAAACTAAATTCATAAGACAGACTGGGAGAAAAATTTTGCCAACGCATGTCTAATAAAGAACTTGTATCTAAAATATACAAAGAATTAAAACTCTACAATAGGAGAACAAAAATCTAATTAAAATAAAGGGCAAAAAGTATGAACAGACACCTCACCAAAGAAGAGAAGCATACGATTTTTAAAAAGGTATATGAAAGAAAACTGAACACATTAATCATTAGGCAATTGAAAATTAGAACAGTAAGTTGCCACTACACATCACAGTACAATGGCTGAAATCCAAAAACTTGACAGTATCAATTAATGGAAAGGATGCAGAGCAACAGAAACTCATTCACTGCTGGTGGGAATACAAAATGGTAGTAATTTTGCAAGACAGTCTATCAGTTTTTTACAAAGCTAAATATAGCCTTACCATAAAATTCAGAAATCACACTCCTAGGTCGTTACCCAAATGATTAGTAAACCTAAGTGCAAACAAAATTCTGCAGTTGGATGTTCATAACAGCTTTATTCATAATAGCTGAAAAGTAGAAGCAACCAAGATGTCCTTTAATAGGTGAATGGTATAAACAGAATGTAGTGGATCCATACAGTGGAATTTTGTTCAGCACTAACAACAAATAAGACATCAAGCTATAAAGGTAAAAATAAACCCCAATGTATATTACTGGGTTAAAGAAGCTGGTCTAAAAAGGCTACATATTATATGTTTCTAATTTTATGACATTCAGAAACAAATGAAAAACTCTAGAGCTGGTTAACAGATCATTGGTTGCCAATGGCTTGAAGAGGTGGTTGAATAAATAAAGCACAGGGGATTTTTTAGGGCAGTGAAACTACTCTGTATAATACTGTGATGCTGAATAAATTACTCAAAACCCATAGAAATTTACAGGATAAAGAGTGACCCTTAATGTATGCAAACTAAAAAAAAAATCATTTAGGAGGTCAGGTGATCTCAGGATGGAATGCAGAATGTTACAAAACGACATAACTGAATTATAAATATATGAAGTAACCTCACTAAACGGGGGTGGGGGAAAAAGACGCTGATCTAGGTAACTTTTGAAATTAGTGGAGTTTGTGAGACCAAAGGCAAAATGAGCAGTACATAAGCACTACATTTAGTTAGTAAAGTTTTTTCCCATGGGTGAGGGTTAAAAATTCTGAAACTGCTATAAATGTATATTGAAACTGATGTAATTAAGTGATTAGATATCAGATGGTGGGAGCCATGTTGGAGTGAGAGATTACAGATAAGTAAGTGTGGGAAGCTTGAATGATCCATACAGTACTGTATTAGAATTAGAGACATCAGTATGAACTCATGGTTAGTTGAATGCAGATACAGATGGACACATATAGAAATATTTATAGATATATGTATACGTATATATATTTCCATAGTTTGTCAGCTAATACGATCTAGAAGTAATGACATCCTAGTAGCAACTGCACTCCCAAAACTTGAATGCTTGTCTCTAATATTATCTCCAATAAAAGAAATCAGAGATTCTTGGAGAACTGGCTGATTCTGGAGCTGGAACAAGAACAAACAAGATAATCTAGGAGAATCTTTTAGTGACTGAAAGTAAGGAAGTGCTCAGAAACCAAAATTATGTGAGTGAAAGAGACCAAGGAGCCAACTGATAGAGCTCCCAATGTCCAAAGCTGGAACAATTTGATCAAGAAAATAAATGACATAGTATTGGATTATAGTACCAAGTATAGTATAAATATCTCATAACCCAATTTAATAACAAGTAAAATATCCAATAAAGCAAAATTGCAAAAGTTTACAAAATACCTGGCCATTACTCCTCAAAACTGTCAAAGTCTTCAAAACAAAGAAAATCTGAGAGATTGTTAGAGTCTAGAAGAGTCTATGGCGACACAACAACTATTTATAATGTGGAATCCTTGATGTGAATGTGTCTATAAACACAAACACACACATACACACACACACATATCAAATGGTAAGCATTACATTAATTGTAAAATGATGAGTTAAGACCACTCTCCAATTCCGGACAAAACAGTAAAATTTTAAATCAAAATAAAGAGACAAATTATCATTATTTGCAAAGAAAACAAAATAATAAAAATTTAAATGAAACCATTAAAATGATATTATGAGCCATTGAAGTGGCTGGAAACAAGAGAAAATATAACTTTCATGTTGTAGTAGTAACCAGAAAATAAATGTGGGAAATATTTCTGTCAAATAAAATATGCAACATAATCCTACTAAGAAATTATTTGATCTATGTGAATAAAATAAAAGGAGAGAGAAGAAGTTTTCACATAAATTAAATGTGCCAAGCACTACACTTGGAACTTTACCTATAACATCCTCAAAATAATATAGTAAAATAGGCATTATTGTCTGTCTTTTACAGATGTGGGCAGTGAGCCCTTGAGTGTCTAACTTGCAAAAGGTAACAGAATCCGAAAGTGTTTGAAAAAGGATTCAAGTCTTGGATTGAGAAATTCCAAAGTACATGTTGTTTCACTCCACTGTGCTATAAAGTTTTCTCATTTTCTTTTTATATTAAACTAACTATTGAAATGAGTAACAAGTTATTTAATTTTTACTACCTTGGTGGAAAATATGGGTATCAGTGCTTTTATGAACCACTTCTTTCCAATTTCTGCGGATGCAGTCTGCAGTTAGAATCCTAACACTTTCATTACCTTTTTTTCACATTATGAACTTTTAAGAAAATTATTTTAATAATCAAATGTACTTATTCTTTTAATTGATTACCTCATTGCCCTGGTATCCTCTTAGCACCTGTCCTCTGGTAGTCATTAAATAAGATTACAAAGATTTCTTTTTTTTTTTTTCACATAGCACTATTATAATTACCTTTATTACATATGTTTTTAAACAATTCTCTATTTGCATTCCAGGATGGCTATCACATCCATTCCCTTAAATAACACTCTTTTTAAAGTAGCATTCATGTAGCACTCTTAAAATCATCTTTATTACATGGATTTTAAATACTTCTCTACTAAATGTATATCACAACCATAACCTTTGAAAACCACTGCTCTCAATGTAGAAAGCAGAAATTACTCTTAAAAACATCTTTATTACATGTGTTTTTAAACACTACTATACAACAGTAATATTTGTCCTCACATTAAGGTTTTTTTTTTGTTTTAGTCCCATTAAAGTAAGAACATCTTGGGCTTCCCTGGTGGCGCAGTGGTTGAGAGTCCGCCTGCCGATGCAGAGGACACGGGTTCGTGCCCCGGTCCCCGAAGATCCCACATGCCACGGAGCAGCTAGGCCCGTGAGCCATGGCTGCTGAGTCTGCGCGTCCGGAGCCTGTGCACCGCAACAGGAGAGGCCACAACAGTAAGAGGCCCATGTACCGCAAAAAAAAAAAAAAAAAAAAAAAAGTAAGAACATCTTTCTGTTGTCTTCTTGCATTAACAAAAAGTGAGAAATCTTAAGTTACAGTCTTTTTCCTAAACAGCTCTATGTTCCTTTTTCTTTTGTCCCCTTGTAACATTTAATGTTATTGAGGAGTGGTCAAAGGATGAATTTTGTTTGTTTCTTTGTGTCTAAAGTGGATTTGTACTTGTGAGATCTCTTATCTATCAGTTTGAATATTTTACCAGATTACATCTGATGCTGCTTGTTTTTTGATTAGCTTTGCCTTTACCTTATAATATTTATTATTCTTAATTATTAAGTATTTAAGTTTATCATTTTATTTGTTTATTCAGGCTTTATTTACATTTAGAAATGTTTACTAAGTGTTTTGCATATTAACAGCAGGACAAGAAAAGTAAAAGAAAAGTGGAAAAGCAGGAAAATAAAAGACTAAAGGATTTAGAGTCAGAATAAATGAAAGTTCAGGTTCCAGCTCTGCTACATATTAGTAACTTGGTTTAGGACAAATTGATAAACTGTAAAATTTACTTCCCATGTTTATAAAATGGTGATTATAATCCTTACTTGACAATTTAAGTGGATTAAGTAGGAAACCAAATGTGACTCTGTCTGGCACATTGGAAGTCTGAATGGCCAACCAGTAGTGAAATTATAAGCAAAGAATTTTATATTGGGAATGTTGTACTGTTAGAAGACTGCTAAGAAATCTGTGGAAAAGCTAGATCAACATATTTTCAAAAAATCCAAGCTTTATTCTGCTGTTTAAGACCATCTCTCATTTTGTTCCTGGAAATTTTGTTTCATATGTGACCATATTTTACCCTCACACGTCAATTATTTTATAAGCAATTTTAAAAAGAATGTCTGCTTTTTATCTTAGGGTTTAATAGTAATTTTCTGTGAAATATGAATTCAGGTTTTCTTCAAGCCTCAAACATATTGCACTGATTCAGGTCCAATTGTCATTCTCACCTGTCTATGTCATAGGAGGCAAGGCTGTTTTCATTCAAAACAACAGGAGTGCAAATACATGAACCCTGATACCTGGTGCTGTCATTTTACAATGCTGTAGCCTGGATGCATTGTCATTTAATAGCACCAACTAAATTGTTCTCTATTTTTTATAATTCAAAAAAATATATACTAACAGGGTTTGAAACCATGAAGAATTATAGTGTGTAATGACCAATTTTAACATGCTTTATAATCCATCAAAATGGGAATATTACCTTAGGGTACAATTTATTTTTCCTTATCATAAAATTCTACCATAGTTAGAACAGTCATATAAATAAAAAAGATGAGTCCTTTGCAGAGGTAATGAAAGGAAACCCATTCAGTCTTCCTTCTAATGTTTCATTCTGGCTTTTTTGACAGCTGAAGACACCAAAGTTCAATCAAATGCCTTTAGCACAGAAATGAAAAATGTACGCATTAAGCAAATTTGTTCACATGAAATAATTGACAGTGGTATAAAGAGATTCAATTCAGTGGTTTATAAAATACAAGAATCTGATCTAAATTAATTTGAAATTACAAAGCATGAAAAGCATGTGCTATTTGGCAAACTAAGGAAATGGATCAATAGGTTTCTATTTGTATTTATATTGTCTACATTCATTCCTTTTTGAAAGAAATAAAAGCACAAAGCATGTTATGATTTTTAGAGAATGCTCTAATCCTCCTATGGTATTCTGTACAAATGTATAAATAGTCCTGATCTCTGAGCACAAATGACTTCATACATAAGAAGCAGGAGGCCAAACGAGAAATGAAAAACAAAGACATACAATGTTGACTAACTCAACCACGGGATTCAAATTAGTCTTTCCTGAATGTCCTTTAATGACAGTTCAGCACAAAGGTTTATTACTGCAAAGGGGAAAAAGGATTTAAATGTAAGAAAGTTTATGACAAAAAAAGGGTTTTTTCCTTGATGGTGATTTTTTTTTTTAAATTACTGATACAACTCAGAATGAGGATTTAGAAAACAATGTAAATAATGTACTCAATAACTAAAAGCATGCCAATGAAAGTCACTATTTTAAGCTTAGGACTCTCAATATGATGAAAACAATACAAGTTTGCACCCTGGGATTTTAGGCACAATGGATATACATAGAATGTTTCTATATGGGCAGGATTATGTGCTGTGGATCAAGAAAACGAATTCCTTTGTCTGCCTAAAATTTTACTCACTCTAAAAGCAGAAGAAATTTCTTAAAAAATTGATAGGACACTATAAGTGATTTCCACTCATTTCAACAAGATAAAAGAAAAAGACAAATATTGAACATGATGCTTGAAAATCTGTCTTCTATAAACACTATGTAAAAAGCCAAAAATCATACTTGATTTGCAACAGAAAATAAAACACCTGATTATTTTCATTGTTCACTGTTGAGAAAAATATAAGTGGGCTGATAGAAAAGTCCAGTGAGTTCTTTTTCTTATAACCCATCCATCTGCAATACAGCTTTTGCATAGCTTTTCTTTATTGGCATGATACATCAATATCAAATATGTTTGAGGAGTATTTAAGCTTTCACTATACCTAAGTCATTCAAGACTTTTTCTATTTGAAATCTTTTGTTTTATCATTTGTATGATTCATTTACATCAGTAGCATCCTGATTAATTTCATTTTATGGCCAAGGGCTGTAACAGATACTCTTTGTTGTGTTATTTTTTTCCTTTTAGTTTCTTTTGGGATTTATCTAACAAAACAGAATACAGTAAATACTTGCTTAGCATGAAGCCCATCAAAACATTTAAATAGATTTTTACTTCAGGGGTTTATAAGTCATCAACAAGGTATGAGAGAAAGTGAGCTAATTTTTATTGAATTAGAAATTTCTAAGTTTTAGAGATTTTATATGCAATGTAATTTGTACCTCACAATAGTACAGCAAAGTTTTTATATTATCCCTAATTTACAGATGATAAAACTGATTATCGGAGAGATAAGAAACTTTCCCAAGATCACATATAACTAGATGTAGGAACCAGGTCAAAGGCACAGATTTACCTAAAGATTAAACACTTAATGTAAGTAACACCTTAACTGATAAAAGAAGAAAAAAATATGATTTTTCATTTAAATAGGTACATAAATATTCAGCAAAAATTATTATTTATTTGTAATTTTTGAAAAAAGAACTATTAGGAAGACTCATTTCCAAATGAGAGGAATTTCCATAAACTGGTGAAGTATATTTACTACAAGCCTATAGCAAATGTCACATCAAACAATGAACCACAGGTAATTCCCTGGTGGTCCACTGGTTGGGACTTCACCCTCTCACTGCCGACAGGCCGGGTTCAATCCCTAGTCAGGGAAATAAATCCCACAAGCCACGCATCATGGCCAAAAAAGAAAAAAATACAAACAAACAAATAGTGAACCATAGACTGTCATTTTTTAAAATATTTTTGTTGAGGTATAATTGACATACATTATATTATTTTCAGGTATACAACATAATCACTCAACATTTGTATACAATGTGAAATGATCACCACAATAAGTCTAGTTAACATTTATCACCAAAGTTAATTCAATATTATGGATTATATTTCATATGCTGTACTTTACAACCCTATGAAATTTATTTTTTTTAACTGGAAGTCTGTATTTCTTGATCCCTTTACCCATTTTGCATCCCCAACTCCCCCCCACCCCCCACTTTTGGCAATCACCAATCTGTTCTCTGTATCTATGAGTCTGGATTTTGTTTTGTTTATTTTGTTTTTCAGATTCCACATATAGGTGAAATCATATGAAAATTGTCTTTGTCTAACTTCACTTAGGATAATACAAAGTATAACAATGTTGTCATAAATGTCATGATTTTATCCTTTTTTATGGCTGAATAGTATTCACATTACCACATACCACTTATTTTTTATCCATTCATCTAACATGGACACACAGGTTGTTTATATATCCTGACTGTTATAAAGAATACTACAATGGACAAAGGAGTCCATATATCTTTTCAAATTACTTGTTTTTTTCTGTTTGGTAAGTATGCAGTAGTGAAATTTCTGGATTGTATGGTGGTTCAATTTTTAATTTTCTGAGGAACCTCCATAACTCTTTTCCTTAGCGACTGCACCAATTTATAGTCCCACCAACAGTGTACAAGGGTTCCCTTTTTGCCACATCCTCACTAATGCTTGTTATTTCTTGCCATTTTGATAAAAGCCATTCTGACAGGTGTAAGGTGATATCTCATTGTGGTTTAGATAGCTTTTTCCTTTTGATTAGTGATGGTGAATGCTTTTTCATGTACCTGTTGGCCATCTGAATGTCTTCTTTGGAAAAATGTCTATTCAGATCTTCTACATATGTTTTAATCAGGTTGTTTGTTTTTTGTTATTGAGTTGTATGAGTTCTTTGTATATTTTGGATATTAACCCCTTACCAAATATATGATTTGCTAATATCTTTCCCATTCAATAGATTACCTTTTCGTTTTGTTGATGGTTTCCTTTGCTATGTGCACACTTTTTCATTTGACTTAGTCCCTTTTTACTTGCTTTGGTTTCCTTTGTCTTTGGAGTCAGAGCCAAAGAAAAAAAATTGCTAAGAACTGTGTCACAGAACTTAAAGGCAATGTTTTCTTCTAGGAGTTTTATGGTTTCATGTCTTACATTCAAGTCTTTAATCCATTTTGAGTAAATTTTTGTATATGGTTTAAGGTAGTGGTCCAGTTTCATTCTTTTCAATATAGCTGTCCAGTTTCCCCACATCATTTATTGAAGATACTGTCCTTCCCCCATAATATATTCTTGGCTCCTTTGTCATAAATTAATTGACCACATAAGTGTGGGCTCTTCTAGGCTCTCTATTATGTTCCATTTGTCCATATATCCATTTTTATGCCATTACCATATTGCTTTGATTACTATAGGTTTTTAGTATAAACTGAAAACAGGGAGCATGATACTTCTGGCTTTGCTCTTCTTTCTCAAGACTGTTTTGGCTATTCAGGGTGTTTTGTTTTACCATACAAATCTTAAAATTACTTGTTTTAGTTCTGTGAAAAATGCTGTTGGAATTTTGATATGGATTGGATTGAGTCTGTAGATTTCTTTGAGTACTATGAACACTTTAACAGTAATAAATCTTCCATTTAAAGAGCATGGAATATCTTTCTTTATTTGTATCTCCCTCAATTTTTTTTTTTTTTTTTGCAATATGCGGGCCTCTCACTGTGTGGCCTCTCCTGTGGTGGAGCACAGGCTTCGGACGTGCAGGCTCAGTGGCCATGGCTCACGGGCCCAGCCGCTCCGTGGCATGTGGGATCTTCCCAGACCGGGGCACGAACCCGTGCCCCCTGCATCGGCAGGCGGACTCTCAACCACTGCGCCACCAGGGAAGCCCCCTCAATTTCTTTTACCAATGTCATATAGTTTTCAGTGTATAGTTCATTCATATTTTTGGTTAAATTTACTCCTAGATATTTAATTCTTTTTGAAGGGATTGTAAGTGGGATTGTTTTCTTGATTTCTCTTTCTATTTTTTTTTGAAGTTTGGAAAACATTGCTTTATTAACAAATAATGACATAGAGCATTTAGTGATAACAAACATCCATGTAGTCATTGCATGGATTTGAAAAATCCTAACATTTTCCTGTATCCACGTTAATTTTTTTTGTTTTACATCTTTATTAGAGTATAATTGCTTTACAATGGTGTGTTAGTTTCTGCTTTATAACAAAGTGAATCAGCTATACATATACATATGTTCCCATATCTCTTCCCTCTTGTGTCTCCCTCCCTCTCACCCTCCCTATCCCACCCCTCTAGGTGGTCACAAAGCACCAAGCTGATCTCCCTGTGCTATGCGGCTGTTTCCCATTAGCTATCTACCTTACATTTGGTAGTGTATATATATCCATGCCTCTCTCTTGCTAGTTCATTTTAGTGTATAGAAATGCAGCAGATTTGTATATTAATTTTGTCTCCTGAAACTTTACTGAATTCATTTATTAGTTCTAACAGTTTTAAGATGGAGTCTTTAGGTTTCTCTATATATAGTATCATGTCATTTGCAAACACTTTTACCTCTTCCTTTCCAATTTGTATGACTTTTATTTCTTTTCTGTGTAATTGCTATGGCTAGGACCACCAATACTGTGTTGAATAAAAGTGGGACAAGTGAGCATCCTTGTCTTGTTCCTGTTCTTAGATGAAAAGCCTTTAGCTTTTTATCATTGAGTATGATACTATTGGTGGATCTGTGATGTGTCGCCTTTATTATGTTCAGGTACATCTATACCCACTTTGTTAGGAGTTTTTATCATAAATGAATGTTGTATTAAGTCAAATGCTTTTCTGCATCTATTGTGCTGATCATATGATATTTGTCTTCCATTTTGTTAATGTGGTGTATCACTTTGATTTGTGGATATTGAACTATCCTTGCATCCCTGGAATAAATCCTACTTGATCATGGTGTAGGATCCTTTTAATATATTGTTTAATTTTGTTTGTGAATAATTTGTTGAGGATTTTTGCATCTGTGCTCAGCTGGGATATTGGCTTGGAATTTTCTTTTTGTGTGGTGTCCTTGTCTGGTGTTGGTATGAGGGTAATTCTGGCCTTTTAAAAAGAATTTGACAATGTTCCATCTTCTGCAATATTTTGGAAGAGTTTAAGGATAGGTATTAAATCTTCTTTGAATGTTCTGTAGAATTCACGAGTGATGGCATCTGATCCTGAACTTTTGCTTTTTAGGAGGTTTTTGATTACTGATTGAATCTACTTAATAGTAATCAGTCTATTCAGATTTTCTATTTCTTCATGATTCAGTCTGGAAGATTGTATATTTCTAGGAACTTAACCATTTCTTCTAGATTGTTCAAGTTGTTGCAGATAATTGTTCATAGTAGTTTCTTAAGATCTTTTGTGAGGTAAGTTGTGATGCTTGCTTTTTTATTTTTGATTTTACTTAAGAGATCCCTCTACCTTTTTTTCTCGGTAAGTCTAGCTAAAGGTTTGTCAATTTTGTTTATCATTTCAAAGCAAAAGCTCTAGCTTTCATTAATCTTTTCTATTGTCATTTTAGTCTCTATTTCATTCTTTCCCCTCCCCACGTCCTCTCCCTTCTGGTAACCACTAGTTTATTTTTTATATCTGTGAGTCTGTTTCTGTTTTGTCACATCATTATTTTTTTTAATTTCTTTTTAGATTCCACATATAAGTTAAAACATACACTGTTTATCTTTTGCTGTCTGACTTATTTCATGAAGCATAATAGCCTCTAAGTCCATCCACGTTGTTTGCAAATGACAGAATTTCATTCTTTCTTATGGCTGAGTAATCAGACAACCTGATTAAGAATTAGGCAGAAGACTTGAATAGACATTTTTTTCAAGATATACAGGTGGCCATCAAGCACACAAAAAGATGTTCAACTTCACTAATAATCAAAGAAATGTAATTCTAAAACAATGAGATATCACCTCACACCTGTCAGAATGGCTATCATCAAAAAGTCTACAAATAACAAATGTTGACGAGGATGTGGAGAAAAAGGAGCCCTAGTACACTGTTGGTGGATATGTAAATTGGTGCAGGAACTATGGAAGACATTATGGAGGTTCCTCAAAAAACTAAAAGTAAAACTATCAAATGATCCATCAATTTCACTCATGGGTATATATCTGAAGAAAATGAAAACACTAATTTGAAAAGATATATGCACCACAATATTCCTAGCAGTATTATTTACAGTAGCCAAGATATGGAAGCAACCTAAGTGTTCATAACAGATAAATGGATAAAGGAAATTGAATATATATATACACACAAATATATTCCCTTTACATTTAAAGTGATTATTGACATGTATATAGTTACTTCCATTTTGTTAATTGTTTTATGGTTATTTTTGCAGTTCTTCTCTGTCCCTTTTTTCTTCTCTTTCTCTCATCCCTTGTAGTTTGATGACTTTCTTTTGTGTTTAAATTTCTTTCTCATTTTCTTTTGTGTATTTACTATATGTTTTTGTTTTGTGGTTACCATGATGGTCACATACATCATTCAATGTATTTAATAGTATATTTTAGGTTGATAGCAACTTAAATTTTAACACATTCCAAATTCTACATTCTTCCTCCCCTCACCCACATTTTATGTTTTTGATGTAACATTATACATCTTATTATTTTATGTCTGTCTTATCAAATTATTTTAGTTTTACTAAAATATTTTAGTTTTACTACTACTTTTGTGTTTTAACCTTCATAGTAGCTTTAAAAGTGATTAATCCACTAACTTTACAATATATTTACCTTTACCAATGGGGCTTTTACTTTTATAAGTTTTCTTGTTATTAACTAATGTCATTTCTTTTCAACAAGAAGAAATCCCATCAATAATTTTTCTAAGGCCAGTTTAGTAATGAGAATTCCTCTAGCTTCTGCTTCTCTGGAAAACTTTTAGTTGTCTTTCAGTTCTTAATGATAACCTTGCCAGATAGTGTGTTCTTGGTTAGAAATGTTTTGCTGTTGTTGTTGTTTGTTTTTCTTCTTTCAGCTCTTTGAATACGTCTTGCAACTCCCTTCTGGCCTTCAACGTTTCTGCTGAGAAAGCTTCAGATAGCTTTATGGGGTTTCTTGCTGCTTTTACAATTTTATTTTTTATCTTTAACTTTTAACATTTTAATTATAAATTGTCTGGTGTGGATTTCTTTGGGTTCATCTTATTTGAAACTCTCTGGGGTTCCTGGACTTGAATGTCTGTTTCTTCCCTAGGTTAAGAAAGTTTTCAGCCATTATTTCTTCAAATAATATTTTTGCCTCTTTCTTTCTCTCTCTCCTTTCTTTCTGGGACCCTATAATGCAAATGTTATTCTGCCAGATATTGTCCCATAGGTCCCTTAAGTTCTGTTTATTTAATTATCTATTTTTGGTTCTTTTTTCTTTTTGCTGCTCTATTTGGGTGAGTCCCATTTCCTTGTGTTACAACTCACTGATCTGTTCTTCTGCTTCATCCACTCTGTTTTTGAACTCCTCTAGTGTATTTCTCAGTCAGTTATTGTATTCTTCATATCTGTAACTTCTGTTTGGTACTTTCTTATTTTTTCTTCTTTGTTGAAGTTCTCACTGTGTACATTCATTTCTCTCCCAACTTCAGTGAACATCTTTATGACCATTACTTTGGATTCTTTATCATGTAGATTACTTATTTTCCTATTATTGATGTCTTTTTTCTGAAGTTTTGACTTGCTCTTTTCTTTGGAACATATTTCTCAGTTTTCTCATTTTGCTTGACTCTCTGTGTGTTTCTGTATATTAGGCAAAACAGCTACCTCTCTAAGTCTTGAATGAACGGCCTTTGTGTAGGTGATGACATTTCTCTTTCAACCTTGTCCTAGCTGTTGGTTATCTCTTGAACCTTTGTGATTGTCTAAACCTCCTGGTTTATTCTTGATGTGTCCCCATTGTTGAGGCTGTGCCCAAACCTATCAGTGTTCTAAGAGGAGAAAACTCATTTAGCATCTAGTTTCAGGCAGTTGGAAGCCAGAGCCTCAGGCAGCAGGTTTAAAGTACGAAAATATATACAATCCTGTAGGGCCACAATTGTAATCCCTGCTGGTCTCCAGTTCAAGAAATCTAGAGGTGTTCCCTGGGCAACAGTTGCAATAATCAAACCTCCAGACAAGGATATTAATTCCTTTTATGTTTATAAGAGCTTATAGGAGCTCTTGTTGAGCTATAGTGAAGCCAAAGGCATACACATGGATGTTGTCTCCCTGCTTATGTTTCCTGAAAGTGCTTCCTTAGCCCCTCAATGTGTGAGAAACGTGAAGCCTGTCACTCAGGCTGAAACTTCAGGCTAAGTAAATAGATCTTTTTCACAGGAAGCCTGGGATTGTGTTTCAGTCTGCTGTCTATGCAGTGCCGTGGGGGTGGTGGCATTCTAAGAACTGTCCTTTCGATTGTTACAGTCCCACAGAGCTCAGAAATGCCAGCCCCCTTGGCCACTTGGGCCAGGAGATCAAGGGGAATCCCCTGTGTAGATTGCACATACCTGCTGGCATTAGCAAAGCAACTGGAGAGTACAGGGCATGGGTATCCTCACCAGGAAAATGTCTTGACTGTGCATACCCACAGGTTTCAGCAATGCAGTAGGAAAGATGTCTTACCTGGGCTTGCCTGGCATCAGCAAAGTAGTGGGCTAGTGTCATGGCCAATTGCTCTGCCTGTATTAGCAAGGTGGTGGGAGGGTGCCACCTTTAAGCTTTACTTCCCACCTGTTCTAAGAGCGTAGGTGGAGAGTGCAATAATGGCATAAACCAGCTTCTCAATCTCCAGGGAGTGTTTCAATTGTCCCATACCTCTTCAGCAGATGCTTTTAGATCAGCAAATGAGTATCCTTTACATATTGTTTAGGTGTTTTTCAAATTGCTGTTTTTATGCTGGGTTTATGGGCAAGTGAGACTACACATGAGCCCTTTAAAAGGGGAATCTCAGTTTCCTATAGCACACTGTGTCCCTTGGACATCAGCCCTATTGGTTTCTTAAGGCAAACATCTCTCTGTTGCAGATCCCAGCAGTTGGGGTGCCTGATGTGTCTGGTGAGATCCCTTCCTGTTGTGTGTTCCTGCACCAGGGATGGGGTTTTGGTGAGACTGTGTCTTTGACTTCCCTACCCATCTTGACATGGAGCTTTTATCCTTTGATAAGGAGAAGTAGATCATCTAGTTTCCAGATATTTTTCAGAGGGTAATGTAGCAGTAGATTTTGTGTGTTAGCTTATGTAAAAAATGTCCCTGGAATCTTGATTGAAATTGCATTGAATCTATAGATGGCTTTGGGTAGTATGGACATTTTAACAATATTAATTCTTCCAATACACAAACACAGGATATCTTTCAATTTACTTGTTTCTTCTTCAATTTCTTTTATCAGTGTCTTATAGTTCTCAGTGTAGAGACCTTTCATGTCATTGGTTAAATTTATTCCTAAGTACTTTATTGATATTGGTATTATCATAAATGGGGTTATCGTCTTTATTTCTTTTTCAGATAATTTGTCATTAGTGTATAGAAATGCTACTGATTTTTGTATGTTGATTTTTGTATCCTGCAACTTTACTGAATTTTCTGATTAGATATAATAGTTTTTTTGATGGAGTCTTTAGGATTTCCTTTATATAAAATCATGTCATCTGCAAATAGAGACAATTTCACTTCTTCCTTTCTAATTCTGATGATTTTTTTGCTTTTTCTTGCTGACTGCCCTGGCTAGGACTTCCATTTATATATTGAAATTCAGTAGTACAAGTGAGCACACTTGTCTTTTTCCTGATCTTAGAGGAAAAGCTTTCAAAGCTTTTGCTATTGAGTATGAAGTTAGCTGTGAGCTTATCATATATGTTTTTTTTATTATATTGAGGTATGTTCTTTCTGTATCTAATTTGTTAAGAGTTTTTCTCAAGAATCGATGTTGAATATTGTCAAATGCTTTTTATGCATCTATTGAGTTGATCATATGATTTTTATCTTCTATTCTATTAATGTGAGGTATCTCATTTATTGAACTTTGTATGTTGAAACATTCTTGCATCCCAGGGGGGAATTTCACTTGATCATGATGTATGATCATTTTAATGTGTAGTTGAATTCAGTTTGCTAGTATTTTGTTGAGAATTTTTGCCTCTATATTCATCAAAGATATTGACCTGTAGCTTTCTTTTCTTGTAATATTCTCATACAGGTTGATATCAGGGTAATGCTTGCCTTGTAAAATGATTTTGAGCATTCCATCCTCTTCAAATTTTTGGAAGATCTGAGAAGAATTGGCATTTATTCTTCTTTAAATTTTTGGTAAAATTCACTGGTGAAGCCACGTGGTCCTGGCTTTTTCTTTGTTGGAAAGCTTTTTTTTATTATTGATTCAATCACCTTATTCATTATTGGTCTGTTCAGATTTTCTCTTTCTTTATAATTCTGTCTTGATAAGCTATGTATTTCTAGGAATTTAACCATGTCTCCTGGTGTTCAGTTTATTGGCATATAGTTGTTCTTAGTAGTCTCTTATGATATTTTGTATTTCTGTGGTATCAGTTGTAAGCCTCCTGTTTTATTTATAATTTTATTTATTTGGGATCTCTCTTCTTTTTTTTGGTTATGTTAGCTAAAGATTTGTCAATTTTGTTTATCTTTTCATAGAAACAACTCTTAGTGTTGTTAATCATTTCTATTGTTTTTCTGTTCTCTATTTCATTTATTTCTACTCTAATCTTCATTTTTTCCTTCCTTCTGTCAACTTTGGGCTTAGTTTGTTCTTTTTTTCTAGTTCTTTGAAGTGTAAAATTAATTTGTTTATTTGAGATCTTTCTTTTTTCTGGATATATAAGTTTATTGCTATAAACTTCCCTGTTAGAACTGCTTTTGCTACGTCTCAGAAGTTTTGTATGTTGGGTGCACAGCAAGAAATAATCAATAAAATGAAAGAGCAATGAGAGAAAATATTTGCAAATCACACATCTGATAATGGATTAATGTTCAAAAACTGTAAGAAACTCATACAACTCAACAGGATAATAATAATAATAATCCAATTAAATAATCCAATTAAATAATCCAATTAAATCCAATAATAATAATCCAATTTAATAATCAAATTAAAAATGAGCAAAGGACCTCAATAGACATCCTTCCAAATAAGATAATCAAATGACCAAGAGGTACATGAAAAAGTGCTCAATGTCACTAATCATTAGGAAAATGCAAATCAAAACCACAATGAGATATGTCCTCACACCTGTTAGAATTGCTATCCTCCAAAAGACAAGAGATAATAAATGTTGGCAACAATGTGGAGTAAGGGAATCCTTGTGCACTGTGAGAATGTAAATTGGTACACTCACTATGGAAAACATTATGGAGGTTCCTCAAAAAATTAAAAGTAGAAGTACCATATGATCCAGGAAATCCATTTCTAGGTACACATCCAGAGGAAATGAAATCATCCCAAAGGGATATCTGCACCCTCATGTTCATTGCAGCATCTTTTACAATAACCAAGACATGGAAACAACCTAAGTGTCCATTGCTGTATAAATGGAAAAGAAAATAGTATTCCATATATACAATGGAATACTACTTAGCCATAAAATAGAAGTAAATCCTGCCATTTTCAACAATATGAATGGACCTTGAGGGTATTAATCTATGTGAAATGTCAGACAAAGAAACACAAATACTATATGATTTAATTTATATGCGGAATCAAAAAAAACAAACAAACGTATGAACAGAGATCAGATTGTGGTTGCCAGAGGTGAGAGTGGGAGGTGGGGAAATTGGGTGAAGGTGGTCAAAAGATACAAACTTCTAGTCATAAGATAAATAAATTCGGAGTTGTAAGTTATAGCATAATAACTATATGTAACAATACTGTATTGTATATTTGAAATTTACTAAATGAGTAAATCATAAAAGTTCTCATCACAGAGGGAAAATGTTAGCAATGTTAGCTGATGGATGTTAACTAAATTTATTGTGGTAATCATTTTGCAACATATTCATATGTCAAATCATTATGTTGTACATATTAAATCTAAACAATGTTATATATCAATAATATCTCAATAAAACCTGAAAAAATTTTAAATGAAAAAAATGTAAAGTAAGTATTTCAGCTGTGTAACCTGAAATCCTCTATGAAAACACTAGAAAAATTTGTCTTAAGGTATGACTAATTTACTGAAGGCTTGTTACTTTGAAGTTTAACTTGTATCTCTAAATTATATTAGTAGTCAACAGAGATTCAGAGTTGAAAATAGATGTACATCATTTATGTGATTTAAAAAAAAAACAGTAGTATGTGTGTGTACTAACATGGAAACTAACCTTATTTGGTTTATAATGAAAAACTAAAAGAAATAAAAAATATTTTTTTATAAAAAGGAGAGTAAAACAAGTAATAGAAAAAAAGGAAGGAAGGAAAGAGTCAAAAAGTATCATTAATTGTAAATAATATGATTGCCTAAAAGAAAAAAAGAAGATTTAGAGACAAATTATTAGAATTAATAAGAGAAATCATTGTTTGCCAGACACACAAACAAGAATCCAAACTTAGCATTTTTAAATACTAGCAAAAAAAATAAAATATAATGTTTAAATATGTCATTTTCTGTGGCAATTTATATATATAGATACAAATTACCTAAGGAAAATTGACTAAAAATTTTCAACACCTTACACAGAAAATCATAGCCATTTACTGAAATACATCAAAGACTAAATGACTAGAAAATATATCATAATCATAGATAAGAAAAGTTGATTTCATAAAAATGTCAGTTCTTGCCAAATTAATCTATAGAATTCTAATCAAAACCCAATCAGTTTCCCGTACAATCATTAGGCTGATTTTAAAATCTATCTGTAACTGCAATGTACTAAGAATAATGAGATATTTTGGAGAAAAAGCAAAATGAGTTGAAGTAGGGCTAGGCTTAGAAGATGTAAAACATCACTTAAAAACTAGAATAATTCAAGCCATTTAGCACTGACACATAGATAGACAAACACTTTGAACAGGATAGAGCAGGGGTCGGCAAACTACAGCCTTTGTGAAAGATCTAGTCTGTTGTCTGTTTTTGTAAATAAAGATTTTTAGGAAACACAGCCATACTCATTTATTTAAATATTACCTGCTTTCCTGCCTGCTAAATGGCAGAGTTGAATTGTTGTAAGAGGTATTAAAGAGCCACAAAATCCTATAACTTTTCCTATCTAGCCCATTAACAGAAAATTTTTTCTTACCCCTAGATTAGAGAGCTTAGAAAAAGATCTATGTACAAATGAAAACATGATTATAATAAGTGGGATAAATGATATTGCAGATAAGTGGGAAAAGAATAGACTTTTCACCAATTCTCAGACCTTTTTTTCCATAGGTCATAAAGTTTTATATTGGTCATTAAGACACATTAAACACAAACACAAATACCTAATTTAAAGATCTACAGTTTTTATTTTTTTAATTGTACACTTTAAGTATGTGCAGTTTATTTTTATTTATTTTTTGGCTGTGTTGGGTCTTCATTGCTGCACGCAGGCTTTCTCTAGCTGTGGCCAGCAGGGGCTACTCTTTGTTGTGGTGCACGGGGTTCTCATTGCGGTGGCTTCTCTTGTTGTAGAGCACGGGCCCTAGAGGGTTGTAGTTGCGGTGCGTGGGCTCAGTAGTTAAAGTGTGCTGCCTCTAGGGTGTGTGGGCTTCAGTAGTTGTGGCACACAGGCTCACTAGTTGTGGCTCACAGGCTCTAGAGCACAGGCATAGTAGTTGTGGCGCATGGGCTTAGTTGCTCTGTGGAATGTGGGATCTTCCCAGACCAGGGATTGAACCGATGTTCCCTGCATTGGCAGGCAGGTTCTTAACCACTGCACCACTGGAGAAGTCCATAAAAATATACAGTTTTTAATAGAAAAATATCTTCATGAAACCAGAATAAGAAAGAATTCCAGGGGAGGAGCTTCAAGATGGCAGAAGAGTAAGATATGGAGATCACCTTCCTCCCCACAAATATATCAGAAATACATCTACATGTGGAACAACTCCAACAAAACACCTACTGAACTCTGGCAGAAGACCTCAGACCTCCTCAAAGGCAAGAAACTACCCATGTACTTGGTAGGGCAAAAGAAAAAACAGAGACAAAAGAATAAGGATGGGACCTGCACCAGTGAGAGGGAGCTGTGAAGGAGGAAAGGTTTCCACACACTAGGAAGCCACTTCACCAGCGGAGACAGGGGGTGGTGTGGAGGAAGCTCCGGAGCCACGGGGGAGAGTGCAGCAACAGGGGTGTGGAGAGCAAAGCGGACAGATTCCCGCACAGAAGACCAGTGCCGACCAGTACTCACCAGCCCAAGAGGCTTGTCTGCTCACCTGCAGAGACAGGTGGGGGCTGGGAGCTGAGGCTCTGGCTTCAGAGTTCAGATCCCAGGGAGAGGACTGGGTTTGGCTGCATGAACACAGCCTGAAAGGGCAAGTGCACCACAGCTAGCTGGTAGGGAGTCCGGGAAAATGTCTGGAGCTGCCAAAGAGGCAAGAGACTTTTTCTTGCCTCTTTGTTTCCTGGTGCGTGAGGAGAAGGGATTAAGAGGGCCGCTTAAAGGAGCTCCAGAGGCGGGTGTGAGCCATGGCTATCAACACAGACCCCAGAGACGGGCATGAGATGCTATGGCTGCTGCTGCAGCTACCAAGAATCCCGCATACAAGAACAGGTCACTATCCATACTTCCCCTCCTGGGAACCTGTGCAGCCCGTCACTACTAGGGTCCCATGTTCCAGGGACAACTTCTCTGGGAGAACACACGATGCGCCTCAGGCTGGTGCAACGTCACACAAGCCTCTGCAGCTGCAGGTTTGTCCCGCATCCGTACCACTCCCTCCTCCCAGCCTGAGTGAGCCAGAGCCCCTGAATCGGCTGCTCCTTTAACCCCGTCCTGTCTGAGAGAAGAATAGATGTCCTCAGGTGACCTACAAGAAGAGGAAGGTCCAAATCCAAAGCTGAACCACAGGAGCTGTGCAAACAAAGAAGAGAAAGGGAAATTTCTCCTAGCAGCCTCAGGAGCAATGGATTAAATCTCCACAATCAACTTGATGTACCCTGCATCTGTGGAATACCTGAATAGACAAGGAATCACCCCAAGTTGAGTAGTTGGACTTGAGAAACAATGATATGTATGTTTCTTTCCCTTTTTCTCTTTTTGTGAGTGTGTATGTGTATGTTTCTGCATGTGATATTGTCTGTATAGCTTTGCTTTTACCATTTGTCCTAGGGGTCTGTCTGTCTGTTATTATTTTTTTATTTATTTTTTCTAATATAGTTCTTAGCACTTGTTATCATTGGTGGAATTGTTTTTTGGTTTGGTTGCTCTCTTCTATCTTTCTGTTTTTTATCTTTAAAATATTTTTAATAATTATTTTAATACCTTTATTTTATTTTATCTTACTTTATGTTATTTTGCTTTATTTTATCTTCTTATTTTTTCTTTCTTTTTTCTTTCCCTTTTATTCTGAGCCATGTGGATGACAGGCTTCTGGGGCTCCAGCCAGGTGTCAGGGCTGTTCCTCTAGGGGAGAGACCCAAATTCAGGACACTGGTTCACAAGAGACCTCCCAGCTCCATGTAATATAAAATGGCAAAAATCTGTCAGAGATCTTAATCTCAACAAAAAGATCCAGCTCCACTCAATGACCAACAAGCTACAGTGCTGGATACCCTATGCTAAACAACTAGCAAGACAGGAACACAACCCCATCCACTAGCAGAGAGGCTGCCTAAAATCATAATAAGAACACAGACACCCCAAACTCACCATTAGACATGGGCCTCTCCACCAGAAAAACAAGATCCAGCCTTATCCACCACAACACAGAAACTAGTCACCTCCACCAATAAGCCTACACAACCCACTGAACAAACTTTAGCCACTAGGGATTGAAAACAAAAATGTCAGGAACTACGAACCTGCAGGCTGCGAAAAAGGGACCCCAAACACAGTAAGTTAAGCAAAATGAGAAGACAGAGAAACACACAGCAGATGAAGGAGCAAGGAAAAAATCCACCAGACCTAACAAATGAAAAGGAAATAGGCCATCTACCTGAAAAAGAATTCAGAATAGTGACACTAAATATGATCCAAAATCTTGGAAATAGAATGGAGAAAATACAAGAAGCATTTAACAAGGACCTAGAAGAAGTAAAGAGCAAAAAAATAGTGATGAACAACACAATAAATGAAATTCAAAATTCTCTAGAAGGAATCAATAGCAGAATAACTGAGGCAGAAGAACAGATAAGTGACCTGGAAGATAAAATAGTGGAAATAACTACTACAGAGCAGAATAAAGAAAAAAGAATGAAAAGAATTCAGTACACTCTCAGAGACCTATGGGACAACATTAAACACATGAACATTCGAATTATAGGGGTCCCAGAAGAAGAGAAAAAGAAGGGGACTGAGAAAATATTTGAAGAGATTAAAGCTGAAAACTTCACTAATATGAAAAAGGAAATAGTCAGTCAAGTCCAGCAAGGATCTCATTCAGATTTGATGGAAAAATTAAAACATATACAGACAAGCAAAAGCTAAGAGAATTCAGCATCATGAAACCAGCTTTACAACAAAGGCTAAAGGAAAATCTCTAGGCAGAAAACACAAGAAGAGGAAAAGACCTACAATAATTAACCTAAAACTATTAAGAAAATGGTAATAGGAACATACATATTGATAATTACCTTAAATGTAAATGGATTAAATGCTCCCACCAAAAGGCACAGACTCGCTGAATGGATACAAAAATAAGACCCGTATATATGCTGTCTACAAGAGACCCACTTCAGACCTAGGGACACATACAGACTGAGAGTGAGAGCATGAAAAAATACTCCATGCAAATGGTATTCAAAAAAAGCTGGAGTAGCAATTCTCATATCACACAAAATAGACTTTAAAACAGTTTAAAAGAGACAAAGAAGGACACCAGAAAATGATCAAGGGATCAATCCAAGAGAAGATATAACAATTGTAAATATTTAGACACCCAACATAGGAGCACCTCAATACATGAGACAAATACTAACAGCCATAAAAGGGGAAATTGGCAACAACACAATCATAGTAGGGGACTTTAACACCCCACTTTCACCAAAGGACAGATAATCAAAAATGAAATTAAATAAGGAAACACAAGCTTTAAATGATACATTAAAAAAGATGGACTTAATTGATATTTATAGGACATTCCATCTAAAAACAACAGAATACACTTTCTTCACAAGTGCTCATGGAACATTATGCAGGATAGATCATACCCTGGGTCACAAATCAAGCCTTGTTAATTTAAGAAAATTGAAATCATATCAAGTATATTTTCCAAACACAATGCTATGAGAATAGATATCAATTAAAAGAAAAACTCTGTAAAAACTACAGTCACATGGAGGATAAACAATACACCACTTCAAAACCATGAGACCACTGAAGAAATCAAAGAGGAAATAAAAAAATACCTAGAAACAAATGACAATCAAGACATGATGACCCAAAACCTATGGGATGCAGCAAAAGCAGTACTAAGAGGGACATTAATAGCAATACAATCCTACCTTAAGAAACAAAAAACATCTCAAAAAACAACATAAGCTTAAACTTAACGCAATTACAGAAAGAAGAACCAGAAAACCCCCAAGGTTAGCAGGTGGAAAGAAATCATAAATATCAGATCAGAAATAAATGAAAAAGAAATGAAGGAAATTATAACAAAGATCAATAAAACTAAAAACTGGTTCTTTGAGAAGATAAACAAAATTGATAAACCATTAGTCAGACTCATCAAGAAAAAAAGGGAGAAGACTCAAATCAATAGTATTAGAAATGAAAAAGGAGAAGTAACAAATGACACTGCAGAAATACAAAGGATCATGAGAGATTACTACAAGCAACTCTATGCCAATAAAATGGACAACCTGGAAGAAATGGACAAATTCTTAGAAATGCACAAAGGGCCAAGACTGAAGCAGGAAGAAATAGAAAATATGAACAGATCAATCACAAGCACTGAAATTGAAACTGTGATTAAAAATCTTCCAACAAACAAAAGCCCAGGACCAGATGGCTTCACAGGCGAATTCTATCAAGCATTTAGAGAAGAGCTAACACCTATCCTTCTCAAACTCTTCCACAATATAGCAGATGAAGGAACACTCCCAAACTCATTCTATGAGGCCACTATCACCGTGATACCAAAACCAGACAACGATGTCACAAAAAAGCAAGCTACAGGCCAATATCACTGATGAACGTAGATGCAAAAATCCTCAACAAAATACTAGCAAACAGAATCCAACAGCACACTAAAAGGATCATACATCATGATCAAGTGGGATTTATTCCAGGAATGCAAGGATTCTTCAATATACACAAATCAATCAACGTGATACACCATATTAACAAATTGAAGGAGAAAAACCATATGACCATCTCAATAGATGCAGAGAAAGCTTTCGACAAAATTCAACACCCATTTATGATAAAACGCCTGCAGAAAGTAGGCTTAGAAGGAACTTTCCTCAACCTATAAAGGCCCTATATGACAAACCCACAGCCAACATCGTCATCAATGGTGAAAAAATGAAACCATTTCCACTAAGATCAGGAACAAGACAAGGTTGCCCACTGTCACCACTCTTATTCAACATAGTTTTGGGAGTTTTAGCCATAGCAATCAGAGAAGAAAAAGAAATAAAAGGAAGCCAAATCAGAAGAGAAGAAGTAAAGCTATCACTGTTTGCAGATGACATACTATTCATAGAGAATCCTAAAGGTGCTACCAGAAACCTACTAGAGGTAATCAATGAATTTGGTAAAGTAGCAGGGTACAAAGTTAATGTACAGAAATTTCTTGCATTCCTATAAACTAATGATGAAAAATCTGAAAGTGAAATTAAGAAAACACTCTCATTTACCACTGCAACAAAAATAATAAAATATCTAGGAATAAACCTACCTAAGGAGACAAAATACCTGTATGCAGAAAATTATAAGAGTGATAAAAGAAATTAAAAATGTTACAAATAGTTGGATACCATATCCATGATGAATACCATGTTCTTGGATTGGAAGAATCAACATTGTGAAAATGACTATACTATGCAGAGCAATCTACAGATTCAATGCAATCCCTATCAAACTACCACTGGCATTTTTCAGAGAACTAGAACAAAAAATTTCACAATTTGTATGGAAACACAAAAGACCCCAAATAGCCAAAGCAATCTTGAGAAACAAAAAAGGAGCTGGAGTAATCAGGCTCTCTGACTTCAGACAATACTACAAAGATTCAGTAATCAAGACAGTATTATACTGGTACAAAAACAGAAACATAGAACAATGAAACAGGATAGAAAGCCTAGAGATAAACTCATGCACATATGGTCACCTTATCTTTGATAAAGGAGACAAGAATATACAGTGAAGAAAAGATAGCCTCTTCAATAAGTGATGCTGGGAAAACTGGACAGCTATATGCAAAAGAATAAAATTATAATACTCCCTAACACCATAAACAAAAATAAACTCAAAATGGTTTAAATATCTAAATGTAAGGCCAGACACTATCAAACTCTTAGAGGAAAACATAGGCAGAACACTCTATGACATAAATCACAGCAAGATCCTTTTTTACCCACCTCCTAGAGAAATGGAAATAAAAACAAAAATAAACAAATGGGACCTAATGAAACTTAAAAGCTTTTGCACAGAAAAGGAAACCATAAATAAGATGGAATGACAACCCTCTGAATGGGAGAAAATATTTGCAAATGAAGCAAATGGCAAAGGATTAACTCCAAAATCTACAAGCAGCACATGCAGCTCAATATCAAAAAAAAAAAAAAAACAACCCAATCCAAAAATGGGAAGAAAACCTAAATAGACATTTCTCCAAAGATATACAGATTGTCAACAAACACATGAAAGAATGCTCAACATCATTAGTCATTAGATAAATGCAAATCAAAACTACAATATGATATCATCTCACACCTGTCAGAATGGCCATCATCAAAAAATCTACAAAGAATAAATGCTGGAGAGGGTGTGGAGAAAAGGGAACCCTTTTGCACTGTTGGTTGGAATGCAAATTGATACAGCCACTATGGAGAACAGTATGAAGGTTACTTAAAAAACTAGAAGTAGAGGTACCGTACAACCCAGCAATCCCACTACCTGGCATATACCCTGAGAAAACCATAATTCAAACAGAGTCATGTATCAAAATGTTCACTGCAGCTCTATTTACAATAGCCAGGACATGGAAGCAACCTAAATGTCCATCAACAGATGAATGGTTAAAGAAGATGTGGCACATATATACAATGGAATATTACTCAGCCATAAAATGAAATGAAATTGAGTTATTTGTAGTGAGGTGGGTGGACCTAGAGTCTGTCATAGAGAGTGAAGTACGTCAGAAAGAGAAAAAAAAATACCGTATGCTAACACTTATATATGGAATTAAAAAAAGAAAAAAAAGTGGTCATGAAGAACCTAGGGGCAAGGCGGGAATAAAGACACAGACCTACTAGAGAATGGACTTGAGGATACGGGCAGAGGGAAGGGTAAGCTGTGGCAAAGTGAGAGAGTGTCATGGACATATATACACTACCAAATGTAAAATAGATAGCTAGTGGGAAGCAGCCGCATAGCACAGGGAGATCAGCTTGGTGCTTTGTGACCACCTAGAGGGGTGGGATAGGGAGGGTGGGAGGGAGGGAGATGCAAGAGGAAGAGATATGGGGACATATGTATATGTATAACTAATTCACTTTGTTTTAAAGCAGAAACTAACACACCATTGCAAAGCAATTATACTCCAATAAAGATGTTAAAAAGAAAAGAAAAGAAAAGAAAGAATTCCAAACAAGGCTTAAGAATCACAAACCAAAAGGAAAAGATTTTGTTGAAATTTTTGATTATATTTAAATTGGTAATCATGATAATGACAATGAGCCTTTGAAAGTGCTGTTCTTGCAACCTGGAATTATCTGCCCTCAGATATCTAAATGGCTAACTTCTATATTATATCAGGTTCCCTCCACAGAAAACACCAAGACACAGATTTCAGAGCAAGTAGTATATTTGGGAAGTGGTCCCAAGAAGAACAGATAGATGAATTATTTGAACAGAAACGTGGAGAAAACAATTCAGTTTGTGTAAGTCCCTGAACCCCTGGAGGCCTCTGAGAGACATGTGGATCAAAGAAGCAGGACATTATCTACCTACTCTCTTCCATCATTACTAGAAGATTACTTCTGTAGATGTTATCTCCCTAGCACCCCTGGGATAACCTAAGTGTAGAGCTAGCACACCCTGTTAGCCAGAGAATACCCACAGGTGAGAGTACCAATTGCTGCAGTAAAGAAGCCATTAGATGTACATAAGTGGTAAGTGCTGAGGGAACGTGGACCAGGCAACCTTAGTTGGATTTCTCTACAAATATCAGCTCACCAGAGCAGCTTTGCCTGACCACCTGGCATGAAATAGCATTCCATTTCCATAGTCATTTTCTTCTTAACCTGTTTTATATATCTCTTTATTTGTTTATAATCTGTCCCCATTCCTCATTAGAATGCAAGTTTCGTAAAGACAAAGATGTTGTTTCGTAAACTGCTATATCTCCAGCACCTAGAATAATGTTTGATACATAGTAGGTGTTCAATTATTTTTTGTTAAATAAATAAATGCATGAATTAGATGTCACTTCATAAACATAAGAATGACAAAAAGTAAAATCTGAGAATATCAAGCATTGTGAAGAGATTATATAAAGGAAATTATTATATAATGATGGTGGAAATATGAACTGGTGTATAATTTTGAAGACCAATTTGGTAATATTAAGTACAATGGAAGGTACACTTACCCTAATACCTCATTACACTATGATGTAGAAAAACTCCCACCCTGGTTTATAATTTACAGTAATTTCTGCCCATGTGTAAATACATCTACAAGAATGTTCATTGCAGAGAAACATCATGAGTATTTTATATATTCAAAGTCCTTTTACAAAAAACAAGCACTCTAGACAGTGCCTCGAGTTTATAGATTCTTCTTTCTTTTCCACCAAATGGAAACAAATAAGAATCACAGCTTAGATTTTTAAATCACTTCAGTGTTTACAAGGCATTGTTTCACTTGATCTTCATGACACTAGAGGCATCATTGGTGCTAAGGACAGAGTGGTAGACAGGACCTGGCTTATGTTATCAAGGAGCTTATTCGACAAGGGATCTAATCTAGGGAAAATATAATTCCATTTTACAGGTAAGGAAATGCAGTTTAAGAAGATTCATTGCATTGTCCAATGACAGGAGCAGTAGATCCAATAGTCAGAATTTAAACACATTTTCTCTCACTCTAAACCCATGCTCTTGTCCTTATTGTAAACTGGCTGTATTTTTAACAACAACAAAATAAATCTCTCAAAGTAATTAAAATTAAAAGTAATGAAATAATAATAAAAGTTTTGTGGTTTCTATACAACTAAGGTCAAATCAGAAAAAGAACATCTCTTTTTCCAGCTTATGAAAAATCTTAGAGGTATTCATGTAAAATAAAGAAATAAAAACCTGAGTTTTCCATTTATAAAACTGAAAACACATGTGAAAGTATTCCACACTCTAAAATATATATTGTTTTCACTGGCAATATTTATGCAACATAACTTCCTTTTGCTTTAAGTGATTATATTCAAGCAATTACCAAATTTTTTAAAGTTAAAGTTAAATAATAATTCCACTATTAAAGAAAACAGGTAAAACCATTGCTTTTGTTATTTTTTTAATCTCTTTAATTTTAAATCTGAGAAAAAATGTTATTTTGTTGTAAAGGTTATTCAGGGATTAGAGGCTGGAGCTGAAATTCAAAGGTTTCTTCCAAATCTGACTGTAAGATTTTAATTACATCTTTCTGAAGATATTGGATAAGGACTTCACTACAATAGTTAGTCCAAGATATCACAGCTGGAAATACTGTCTTGCATTTTTTTTGGTTAGGTTTTTTTTAAAAAAAAATTATTGGAGTATAGTTGATTTACAATGTTGTGCTAGTTTCAGGTGTACAATAAAGTGAATCAGTTATACATATACATATATTCACTCCTTTTTAGATTGTTTTCCCATATAGGTCATTACAAAGTACTGAGTAGAGATCCCTGTACTATACCGTAGGTCCTCATTAGTTATCTATTTTATATATAGTAGTGTGTATATGTCAATCCCAATCTCCCAATTTATCCCTCACCCCCATCCCACATAAGGCAGTTGCTTTATTAGTACTCTTCAAGAAAGATCACTTGGTATTTCTAGAAGGTTTTGAGTCTTACAGTCCTTTAGATATCAAATGCACTAGGTTGAAGCTACGTTGAGATAGAGAAGCCAGTGTAGAGGGCAAATAGAGGAAGCAGAAAAAATAAAATAATTATTTGGATATCAAAACGCTCCATGTGGAGGAGGGTTGTAATCTTCCCCCAACTAGTTCTATGGCTTTGGATAAGCTTACCTAAATTTACTGTTTTTTACTTTCTCATTTGTAAATTGAAATGACAATACCTTCCTTATCTACAAGAGAGGTTTGCTACTAGGATTAGGAGAGCTAATATATAAAAATGCATTTTTAATACATATAAAGCTCCCAATATACATTGAAAATATTATTATAATAATATGGAAGGCTTAACTCAAAGGACTTCTTCTACATTTCAAATAAGTTAATGTGTGTGAAAATTCTGTCATTCATTCATGAAAAAATATGCATCATATCAACAAATACAAATGAATACCTGTAGTATGTCAGGTCTTATGTTAGATAGTGGAAATGTATAAAACAGGAAAGTATGGTTTCTTGAACTCAGCATTTTTTCTTTTTTGTAACATCTTTATTGGAATATAATTGCATTACCATGGTGTGTTAGCTTCTGCTTTATAACAAAGTGAATCAGTTATACATATACATATGTTCCCATATCTCTTTCCTCTTGCGTCTCCCTCCCTCGCACAATCCCTATCCCACCCATCTAGGTGGTCACAAACCACCGTGCTGATCTCCCTGTGCTATGCGGCTGCTTTCCACTATCTATTTTACGTTTGGTAGTGTATATATATCCATGCCACTCTATCACTTTGCCACAGCTTAGGTTTCCCCCTTCCCCATATCCTCAAGTCCATGCTCTAGTAGGTCTGTGTTTTTATTCCTCTCTTACCCCTAGGTTCTTCATGACCATTTTTTTTCTTAGATTCCAAATATATATATGTGTTAGCATGTGGTCTTTGTTTTTCTCTTTCTGACTTACTTCACACTTTATGACAGACTCTAGGTCCATCCACCTCACTACAAATAACTCAATTTCGTTTATTTTTATGGTTGAGTAATATTCCATTGTATATATGTGCCACATCTTTATCCATTCATCTGTTGATGGACATTCAGATGGCTTCCATGTCCTGGCTATTGTAAATAGAGCTGCAGTGAACATTTTAGTATATGACTCTTTTGGAATTATGCTTTTCTCAGGGTATATGCCCAGTAGTGGGATTGCTGGATCATATGATAGTTCTATTTGTAGTTTGTTAAGGAAGCTCCATATTGTTCTCCATAGTGGCTGTATCAATTTACATTCCCACCAACAGTGCAAGAGTGTCCCCTTTTCCCCACACCCTCTCCAGCATTTATTGTTTCTAGATTTTTTGTTTTGTTTTGTTTTGTTTTGTTGTTTTTTTGGTACGCAGGCCACTCACTGTCGTGTCCCTCCCGTTGAGGAGCACAGGCTCCGGACGCGCAGGCTCAGTGGCCATGGCTCAAGGGCCCAGCCGCTCTGCAGCATGCGGGATCGTCCTGGACCAGGGCATGAACCCGTGTCCCCTGCATCTGCAGGCGGACTCTCAGCCACTGCGCCACCAGGGAAGCCCATTTCTAGATTTTTTGATGATGGCCATTCTGACCAGTGTGAGATGATATCTCATTGTAGGTTTGATTTGCATTTCTCTAATGATTAATGATGTTGAGCATTCTTTCATATGTTTGTTGGCAATCTGGGAATCTTCTTTGGAGAAATGTCTATTTAGGTCTTCTGTCCATTTTTGGATTGGGTTGTTTGTTTTTTTTGTTATTGAGCTGCTTGTAAATTTTGCAGAGTAATCCTTTGTCAGTTGCTTCATTTGCAAATCTTTTCTCCCATTCTGAGGGTTGTCTTTTCAACTTGTTTATGGTTTCCTTTGCTGTACAAAAGCTTTTAAGTTTCATTAGGTCCCATTTGTTTATTTTTCTTTTTATTTCCATTTCTCTAGGAGGTGGGTCAAAAATAATCTTGCTGTGATTTATGTCATAGAGTGTTCTGCCTATGTTTTCCTCTAAGAGTTTGATAATCTCTGGCCTTACATTTAGGTCTTTAATCCATTTTGAGTTTGTTTTTGTGTATGGTATTAGGGAGTGTTCTAATTTCATACTTTTACATGTACCTTTCCAGTTTTCCAAGCACCACTTATTGAAGAGGTTGTCATTTCTCCACTGTATACTCTTGCCTCTTTTATCAAAGATAAGTTGACCATATGTCCGTGGGTTTATATCTGGGCATTCTATCCTGTTCCACTGATGTATATTTCTGTTTTTGTGCCAGGCCCATACTGTCTGGATTACTGTAGCTTTGTAGTATAGTCTGAAGTCAGGGAGACTCATTCCTCCAGCTCCATTTTTTGTTCCCAAGATTGCTTTGGCTATTCGGGTTTTTTTGTGTTTCCATACAAATTGTGAAATTTTTTGCTCTATTTCTTTGAAAAATACCAGTGGTAGTTTGATAGGGATTGCATTGAATCTGTAGATAGCTTTGTGTAGTAGAGTCATTTTCACAATGTTGATTCCTCCATTCCAAGAACATGGTATATCTCTCCATCTATTGTATCATCTTTAATTTCTTTCATCAGTGTCTTATAATTTTCTGCATACAGGTCTTTTGTCTCCTTAGGTACGCTTATTCCTAGATATCTTATTCTTTTTGTTGCAATGGTAAATGGGAGTGTTTTCTTAATTTCACTTTCAGATTTTTCATCATTAGTGTATAAGAATGCCAGAGATTTGTGTGCATTAATTTTGTATCCTGCTACTTTACCAAATTCATTGATTACCTCTAGTAGTTTTCTGGTAGCATCTTTAGGATTCTCTATGAATAGTATCATGTCATCTGCAAAGAGTGATAGCTTTACTTCTTCTTTTCTGATTTGGATTCCTTTTATTTCCTTTTCTTCTCTGATTGCTGTGGCTAAAACTTCCAAAACTATGTTGAATAAGAGTGGTGAGAGTGGGCAACCTTGTCTTGTTCCTGATCTTAGTGGAAATGGTTTGTTTTTCACCATTGAGGACAATGTTGGCTGTGGGTTTGTCATATATGGCCTTTATTATGTTGAGGAAAAGTTCCCTCTATGCCTACTTTTCACAGGATTTTTATCATAAATGGGTGTTGAATTTTGTCGAAAGCTTTCTCTGCATCTATTGAGATGATCATACAGTTTTTCTCCTTCAATTTGTTAATATGATTTATCACATTGATAGATTTGCGTATATTGAAGAATCCTTGCATTCGTGGAATAAACCCCACTTGATCATGTTGTATGATCCTTTTAACATGCTGTTGGACTCTGTTTGCTAGTATTTTGTTGAGGATTTTTGCATCTATGTTCATCAGTGATATTGGCCTGCAGTTTTCTTTCTTTGTGATACCTTTGTCTGGTTTTGGTATCACAGTGATGGTGGCCTCGTAGAATGAGTTTGGGAGTGTTCCTCCCTCTGCTATACTTTGGAAGAGCTTGAGAAGGAAAGGTGTTAGCTCTTCTCTAAGTGTTTGATAGAATTCTCCTGTGAAGCCATCTGGTCCTGGGCTTTTGTTTGTTGGAAGATTTTTAATCACAGTTTCAATTTCAGTGCTTGTGATTGGTCTGTTCATATTTTCTATTTCTTCCTGCTTCAGTCTTGGCCCTTTGTGCATTTCTAAGAATTTGTCCATTTCTTCCAGGTTGTCCATTTTATAGGCATAGAGTTGCTTGTAGTAATCTCTCATGATCCTTTGTATTTCTGCAGTGTCATTTGTTCTCCTTTTTCATTTCTAATACTATTGATTTGAGTCTTCTCCCTTTTTTTCTTGATGAGTCTGGCTAATGGTTTATCAATTTTGTTTACCTTCTCAAAGAACCAGCTTTTAGTTTTATTGATCTTTGCTATAAATTCCTTCATTTCTTTTTCATTTATTTCTGATCTGATATTTATGATTTCCTTCCTTCTGCTAACTTTGTGGGTTTTTTTGTTCTTTTTTCTCTAATTGCTTTAGGTTTAAGGTTAGGTTGTTTATTTGAGATGTTTCCTGTTTCTTAAGGTAGGATTTTATTGCTATAAACATCCCTCTTAGAACTGCTTTTGCTGCATCCCATAGGTTTTGGGTCATCGTGTCTCCATTGTCATTTGTTTCTAAGTATTTTTTTGTTTTGTTTTCCTCTTTGACTTCTTCAGTGATCACTTCGTTATAAATAGTGTATTGTTTAGCCTCCATGTGTTTGTATTTTTTACAGACCTTTTTCTGTAATTGGTATCTAGTCTTATCATGTTTTGGTCAGAAAAGATACTTGATATGATTTCAATTTTCTTAAATTTACCAAGGCTTGATTTGTGACCCAAGATATGGTCTACCCTGGAGAATGTTCCATGAGCACTTGAGAAAAATGTGTATTCTGTTGTTTTTAGATGGAATGTCCTATACATATCAATTAAGTCCATCTTGTTTAATGTATCATTTAAAGCTTGTTTTTCCTTATTTATTTTCATTTTGGATGCTCTGTCCATTGATGAAAGTGGGGTGTTAAAGTCCCCTACTATGATTGTGTTACTGTCGATTTCCCCTTTTATGGCTGTTAGTATTTGCCTTATGATTGAGGTGCTCCTATGTTGGGTGCATAAATATTTATAATTGTTATATCTTCTTCTTGGATTGATCCCTTGATAATTATGGAGTGTCCTTTTTTGTCTCTTGTAATAGTCTTTATTTTAAAGTCTATTTTGTCTGATATGAAAATTGCTACTCCAGATTTCTTTTGATTTCCATATTCATGGAATATCTTTTTCCATTCCCTCACTTTCAGTCTGTATGTGTCCCTAGGTCTGAAGTAGGTCTCTTGTACACAGCATATATATGGGTCTTGTTTTTGAATCTATTCAGCCAGTCTGTTTCTTTTGGTGTGAGCCTTTAATCCATTTACATTTAATTATTGATATGTATGTTCCTATTCCCATTTTCTTAATTGTTTTGGGTTTGTTACTGTAGGTCTTTTCCTTCTCTTGTGTTTCTTGCCTAGAGAAATTCCTTTAGCATTTGTTGTAAAGCTGGTTTGGTGGTACTGAATTTTCTCAGCTTTTACTTGTCTGTAAAGGTTTTAATTTCTCTATCAAATCTGAATAAGATCCTTGTTCAGTAGAGTAATCTTGGTTGCAGGTTTTTCTCCTTCATCACTTTAAATATGTCCTGCCACTCCCTTCTGGCTTGCAGAGTTTCTGCTGAAAGATCAGCTGTTAACCTTATGGGGATTCCCTTGTGTGTTATTGGTTTTTTCTCCCTTGCTGCTTTTAATATGTTTTCTTTGTATTTAATATTTGATAGTTTGATTAATATGTGTCTTGGTGTGTTTCTCCTTGGATTTATCCTGTATGGCACTCTGTGTGCTTCTTGAACTTGATTGACTATTTCCTTTCCCATATTAGGGAAGTTTTCAACTATAATCTCTTCAAATATTTTCGCAGTCCCTTTCTTTTTCTCTTCTTTTTCTGGGACCCCTAAAATTCGAATGTTGTTGTGTTTAATGTTGTCTGAGAAGTTTCTGAGACTGTCCTCAGTTCTTTTCATTCTTTTTTTCTTTATTCTGCTCTGCATTACTTATTTCCACTGTTTTATGTTCCAGGTCACTTATCCGTTCTTCTGTTTCAGTTATTTTGCTATGGATCCCTTCTAGAGTATTTTTAATTTTGTTTATTGTGTTGTTCATCATTGCTTGTTTCCTCTTTAGTTCTTCTAGGTCCTTGTTAAATGTTTATTGCATTTTCTCTAGTCTATTGCCAAGATTGTGGATCATCTTTACTATCATTATTCTGAATTCTTTTTCAGGTAGACTGCCTATTTCTTCTTCATTTATTAGGTCTGGTGGGTTTTTACCTTGTTCCTTCATCTGCTGTGTGTTTTTTTGTCTTTTCATTTTGCTTATCTTACTGTATTTGGGGTCTCCTTTTCGCAGGCTGCAGGTTTGTAGTTCCCGTTATTTTTGGTGTCTGTCCCCAGTGGCTAAGTTTGTTTCAGTGGGTTGTGTAGGTTTCCTGGTGGAGGGGACTAGTGCCTGTGTTTTGGTGGATGAGGCTGGATCTTGTCTTTTTGGTGGGCAGGTCCACACCTGGTGGTGTGTTCTGGGCTGTCTGTGGCCTTATTGTGATTTTAGGTAGCCTCTCTGCTAATGGGTGGGCCTGTGATCCTGTCTTGCTAGTTGTTTGGCATAGGGTGTCCAGCACTGTAGCTTGCTGGTCGTTGAGTGAAGCTGGGTCTTGGTGTTGAGATGGAGAGCTCTGGGTGTTTTTCACCCTTTGATATTACATGCAGCTGGGAGGTCTCTTGTGGACCAGTGTCCTGAAGTTGGCTCTCCCACCTCAGTTGCACAGCCCTGACACGTGGTTGGAGCACTGACAGCCTGTCCTCCACATGGCTCAGAATAAAAGGGAGAAAAAATAGGAAGAAAGAGGATAAAATAAAATAAAGTAAGATAAAATAAAATAAAGTTATTATAATAAAAATTAATTATTAAGAAAATTTTTTTTAAGTTAAAAAAAAGCTGGATGGACAGAGACCTAGGACAAATGGTGAAAGCAAAGCTATACAGACAAAATCTCACACAGAAGCATACACATACACACTCACAACAAGAGGAAAAGGGACAAAAATAATATATCTTGCTCCCAAAGTCCATCTCCTCAATTTGGGATGATTCGTTTTCTATTCAGGTATTCCATAGATGCAGGGTACATCAAGTTGATTGTGGAGATTTAATCCTCTGCTCCTGAGGCTGCTGGCAGAGATCTCCCTTTCTCTTCTTTGTTTGCACAACTCCTGGGTTCAGCTTTGGAGTTGGACAGGCCTCTGCATGTAGGTCCCCTGAGAGCATCTGTTCTCTGCTCAGACAGGACGGGGTTAAAGGAGCAGCTGATTCGGGGGCTCTGGCTCACTCAGGCCAGGGGTGGGGGGAGGGGTACGGTTGTGGGGCGAGCCTGCGGCGGCAGAGGCCGGCATGACTTTGCACCAGCCTGAGGTGCGCCATGCATTCTCCCGGGAAAGTTGTCCCTGGATCACTGGACTCTGACAGTGGCGGGCTGCACAGGCTTCCGGGAGGGGTGGTGGGGAGAGTGACCTGTGCTTGCACACAGGCTTCTTGGTGGCTGCAGCAGCAGCCTTAGCATCTCATGCCCATCTCTCGGGTCCGCGCTGATACCCGCGGCTCGCGCCCGTCTCTGGAGCTCCTTTAAGCAGCGCTCTTAATCCCCCTCCTCGAGCACCAGGCAACCAAGAGGCAAGAAAAAGTGTCTTTTCTCTTTGGCAGGTCCAGACTTTACCCAGACTCCCTTCCGGCTAGCCATGGCGCACTAACCCCTTCAGGCTGTGTTCATGCCGGCAACGCCAGTCCTCTCCCTGCGCTCCGACCGAAGCCCGAGCCTCAGCTCCCAGCCCCCGCCCATCTCGGCAGGTGAGCAGACAAGCGTCTCGGGCTGGTGAGTGCCGGTTGGCACTGACCCTCTGTGCGGGAATCTCTCCACTTTGCCCTCTGCACCCCTGTTGCTGTGCTCTCCTCCATGGCTCTGAAGCTTCCCCCTCTGCCACCCGCAGTCTCCACCCGCGAAGGGGCTTCTAGTGTGTGGAAACCTTTCCTTCTTCACAGGTTCCTCCCACTGGTGCAGGTCCCATCCCTATTCTTTTGTCTCTGTTTTTTCTTTTTTCTTTTGCCCTACCCAGGTATGTGGGGAGTTTCTTGCCTTTTGGGAGGTCTGAGGTCTTCTGCCAGCGTTCTGTAGGTGTCTGTAGGAGTTGTTCCCCATGTAGACGTATTTCTGATGCATTTGTGGGGAGGAGGATGATCTCCACGTCTTACTCTTCTGCCATCTTCTCAAATCTCTTGAACTCAGCATTTAACACAGGAGCGAGACAAAAGAGCAGATAATAATCAAAACTGTTTGCTAAATGTACTGGTCGCTTTAGAAGCAATTACAACTGGGAGACTTCACATAAGAGGAGATATTTGAGATGCATCTTAAAGAAAAAAGAGTTTTGAGTAGGCATAGGAACAGAGAAAGGCCAGCTCAATTTCAGAAAGCTATATATGCAAAAAGGTATGTGGCAAGAGAGATGTAGTATCTTCTAAAGAAAGCACAAAAGTTTAGTGGAGTAAAAATTAAACAGAAACTAGTTTGTGAATCATCTTGCATATTGCACAAAGAATTTGGAACTTTATCTTGAAATGATGCAATGTTACTGAACAATTCTAAAGAAAGAAGTTAAAATTAGGTTTGTATTTTTAGTAATCGTACTCTATACGCAGGAGAAAGGAGCAGCCGTGTAGGAAAAATCCTGGAGTTTTTAAACCAGTTAAAAGGCTACTGAAATAAACAAAGTGCAACATAATGAAGATCTAAAGCAAGGTATTTGCACTGAGAGTAAATAAAAGTAACATTATAGAACAATCAGGAAGGAGAAGCAAAAATACTAATGGATTGATGAAAGGGAAGAGTCAAGGATGATGTAAAACCAACAATAAAAAGGATAAATGAGTACGCTTGAACCCAGCTTGATAAAATAAACCATGTTTCATTTAATGATCATTTACAACCTAAATACAAGTGTGATACTATGTACTTTGGTTCCAATGATAACTTCTACTTCCTTGTCCCTACAGATTAGTTTATCCATATTCACAAAAATCTTCCTGCCCCAATCCTACTATATTCAGTGTAGTTGTTGCTTCTATTGTCCTAGTCTACCTCATTCCTGAACTTTTTATCCTCTTCTGTGACTTCTAAAGATTTACTTACTAGAATTTTTTTAAACTTCTATTACACATACCCAAATATGTTTAAAAGTAAGTTTAAAAATAAAGATGTTCTTTTTTGCAAAGAAATATTTCTGAAAAATACCAATTCTGCCACACTATTCAAGACATGGCTCCTCTGCTACCTGTATAATCAGATTTGCTCTCTACTTCTTTGACATAGAGCACCTCCTTGGAAGAGGTTTTATTTCACACCCTGAGATGTGGCAGAAAAAGAATTTCCAGTATGAGCTTGACCTTTAAAAATCTCTGCCATATAACAACCATCCTAAGCATAACAATTTAGCCAATGATGTGATTTCAAATGTTCTCCCCAGATGCAGCCTTTTGGACTTTTAAAACTTAGCAGTCACACTGTAAGTCAAGGTGGCAGTATTATTAATATTATTTTATGATTAGTTTCTGACACAGAAGTACTTTACATAATATGTAAAGTACTATACATAACGATACAAAATATGCTTAATATTGCATTTTGTTAACTTTTTTCAATACAGTTTAATAGCTTGATAAAATGACTAGCACATAGTGCATGATAAATATGTAATATAAATTAATTAATGTCAATACTATAAAACTATTGGTCTTTTTTTTTTTGGTCATTTTTATTTAGGTAATTTAATATGTGTCCACATGACACCATGTAGACATAATTTTAAAATCTTAGAGGCATTTAACAGTCATAGTTCTTCTTGATAGACACCAACTCTGGTTGTCTTAAGAGTGTTCAGGGAGTCCAAGGAAGGCTTAGCAAAGGAGAAGGGACTAGCACAGCTCTGGGGTGAGACAGCAGTAAGAGTATCCCATCACTCTACATAACTCCTGTGCTGTTACCACTGCCACTGCTTGACACAGCCACTGCCACTGGACACCACTGGCAGACTACCCCCAAACTTTATTTATTTCTTCCTCTTTGTATCACTCAAGTTACAAGAGGAGAGGAGACAGGGAGAATTCTCTGGGAAGAATTTAATTGGTTGAACACAGGTCACTTGCCCAAACCTTGGCTTCCAGGGTTTCTCCTCTGAGGTTCTCTGGTGGGAGGTGGGGCATTGCATCCCACCACCAGTATACACAGTAGAGATTATTCCATAAATGGGAAGAAGATAGTATTTTAGGGTGGAAGGAGATAGTATGCTTTGGAGATGGTAGTTACAGGCTGTCCGGTATGTGAACAGGGCACAGATAGAGTTGTAGGATTTTGAACCATTACTAAAGCTTATTACTTTTATTATACTACTTATCATACTGGTTTATATTAAGGTATGTCTGTTTCCTCAAGTGAATTCCTTCAGGTTAGGGAAGATGCATGCATTCTTTAAAAAGTAATTTTAATTATATTAACTAGTATTAATTAATAATAAGTAACAATGGAATACTAGTCAGCCATAAAAAATAATGGAATATTGCCATTTGCAGCAACATGGATGGACCTAGAGAATATTATGCTTAGTGAAATAAGTCAGACAGAGAAAACCAAATACTGTATGATATCATGTATATGTGGAATCTAAAAGATAACACAAATGAATGTATATGCAAAGCAGAACAGACTCACAGATATAGAAAACAAATTAGTAGTTACCAAAGGGGAGAGGAAAGGGAGGGGGGCAAATTAGAGGTATGGGATTAAGAGATATAAACTACTATGTATAAAATAGATAATCAACAAGGATATACTGTACAGCACAAGGAATTATAGCCCTAATCTTGTAATAACTTTTAATGGAGCATAATCTATGAAAATACTGAATAACTATGTTACACACCTAAAACTAATATAATACTGTAAATCAACTATACTTCAATAAAAGTAAATAAATAAATCGGCCTTTTCCTCCTGTATCTGACTCATAATATATACCCCATTTTATGTAAGAATTCACACACATGTGATTTTAAAATGTTCTTTTGATATTTCATGTCTAATTATTTTTTAAGATCCCACAATGGTAACTCCTAATCAAAAGGGGCTTAAGAAAATTAAACAATGATTTTATTATATTTATTCCCAATAATCTATATTGCAAAATGTCTTAGGGTCATAAACTTCCAGAAGTCTCAACATTCCAACCCCATGTTGGAATTTAACCCAACACCCATTTGCTCCTTAACACCAAAAAATGGATGCTTTAGTCCCCTCAGTTTAATAATGCTCAAGCTAGTGTCTTCAGTTGTCTTTTAGCTGTTGTTTTTAATAGAAATGTATTATGCTTAGCTCTCTAGTAACACTTCTGATAAGTTATTGCTTTGTATTTGTGTTCTGTATAAAAATGAACAGTAGGATTCAAATCGTATTTGAGAGCTCAGAGTTCAGCCAAAAATTCAATTATGTAAATTGGAAAACAAAATGCCAGTGAAAAGAAAGCTAACCATTCAATGTACCTTAACTCAGATAGGGGCTGAAGGGGGGCTGTAAATAAGGAGAGAAAAAGAGCATTGCTGTAGCATTTGGAGGAGGACAGATATTTTTTACACTGTCTTGCAGTAATAAGAATCTTCATCCACCTTCTACCCGAAATGTATCTGTAGCCATGATTTGAACCATTGATCTGTGCGTATGCTTTATACTCTCTGGGTGGCTGTGCTTCACAAAGGCCCTGTTCTCTCATTTGTGTGGGTATAGATTTGTACTGCTGAACAAACAAAACAAGGCAGAACGCAAACAATCAATGAACCCTGGGGGGAGGGTTTAAAAGGCAGATAACTGGTTGATGTCCGGGCATTGGCACACAATCTGGAGGGTTTATTTTTATGAATGCACATTTCAGTTTGAAAAAGATCTTTGGAAAACTGGCTTTGGAAAGAATCTAAGGTATAGTAAATTTTTGTTGTTGTTGTTTTATTTTTGTTTTAATACTGGTTTCTACGGATTCTATGGATATATCTCAGAAGCGGCTTCAGGGGATGAGGGCAAAGGAGGTTGGACTCAGGGGGCCTGTCACCTTACCTTAATCATCACAGCATTTCTTGTATCTCTTGAACACATTATTTTTCCACTTAATTGAGGAATAGATTTGTCTGCTAAAAACCGTTTTTAAAATCACTGATCTAGTTCAAAGTAATACTTCATTTTACAGCTGAACAAGGAGAGGCCAAAAGGGTTAAGTTAGTAGAACACTGACCATAGCTAGTATTAATAGAGCTGAGATTAAAATCCTCTTCTTTTCCAGCCTGTGTCTACCACCAGCTCAAGTTGCCTTTTATTCAGTTCACTAAGTTCTAGTCATTCCATCCTTGATAGTCAACCAAAGCACCCCCAGCACACAAATTTTAAAAAGGGGTTTTGAACTCTGAGTTAGGTTAAACAATCTAAAGAAAATAATAATGAGGATAAATTATAACTACAGAATTATTAATAATTTGCAAAAGATAGATGGATACGTACAAAACTTCTCTGTTAAAATAAGCAGCCAATGACCTCAGTTACACTTTTGGGAGAGCTCTATCAAGGAAGAGATATATCTAGGTATAAAGAATAATGACTAAGTAAAGGAAAAATGTTGTAGACAGAGGAAAGAGCATAAAAAGATAGGAAATCATGTTAAGTGCATTGATGTATTTATCAATGAGGAAGGAAATTATTTCAGTAACTGATTAAAGTAAATGTATTCAGATAATATTGACAGACACTTTGAAATACAAAACATGATTCATATAATGTACCACCTTATCATTTCAAGAATGCTGATGTGTGAAGGACTAGTAAACTCCCAGAATGCTTTTTTATCTACAGGTTTTAATACCTGAGGTTTTGTTATATAAGGAAAAGCTTAAATGAGCTCTTGTAAACAGTTATTTCCATAGTGACCATAGCCATTTGCCAGTGAGAGGACAGTTTATGCCTCTGCCCTCCCTAAATGGCATGCACATTTTACTACAAGCTCTTGCCAGTCTGGTTTGTCTCAATAACTGATCCACCTCTGAGCCCAAACAACCATGCCACTCAATTTTAGTCAATTTGCCTCCGTTTTCCATCCTGTTTTCAGGTCACATTTGCTGTATTTAAAGCAGCTGTGTTGAATCAGCTGAAACTCAAAGCATTCAATGAAAGCCTTAAACATGTAACTACAGCTTCACATAAATATCTCTGACTTGAAGCTTTAATATAAAGTGCCGCACATACACACACATTCAATCAGGAAACAGTTCAGAAGCACTGCTCAAGTAGATAACAGTTGTCTGTTCTGTGAATTAACACTGTAGGTCCTTCTGAATAAGGTCCACTCTAGCGAAGCCATAGTGTTTTATCACAGATCTTCTTTTCTTAAGGTAAATTATTACAAGCTAAAAAATAATCCTGGCTAGTATTTTTAAAATAAGGAACCTAACTTTGGGCCCTTCCATTATTCTTTCACTATAACTCTGCCAAATCTAACTACTAATCTAAAAAATAATGAGGGGAATGAACAGAACAAAACTACTGTCCTATAAGAATTTTCTAGTAGTTTAATACATTACAGTTGCTTGAATTATTAACATCTTGCTCTGAGAACATATATTTAAATTGAAAAGCATTGTCATGAAGCAGGAAGTTGGGAAAATAACATAACATTGAAGATCTACATGACACTGACTTTTTTGACAAAGCAGTTAGGATTAACATCCTCTGATATCACACAGGACCATCAGCATTTGCAACACGATTGTGACACAGCCTAAAAGCAAAATCTAACAGAGAGGAAGGCAGACCTGGAGTATAGGGCTAACAGGGAAGTAATTTAGTAGAAGCCAAGAAGAACAGCATCCAGGAAGAGTGATAAATTTGATATATGTCTAAAAGACAGAGATAAGAGGGGACTTTGTGGTCTTTGCACTTTGTTATTGATCTGCTCGCTGGGCTATTTAATGTGTCTGGTAATAATACATTATTTCCCCAGCTTCAGACTTAAAATGTGATAGTAAAAATTAATAAAAACTATTTTTCTCCTTTCTTGTGCATTTTACTACACTGCATTTGTCATGGGAATAGTAAGAAGTTACACACATTAAATTACCCTCTTATGAGCTATGATGATTAGTAATTTGAGCATCAGCAAAAGGGTGTCCATAATCCTAACAATTTAGCAGAGAGTCTTAATACACTCTCTTGAATTCTAAGCATCCTTGACTGCATGGATTTGTGGAGTGAACATAGGCTTTGAAGTCAGACAGACCAAGCTTAGGCAAGTTATTTAACCTCCCTGAGCTCATAATAAAATGGAAATAATAAGGTGTAACTCATAGGGTCATTGAAAACATTGCAGAGAAAGTTCTTAACAAGCACCTGACACTCACAAAATGAAAGCCATCATTGTTGTTTAAAGAAGCAGACCATAAAGAACTAACATGTATAACTCAGTGTTCTAAATCCTTGTTGTTCATCAGAATCACTTTTGAAATTATTCTAGAGACACCAAACCCCATCCCAAGAGATATTTACTCAGTAGGTAAGGTGTAGCCATCTCTATTTTTTAAAGAACTCCATGGGTGATCCCTATGTTCAGCCAGGACTGATAAATATCAGTCCTTTTATAAAAATATTTTCCAAAGTCAAAGAAGAACTCAAAACTTTAAAAGTGAAGAAGTCTTTAATAAAGAACAACACTTCTGTCTTCCTATTGTCATCCACTATTGTATATACCACATAGAAAAGGGTGTGTATATACAGATAAATGCTGACTATGGTTCTACAACTGATATATACTTTCATCAGGCAAAGGAGATTTTTTTCTAAATGGAAGATAAATATTTGAACCAACCAAATATTTGAGCCAAATAAAGAAGTTTATATCTATTTGATACTAAGCACAACTAGCTCTGTTTGGACTGCAGTCCAAGATACAAAAACAGGAGCCTGAACTCAGAACATCTGGCCTGTGCTTCTGCCTTGGATTCAAGAATCCTACAATATGATACGTGTAAATTTCTCTTGCATCCCGAGGCAATGTTGCCTCTTTCCACCAGCCCCGCCCTCTCATTATGTTTCAGAACAGCATCTGGAGCCTGACCAAGTTCATAACAGTGATCACAGTAAATACAAGCCAAAATTGAAAAGAATCCAACTGTGAATCAATATTAAGCTAAATACCACCACGCCTCTCAGACTGCAATGATGGAACACATTAGAACTGAGTGCAGGATGGTGGATCATGCACAGAACTCAGAGCAGCTGAGATCAACCCTAGGATTTAAATCTGAATCAAGAGGTATGCAAACAGACTAGGATAACATTTAGGTTTTTCTTCTCTGTATTCTTTTTCCACAAGAAATGAAGGAAACATTTCAATTCATTAAACATTATTCTCTTTGGAAGCTGTTAGGAGCAAAGTTTGATTAAACCACTACCATAAACATGTCAAAACAAACCTGTCAGAACCTTATGAATGCTTTCCATTCAGTCATTAATAATAAGAAAAATGGGGCTTCCCTGGTGGCGCAGTGGTTGAGAGTCCGCCTGCCGATGCAGGGGACACGGATTCGTGCCCCGGTCTGGGAAGATCCCACACTGCCGCGGAGCGACTAGGCCCGTGAGCCATGGCCGCTGAGCCTGCGCGTCCGGAGCCTGTGCTCCGCAATGGGAGAGGCCACAACAGGGAGAGGCCCGCGTACCAAATAAATAAATAAATAAAAATAATAAGAAAAATGGCAGCAATCACTTTTATATAATGCTTACTATGTACCAGACACTGTTCTGTTATTCACATATTGATTCATTTAATCTTAACAACTACCCTATGAAATAGGTAATTTTTTATAACCCTGTGTGGCATGCCACCCAGATTTTCCTTCAGGGAGGAAGGACATATTCCCTCCCCGCTGCTGGGATTGCTGCTGGAAGATGACCCTTTGCTGTCAGCCATCTTTGGAGATTGCCTTGACTGAAGAATACTTTCTTATCCAAGGTCATGCCACCTTCTACAGGCAGCTCTGATCCAATGATTAATTACAATGTGGGTGTAAAGTCCTGATCCTCTTGCACCAGGTTGGGAAAAATTCAAAGATATCCCAGTTCCACAACTCTCCACGGGCTTGGCTGAAAACTTGCTTGGAATTATATCACAGCTCAAATTTTCCTTCTGCCCAAACCTCCTTCCCATCCTTCCTATTCATATTCCCAAAGCACTCCATAAATATTGATAAATGTCTTGCACACTAATCTCTGTCTCAGAGTCTGCTTCCCAGGAGATGTAACCTACAAGCAACTTACACAATTTGATCATCTTGACAACCTTTCAGAAACAGGTGTCCACTTGACATATGCTAGTGATGCTGCTGTACTTGTCACTCAGTATTTCTCATTGTCTCCTTCCCTCTCTACTTCTCACTCTGAGCATCTCACTTCATCTTCTACTGCCTCTGTTTCTATCAGTCTCACATTCAGAAACCTTAAGATGTGGCTGGTTACTTAGTTACTATCTAAAAAGGTTTTTTTCTATAAGAGAGAATGTCTCTTAAAGAGCCTGGTAGTCCTATGTCTAGCCTGTAATAGTTGCTCATGTTTAGAGGTCAGATTTCTGAGTCCATTAAAACTAGCCAGATTAACAGGAACGCAAACAAGAGGACTGCGAATTTATGCCTAGGTAAATATTTCTACTTGTTTAGCTTGCTGAAGGACTTTAGATGTAAGTTGAATTTAGATTTTCTTTGATTCACTAATTTGCTAATTTTGAGATTGTAATAAGTCATTTTCATTGCTTTCCACTAACCTTCCAAATTCCAAAGAGTTGTAAAAATGTAACTAATTCTGCATAATCTCTTCCATTGACTTCCATTGTTTACTCTGCTCAATACCCCACCTTCTGGTGAATCTTTTTTGGTAAACTTCTTCTGACTCATACACCAATCATGTGGTACTGGTTGGGTCATCATGTTATTGTATTACTCTATCACTGCAGATGATGACTCAGAGGTGAGAATTTGATCTGTGGCAGGTCAATAAAACTTCTCTAGCATTTTCCTGGCTGGAACTGAAAACAAATATTATTCCACCTCTAAAATACAGCCATCAGCCCCCAAATTCTCCTATTCATGGAGGATGCTGGTGTATAATATGAGGAGAGAGCCTATAAAAATGAGCACAGGTAACAAATATAATGACTACCTAATTCCAGTCCTAACCCAACTATGGCTCTTTCTCAAAAAAAATTTTTTTAACTTGCTTTCGATAACCCTCCATTATCTCCCATTAAGGATTAATCATAAGCTCCTTAGCATGAAATACAAAGACCTTCACAATATTACTTAACCTGTCTATCTAACTGCATCCTTACCTCCTGCTTATGATGCATCCTGTCCTCCATGATACTCAGTTCTAGTAATATCATCAAGTGCCTGAATGGTGAGTCAGGATTCAGCACAAACTGTGCCTTCTCTGAAAAACACTCCTGTCAGAATTAGTCACTGATCCCTCATGTTCTGATAAATCTAACATCATTCATTTGTGAGTCTGTGTCCGCTGTTATCTATGGATCATAGAAATTAAGATGTGAAGACAAAGTTGAATCTGAATGGAAAAAAAATCACAAGGAAAAGACATCTTATACATATTCTTTCACAGGCTCTACATATTCACTTAAAAAGATACACAGATAGAGGTTATTATATTTGCAAAGGTATCAAAAATAGAAAAATACTTGGATAAATTAACACTAAAAATTACATTTTGGGCAATGCCAAAGTGGTATTTCACATCTACCATGAAATCTCCTGTCTTTATCAGGGCAATCCCCTGGGACAACTGCTTATTGATACCATGCTTCCTCCCAATTCGTGTTCTTCATTCTGTTCCTTTTCTTTTGTTTGCTTTAGGTTTAATTTGTACTTCTTTCCCTAGTTTCCTAAAATGAAGTACAGGTTACTGATTTTTAAACTCTCTTTCTTTCTAATATTTGCATTTAAAGCTATAAATTCCCCTATAAACACTGATTTCTTCCCATTCCACAAATTTTAAAAAGTTGCATTTCCATATTTCATTCAAAATATTTTTAAAGTGTCTTTTCAGACTTCTGATTTGACTCAGATGTTCTTTAAAGGTGTGTTGTTTGACCTCCAAGTATTTGTGGATTTTCCAACTACATTTTTTATTGATTTCTAATATAACTTCATTATAGACTAAGAACATGCTTTGTATGATTTCCATTCTTTTAAATTTGTTAAGGTGTATTTCATGGCCCAGATTATAGTCTATATTAGTGAATGTTTCATACAACGTTCAGAAGTAGGTGTATTCTGCTCTTGTTGGGTGTAGTATTCTATAAATATCAATTAGAGCAAGTTGATTAATAGTGAAAATGCTGTTCAGGTCATCTATATATTTACTGATTTTCTGCCCCCTTGATCTATCAATCATTGACAAAGGAGTATTAAAGTCTCCAAATATAATTGTGGATTTTTCTATTTCTCCTTTTGGTTCTATCATTATTTTTCTTTTTTTTTCCCCATGTATTTTGATGCTGTGCTGTTAGGTGCAAACACATTTATGATTATTATGTCTTCTTGGAAAATTGAGCCCTTTATTATTATTATAGCCCTTTTCCCCCCAATAATCTTCATGTTCTGAATTAATATAACTACTCCAGCTTTCTTTGGATTTGTCTTAATATGACATACCTTTCTCTATTTTTTTTAATTTTTACCTATCTGAGTCTTCATATTTAAAGTTTGTTTCTTCTAAACTACATACATTCAGGTCTTAATTTGTTTCTGTGCTCATAATTTCTGCCTTATAGACCATTCACAGTTAAAGCAATTATTTAAATATTTGGATCGATATCTGTCATTTTGACAACTGTTTTTATTTGTTACATTTGTTCTTTATTTTTTTTCTCCTTTCTTATTCTACATGGTTTGGTTTAATTGAACATTTTGTTAGATTCCATTGTGTATGTGTGTATCAATTATACTTTTTTTTGACAGTACCTTAATAGTTGCCCTGGAGTTTTCAATATGCATTTTTGACTCATCACCTTCAACTAACACTACACCACTTCACCTGTTGGTCAGATGTTCCCTCCCATTTCTTGTGACATCACATATATCATATATTCATTTCTTTATCCATATGCTAGAATCAATGAATACTACATTATTACTAGATTGTTTTAAGCAAACAGTTATCTTTTAGATCAATTAAGAATAAGAAAAATATTTTTTACCTTTGTTTATTTCTTCTCTGTCATTCTTTTTTATATAGATCTGAGTTTCTGACCTATAACATTTTTCTTCTCCTTGAGGAACTTATTTTAATGTCTATTTTAGGCCATATCTGTTGATGATGAATTACCTCAGTTTTTGTTTGTTTGCTTGCTTTTTTTTTGTCTATGAAAGTCTTTATTTCACCTTCATTTTTGAAGGATAATTCCACTGGATACAGAATTCTAGTTTGGTGGGCTTATTCTTTCAAAGCCTTAAATATTTCACTCCAAACTTTCCTTCCTTGTATGGTTTATGAAAAAAAGTCCACTGTAATTCCTATTCTTTCTCCATATGTAAGGATTTCCATCACCATCACCACTTCAGCTTCTATCAAGATCTTCTTCTTTGACCTTGGTTTTCTGCAATGTGAATATGATATGCCTAGATGTGACTTTCTTTGATATTTATCCTGTTTGGTGTTCCTTGAGTTTCCAGGATCTTTTGCTTAGTGTCTGTCATTCTTTTTGGAAGGTGCTCAGCCATTATTATTTCAAATATTTCTTGTGCTCCATCCTCTCTTCCTTCTCTGTCAGATATTCCAATTATGATTATTTTACATTTTTTAATACTGTCCCACAGTTCTTGATATTCTGTTCTATTTTTCATTCTTTTTCTTTTTGAGTTATGGTTTGGGATATTTCTCTTGACCTATCTTCAAGGTCATTGATTCTTCCTTTAACCATTTTTCAGTCTACTGATGAGCCCATTAAAGGCATTTTTTATCTCTGTTATCATGATTTTTATTTGTAGCATTTCCTTTAGATTTTTCTTAGAGTTTCCATCACTCTGTTTACATTATATATTCTTGCTTGCTCTTCACTTTTTCTATTAGAACCTCTGATATATTAAGCATAGTTATTTTAAATTACCTATCTTCCAAAATCTGGGTCATATCTTTGTTCTGTTCTGATGATTGCCTTTGTCTCTTCAGACTGTATTTTATATTGATTTTTTTTTTGCATGCCTTGTAATTTGTTGTTGTTATTGTTGAAAGCTATACATGTTACACTGAGTAATAGAAACTGAGGTAAACAAGGCTTTTAAGTGAGGGTTTATGTTAATCTTCCCAGGAGCTGGGATGTGTTTAATTTTGGCTATAAGTATATGTGCCAGAGGCTTCAGATTCCTCTAGTGTCTTTGTTTTTGTCTCCTTTCTTGACTTTAGACTTCCTTAAGTCCCTCTCCTTAAGAAGAGTCTGTGTATTTCAGCTTTTTCAGCTGTTACCCATGGTTGTCATGCTGGAACATTGTTGGTGTGGTGATAACCTTAGAATCTTATGATTAAATATCAGTCATTTTGTGAGTCACACAGATTTGAGGCTGTGACCTTCACAATGTGTCTCCAGTGGTGTAGCTTTATCCTTCTGCCCACTGCTTTCCTCTTTAGCTTCTCAAGGCTATTTCTTTGAATCTGTAACTCTTATTGACTGTTTTTCTCTTTCCTTCGTTAGGTGAGAAAGGAAGATTAAATGTCTAGCAAAGTCATTTTACCTGGAGTATGGGTCTTATCATGGAAAAGGTCCCAGGTGTATTTCAGAGTTTATTCTTCCTTACCCCCTGCCAAAACTAAAGGTTCTCATTCTTCATCTTCAACTGTGAACATGGTGTAGTTCCTGGAGGTAAAGCCCAGGAAAATGTGGGAGCTATTTGCTATGAACAAAGACAATTAATAAAAGTTTGCAAGGAAAAAATCACCATACCAGCCTCTAAAGAGATTCCTAGTTCCAAAGAAAGAACCCAAGAGGATTTTGAAATAAATTTTCCATTAAAAAGTCCCTGGAAATGTGACAGATTATAGGAAGTTAGATGTAGTAAGCTACTTCAGTTTCTATAATTTTGTTTTCCTTATATAGCAAATGGCATTCTAAATCAGACAACTTAATGCAACATTATTCTGCTACCAACATTTGTGCTTATATTTTAATATAAAATTAAATTACACTTTATATATTTTTAAAATGTTATTAATTTTACTTTCAAATTTTTATACAATATTTTTAATGTTAAAGAAATTTTGGCTTTCACATGTTTATTTATTTATTATTATTATTATTTTTGGATTAATGGTGCTTATATTGTTTTTATTATATTATCTTTTCCCCCACTCCCACCCTCCGCCACTTTCCCCCTTGGTGTCATACATTTGTTCTCTACATCTGTGTCTCAATTTCTGCCCTGCAAACCGGTTCACCTGTACCATTTTTCTAGGTTCCACATATATGTGTTAATATACGATATTTGTTTTTCTCTTTCTGACTTACTTCACTTTGTATGACAGTTTCTAGAATACATCCACGTCTCTACAAATGACCCAATTTTGTTGCTTTTTATGGCTGAGTAATATTCCATTGTATATATGTACCACATCTTCTTTATCCATTCAGCTGTCCATGGGCATTTAGGTGGCTTCCATGACCTGGTTATTGTAAATAGTGCTGCAATGAACATTGGGGTGCACGTGTCTTTTTGAATTATGGTTATCTGTGTGTATATGCCCAGGAGTGAGATTGCTCGATCATATGGTAATTCTATTTTTAGTTTTTTAAGGAACCTCCATAATGTTCTTCATAGTGGCTATATCAATATACATTACCACCAACAGTGCAAGCGGGTTGCCATTTCTCCACACCCTCTCCAGCATTTGTTGTTTGTAGATTTTCTGATGATGCCCATTCTAACAGGTGTGAGGTGATACCTCATTGGACATTTGATTTGCATTTCTCTAATGTTTAGTGATGTTGAGCAGCTTTTCATGTGCCTCTTGGCCATATGTATGTCTTCTTTGGAGAGATGTCTGTTTAGGTCTTCTGCCCATTTTTGGATTGGATTGTTTGTTTTTTTTAAAATTGAGCTGCATGGGCTGTTTATATATTTTGGAGATTAATCTTTTGTCCATTGCTGCATTTGCAAATATTTTCTCCCATTCTGAGGGTTGTCTTTTGGTCTTGTTTATGGTTTCCTTTGCTGTGCAAAAGATTTTAAGTTTCATTAGGTCCCATTTGTTTATTTTTGGTTTCATTTCCATTTCTCTAGGAGGTGGATCAAAAAGATCTTGCTATGATTTATGCCAAAGAGTGTTCTTCCTATGTTTTCCTCTAAGAGTTTATAGTGTCTGTTCTTACACTTGGGTCTCTAATCCATTTTGAGTTTATTTTTGTGTATGGTGTTAGGGAGTATTCTAATTTCATTCTTTTACATGTAGCTGTCCAGTATTCCCAGCACCACTTATTGAAGAGACTGTCTTTTCTCCATTGTATATGCTAGCCTCCTTTGTCATAGATTAGTTGACCATAGTGCATGGGTTTATCTCTGGGCTTTCTATCTTGTTCCATTGATCTATATTTCTGTTTTTGTGTCAGTACCATATTGTCTTGATTACTGTAGCTTTGTAGTATAGTCTGAAGTCAGGAAGTCTGATTCCTCCAGCTCCGATTGTTTCCCTCAAGACTGCTTTCTCAATTCGGGGTCTTTTGTGTCTCCATACAAATTTTAAGATTTTTTGTTCTAGTTCCGTACAAAATGCCATTGGTAATTTGGTAGGGATTGCATTGAATCTGTAGATTGCTTTGGGTAGTAGAGTCATTTTCACAATATTGATTTTTCCAATCCAAGAACATGGTATATCTCTCCATCTGTTGGTATCATCTTTAATTTCTTTCATCAGTGTGTTAAAGTTTTCTGCATACAGGTCTTTGGTCTCCTTAGGTAGGTTTTTTCCTAGGCATTTTATTTTTTTTGTTGCAATGGTAAATAGGAGTGTTTCCTTAATTTCTCTTTCAGATTTTTCATCATTAGTGTATAGGAATGCAAGACATTTCTGTGCATTAATTTTGTATCCTGCAGCTTTACCAAATTCATTGATTAACCCTAGTAGTTTTCTGGTGGCATCTTCAGGATTCTCTGTGTATGGTATCATGTCATCTTCAAACAGTGACAGTTTTACTTCTTCTTTTCCAGTTTGTATTCCTTTTATTTCTTTTTCTTCTCTGATTGCCATGGCTAGGACTTCCAAAACTATGTTGAATAATAGTGGTGAGACTGGACATCCTTGTCTTGTTCCTGATGTTAGAGGAAATGCTTTCAGTTTTTCACCATTGAGAATGATGTTTGCTGTGGGTTTTTCGTATATGGCCTTTATTATGTTGAGGTAGGTTCCCTCTATGCCCACTTTCTGGAGAGTATTTATCATAAATTGGTGTTGAATTTTGTCAAAAGCTTTTTCTGCATCTATTGAGATGATCATATGGTTTTTCTTCTTCAATTTGTTAATATGGTGTATCATATTGATTGATTTGCATATATTGAAGAATGCTTGCATCACTGGGATAAATCCCACTTGATCATGGTGTATGATCCCTTTAATGTGTTGTTGGATTCTTTTTGCTAGTATTTTGTTGAGGATTTTTGCATCTATATTCATCAGTGATATTGGTCTGTAATTTTCTTTTTTTGTAGTATTTTGTCTGCTTTTGGTATCAGGATGATGGTGGCCTCATAGAATGAGTTTGGGAGTGTTCCTTCCTCTGCAGTTTTTTGGAAGAGTTTGAGAAGGACGGGTGTTATCTCTTCTCTAAATGTTTGATAGAATTCACCTGTGAAGCCATCTGGTCCTAGACTGTTGTTTGTTGGAAGATTTCTATTCACTGTTTCAATTTCATAACTTGTTATTGGTCTGTTCAGACTTTCTACTTCTTCCTGGTCCAGTCTTGGAAAGTTGTGCTTTTCTAAGAATTTGTCCATTTCTTCCAGGTTATCCATTTTATTTACATATAGTTGCTTGTAATAATCTCTCGTGATCCTTTGTATATCTGCAGTGTCAGCTGTTACCTTCCCTTTTTCATTTCTAATTCGGTTGATGAGCCTTCTCCCTTTTGTTCTTGATGAGACTGGCTAATGGTTTATCAATCTTGTTTATCTTCTCAAAGAACCAGTTTTTAGTTTTATTGATGTTTGCTATTGTTTTCTTTGTTTCTATTTCATTTATTTCTGTTTGATCTTTTAGATTTCTTCCCTTCTGCTAACTTTGGGGTATTTTTGTTCTTCTTTCTCTAGTTCCTTTAGGTATAAGGCTGGATTGTTTATTTGAGATTTTTCTTGTTTCTTGAGGTAGGCTTGTATACCTATAAACTTCCTTCTTAGAACTGCTTTTGCTGCATCCCATAGGTTTTGAATCATCGTGTTTTCATTGTCATTTGTTTCTAGGTATTTTTTAATTTCCTCTTTGATTTCTTCAGTGATCTCTTGGTTATTTAGTAATGTAGTGTTTAGCTTCCATGTGTTGTTTTTTTTTTCCCTTGTAATTCATTTCTAATCTCATAGTGTTGTGGTCAGAAAAGACGCTTGATATGATTCTAATTTTCTTAAATTTACTGAGACTTGATTTGTGACCCAGAATGTGATCTATCCTGGGGAACGTTCCATACACACTTGAGAAGAAAGCGTAATCTTCTGTTTTTGGATGGAATGTCCTATAAATATCAATTAAATCTCTCTGGTCTATTGTGTCATTTAATGCTTTTGTTTCCTTATTAATTTTCTGTTTCGATGATCTGTCCATTGGTGTAAGGTGTTAACGTCCCCCACTATTATTGTGTTGCTGTCGATTTCCTCTTTTATAGCTCTTAGCAGTTGCCTTATGTATTGAGGTGCTACTATGTTGGGTGCATATATACTTATAATTTTTGTATCTTCTTCTTGGATTGATCCCTAGATCATTTTGTAGTGTTCTTCCTTGTGTCTTGTAACATTCTTTATTTTAAAGTCTATTTTACCTGATATGAGTGTTGATACTCCAGCTTTCTTTTGACTTCCATTTGCATGGAATATCTTTTTCCATCCCCTCACTTTCCGTCTGTATGTGTCCCTACGTCTGAAGTGGGTCTCTTGTAGACAGCATATATATGGGTCTTGTTTTTGTATCCATTCAGCAAGCCTGTGTCTTTTGGTGGGAGCATTTAATCCATTCACATTTAAGGTAATTATCGATATGTGTCTTTCTATTACCATTTTCTTAATTGTTTTGTTTGCTTTTGTAGGTCCTTTTCTTCTCTTGTGTTTGCCACTTAGAGAAGTTCCTTTATCATTTGTTGTAGAGCTGGTTTGGTGGTGCTGAATTCTCTTAGCTTTTGCTTCTCTGTAAAGCTTTTGTTTTCTCCGTGGAATCTGAATGAGATCCTCCTTGGTAGAGTAATCTTGGTTGTAGGTTCTTCCCTTTCATCACTTTATGTATATCATGCCCCTCCCTTCTGGCTTGTAGAGTTTCTGCTGAGAAATCAGCTGTTAACCTTATGGGAGTTCCCTTGTATGTTATTTGTCCTGTTTCCTATGCCACTTTCAATAATTTATCTTTGTCTTTAATTTTTGCCAATTTGACTACTATGTGTCTCAGCATGTTTCTCCTTGGGTTTATCCTGTATGGGACTCTCTGCATTTCCTGGACTTGGGTGGCTATTTCCTTTCCCATGTTAGGGAATTTTTCTACTATAATCACTTCAAATATTTTCTCGGGTCCTTTCTCTCGGACCCCTATAATGTGAATGTTGTTGCTTTTAATGTCCCAGAGGTCTCTTAGGCTGTTTTCATTTCTTTTCATTTGTTTTTCTTTTTTCTCTTCCATGGCAGTGAATTCCACCATTCTGTCTTCCAGTCACTTACCTGTTCTTCTGCTTCAGTTATTCTGCTATTGTTTCATTCTAGTATAGTTTTCATTTCAGTTGTTGTATTGTTCATCTCTGTTTGTTTGTTCTTAATTCTTCTAGGTGTTTGTTCTTTAATTCTTGTAGGTCTTTGTTAAACTTTTCTTGCATCTTCTTGATCTTTGCCTCCATTCTTTTTCCAAGGTCCTGGATCATCTTCACTATCATTATTCTGAATTCTTTTTCTGGAAGGTTGCCTATCTCCACTTCATTTAGTTGTTTTTCTGGGGTTTTAACTTGTTCCTTCATCTGGTATATAGCCCTGTGCCTTTTCATCTTGTCTATCTTTCTGTTAATGTGGTTTTTGTTCCACAGGCTGCAGGACTGTAATTCTTCTAGCTTTTGCTGTCTGTCCTCTGGTGGATGAGGCTATCTAAGAGGCTTATGCAAGTTTCCTAATGGTAGAGTCTGGTGGTGGGTAGAGCTGGCTGTTGCTCTGGTGGGCATAGTTCAGTAAAACTTTAATCAGCTTGTCTGCTAATGGGTGGGGCTGGGTTCCCTCCCTGTTGGTTTCGTGGCCTGAGGCGACCCAACACTGGAGCCTACCCAGGCTCTTGGGTAGGACTAATGGCGGACTCTGGGAGTGCTCACACCAAGGAATACTTCCCAGAACTTCTGCTGCCAGTTTCCTTGTCCTCACGGTGAGACAGATCCACACCCTGCCTCTGCAGGAGACCCTCCAACACTAGCAGGTAGGTCTGGTTCAGTCTCCTATAGGGTCACTGCTCCTTCCCCTGTGTCCCAATGCACACACTACTTTGTGTGTCTCCTCCAAGAGTGGAGTCTCTGTTTCCCCCAGTCCTGTCAAAGCCCTTGCAATCAAATCCCGATAGCCTTCAAAGTCTGTTTCTCTAGGAATTGCTCCTCCCAATACTAGCACCACAGGTTGGGAAGCCTGACATAGGGCTCAGAACCTTCACTCCAGTGGGTGGACTTCTGTGGTATAAGTGTTCTCCAGTTTGTGAGTCACCCACCCAACAGTTATGGGATTTGATTTTATTGTGATATTGACCCTCCTACCATCTCATTGTGGCTTCTCCTTTGTCTTTGGATGTGGGGTATCTTTTTTGGTGAGTTCCAGTGTCTTCCTGTCAATGATTGTTCAGCAGTTAGTTGTGATGGCTTTCACATTTTTAGATACCATGGAGTACATCTCAGTAATTTATATATGTGTCATCGCCATCTGGTGGTACTGGCTTTACACTGCAGGCAAAAGGTTCTATAGGGCAGCAGTCCCCAAACTTTTTGGCACCAGGGACTGGTTTCATGGAAGACAATTTTTCCACAGACCTGGGTGGGGGCATTGGGGATGGTTCAGGTGGTGATGCCAGTGATGGGGAGTGGCAGATCAAGCTTTGCTCACTTGCCCTCCATTCACCTACTGTGTGGCCCAGTTCCTAACAGGCCACCGACTGGTACCTGTCCATGGCCTGGGGGTTGAGGACCCCTGCTATAGGGTCTTATATTTAACATCAATTTCCTGTGTGCCTTCTGCATTTTCTCCTACGGACACTGTGCTAAGAACTATTGCTGCAAAAACAAATGTTTCTTTTGCTAATTTATACTCTAAAAATGATATATATGCAATTATTACACTATGATAAAAGTTACAATAAAAGTTTGCAATATAACCTGTTTATTCTGTTTATTAGTAGACTCAATTGATCTTTTTTAGCACCTACTATGTATCAGACACTGTTCTAGACACTGGAAATGCATCATTAAATAAGAGAAACTAATGCCCTGCCTTCATGAAATTTATGTTCTAGTATAGAAGTTAGAAAATGAACAAAACATATAGTGTGTCCTATGGCAATAAGTGCAATAAAGACAAAAGAAGCAGAAAAAGGGGATAGAGTGCTAGAAATAAAAGTGGAAAAATTAAATAAACTAATCAAGAAGGATATGCTGACATTTTGCTGACATCTGAGCAAGGACCTGACAAACATGAGAAAGTGAACCCTACAGCTATCTGGAAGAAGACACAGGGAAGAGCAAGTGCAAAGGCCCTAGAGAAGGAACTTTGCCCATTTGGCTGTAATGGAGTGAGCAAGGGAGAAAGAGAAAGACATTCATAGAGGTGACAAGGAAGACAATGTATAAAGGAATGAAGGCTATTTAACGACTGGGCTTTAAGTGAGATGTAAAGCCATTGGGAGGTTTTGATATGATCTAGCTTATGTTTTTAAAATGACGACTTAAACTACTGTAATGAGAATGAAATATAAGATGTAAAACCCATCAGCAGAAAGACCTGTAGGATTGTGATACTCAAAATGTCAGTTCACAACTAGATGAGAAGTTTGTGACAAATATAAATAAACACACTGCTTCCTGTATTGAGAAAGTCTTACCAAGGAAAAAAGCTTGCTGAACTAAATTGTATGAATAGTGATACAGTTCATTTATATAGTGACATAAGTTCTTTTTTCTCCTTGTAGAGCAATAGGCCATTCATGGCTCATACTTTGAGAAGCACTATTTTAGGATATTATTGCAATAAGCCAAGTAAGAGATAATGATGTTTTAGACCACGATAGTGATATGGATAAAAATAAAAGACCGATTTGATATTGTTGTATCTATATAGATAGATATAGATATAAATAACTATATTCCTACATGCCCACAGGGTTTGCTGGTGCATTAACTTTGGGGTATACAACAACAACAGAAAAAGTCCATGAGAACAGCAACTTCTGATCCTGAGAAACTAGAGCTGCATTTATTGAAATGGGGAATACAAGGACAACTTTGGGGAAGAAATCAGTATTTTTCAGTTTGGGGCATATTAAGTGTGAATGTCCAAACAGAGATATCAAGTAGGTAGTTAGAAATATGGTTTTGGAATTCAGGAGCAAGGTCTGAGCTAAATACATGCCTATTTACATACATCAGCATATATATGGTACTTAAAGCCATAAGATTGAATGGAATCCCCAAATGAATGAGTGATCTCTACTCTAGCATATAGACTACAGAAATGATCCAAGGACTGAGCTCAGGGACACTTTGAAATTTAGAAGTCTAAACAGGGGTTGGCAAACTATAGATTTGGCCCAGAGGGCCAAATCTAGCCTGCAGTTTACTTTTTTACAGTCCACAAGGTAAGAATGTTTTTTACATATTATAAGGGTTAAAAAAAGAGGAGAAGTAGAAAATGCAGCATAGATCACACTTGGCTCACAAATCCTAATTTACTTACCATGTGACCTTTTATAGAAGTTATGTTTGCTGACCCACTGGTCCAGAAGATGCAAGGAGGTGTCGTCAGTGAGGTAGAATGAAAACCAGGGGAGAGTGGAAGTTGAGTAAAGGCAAAGTTTTATAGTAGAAGGAATAATACCTCTGTCAAATGCTGATGATAGATCAAGAAGGATGGAAACCTAGAATTGACTATTGGATGTAGCATTGTAGAAGGCATTAGAGACCTTGAAAAGAGTAGTGTTCAAGAAATTGTATAAATCAAAGCCTGACTGGGATAAGAGGGGTTGGAAACAGCAGATAGAGACTACTCTTCCAAAGAGTTTTTCTGTAAAAAAGAGCTGAGAAATGAGGCAGTGATTGGAGGGGTAAGTGGGTTTAATATATATATATATATATATATATATATATATATATATATATATATATATAATATATACATTTAAATATTTATTTTTAAGGTTGGAGAAATGGCGACTTGTTTTTATGCTTGTGAGGAAGACAAAATCAATGGAAGTTTGACACTGTACTGTTGAGAGGGGATAATTAACATAGAGATTCTCTCTTTTCTTTTTTAAGTTTTATTGGAGTATAGGTGATTTCCAATGTTGTGTTAGTTTCTGCTGTACAGCAAAGTGAATCAGTTATACATATGTCCACTCTATTTTAGATTCTTTTCCCATATAGGTCATTAGAGAGTACTGAGTAGAGTCGCCTGTGCTATACAGTAGGTCCTTATTAGTTATCTATTTTATATGTAGTAGTGTGTATATATTAATCCCAATCTCCCAGTTTATCCCTCCTTCCCATTCCCGCCCTGCCCCCCGTAACCATGTTTGTTTTCTCTTGAGTATGTGAGAGATAATGTGATCTAGTGATAAGTAGAGGATTTAGATAAGCGCTTGAGCAGTCCCACCACAGTAACAGGGAGAAAGAGAGAGTACAAACTATCTGCAAGAGTACTGCCAAGTGGGAAAATATTGTGGCAGAAACTTGCAAAAATGACATTCTTATGGATTCTCTTTTCTTAGCAAGTGGAAGAACAGGCATCAGCTGAGAATGAGGATGAGAGAAGGATGTGGGAAATTTCAAGAAAGAGCAGATGAAGATGATTTCCAAAAGTGGGAGAGTGAATGACTAAGAAATATAGTATTTTTGCCATCCAGCACTAAGGGTCAACTTAAAGTAACTTGTCATGAGTTGAAAGACAGTCACCATGGTTTACTGCAAGGAGGAACTGAGTAGGCAGAGAGCTTGATTTAAATAGGGTTGGAGTTTTGTCAAGTGCATACAATAAATTGAGAGGAGGAAAATTAGTTGAATGTGATGAAAAAGAATGATTGCAACAATGGCCATGGAATGTAAGCTGAGTAAGAAAGAAACATGATGGAATATATAAAAATTCATTGAGTTGTACACATATTATTTATGCATTTTTCTCCATGTGTGTTATACTTTGATACATAAGTTTATGGAAATCTTTAAAAAAAATAATGAGAGGACTCCCACAGGGTAAAATATAGCTACAAAAAGAAAACATGGAATATAGGCATGCTGTTTTGGAGATTATTAAAAACAGACCAAGTGAGGGATATAGGGGCAATGAGAAGGAGGTATATGTTCTAAGGGAAAAATCGGAAAACAGAAGACTAGTTTCAGAGAGAGATTTAATAGAGAATGTCTCAGTTCATTCTATGAACTGTATATATAATACAGTCAGCAAAGGTATTCATATTACCATTCATGAGGAGGAACGGGTCAGTTCTATTTGCAGTGCACACAGCAGTGCACTGACAGGCTACAGGCCTTCCTCTCGGTGCCACGTCAAACAATATGGAGGAACCACCTATGAATTCAAAGCTGGCTATGTGACTATAGGTTAGGGGTCAAGAGCAAAAACTAAAGAAGCTGATTTATTCTCCCAAATTAAAAAAAAAAAGTATTACTGAATGTTGTTATTAAATGAAAGACAGACTCTTCTCAGTCTATGTTTATTTTTTTTTTCTAATTTTGCCCCTTCAAAGAGAAGAAAAGAAGTGAACTTGAGCTTCAGTTTGCAGAATTAAATATAAATACCCAAATAGAGAGAGAAGGTGGAGAATGTCAATGCCGGGATAGAACAAGAGCTGCCTCCCCTGGTTTCTCTCTACTTCAGCTTTTAAAAGATACAGTTTCCTATGCCTAAAGGTGAAAATGGAGAGACTATTGTGTCACTAGCAAGCCAGATAGCAGTTCCTTCAGCACTAGTCACCTTCACAGTCTGTTCCAGAAACAAGGGCTGCTGCTGCTAGCCACAGGGAGTTTTATAATGTGGACCCTCGTTTCCTTGCCTGCAAGGCAATGATGAGCTTCTCCTGCCAGGATAGACTTCCTCCTCCTGTTGTTCTCAGCTTTGGGCACCATAACATTGCTTCATACTCTGCTTCCACATGGATTTGGAGCTTTTCTTCTTCATGTTTCCTATGGCTTGCTGGGTCTTCACATACACCCTTGGACTCTTAGGACATACACAGCACCACAGAGAGGCGTGTGATGAAGTCACCTAGAGTCCAGCACCTGCTGTGTGCAAAACCTCATGCTACCTAGAAATGTGAAGAATATCATGAGGTCATAAATCTTTCCCAGGATTAAGCAAATAAAACTTGAAGAAGACACAAATACTTATCTTGAAAACCGGGAAAACTACAATCCAGATTTTGTAAAGTCAAAGATGTTTCCTGGACTCTTGCAGGAAGGAAGTTGGGAATCATATTAAAGAGGCAATGGTCCCACTTCCACTCGCTTAAGTCATTCTGCACAGTAGGTTCATTGAATTGTACCTTTCTTATCTAAGAATTTCTCTGTGACAGAGGCTAAAAAGGGATCCATGGGACATAATGCCCTTTTAATTTCTTGACATTATTCCCAAGGGTCAGAATGCTCCTTTGCAATACACCCCTGATTAAGTACCAACCTATATAATATCTAACTCCCAAATAGTTCTGGAAGGGAATATCTATTCTAATTCCCAAATAGTTTCCTAAGTTTTACCTCTCTCCATTTCTGCAACCATTTCCCTAGTCCATTCCCCTGGATTTTCACATTAAATAGGTTCAGATTTTTAAAATATCTGTTGAATGTGTGTGGTTTGTCAGAGTCCATGCTAGCACTTCCTCAAGCATTATTTGATTTTATCTTTAAAACAAACATATTAAAAAAACAACACATAGTATTATGCTGTTTTTTGTTTGTTTGTTTTACAGATGAAAAATCTGAGCCCTTCAGAATGGTCAAATGATTTTCCCAAGGACCCACAAGTACCAGGACCTGTGTTTTTCCAGAAAGACACTCTTCTCACCTATGAGTTTATCCAAATACTTTTTGAACAACTTTAAATATTCTGCATGTATCATCCCTGTGATAGTAAGTTTCTAATGTTTTTTTCCCCTTTTTATAAAGGTTTTATTATTACCTTTGATTACAGCTTACCACATTTAAGATTCTATTGTTTTACCAAAATTCTCATTTAAACCCATGCCTGTTCTTTCTAATGTTATTAAAGTAACAAATACCAGTATCATAGGTCTTTAATTGCTAGGAGACACTAATCTTCTTGCCTGCTATGGTCAGACCTGGATGAATGAGAATCTGTAAAGAATAATTCTCTGCTAAAATAACAGCAAAGAGAACTGAGACCAATATTCAGTAAGAGGAAGACCATTTTACTAATGATATTAAAAACCAGAGGCTAGTCAATTCAGGGAGGATTGTAATTTAAATTTGAGGTTTAATCATTATTCACACTGTGGCCTGATCATTTCTAAGGTGTTTTTTTTTTTTTTTTGAGAATTTTATTTTTTAGGACCAAATGGTTTATTAGAATTATTTATTACTTCCACATTATAAGTAAGAAAACTAATTTAAAGGCATCAAAGTAAAAAACAAAATAACATGTTTTTTAAAAGAATATGTCATTTATTTGACTGCAACAATAAGACATAGGTACACTATTCCTTAGTGATAACCATAAGGTTCCAATCATCATTAAATATTTTCCCAAAATATTCTAAATGTAGCCAAAACTAAAAAATGAACTATTCAATTCAGTCTAAGCTAGAGTCATATGTAGCAAATGAAAGATAATCTATAATCAAATCTTTATTATAATTTAGTAATATCACTTTCTAAGAGAAAAACTAATTATGAACTGTAGTAAAAATTTTTGTGAAAGACATTCACTTAGCTATCTAGACACACAAATTGAACTCAAAGTTATAGAAATAAATACTTTAATGATTTAGATTAATCCCTTCTTTTAATAAGGGATGAAAAAATGAGAACCTGAATCATTCAAGTGACTTGCTCAAGGACAACAGCTGGCCAGTAGATGAGTACAGATTAGAACAAGTTACCTAATGCAAAGTCTAATGGTGGCTCACTTCCAGACTATTTTTTATTCATTTACTGAACAAATATTCATTGAACAAACAATATCTGCCAGACTCTGGCCTGCCAGAAATGCTGTAATAATAAATAATCAGGCACAGAACTGCCTTCAAGTAATTTTTAATTTAGTGAGAAGATAGACATTAAACAATTAATAATATAAATAATTTTTAACTAAAATTGTGGTGAGTTATTCAAAGGACACATACAATGTGCAATGAGAGGAAATACTGCAGCAATCTGAGAAGGCTTCCATGAGGAAGTGACATTAGGAGAATAATTAGGAATACCCGGGAGAAAAAGAGGAAGGGAAGGTGGGGGAGAGAGGTCAGGAAGTGAGGAAAACCAGATTCACAGTAATGAGACAGAACAGTTTTCTGAAGAACCTGGGCTAGCAGGGGCTTGGTAAAAGCAGAAAGAAGCTAGTGTGGCTGAAACCCTGTGAGCAAGAGCAAATGTTATAAGAAATAAGGCTAATTCTAAATTCTAATTCTTTTTTATCGCAGTAAGAACATTTAACAGGAGATCCACCCTTAACAAATTTCTAAGTGTACCATACAGTATTGCTAACTATAGACACCATGTTCTCCAGCAGATCTCTAGAATTTATTCATCTTACATAATTGAAACTATACCTTTTGATTAGCAACTCCCTATCTCCCCCTCACCCTAGCCCCTGGCACCCACCATTCTACCTTCTGCTTCTCTAAGTTTGACTATTTTAGATACACCATATAAATGGAATCATAAAATATTTGTCCTTTCGTGATTTGCTTATTTCCCTTAGCATGATGTCCTCAAGATGTATCCATGCATCCCACAATATTGCAGGATTTCCTTCTTTTTTAAGGATAAATAATAGTCTATTGTATGTATAGACCATATTTTCTTTATCCATTCATCTGTTGATAGACATTTAGGTTGTCTTGGCTATTATGAATGATGCTGCAATAAACATAGGAGTATAAATATCTATTTGAAATCCTGATTTCAATTTTTTTGGATATATGCTCAGAGTGGGATTCCTGGATCATATGGTAGCTTTATTTTTAACTGCTTGAGGAATCTCCACACAGTTTTACATAATAGCTTCACCATTCTACATTTCCACTGATAGTTTACAAGTGTTCATATTTCTTCACATCCTTACCAATACTTGTTATCTTTTATAAAATGATGGCTATCTTAACAGGTGTGGACTAGTATCTTATTTTGGTATTGATTTGCATTTCCCTGATTATTAGTCATGCTGAGTATATTTTCATATACCTGTTGGCCATTTGTATGTCTTCTTTGGATAAATATCTATTTAAGTCCTTTTTCCCATTTTTCAATTACAAAATTTTCTTTTCTATTGAGTTATAGGAGCTTCTTATATATTTTGGATATTAACCCATTATAATATATAGTTTGCAAATATTTCCTCCCATTTTGTAGACTGTCATTTCACTCTGTTGTTTCTTTTGCTGTACACAATCATTTTTAGTTTGATGTAGTCCCATTTGTCTATTTTTGCTTTTGTTGCCTCTGCTTTTAGTGTCATAGCCAAAAACTCATTGACAAGACCAATGTCATGAAGCTTTTCCCTATGTTTTCTTCTAAGAGTTTTAGTCTTTAATCCATTTTTGAGTTGATTTTGGTGTATGCTGTAAGAAAAGGGTCCAATTTCATTCTTTTGCATGTGGATATCCAGTTTACCCAACAGTATCTGTTGAAGAGACTATTATTCCCCTATTGTGTATTCTTGGCACCCTCGTCAAAGATCAGTTGACTATATACGTGTGAGTATTTTTCTGGAGTTTCTATTCTGTTCTGTTGGTCTATATGTCTGTCTTCATGCCGTGATCTTTTAATTACTATAGCTTTAAATATATTTTGAAATCAGGAAGTGTGATGCTCTAGCTTGTTTTTCTTTCTTATGATTATTTTGACTATTGGTGGCACTTTGTGATTCCATATGAATTTTACAATTACTTTTAGGAGAAAGATTTACCTGTTCTCTCTTTTTTTTTTTTTTCAATAAGAAATGATTTAATGTAAAATATACAAATTTCTCAGTATGAGAACTTCCACAAAACAGGGAGAATGACAACTAAAAAAATGTTTCTTAAAAAAGAACGCTCCCCTTACCTTGTCCTTGCTACCCAACACTCAAGAACAAATCTGTACAAAACCACAAACACAGAAAAGGACCTTAGAGGATGTTACAACGGAAAGTCTTCAGAGCTAGTCTAAACTGCTCTCCTCACCAAGACCCTCCCCGGACAGAGCTGAGGGTTCCCAGGTCCAGCTAGGGAAAGTGAGTTTTACCTGTTCTCTTAAACAGGCAAGAGACCATGGTGGTTCCAAAATTTATAAGGAAAGACCAGTTATCAGAATCCAAAATACCATGAAGAGTGCAAGAGTTAAAGGAAGAAGTAACACCTTTGACTAGAGGAATGGTTGTAGGCATGGAGAGAGGTGAAAATCCAGGGAACTATTTGGGATTAGGAATTGCTATTGCTTAATTTTTAATTAGTATGTAGGAAATATATATCACACCTGGAAGAATAGTGATACCATTTATTGGAAGTATAGAAAATTTGGGAAGTAATATGTTTTGTTTTGTATATACTGAATTTGAGCTACTTATGAGACATTTATAGATATGCAATTCAAAAGAGGGGTCTGAACTGGAAATGCACATTTAGCATATAGATGGCATTCCAAACATAGATGTAGAAGATATTTCCCAAGGAAGTAAATGTAGTTAATAAGATTGAGCCCTGAGAAAGTCCAGAATTTGATGTTAAATTAGAAGAAACAGAGTCTAGGAATGATCAGTTAAAGAGATAGGTGGGAAACTAGAAGAGTGTGGTATCATGAAAGTCAGGGGAAAAGCATGTTTACAGTATTTCAACAGGGAAAGCATGGACGAATACATTAACAGTGCTCAGCTATTCGAGCGAGATGAGCTCATTAGGGTCTTTATGAAACAGTATTTCAGTGGTGTAGTAGGAGCCATCAGATTGCAATGGTTTCAAAAGTTAATGAGAGAAAATTATAGTAACTCTAGGGAAGTTTGGTTGGGGCACAAGGGGAAAAATAGGGCAGTAACTATAGGAGGATGTAGAGGGCACAAAAAGCTGTTTAAGATAAGAAGTTCTAGAACATCTTTACTCTTCCTCATTTCCTTAGATTATTCAAACTCAAGTCAACATCATTTTTAGTTCTGTCCTGCCAGCATTTCAGTTCTAATCTCTGTTTCTCCTTGCTCTTGTGACTAAATGTCACAACTTATTCCCCAGTTCTAAAAATTGTTTACCATTTTGTTTCCAGGTGTGACACCAGTTTCTTATATCTTTAGGTGCTATTTTTAGTACTGGAACCTCCATTTCAATGAAGACCAATCTATATAAAAGATATTTGACAAGATGATTTTGGAATTTATGCTTATGCATCCCTGTACTCTCAAACCGCTTCCTTACCTGTTATCTCTGTTCAAATCCCTTCAGCAAAGGTGGACCCAATAATCTTCTTCATTGAACCTCTATAGTTATACACTCTTTGGAAATCACTGCCTAACTCCACAAGCTTGAGGCTTTCATTCAAATGTTCTTAAGGGGGAATTATAGTAGTAATCTACAAAGTGGGGAGACACAGTGGGTGATGCAGTGAATTCTGGTATACAATTTTTAGACTTTCTATTTTATTTCTATTCATCTTAAAATATAAGAAAATTGAAACAACTAATATTTAATATTAGACAGTGTCACTTTTGTTGGATCCACATGTAAGATGTCACTTCACACACACACACAAACGTGCAGTGATAATTTAGGGAAAAAGAGGACAGTTTTAAGTCTGAAGTGTTAACAATCATGTCACCAGAACTTTGTTCACTTTCAGTTTATGTAAAAATTTCCATTTTCTTCTTTTAATTTCAGAGAGACAGAATGGACAAAAGAGAAATAAAACCAATCTGTCTGATTTAAAACAACTTCTTTAATTAATACATTTATTTTAAAAGTTTTTAAAAATATAGAAATTTACACAAGTCATAAGTGTACAGCTCTGTGAATTTTTACTAAGGAAACTTTGATTGGGAAGTAGAACATTAGTAGTCCCAGAGAAAGCTTCCTCTTCACCTCTCCTAATCACTATCTACCCTTTCCAAAAAGGTAATACCTAACCTGACTTATTACCATACATAATAGTTTGCTGGTTTTTGAAATGTTTATTAATGGAATAAGATATATGTACTTTTTCAGTACCTGACTTCCTTTGCTAAGGCCTCTATTTGTGAGATTCATGCACATTTTAGGTAGTTCATTGCTTAGTAGTATTAATTTGTAAAATGTAGCACTATTCATTTGTTCAGTCTACTGTTGATAGAAATTGGATTGTTCCCAGCTTTAATAACAATTCTATGAGCATTTTTGCACACGTCCTTTGGTACACATGTGCATGGATTACCACTGAGTATAAAGTCTAAAGAGTCCAATTGGTATACTGAGTCATTTATTATTCATATGTTCAGCAGAAATTGCAAAAAAAAAAATACCCAATAATTGAAGCAATTGACTCACCATCAGCAGTGAGAGTTCTAGTACCTCTACATTCTTGTCAATAATTGGTATTATCAGTATTTTTAATTTCAGCCATGTTGGAAACTGTATAAATGTATTTCATTGTGGTTTTAATTTTTATCTCCCAGGTGACTAAAAAGATGGAGCAACTTTTTAGATATTTATTGAAATGTAAACTAACCCTCACAAAAAGGACAAATGAATTCAAAGTAGCCCATACAAGTAAACCAAAGATTAAAAATAATATTCATAAAGAGTTGTAAAAAACTAAGAAAATGGCAATGACAAATATAAGCTCTTCATCAGCTACACTTCAAAGGAGAAACAATGATGATTTCATCATATATGACTAGAAGTTTGCAAAAGTAATCAAATAATCAAGAAGACCATCTAAAAAGTTGATTTACTCTTTCTATGTTAATTATGAACCCCTTTTAGTGTATAGTAAGCCATTAGATATTAAATTCTTGTAAATCATGTACAGTACATACATAAATATATGTATATGGAATGTAGATACCCACTTCTGTCTTTCCTGTTAGAAGTAACATTCAAAAACTGTTTAGAGATCTTTGTACTATGGTTCTGTTGGACACCATAGGAAATAGATGGGGTTATCTCTGCTGTCAAATTTTTTGATGTTGATCAGAATGCTGTCTTATTCCACCTTTGAATATTTCTTGTTTTCAGGATCCTCAGTGTGATGCTCACCCCTTGACAGCTGTCCCTCTTGTTAGATGGTCCTACCAACAATCCTCTGTCAAGGCTACCAATCACCTGTAGCCATCTCTTTCCAGAGACCACACTGTATGACTGGACTTCATCCCCAAACCTGCCAATGAGTTTGCCCTCAACATTTATCTGTCTCAAATGGACATTGCAAATCTTCTAGGTTGTTGTTCTCCTAGTCTAGCATATGGAAATTCCTCAAGCCCCTGTTCCAACACCCTATAACTTAGCCTACACTTAAAATATAGTGAAAATAGTTTATTGACTGGGAGATGATAAAAAACATCTCCATTATATATATTTAATTCCAGAAAAAGAAGTGCTAAAATGGGGGGACTGAATTAGCCTTTTATTGATTCTCCTTTTCACTTGATTGATTACGTTTTACCTGATCAAATGTTATAGCTCAGAACATTAACTTTTAAATAGATCAGACTAAAATGCATATTTTAAAACTCAAAATATACTTGTCAAATTCCTATGTGGTTGATAAATATTCTATTTTTTCAGTTGTTGCTATTGTTTAATTTTAAATACATTGTGTGGTGAAGCTTCTATAATTACAATATTTTTTTCTTATTTTGTAAAACCCTAGCATATTTTTATCACTTAGTTATCCCCCTTTTTCTTTTAGTGACAATGTTTGAGTCCATCTTAACATCCATTAAATAAACCCCATTTAGTCTAGCTTTTTAATTTAACTTCAGTTGAAGTACTTGTAAAATATACCTCAAGATTTTTATTTTTCATAAATAATTGAATTTTAAATTATCATTGAGTCAGCAGTGGGGATATCTTCTGTATTTTCACTGAAAAGCACAGTAATAAAATATAGTCAAAATGCACTTATTTAGATCTGTGCATAATATAGTAATTTCCCAGTTTAATGTGATCCTCCATGTAGATGCATTTCATTTGTGACTTTGATTCATAATCATGGCAAAATCAGACTTTCCTCCAAAGCCATTGTTTCCCTGAAGTACTTCTGCCTGTGTTAGGAAAGAACTATGATGAATTCTAAATAACTCACTCTTGAACATTCAGAAGATAAATACTCAAATCTTTCTGAAAGATGTCTTTTAAAAGTTTTGCTGAATTTTCTTTGTAAATAAAAGATGAATAAGAGATTTTTTCCCTTATAAATATCAGAAATAGATTGCAATTTAGTAAATACATTTATAACATCCTTTATCACACACCAAAAAGCTGATACGTGCAGAGTTTTACTCCCTCCCCAGTCCATTATCCACAAAAGAGAGAATTGCTGAATTATGCTCCCTTTTTTTAGCCATAAACTCTTAGTTTTCAATTTGGGCACAATTAGGAATGTTATAAAAGATTTTTATAATCTTCCCCACCCCCCTGGCTCAGAGCCAATTATCATGTTCTTTGTTCTTTGTATATGTATTATTCAAGTATTAGTCGTTTCCCTTGTTATTTGTTTCTTGCTCATATTGTGTTATAATAAATTGTGGCTGCACTCACAGTTATTTACATTCATTTTCCATAATGCAGCGGCACATAGTCAAACTGAGCTATTTAATTGGGTGGCAGTATGAGGGAGTATTATTCTTGAAAGAGGGTGGGTCCTGGGTCTGATATCAAAGTGTTCATGGTCAGGTCTGAATGAAGCAAAAAGTTCCTTTGGGGCAACAATTGGAGACACAGAGAGAAAGTTGCTAAATCAGATTTTAGATAACCTCAAATGCCAAAGACATATAAATACCAAAGGATTTGGAGTTACTGAAGGTGTCCCATAGCTACAGCCTGGGTGAACTTGTGCAACGTTGGGAGACAGAGTTCAATTATGGATCTCTTTTAATTGTCCAGTCTTGAAATATAAGTACCTAAACGTGGGTACCAGCAGTCAGAATAGAAAGGAAGGGATAGATGTGAGAAATATGTTAAAGGATGTGGCCATTGATTTTGCTAGAAACAGTGGTTAAACTTGGCTCCCAGCTGTGGGAGTGTACGGTCTGAAAAATGATGACATTATTAACTAAAAGGCAAGTCTGAAGGGAGAGAGATTTAGGGTGAGGGGATTATAAACTTGCTTTAAAAGTGTTGTGTTTGCAGTCACAATAAGACGTACAAATAGGGATACCAAACAGGCACTATGGGAGCTGGAGAGGACAGAAATAAAAATAACAGCTGAGAAAATATCTTATTCCATCCTGATTTTAAGTACACAAAGAAAAACCCTGTAAAGTAGGAAGGTGTATTTGTGCACAGTTAACTCTCTTCTTCAAGACTTTCAGAGTGAATACCTGGAATAAGATCACTCTGTTGTCTAATCCACTTACTCCTTGATTCAACAAGCATTTATCAATCACATGATATACACCAGGAAGGGGAATGGTGAAGAAGAAACATATTTAAGATATAGTTCAGAGAACCAACAGAAATTTGTTATAGATTAGATTGCAGGAAAGGCTTTCGAAAAAATTTTAGACTTCTCAATCTACAGATTAAAAATAATTTTAGTAAGTGACAGGAAAAATACATAGAGAAATAGGCATTTGAAATTTGAATCCTCAGGGACGAACTATCCAGAGCTGTTCCTTCAACACTGTGATATCCTGAGTGGAGCTGTTATCCCTGGCAGTCTTATGCTTATTCTGGAGACAAGAGAATTTCATCAAATCCAAATAAAATGACTCCACTCCAGGTCACTCACTCATTTATCTATTCAACAAAGATTTATTTCATGACTGTTTGTGCCAGGCACTGTGCTTGGTACTAGATGTAGAGTGGTAGGTGACATCTCTCCATAGTGTTGTTTACAATATGGTGTCTTCACCTGTAACAGATCAAACTCTCTCTCAAGAGTACTTCCAGATCCAGATAGTCTCTGGATATGCCATTTATTCCTTCTATCTGTTTTCATCCCCATTACCCTTTCCATTATTTAGATATTTACAGATATGCCAACATCCTGTCAGTTATTAATCATTTAAGTCCTTCTGAGACTGAGAATTCAAAATACCCACTTAAAACACTTGAGGTGGATGAGTTTTCTCTGCCTAATGTGTTTCTGAGAAATAGAAAAACACTGTCAATTTTATACTGTTAGTTTTTATTAAGATTTTCTTTTCAACAACACTTCATACATAGGTAAATGATTTTTTTTTCATTAAACAGATATAATCTCTAATCTTTAAAGTATCAAGAAGGTAAAGACTTTGCAAAACATGCAGTTTCATTGGAGAGAAATTTGTTGCCAACCAAAATTGCTAAGAATGTATATTCAGACTTTAAAATAAAACCATCTTGTAAGGGGGCTTTTTTTCTTCCTGAAAACTCACTTATGTGTCAGTACTAATTGAAAGTAGTGTCCACTGACATTTTGGGCAATGACTTTTCTATCTGTTTTTAGATTTGACCTAAAAATAACCTAAGAAACAGTAAAGTAGCCTTTGCATGCCTGCAGGCAAAAGATCATCCTGTTCAGGGAAGAAGACCAGTGAATAAATGGCTTTATCTTTTAATTGATTAAATTCCCAACAGTTTTTATGTGATATACCCTTTATAAAGGTTAGAACTTCCATCTGCCTATTCTTTCATCTGAGACTCAGGAAAGTCTCAGCTGCAGATGTGGCACTCCCAGGGCAAAATGAGGGTAAGCTAAAGCTGCTTCCTTTCTAGTCAAAGACGAAGACAGCATTTTCTCTAAAAAAGCATATTTTTCCCAGCCAGTCTTTTACAAGCAGCTCACTGATTCCATAAATAAAGATCATCATCCTCTATAGGCTGGGCTTTCCCGGAGGTGACTTTGTAAGACCATCCCATTCTCTGATTTGTGTACCTCCTGAGACCAATCAAGGTCCCTTCTCTCTTCCTTCAATTTAAGTTTTCACAAAATTTAAAGATGAAAAAATAATGCTTAGACATGACATCTGTATCATGTTGCTGAACTCTTTCTTTACTACTTCATTCTTAAACTTTAGAAATTAAGTTGATCCCCAACTCTGAAGTTACAGAAAGTCTAACTTGTAAATTCCAATAGGAGAGAAATGCTACTTGGTTGTGAATTGTGAAATGAGTAAGCCAGACGATGTGGCTTACAGATCTAGCTTAGACTTTCCCTTGCTGAAGAGAAGGATGAGATAGGGTGGATACTGAGTAGAGAGAATCATTATTTCAAATACAGGGAGGAAACATAAGAATGGCTTATATTGAAAAATCAGAGTGACATATGTCAGTTATAAGATATTTGAAATTAGAGATTGGATATTTATATCCTGCAGTGGCCAACACAATATAATAGGGACTACAGTAGTAGTGGTATAATAAATGTTAGTTAAAGAGCAAAAGAGAAGGAGAGGGGAAGGAATTATCAATTCCCTTGCTGTCTACTGGAAGTAAAAGACACCACCAGATAAAGAACCATAGATAACTGTGCAACAACCACTATAAAGAACAGCTATCCTTGACAAGACCCAAGATTACCAGAAGCTAGTATTCTAACAATATAGACACACTGATATTCCTGCTGTATTGTGTGCAATTTCAGTCTAAAATAAGAAATGTGCAGTTGTTTAGAACAGTAGTTGCAATTGCTTTCTCTGTTTTCAGAAATGTCTAATAGGAAAAATGACCCCACAGAGTCTGGGAGGGTCACACTTAATATCTTAGCAGTCAGGTAAAACTTAGAATAGGAGCAATGTGTTTCTGAATAAGACCCACAAAGAGGTAAATGATATTTTCATCCAAAAGTCTTGACAGTCTCACTAAAGCAATGTTGCTGCTCTGAGAAAAAAAGAAAATTTTAAGAAATTATATCAGATTCAATTTATTTGGAGTCAATTAAATAAATAAAACATTTCTGAACATAAATGGACCAGATGAAGTTAAATAACATGAATATGTAGAGATTCATTAAGAAAAAATATGACTTTTCCAAAGATATGTAAGCTGAAAATACAGGCTCAAAGAAAGTAGTTTTTGAGGAATTTCTACATTTGGAAGAGTACAAAGGATTCAATGGTACTTGTTAGCAAGCAATTTATGAAAATGGCTTACAGTGAAGAAACAGGCCATTGAATTTAGAAGGATTAACAAATTGTAACAATAACCAAAAATGTGCTGTGAATGTAGAATACAGCTTTTTTATTTATAGTAAGTGGAGAAGTGAGAGACATAGAAATGGTTCTAAAAAGAATGAAAATGGACCTTAAAGGTTGAGTAATTCTAAGGAAAGAAGAATGTGTATACACACATTGTTAGTGCCAACATTTACTAAGGATTTACACAACATGCCAAGCTTTATGCTATACTTTTAGCAGATAATTTCTCGCTTAGTTTTAGCAACAACTGTATATAAAGATACTCTAAGTAAATCTTACAGATGATAAATAAGGTTTACAGAGGACAGGTTTCCCAAAGCCATGTAGCTAGTAAGCCACGTTTTCTAATTTAGGTTTATCTAGTTTCAAGGTTGATATTCTTTATCACTAAGCTTTGTTTCACCCTCTCTGCAATGATAATGAGTTGCCAAATGTGAAGTAGTGGAGAACATCATCACCATCAGGAAATTTGTATAATTGTGAGACTACAGGTGTATAAGGGTCATCAACACAAATGCTAAAGGCTAATGTCAAGGGAAGGATAAGCAAGATACTGTGAAAAGGGGAAGACGGAAGAGGCAAGAGATGACCCCCCCCCAAAAAAATAGATGTCCTAGGCAGAGGAATCATATTCCAAAAGATACTATTTAAGCAGTACAGCACAACAATGGCCCAGAAGTAGACATAAAGCAAAGATCAGTATGGGTTCCAGAAGGCATGGGACAAGTGAGCTTCACTGGAGAAATAACAAGAAAAAAAGGAAAGAGAATTTATCGATTGCATAGACTCTGTTCACCATGAAAGAGGGCATCCAGAGATCCAAGTAAGAATCAATGGCATGGATGCAGGTGTGCTGAGGAGAGCAGTAAGACTGAGTGGGATGGTGGTAAAATTGTGACCTCAGGACTGAGAGAGACCCGTGGAACCTCGCTCCACTGCTTACCACTTCTGTGATCTTGTGTCAATTACTCTGTCTCTCCTTGCCTCTGTTTCCTTATAGGTGAAATGATAATAAACAATAACACAGTCCTACAGAGTTATTGTTTAAACTTTGACTCTGACTTCAGAGCTCTTATTACTTTGTAACCATCACATTCTAAGAAAGATGGAACAATATAAGAACTTATACCTTCAGCCTTTTGATCTTCTGTGTCCTATTATCCAGATTATAGTCCTCTTGTATTTTGTTTCAGCATGATGGTGGTAATAAAGTTTATTATACTATTGTCTCTATTTTAGTATAAATATGAAATTTTCTAAAATAGCAAGCTTAAAAATACATAATTCTCTAGAGTTCCATAAATCAGCAACACCCTCTGGAGAAAGCTGCTTGGCATAGATTTCTCCCCTCTAAGAGAAATGAAACCTAGTTTTTTCTCTTATCGTCTTCTACAAAGGGTGGTTTTATAAATGCCCTTGTTAACGTGTTTGCTCTCAGTAGATCCCACGAAAAATGCTGGGGGTGCCAAAAACCTGAAACCAACTGTCCATTGCTGAGATGCTAAGTAGGCAGGATTGCTAATTCATTGTGCTGCCTTTGTCTTTATAGAGGTCACCATCACAGGACAACCTGGAAAGAAGTGATACCTACCAGTGGGTAGTGATTATTCAGCGTCATAATGTGAAGGATCGCATACACCATGTGAACACGAGCCAAAGGTGCTGACTATAGTGCGGTGTAAAAATAAAACAGGTCAGAGCCAAAAATATCTCAGCAACCTAAAGAACAAGACTGTGCTTCACTTTGTTCTCTTAGTTCTTTCAAGAGGAAAAAGTTCTTTTATTCATTCATTCACTGAGTCAGTCCAGTAATACTTATGGAGTACCTTGACACTGTTCTGAGTGCTAGAAATACTGTACTGAATTACACCAACATGATGACTTATATTGCAGGGAAAAGAGGTTTATTTTTCAGACATGAAGACAGATATTAGGCAATGTGTTGCTGTGATCTGAGGGAGCCCAATTCATAATAATGCTTTTCCCAGCCCTTGTTCTGAAATAGTAGAGAAATAGATAAGGAGTGAGGCAGATAGAGGTCAAAATGTCAGCCCTATTCCTGATCCCTCCGATACATGGGAACAGAAGACTTCCTAACACTGCACCCCAGAATTAGGCATGTAATGTACCTACCCAGGCACAGGTACACCAGGACAATCATAGGCTTGCCTGCTGTCCTTCCTAGATGACCTGCCCCTGAAAATCTTGTGACATAGAGCAACAGAACAGAATCTTGGAGTTTACTATGTAATGCAAAATTGATTGCCAGAGTGACTGTATCAATTACATTGTTGCCAGCAGAGTAGGAGAGCTCCCACTACAATTCATCCTCTGAGTCAGTGTAGTATACTGATTACAAACATGGTGCAATTCAACCCTGCTCCCTGTACTCTTGGTTTTTGCAATGTGACGTCACAGCACAACTTATCAAGAGTCTATGTCTCTATTCCTTGAATCCTGGCTGAACTTGAGATTTATTTTAGCCAAAGGAATGTGGCAGAGGGGTTGGTGTGCCTTTTCTGAAAGGCTGTGCATGTTTCTGCTTTGTCTTTTAGATACCTTGACACTACATGAGAATGAGTATGAGAATGAGCCCAAGCGAGCTTGCTCAGGATGTGAGATGATGCAGAGAAGAGCTGAATTTTCCCCAACGCCGCCATCCTGGTCTATCCAGTCCCAGCCTACTCACAGACTGATGGCTAACACATGACAAACCCAGGAGCGATCAGCTTAGTTTGGGCCAGATAAGCAAAACAGCTAAGCCAATCTCACAAGACCAGCATTAATTTGCTAACACTTTAAGCTGTTTCATTATACAACAATATTTAATTGATCCCTTGCTATTGTCATACTTATTTTCTTTGATTAATTATAATGTGGTAACTCTGGGATGACACATGTACATGCTTACCTAGAGACATAAAAGGGAATGTCCATGCCATAATTGTTTTAAAATAGAAAAAAAGAAAAATAAAGTCAAAAACAAAATAAGGGATTTTAAATATTGTAATATTTTAAAAGTTGTAGACATATTTGGAACATTATTCATCATTAGAAATGAATACATGAGATACAGCTATCACTGTATCCAGCTATCACTGAAAAATTCAAGTAAATATTGCTGAGTAAGGGAACAAGTCACAAAAAATTAAAAAGTAGAACTCCTTTTATAGAAGAATGATAGCAGATAAAACTTAAAAGACACTATTTAAAGATCTTACATGTGTGGTAAAACTATTTTTAAAAAGGCAAAGGGATGATTAACAAATTTGAGAACACTCACTTCTGATGTGTGAGAATGGAGAAGATACTGGGGGGAATGCACCAAGGTCTTCAAAGATCCTGAAAATGTTCTATAGTGTAATGAGGTTTATTTTATGGTTTTCATTAATTCTATATCTAGGAGATAGATTCTTTGTATGTATATTTTGTAATAGTGTTTTAAATAAGGTGCATGGAAGACAAAATGGAAATGAGGGAAGAAGTTAGGACGCTACTCTAATAGTCCACATGAGATATGGGAACTTGACATTGTATATTACTGGTAGAAATGGAAAATGTCTATAATTTAAAGATGTGCAGCTCTACCACTGATTATGTGTCTTCGGAGAAGCTACATAACCTCTCTACTTCTCATTTTGTCTGTTAAGAAATGTAGGGAATTTTACGGCTTCCTTGGTGGCGCAGTGGTTGAGAGTCCACCTGCCGATGCAGGGGACACGAGTTCGTGCCCCGGTCCGGGAAGATCCCACATGCCGCGGAGCGGCTAGGCCCGTGAGCCATGGCCGCTGTGCCTGAGCGTCCGGAGCCTGTGCTCCACAACAGTGAGAGGCCCGCGTACTGCAAAAAAAAAAAAAATTGTAGGGAATTTTAGTAATGAGTTAATAGATGTAGAGCTCTTAGAATAATGCTTCATACACTCTAGGCATGCAATAAATGTTAGATATTCCTATTAAATAATGAATCATTTGGCATAAGTTCAAACATCCACATTTTAAGAATTTTGAGAAGGTGGAACATGGACAAATCCTGATGACCATTGTCTCTACAGACCAGGACATTTGAGACAGAGTTGAGGGACTGAGCTTATTCATTCTAAATCTCCCCAAGTTTGGGAATAAATGACTATTTTATGTGATCCTAAGGAGTAGAACAATGAACCAGAATCTGATTCCCAAGGCAGAATTTTCAAACAGCAGGAGAAACAAATAGTTAATGTCGGAGTGATCTACTTTATGAAATAATGAGCTTCCTGTTACTGGATGGATCCAAGTTACAACTGAATAAACATTCAATCATGGTGCCATAGAATAAAGGAGGGATGTATGTCCAAACCCAGTAGGGTCCAGTGCAATGTTCCAGAGGCACAAGATGAGACTCAATTTTAGAGAGATTCATAAACAGAGCTTAGGCAGGGGCCAGGACCTCCATTGGTGGTATACAGTGTAGGACTAGTCAGTTAGGGACTGGAATATTAAAAAATGCAATGGATCAAAACTAAAGACTGGGAACCAAAACAGAAGCCTTAAACAAATAATAAGCATATCATTTGGAACAGGGAAAGAAAATACCAAGGAATGTTTTTCTAAGGGTGTAGTGGTACTCACAGCTATGAAGACACAGACTTTATTTTTTTTTAATGTACTATTTTTATGGACATATAATTCACCACTTTTATGTGTACAGTTCAGTGGTGTTTAGTATATTCCCAAGGTTGGGCAACCATGCACTGTCTAATTCCAGAGCACCTTCATCACCCCAAAAGGAAGCCCTGTACTTACTGGCAGTCACTCCCATCCCCTCTGTTCCCTGCCCCCATCCCCGGGCACCCACTAATCTACCTTCTGTCTCTGTAGATTTGCCTATTCTGGATATTTCATTTAAATTGAACAATATAACACATGTGGCCTCTGTGTCTGTCTCCTTTCACTTAGCATCATGTTTTCACATTTCATCCATGTTGTAGTGGGTGTCAGCATTTCATTCCTTTTTATGACTGAATACTATTCCTCTGAGTGGATGTGTTTAAAGAATTGGGTTTTTTTTAACATCTTTATTACAGTATAATTTCTTTACAAAGGTGTGTTAGCTTCTGCTTTATAACAAAGTGAATCATCTATACATATACATATATCCCCAAATTTCCTCCCTCTTGCATCTCCCTCCCATCCTCCCTATCCCACCCCTCTAGGTGGTCACAAAGCACCGAGCTGATCTCCCTGTGCTATGCAGCTGCTTCCCACTAGCTATCTATTTTACATTTGGTAGTGTATATATGTCCATGCCACTCTCTTTGCCCCAGCTTACCCTTCCAACTCCCTGTGTCCTCAAGTCCATTCTCTACATCTGCATCTTTATTCCTGTCTTGCCCCCTGGTTCTTCAGAACCATTTTTTTTTCAGATTCCATATATATGTGTTAGCTTACGGTATTTATTTTTTCTCTTTCTGACTTACTTCACTCTGTATGACAGACTCTAGGTCTATCCGCCTCACTACAAATCAATTTTGTTTCTTTTTATAGCTGAGTAATATTCCATTGTATATATGTGCCACATCTTCTTTATCCATTCAGCTGTCAATGGACACTTATGTTGCTTCCATGTCCTGCTACTGTAAATAGAGCTGCAATAAACATTGTGGTACATGACTCTTTTGGAATTATGGTTTTCTCAGGGTATATGCCCAGTAGTGGGATTGCTGTGTCATATGGTAGTTCTACTTTTAGTTTTTTAAGGAAGCTCCATACTGCTCTCCATAGTGGCTGTATCAATTTACATTCCCACCAACAGTGCAAGAGGTTTCCCTTTTCTCCACACCCTCTCCAGCATTTATTGTTCCTAGATTTTTTGATGATGGCCATTCTGACTGTTGTGAGATGATATCTCATTGTAGTTTTGATTTGCATTCATCTAATGATTAGTAATGTTGAGCAGACATGTGTTTGTTGGCAATCTGTATATCTTCTTTGGAGAAATGTCTATTTAGGTCTTCTGCCCATTTTTGGATTGGGTTGTTTTGGTTTTTTTTTTTTTTTGATATTGAGCTGCATGAGCTTCTTGTAAATTTTGGAGATTAATCCTTTGTCAGTTGCTTTATTTGCATATATTTTCTCCCATTCTGAGGGTTGTCTTTTCATCTTGTTTACATTTTCCTTTGCTGTGCAAAAGCAGTGAAGTTTCATTAGGTCCCATTTGTTTATTTTTGTTTTTATTTCCATTTCTCCAGGAGGTGGGTCTAAAAGGATCTTGCTGTGATATATGTCACAGAGTATTCTGCCTATATTTTCCTCTAAGAGTTTTATAGTGTCTGGCCTTACCTTTAGGTCTTTAATCTGTTTTGAGTTTATTTTTGTGTATGGTGTTAGGAAGTGTTCTAATATCATTCTTTTACATGTAGCTGTCCAGTTTTCCCAGCACCACTTATTGAAGAGGATGTCTTTTCTCCATTGTATATTCTTGCCTCCTTTATCAAAAATAAGGTGACTACATGTGTGTGGGTTTATCTCTGGGCTTTCTATCCAGTTTCATTGATCTGTATTTCTGTTTTTGTGCCAGTACGATATTGTCTTGATTACTATAGCTTTGTAGTATAGTCTGAAGTCAGGAGCCTGATTCCTCCAGCTCTGTTTTTCTTTCTCAAGATTGCTTTGGCTGTTCAGGGTCTTTTGTGTTTCCATACAAATTGTGAATTTTTTTGTTCTAGTTCTGGGAAAAGTGCCATTGGTAGTTTGATAGGGATTGCATTGAATCTGTAGATTGCTTTGGGTAATAGTCATTTTCACAGTGTTGATTCCTCTAATTCAAGAACATGGTATATCTCTCCAACTATTTGTATCATCTTTAATTTCTTTCATCAGTGTCTTATAGTTTTCTGCATACAGGTCTTTTGTCTCCTTAGGTAGGTTTATTCCTAGGTATTTTATTCTTTTTGTTGCAATGGTAAATGGGAGTGTTTCCTTAATTTCTCTTTCAGAATTTTCCTCATTAGTGTATAAAAATGCAAGAGATTTCTGTTCATTAATTTTGTATCCTGCTACTTTACCAAATTCATTGATTAGCTCTAGTAGTTTTCTGGTAGCATCTTTGGGATTCTCTATGTATAGTATCATGTCATCTGCAAACAGTGACAGCTTTACTTCTCTTCTGATTTGGATTCCTTTTATTTCTTTTTCTTCTCTGATTGCTATGGCTAAAGCTTCCAAAACTATGTTGAATAATAGTGGTGGGAGTGGACAAACTTGTCTTCTTCCTGATCTAAAAGGGAATGGTTTCAGTATTTCACCATTGAGAGAGATGTTGGCTGTGGGTTTGTCATATATGGCCTTTATTATGTTGAGGTAAGTTGCCTCTATACCTCCTTTCTGGAGGGTTTTTATCCTAAATGGGTGTTGAATTTTGACAAAAGCTTTTTCTGCATCTATTGAGATGATCATATGGTTTTTCTCCTTCAGTTTGTTAATATGGTGTATCACATTGATTAATTTGCGTATACTGAAGAATCCTTGCATCCGTGGGATAAATCTCACTTGATCGTGGTGTATGATCCTTTTAATGTACTGTTGGATTCTGTTTGCTAGTATTTTGTTGAGGATTTTTGCATCTATGTTCATCAGTGATATTGGCCTGTAGTTTTCTTTCTTTGTGACATCTTTGTCTGGTTTTTGTGTCAGGGTGATGGTGGCCTCGTAGAATGAGTTTGGGAGTGCCCTTCTGTCTGCTATATTTTAGAAGAATTTGAGAAGGATAGGTTTTAGTTCTTCTCTAAATGTTTGATAGAATTTGCCTATGAAGACATCTGGTCCTGTGCTTTTGTTTTTTGGAAGATTTTTAATCACAGTTTTAATTTCAGTGCTTGTGATTGGTCTGCTTATACTTGAAGACACAGACTTCAATCTCATTTTTAATGAAGGAAATCTCTGTGGTCATCACAGGGTCCAGGGGATCTATTTAATCACAAACTCCACACCTGGAATAAGCCAACATAGGAGGCAAGCAACACAGATCCCAGCTTTTAAGTATAGTCCTGGATCTACTCCTAAGTTTATAATTATTAAGGAATTAAGATGACAGAATAAGGGGGGAAATGTCCTATTCCATGGCAAAGAAATACATGCTCCTATTATCAGTAGTCACTGACTGGAAGGTTTTTTTGGGGTTAAACCTCTCTTCAACATTTTTCCAAAGAAGATATACAGATGGCCAACAGCCACATGAAAAGATGCTCAACATTGCTAATAATTAGAGAAATGCCAATCAAAACCACAATGAGATATCACTTCATGCATGTCAGAATGGCTATCATCAAAAAGTCTACAAATAACAAATGTTGGCCAGGATGTGGAGAAAAGGGAACCCTTGTACACTGGTGGTGGGAATGTAAATTGGTGCACCTACCGTGGAAAACAGTATGGAGGTTCCTCAAAAAAATAAAAATAAAACTACCATATGATCCAGCAATTACACTCCTGGGTATATATCCAAAGAAAATAAAAACAGTAATTCTAAAAGATATATGCACCCCAATGTTCATAGCAGTATTATTTACAATAGCTAAGATATGGAAGAAACTTAAGTGTCCATTAACACAGCGGTCCCAAACGTTTTTGGCACCAGGGACCGGTTTCGTGGAAGACAGTTTTTCCACGGATGGGGGTTGGAGGGGAGGGGGCAGGGGGATAGTTCAGGTGGTAACGCGAGCGATGGGGAGCGGCAGATGAAGTTTCACTTGCTTGCCCGCCGCTTACCTCCTGTTGTGTGGCCTGGTTCCTAACAGGCCTGGTCTGCCAACCGGGGGTTGGGGATCCCTACATTAACAGAAGAATGTATAAACATGTGATTATATATATGAATATTACTCAGCCATAAAAGAATGAAACTCTGCCATTGCAAAAAATGAATAGACCAAAAAGTTATTATTCTCAGTAAAATAAGAGAAAGACAAATACTGGATACTATTTAGAATCTAAAAAATAAAACAAACAAATAAACATAACAAAATAGAACAGACTCAGAGCTAACTAGTGGTTACCAGTGGGGAGAGGGCAAGAGCAAGATGTAAGGCAGGGGCAGGCGATTAAAAGGTACAAAATACTATGTATAAAATAAGTAAATTACAAGGATATATTGTACAGCACAGGGAAATATAGCCATTATTTTGTAATAACTTTAAATGGAGCATAATCTATAAAAATAATGAATCACTCTGCTGTACACCTGAAACTAATATAAAATTGTAAATCAACCATACCTAAATTTTTAAAAATTCCCAAAACATTTACATAACCAGTCTGCTGTATTCCTAAAAGATAAGCAGCTTCTATGAATCCCTTTATTCAGAACCCCAAATCTGAGTTTACCCTATGAGTAATAACTGTATTTCTCTAAGATTGCATAATGCTTTCTAATATTTTCAATTTGTTTTTATAAATCTATTGTTTATATCAAGTGTAAATTATTTTTCTAAGATTTAAAAAGTATAAACATTTTCAATTGTCTTAGTTATTTTTATCCTGCTGTATTAAATAAATATATATTGACTGCCAAGTTCATCTCCAACTCTATATTAGGCTTTAGGGATTCAGCAATAAACAAGACAGACACAATTCCTGCCTTCTTAAATCTTATAGTCTGATAGATAATACAAATAAGACTAATAACCTAAAAGTGTGATGAGTGTAATTAAATTATGCTACTGAAATATATTACAAAGAGCTCTAATTGGGACTTAGGTAAGCAACACAACGTCTCATAACTAAGTGGTGAAGCAGGCATTGTGAATTCAGCCCCATCGTATAAACATAAGCTAAGCTATTTAACTAATATTCATGTTCATTGTATAATTTTGGAAAATGCAGAAAGGTGTAAAATTGCGTGCTAATATTTTGAGTTTGTAATTTTTTTTTTACTTTATATTGTTTACTTTTTAGTGTTAATGAAGGCTCATGACACAACAACCATTTTCTTTCATTGTTCTAGATGGTATACAGCAAAATATGCCCCTTTCCTTGTCTTCCAGCCACCCCGTTCCCTGTTCAGAGGCACTTCGTATACTCATTTTCTTAAATACTCTTCCAGAAATTGATGAACGAGAAATTCTTGTCTGTTTTAAGTTTCAAGAGAATTGTCGCTAATGACTTAATATAAAGTATAGAATATATAAGTATAAACAACATTATGCTGTAGAAACACCCTTCTACACTAGAATGCTAACTTTGATTCAGAAAAAGGCATTCACAAGTTTTGTTTTGTTTTGGGACATCGAATAAGGAGAGTTGTTTTTATCTTTCTTTTTACATGTTGATGTTATAAAATAAAACATAACTGTGGGGCTTCCCTGGTGGCGCAGTGGTTGAGAGTCCGCCTGCCGATGCAGGGGACAAGGGTTCGTGCCCTGGTCCGGGAAGATCCCACATGCTGCGAAGCGGCTGGGCCCGTGAGCCATGGCCGCTGAGCCTGCGCGTCCGGAGCCTGTGCTCTGCAACGGGAGAGGCCACAGCAGTGAGAGACCCGCATACCGCAAAAAAAATAAATTAAAAAAAATAACTGTGACAGGAAAAGAGGATTCATAAACATTTTATGTTCATTTCACTTGTCACAATTAGCTGATCATTTCCTCTACAAATTATTTATTGCATACATACCAGGTGTGTCTTTGTTCAGTAAACACCCAGTGACGTTTGTCAAGAAGAGAGTTAGAAATATTTTCAAATAATTCCACATTACCCCCACTCTTTCACCTCCTTTATCTCCTAAATAGCTAGGTGAGATCTGTCCAAAAAGTGTAGAGATTTGCATATTGTTGGCCTTGCCCATTGTTTTCATCAGTAAAATTTTATGTTGAAACTTTACTCTGTGTAGGGAAAGAATAGTGGCAGGAATAAGCAGGAAAGCTTTGGGAAAAGACTGCCTGGATGGTAAGTCCTGGTTTTCCCACTTTCTAGATGTCATATTGTTTCATCAATTAAAGAATGCACATTTTTTCACATTCTGACATCTCTGAAATTGGTTTCTTCAAAGTAGATGGCATAAGTCATAATTTACCTCCAGTGTTTTTTTTCTTGTAGTTTTAACATAAAATAATGATGCATCATATAAGGAATGGCACAATAAAGTCAAATAAAAATATGTTGACCTTGGATATGTTATTTAAGTTCCATTGCCTGTAAAATATAATTAATTCAACAGTCGCTTATAGACTTACGGTAAAAAATTAAATGTGTTATTACATATAAAAACATTTACAACTGTGGGAGGCATTTAGTAAGTTCTCAATAAATATTATCTATTTGTTATTGTGGGAAGATTAAAGATCATATGTACTAAGTGCCTAACACATCCTCGAGACACTGCATTAAATGCCAAGCAAGAACGATCTAGATACTTTTCCCTCTTTCTTTACATTCAATCCGCACAGCAGCATCAAAAGTTATATTATTACCTCATATAATAATAGGTAATAAAAGGTAAGTATACAGCAAGTTCCTTCTTAAAAATTAAATAACGAATGTAGCAAAACAATGATTTAATTGCAGATTTTTTCTGACTCACATCTTTTAAAAAATTGCTTAAATTCCTTATAAAATTCATTAATATGTCTCATAATGGCATTCAAGCTAATTAGAACAGGAAAAATGTTCATGCCTAGAAGTTGTAAACATCACTAACACTTTCATCCCATCTTGCTCTGATATCATATTCACAGCCGAAAATTTATTCCAACTGAGATAACATATGACAAATTCCCAACTAAATCCAAATAATTTCATTTTCTAAAACTTTAAAACTTCAAAACGTGTTTAAATCTTATGGGTATTTCAAAATATATATGTGTATCACATTCTAGTAAATAACTGAATAACAAGCTGCAAACAACACAAATAGAAATGTTAGGGGCAATTTCCTTTGATTTTGACAGAATCAATTTGGCCGATCAGAAAGTAGATCATAGAACATGTCAACTGATTGTTATAAATCTTGTTAAAAAATGGTATCCTATTGAATATATCACGTTTATCTAAAATGCATTTGTCTGCTGACACATTGTGAAATAGACTGCTGGGATCGATATAAGAACTGCTGAGAGACTGAAATCTTTGAAATATTCACCATCAATTTTTTAATCTGCTATTTAGCAACCAAGCTTTTATATCATGATGGCCAGACTGAATATGTAATTCATGAGTTAATGAAATGTCAAGGAGAAATGCAGGCAATAATTTGCTTATTTAAATATACTGTTTCATTAAAGAGTGACTGTAACACTTGTATATAAAATTCTGATAGTGACTGTCTTAATCTTCGGTCAACATCTTAATAGCCTTATATTTGTTACCCCAAATTTGTCTTCTAATAAATCAATCTTTAAGGGCTCTAGCTTCTAATTACATGTTTACACTTATTTGTTATCTCAACTTATAATGAAGATGAAGCCTATTAGAGCAAGCAGTTCATTGCAAGTTCAAACACTGAGGAACCATAATTCAGTAATTCAGCAAGCAGAACTGATGCTCAAAAAGTGACCAAAGGCAATGCTAGTTCATGCCAATACATGGAATCCTAATGATGCCTTTGAACTTTCCCATTCATGTTCCAAATCCTGAGTCAAGGTTTTAGATCTCTTCTAATTTCTGCTTTTATCCCCTTCTGCCAACAGGAATTCATTATCTACCCACTAAGTAAAAGCAAATAATTGCACAAAATAAACAGGGAGATAATTAATTAGTACAAGAAACACTAAGCAATTACTTTAACAAGCTAAAATAGCAAGGAAAGCCATTCTGTCCCTTTACTCATAATTGAAGATTTCTTCCTAAAGACAAGAGAGAAACATCTTGTGCTAACATGAGCACAGATGGGCATATACATATATAGGATGAAATTGAACTGTAGTACTGGGATTGATGACCAACACCAATGAGTTTTCCTTCACTGAGAAGAACTCTCAGTGATATTTTGCTTTTGTATTTACTTTTTATTCCTAAATAACTGCATGAAAAGAGCCATAGCCTGGGATAGAGAAAGATTTCATGCACTGAAATGAATTTGGGAAAGCTGGATTCAAACGATACAACCTCTGACACCTTCACCATGTCCCTAACCCAAGATTTCACTGTTTTTCCCTGTTAACCAAGTGATTGGAAATTAAAATTATCAGGGCTCTTTCAATGTTAACAAAAGTTTAAAATTCTAGTCTGTCTTCTGAAGAAATAAGTGGTTGAAATAAAAGGAAGATCAAGAGGGAGAGGGCATTAGAAATTAAATTTGGATAAGTCCTTGTTGCAAAAAGGGAAGGAGTTCCAATTTGAGTTTCTGACAATTTTAGAAGGACTAAAGGGTAAAAGAGATCTTAGAGGTCTCAAGAAGAATTATGGCCTTCAAAACCAAAGGATGTTGAGTCATTTTGGGAAAAACAAAAGTCATTAACACTGAGCTGTTGCTCATTTTATATTCTGTAAAAACAGTAACATAACTCATAGCTGTATTATCGAAATCACTTCTAGCTCTTAGGAGCAGATTATTCTCTTATTCCTTAAGAGTTTACTTAGATAACCCTGTAGAATAAGAAGAAACTTTTTAATTTTCCTTTTCCTCCAAATATAATTAATGTTTATAGCATCTTACACATACTTTTACAATCATATCAACTCCAAGAGGCATATTTTCTCCCCTACAAATTAGAATTCTGCTACAGGCAGTGCTCACAGTATAAAGCTCAAACTTCCATTTCAAGAGAGCCACCAAATTCAAACAAGAATATGAAAAAAATATTCAACTATCTATTTAGCATGACATGAAAATAAGAATTGATGAAAAGGATGCAATGAAATTGGCAGCTTTAATAAATAATTGGGGAACTCTGTGGGTTTGAGAAAGCTCTTCCTCTGTTTGTTAGAATTGTCTGCAGAACATTTCAGGAATAAAAGGAATAACTTCTTCACTACTCTTTGAGACCGTCTGAAGGCTCTAAAAGTATTTGATAGAAAGTTATCTTGTATCTGTGGCAGTAATAGACAAATACTGAACATCAAAATTGAGAATGTGACAAATATTGTGACGCAATTGTACAACCACAGTGACATACACAATAAAGTACTAGACATAAAGAAAAACACTCTGACAAGGATGTCAAGTGCAGACACTTTCATATCAAAAGAGACAACAAAATACAATTACAGTACAGGAAGAACATTTTCAAAAGGCAGAGAGAAAAGAGAAAGGCCTTAGAATAAAATGCCAAGACTTCAGAGTGAATTTAACAGAAAGCAAGACTGATGTCCCTTTGGCTGCAACATTGACAGTGACATAATTGACACACTCTTGGGGAAAAAAAGATAATTGGTTTCATCAAGCAGAGGAGAAAAACTGTCATCAGGAAAGCAGTGACAGAAGTCATGGTAGATGCCCAGCCATTGCAGAAGAGCAAACACCTGCTCTAGCTGTGAGAGGCCAAGCAATATGATCATGTGTTCCTTGGAGCAGAGCACAGACCACAGACCCAAAGATAAACATCACCTAATATGTTTCTAGTTTCTCAACTTACAGTTGAGAAACTGGGTTTTCAGTTGAGAAAATGGGTTTTAATATAACATTAATTTATGTCCAATGGATATTGCTGGGAATTAAGTATCACAGTAGCTCTCAATCAAACTCCATTTCCAGACAGCAACAATAATGCCTACCTTTTGACTAAGCAGCTTTGTGTGGCCAATTTATATAAGTGTAACAAAATCATTTTTATTAAAAAAAAAAAGGCAGTTCTTGGTAGTTGACCTATTGGAAGCAATAAATTCAGGCATTGGATTCATGAGTCTAAATGCATTCTATAATGTGAGACTACTTAAATTTTAATCTGGTGCTGCCCTTAGATATATTACATGCATTTCTCCCTCCTGTAAAAAACTGTCCATCTATTTGTGTAATGTCTATATATTAGTAGAGGAAGGTGGGGGTAAGGGAGCTAAGGTTATGGGATATCATTAAATAAGTTAACTATCTTAACTGAACTGATAGTTGTATAGATGATGGATAATGTCAATATTAAAACAAACATAATAGTTTTCATGGTTACTAGACAATCACTGAGAATGTTTTTCCTGCTGGAAAATATTGTGTCTTACACTCTATTACCTTCCCCAGTAAAATATCAAGTTTAATTTCCAAATCTATTTTAGCCAAACTATTTTGAACTGGAGGTTTCTAAGATGGAGAAGATTACAAATACAATGATTTAGCAACGTGTTAATGGGATAATAAAGGAATAAAACTGAAAATATTTTAAACTGCTGGAGAAGCAAGAACAAAATACTTTTATTCATGAAATAGTCATGATAATTATTAGAAAGGCAGCCAAAATCAATGGGACCTGACTTGCTCTTCACCTCTGTTCTATTTATATTCTTACTGATAAATACTCTGGCTCTCTCTCCTCTATACTATATGTAAACTGCCATTTTGCTCCTGAGTATTTGGAAAACTTCATTCCATCATCAGAAAGAATCCTACCTTCCTTGGAGCTAAGCAGAAAAACCTGAAGTTGAGAGAAAGATGAAAACATTTCTCTACTCTCCCCCTCAGGTCACCTCCCTTTTCTCTCTCTGTTTCCTGCATGGTACCAGCTGCATCTTGCAGTTGTCCCCTATACTTCACCTGGGAGAACCCAGTTTAGCCTGGATCCTCACACACCTTAAAGTGGATTATTTACATGGCAAACAGAACTTTCTCTTGCTATTATTAATCAGCTTTCATAAAATGCCTTTGCTGTCTCCTTATGCTATAAACCACTTAGGGTAAGATTGAGACGAGACAAGGAGTGAAGGAGGCAGACAACTTCATGCCTACTTCACCTACCCCTCACTTGCAGCACGGTATTGTGATCAAGCCTATAGTGTCTAAAGCAGTCTTCCTGGATTCAAATCCAGGCTCCACTTTTCATCATTTGTGTGACTGTGATTTGTCTGTTTTTCATTATTTAGCATTTCTTGGCCTCAGTTTCCTCATCTGTAGAATGGAGATGGCTACTACTTCATTGGACTTATCATGAGGATTAAAGCAGAAATAACATGCAAAATGCCCAATGTTGTTTTCAGCACATAAACAGTCTTTGATTAAAATTAGTGTAACAGGGTATTACATGTGACGTTTTCTTACTGTCTTGGAGTTTGAACTGAGATTTAAAGGCTAAGAACTCTACCATATGTGCTCAGAACTCCATATTCTAGGTATGAAAGTATTAGGCCTTTGTAGAGATTAATTGTAGAACTGGTGCTGCCAGTATTAATAGCCCATTGCCAACCCCCAGGCTCCATAAGGGAGGAAAAAGGAAACTTCAGGAAGTTAAAATCAATGGTCGGAAGGATTTTTTAGAGTTTGCGGAGAGTCGTGGGAGGAAGATGGAAGATCATCTATACCAAACCTTGTAAACGGGCCTTCAGAAAAATATTTAGGGAGCTTGACACATCCCTGGGGGTATGGGGTTATCCCTTTGTACACCAGTTGTACCTGACTTATGGCTACAGAAGACAAGTGATCTAGAGTTGACAGAAAAGAGAGAGGGGGCCACTGAAGAACAAAGTGTCCATTAACTAATGGCAGAGACTAAGGTACCCAACATGGATCCCCCAGAGAGGAGGTGACACTAATTCATCTTGAAAAGTACACGAACCCAAGAGAGCTCTACACCTGCTCTGAAGTGAGCTCAGCAGAAGGAGGCAGAGGATGAGACTGAGAATGCAGATTCTGAGTCAGAGGCCATGGCTAACAGCCAGAGGTGGTAACACCTGTGCCAGAAACCTCAGAAAGAGAGGTTTCTGGGTCTAGGTATAGGGGAGGCAGGGGCAGTGCTGCTCTGAAAAGTCCTCAAAGGTGCTCCATGCAAGAAAAACCCAGCAAGTGTGCATCTACCATGCTGAAAGCTTGGGTGCCAAGTTAAAATTGCACCCACCAACTGAAAGTTTTTCTGCCCTTTATCTCTCCCCGCCATCACTATTCCTGGGCCTAGAATAAGAAAACCATGTACCCTGTCCTAGTGTGCCAGGGGCAGTCCCACTTGATGCCTGCTGTGCAGGAGTAATTCCTAACAATGCCCTTTTCCTCATAAGAGAGTCCCAGTATAAATGATATGCTATGCAGCCAGTTTTCTCTCAAAGGAGACAAAAAATTCTTAGTGAGTGAGCACTGAAGAGGAAAGAGTAATGTGGGAAAATTGTATGCTGTCCCCTGGGCTTTCCTTCCTGGCCGTTTCCTACCATAGGACTCCAGGAAGGAATCAAGCCCACTAGGGCAGGAGAGTTTTTCATTAGGTGAGGGTCTAGAGTTTTAATATAAAATTAGCTGAGGTTTTTCGTTTGTGAAAGCAAACGGAAAAGCTATTGGACCTGGTGGACATTTAATCCACAGGGGGAAAGAAGTTCATGGAATACATTTGCAGAGTGAGTACTGGGGGAAAGTAATGGCTTTCTACTCATACCTCTATATCCAGGGCCTTCAATAAGCAATTTTATATTACATATATTATTTTGTATTTAAAAAATATTTACTGAGTGACCACTGAGTGCTAGTAGGAATATAGTTGTACACCAGGTCCTTACATTCACGAACTTTAAACTAATTGATTGGAGATAAAAAAATAAACAGAAATACAGTACATGTAGGAATAAATAGTGTAAACATAAAAAACAGAAAACAGTGATCTTTGCTTTATACAGAATTAAAATCAGTGGATATGGTAGAGAATCAGTGGGTTGTTACTTTACTTGCAACACCAGAGAAGGCTTTTCTGAAGACATTGTAATTAGCCAAGGTCGAATGTAAAAAGGAGAAAGTTCTGTGAAAACCCAGAAGAAGATCATTCTAGCAAAAAGACAAATATTCTTAGGGCAAAACAAGCATAGAATTTTTAAGGATCTAAAAGAAGTCTAAAAGAAGTCAGCAATTCCCCTCCTGGCCATATATCCAAAAAAAGACAAAAACTCCAATTTGAAAAGATACCTACACCCCAATGTTCATAGCAGCACTATTTACAATAGCCAAGACATGGAAGCTACCTAAATGTCCATCGACAAGTGAATGGATAAAGAAGGTGTGGAACACATATACCATGGAATATTACTCAGCCATAAAGAAGAATGAAATAATGCCATTTGCAGCAACATGGATGGACCTAGAGATTATCATACTAAGTGAAGTCAGTCAGACAGAGAAAGACAAATATTGTATGATATCACTTATATGTGGAATGTAATTAAAAAAATGATACAAGTGAACTTATTTACAAAACAGAAACAGACTCACAGACATAGAAAACAAACTTATGGTAACCAAAGGGGAAAGGGAGGGAGAGAGGGAAGGAATAAATTAGGAGCATGTGATTAACAGATACAAACTACTATACATAAAACAGATAAGCAGCAAGGATTTACCATCCTTATTGAATTGTCCTTGTTGAAACAAGAATATAGTTCCTGTATATTCAATATCTTGTAATAGCCTATAATGAAAAATAATCTGAAATATATATATATATAAAACTGAATCACTTTGCTGTATACATGAAACTAACACAATATTGTAAATCAACTATACTTCAATAAAAACAGATTTGTATCCAATGGTTAGACAACAGAGGTCTCTAATAAAGCAGACAATTAAGCATGACTGAGTACCTGGGAAAAGTCTCTAACTTAAAGAATCCAAACCAAACAAAGATAAGTTTAAATTTAGAAGAAAAGTAGACTGTTCACAGGAAACAAAGCATTAAAAGTTAAATCACAATTAATATCTTCAGAAATTTAAGATATGGCATCTATGAACCAAGAACAAGATTCTATAAAACACACAACAAAAAAAAAGTGTTGGAAATTAAAATATGGCATTAAAAATGAAGAAAAGAGAAAACAGAGGTAAGGAAATTTCCTAGAAAGTTGAACAAAAGGCAAAGGCAAAAAAACAAAAAATGGAAGAGAAAAGATAAGAAATTTAGAGATCCTGCTCAGGAATAATATAGTTACAGGCAGAGAGAATGGAGAAATGGAAGAGGAGAAATTCACCCAAACACACTATTCAAAAGAATTTTGCCTAAGTGAATGTAAAAAACTAAGGCTTATTAAAAGCTTAATATATGCCAGGTACTCTTCTAAGTGCTTGACTCAGAGTAATTTATTAAATCCTCACAACAATCTTATGTGAGTCTGCTACTAATATCATCATCCTCACTTCTACACCTAGGATCAGAATATCCAAACATAATATTTATGGAAAGTAAAGACAGTGAAGCCTACAAAAGACAAAAGGAAAATTATGTCTAACAGTGGATTTTATATACTTAATGTGAGAATAGAATAAAAATATTTCAAATAGGCCAGATCTTGAAAATTTTAAATCCCATCACTCCCTTTCTTCACAGCTACTAGAGGTTGTGCACAAACAAAGTGAAAAAGTTAGAAGGAAGACATGGAATACAAGAGATAGGGGTTTTATCAGAATACAGGTAAAAGGAGGCCCTGCAATGCTGGTAAAGGAGTTCTCACAAGAACTACCATGTCCCCAGTATCAGGGCAACCAGAAGATTAAAAGATCACAAAAGTATCTTCAAAAATTTGAAACTATAAACTTTTAAATCACCTAAATATATTGAGATTTAGACAATTGACTGAGGATTTGGGATACAATTAATGATAAGTAAATAGAAATTATTTTATATGAAAATGAGACAACTATACAATTATAAGGGGGAAAAAAGATAGACAGGACAGAGAACATAATCCAAAGAAGCATCATGGCTCAGCTGTGACTAGTGCTTACATAGTCAAATACTATACACATGGAATTGATCTGACTGAAACTGCCGTATAACAACACTGGGACAATGGGAATGGAAAGGAATGTTTTGTGTGTAACAGGGGCTGTCAAACGAGGGTGAAAAAAGGAAAGGACTATTTCCTCTTCTTCTATAGTGGAGAATAAAAAATAATCTAATTGAAAAATAAAGATGTCAATAAAGCAAGTTACCTAGGGATATAAAAATAGCCCTAAATAGCTTAAGTAAATGAAAAAGCCAAAACATAGTCAAAAGAAAGTGTTCTTGCTGTCGTGAGGGGTAAGGGTTATAGGCAGTGGTGAGAGCTAAGAGATTGAAGATTAGTCAATGCCTTAAAGACTATGTGTGTGTAACTTTGGTAAAAAACCAAAACCAGAAAGGATAGGAAGGAAGCAGGAAAGGAAGGGAGAGAACGAGGGAGGAGGGAAGGAAGGTGGGAATGAGGGAGGGAACAGGGGACTGACTTAACCTCAAAATCCAAAATGTATTATTTTAATGTTTTTCTATTTTCCTGGTGCTATTGAACATTACTTATCCCCATGTAAAAACCTTTGCTCAGCAAACTCCATCCTTGAAAGTTAATTCTTATTTATTTATTCTCTACCCATCTGCTACATTTCAATTCAGGTAATAGGACTTGTGCAACTAAAATGTCCCTCAAAACATCATTCCCTCAGCAGGTGTTACCTGTGAAGAGGATGGCTTCACCTCTGATAACACTGAACCTGCCTGTCCCTCATACTGTATACCTCGTAAGAGAGATTCCTTCTCCCAAGGGCTCCAATCCCAGAGGCCACGGAACTGAATAGACCTTGTATCCCAAGTTGAAGGGAAATACTAGCAAAAGTGAAAAATAAAATTGTTTGGGGGCTGCAAAACATCCAAATGGATATTTTTTAATCCGGTGAATGAATGACACATATTTATTCTGATTGTGTAGCTACACATTCCGTGCAAGAGCAAAGAGCATGAAGAACAGGAATGCCAATGTATGCTCTTCTCAAGGCAAACAATACATATCCTGATTATCACTCTCAAGGCTTCTACTTTCTGAGGCACTCATCTTGAGAACTGAACAGAAATAAGCTACAGTCCTCAAATTCACATTGAAATGGGCCCAAATCCCAAAGCGCTCCTCCAAAAATTAAGAAGGCAGCAGAGACCAAAGTGGAAACACAGATAAATTTTCAAGAATTCTGCTTTGTCTTGAGGGTATTTGGATCAAAGAGGAGAAATCCACAGACTGTAACACCATTTGTTTGCAACACAAATACCATCCCTGTGGTTCAGTCACATCTATAGCACTCCATCTGCCAGCTGTGAGAAGGAAAAGGAAAGCAATTAAGCATACTATTAATCAAAGCTCTAAGTGGCAGGTTCAAGTACCACATGATTCATGATATGTGAAGAAAGACCTTCATAATGTGTGTTCTTCCTTTAAGTGAAAAACATGTAGAAAATTCAGGATTATTTAAAAAAATGTTGATTTACTTATGGGCTAGAGTGGCCAGCCACCTGATTAAAGAATTATATACCAAATTTATTGGATTGGAATTGCCTTTCCTATTAACACACATGCACACACACACACACACACACACACCATATAGAATGCTTCAACTGTCTTCTTTACATGCCATGACCCACATCCTTCTCATCCCCACTCCCTTCACCCTCACAAGGACAGGAAACATAGACAATGTGCCTAAAAGACAAAGATGACATGCCTAAAGGACAAAGAATAAGGAGAAAGAACTTTTTTCTTCATATAATTACCAAGTCTAGACTAGCAGGTAGGTGGCCTACTGGAATGATGTCAGTATTACCACTTCCAAAATAGCTGCTCTTCTGCTCACATATCTAAATGGTCAATGAGTAAAAGACAGTGAGTATATCTTTATTTGTTTGGCTGGAAAAAAACATAGGCTCTGCTTCCTATTATAATACCAAAGTCCATGAGCAATATTATACTTTAAGACTCTGCAATCAGTACTGAAAAGTTTATCATTTCACAAGAGCTGGTGTTGAGAGGGGAAAGAGATAGAGCACATAGAAACATTGAGGGCTAAGGGAGCTCTCTTAGGAGGAAAGACAAGGATGCAGAAAAAGGATTTTATGGTGCTAAACACAGGTAACACTACAATGCACAAAGTCCTGTGTTTTCGGCCCATGTCTTACTTCTCCAGCCTCATCCCGCTCTATCATCCTGTTAGTCACTGTGGTCCAGCCATTCTGGCTTTCTTTTTAGCTCCTCAAAGTTTCCAACTCCTAATCCTTTCAAGACCTGTCCATATGCTGTTCTTTTGTTGAGAATGCTCCTCCATACCCATCCCTTTTACTCACCAACTTCCAATGATCCTCTAAGTCTTAAATGTTGCCTTCTCAAGGAACCCTTTTCTGATTCCCTAAACGTTATTTATAGGGAGGTGGATGGACCTAGAGTCTGTCATACAGAGTGAAGTAAGTCAGAAAGAGAAAAACAAATACCATATGCTAACACATATATATGGAATCTAAAAAAAAAAAAAAAATGGTCATGAAGAACCTAGGGGCAAGATGGGAATAAAGATGCAGACCTACTAGAGAATGGACTTGAGGACACGGGGAGGGGGAAGGGTAAGCTGTGACAAAGTGAGAGAGTGGCATGGACATATATACACTACCAAACATAAAATAGATAGCTAGTGGGAAGAAGCTGCATAGCACAGGAAGATCAGCTTGGTGCTTTGTGACCACCTAGAGGGGTGAGATAGGGAGGGTGGGAGGGAGGGAGATGCAAAAGGGAAGAGATATGGGGATATATGTATACGTATAACTGATTCACTTTGTTATAAAGCAGAAACTAACACACCGTTGTAAAGCAATTATACTTCAATAAAGATGTTAAAAAAAAAAAGTTATGCAATCCTATAATTCCCTGTATGTCTAGTTCAGAGAACTTGTGAAAACTATAATAAACTTGCAATTAAAATTATAATTAACTATATTTTCATATAATTTAATTACAATAAAATTAATTTTGCCTATTTTTGTTTTAGTATTCATTTCCTCCAATGGGATAGCTGTTTCCATCAAATAAAGGTGATTTTTTTTTTTTTTTTTTTTTTTTTTTTTGCAGTACAGGCCTCTCACTGTTGTGGCCTCTCTCGCTGCAGAGCACAGGCTCCAGACGTGCAGGCTCAGTGGCCATGGCTCACGGGCCCAGCCACTCCGCAGCATGTGGGATCTTCCCAGACCAGGGCACGAACCCGTGTCCCTTGCATCGGCAGGCAGACTCTCAACCACTGCGACACCAGGGAAGCCCAGAGGTGATTTTTTTCCCCTGCTTATTCCCAGTGTTAGCCCAATGTCCAACATGTAGTGTTTAGTACATGAAGAAAACATCATCTTCAAAATTTTGTAGAGGTCCAACTTTTTTACTTCCTTAAATTTGAGTGAAAACCACATGAGAAATTAAAACCTTAGTCCAAAATTTCACAAGAAAAATAAACGATCCTGAAATATTAGCTAGTGGGCAGCAATATGTTTTGAGATTCTATTCTATGGACAGCATATTTCTAGATATGTGACTCATCTGTGGAGTTTCTGACCTCTCGGTTCTGCCAATAAAATATAGGAGTTTAATGAGAAAATGTAACTAAGACAGAAAACCTCCAACAGAGAAGACTCACCGGTGAATGTAAGCTAATGCAGCTGTCTTAGCATTTGGTGATGAAGAGTACAAAAAAATCCACTCCCAACGCCTACCAGCCAATTACTTTGTGCACGGTATTTTACCTCTCTGTGCCTCATTTTCCTTATTAGTAAAATGACTATAAAATAAGTATATAGTTCTAAATTCCAAAGACTTTAATAATGTAAGCGAGTTGGATAGGCTCAGAGAAAGGTAATTAAACTGGTTAAGAAGACGGTGGGTTCTGCTATTGTATTCCATCTGAAGAGTCAGTTTCAAATGTAAATCAAATCTAAACAGTAGTTAATAGATTCAGAAGTTTATTTCAAAGTAATAGTTGAATTCTCCACAGTCAGACATAACTATTATTAAAAAAAAAAAAAAAAAAAAAGTACCTTCTTTATAGGGTTGTGTTCATTTTTTTGACATATGTCTAAAATGGTTAAAGAGAGCCTGGAATAAATATATTTTTATTATGTTTACATAAATATAATTTATATAATTATTATTACATAATTTATGTAATTTAATGTTATATTTATATATTTATATGATTTATATAATTAATTTATATATTTATGTTTTATTATATATCTATATTATAGCTAAAGTTTATTGAGTACCCTGTAGAACTCTTATCACCCAAACTAAGTAAATGCTAAACTGGAGGGATTTGCCAGAATCTAGGAGAGTTAATCAGAGGAGATGAATAAGATGGTGAATTTAAAGAAAAAAATCTGAAGTTAGATGTGGACAAACTTACTACAATGTAAGAAGAGCATGTTTTTAACCAGAAGAAAAAGAAGCCTGAAAGCTCAGAGACAGAAGTGACTAGGTGAGCTTAAATGAAAAGAGGGAGGCTTATTCTATCTTAATATGTGTACCATAGATTAAAACCAGTAAAATAAGCAACAGGGCTTGAAGGCCTTGGGACAGATGCTGAAGAGTTTGATTCAAGTGCTAATTAAGAGCCACAATGGTTTCTCGTGTAGGGAGCAATCTGATTAAAGTAATTTAGGGAAATAATAATTGTTGCTTTAATTAGAATGAATTAGAAAGGAAGAGAAATTGTCCATCTATGATTTGATCAGCAGCAGGACTCAAAAAGAAGACTGTAAAAATTGAGAAGGTATGTTTCTGGGAAGAGATACAACAGAATTGTATTAAAGTTTCCTAATGTATAATAACAGAAAATATAGAACAAGAAGGATCAGGGTATACTCTTATGCTTGTTTGTAATATAAATATGTAACTTATTAATATTTAATGCTGTTTATAATTCAGTGCTTTGATATTTTTGTTGAGAGAAGAAAAACTCAGTAACAGGACTCATAACCCATCCTTTTTTTTTTTTTTCCAGCCAAATTGCTAGAATAGCCAGCAATAACTGATGACAAATTAGACCTATCAGACATATCTGCTACTTTGAAGACATTAGCCATTAGGAGCTCAGCTGACTCACTGAATTCATTTTTACATGGCTTACCAAACAGCTGTCAGGCTTCAATTGATTTTATGTCACTTGGAAACCAAGAACTTAGAAGGTAAAAAAACCATATCATAAGGTTGACAATTTAATCTCACTCACCTCTGATTCTGTAATGGACATTGTTAAGAGATTAACGAGCACTTGTTCTATGACTTTTTATGCCTTATAAACACTATGTTCACTATCAATTCTAGTTTATCATCTGTTCATTTGCTCATTTTCAATTATCAAGTGACCTATATTCATAAAAACTCTATATGCTTTGAATATCTTATCTATAAGATGGACAAAAACCTATTCTTTTGGTGATAAATTATATTTGGACACCTCTCAGGAGAAAAAGAGGAAAAAAAGTAACTTGCACTAAGTACAATGTGTTGAGTGCCAAGATCTGCACACGTTGCTTCACATTTTATCTCATTTGGTCCTTTATTGAATTCTATGAGGTAAAAATAACTATTCTCTTTTTTTCAGGTGAAGAAACAAAGGCTTGGAAAGCTGAGGAACACATACAAGGTCACATGGCTAATAAATGTCAGAGTTAAACCATGCAGTCCGCTCTGCAAACTTGGGATGCTTTCCCATCACACTGCCTCTCTCCTTCTCTCCTCATGCGGTCTACTTCCAACGTTCCTAATCCTCAGAGCACAGTCATATGTTACAGAATACCACATCCACTGCCAATCTACAACCAGGTAGGGGAAACAACTAGCCAAGCAAGAAAACGTAATAAAAGGGGCAATCAATAGCCTGTGAGGCAGAGATGGACTGCCCTCTTCATCTGGAGTGAAATGGAACTTAATTCTTTTCACAGACTGTATGGCATCTTTAATAGTATTTGCAAAGCACTAGCCCAATGCTTGTGTGTGTACAGATAAAGAGAGAATAGTCCATAATCTTAAAGGCTTACAATTTAATACAGAAGAAAATCTTCTTAACAGTGGGCCACACAAGAATGAATGAGAAAACTGCTATTTTGGAGATTAGAAATGCTTTCTATAATAGGTGTTTTGATGCAAGTAGGATTTTATTAAAATAGCAATAGAGGTAAAGGTTTTCTTGATAAGTGGAGAAAAGAGTGCAAACATCTACCAGAGAGGTACAAAATGACTTGACATGTTTGGGAAGGATGAGCAAGCCAATCTAGATGTAGTATAATGTGTGTTTGTGTCTGTGTGTGTTATAATCTGGAAGTAACAAATTTCATGACCCTGAATCCATACTATTGAACATTAACTTTCTGGCATGAGCAAAGTGACTGGAAGGGTTTATACCAAATAGTGACATAAGGACTGTATGATTATTTTTATTATTACTAGTATTATTATTACCCATAGTAATAATAGTAATAAATAATAACCTTTTTTAAATGCTTGTGAAGCACTTTGCTAAGCACTTACTGTGCATTTTTCATTGATTTCTTACAATTTCTTTTATTATTTTTATTCTAATAAATTAGAATCATTTTATTTCTATTTGATAATGATGGAAACCAAGTGTCAAAGAGATTATCACTTGCTCAAGTTTTCACCGACAGCAAGAAGCAGCTCCTGGTATCACACCCATATCTGTCTTTCTCTAGAAGTCTCTTCTTAACTACTGAGTTCGACTGTCTCTTCAGTCCATATGAAAAACAAGGTAGGTAAAGGGGCAAGCTAGATCTCAGCGAGCCTTGTCAGAAAGACCATTTGTTCAACAATTGGTAGCAGGTTTTTCATTTCCTTCCTGTCTCCATGAAAATTTTTACAAAAGTAGTTTGAGTGTTTCCCTCCCTTTTCTGTAGTTTGATATTCCTTGGTTTTCTATGTATGCAACACTGAGAAAAATACACTCCTTGGAGAAGGAAGAGGAAAACTGAGATTTCTGATATTTGGTTTCCACTGACATCTAAGAATCTCAAAGCAATTTATCAACATTACTTCCTTCATTCTCACCTCATCTCTGTTAGTGAGAGACAAGGAGCAATTTCGCAGACTAAAGAATGGTGTTTCTACTGACTACATAGTTTCCAGTAATGACTTCTTTCAGCCATTTCAGTATTGCTGAAAGAAGACATACACCAAGAGATTCTCTAAGGTATGGTGAAAATAAGTGATATTATTGACTTTAAAAACCAGGGCTAGCAAGTTGCAAATCAGAGTTTTAACTTGTTTAATAATACATAGGAAAAATCTCCTGGTTGAAAAGAAAAACAATTAAATCACATTCTGGCCAATTCCTAAAGAGACTTTTATAAGCCTTCTCTTTGGTCCACATTTTTTTTGAAACTAAATACTGAGGAGAGTGACAGGATGGGAATGAACGTGCCATGTAGACGATGGTGATGTTCTTAAGAGTGGAGTGGATAAGAGCCTCAGTTTTAACCACAATCTGCCATTTATTGGCTGTGTGATATTGAGAAAGTCATTTACCTTTGCTGATCTTAGGACAACAATTGTCTTAGGACACAAACAGTAAATGAAGGCATGGAATACAATATTGTAAACCAAATATACTTCAATTAAAAAAAATGTTCCCAGTAGAAAGGAAAATAAAGGCATGGAGATCAACTATTTCAAAGCTCTTTTTGAATCCCAATGTTCATTATATTTATAATGCTATAAATTGCTTTTCTGGAACAGTTACTAACAATCTCTTTTTGTCCATTCATTCAATTCAAGAAACATGCATTGCAAATGTCAGTATTCTAAAATGTCTGCAGGAATAAGGCAGTTAGCATAAATAAATGTTTCAAGATGGATAAAGGATAATAAAATAAAAGATAATTCATGCCCTCCACCAAGACTGTCAAGGTCACATTTTTTTTCTTTTTTTTTGCGGTACGCGGGCCTCTCACTGTTGTGGCCTCTCCCGTTGCGGAGCACAGGCTCTGGATGCGCGGGCTCAGCGGCCATGGCTCACGGGCCCAGCCGCTCCGCGGCATGTGGGATCTTCCGGGACCGGAGCACAAACCCGTGTCCCCTGCATCAGCAGGCGGACTCTCAACCACTGAGCCACCAGGGAAGCCCAAGGTCACCTTTTTAAAAAAGAACATAATGTGAGCCAAGCAAAGGACATCTGCAGGCTAAAAATGTTCAGGTTTTTCCTTGCAAAGTTAGATATTTCATTCGATCATTCAGCTGCCACCTGCATCACACCTGCAGCTCTGCTTCTTGTCTGTCCTTTTAAACTAAACTTCTCAAAATAATCATATATGTCTCCAAATAAAAAACTTAGATTCATTTTATTCCAGACTGCTTTAAATCAGGAATATATAATGCCTTTACTCATGTCTTTTCTTGCTAGGACCTTCTGCTAGATTTGACACTGGTGATCTCTCTCTCCTTATTGAAACTCTATTCCTTTTTTTTTTTTTTTTTTGCAGTACGCGGGCCTCTCACCGTCGCGGCCTCTCCCGCCACGGAGCACAGGCTCCGGACGCACAGGTCCAGCGGCCATGGCTCACGGGCCCAGCCGCTCCACGGCATGTGGGATCCTCCTGGACCGGGGCACGAACCCGTGTCCCCTGCACCGGCAGGCGGACTCTCAACCACTGAGCCACCAGGGAAGCACTGAAACTCTATTCTTTAGGCTTCCAAGAAATCTATCACCCTTGAATGTCCTACTCGGACTTCCAGAGTTATTTTGTAGGCTTCTCCTCCTCCTTCACCAACCCTTAAATAATAACATTTCCTCTGGCTCTTGTTTTAGCCCACTAGCCATCGCTCTGCATGTTCTTCTTAGAGATTTCAAACACTCATATGTGGATAACAACTCTGACTACATTTAACCCCTGAAATCTTTTTGGAACATCACATCTAAAGATTTGCTAGTTATTTACATTAATGTGTTATAGGTACCTCAATCCTATGGACAAAGAATGTCTGTAAACCTGCCATTTCAGTAAACAAAATATGTGGCAGCCATAAAGCCATCAGTTACTGCAGCCACCTGATGGTGCACCCTGAAGGGAATATAAGATGGAGAAAAACAAGATCCTAGAAAGTTAAAATGTATATCAAAGGAATGATTTCATAAAGCCCAGACTGTGGCATCTTCCCATACATAAAAAAGCCCTAAAATCATTAACTTGAGATGTATATTGTGATCAGCTATAATCTTTTGATGTTCAACTACATGGTTTTTTTTCAGCAGAAACTCCTATACATCCTGGCTCCTCCTTTACGTCTTTGGAACAGTCCCTCAGAGCTATGTGAGAGGCTGCCATCCCAGGCTATAGTTCTCAGTAAGGCCTATGAATAAGACATAATTTAAAATTTTTAGGTTATGCATTTTTTTCAGTCAACAATCCCAATGTCCAAAACTGTACTTGTCTTCTTATCTATACTAGTTCCAATTTACTCATCTCAGCTCCAGATCCACCCTTCTTTTCCTTGCTTTATGATACTGGATCTGGACTCTGAAACCTCTGCCAGCCAGCTTATTGTTAGGCTTTGTTAATAGAGGGTAATGGAGGGACCCTGCAAAGCCACAATAGAAGGAAGGGCTATCCTTTCCATATTCTAGTGTGCAGGCTTTGTTTTGTTGCCAGCAGATTGGTATGTGGGAGGGCCCAGGTGTGTAGGTAGCCCCAGTAGCACTCACCCTCATGATCCTCACAGAACTATGGCCTGCACTCTCCAGCAAGTTTTTCTAACCACCCACCTGGCTATTCTTATGTACCAGTCCAACTAGCAACCTCTGGTGAGTATTTCCAGTCATGTGGAGGACCACTCTTACACACTGCACTACCTCTGGCCTGCAACCTCTGGCAAATTTCTTTGTTACTAGCAGACTGCATTTTCCTATTCCAGCCACCCCCTCCAAAAAGGTTTGAATTTCAGTCTTGTGGTAAAAGAAATCTGATCAATTCTTAGTCTTTCCTTGTTTGCTGTGCCTAAACCCTAGAGGAAGTAGCTGTTTTTTTCATTTGCTACTTCTATACCACTTGAGTTCTCTAATGTGAACATCAGGATATTGATCAGAAAACAATAGCCCCTAAAACTTTAAATGAGGACGTCTGGTTGGACTCAGATGAAACTGAGCAACTTGAATCTCTGAGACATGTTGAACCTCCCTTACCAGTAGCTTCCACTCTTCTGTCTGAGGAGACTACTCTTCTTTTGCTTCAAAACTCTGGGACAGATAACTTGTAAGCGTACACTCTAGGTATCAGTTACACGGTGAGACCCAGATGAAATAGATTATACTCCAAAGAACTGCAAGACTGTGAATCCTGGAGAGTATATGTGGGAAGGTGGAATATAATAACAGGTCAAGCAAAATGCATTTATATGAGTACACTTACTAGATAATCAGAATTTAATGAATTGGTTTCATGTACCTAGAAGTGTTTCTGATATCTTACTTGATTGATTGACTGAAACCACGATTTAATGGCTATGTACAATGAGAAGGAAATGTTAGGGCTTGCCTTGAAGGATGAGCAGGAGGGAATTCAAAGCTTAAGGAGACAGGAATGTTGGAGTGGATTAATGTGTGATCTGCACAGTCACTGACCAAGAAAACCAGAGGATACTCCCTTCATTCTGCATGATCAAATACATTAAAGATTCACACCCTCATCCCTGAAAATCTCTGCTTCTTCTCCTTGGTTAGCCAGAAATGACAACCGAGATGTAACAATTGAGATGGGCCCCTGATTTCAATAAAGATGATGGGATTCCTAGAATGGCAGGGACCAAGTGGTAGCACTTAACTGCCAAAGACAAGATGAACATGTTTGCCACAAAAGGCAGCAGGGATATCCCAGTAATCAAAACATTTTAGGGGATTAAGAGGTACAAACTATTGTGTATAAAGTAAACTACAAGGATATATTATACAACTTAAGGAATATAGCCATTATTTTATAATAACTATAAATGGAGTATAACCTTTAAAAATTGTGAATCACTATATTGTACATCTGTAACATATAATATTGTACATCAACTATTAAATAAAAATAAAGGTATAATAATAATATTTATCAATAAAATAAATAAAGGTATAATAAGAGCACTTTTAGAAAAACAAAACTGAGAGAATTTTTAGTCATCAGAGCTCACCAACGAAAATCTGATACTGGATCAGATTTTAAGGACGTCCTTAAAATTTTAAGGACGTCCTTAAATTTTAAATAAAATGATTGACAAGTGAAAATGTGGATCTACTTGAAGTGATGCAGAGTTCTGGGAACAATAAACATTTCAATAAATATAAAAAAAATTTAATATAATGTTTTTTTTTAAAACTAGCCAAATACTTAGAGAATAACATAAAATACAAAATAACAATGTAATATGGGATTTGTAGTATTTAGATGTACAATGTATGACAAAATAGCAAAAAACTCAATAGCGGGAAATGAATGTACAGTGCTATAAAAGTCATTATAAATAGTGTTACAATACTTTTTGAAAAAAATATTTTGGCTTTTAAAGATCTCTGACAGTGACTAATTGATCACAGTGTCCCTAGTAATGAAACAGATGGGTGGCCTACCAGGATACTGTTTGAACCATATAACAGAAATAACTCTGGGTCTGATAGCCAAAACCTAACTTGAGTCATCACAATGCGAAATTATAACCTTTTAGTTAAAGCCTTTCAAAGACACAGAATCTCTTATTCTTTATTTTAAAAATTTATTTAAAATTTGTTTCATGCTTACAGAAATTTGTGAAAATGGTACAAAGAACTCCTGTATATCTTTCTCCCTGAGACCCCACTCAAGTTTTGGCAATGTTCCAGAAACATCCATCATAGCACTGGGTCCAATACAGGATTACACTTGGCACTTGGCTGTCATGTTCCTCGAGGATCTTTCAATCTGTAACAGCTCCTTTGTCTTTGATTGTCATGACTTTAAAAATTTTGAAGTGTGTTTTGTAGTTATTTTGTAGAATGTTCCTCAGTTTGTTGTTTGTCCATTGTTCCCTCTCCATTAGACCCAGGTTAAGTATCTTCAGTGAGTATATCATAAATGCTGTGTTTTTTTCATGGAAACCTATTGAGTGGTATGTGCATGGTGTCTATTTGTCCCCTTACCAGTGATTTTAACTTTGATTGCTTGGTTAAGATGGTGTCTGCAGATTTCTCCACTTAAAGTGATATTTTCCCCCACTTTATATTTAACACATGTTTTGTGAGAGGTACTTTGATACTGTGTAAAGTCCCATTCGTGACTCCACCTTCACCCACTAGTTGTAACATCTCTTGCTGTTTCTTGCCTCAATTAATTATTACTTCTGTGGTTGCCAAATGGTGAATTTCTAATACCATGGCCCTTTTTACATTTAGTAGTTGCCTTTCTACCACAAGGAAAAGCCTTCCTTCTACCCATTTAGTTATCCATTTAAAATGTTATAACTGTGTGTGGATTTATGGTTCTTATTTTATTTAATTGCTATAATCTGTTACTATTATCATTTACTTTGATGCTCTATTTTTTCCAGATTTGGCCAGTGGGAACCCATTCTAACTGGTTCCTATACCCTTTTGACATATTTCCAGCATTCTTTGAGCACCTCCTTACTTTTTGGTAGCACAAGGTGTTCCAGGCTCATCTTCTACTTTCCCTACCCTAGCCTTAGAATCAGCCATTTCTTCAAAAAGCTCTGGTTTCTTTTAGTGGAGAATAGTATTTCAAAACTAAGATCTGGGTGATAGATGTGCTCACTGCTAGTGGGATGTCACTGCTCTCAGACATTATTAATGTACAGAGCTAGGAAATTACATACTATATAATATACACAAATTTACATCTATATTTATTGGAAACCATGCAACACAGAATCTTTTAATTGAAGAGGAATTTGGATCTCCTTGTAGAAGAACACTGCAGCAATGCCATTGGTATATTCCATAATTATTTCTTCAAGCCTTTCCCAAAGGGAACTACAGCCAATAACTAGAATGATAGTGCACAAGGAAAAGGGTAAACTTTCTGGGGATTACCAGGCATGGTGAATTGTCATTAATTCCTAGGGGCTCAAAATGCTATCGTAACCCACAAACCCACAAAGTGAGGATGAATAATGGTAAGGTGATGAATGGAGTCTTATCCCAAATTTGAATGATAGTGAACCCAGCAAATCCACAGATTCATCATGTGTTTGTTTGTTTGTTTGTTCTTACAGTCATTGAATAATTAAAATAGACTAATTGGAAATTAGCAGAATACCTAAACTGACCCTTTGGGCCATGGGGTAATGTCCATAATAGAAAGGCCCAATTGAACGCCCTTGGAATATTCATACAAGCAATATTACATTCCTGGGAGAATTTCAAAGATTACTGCCAACACTGAAAACTTGTTAAGATGCAAGGGTAGTAATACTTATCCCATGCTCACTTAAATAATACAGTTAGCTGGTTAGGAAGTTGGACGGATACTGAAGGATGATTGGATTCTCACAAAGTTGATCAGATAGTGAATTTAATTGCAGCTGTTTTCCCAGGTGTAATATGTTCACTTGAGCAAACTGATATGGCCCCTGGCACCTAGTATGCAGCTACTGACCAGGCTAATGTGTTTTCCTGCAACAACATATGACAGCAAACAAAAGTAGTTTTATTTTACCTGAGAAGGCCAAAATTACACCTTTACAATCTTTCCTCAGGGCTAATACTGGGTTGGCCAGAAAGTTCGCCCAGGTTTTTCCATAATATCTTACAATACAACTGTCCTGCTCTTTGTCACAACATAGTTCATGAGATGTTGGACATTGCAATATTCTGCAAAATATCACATTGGTTCACTATGATGACTGGATCTGATAAACAGTAAGTAGCAAGTACTTTAGATGTCTTAGTAAGAGGCAATTCAGAGAATAAGGAATAAATCTCATGAAAATTCATGGACCTATAAACTCAGTGAAAATTCTGGGGGTAAAATTGTCTGGAGTGTGTGATGATATCCTCTTGAGTTTGAAAAATGAGTTACTGCATCTCTCACAATCTACCATGCAAAAATAGGTACAACACACGGTAAGTCTTTATGGATTTGTGAGGCAACATATTCCACATTTGAATGTGCTACTCTGACCACCTACCAAGTCTCCGGTAAGTTTGCTGGGTTTGAGAAAAAGAAGGCAAATCCATACTGCAGTGAAAACTGATTTTCCACTAGGGTCTTTTGAGTGTAGACCTAATGACATTAAGTGTCTTTGGCAAATGAGAATGCTATATAGAGATTGAAAGCCTATCCATTTAACATAATTTGGCCATGCAATCTGAGCTTCCTATCATAAACTGGAACCTGATAGACCAAACCATGAGTTTGGGTATGTTTGACATAATCTGTAATCAAAAGGAAAAAAGTATAAAAGAATCTGGGTTCACACAGGTATGGAAGATACAAGATGTATGAGCAGGTAGCTCACCCTCCTTTAACAATTACTCATGCTGTGTTTCTTCCTCTCCTTCAATACACACCTACAGCCTCATACGGAGTTCCACAAACAGGAAGAAATAAAGTGGATGGATGCAGCAATAGATAGTGTGATAGTGAATGACAGCAGTAAAGTAAAGTATTCCCCATGGGTAAAAGTTCAAATGGTGTATTTAGTTTTCCACTTTGGACTGAAAGATGGCTGACCCATAGGCAACTGCTGATGGTTTGATTGGATGATCATAGATTTGGAAGGAACAGGGCTGAAAGATAAGTATCCAAAAAAGTCTGGAAAGACTCATGTGGATGAGCCTCTCAGAATGGGCAAACACTGTGAAATATTTTTGTACCATGTGAATGTTCACTAAAGGAGGCTTTCAATAGTCCAGTGGACAAAATTACGCACATCAGTCAGTCCTTATCCATAGACACTTCATTACAAGGTAAATGAGCCCATGTACAAAGTGCCCTTGGTGGCAGGGATAGAGACAATGCTTGGGTTCAAAACTTGGACTTTCTGTTACCACATCTGACCTAGAAGCTATTACTGCTGAGTGACTAACCTGCCAACGGAAGAGATCCCCCCTGAAACCCCTTTCCAGTGTAGAGGAGAATCAGCCAGCCAATTGGTGGCAGTTGATTATGTTGAACCTTTTCCATTATGAGGGGTCAGAGATTCATCTTCAATGAAATAGACACATATATTCTGGATATGGATTAACCTTCCCTGCGCATGTGCTCTTGCCAGCACCACCATTCACAGACCTATCTACTTTGCTATTTTGCAGAACGTTGATCCTGATTATCCACTGTGATAATATTTCAAATAGCATTGCTTCTGATCAAGTAAATCTTTCAAAGCAAAGAAAGTGCATACAGGGGCCCGTGTCCATGGAATTACTGATATTTCCTCTTTGCTTGTTATGCACATGTGTTTATTTATATGTTGACTTTTTTTCTTCTCTCTTTCTCTTTCTCTTATTATTCTACATACAAGTTGATGGTGACCAGCTTTAAAGTGTAGTCTAGCACAGACAAAGATGTCCTAAATGTTTCCTTCATCTTAAATAAACTTTAGACAGGCTTTTTCCTGACTATAGACACCCCCACTCCAACTTCAGATTTTTTGAAGTATTTACATTAGAAAATTTATAAGTGTAAATACTTTTCCTGTCCCTTTGACATATAAATCTTTTAAAAAACTCCTTGCTAGTTTTGCAACCCAGGAATGAGCTTCTAAAGGACCTAGGAGCCATCCTTTTGCAATGTAATCATCAAGGAAGATAGGGCCTATCTCCCAGTTTCTGTAGGCGGGAAAATGCCTAACTTCTTTAACACTCACTTGAACTATTGCAGCAGCCCCCTACTTATTTCCACTCTTTTTTTTTTTCTTATTTCCACTCTTATCTCCTTCAACTTCATCCTCCTTTCTGCTACCTGAATATTCTATTTAAAGAAGAAATATGACATGTTACTACCTTTCTACGATCCTTAAATTTTCATCATACCTAAGATTTTACTCCTCAAACTCAGGCATGCCTATTATCACACATATAGAGATGTATCAAGAGAAACTCAAAGCATAAAAACATGGCACATATTTCTAGACCATCAATTTTACTCAAATATTTTTGGAAGCAATTTAGCAAGTAATTTTCAAATTATTACTATATTACTAAGTAGACATATAATGGAGTAGAATCTAAAATTTACATGAAATTTTAAGCTAAGTGATAAAGTATCAGTGCAGTATTATTATAGCAGTCTCTGTTGTTAGGTGTACTTTGGTGAGAAAGATTAAGAAGCACTGAGGGACAGAATAAAAGTCAAGCTATGTAATATCACGAAGATTGCTGTGACTTGTCTTCCACCGATAGCCCAAGCTCACCTCCCAGCACACTGTCCCTTTAAGCCTACCTCTTAAACCTTTAGAATTGCTTTTCCTTCTACAAGTGACACATAATTATACTGTTTCACGTTGTCATTGCACATGTTGTTTCCCTCACCAGATTGTTCACCTTGTGCCTTCATACACCAAGAGTCTTCTACCAAATTCATTTTCTATTCACATTTAAGATGAAAATGATCTGCCATCTTCATGTTTCCTTGACCCACAAGAAAATCTAAGATAAGATACCTCCTCTTTGCCCACTACTACAACTGCACTTGCCATACTGTATTAAAGCCATCTGCCTACATATTTATCAATCTATTTATATTGTAAACTTTTGAGGAGTAGGAACAACATGTCATTAGTGTGTTATTCAACTGTATATCCGTAGTACCTATCATCGTGTCTGTCACATAGTTAACACTCAAAAAATGCTGTTTGAACAATAGTAAAGTACATAACAAAGCACTGTATTAGTGCTTCCACCATTTAAACCTGAGTTTGATAACATCCCTATATTTTTAATTAAAAATCCAAGGCTCTCAGAGACCTTGGATCCACCAATCATGCATGTAAACACAGTTGAATCCCCCCTTGTAAGACCTTGTGAGTTCATGAGACATGCACAAAATATATATGACACATAGCTATAAAATTATGATGAGTAGCTGACTGTGATTGAAGGGCTTTCTCTACGTTGATTTTGCTCAATCTTAAAGCTATATCATGAGTGTCTGTGCATGTCTGTTGGCTGCCGTCGCCAGCCTTTTGGATGTTATTTGATTCTCAGTGCTTTTGTGTGTGACTTGGGCTTTGAAAATTAAGTAAATAATAGTACATATTTTAGTATTTTTTTTAATTTTTAAAAATATATTCAACCTAAAATTATTTTTCCAGTACTGAAAAGAAAAATGTTGACAATATTTGCATAAGTTTCTAACAGCTAGTTAAAAAGTATTTTCTCATATCAAGCAAAGTTAAAAGTACTAAAATACTTCTAAGAAACTGTTTTATTGTTTTACTTTTGCTGGAAAAGTAACTGTTTTGTATGATTTTTCCAAAATTTGATTACACTGCTACTACTGATATTATATATTCATATAAATGGCTAGTTTACATATATAATTTGATATATTATAATTTATATAAGTAAATAAATTACATTAAAAGTTACTCAACAAATAGAATTAAAAGGTTAAATTAAATATTTATAGCTTTTCAGTTTTTTAATTTTCTTTTAACTTAAAAGTATTATTTAGTCATTCTTAACCCTGTATTGAATAAAGAGTAAGACTTCTGCTTACCTTTTATAAGTATGAAGCACAGATATACATATAGTATATAAATGGATATACAGTATTTCTAGTATTATTAAAATCTCATAAAGGAACAATTAGGAAAACGTGTCAAAAAAGGCTTCTTAGTGGGACATTAATGAAAAACAAGATTGAGAAATATTATCTTAAACCACACAGTCAGGAAGTGTAGAAGCTAGAAATCAACCCTGTTTTGTAGCTGCAAATTCTATGTTTAAAAAAATCATCCCAGCTGGCTCCTGGTAATCAGAAATCTGATGGAAAAGTCATTCTACCACAAGAACATGTTGATTTTTTCACCTCTGCCTGGGGCCTCCGGTGCCCTCTTAATGGCCTGTGATTCTCTGCTCAGCAGAAAAACATTTTCTCCCCAGACATCCTGGGAAATACTCTTCTCAAGACCAAATACCTTGCAAATCACAACAGACCTAGAGCTTGACCTAAAATTCTGTAAAGTGCTTTCCTACCGTCTGTGCCAAACAGGAGCTGATTAAAAGACAGTTTAAATAAAGTGAGTCCATACTAAAAGGGGGATCACCTACAGGTGGGACAATTCACTCTTCTACTTAGTATCCAGTCTTGGCAGGATGCCCACTGGACAGGCATCACAAGACATTCACCAATAATGCAGGTAAATATGGTTGAATCTCCCCTTGTAAAACATGCACACACAAAAAATAAAACAAAAACAATATCCCTTATATAGAGGTTAACAATGCCTTCCTATTCATCTTCCCTACTTCCAAAAAGTTTTAGTGTATAATTAAAGATCTTTAATACTTTTTCAAAGAGAAACCAACAAGTCTTAGACCCGATTTAGTCATTCTACTATGACTTACACAAAATCATAGAAATGTAACAGAGAAGGATTTACCCCTTTGTAAGTTGAAGCTAAAAATACTAAATAATGAGATCATCTAATTAACACAATGGAAATAACTCATAAAATATAAAATTGCAGTCTGTGGGCATTCCAGAAAGCCAAAGCCAACAACCAAGAGGGAAAACTCGGTAACTCCAGGCCAAAGGCAGGTATAGAGGATTTGACCAATCTGGTCAAATGTTATAAAGTTACCATTATGTTCTATTTGCAGTTATCCTGGTCAAGTAGGGATGTGCAATGAGTCCTCTGAAACAGAGCCCCCAAGAAACTAGATGGTAAAGACACATTATTTTAAATAAAGGTTGCCTGTATTCCTGGAAGAAGTAAGGAAATAGATTTTGAAGAAGACAAGAGTTGAATATAAAAATAATACAAATGAACTTATTTAGAAAACAGACTCACAGATCTCAAAATCAAATTTATGGTTCCCGAAGAGGAAACCTGGGGGGAAATAATAAATTAGGAGATTGGGATTAACATATACACACTACTACATATAAAATAGATCACTAATAAGGACCTACTGTAGAGCACAGGGAACTCTACCGAGTATTCTGAAATAACCTATATGGGAAAAGAATCTGAAAAAGAATGGAGATAAATATATATATATGTGTGTGTATATATATATATATATATATATATACATATATATATATGATTCACTTTGTTGTACACCTGAAACTAACACAACATTGTAAATCAACTATACTCCAATAAAATGTTTTTTAAAAAGAGTTGAATGTAGATCCTTCATTGTAGTAAGATTAATTAGGAAAACAATATACCACAAAGTGATTTCCACCCAAGGACTTCCATCACAGGAATACAGAATAGGGAGAAATATGTGTTTCAAGACAGTTCACAGCATCCTTCAGTTTTGTCTTTACTCTTCATACAAATTTAGTCTTCATAAAATTTAACTTTGGCTTTCAGACACTCTTCTAGGCACAGGGGCTAATATAAATGTTCACATTAATAAATTATCATAATTATAAACATGAAGCCACCACCCAGGTCAAGAAATTTAGAGCAGCAACAGCATCACCAAAGCCTTAAGCAGGCCTCTCCCCATTAACAAAAGTCTCACTCTTCTCAAAAAATAATTACTATCTTGAATTTATGTTGATCAACTCCTTCCTTTTTTTTATAGTTACATCAGCTAGGTATGTGTCTCTAATGTTATGGATTAGTATTTTTACCGTATGTAGTATGCCTGTCATTTTATTGAAATCTTCTAAAATAATTATGGCTGCAGGACTCATCCACATTGCTGTGAGCATCTATAGTGTATTACTTTCATTTCTGTATAGCATTTCACTGTATGAAAATACCACAGTTCATTTAATAATTCTACTGTGCAAGAACATATGCACTGTTTCCAACTTGAGTTGTTATGAATAATTCATCTATTCTAGTGCATATTTTTAATGCATATGATCATTTATTTCTGTTGATTTTATATCTGGAAGTGGAATTGCTGGGTTACAGATATGTTTATATCCAATTTTAACAGATAATATCAAACTATTTTCCAAAGTGGTTGTCCTTATTGACAATAACATCAACACTGTATATGAAAATTACTATCAGTCCACAACGTTTCCAACATTTATTATTCTCAGTCTTCTTCATTTTAGCCATTCTGACAGGTGCGCACTGGTATGATATTGTAATTTTAATTTACATTTCCCTAATAATTTCTATGATTGAATACAGTTTCATTTGGCTTCTTGGATAGCCTGTTTGTGAATTGGGTGTTCATTTTTTAATACATTTTCTCTACTGATTTATCAGTTTTCTTCTCATTGATTTGTAGGAATTCTGAATAAGAGTCCTTTGGTAGTTACATATGTTGCAAACATTTTCTCCCACTACATGGTTTCCATTTTCACTCAATGATTACATTTGATAAACAAGTTCTCAATTTTCCTGTAGTCAAATTTATCAATCTTCTAATTCATCAGTCTTCTTCTGTTATAGTAATGCATAATGTGTCCTGTTTAAGAAAAGTTTTCCTACTACAATGTCATGAGATATTCTTCATTCATCTTCTAAAATCTTTGTTGTTTTGCCTTTAATAATTGAAATTGATTTTTGTATACAGTGGGAGATGGGAATGGAGTTTCATTTTCTTCCAGGTGTATATCCATTATCCCAGCATTTTTATTGAAAAGATAGTTTCTTTCACATTGCTCTGTATTCCAACATTTACCATAAATCTGGTGACCATATGGAATGAGTCTAATTCTGAGTATCTCTTTTCTGTTCTATTGTTCTTTCTTTCCTCTTATCCTGAGCATACCATACTGTCATACATTTTGTAGCCTCTTATCAAGACAATATCTATTAGAATGAGCTCCCTACCTTGTTTTCTTTTTCAAGTGGCATCTTGGATATATCTGATATCTATATCTATTAGGTATATGATACCTATAGATAGATAGATGTTAGATAGATAGTTGATAGGGAGATAGAGAGATAGGTAGAATTCTTATTAGAATACTTCCATCATGTTCCACTAAAAATTAGTACTAGATATTTGATCAATGAGATAATTCCAGAGAAAACTGATATCACTTCAGGTCTTCTAATCCATGAAAATTATATATCTCTCTTATTTATTTGATTTTTCTCAATAAGGTTTAGAACTGCAAAGATAGTGGAGAAAAAACCTTACGATTGTTTAGGTAGTAAAAACAATTTAGCTATAAAAAAAAGCTGCATATTTCTCATGAATAATACAACATGTACAAAGAAGAGAGAATTGCAAGTTTTAATAAAACATAGTTTGACACAAAATTTTACCTATGAAGTTGTTATTTGGGTGGGAAAATGAGGCATTCGTGAATATTCAAGGCTCTGAAATAATCACATATATCTATTAGAAAATTTATCTAATAAGATAAATAGATATATTTACTATATATTATATATAGTAGATATATCTATTTACTATTTATTTAAATATATATTTACTATATATAGTAAATATATCTATCTATGTATAAATATATCTATAATATATACATAGATATATTTTAAAATAGACATATTCTAGCCGATTGAAATAGAAATCAAAATTAAGAACTCAGGAAAAACAAAGTCAAAACTTTTAACATAATAATATAGAGCATTGAAAACAATTAAGCATGTCAATTAAGGTACTAAAAAAAATGTGATTAAAAAAAAAAAGATAACATCCTGAGAAAAAATTTTGAAATATAAGGTTCTTGTGGTAAAAAATAATCATTTTAATAATGAATAATGTCTAATAATCTCTCTTCTAAGAAGTATGAAGGAAAATGGGAAAGACATGGTAGGTAAAGGGAAGAACAATTTCTTCCCCTAAATATGGGTAAGACGATTATTTTTAGCTTTTATTGACTATGATAATTAAGAAATTAGAAAATTTAAAATGTCTGGTAAATTTGAAAGGAAGCAGTAGTTTACTTAAAAATAATTTTAGAAATAAAACGAAACACAATCTCCTTCTGTGTGATAAGCTTAGTAGGAAGTGGGGATATAGTGACCAATCTGACATAGTTTCTTGCTCTTAAGAGGAATATAGTTTAATGATGAAAACAGATGTTATGATTATATTTTGTAATTTTTTACTGCCTAATAGAACTACCTAATACTTTCAAAACAAAGCAGTGATGTTAATTATCAGTCATTGCTCCTCTTTGAATCTAAAGGGAATGCTCTGATTTCAATCTTAAAGTGCAATACTGACAATTTGAGATATAAACATGTTTTGAAACATCATAGAATTATGTATTTATTCTTGGTCTAATAAGATTTCTTCTTTTGTTGAGATATTATATTTTACCAAATATTTTTCCATGATTCAAAAAAAACCTTTTGATTAGTTAGTTAATATGGTCATTGCATTCATAGATATTTTTAAATGAATCATCCTCTATAGCTAAAACAGACTTCATATTGACTTTGGTGTTTTTAAATAAGCTACAGGTTTCAATTAGCAATATTTTGAGTTTTCTGTATGAATATTTACACATGCAATTTATTATGTGCACTATTTGTTGAATTTTTAAAATACTATTCTATGGTGTTTAGAAGAGAATTAATTGTGTTGATCTCAAAAACAAGAATTCAGGACAGACAACGTTTTTGCCTGCCATTTTGATAGAGAAGTGAGGCTCTTTTTTTTTTTTGAGTTTCCATCCTTCTTGATTTTTTTTTAACCTCTTTATTGGAGTATTATTGCTTTACAAGGTTGTGTTAGTTTCTGCTGTATAACAAAGTAAATCAGTTATATGTATACATATATCCCCGTATCTTTTCCCTCTGGCATCTCCCTCCCACCCTCCTTATCCCACCCCTCTAGGTGGTCACAAAACACACAGCTGATCTCCCTGTGCTATGCAGCTGCTTCCCACTAGCTATCTATTGTACATTCGGTTGTATATATATGTCAATAATACTCTCTCACTTCATCCCAGCTTACCCTTGCCCCTCCCTGTGTCTTCAAGTCCATTCTCTACGTCTGTGTCTTTATTCCTGTACTGCCCCTAGGTTCATCAGAACCTTTTTTTTTTTCTTTTAGATTCCATATATATGTGTTAGCATACAGTATTTGTTTTTCTCTTTCTGACTTACTTCACTCTGTATGACAGTCTCTAGATCCATCCACCTCACTATAAATAACTCAATTTCATTTCTTTTTATGGCTGAGTAATATTCCATTGCATATATGTGCCACATCTTCTTTATCCATTCATCTGTCGATGGACACAGGTTGCTTCCATGTCCTGGCTATTGTAAATAGTGTTGAAATGAACATTGTGGTACATGATTCTTTTTGAATTATGGCTTCTCAGGGCATATGCCCAATAGTGTGATTGCTGGGTCATATGGTAGTTCTATTTTTAGTTTTCTAAGGAACCTCCATACTGTTCTCCATAGTGTCTGTATCAATTTACATTCCCACCAACAGTGCAAGAGGGGTTCCTTTTCTAAGGGAGGCTTTTTAAGATAATTTTCTTACTGTCTTACCTGGATATTTATCTTTTTAATTTTTCTCCATTTTCTTCCATTAGTTTTAGTAATTTGTAGTTTCCTAGGGAAACTACACAGAGTAAAGAACAGTGAGCTGACTGACAGTGGTTAAAACTAAATGTAAGTGGAGAGCTGGAGCAAGAAAGTTCTCCAGGAGATGATGAAGGAAAGGAGGTGAAGTGAGAAATCAACAAATAATCTAATGATATAGATTTTTTTTATCACTATGAAACAATGTATCACAACCTTAGCTAATACTTTTAGATACTTAGTTAATTTTATGTGCCAGGTAGTGTTCCAAGTAGGGTAACGATTTATGGTTGTTCAGGCAGTATAGTGAACAATTCTAAGAACACCACTTACACTGGTGCTCCTGGAATTGCTTAGTGTAAATCCTGAGTGCCAAACACAGTGGCCTTCCCTTAAGCACTTTGTATAGTAACATATGTAACCCTCAGAACAACCTTAAGAAATAAGAACAATTATTATCATCTCGTTTATAGATAATGGAACAGAGCTAGAGAGTGATCAAGTAGCTTGCCCAAGATCCCTCAGCTAGAATGGGTACAGCCAGGCTTCAATCCATCTCCAAACCACCACACTACTACATGGAAAATGAAGTTTTGTTGAATTAAACTAATCTGTACAGAATTACACATTTTCCTACAGGCAGAGAGAAAAGAAGAAATCAGACCAGGGTGATGGGAACAGGAGTGATGGGTGAAAATGTTAATTTAAAACTGTCTTGAAGGCATGAGTGGAATCAGAATAAATGAATAGGTAGAGGAAGGGCTCTCCTGATGGCTCTAACTCATCACCCAAGACAAAACCTCAAACCCTATCAATGACTTACATTCAAATATATGGTCTTCACCACAAATGCATGCCCCTGCTCCTGTGCACCCAAAATAACCTTCATTATTCAAATCTATATTCAACATTCTCTTTATACAAAGTGTACTGAATCATAATATATACTTCAAAAAAGTACATATGTGTACTGTGTTCAACACCTGTTTTTCTTGCTTTAACTTCTATATATTAACAACCATAATTCTTCCTAAAGTATGTGTGTGTGTGTAAAATCTATCATGATTTATGACTTTTGAAGACTCATTTCACTCAATATATTGCTATGATTGATCCATTTTGCTGTTATCACTTTTGTTTATTCTTTTTTGACTGCTCCATAATATTCTATTGTATGATATAATAGAATTTACTTACGAACTGTTCTATTAATGGATACCTGGATTGTTTAAAGGTTTTGTTAATGCAGACAGTGCTGCCTTGAAAATTCTTGTACAGAATTCTTATACTCTAATGATTTACTTTTGGATAAATTACTGAGAGGATTTCTTGTGTCGTAGGTTTGTGAATGGTTAACTTTAGGAGGTAATGTCAAATTGCTATTCAAAATAGTTGCATCAATGTATATATCCGTTAGTAGTGGATAAGAAAGTCCTTGCATTGGCATCCTCATCAATATTTGGTATTTTCAGATTTGTAATATTTTGTTACTTGAATGAGTACAAATTGGAGTCTTACTAAAAACAAAACAAAACAAATATATGTGTATATATATATATATATATCTGTATAAAAATTGTATTATGTTTTACTGCATTTTGGTTTCAGCTGAAGAGCTTTTTATGCCACTAGACCAGGGCATATATTTGGCATAAAAAGTAAAATCTAAAAGCAGAAGGAATTTATATTTTTCTGTCTGAGAGTATGTGAAATGTCAGTAACAGAATCACTTAACTTCACATTTTTATATATGAATATGCCATAATTAGTCTTAGTTCTATGATATACATAAAAATTTTAATTTAGAAAAAATTTTCTACATCATGAATCAAAATGATCATTGAGATGACTGAATACATACATATATATCTTAATCACATAGCTTTATGTGCCTCAAAGATTTCACTTAAACTTTTCAAATCAAAATTATATTTTGAGGTGATCACATTTTTTCAACTTGATGCAAAATTGTAAAGTAATTAAAACTTAACATCAATTATAAAATGAAATATACATATATACATGTGTGTATACTTATATTACATGTATTTAAATACAATTGAAAGAATACTGAAATTAATCAATTATGCTGTGACACAGATTTCCATGTTGCAGAGATTAAGTGATCTGATCACAGAAGGCTAAGTCAGAAAATAAAATAAAATTAAATATATGAAGTAGAATAATGAGAATTTGCTCTCTTGCTTGACTGGGACATCCATCCCTGAATCAGAGTCCTGGTTCTCAGACATTCCATCTTGGACTGAGACTTTAACACTATCCACCCCCGATTCTTGGGCCTTTGGACTCAGATTGGGATTAACACCATTGGTTTTCCTGGTACTCAGGCCTTGGATTTGGACTTGGAACTACAGCATCAAATTTCCTGAACCTCCAGATTGTGGATAACAGATCAAGGGACTTCCCAGCCTCAGTAATCAAGTTCTGACTGAAGACTGTATGCGGTGACACATCTTCTAACTTGGTTGAACCTTCATGTACCAAGTTAAAAGGTACTCAGAATTGTTTCTGTTTTCCTGGCTAGACTCTGATTAATATAAGAGTTTATAAGAGATCCATCAAGATGGTGGAGAAGAGGAAGTGGAGCTTACCTCCCTCCAATGAACACATAATAAATACATCTATATGTGGAACAATTCTTACTGAAAATTAACTGGAAACTGGGAGAAGGACTCCTGTACAACCAATAGGAGTGTTGTAAGAAAAGATACACACATAATCCAGTAGGGAGGGAAGAAAAATGATTGGGTTTGTATCTGTGCCCCTGGGAGGGGACTCAGAGGAAAAAGGAGATTGCATGGGTGGACACCTGTCTTGGGGATTGAGTGGGCTGAACCACAGACTGGGCGTCCCAGTCCTAGGGATCCCTAGGACTAACAGGAGGGCTATGGGAAGACTGAACTCAGCTCCTGAGGAGCTCTCGTGTGCTTGAAGCCCTGGGGCAGGTGAAAAGAGGTCTGCATTAATGGCTGCCAGGTTTCCCAAGCAAACACTCCAGCCTCACTCACTCCATGACACATCGTAGCACTGGACTGGAGAGAAGACTTGGCTGTGGGACACAGAGGCAACCCAGTAATGGGTGGGGCTGTGGCTGCCATTGTTGGCATTTACTCAAATAGCACATCAGAAGCAGCCAGATCTCTGACAGTGGCCACTCCACTACATACATGCCTAGAGTCCAGGAGGGCTCTGCCTACCTGCAGTGCAGCTCCACAAGATGGGGGCAGCAGGACTTCCCTGGTGGCAGTGGTTAAGAATCTGCCTGCCAATGCAGGGGACATGGGTTCAACCCCTGGTCCGGGAAGATTCCACATGCTGTGGAACAACTAAGCCCGTGCACCACAACTACTGAACCTGTGCTCTAGAGCCCACATGCCACAACTACTGAGCCCACATGCCACAACTACTGAAGCCTGTGCACCTAGAGCCCATGCACCGCAACAAGAAAAGACACTGCAATGAGAAGCCCATGCACTGCAACGAAGAGTAACCCCCGCTCGCTGCAACTAGAGAAAGGCCACACACAGCAGCAAAGACCCAATGTGACCAAAATTAATAAATAAATAAATTTATTTTAAAAAAAAAGATGGGCAGCAAAGGCTGAAGGCAGTGATGGGCTATGAGGGACAAAGGGTACTTGCACCCAAGGCTGCATGTGAGCAGAGCAAGGGAAACAAATGTGGGCACCTGCACAGGCAGCACATCTGAGACAGCTTGGACTTCTGTCTGTAGCCAAAAGGAGCTGAGCCCACACAGGTACCACTTGCTTCAGCTCTCCTTCAATCTGGGGCAAGTGTCCTGATGAAGGGAGAAGGGAAAACACACTTAAAAGGAGCAGAGCCAACTTGGGCCTGATCCTCAGGGATTCTGCTCCAGGAACTTAGTATCAGACCCTGCCCCTGAGAGGGTGGTGCTAATCGCTGAGCAGGGCGGAAGTCTCAACTAACACCCAGTTCCAGCTCTAACTACTCCATCTCCAGCCCCACCCACTACCAAGGTGATAGCTGCCAGCAGATGCTGAGGCAAGACACGACTTTCATCCACGTCAAATCCAGATCCCCAACAAAAGGAATTAGTCCTATGCGGTCTGTATAGGAACACTCCCACATAAGAACATACCTTCAAGATCACCATAGGTAGCCGTTTCACCTAAATTCATAGAGGCAGAGAAAGTTAAGCAAAATGAACAGGCAGAGAAACTACTCTCAAGTGAAAGAGCAAAAGAAAACCACTGAAAAATTAGTGAAACAGAAATAAACAATTTACCAGATAAAGTATTGAAACCATTGGTGATAAAAATAGTAACTGAATTATGAGAAAGGATAGATGTGCACAGTGATAATTTTAACAAGGAACTAGAAAACATAAAAAAGACCCAATCAGAAATGAAGAATTCAGTAGCTGAAATATAAAACACACTAGAAGGAACGAGTAGCAGACTAAGTAACACAGAAGGATGCATAAGTGATCTGGAAGATAGATTGATGGAAATCACCCAATCAGAACTGCAAAAAGAAAAAAAAAATTTTTTAATGAAAACTGTTTAAGAGATCTCTGGGATATAATTAATCATACCAATATTTGCAATGTAGGTGTCCCAGAAGGAGGAGAAAAGGAAGCATTGAAACTGTATTTGAGGAAATTATGGCTGAAAACTTCCCAAATCTGATGAAAGAAACTGATATCCAGGTACAGGAAGCACAGAATGTCACAAACAAGATGAACCCAAACAGACCCACATAAAGACATATCATAGTCAATATGGAAAAATTAGAGAGTATTCTAAAGGCAGCAAGAGAAAAACAAAGAGTCATATACAAGGGAATCCCCATCAAGCTATAAGCTTCAGAAAATTTACAAGCCAGAAAGAAGTGCCATTAAATATTCAAAGTGCTGAAAAGGAAAAGCCTACATCCTAGGATACTCTACCCAACAAAGTTATCATTTAGAATAGGAGATAAAGAACTTCTCAGACGAGCAAAAACTAAAAGAGTTCATCAATATTAAACCTACCCTGTATTCAGTTTCCTCACAGTCTTGACTACAAACGTATCTCCAGCTACATCCTCCTTCAGATTTCTCACTCCAGTTTCTATTTTACTCAATATTTGGTGAACGTTTTGTGATTTCAGGTCTTCTTGGCTCTGCTCATTTTGACTGAATTAGAGATAAGAGTCTATATAAGAATGATGTGTAAAGTCAGACCACAATTTTTCTAGCATATATCTGGTAATAGTTACAACTTGTTTCCATTTCTCAGTTATTATAAATAATGCTGTCTTGAACATTTGTGTACAAGTTTTTGTGTGAACATATGTTTTCATTTCTCTTGGATATATATCTAGGTGTAGAATTGCTTGGTCATGTAGTAACTACCAGATTGCTTTCAAAAGCAGATGTACAATTATATACAATTCCTACTTGTCTATATCCTCTCTAGCACTTGTAACTGTCCATCTTTTAATATTAGTCATCCCAGTGGGTGTGAAGTGGTATCACTGTGGTTTTTATTTGCATTTCCCTATTGACTACTGATATTGAACATTTTTACGTGTCTTATGTCTGTATATTTTCTTTGGAGAAATATCTATTCAAATCTTTTTCAATTGAGTTATATGCATTTTCACTGTTTTAATGTAGGGGCTTTCCATTTCTGCTAACAGACTAATAATCTAGATACCCTAGATAATTAGTCTGTTATCAGAAACATGACTTGCAAATATTTTCTCACATTCAGTGAATTGTCTTCACTTCTGGATAGTGTCTATTGAAACATAAAGATTATTAGTTTTGATGAAGTCCAGTTTATTTTTTCTTTTGTAGCCTGTGATTATGGTGTCATATCTAAAAGACTATTGCTTAATCTAAGGTCATGAAAACCTATGCATAGGTTTTCTTTTAAATTTTATAGTTTTAGTTGTTACATTTAGATCTTCAATATACTTTAATTTTTGTACATGGTGTGAGTTAGGAGTCTGACTTGATTCTCTTTCATGTAGATATCCATAGACCCTCAATTCTATTCCATTGACCTATATGTGTATCCTTATGCCAGTACCACATTGTCTTGATTACTGTAGATTTGTAGTGGGTTCTAAAAGCTACAAATATGAGTCCTCCAACTTTGATCTTCTTTTTCAACATTATTTTGACTATTTGAGGTCCCTTACATTTTTGTGTGACTATTAGAATAAGCTTATCTATTTCTGCAAAAAATGGCAGTTGGAATTTTGATCAATTCTGGTTAGATCAATTTAGGGAGTTCTATTATCTTATCAGCATTAAATCTTCCAATTCATGAATTCAAGATGTCTTTCCATTTATTTAGACTTTATTTAATTGCTTGCAATGATGCTTTGTAGTTTTCAGTGTACAGCCTTGTACTTTTTTATTAACCTTATTCCTAGGTATATTACTCACTTTGATGCAGTTGTAAATGGAATTGTCTCCTTAAATTCATTTTTGGATTATTTATTACTACCATATAGAAATTAAATTGATTCTTGAATACTGATCTTGTATCTTGAAATCTTGCTGAATTCATTTATTAGCTCTATATTTTCTTTGTGGATTCCTTAGGATTTTCAGTATACACAATCACATAATTTGCAAATAGAAATTACTTTACTTCTTCATTTCCATTCAGAGTGCCTTTTACTTCATTTTCTTGCCTAATTCCCCTGGCTAAACCTTTCACTACAGTGTTGAATAAAATTCCTGAGAGTGGACATTCTTGTCTTGTTCCTAATCCTAGGGAAAAGTTTTCAGTCTTTTACCATTCAATATAATATTTGCTATGTTTTGTTTTGTTTTGTTGTAGATGTCCTTTCTAACACTGAGGGAATTCTATTCTTCATTTGTTGAGTTTCTTAACCATAAAATGGTGTTGGCTTTTGTCAAATGATTTTTCCATATCTACTGCAATAATTATGTGGTTTTCATCCTTTATTAATATGTTGTATTGCATTAATTGATTTTTGTATATTGCACAAACTTTGCATCCCAGGATAAATCCTAATTGGTCACATTTACTTTGAGTGCTGGAACAAATTACCACACATTTACTGGCTTAAAACATCACAAATATATTATCTTATAATTCTGTAGGTTAGAAGTTCAACATGAGTCTCACTGGGCTGAAATCAATGTATCAGCAGGACTGCATTTCTTTCTTTCTGGAGGCTCTAGAGGAGAATTTGTTTACTTGAATTTTCCATCTTATAGTGGCTGCCCATATTTTTTGGCTCATGGCATGCTTCCTTTATCTATAAGCCTGCAACAGTGGGTTGAATCTTTCTTATATAATGTCATTCTTGACTGTGCTTTTGTCATCACATCTCTTTCTCTGACTCCTCAGCCTCTTTCTCCTACTTTTTTGGACCCTTGTGATTATATTTTTTACCTGGACATTTATTCCTATATCCTCCAATTATAACAATTTTTGTGCATAAATATTTATTCAAACCTAGAGTAATTAATGAATGAAATAATAAAACATTCATTCATTTATTTTTTATTTCCTACTTACTACAAAATGTAAAGAGAAATACAAATTTTGAAAGGCATGATAAATTAGCATTTCATAAAACAAAACCAAAAAAATAAAATGTGTCTCTGTAGACAGTGTATAGTTGGAGAATGGTGGTTGATTTATTCTCCAATCTTTCCCTTTTGACTGGATCCACTTATATTTAATGTAATTTAATATATTTGATGTAATTACTGATAACGTCAAATTCATCTCCCATTTTGCTGCTTGTTTTCTATTTATCTCATGCCTTTCTCTTACCCTATTCCTCCATTACTACCATCTTTTATGTTAAATTGGTATTTTCTTCTGTATTATTCTAATTTCCTTGTTTATTCTTTTACTCTATTTTTAAAGTTATTTTCTTATTGGTTGCCCTGGGGTTGAAAATTAACCCTTAATTTATAACAATCTAGTGTAGTTTAATACCAACTTAACTTCAATAGTTTACAAAACTTTATTCCTATATAAAAACGTTGTTTCTCTTCTCCATTTTGTTGCTGCACAAATTACATCTTTATACACTGTAAGCCCATCAACACTGATTTATAATTATTGTTTTATAAAATTGTCTCTTAAATCATATTATATAAATAAGAGTACAAATAAGAAATTACATTAATACTCCCTTTGTATTTACCTATGTAGTTACCTTTACTGGTGCCCTTTATTTCTTTATGTGGATTCAAGTTATGGTGTGCTGTCCTTTCATTTCATCCTAAGGGATTATCTTTAGTATCTATTTAATGACAGGTTTGCTAGTGATAAATTTAGTTTATAGCTAGATATAGTTTATGAAGGAATGTCTTAATTTCTTTTGGATTTTTGAAGGATAGTTTTGCTGAATATTGAATTCTTTCTTGACAGGTTTTTTTCCCAGCACTTAGAATATGCAGCTTTTCTAACTTCTGGCCTCCAATGTTTGTTTGGTTTTTTGTTTGTTTCTTTTTACTGGAAATCAGAAAAAAAATATGTATTTATTCCTTCAAAGAGAATATATTCCATATAACAATATTGGAAACAAAAAATGAAAAAAATAAAGATAAAAAATAGAAAGTATTAAATAAGAAGATTGAATCTATTAGTAATGACTGCCTAGGAATTGGGTAAAATTACATATGAAAAGACAGATTTCCAGATTGGATCATAAAGCAAAAAAATTTTTATACAATTTTTAAATGTTACTTTCCATTTACAGTTATTACAAAATATTGGCTATATTCCTCATGTCGTACAATACATTCTTAAGCCTATTTTACACCCACTAGTTTGTGTCTCCCACTCTCCCATCCATATATTGCCCTTCCCTCCCACCATCCCACTGGTAACCACTAGCTGGTTCTCTATGTCTGTGAGTCTGTTTCTTCCTTTTTATATTCACTAGTTTTTTGTATTTTTTAGATTCCACATGTTAGTGATATCATACAGTATTTGTCTTCCACTGTCTGACTTATTTCACTCAGCATAATGCCCTCCAAGTCCATCCATGTTGCTGCAAATGGCAAAATTTCGTTCTTTTTTATGGCTAAGTAGTATTCCATTGTATATATATACCACATCTTCATCCATTCATATGTTGATGGACACTTAGGTTGCTTCCATATCTTGGCAATTGCAAATAATGCCGCTATGAACTTTGGGGTGCATGTATCTTTTCCAATTAGTGTTTTTGTTTTCTTCAGACATATACCCAGGAGTAGAATTGTTGCATCATATGGTATGTCTACTTTTAGTTTTTTAAGAAACCTTCATACTATTTTTCACAGTGGCTGCACCAATTTGCATACCCACCAATGGTGTACAAGTGTTCCCTTTTCTCCACATTCTCACCAACATTTGTTATTTGTGGGTTTTGATGTTAGCCAACATACTTGTGAGATGATATCACATTGTGATTTTGATTTGCCTTTCCCTGATGTTTATGATGTTGAGCATCTTTTCATGTGCCTGTTGGCCATCTGCATTTCTTCTTTGGAAAAATGTCTATTCAGTTCTTCCTATTTTTTAATTGGTTTGTTTGTTTTTATGATATTGGGTTGTACAAGCTGTTTGTATTTGTTGGATATTAACCTCTTACAGGTTACATCATTTGCAAATATTTTCTTCCATCAATAGGTTGTCTTTTCATTTTGTTGATGGAGTCCTTTGCTGTGCAAAAGCTTTTAAGTTTAATTAGGTCCCATTTGTTTATTTTTGCTTTTATTTCCTTTACTTTAGGATACTTCAGATCTAAAAAAATATTGCTGCAATTTATGTCAAAGAGTATTCTGCTTGTTTTCCTCTAGGAGATTTATAGTATCTGGTCTTACATTTAGGTCTTCAATCCTTTTTGTGTATATTTTTGTATATGGTGTTAGAGAACGTTCTAACTTTATTATTTTACATGTAGTGGTCCAGTTTTCCCAGCAACATTTATTGAAGGGACTTTCTTTTCTCCATTGCATACTCTTGCCTCCTTTGTCATAGATTAATTGAGCTTAAATGCATGGGTTTATTTCTGTGTCCTCCATTGTTTATGATGAGAAAGTAGCTGTTATCTTATTGAGAATCCCTAATCATTTGTCTCTTGTTATTTCCAAAATCCTTTCTTTGCTTTTGCCTTTGAAAGTTTATTAAGATATATCTAGGTGTGGATCTCTGAATTCCTTTTTCATCAAATTTTGGAAGATTGATATTATTACTTCAAATGCTCTTTCTTCTCCTTTCTCCCTCTCCACTACTTTGGGACTACCATTATGCATATGTTGGTACTCTTGATGATACCCTACTGGTTCTGGAGATCTGTTCATTTCCTTTCATGTTTGTCTCTCTGTTTCTCCAACTAGAAAGCCTCAATTGACCTATATTCAAGTCAAATATACTGTTTACCAGCTCAAATCTTCAGTTGAACCCTTCTAGTAATTTTTTTTTTTTTTTGAGGTACGTGGGCTTCTCACTGCTGCGGCCTCTCCCGTTGCGGAGCACAAGCTCCAGACGCGCAGGCTCAGCAGCCACGGCTCACGGGCTCAGCCGCTCCATGGTATGTGGAATCTTCCTGGACCAGGGCACGAACGTGTGTCCCCCGCATTGGCAGGCGGACTCTCAACCACTGCGCCACCAGGGAAGCCCCTTTCTAGTAAATTTTTAATTTCAAATATTGTACTTTTCAATTTCAGAATTTCTATTTAGTCTTTTAAAAATATAATTTCTATCTCTTCATTGATCTTTTCTATTTGGTGAGAAATCACTCATATATTTTTTCTTTTGATATATTTTCTTCAGTTCTTTGAACATATTTAAACAGCTAAATTAAAGTTTTGTCTATTAAATTCACATTTGGTCTTCCTTGGTGATATTTCCACAAGGATTACATGAAAACTGACTTCTTTTTTGCCCTCTTGGGAACGTACTTTCTTGATTTTTTTACTTAACTTTTTGTTAAAATGGGCATTGTAAGTAATATAATGTGGCCACTTTGAAAATCAGTTTGCAAAAAGCCCCAGTGTTTTGCTGGTGTTGTTTGTTTATATTGTTTTTGCTTCTGCTTGTTGTTTGTTTAGTGACTTTCCTGGACTAAGTTTGTAAAGTCCGTGTTCTTGGTAGAGTGGAGCCACTAAAGCCTCAGTTCAGTTAGTTTAGTAGTCAACTAATAATTGGACATAAATTTCTTTAAGTACCTGTAACCACTAAGTTTTCAGCTTTTCCCAAAGGACTCCGTGTCTGTTGGGGTATACCTTTAACAACAGCTTGGCAGTTTACAACTCTGCCTTAGCCTTCACTTCCTTCTTGTGCAGACCTCAAGGTCAGCTAGAGGTAAGAGTGTAGGGCCATCTCAGGTCTTTGCCAAGCATGCACATAGCCTTATCTATGAACACAGATCTATGCATATGAGGGAACTTCTGGATTCGCACGAATATGTCAGAAATTTTCAAAGCTCCTCTGGATATTTCCAGAAGCCTTTCCTTTTAAGTTTTTGATCAGCCTGTCATTTGTCCCAATTGTTATCACTATCTCAGGCAATTGCCTCTGATTGCTTTCAACAAATGCTCCCCTGGAGAAAATGCTGTTTATACTGGATGAGCTCTGAGTCAGATCAAATAACGACAAGTCTTGTAAGTGGTATTTTCTAGGGAACTGCCATACAGGTCAAATAATGACAGCTGGGAATGGGGGTTTGAAGAAGCTCCAACCCCATACACACTCTCCAGTGGCTGCTAGACTGCTGGTTTTCCATGAGACTCTATGGCTCTTTGTTTTCAAGGCTACCACAGAGACAAAAAGGATGGGGATATGGTAAGTTAAAACACACAAAGCTCATTGCTCTTAACAAGATTGAACAACTTTTCTTGAACAAATGTTCACAAGAAGGTTGAAAGCCTTTGGTTAATTCACAGAGTTCTAGAAATGTTGATTTTGTCCATTTTTCCAGGGTTCTCATTGCTTTTATGAAAAAGAGAATTTTCAAGTTTTTACACCATCATTCCCATTGATGTCACTTGTTTTCTATAGAGATACTAGATGATGGGACTCTGTAGCATAGCATTCTAATCTTAAGAAACTTTTAGAAAAACTTTTCATCAAATCCTTCTGGAGAGTATACAGAAATATGAGGTGGATAATAGTACAATAAAGCAGATTCACAGTTAGGCAACTATATTACCAATGAGTTGATCAATAAATTGGCTTAAGACTGGAAAGAGTTCCCCAGTGGCTCAGATTTTTGTTTTATATCATTCAGAAACTTCCGAACAATTTGGATAAATATACAGAAGATTTTTAAATCAAATTTTCAGAAGTAATTTTAGATGAGGTATTTTGTTTTTTTTTTAATATTTTGATGGGCTGAAACACTGAGTAACAAGACCCAATGTACAGTCCTGTTTTTGTCTTTTAAAATTTAATTGCCTTTTGCATATTAAGAGAAGAAATTTAATAGCAATCTATAATAGAAAAGGAAAAAGAGAGAAAAAGAAGGAAGAAAACTCACAGTTTTAGTTGACCACTGAAATATTATGTGTTAACAATAAGGCACACTTATGCCTGGTGTACACAAACGTATATACACACAACTACACTCATAAATATTAATTATTAATTAATTCAAAAGATATTTTTGAGTACATAATATATGTGATCTACTCTGTTAGACACTGAAGACAAAGATACGTGGGAAAATATATGGCTTTGTCCTCAGTTATCACTAAAAATAGAAAGAAATGAAAACAAATCATAAGACAATGCAATAAATATTATATCACAGATAAGCACAAAGTGGTAAGGGAACACTCCAACAAAATGATTAATTCTGTTTGAAAGGAAAAGCTTGGTGAGTAAGTAGATTTTAACAGGCACACAAGAGTTTAAAGAGGATTCCAGGGACCAGAAATAACTTTGTATGTATTATTTACTATGTGTTTGGTGCTGGAGTAAAAAATAATAAAACAGGAATTTCTTGACTTTGATGATCACATTCTAGTGAGACACCCCTCACCAGCTAAAAGAACTCCCTAATTTCCTCCAAGTGAAAATTTGCTGAAGGATCTTAGTCAGTTATTAACTTGGCAAAAGCATCTCTGTTGATGACGTCTCCCAGTTTCACAGTGGTGAAAAGGAAAACTTCAATTCATGCTATGACAAGTTCTATGGAAATGTAATTGGGCATTATTCAGTGAATTAGAGATGAACAAAAAGGATTAGAATCTTATGCATCTACTCATAAAACTCTAATATGAAGTCAGAACAGTCATCAGACTTTTAATTAAAGCTTGGAAAGTAGTTCTACCTCTATAATGTTCTGGATTCCTCTGGACTTCTTACTATACAAGCATTTTTTCATTGAATAACTGTAACAACTCTGTGCACTGAAAAAGATTTATAACATCACAGATTGGATGACAGATAATGGTTAAAGCTAAAGATGATAAATAATTATTGGTACCATTTGGACTCTTTGAAAAATGTCCTTTTAAGGAGTGCATTTCAGAATCCTACAAAAATAGAATTCATGCAAAAAAATAAAAATTTAAATTAGATGGGACAAAAGATAGTAATTTTAATTCACAAGGGGGATATAGATCTTATTTAGTATCAATTGACACAAAATTATAAAACAGGATGGTTTTTCAGATAAGCATCTACATTGATGAAATAGAATAAGTTCTCTATTAATCTCTTCATGTCGAAGAGAGTAAATGCCACCAAATCTGAGTTATGAGGTCACTCTAATAGATTTTTCACCCCACCAGGTGGAAGAAGTTAACTGTATGCTGCCCACAAACATGTAGACCCTAGAGTGGTTAGAACCAGAAAGTTGATGATGTTGACTCCTGATTAGCTCACCACCAATGAATCAGAAGAATGCCCATGAGCTGATCACACACCCCCACAACCCTCTTCACTTACTCTGTCTTTAAAAACCTTTCCCTGAGAGCCTTCAGGAAGTTTGGGCCTTTTGAGCACTAGCTGCCTGGACTCCTTGCTTGGTGCCCTGCAATAAATGCTGCACTTTCCTTCACCACAATCTGGTGTCAGTAGATTGGCTTTATTGTGTATGGGCAAGCAGACCCAAGTTTGGTAGTAGCATGACCTGCAAAACCCTTTCAATTTGATTCAAACTTTTCAGTATCATCTCCTGTCATTTGCTCCAGTTTTGTAACCACAGTGCTCTGTTTACAGTTCTCTGAACAATATTTCCTCTTGGTTTTATACATTTTCTCCTGTCATCCTTAGTACTGAGATATCTTTTTTTACCCTCTAACTTTCTAGATCTACTCAGTTTTCAATGTGCCCTTCCACTGTCATTGCTTCTCTGGAGGTTTTTCTAAATTCCCTAGAGAAAGATATAATCTTGTCTCTTCTCTCAAAATACCTTATACAAACCTCTGAAAAAGCATATCTAATTCTCTCTTGTGATTATCCATTTGCTTATGCACCTTATTTAGCAGACTCCTGGAGAAGGAATATAATCCTCTCTGAAGTGTCTCTGCCTCCACAGCCCCTAAGAACATGGTGGATACTCAATTAATTTTGTTAATGAATAAACTCCCCATGTACAATCTTTCTCTCCTCTTTTTAAACTTGCCCTGAATCTTCAATTCCAAAAGACAATATTCTTATTATATTTATTCTCCAGATTTGTGGTTATCTAAAGGGTATATTAGGTTTTCATATGCACATTAAGTAGTCTTCAGCTCAACACTTGAAGCCTGATAGAACAATACCCTAAACACCATTAAAATATTCCTTACTCATATCCTGCATACATATAATCTTACACTTAGATTTAGTATTTTTATTACCAGTCTATTGTCTAATACTAGATTTAATAATAGAATCTACTGTTAACTACCTACCTTTCAAAATGCATGGAACTTATCTTTGGCTTTGCTCTTTTATATATTAGCAAGGTAGATGTACTTTCTCTTACTGGATTAATACACCAAGATTCAAAGAAAATTATGTTTTTTATTGTTCTTGAATTAGTACCAATTATTATGATATATGTTGCCAAAGAGTGGAAATTGAGGTGGGAAACACACCTTTGAAATGTGTCTGTTCAGCAAACATATCTGCAATTTCCTTCACACTTTTCTTTGTGTGTCTTTTCCTGTACATATGTTCAGCAAATATGTTACATAATTTCCTTAACACGTTAATGAGTTGTTCAAAACTATCTTCTAAACTTCCAATTCCACCATAAGAGAGTAATGGGTACTGCACTTACCTCATGCTCCAAACAGCTCTAAAACAGGACAAAATATATAAGGCAACAGTTTTCAGACATTGGACAGTAGGCAGCTCAAGACTGATATTTGAAAGAAGGAAAATGTACGTGTGTGTCCCTACCACAGCCATGAACACCATCACTGGGATCCTTTTGCTTACTTCCACTTGTAGGACTGCTCTGCAAAGCACTGCAGCTTCACTAAGATGAAGAAGCCAAGCAAGATAAGTGTTTGACTGTTGAAATTATTGTAATTTGTGTCACAGGGCTCTAAAGAGGACCGAGCTTGGAGGAGTGGCAGAATTTCGTGTGAGGCTTCACCACTTGATCCAGAGCAAAACTGAACTGTACATAAATGTAACAAGACTCTGTAAGGCCTAGTAGAGAGAGACTACTGTAAAAGTGGTAGCTGAATAGAAATTCCAGAAGCCCCACAGCATGTGGATGTGTTAGAATTCTAACCAAAGTGAAAAGAGCTCTCTGAGTACCCCAGGCCTTGAGTTGCCTGGAGAAAGGCCTTACCTTAGGACTAAAGATCATTGTTTTCAAAGTGTGGTTCACAGACTATTATGGATCACAAGACTCTCACAGGGAGTCTGCAAAGTCAAAATTATTTTCATGAAAATACTAAGACATTATTGCCTTTTTCTCTGTGTTGACATTTGCACTGATGGGGGAGAATAAAAGATGGGTAAAACTTCTCACAACTTAACATCAACCACAACACCAAAGTCTACTTATAGCATTCATTTTATTCTTCACTGCCACACAGTCATAGTATAAAATTATTATTGTTATTATTACTATTATTATTACTGCTAGTATTGTATATGTATTTTTTAGTTCTATGTAAGTATGTCATTGATGAAGCATTATAAATTTTGTTAAATTTTGATGCTGCATTTTATTAATAGTCTTTGTATGTACATAAAGTGCTTTTGTTGCATACCAGAAAAACAAGAGTTGTTCTAGGAAAAAGCATTCATCCAAATAGTTTGCATTGCAAATTGACCTAATTTTTTTTCATGGAACATCAGTTTTATTTGAAAGAATAATTAACCAAAAACATGGTCATTTAGATTTGGATACTTTGCAGACATTTTCTCAAAACTTACTAAGATTAGCCTGTCTCTTCAAGAAAACAACAAAAAATATAGATGGCTAATGAGAAAATTTCAGCTTTCAAGTAAAAATTATAATTTTGGAAAACTTGTGTCTGCCTTCATGACCATGACAATTTCCAAATATGTAATGACTTAATGACTTTTCTAATTGGTGACAGTGAGCTTTTGATATTTTATAATAAAATGTATCAACATTTAGAAGATCTTCATAACTCATGAACCAATATTTTCCCAATTATCAATGCATGATATTACAATGGAGAAAATAGTCATTCATACTGCAAGACACATCAGTGGATTTTAATGTATCAAAAACCACAAAAGGTCATGGATATGGTTTCAGATTCCACATTACAACTAACTTCTAAGAAGCAAACATTTGTCAAAGAGAAATATCCACAATTATCTGAAAATGCTATTATAATTCTCATCACTTTTCAAACTACATATCTGTGTGAGGCTAGATTTTCTTTACACACTATAACCAAAACAACAAATTGAATGCAAAAACAGACATGATAATCCAGTTGTTCCTACTAAGCCATATATTAAAGAAGTTTCGAGAAATACCACTCTTCTCAATGACATTTTCAATAAATAGTTATTTTCATAAAAATATATTCTTTATGTTAAAATTTAATCCATTTATTACCATATGTTTAATAGATCTGTAAATAAGTACTGCAAAATTTCTCAGTTCTAGTTTCTAAAACTGAATAAAATAATCAAGACCAAAATGAAGAATCAAGATGGTGGAGGAGTAGGAAGATGTGGAGTTCATCTCTCCCCAAAAATGCATCAAGAATGCATCTACAGGGACTTCCCTGGTGGTGCAGTGGTTAAGAATCTGCCTGCCAATGCAGGGGACATGGATTCAATCCCTGGTCCCGGAAGATCCCACATGCTGTGGAGCAACTAAGCCTGTGCACCACAACTACTGACTCTGCACTCTGGAGCTCACATACCACAACTACTGAAGCCCTCACACCTAGAGCCTGCGCTCCACAAAAAGAGAAGCCACCACAATGAGAAGCCCACACACCACAAGGAAGAGTAGCCCCTGCTCACCACGACTAGAGAAAGCCCATGCACAACAATGAAGACCCAATGTAGTCAAAAATTAATTAATTAATTAATTAAAAAAGAATACATCTACAAATGGAACAATTCCCACAGAGCACCTGCTGAACACTAGCAGAGGTCCTTGGACACATAAAAAGAAAAGAAAGATCCCCACATAACCAGCTAGAATGAGAGAAAGAAGAGGAAAAAGGAAGAAAGGAAGCGGGACAGGACCTGTGACCCTGGAGGGGAACTGAAGAAGAGGGGAGGTTCCCACATCCAGGGAAGCCCCCTCACTGGTGGGGAGATCAGTTAGGACAGAAGGGGAGCTTCAGGGGCTATCAGAGGAGAGCACAGCAACTGGTCTGGGACAGGCAGAACAGAGTGAGACCTACACAGATGGTCCTTACCACAGCCCTGCTTACCTGATCCTGAGAGGTGTGTCTGCTAATGCAGACAGGGGTTGGGTGCTGGAATGTGGGGTTTGGAGAGCAGACCAGGAGAGAGTACTGCTGCCAGCTGTGAAGAGATAGCCTGAAGGGATGGGAGTGAGAAAACCCACAATTGGGAATGCTTGTGGAGGAAACCCGGACCACCACAGAAGTGAAGCACCATTGCTGAGTGATGCACAAAGGGCAGGGCCATCATTGCATCTTTCCCCACATACTAGCTGCTGCCTCCCAGCGCACTAGGAAGTGTTCCCATCGGGGTGGACACTCTTGCAACACTGGCACTGCTGCTTTGTCCTCTACATCCCATCACAGCTGAGGTGGACACTCTTGTGACACTAACAGCAGCCACCTCTTATTCTGCATCCCATTCCCCCTCATTGGAGGCTCTCATGACCCCAGCAGTTGCTGTCACTTCCTCCATGATCCATCCCCGCCATGGCAAATGCTCTCATAACCCTGGTGGCAGCTGCCTCTTTCTCTGTGCTCTGTCCCCACTGGGGCTAGCTCTCTCGTGCCCCTAGCACAGCCTCCTCCATGCCCCCTCCTCGCAGGGGCAGACATGTGTGCTCCAGGGCAGCCTCAGGAGCAGAGCCCTGTGGGTGACCCATGACCAGAGGTGGGGCTGAAACCACAGCTGAGCCCCAGGGGCCATGCAACGAAGGAAGAAAAGCTGAAATCTCTCCTCGCAGCTGTGCAAACTGCGACTGACACACCCATGACTGTCTTTGTAAACTCAGTGCCTGCTGAACATCTGAAAGGACAATGACTGCTCCTGCAGCCAAGACGGGTGTAGCTTTAACAGCTATAGACTCTGTAGGCACCTACATGCAGGGGTAGGCCAGAGTCCGAGCTGCCCTCATAACAGTGGGTCCAGATCCATTATTACTACAATCCCAGGACCTGACTTCAGTGGATCTATGCTGGTGGCCAGGTGAAAATATGCCTGAGAGACAGCAGGGCCAATTGCTGGCATACCCATGGCTAAGTTGGGACCAAGAGCAGTGGCAACAACAGTGAAATCAGAGAGCTCACACAATAGGTGAAAGATGACACAACAGAGGACATCCACGGGTCAACAGCTGCAGAGGAGGAATACTCAGTGCTTTCCCTCCCAGTGGGAGTGCTCCAATCCCACCTACATTGCACTGTAGATCAGAAACATAGCTAAGAAACAGATCTGGGGGTCTCTACTCTGACAGGTAGAGAGCAGATCCCACCCCTGATAGAGCAGTGACACCCATAGAGCAAAGGGGAGGCCCTGCTCAATATATAGTGCAGGCTCTGGTCACCACAACACCAGTCACACTCCCTATCAAGGAGATAATGGCCAGCATACACTGAGGAAAGAGGTGGCAGACATTTACACTAAAAACTGCCCTTGCAACGAAAAATGTTAACCCCACACAGGCTACACAGGGATGTTCCCGTGTAAAAATAGCCCTCTGAGACAGTCTGAGGGTCTGGAATCAGAAGGAAGAATCCCCCAGAGCATTTAGCCTTGAAGACCAGTGGGGCTTGAGTGCAGCAGCTCCACAGGGCTGGGGGAAACAGACTCCGTGCTTGGAGGGTACACACAAGGTCTCATGTTCACTGGGGCCCAGCACAAAGCAGTACCTGCATAAAAACCTGGGTACACCTACCTAGGGATCTTGGAAGTTCTCCTGGGTAGGTGAAGGTCAACTGTAGCTCACTGTCAGGGCAAGGACACTGATAGCAGAGGCCCCATGGAATATTGATTAAAATGAGCTCTCCCAGAGGTCCCCATTTCGGCACTAAGACACAGCACCACCCAACAACTTGCAGGCTCCAGTGCTGGAAATACTCTGCCCAAACAACAAACAGGACAGAAACACAACTCCACCCATCAGAAGACAGGCTGCCTAAAGTTGTACTGAGCTCACAGCCACCTCAAAACACATCCTCTGACACAGCCCTGTCCACCAGAGGGCAGGCACTAGTCCCTCCCAATAGGAAACTTATACAAGGCCCAGAACCAACATCACCTACCAGGGAGCAGACACCAGAAGTAAGAGCAACTATAATCCTGCAGCCTGCAGAAAGGAGACAACAAACACAGAAAGTTAGACAAAATGAGACAACAGAGAAATATGTTGCTGACTAAGAACAAGATAAAAACCTATGGGAACAGCTAAATGACAAGGAGGTAGGCAATCTACCTGTAAAAAAATTCAGAGTAATGATAGTAAAGATGGTCCAAAATCTCAGAAATAGAATGAGGCACAGATCAAGAAGACACAAGAAATGATTAACAAGGAGCTAGAAGATTTAGCAAACATAGATGAACAAAACAATAACTGAAATGAAAAATACACTAGAAGGAATCAAGAGCAGAATAACTGAAGTAGAAGAACAAATAAGTGAGCTGGAAGACAGAGTGGTGGAAATCACTGCCATAGAACAGAATAAAGAAAAAAGAATGAAAAGAAGTGAGGACAGTCTCAGAGACCTCTGGGACAACATTAAACACACCAACATTCACATTATAAGGGTCCAAGAAGAAATAGAAAAAGAGAAAGGGTCTAAGAAAATATTGGAAGAGATTATAGCAGAAAACTTCCCTAACATGGGAAAAGAAACAGTCAAACAAGTCCAGGAAGCACAGAGAGCCCCATACAAGATAAACCCAAGGAGAAACAAACCAAGACACATATTAAGCAAATTGATGAAAATTAAATAAAAAGAAAATAATAAAAGCAACAAGGGAAAAGCAACCAATAACATACAAGATTATAAGATTATCAGCTGATTTTGCAGCAGAAACTCTGCAGGCCACAAGGGAGTGGCATGATATATTTAAAGTGATGAAAGGGGAAAATGTACAACCAAGAATATTCCACCCAGCAAGGCTGTCATTCAGATTCAATGGAGAAATCTAAAGCTTAACAGACAAGCAAAAGCTAAGAGAATTCAGCACCACTAGATGAGCTTTACCACAAATGCTAATGGAACTTCTCTAGCCAGGGTAAAACAAAGAGGTCAAACTAAAAATAAGAAAATCACAAATAGGAAAGTTCACTGGTAAAGGCAAACATACAGCAAAAGCAGGAAACCATCTATACACAAATATGATATCAAAACCAGCAACCATTGCAGCTCTATTTACAATAACCAGGACATGGAAGCAACCGAAATGTCCATAGACAGATGAATAGATAAAGATGTGGCACATATATACAATGGAATATTGCTCTGCCATAAAAAGGAATGAAACTGAGTTATCTGTAGTGAGGTGGATGGAACTAGAATCTGTCATACAGAGTGAAGTAAGTCATAAAGAGAAAAACAAATACCGTATGCTAACATATATATATGGAATCTAAAAAAAAAATGGTTATGAAGAGCTTAGGGGAGGACAGAAATAAAGACACAGATGTAGAAAATGTACTTGAGGACATGGGGAGGGGGAAGGGTAAGCTGAGACGAAGTGAGAAAGTGACATGGATTTATATATACTACCAAATGTGAAATAGATAGCTAGTGGGAAGTAGCCACATAGCACAGGGAGATCAGCTCGGTGCTTTGTGTCTACCTAGAGGGGTGGGATAGGGAGGGTGGGAGGGAGAGGCAAGAGGGAGAAGATATGGGGTTATGTATATGTATGGCTTATTCACTTTGTTTTAAAACATAAACTAAAACACCATTGTAGAGCAATTATACTCCAATAAAGATGGTAAAAAAAAAATCTTGTGGCCAAAGGATGTGGTTTTAAAAAAAAAAAAAAAAAAAAACTACAACAAATTATCACCTCACACCAGTCACAATGGCCATCATCAAAAAATCTACAAACAATAAATGCTGGAGAGGGTGTGGAGAAAAGGGAACCCTCCTACACTGTTGGTGGGGATGTAAATTGGCACAGCCACTATGGAGAAGAGCAGTATGGAGTTTCCTTTAAAAACTAAAAATAGAGCTACCATATAATCCAGCAACCCCACTCCTGGGCATATATCCAGAGTAAACCATAATTCATAAAGATACTTGCAGCCCAATATTAGTTGCAGCACTATTTACAATAGCCAGGACATGTAAGCAACCTAAATGTCTATTGACAGAGGAATGGATAAAGAAGATGTGTTACATGTGTACAATGGAATATTACTTAGCCATAAAAAAGAACAAAATAATGCCATTTGCAGCAACATGGATGCACCTAGAAGTTGTCATACTGAGTGAAGTAAGTGAGACAGAGAAAGACAAATATCATATGATATCACTTATATGTGGAATCTAAAAAATGGTACATATGAACCTATTTACAAAACAGAAGTAGAGTCACAGATGTAAAAAACAAACTTATGGGTACTGGGGGTGTTAGGGGGGTGAAGGTTTAAATTGGGAGATTGCAATTGACATATACACACTACTATAGATAAAACAGGTAACCAATAAGGACCTACTGTATAGCAAAAGTATCTCTACTCAATACTCTGTAATGACCTATATGGTAAAAGAAGCTAAAAAAGATTTCATATATGTATATGTATAACTAATTCACTTTGCCATACGGCAGAAACTAATACAACATTTTAAATCAACTCTACTCCAATAAAAATTACAGAAAAAGACCAAAGTATGTGCTATCTAAAATACTGAACTTTAAATATAGAGATGTAGAAAGTAAAACGAAGAAAAACTGATATGCTACACCACCTTTAAAAAGCTCATGAGCATATATTAACATCAAAAAAAGATAAACTTCAGGCAAGGAGATTTTCAGTGATTAAAACATAAAGGGAACACACAATGATAAAAGAGTCAATTCATCATGAAAACATAATCTTAACTCCATCTACAAAAACAACAGCTTCAAAATACATGAAACAAATATGAGTTAATGAGATAAATTTCCAGACCCACAGGGTTTCTGATTGTAGCTCTTCTTGATCAGTAATTCATAGCAAGTAGAAAGAACAATCAAGATTATGTAGAAGATTCATACATTACCAACGAAACTGATGCAATTGGCATTTATAGAACACTAAAACAACTCCAGAATATGCATTTTTCTTGAGCAAACATGGCACATTCCCAAAGACTATATTCTGACTCATAAAACAAGTACCAATAAATTTTAAACTATTAAAAATATATAGAAATTATGTTCTGACCTTAAAGAATTCAATTAGAAATAATAATAAGATATCCATGGGCTTCCCTGGTGGTGCAGTGGTTAAGAATCCACCTGCTAATGCAGGGAAAACGGGTTTGAGCCCTGGTCCAGGAAGATCCCACATGCCGTGGAGCAACTAAGCTCATGCACCACAACTACTGAACCTGGGCTCTAGAGCTCACAAGCGACAACTACTGAACGCACGTGCTGCACCTACTGAAGTATGCATGCCTAGAGCCCATGCTCCACAATAACAGAAGGCACCACAATGAGAAGCCTGCACACTGCAACGAAGGGTAGCCCCAGCCTGCCGCAACTATCAAAAGGCCACATGCAGCAATGAAGACCCAACACAGACAAAAATAAATAAATAAATAAGTTTATTTTAAAACAAAGATATCCAGAAAACTTCAAATATTTAGATATTAAAAAGTACAATACTAAATATTTAACTGGTTGCAGAACAAATAAAGAAAATTGGAAATATATATCTGTAGATCAGGAACATGCACATATCATAATTCCTAACATATACCTAGGAAAGTGCTTAGAGGAAATATTGTTTTTTAATTTGAATTTTATTTTATTTTTTTATACAGCAGGTTCTTAGTAGTCATCAATTTTATACACATCAGTGTATACATGTCAATCCCAGTCACCAATTCATCACACCACCACCACCACCCCCCACCACTTTCCCCCCTTGGTGTCCATAGGTTTGTTCCCTACATCTGTGTCTCAACTTCTGCCGTGCAATCCGGTTCATCTGTTCCATTTTTCTAGGTTCCACATACATGCAATAACATACGATATTTATTCTTCTCTTTCTGACTTACTTCACTCTGTATGACCGTCTCTAGATCCATCAACATCTCAACAAATGACTCAATTTCATTCCTTTTTATGCCTGAGTAATATTCCATTGTATATATATATGTGTACACAATATATATACACAAATATATATATTTGTGTATATATATATGATATATATATATGCCACATCTTCTTTATCCATTCATCTTTCCATGGACATTTAGGTTGCTTCCATGACCTGGCTATTTTAAGTAGTGCTGCAATGAACATTGGAGTGCATGTGTCTTTTTGAATTATGGTTTTCTCTGGGTATATGCTCAGTAGTGGGATTGCTGGGCCATATGGTAATTCTATTTTTAGTTTTTTAAAGAACTTCCATACTGTTCTCCATACTGGCTGTATGCATTTACATTACCACCAAAAGTGCAAGAGGGTTCCCTTTACTCTACACTCTCTGCAGCATTTGTGGTTTGTAGATTTTCTGATGATGTCCATTCTAACTGGTGTGACGTGATACCTCATTGTACTTTTAATTGCGTTTCTCTAATAATAAGTGATATTGAGCAGCTTTTCATGTGCTTCTTGACCATCTGTATGTCTACTTTGGAGAAATGTCTATTTAGGTTTTCTGCCCATTTTTGGATTGGGTTGTTTGTTTTTTCTGTTATTGAGCTGCATGAGCTGCTTGTAAATTTTGGAGAGTAATCCTTTGTCAGTTGCTTCATTTGAAAATATTTTCTCCCATCCTGAGGGTTGTCTTTTCATCTTGTTTATGGTTTCCTTTGCTGTGCAAAAGCTTTGAAGTTTCATTAGGTTCCATTTGTTTATTTTTGTTTTTATTTCCATTACTCTAGGAGGTGGATCAAAAAATATCTTGCTGTGAATTATGTCAAAGAGTATTCTTCCTATGTTTTCCACTAAGAGTTTAATAGTGCCCTGTCTTGCATTTAGGTCTCTAACCCATTTGGAGTTTATTTTTGTGCATGGTGTTAAGGAGTGTTCTAAATTCATTCTTTTACATGTATCTATCCAGTTTTCCCAGAACCACTTATTGAAGAGACTGTCTTTTCTCCATTGTATATTCTTGCCTCCTTTGTCATAGATTATTTGACATAGGTACGTGGGTTTATCTCTGGGCTTTCTATCTTGTTCCATTGATCTATATTTCTGTTTTTATGCCAGTACCATATTGTCTTCATTACTGTAGCTTTGTAGTATAGTCTGAAGTCAGGGAATCTGATTCCTCCCGTCCCATTTGATTCCATCAAGACTGCTTTGGCTCTTCGGGATCTCTTGTGTCTCCATACAAATTTTAAGACTTTTGGTTCTAGTTCTGTAAAAAATGCCATTGGTAATTTGATAGGTATTGCATTGAATCTGTAGGTTCCTTTGGGTAGTATAGTCATTTTCACAATATTGTTTTTTCCAATCCAAGAACATGGTATATCTCTCCATCTGTTCATATCATCTTTAATTTCTTTCATCAGTGTCTTACAGTTTTCTGCATACAGGTCTTTTGTCTCCCTATGTAGGTTTATTCCTAGGTAATTTATTATTTTTGTTGCAGTGGTAAATGTGTATGTCTCCTTAATTTCTCTTTCAGATTTTTCATCATTAGTGTATAGGAATACACTAGATTTCTGAGCATTAATTCTGTGTCCTGCAACTTTACAAAATTCGTTGATTGGCCCTAGTAGTTTTCTGGTGGCATCTTCAGGATTCTCTGTGTATAGTATCATGTCATCTGCAAACAGTGACAGTTTTACTTCTTCTTTTCCAATTTGTATTCCTCTTATTTATTTTTCTTCTCTATTTTCATGGCTAGAATTTCCAAAACTATTTTGAATAATAGTGGTTAGAGTGGACATCCTTGTCTTGTCCCTGATGTTAGAGGAAATGCTTTCAATTTTTCTCCATTGAAGATGATGTTTGCTGTGGGTTTGTCATATATGACCTTTATTATGTTGAGGTAGGTTCCCTCTACGCCCACTTTCTGGAGACTTTTTATCATAAATAGATGTTGAAATTTGTCAAAATCTTTTTCTGCATCTATTGAGATGATCATATGTTTTTTCTTGTTCATTTTGTTAATATGGTGTATCACATTGATTGATTTCCATATATTGAATAATCCTGGCATCCCTGGGATAAACCCCACTTGATCATGGGGTATGATCCTTTTAATGTGTTGTTGCATTCTGTTTGCTAGTATTTTTTTGAGGATTTTTGCATCTACATTCATCAGTGATATTGGTCTGTAATTTTCTTTTTTTGTAGTATCTTTGTCTGGTTTTGGTATCAGGGTGATGGTGGCCTCATGGAAAGAGTCTGGGAGTGTTCCTTCCTCTGCAAATTTTTGGAAGAGTTTGAGAAGGATGGGTGTTAGCTCTTCTCTAAATGTTTGATAGAATTCACCTGTGAAACCATCTGGTCCTGGACTTTTGTTTGTTGGAAGGTTTTTAATCACAGTTTCAATTTCATTACTTGTGATTGGTGTGTTCATATTTTCTACTTATTCCTGCTTCAGTCTTGGAAGGTTATACCTTTCTAAGAATTTGTCCATTTCTTCTAGTTTGTCCATTTTATTGGCATAGAGTTGCTTGTAGTAGTCTCTTAGGATGCTTTGTATTACTGCGGTGTCTATGGTAACTTCTCCTTTTTCATTTCTGATTTTATTGATTTGAATCCTCTCCCTCTCTTTCTTGATGAGTCTGGCTAATGGTTTATCAATTTTGTTTATCTTCTCAAAGAACCAGCTTTTAGTTTTATTGATCTTTGCTATTGTTTTCTTTGTTTCTATTTCATTTATTTCTGCTCTGATTTTTATGATTTCTTTCCTTCTGCTAACTTTGGGTTTTGTTTGTTCTTCCTTCTCTACTTCCTTTAGGTGTAAGGTTAGATTGTTTATTTCAGATTTTTCTCGTTTCTTGAGTTAGGCTTCTATAGCTATAAACTTCCCTCTTAGAACTGTTTTTGCTGCATCCCAAAGGTTTTGGATCATCATGTTTTCATTGTCTTTTGTCTCTAGGTATTTTTTGATTTCCTCTTTGATTTATTCAGTGTTCTTTTGGTTATTTAGTAACGTATTGTTTAGCCACGATGTGTTTGTGTTTTTTATGTTTTTTTGCGTGTAATTCATTTCTAATCTCATAGTGTTGTGGTCAGAAAAGATACTTGATATGATTTCAATTTTCTTAAATTTACTGAGGCTTGATTTGTGACCCAAGATGTGATCTATCCTGGAGAATCTTCCGTGCACACTTGAGAAGAAAGTGTAATCTGCTGTTTTTGGATGGAATGTCCTATAAATATCAATTAAATCTATGTGGTCTATTATGTCATTTAAAGCTTCACTTTCCTTATTTATTTTCATTTTGGGTGATCTGTCCATTTGTGTAAGTGAGGTGTTAAAATTCCCCACTATTACTCTGTTGCCATCAATTTCCTCTTTTAGAGCTATTAGCAGTTGCCTTATCTATTGAGGTGCTACTATGTTGGATGCATATATATTTATAATTGTTATATCTTCTTCTTGGATTGATCCCTTGATCATTATGTAGTGTCCTTCCTTGTCTTTTGTAACATTCTTTATTTTAATGTCTATTTTATCTGCTATGAGTATTGCTACTCCCACTTTCTTTAGACTTCCATTTGCCTGGAATATCTTTTTCTATCCCCTCCCTGTAGTCTGTATGTCTCCTTATGTCTGAAATGGGTCTCTTGTATATAGCATATATATGGGTCTTGTTTTTGTATCCATTCGGTAAGCCTGTGTCTTTTGGTTGGAGCATTTAATCCATTACGTTTAAGGTAATTATCGATATGTATGTCCTATTACTATTTTCTTAATCGTTTTGGGTTTGTTTTTGTAGGTCCTTTTCTTCTCTTGTGTTTGCCACTTTGAGAAGTTCCTTTAGCATTTGTTGTAGAGCTGTTTTGGTGGTGCTGAATTCTCTTTGCTTTTGCTTGTCTCTAAAGCTTTTGATTTCTCCATTGAATCTGAATGAGATCCGTGCCGGGTAGAGTAATTTTGGTTGTAGGTTCTTCCCTTTCATCACTTTAAGTATATCATGTCACTCCCTTCTGGTTTATAGAGTTTCGGTTGAGAAATCAGCTGTTGACCTTATGGGAGTTCCCTTGTATGTTATTTGTCATTTTTCCCTTGCTGCTTTCAAAAATTTTTATTTGTCTTCAATTTTTGCCAATTTGATTACTATGTGTCTCGGAGTGTTTCTCCTTGGGTTTATCCTAATGGGACTCCCTGCACTTCCTGTACTTGGGTGGTTATTTCCTTTCCCATGATAGCAAAGTTTACGACTATACTCTCATCAAATATTTTCTCGGGGCCTTTCTCTCTCTCTCCTCCTTCTGGGACCCCTATAATGTGAGTGTTGTTGCGTTAATGTTGACCCAGAGGGCTCTTAGGCTGTCTTCATTTCTTTTCATTCTTTTTTCTTTATTCTGTTCCACAGCAGTGAATTCCACCATTCTGTCTTCCAGGTGACTTATCCATTCTTCTGCCTCAGTTATTCTGCTATTGATTCCTTCTAGTGTATTTTTCATTTCAGTTATTGTATTGTTCATCTCTTTTTGTTTGTTCTTTAATTCTTCTAGATCTTTGTTAAACATTTCTTGCATCTTCTCAATCTTTGCCTCCATTCTTTTTCTGAGGTCCTGTATCATCTTCACTATCATTATTCTGAATTCTTTTTCTGGAAGGTTGCCTATCTCCATTTCATTTAGTTATTTTTCTTGGGTTTTATTTTGTTCCTTCATCTGGTACATAGCCCTCTGCCTTTTCATCTTGTCTATCTTTCTGTGAATGTGGTTTTCATTCCACAGGCTGCAGGATTGTAGTTCTTGCTTCTGCTGTCTGCCTTCTGGTCTGTATCCATTTTAACTCAGTTGTTAAATTATATGGTCACAGGATATGCACTTCTTTAATTTTGGTAGATAATGCTAAACAATTTTCCAAAGGGATGGTAGCAATTTACACTCTCATTCAAGAATGTGAGTTTCAGCTGCTTCACATCATTGTCCCATTGGCTGGTTGGAGGACCACTGGGACTACCAGGAGGGCAGTGGGAAGCCTTTCCACACAAGGGCTTGGCTGCAGGCAGTGTGGAGAGAGGTCTGCTCCACTGGTTGACTGATTTCCCACAGACCACCTCAGCATGCATCCCAGTCTTATTCCAGCAAATGCTCAGGCCTCAGCTTAGTCCATGTCACAGCACCTGGCACCCTCCCCACTGGTAACCACTAGTTTGTTCTCTATATCTGTGAGTCTGTTTCTGTTTTGCTATATATATATATATATATTTTTAATTTTAGAGTCAACAGAAATGTGATATCACACAGTATTTATCTTTCTCTCTCTGACTTACTTCACAAAGTATAATACCCTCTAGGTACATCCACATTGCTGCAAATGGCAATTTGTTCTTTTTTTATGACTGAGTAGTATTCAGTTGTGTGTGTATGTATGTGTATATATGTGTGTGTGTGTGTGTGTGTGTGTGTGTGTGTATATATATATATATATATATATATATATATATATATATATCACATGTTCTTTATCCATTCATCTGTTGATGAGCACTTGGGTTGCTTCCATACCTTGGCTATTGTAAATAGCACTGTATATACACTGGGGTACATGTGTCTTTTTGATTTAGTGTTTTCGTTTTTTCCAGATATATACACATGAGTGGAACTGCTGGATTGTATGGTAGTTCTCTTTTCAGTTTTTTGAGGAACCTCCATTTTGTTTTCTATATTGGCTGTACCAATTTACATTCACACCAACAGTGTACAAGGGATTTCTTTTCTCCACATCCTTGCCAATATTTGTTATTTATAGACTTTTTGATGATAGCCGTTCTGACAGGTATGAGATGATATCTCATTGCCTTGATTTGTAAGTCTATTTTTTTGTAGATAATCACTTTTTTCCTGTTAAATGTGACAGATTTTCTATAAAGGTGTATATCACCAAGTAAGCTTAATAACATTTGTAAAACAGCTAAATATCATATACTGACAATAAAATCATCTATATGTGAAATATTCCATACTTCATTAAGAAAATAATATGACTAATATGTAATATGCCCTCTTATAGCTATATCCTCCTCAGAAAATGGTATAACAATAGGATCATTTCTCCAACCTTTATGCCCTACCACAGATAATGTTCTATCAGATTTTATCTTTCTCATTATCATATGTAAATGGAAGGAACAAGGTGATCAATGTACCTTTGTGCATTTCAGTCACCAGAGTAATTCATAGTGGCCCTAAATGACAATAATAATGTCTTAATATGTTCTTTTTTTTACAAATTTTATTTAAAGCTATATCATGGAGATTAGGCCTATAATAGTCCATGAAAAAAATAACTACTCTTTCTAGGACTCTTTGTCTATTTCCCATTTAATATGGATTTTTATTAATGTTCATTATAATTTCACATAAGCATGAAGAAACTAACATTTTATTGCAATTTTTAAGGGAGAAAAAGTAAGAGCAATATCTTACTCAAAACAACCTAAGTGGTACTATGGGGAAAAAGTCATTTTCTGAAACTATGCACTTATTCTCCATATTTCAAATTCATGCCCTGAGAAGCACAGGTAATCAATAAATGCTGACTAATTATGATGATGATGCTACATGTCAGAGAAAAGGCATTGAATTAAAGATACACACATAAATGTGTGTTTGGTTGATTGTGTGTGTGTGTGTGTGACTTGTACAAGAATATTTTTCAGATGTATGGTCAAAATAGCCAGGTGAGATCTTGTCTAAGAGAAAATGTTTATTTGAGTTATTCCTAAACACAGTTCCTTTGAAAAAGTCTCTATCAGAATAAGCTAGCATGATTGAACATATTTGTAGTAAGAATGCAATTTCAGATAAAACCCCCCAAGATTGCAATGGAAACAAACATTTTTCACTAATAGGTTGAAACCAAGTCATGTTTATTTTCTGAAGAAAAATGGCTTATTTAACAAATGCTTGCCAGCAGGGGCCAAAGCAGCTGATGAGAGGTGGAGTTGGAAATAAAAATTAATTTTTTGAAACTTAGTTCAAAATCAAATGCATTAAATCATACAGCCTTTCCAAAAAGCCTGACTTCTTGGAAAGAGAATGAAATCAGTTTACTTAAATGAAGAAAGAAACAATTTTTATTTGTTTATAGTTGAATCCATCTCTCCCAGTCCACTCCCAATTTCAGGGGGGAAAAGTCAATGCCAGTTTCAGGTACTTTTATATTTACAGTCATAACAAAAGAATACACTACTTGTGACTGCCTACTATGTTTCTGGCAATTTATCTCACATTAAAGCCTAGAGCAGAATAACTAATACATTGCTGCTGACAGGGACAATGTCAGCTGTCATATTCTCTTAACTCTTGCTCCACTACCAAGGGGTTGCGTCCTAGTTTACCTGATATCTGACAATGCCACCACCTTTACCTCCACACCTAGCCCTGATACTGAGCAGGACCCTGTGGGGCTCCTGGGCACAAAAGCCTTTCTGTGTCCCCTATTTCTTAATTACAGGAAATAGGCTTCATTCAGCCTCCATGACCTACCCTGGGTTCCAAGGTGCAGGTTCAAACAGTTGCAAATTAAGGAAAGGAGAAGATGTGGAGACAAGGCAGGAACAGTCAAAAGAAACAATAGTATAGACTTGGGGCAGGGTCCAGGTTCCCCCTCAAGGGATACACATAGCAATATCTTTGAGCTGTTTAGCAGACACTGAAACCCCCACCAGGCAGGAGAAGTTAGCGGTATGCTGCCCACAAGCACATGGACCCCAGACCTGTTGGAACCAGAAGATTGATGATGTTGACCCCACTTACCTCACCGCCAACAAATCAGAAGAATGTCCACAAGCTAATCACATGTTCTTTGAACCATATAAACTATAAAACCCCTCAACTACCCCCTCCAGGTTGGGACACACAGTTTTGAGGGCAGTAGCCCATTGAGGCCCCCTTTGCCTCGCAAAGCAATAAGTCTATTCTTTTCTACTTCACCCAAAACTCTGTCTCAGAGAATTAATTCAGTGTCAGGGTACAGAGGCCAGATTCATCTTCAGCCCCACCACCTGCTCTGTGGCTTCTCTTAAAAATTCACAGAAAGCAAACTGTGTGATCTCAACCACCTGTCCATCATCACCTAAACAAGAGTTTTGTTTTTTTTTTTTTAATTTCACCAAAAGGATACTTGTTATGATAATAATGTTATTCCTATTGGTTAAAGATAAGATGTAGGATGCAAACAATAGGTAGATTTAAATGTGGACACCAATATTTAATTTTCATACAATTTTCATGGGTCACAAAGTATTATTTTTTCTTTGAAATTTTTCTCCAACCATAAAAAATGCAGGAGTTAATCTTACTCTCAGAACATACAAAACAGGTAACATGCTGACATTGGCCACTAGGCTTCAGTTTGCCAAGCCCTGTTCCAGAGAACAGATTGAAGGTAGCAAGTGATAAATCAGGGAATCCATCTAAAAGACTATTACAGAAATCTATGCAATAGATGATGGTAACTTGAACGAATGTTTTGGTGTAATGATGGAAACAAGAAAATGAAAGTTAGATGTATTTCAGACAAAACAGATAAGACCTGTTATTAACTGTAAACAGTCCATATTCTATGTTGTTTTGTTCCAGTGAAAATGCTTCACATTTAGAAAGAAGCTAAAGTCTCTTAGGATATTAGAGAATTTAATGAGAGATTCTTGTTTGTTTGGTTTTGTTTGCAAATTACCCATGATACTGCTGATCTTGAAACTAGGGCCATGTTTCTTGTTAAAAACCACACAGGACATAACCCTTTAGGGATAAAGGGAGTAGTTGGGATTAGGGAAGATCTCACAGCAGACATAGTATTTGATCTTACAATTAGAGGAAACAGCCTAAGCAAATATGTAGAGTTATAAAAATATGCTGTATGGGGGAATTTTCAAATAGCCCTGCAAGAGAAAGGGCTATAAAAGAGTGAGATATGAAAGATAATATTGAACTTGAGTATAGAGTAATTTTTTAGACCATGCTAAGGAGTTTGTGTAGTTTTGTTAGTTTAAATCAATTTTAAAGTATGGAAAATGCACTGAATACGCATAAGAAAAGAAAAAGTCTTCCTTCCCTAAACATCTGCTCTGGTGAGCTAAAAATTCATAAAGCTCATAGCCTGCCTGAAGGCAATAATAAAATAGAACAAAAATAACAGTAAGACCTCATTATAGCTGCTCTAACAGTTAGAACCTTATTTCATGGAACAAAAATGCAGCATTAAATCCTCACCAGGACAATTTAAAATGCTGCTCTTTTTAATTTTGTGTAATGCTTTTCTAACTATTTCAAAAATTGAACTAGCTAGTCAATTCTTGATACTGATTGTCATAACTTATAATATCAACACATTGGTTCTGCATAAAACAGCCCACCACCCAAATCCTCATAAATAAATATTCTATGATTAAAATATATTATGTCTTCTAAAACATAAGGAATTCTGTTTTCCTGTTTTGTATAATTTGCCAGGTATCTTCATTTGCTCCAGATATTATAACAGCAACCTAAATCAACATGATCAAGATGAATCTTAACATACTCCTGTGCAAATGTTTTCTTCTTTTTTCCCTGGCACCAACAACAAGTTATAAAAGACAGTACAGGGGCTTCCCTGGTGGCGCAGTGGTTAAGAACCCGCCTGCCAATGCAGGGAACATGGGTTCGAGCCCTGGTCTGGGTAGATCCCACATGCCGTGGAGCAAATAAGCCCATGTGCTGCAACTACTGAGCCTGAGCTCTAGAACCCATGAGCCACAACTACTGAGCCCGCATGCCACGACTACTGAAGCCCATGTGCCTAGAGCTTGTGACAAGAGAAGCCTCTGCAATGAGAAGCCTGCACACAGCAACAAAGAGTAGCCCCTGCTTGCTGCAACTAGAGAGAGCCCATGAGCAGAAACAAAGAGCCAAAGCAGCCTAAAATAAATAAATAAATAAAATAAAAATTAAAAAGTAATAATAAAAAAATAAAAGACAGTACACTTAGCAGTTATCTTGAGCTTTTTCTCACATATAATGTGTTATTAAGTTCTGCTGATTTTATTGCTAAATATGTATGCCTCAAATTTTTCTCTTATGTCTATCCCATTGCCTCTGGTCTGTTTCAGATCCTTTTACAATGAAAAAATGCAAAAGCCTCCCAACTATTTATTTCCCCCTTCATTCCTACTTCCCTCAAATAACTTCTACAAAAATAATCCTTCTGAAACACAAATCATAGCATATCATTCTTTTGCTTAAAACCCTTCAATAATTTTGGTTCACTTAAAGAATAAAATTATGAGACAGGACTGAAAGAGATGGCTTTAATGAAATTAACTTATCCTCATTCTCAAGAATTGTATACCTTAATAGATGGAAACAGAGTAAAACAAGTAAACAGATAAGAAAATATCCATGGCAATGAATACTAAGGTGAAAATAAAACTGGGTGATTTTAAGAGAATTACAGGGTGCAGTTGACGTGGTTCTTTTAGATTGTGTGACAAAAGATTGCTTCCCTGAGGTGGTGACATTTAAAGTCAAGTTTGAATGATAATAAGGAATCAGCCATGCACAATGTGAGATGGTAACTCAATGAGAGATGGTAACTCCAGAGAAAACAACAGTGAGTTCAAATTTCCTGTGGCAGTAATGGACTTAGCATGCTTAAATAAAAGAGAGAGGGCCCATGTGGCTGGAGCACAAGAAGCAATGAGGAGAGGGTTATAACATGATGGGAGAAGTAGGCAGTCACCATGTCATGTAAAATCTTTCAGAACAGAGAAAGGAATTTGGTTTTTATTCCTACACAATGTGAAGTTGAGGAGTAATATGATATGGCTTGTAAATTTTAGAAATTACTCTGGCTACTACTTGGGGAAGGGATGTATAAAGCAAAAAAAAGGAATTGTAACTAAGTAGCAAAGAATCATGGTGGCTTAGATAGACATAGTGAAGTGTAGATGAAAAGATATAGATACAGATGTAGGATGTTTTGGAGGTAGTCAGTTGGAATAGTGAGAGAATAGGAGTGGAATAGTGAGAGAATGGGAGTGGAGCATGAGAAAAAGGAAAAGATGAAGAACAAAATCGAGATTTTTGCTTATCTCATGGACGAATTATGACATCATTTACTCAGGAAAAAGAAGTTTTTTGATAAGTAGGGAAACAAAAATTTTTTTGAAGCATAATTTGATTTACAATGTTGGCTTAGTTTCAGGTGTACAGCAAAGTGCTTCCTTTATACATATACATAAAGGTACCTATTTTTTTTCAGATTATTTTCCCTTATAGGTAATTACAAAATATTAAGTATAGTTCACTGTGCTATACAGTAGGTCCTCGTTGGTTAGCTATTTTGTATATAGTAGTATGTATACGTTAATCCCAAATTCCTAATTTATCCCTCCCCCCTTTCCCCTTTGGTAACCATAAGTTTGTTTCAAACATATTAATTGTAAAGTATCTATTAGATTACCAAATACATATTTTAAGTAGGCAGTTGTATACACAGGTTTGGGATTCTATGGAGACATTTAGATGGTGATAAAATATGGGAATAATAGATGTAAAGAAATGTAAATCCATATAGGATGGATACAATTTCCAAGACAAGATCCCAGGATTGAGCACTGGAACATTCCAGTATTTAGAAATTCAGTAAAGGACAAGATAATCTTATCTCCTCTTTGTCCCCAGTACCTACCACAATACCATGTGCCCAGTGATTACTGAGTTAAATTGTTCCTTCTCCATATCACAGTAAGAACAAATTGTAGAATGACCTTGGCTACTATACAAAACTTCTATTAAAAGCTCTCATTCCTGGGAGAAAGGCCAAGGTGGTGGAGTAGGCAGACACTGAGCTCACCTCCCCTCAGGAACACATCAAAACCTCAACAATACATGGAACAACTCTCACTGAAGTCACCCTGGGGACTAACAGGACAGCTCTTCCACAACTAAGTCTGTAGAGAAAGATCCACACAGAGTCTGGTAGGAAGGGAGGAGAAAAACACAAGGTAATACAACCAATATTTTATAATAACTTTAAATGGAGTATAATCTATAAAAATATTGAATCACTATGTTGCACACCTGAAACTAATATATAACATGGTAAATTAACTCTATTTCAATTAAAAAATAATAACTTTTTTTAAAAAAAACATAATTCCTATTACATTTCTTAGTAGATTTATCATTTTAACATATTCTGATCTGGGAGATAAATTATATAGTTTTGATACATTACATTTTTTCTATACCATCAGTGAATCTGCTATACAGAAAGAATAGCAAACTATAATTCAAAAATAATCCATCCCTATTTGTGTCAAATAACAAAACTCCAGCAGAACACAAAGATCATAATAACATGGCATGATTTTTGCTCAAACACAAATGAATATACACAATGCAAACTTGTACAAGAAAGTCACAGGTTTCACCTCAGTTTCTGTTTTGTATGCTTTAATACTGTAGGTAACAATGAATTCTTTGGAAATCAAATAAATGCATAGTTACCTCAGCTACATATTCAAACCTGCCATTTACCCTGAAATTATAGACTGGGGCCTTTTTCAAAATAAATCTTGTAGATACTCTTCAGACCTACAGCTGGCATAGAACAGTCCCTCGATAAGATCAAAGTTTTTCCTTCATTTATTAATGTATTGGAATTCATTCTCTTCACTCTTCTCTCTCTCTTTCCCTCTCTCTGTCTCTCACTTTAACCAGAATAATTATATACAGTGTATGCATGTGTGTGCACCCCTCACATATAGTTCATAAATATATAAATGTAGATATGACTATATAATTATTCCCTTTCTCGGGGGAAAGTATATATGTAAACATATATATAAATGTCTAATAATTCCTCAAACTCTTTAATATGAAGTTACCTAGTGATAGAAATTGTACAGCTCTAGTTGTCTCTAAAAATGGAAATTAAACTCAATATAATGATGGTTCAATAATAATAAAAAATATGAAATAAAGACCACCTGGATTACAGAATCTTTGGAAGTTTTAAGGTTTTATTGATTTTGTGATACCCAGTTGTTTCGCAAAAAAATGAGCAAAGTGATATCACAATCTCAATTTCTCTACTTAAATAAGTAAACGTTTAGAATTGCTTAAGTAGCCCAGTTCCTCTCAAATCTTCAACATATTTCCAACATGACCCAGTTCAACACACACATGCCTGCACGTGCATGTGTGCACACACACACACATATTCACTCTACTACCATCTCAACCAATAGGCTATAATAAGCAACTGTGACATTCCTAACAGTTCACTGGTTCCACTTGCTCATGAATATTCACACAAATTGGGCAGCAAGATTCACACTCAGGAGACGTGGAAAATATGAAGGTGTGAACAAATGTCTTGTATGTAGCTGTGCATAGATTTTACTCACAATGTCTAGATATTGACAAAAAATATCTCATCAGGAATCCTATTATTGTTTTGGTCCAGAATGTTTGAATGTACATGTTCTGTGCTGCTGCACTTGTACCCCAGAGAGTATACTCACAGCTACACGTGCTTTTCCTCAGAGCATAGCATCTAACTATCAAAGACACAGAGATGACTTTGAACTTACAGACTCTTGTGTTATGGATAAAGAATTTTAACCATGCCATAATTTCTCAAAAAGCTTGTAAATTATTTTCAAAATAATAAAAGATTCAATCATGCAGTTAAAGGACAACCTGGGAGACGACGGGAAGATGGCGGAAGAGTAAGATATGGAGATCACCTTCCTCCCCACAGATACACCAGAAATACATCTACACGTGGAACAACTCCTACAGAACACCTACTGAATGCTGGCAGAAGACCTCAGACCTCCCAAAAGGCAAGAAACTCCCCACGTACCTGGGTAGGGGAAAATAAAACAAACAAACAAACAGAGACAAAAGGATAGGGACGGGACCTGCACCAGTGGGAGGGAGCTGTGAAGGAGGAAAGGTTGCCACACACTAGGAAGCCTCTTCGAGGGCAAGGCTGCAGGTGGCGGAGGGGGAAAGCTTCAGAGCCATGGAGGAGAGCACAGCAACAGAAGTGTGGAGGGCAAAGCGGAGAGATTCCCGCACAGAGGATCGGTGCCAACCGGCACTCACCAGCCCGAGAGGCTTGTCTGCTCAGCCGCCGGGGCGGGTGGGGTTGGGATCTGAGGCTCGGGCTTTGGTGGGAGCACAGAGGACTGCGGATGGCGGTGTGAACACAGCCTGCAGGGGGTTTAGTTTACCAAGGCTAGCCGGGAGGGAGTCTGGGAAAAGTCTGGACCTGCCAAAGAGGCAAGAGACATTTTCTTCCCTCTTTGTTTCCTGGTGCACGAGGAGAGGGGATTAAGAGCACTGCTTAAAGGAGCTCCAGAGACGGACGCGAGCCACGGCTGAAATCGCAGACCCCAGAGACGGGCATGAGATGTTAAGGCTGCTGCTGCCACCACCAAGAAGCCTGTGTGCAAGCACAGGTCACTCTCCACACCCCCCTTCCGGGGAACCTGTGCAGCCCGCCACTGCCAGGGAACTGGGATCCAGGGACAATATTCCCGGGAGAACGCATGTCGAGCCTCAGGCTAGTGCAACGTCACGCCGGCCTCTGCCGCCGCAGGCTCGCCCCTCACTCCTTGCCCCTCTCTGCCACCGGCCTGGGTGAGCCAGAGCCCGGAAGCAGCTGCTCCTTTAACCCCGTCTGGTCTGAGCGAAGAACAGACGCCCTCCAGCGACCTACACGCAGAGGTGGGGCCAAATCCAAAGCTGAGCCCCTGGGAGCTGTGAGAACAAAGAAGAGAAAGGGAAATCTCTCCCAGAAGCAGCGAATTAAAGCTCCACAATCTACTTGATGTACCTGCATCTGTGAAATACATGAATAGACAACGAATCATCCCAAATTGAGGAGGTGGACTTTGAGAGCAATATTTATGATTTTTTCCCCTTTTCCTCTTTTTGTGAGTGTGTATGTGTATGCTTCTGTGTGAGATTTTGTCTGTATAGCTCTGCTTCCATCATTTGTCCTAGCATTCTATCCGTCCGTTTGTTGTTGTTTTGTTTTAATTTTTCTTAATAATTATTCTTTATTTTAATAACTTTATTATATTTTATCTTACTTTATTTTATTTTACTTTATCTTCTTTCTTTCCTTCCTTTTTTCCTTCCTTCCCTCCTTCCCTCCTTCCTCCCTTCCTTCCTCCCTCCTGCCCTCCTTTCTTTCTTTACTTCTTTTTTCTTTCTTTCTTTCTTTCTTTCTTTCTTTCTTTCTTTCTTTCTACTTCTACTAATTCTTTCTTTCTACTTTTTCTTCCTTTTACCTGAGCCATGTGGATGAAAAGCTTTTGGTGCTGAGCCAGGAGTCAGTGCTGTGCCCCTGATGTGAGAGAGCCAACTTCAGGACACTGGTCTACAAGAGAGCTCCCAGCTCCACATAATATCAAATGGCAAAAATCTCCGAGAGATCTCCATCTCAACACCAGCACCCAGCTTCACTCAACGACCAGCAAGCTACAGTGCTGGACACCCTATGACAAACAACTAGCAAGACAGGAACACAACCCCACCCATTAGCAGAGAGGCTGCCTAAAACCATAAAAAGGCCACAAACACCCCAAAACACACCACCAGATGTGGACCTGCCCACCAGAAAGACAAGATCCAGCCTCATCCACCAAAACACAGGCACTAGTCCCCTCCATCAGGACACCTACACAACCCACTGAGCCAACCTTAGCCACTGGGGACAGACACCAAAAACAATGGGTACCACGAACCTGCAGCCCACAAAAGGGAGACACCAAACACAGTAAGATAAGCAAAATGAGAAGACAGAAAAACACACAGCAGATGAAGGAGCAAGATAAAAACCCACCAGACCTAACAAATGAAGAGGAAATAGGCAGTCTACCTGAAAAAGAATTCAGAATAATGATAGTAGTAAAAATGATGTAAAATCTTGGAAACAGAATAGAGAAAATGCAAGAAACATTTAACAAGGACATAGAAGAACTAAAGATGAAAGAAACAATGATGAACAACACAATAAATGAAATTAAAAATACTCTAGATGGGATCAATAGCAGAATAACTGAGGCAGAAGAACAGATAAGTGACCTGGAAGATAAAATAGTGGAAATAACTACTGCAGAGCTGAATAAACACAAAAGAACTGAGGACAGTCTCTGAGACCTCTGAGACAACATTAAATGCAACAACATTCGAATTACAGGGGTTCCAGAAGAAGAAGATAAAAAGAAAGGGACTGAGAAAATATTTGAAGAGATTATAGTTGAAAACTTCCCTATTATGGGAAAGGAAATAGTTAATCAAGTCCAGGAAGCACAGAGAGTCCCATACAGGATAAATCCAAAGAGAAATATGCCAAGACACATATTAATAAAACTGTCAAAAATTAAATACAAAGAAAACATATTAAAAGCAGCAAGGGAAAAACAACAAATAACAGACAAGGGAACCCCTGTAAGGTTAACAGCAGAGCTTTCAGCAGAAAATCTGTAAGACAGAAGGGACTGGCAGGATATATTTAAAGTGATGAAGGAGAAAAACCTGCAACCAAGATTACTATAACCAGCAAGGATCTCATTCAGATTTGATGGAGAAATTAAAACATTTACAAACAAGCAGCGCTGAGAGAGTTCAGCACCACCAAACCAGCTTTAAAACAAATGCTAAAGGAACTTCTCTAGGCAAGAAACACAAGAGAAGGAAAAGACCTACAGTAACAAACCCAAAACAATTAAGAAAATGGGAATAGGAACATACATATTGATAATTACCTTAAATGTAAATGGACTAAATGCTCCCACCAAAAAACACAGATTGGTTGAATGGATACAAAAACAAGACCCATATATATGCTGTCTACAAGAAACACAATTCAGACCTAGAGACACATACAGACTGAAAGTAGGGGATGGAAAAATATATTCCATGCAAATGGAAACCAAAAGAAAGCTGGAGTAGCAATTCTCATATCAAACAAAATAGATTTTAAAATATAGACTATTACAAGACACAAAAAAGGACAGTACATAATGATCAAGGGATCGATCCAAGAAGAAGATATAACATTGTAAATATTTATGTACCCAACATAGGAGCACCTCAATACATAAGGCAAATATTAACAGCCATAAAAGGGGAAATCAACAGTAACACATTCATAGTAGGGGACTTTAAACCCCACTTTCACCAATGGACAGATCATCCAAAAAGAAAATAAATAAGGAAACACAAGCTTTAAATGTTACATTAAACAAGATGGACTTAATTGATATTTATAGGACACTTCATCCAAAAACAACAGAATAAATATTTTTCTCAAATGCTCATGGAACATTCTCCAGGATAGATCATATCTTGGGTCACAAATCAAGCCTTGGTAAATTTAAGAAAATTGAAATTGTATCAAGTATCTTTTCTGACCAAAACGCTATGAGAGTAGATATCAATTACAGGAAAAGATCTGTAAAAAATACAAATACATGGAGGCTAAGCAATACAATACTTAATAACAACGTGATCACTGAAAAAAATCAAAGAGGAAATCAAAAAATACCTACAAACAAATGACAATGGAGACACGACAACTCAAAACCTATGAGTTGCAGCAAAAGCAGTTATAAGAGGGAAGTTTACTACAATACAATCCTCCCTGAAGAAACAGGAAACAACTCGAATAAACAAACTAACTTTGCACCTAAAGAAATTAGAGAAAGAAGAAGAACAACAACAACAAAAACAAAGTTAGCAGAAGGAAAGAAATCATAAAAATTAGATCAGAAATAAATGTAAAATAAATAAAAGAAATGATAGCAAAGATCAATAAAACTAAAAGCTGGTTCTTTGAGAAGATAAACAAAATTGATAAACCATTAGTCGGACTCATCAAGGAAAAAAGGGAGAAGACTCAAATCAATAGAATTAGAAATGAAAAAGGAGAAGTAAAACTGACACTGCAGAAATACAAAAGATCATGAGAGATTACTACAAGCAACTCTATGCCAATAAAATGGACAACCTGGAAGAAATTGACAAATTCTTAGAAATGCACAATCTGCCAAGACTGAATCAGGAAGAAATAGAAAATATGAACAGACCAATCACAAGCACTGAAATTGAAACTGTAATTAAAAATCTTCCAACAAACAGAAGCCAGCACCAGATGGCTCCACAGGAGAACTCTATCAAACATTTAGAGAAGAGCTAACACGTACCCTTCTCAAACTCTTCCAAAATATCACAGATGGAGGAACACTCCCATACTCATTCTACGAGGCCACCATCACCTTGATACCAAAACCAGACAATGATGTCACAAAGAAAGAAAACTACAGGCCAATATCACTGATGAACATAGATGCAAAAATCCTCAACAAAATACTAGCAAACAGAATCCAACAGCACATTAAACAAATCATACATCATGATCAAGTGGGGTTTATTCCAGGAATGCAAGGATTCTTCAGTATATGTAAATCAATCAACATGATATACCATATTAACAAAGAAAGGAGAAAAACCATATGGTCATCTCAATAGATGCAGAGAAATCTTTCAACACCCATTTATGATAAAAACCCTGCAGAAAGTAGGCATAGAGGGAACTTTCCTCAACATAATAAAGGCCATATATGACAAACCCACAGCCAAGATCGTCCTCAATGGTGAAAAACTGAAAGCATTTCCACTAAGATCAGGATCAAGAAAAGGTTGCCCACTCTCACCACTCTTATTCAACATAGTTTTGGAAGTCTTAGCCAAAGCAATCAGTGAGGAAAAGGAAATAAAAGGAATCCAAAGTGGAAAAGAAGAAGTAAAGCTGTCACTGTTTGCAGATGACATGATACTACACATAGAGAACCCTAAAGATGCTACCAGAAAACTACTAGAGCTAATCAATGAATTTGATAAAGTAGCAGGATACAAAATTAATGCACAGAAATCTCTGGCATTCCTATACACTAATGATGAAAAATCTGAAAGTGAAATCAAGAAAACACTCTCATTTATCATTGCAACAAAAAGAATAAAATATCTAGGAATAAACCGACCTAAGGAAGAAAAAAGACCTGTATGCAGAAAATTATAAGACACTGATGAAAGAAATTAAAGATGCTACAAACAGATGGAGAGATATACCATGTTCTTAGATTGGAAGAATCAACATTGTGAAAATGGCTCTACTACCCAAAGCAATCTATAGATTCAATGCAATCCCTATCAAACTGCCACTGGCATTTTTCCCAGAACTAGAACAAAAAATTTCACAATTTGTATGGAAACACAAAAGATCCTGAATAGCTAAAGCAATTTTGGGAATGAAAAATGGAGCTGGAGGAATCAGGCTCCCTGACTTCAGACTATACTACAAAGCTACAGTAATCAGGACAGTATGGTACTGGCACAAAAACAGAAAGATAGATCAATGGAACAGGATAGAAAGCCCAGAGGTAAACCCACACACAATGGTCACCTTATCTTTGACAAAGGAGGCAGAAATGTACAGTGGAGAAAAGACAGCCTCTTCAATAAGTGGTGCTGAGAAAACAGGACAGGCACATGTAAAAGTATGAGATTAGATCACTCTCTAACACCATACACAAAAATAAGCTCAAAATGGATTAAAGACCTAAATTTAAGGCCAGAAACTATCAAACTCTTAGAGGAAAACATAGGCAGAACACTCCGTGACATAAATCACAGCAAGATCCTTTTTGACCCACCTCCTAGAGAAATGGAAATAAAAACAAAAATAAACAAATGGGACCTAATGAAACTTCAATTTTTTGCACAGCAAAGGAAACCATAAACAAGACCAAAAGACAACTCTCAGAATGGGTGAAAATATTTGCAAATGAAGCAACTGACAAAGGATTTATCTCCAAAATTTATAAGCAGCTCATGCAGCTCAATTTGAAAAAAACAAACAACCCAATCTAAAAATGGGCAGAAGATCTAAATAGACATTTCTCCAAAGAAGATATACAGACTGCCAACAAACACATGAAAGAATGCTCAACATCATTAATCATTAGAGAAATGCAAATCAAAACTACAATGAGATATCATCTCACACCAGTCAGAATGGCCATCATCAAAAAATCTAAGAACAATAAATGCTGGAGAGGGTGTGGAGAAAAGGGAACACTCTTGTACTGCTGGTGGGAATGTGAATTGGTACAGCCACTATGGAGAACAGTATGGAGGTTCCTTAAAAAACTACAAATAGAACTACCATATGACCCAGCAATCCCACTACTGGGCATATACCCTGAGAAAACCATTATTCAAAAAGAGTCATGTACCAAAATGTTCATTGCAGCTCTATTTACTATAGCCAGGAGATGGAAACAACCTAAGTGTCCATCATCAGATGAATGGATAAAGAAGATGTGGCACATATATACAATGGAATATTACTCAGCCATAAAAAGAAATGAAATTGACCTATTTGTAATAAGGTGAATAGACCTAGAGTCTGTCATACAGAGTGAAGTAAGTCAGAAAGGGAAAGACAAATACCGTATTCTAACACAAATATATGGAATTTAAGAAAAAAAAATGTTATGAAGAACCTAAGGGTAAGACAGGAATAAAGACACAGACCTACTAGAGAATGGACTTGAGGATATAGGGAGGGGGAAGGGTAAGCTGTGACAAAGCAAGAAAGAGGCGTGGACATACATACACTACCAAACATAAGGTAGATAGCTAGTGGGAAGCAGCTGCATAACACAGGTAGATCAGCTCGGTGCTTTGTGACCACCTGGAGGGGTGGGATAAGGAGGGTGGGAGGGAGGGAGAAGCAGGAGGGAAGCGATATGGGAACATATGTATATGTATAGCTGATTCACTTTGTTCTAAAGCAGAAACTAACACACCATTGTAAAGCAATTATACCCCAATAAAGATGTTAAAAAATAAATAAATAAAGACAAGCTGTGCCATAAAATTCATCCTAGCAATGAATAAAACCAGCATGATCTAGGAGATTATTATGTGCCCAAAGTACAGATATAAATTTAGAACAGTTTATATAATATTGACCTTTTGAATCAATTTCTAGACAATAAGTTTCATGTTGTCCACTTTAGCTTTCTATGTTTTGTTCTAACTGTGGTTAACTGGAATTTTTTTTTGACCTAGCAATACCTGTCCTCCACTGAAAAATAAAAAAATTGATATTCAGTTGTCTTTTCTTGGGACTATTAAATTACATATAAACTTTTATTAGCAAGAAAGACAAAAAGTTAGTATGTGTCCAAATCACAAAGAAGTGTTATCAATATTATTGATACTGAAGGGCAACCAAACAGACCAATTGGAAAATCATCATAGATGATACACAAGTGATGGGGTAATATATGGAAGAGAGAAGAAGAGGATGAACATGGCTCTATCACAAGAAATATATAGAGAGGGGAAATTTTTACAGTTTAGTTTTTAGAAACAGAAGTGTTTGGGCTGTTAAAAATAATGACAGGAAATTGTGGATCTGAGGACAAAAAGAAATTTCTAAGATTTGCCTGAGTCATATCTTTACAATGTGGTCTCTGAAAATTCTAAGTACAAAAGTCAATCAATATACATGAATTTTTTAGTAACCAGTATTACCCTCTGTTATGTATTATTTACCCCACTAATACATATTTCAAGATTCTATGAGAAACTCTCCCAACCTTTTTGAAAGTGTTTTGTCTTTCCAGAGAGCATAGTTGTTGTAAAACAGAGGTTGTTTCACTGAGTATCAAATAAATTGAGTATAAAATAAATATGCACATATGCCAAAATATGCTTGACAAAATTATAAATTGGGTCTTAATACACTATACGGATTACATACAGGACTTCATAATCCATAGTAGAGCAATGATTCTAACTGATGGAACAGGTGAGGCAGAGGAGTAACATTCTTCAACAAAGAAGCTTTTCCAAACCACATGTGAATGAGCATACACAGACCCAAACACACACGTGTGTGTGAGTGAACACACACATACACACACTCACATATATTAGATTTGGCAACATCCCCTCATTAATAGTCCTTTCAAGTTTCTGACAGGCTGTTGACTGAACACCTACAGGGCAAGGAACTCACTATGTCTTCAGGTAAATCTTTCTTTTAAAAAAGCCTTAAGAGTTACTAAAGTATATATATATACATTAAGCTTTTCAAAGTGGTCACAAATGTACTATTTCTATACTATGAGTCTCCTTGGAATAAGATCATTCTTTCTTCCACATGACCTCACTAGAAATTAGGCTTCAGCAACTAAATAAACCTATCAAATTTGCTTTTAAAAAACATCAAAGTTGTAAAAAGAATATCTATGTATGTATAACAGCATTATTTTGCTATACACCAGAAACTAATGCAACATTGTAAACCAGTGGTTCTTCAATTAAAGAAATAAATAAAATAAAATACATTAAAGAATATTGAAAGGGGACCTTCAAGGTGGCGGAGCAGTAACACGTGGAGATCACTTTCCTCCCCACAAATACATCAAAAATACATCTAAATGTGGAACAACACCTACAGAATACTTACTGAACACTGAGTTTTGGGAACTCAGACTTCCCAAAATCTTTGCTTTTACCATTTGTCCTAGGGTTCTGTCTGTCCATTTTGTTTTTGTTTTTTTTAGTATAGTTTATAGCACTGGTTATCAGTGGCGGATTTGTTTTTTGGTTTCATTGTTCTCTGCCTTTGTTCTTTCTTTTTTATTACTTTTTTATTTATAATATTTTTTTCATTTTTTATTTTAATTATTTTATCTATTTCTTGATTTTTTTCTCCCTTTCCTTCTGAGATGTGTGACTGACAGGGTCTTGGTGCTCCAGCCTGGTATCAGGCCTGAGCCTCTGATGTGCAAGAGCTGATCAACTCACTGGCCAACATGAGACCTCCCTGCAACACGTAATATCAAATGACAAATCTCTCCCAAAGATATTGACCTCAATGTTAAGACCCAGCTCCACTCAACAACCAGCAAGCTACAGTACTGGACACCCTATGACAAACAACTAGCAAGACAGGAACACAACCCCACCCATTAGCAGAGAATCTGCCTAAAATCATAAGTTCACAGACACCCCAAAACACACCACCAGATGTGGTCCTGCCCACACAAGATCCAGCCTCATCCACCAGAAGACAGGCACCAGTTCCCCACCAACAGGAAGCCTACACAACCCACTGAACCAACCATACCCACTGGGGGCTGACACTAAAAACAATGGGAACTACGAACCTGCAGACTGCAAAAAGGAGAACCCAAAAACAGTAAGTTAAGCAAAATGAGAAGACAGAGAAATACACAGCAGATGAAGGCACAAGGTAAAAACCCACTGGACCAAACAAATAAAGAGGAAACAGTCAGGCTACCTAAAAAAAAATTCAGAGTAATGATGGTAGAGATGATCCAAAATCTTGGAAATAGAATGGAGAAAATACAAGAAACATTTAACAAGGACCTAGAAGAACTAAAGAGGAAACAAACAATGAGGAACAACAAAATAAATGAAATTAAAAATTCTCTAGAAGGAATCAATAGCAGAATAACTGAGGCAGAAGAATGGATAAGTGACCTGGTAGGTAAAATAGTGGAAATAACTACCACAGAGAAGAATAAAGAAAAAAGAATGAAAATAAATGAGGACAGTCTCAGACACCTCTGGGACATTAAACACACCAACATTTGAATTATAGGGGTCCCAGAAGAAGAAGAGAAAAAAAAAAAGAAAAAGTGACTGAGAAAATATTTGAAGAGATTATAGTTGAAAACTTACCAAATCTGGGAAAGAAAATATTCAATCAAGTCCAGGAAGCATAGAGAGTCCCATACAGGATAAATCCAAGGAGAAACACATCAAGACACATATTAATCTAACTAACAAAATATAAGTACAAAGAAAAAATATTAAAAGCAGCGAGGGAAAAGCAACAAATAACACACAAGGGAATCCCCATAAGGTAAGCAGCTGATATTTCAGCAGAAACTCTGCACACCAGAATGGAGTGGCAGGACATATTTAAAGTGGTGAAAGAGAGAAACCTACAAAGATTACTGTAACCAACAAGGTTGTCTTTCAGAATCGATGGAGAAATTAAAACAGACAAGCAACTGCTAACAGAATTCAGCACCACCAAACCAGCTTTACAACAAATGCTAAAGGAACTTCTCTAGGCAGGAAACACAAGAAAAGGAGAAGACCTACAATAACAAACCCAAAACAATTATGAAAATGGTAATAGAAACATATATATCGATAATTACCTTAAATGTAAATGAATTAAATGTTCCCACCAAAAGACATAGACTGGCTGAATGGATACAAAAACAAGACATGGGTATGTATGCTGTCATGTATGCTGTCTACAAAGTACCCACTTCAGACCTAGGGACACATACAGACTGAAAGTGAGGAGATTTGAAAAGATATTCCATGCAAATGGAAATCAAAAGAAAGCTGGAGTAGCAATTCTCATATCAGACAAAGTAGACTTTAAAATAAAGATTATTATAAGAGACAAAGAGGAACATTACATAATGGTCAAGGGATCAATGCAAGAAAAAGATACAATAATTGTAAATATTAATGAACCCAACATAGGAGCACCTCAATACATAAGGAAAATGCTAACAGCCATAAAAAGGAAAATCAACAGTAAAACAATAATAGTAGGGAATTTTCACACCCACTCTCACCAACAGATAGACCATCCATATAAAAATAAATAAGGAGGGCTTCCCTGGCGGCACACTGGTTGAGAGTCTGCCTGCCGATGCAGGGGACACAGGTTTGTATCCCAGTCTGGGAAGATCCCACATGCCACAGGGCAGTTGGCCCGATAGCCATGGCTGCTGAGCCTGTGCATCCAGAGCCTGTGCTCCACAACGGGAGAGGCCACAACAGTGAGAGGCCTGCATACCACAAAAAAATAATAATAATAAATAAATAAATAAGGAAACACTAGCTTTAAATGACACATTAAACAAGACAAACTTAATAGATATTATCAGGCATTCTATCCAAAAACAAAAGAATACATACAATTTCTTCTCAAGTGCTCATGGAACATTCTCCAGGATAGATCATATCTTGGGTCACAAATCAAACCTAGGTAAATTTATGAAAATTGAAATTATATCAAGTATCTTTTCCAACCACACTGATATAAGATTAGATATCAATTATAGGAAAATAATATGCGAAAAATACAAACACATGGAGGCTAATAGATACACTACTAAATAACCATGAATCACTGAAGAAATTAAAGAGGAAATAAAAAATACCTATAAACAAATGACAGTGAAAACATGATGACCCAAAACCTATGGGATGCAGCAAAAGCAGTTCTAAGAGGGAAATTTATAGCAATACAATCCTACCTCAACAAACAAGAAACATCTCAAATAAACAACCTAAACTTACACCTAAAACAATTGAAGAAAGAGGAACAAAAAAAACCCAAAGTTAGCAGAAGGAAAGATCAGATAAGAAATAAATGAAAAAGAAATGAAGGAAACGACAGCAAAGATCAATAAAACTAACAGCTGGTTCTGTAAGAAGATAAACAAAATTGATAAACCATTAGTGAGACTCATCAAGAAAAAAAGAGAGAAGACTCAAATTAAGAAAACCAGAAATGAAAAAGGAGTAGTAACAACTGACACTGCAGAAATACAAAGAATCATGAGAGATTACTACAAGCAACTATATGCCAGTAAAATGGACAACGTGGAAGAAATGGACAAATTCTTAGAAAAGCACAAACTTCCAAGACTGAATCAGGAAGAAATAGAAAATATGAACAGACCAATCACAAGCACTGATATTGAAACTCTGATTAAAAATCTTCCAACAGGGCTTCCGTGGTGGCGCAGTGGTTGATAGTCCGTCTGCCAATGCAGGGGACATGGGTTCGTGCCCCAGTCCAGGAAGATCCCACATGCCGCAGAGCCGCTGGGCCCATGAGGGATGGTTGCTGAGCCTGTGCTTCTGGAGCCTGTGCTCCGCAACGGGAGAGGCCACCAACAGTGAGACGTCCCCATACCACATATATATATATATATATATATATATATATATATATATATATATATATATATATATATTCCAACAAAAAAATGCCCAGGACCAGATGGCTTCACAGGAAAATTATATCAAACATTTAGAGAAGAGCTAACAGCTATCTTTCTCAAACTCTGCCAAAATATAGCAGAGGGGGGAACACCCCCAAACTCATTCTACGAGGTCACCATCACCCTGATATCAAAACCAGAAAAAGATGTCACCAAAAAAGAAAACTACAGGCCAATACCACTGATGAACATAGATGCAAAAATCCTCACTAAAATACTAGTAGAGAGAATCCAATGGCACATTAAAAGGATCATACACCATGAACAAGTGGGGTTTAACCCAGGAATGCAAGAATTCTTCAATATATGCAAATCAATCAATGTGATACACCATATTATCAAATTGAAGGAGAAAAATTATATGATCATCTCATTAGATGCAGAAAAAGCTTTTGACAAAATTCAACACTGATTTATGACTTTAAAACAACCCTCCTGAGAGTAGGCACTGAGGGAACTTACTTCAATATAATAAAGGCCCTAATGACAAACCCACAGCCAACATTGTTCTCAATGGTGAAAAACTGAAAGCATTTCCACTAAGATCAGGAACAAGACAAGGTTGCCCACTCTCACCACTTTTATTCAACATAGTTTTGGAAGTTTTACCCACAGCTATCAAAGAAGAATAAGAAATAAAAGGAATCCAAATCAGAAAAGAAGAGGTAAAATTGTCACTGTTTGCAGATGACATGATACTATACATAGAGAATCCTAAAGATGTTACCAGAAAACTTCTAGAGCTAATCAGTGAATTTGGTAAAGTAGCAGGATACAAAAGTAATGCACAGAAATCTCTTGCATTCCTGTATACTAATGATGAAAAATCTGAAAGAGAATATAAGGAAACACTCCCATTTACTATTGCAACAAAAAGAGCAAAATACCTAGGTATAAACCTACCTAAGGAGACAAAAGACCTGTATACAGAAAACCATAAGACAATGAAGAAAGAAATTAAAGATGATACAAACAGATAGAGAGATAGATAATGTTCTTGCATTGGAAGAATCAACATTCTGAAAATGACTATACTACCCAAGGCAATTTACAGATTCAATGCAATCCCTGTCAAACTACTAATGACATTTTTCATAGAACTAGAACAAAAATTTCACAATTTGTATGGAAACACAAAAGACCCTGATTAGCTAAAGTAATCTTGAGATAAAAATAAACAGAGCTGGAGGAATCAGGCTCCCTGACTTCAGACTATACTACAAAGCTACAGTAATCAAGACAGTATGGTACTGGCACAAAAACAGAAAGATCAATTGAACAGGATAGAAAGCCGAGAGATAAACCCATGCACCTATGGTAACCTTATCTTTGATAATGGAGGCAGAATATACAGTGGAGAAAAGACACCTCTTCAATAAGTGGTGCTGGGAAAACTGGATACCTACATGTAAAAGAATGAAATTAGAACACTCTCTAACACCATACACAAGAATAAACTCAAAATGGATTAAAGACCCAATTGTAAGGCCAGACACTATAAAACTCTTAGGGGAAAACATAGGCAGAACACTCTATGACATAAATCACAACAAGATGCTTTTGACCCACCTCCTAGAAGAATGGAAATAAAAACAAAAATAAATTACTGGGACATAACAAAACTTAAAAGCTATTGCACAGCAAAGGAACCATAAGCAAGATGAAAAGACAACCCTCAGAATGGGAGAAAATATGCAAATGATGCAACTGACAAAAGATTAATCTCCAAAATATACAAGTAGTTCATGCAGCTCTATATCAAGAAAACAAACAACCCAATCCAAAAATGGGCAGAAGACTTAAATAGAGATTTCTCCAAAGAAGATATACAGATTGGCAACATGAAAGGATGTTCAACATCAGTATCATTAGAGAAATTGAAGTCAAAGCTACAATGAGGTATCACCTCACTCCAGTCAGAATGGCCACCATCAAAAAATCTACAAATAATAAATGTTGGAGAGGGTGTGGAGAAATAAGTACCCTTTTGCAATGTTGGTGGGAATGTAAATTGATACAGCCACTATGGAGAACAGTATGGATGTTCCTTAAAAAACTAAAGATAGAACTACCATATGACCCAGCAATCCCACTACTGGGCATATACCCTGAGAAAACCATAATTCAATAAGAGTCATGTACCACAATATTCATTACAACTCTATTTACAATAGCCAGGACATGGAAGTACCTTAAATGTCCATCGACAGATGAATGGATAAAGAAGTTATGGCACATATATACAATGGAATATTACTCAGCCATAAAAGGAAACAAAATTGAGTTATTTGTAGTGAGGTGGATGGACCTAGTGTCTGTCATACAGAGTGAAGTTAGTCAGAAAGAGAAAAGCAAATACCGTATGCTAACACATATATATGGAATCTAAAATAAAAAAAACGTTCTGAAGAACCTAGGGGCAGCACAGGAATAAAGACACAGACGTAAGCTGTGGACTTGAGACACGGAAAGGGGGAAGAGGAAGCTGGGACGAAGTGAGAGAGTGGCATTGACATATATACACTACCAAATGTAAAATAGATAGCTAGTGGGAAGCAGCCACATAGCACAGGGAGATCAGCTCAGTGTTTTGTGTCCACCTAGAGGGGTGGGATAGGGAGGGTGGGAGGGAGACTCAAGATGGAGGCCATATGAGGATACATGTATATGCATAGCTGATTCACTTTGTTATATGACAGAAACTAACACACCATTGTAAAGCAATTATACTCCAATAAAGACGTTAAAAAGTAAAATAAAACAGATAACCAACAAGGACCTACTGTATAGTACTTGGAATGCCACTCAATATTGTGTAATAACCTAAATAGGAAAATAATTTGGAAAAGAATTGTTACATGTTTATGTATTACTGAATCATTTTGCTGTACACCTGAAACCAAGACAACATTGTTAATCAACTATGCTCCAATATAAAATAAAAATTTTTAAAAATAGATAATAAGGACCTACTCTATAGCACAGGGAAATCTACTCAATATTCTGTAATAACCTATATGGGAAAAGAATCTGAAAAATAATGGATATATGTATATGTATAACTGATTCACTTTGCTGTAAACCTGAAACTAACACAACATTGTAAATCAACTATACTCCAATAAATTTTTTTTAAAAGAGGAGATCAAATTATTTCTCAAAGAAGTATAGATAATAAATCTGGGGATCTTATATTTCAGAGTTTAGTCAAAGAAGCAGCAGAAAAACACACACACGTACACATACACGCACACATACACATACACACACGTATTTATTAGCAGGATTTGACTTTATACAATTATGTAATCATTCTCTGTGCTTCTGTGACTGGGACCTGGGACCCAGGATGGGACCTGGGACCTAGGATGCTTTAATGCAGTGCTTGCACCTGGGACCTGGGACCTAGGATGCTTTAATGCAGTGCTTGCACCTGGTCAAACATCTCCTCCAACAACAGATACAAAGAAACTATAAGGGACAAAAAAGCTCCGTGCATGTGCAGTGAGGCAAATTATGAACAACATGGTACAAAAAGACCAAAAACCCAGCTGCCACTTCTGAGGTATGGGGAGAAAAAGCAGTGTACTGCACATGATTCATGCACACAGCACCACCAGGGTGTAGGCCCTCCCATGGATCTGCCCCTACCCTCACCCCCTTAAAGAGACCAGCTCATCCCCCCTCAGGGAGCAAACAAGGGAACTTGTTACTTGTTTTCACTCCCCCTGGCTGCAGCACAAGTCCCAGTAAAGCCTTGCCTGAATTTCTCATCTGGTCTCTTTTCTATTGATTAAAGAATCCAAAAAGCTGGGTCAATATCAATCAATGCTACTGCGATTGTGTCTAGTTGTGAAGCCTGAGGTTCACAGAAAATGTAGTAGGAAAGAAAAGATGTGAGGTAAGGGAAGCAACTGAACCTGTGGGGATATCCTAAAATCCATAAAGGTGAACTGGAATGACCATAGCTTGAAAGCTCCAATATGGAAGTTGAGTTGATCTTCAGGAGAAGATGGCACTCTGCTTCATGTTGCTAACCATACATCTGGCCTAGGAGTCAGAGGACCTGTGGTCCAGCTTCTGCCCATGCCAACAAAATAAGCCATCAGATAAACACCAATGTGGCTTACAGATGGTGATTCCCTTCTACCTGTCAAACTTCTCTCAAAATGTCTCTAGTGGCCCATGCTAGTTGGCAACTGTGCAGAGGTGGGAGTTATAGGAAATAAAGTTCCAGCTGAGTTAGGGTTATAAAATACAAATCTACTGTACTATTTATTCATATGTATTATTAAATAAAAATATATAGTCCTTATAAAAAATATATATCCTTGCCAATATTTCACAAAAGAAATAAAAATTATTTCATGGATCTTGAATGCTATATATATTCCAAAAATAGTCCCTGTGTGAAGTATGAGTACCCTCATGTCATAGAACAGCAAGAGGGAGTGGTAGACATGGAGGAAGACATGTGGATCACATGTTCAATTTTACTATCTCTGTTTTATAGTTAAGGAAACAGACCCAATGAGGTTAGATGAGTTGAATACAGACACACAGCTTTTCTCAGTCAAGAGTCAGAATTAGAAGCCATATCTCCTTTTTAATAGTCCAGTGTTTTCAAGTGTATTTCATATATTTTTTTGTAATTTATAAGCCATATATATAAAAACAAACTTACTATTTTATTATTATTATTATTATTCACACTGCCAGTTTTCTTTTCTCCTTGCTTGGGGAAAAGCAGAGTTAAATTTTAAGATTGCCTCTACACAGTCTTTCCAAATCTAAAATGGTTTTTTAACTTCCTCTATAATAATTTATTCCTCAGGTTTCATAACTTTTTGACTTATGTGTGTTTAACTTCTGCAGCATTTGAATTTATCAATTAAATTGACACCTGTTTCTGTTTTCATGTTAAGGTTGAATTAGTGTCAACAAAAGCAGCATGCTTTCTTGTTTATAGAGTACCTACCTTATTTGAATAGAAGTTCTTCTTTGTATTGCTTTAGGCATAAAATTACATTGGAAAGGGAAGCACATCTTAATTAAAACTGATCTAAAGCCATTCCCCTGTACAAGTTATTTCAGCACTGACAGTGTTTTCTGCTGTATAAGCTGTGTCACCATCCTTATTCAATGTAGTCTTAAGTACTACCTAAACATGGCAGTTAGTGCAGAGAGACATAAATGTGTGAGCAAAAAAGTTCATATCCAGGACAGAAAATAAATCCTACTTGCAAAACAAAATATAACCAATATGCTCTTATTATAATAACATAAGAAAATTCTTGTAAATTTTTCCTGTTTTACATTCAAATCCATTATTTTTCTTGTCTACCAATATTTTTAAATTAGTTGATGTGCTGTGACTGCAAAGGTGAAATGAAAAGATTAGGAGTTGCACATCTGTTTACAGTTTTGGTTTATAGTTCTGGGACATTACATTCTGGAGACATTCTGTTACAGTTCATTTTAACAGTAATTAGAAGTACCCCCATAATGAGGAGCTTGCTGTTGGAAGCAACTTCATTAGTTTGGGTGGTTTTATTGGTTTCCTTTAGGGTGAGGAACTAGCACTAATTGTTGTAATTTAATAGGAAAATTACTGAAGCAAGAACAATTCCACTGAATCTTCAATGAGGCATTAGACAGAAGTTTCCTTTCCAAATAATGAAATATAAGAGAACAGTGTTTACCTAAAAAATTCTTATATGAATTCACATGAATTAACATGGAAGGGCTATTTTTTGGTTAAATGTTTAAATATTGCTTTAATAAAACATAAGTATGCATACTGAAAAACACAGGTAAAGTTGACATAAATGTGTCCACTTAAGGCATTTTCCTTCACAGCTTATTTAAACTGACATAAAGTCAACCCAGTTGGCCTTTGGAAATTCAGTCTTCCTTCAGATAAAGAGGTTAATTCACTTTTCTAAGCCTGTTCTGTTCTCTTGTTTCTCTTCTATTATTCCCTTCTCTTTTTTTCCCTCATACATCAACTCCCTAAGTAGCAACATTTTCTCTATCACTCAATATTATCACCTCTGGTACACACATAATTCTGTATCTGAAAAATACTTTATAATCATTTAGGAATCTTTCCTCCCACTTCCAATGCAATGCAGCTCAACATTACTTTTAATATTTTAGAGATGAGAAAATAGATGCAGAAAAAGACTTACCAAGATTTCAAGGCAAAACAGAACCAAATTAATAATCTGAGATGCAACCTTCTATCCTTTATCTTAGACCACTTCATGCCACCACCATGATTTGGAAATGATGCTCTTTTATCATAATAGAGAGAATGTTTTAAAATTTCCAAATGTGTGGAGTTAATAATGTCTGGCCTCTAAAAGACAGAAGCAAAAATAGGAGAAAGTTTATATTTTGTCTTCAAGCTGGTCCTCCTGGTACAAAATGATAACCTTCTATTAAAGGTGTGCTTCAGGAACTATGAGCTGTAAACTCCAGGACTATGTCTGTGATGCTGATTTCTATGATCTAACTATGTAACACAGTGCCTAACTATGGCTAGTTTTCCATAAATATTTGTTGAATAAACATTGGGACAAATAAAACAAAGTGTGATCAACCCTACTGACTTTGAGTAGCTAGAGTTTCTCTCACTTTGTTGAAAAGTTTGGTGTCTGAACATTCTTCCCACTTCATTTCTAAATTTTACATTCCAAATCACTCCTCCCCACTCCAGTCCAATTTCCATCTTCTCCAACTTCCCCTTCTCTAACTTGCAGGGCTGAAGAATAGCAGATTCTCTCCCAACCACCTTATTTAATCTCTATTTGATTATTTCTCTCTTTGGAATTCTCAGGTCTTGGATTACTAGGCATCACTGACATTGAGTGGAAATCCAAAATCGCCATTGTAAATTGAATATTTAAATTTTAAAAGAAAAGTGTAGGAAAAGTGTAGGTATTTGGAGACACTAAACCGCTCCCTGTGGGTAAGAGTACCATTTCTTTAGGAAGTGGTTGGAGATTTGAAGTCACGTTAAAAACTAAAAAGAGGTAAGAGAAATTGTTGGGACCACTCAGGAGAAGATACTAACTCCTTAAATCATGTTTTCTATATCTTTAACTGTTTTGATTTCATGTTGTAATTCCCTTTTGAAATTATCACAAATCTTCAGTAAAGAATTTCAAATGTTTTTAAACAGCCTATTATAATAGTCCCAGTATGCTTGAAGAGGGAGGACAGTAAATAGGAAAGGGAAAATTTTCCCTCCCCCATCTTCGTATGACCCCAGTGGAGAGAAAACATTATTCTCAAAGTTGGTCTAAGAAACAAGTGTTAACTAGTGCACTGGAAATGGTAGTTCTCAATATAACTGGAAGAATATCTCTAGTGTGTACAACTCAAAAGAACTAATATGGCAGAAAGTACTAGTTATCCCTTTTTAAAAGTGTTGTGCTCTGGGACTTGCATGGTGGCACAGTAGTTGAGAGTCCGCCTGCTGATGCAAGGGACACAGGTTCATGCCCCGGTCCGGGAAGATCCCACATGCCATGGAGCGGCTGGGCCTGTGAGCCATGGCCACTGAGCCTGTGCATCCGGAGCCTGTGCTCCACAACGGGAGAGGCCACAACAGTGAGAGGCCCACATACCACAAAAAAAAAAAGAAAAGTGTTGTGTTCCTAGACCTATGAAAATGGTAACACTGTGTAGACCACATGATAAAAAGAAAATTCTAAGGCTGAAGGCAGATGAACAAGGACAATTCATTTGTAGCTGAGTGTCCATCCTGAATGTTAGCAAAATGGAAGATTATATATACAATGATAACAGTAATAACAAACTCATATTAACATGTAAGTTAAGGTAGTCTAGAATAAACACAAGAAAATAAACAATTGTGTATAAAGAATGGCTCATAGTAAGTTCACGTAGCTATTAAATAACAAATATAACTCTACTCTTAAAGGTTGAAACTTTAGAGCTAAGGTGGCAAATGTAGTTCATTATTATAACAGAAATTCCAGAGCATGAATTTAAAATAAGTTCCATGAAAATTCAGACACTGTTACATCATATGTCAAGGGGTGATATAGTAGGTCCATGTATTTATTTGCATATGAATCTAAGAAGTTTGATAAGAAGAAAAAAATTATTAAACCTTTTTATTCTCTCAACCATTCTCCAGATTAGTCCATAACTCCAAATATCCCTCCCAATTCTATAGGTTGGATAGAACAGTCAATTATTGTGACAATAATGCTGCATAATGAATTATCTTAAAACATAGTGACATGAAACAACTGAGTATTTATTTTTCACTCATGAGTCTGCAGGTCAGCTGAGGTTTGGCCATTCGAAACTGGTCTTAGAAGGCTTGGCTCCAGGCTGTGGGTTGGATCCAGGTCTGCTTCATATGTCTGGTATTTTCTTTTGACCAGTGGTTACCTAAGCCATATTTTCAAGGTGAAGTTCGGGAGCTCAAGACGGCAAGCCCAACCACACAAATCCTTTCAAGCCTCCATGCGAGTTGCATCTTTAACATAATTTAACCAAAGCAAGTCACATGACCAAGCCCAATGAAAATTTCAAGAAGTGAATATTTCTTGATCAATAATTTAATTTAATTTAATTTAATAATTTAATTTAATGCCACAGTGAGGAAAGAATTCACCAGTGGAAATATCTATGTTGCAATCTCAATAACTGAGGACAGTAGAAACTGCAGGTAAAGAAGAACCTTTGAAAATGTTAAAGAGCAATTTTCCTCAAAATAGGCATATCTATCTCTAGAAAAGTCCAAGGGTATTTAGAGTAAAGGTTATAGTAAACAGTAAATTAAAGTTTCATTAATACAATACATATGTAATGAGCAGCCTAGCTTGTGTCAAGCACTTCACAAAACACTTGAGGAAAGAAAGTTGAAAAGCACAGGAGCTTCTCTGTGAAGTTGAGAGTACAAGGGAGCAGTGAATTGTGACCTCAGATTTGGGCCTGAAATGTCAAATAAACATGTGGTAAAATATGGATGAGAGCAAGTGGAAACATCAACATCTATTCTACAACGGTTCTCATGGCAAAATCAGTAGTCAAGGATGCATGCCTTTGCAATATGATAGGTGTGAGTCTGTGGAGGGACATGGAAGGTGGCATTTGTTACCACAAAGAATTCCCACACAGAGGTCTTTGAGAAGGCTGAAGTTCCAGGACACTGTTGCTGTATGAGACCGTATTTCAATTCCAGCTTGAAAACAATGAAAATACCTATGTTTATTTTAATTTATATCTAGAAAATATATTATTTCAACTCACTGACTTTAAGGGAAAATGCTGGGGCAGATTTCAGGACAGCTTTTTTAGGATAAACCTAGAAGAGTATAATTTTGTTTTATCCATAGATAAATGGACAAGGGGAAACATTAACATTAAGCTATTTTCCTGGACATAGCTTTCCAAGGGGTATTTTCCTGGATCCTATGTAATAATAGCTTTGTCATTGTCATCTTCATCATCATCATTACAACTGACATTTTTCAGTGTACCAGATACTGTATTAAGTTACTGACATGTATTAACTCATTAAACTCCAAAATAACCATATGAAATATGTATTATTTATTTCCTTTTATGAAGGAGCTGTGTCTCAAAATAACTTGTCTAAGATCATACAGTGAGTAAATGAGAAAGTCAAACTTTAATCTCAGGCATAGTCTGATGTCAAAGCATCAACATTGGGCTTCCCTGGTGGTGCAGTGGTTGAGAATCTGCCTGCCAATGCAGGGGATACGGGTTCGAGCCCTGGTCTGGGAAGATCCCACATGCCATGGAGCAACTGGGCCCGTGAGCCACAACTACTGAGCCTGTGCATCTGGAGCCTGTGCTCCGCAACAAGAGAGGCCGCGACAGTGAGAGGCCTGTACACCGTGATGAAGAGTGGCCCCCGCTTGCCACAAATAGAGAAAGCCCTCGCACAGAAACGAAGACCCAACACAGCCAAAAATAAATAAATAAATAAATTTATTTTTTTTAAAAAAAGCATCAACATTAAAATGACTTATTACACATTTTGCAGACATATATGATACAAGCTCTGCTTGGATTTGAGTTATAACCAGGATATACCATGAGCAAGTAATCAAATCAAGCTTTGACTAAATCTGTGCCACACTTCAGTGAGAGGAGGTGAGAGTTAATGTACCTTCTTAATTTAACACCTGATACTACAGAGATTTTTCAGACTGTTAAATGGAAAATGAAGCTCATGGAATGACAGTTGTCTTACATTTATCAAATTATTTGTTGTGATGATTTACACAGGTATCATTTAGTGCACAATAAAAGCCAAATTGATATTATATTGAACAGCTCACCCTAATGGCTGGCTCAATAATATGAATTTATCAGCCCATTCATTGGTAAGAGATGCTGGAATAAATTGAAAGAGAACAAAGCTTTAATATAATACAAAGAATATTGAGAAATTATGCCCTAGTAATATGTAATAGGGATTCTACAAGACAGGATTTTGTTTTCTGAATATCTGAATAGTAAAGCAATAAAGAAAAATGTTTTCAGAAGATGATCTTTGATCCTCAAAAATAAAGGAAATGAAAAAAATCTGCATGTCTTCACATCCTGTAAGTATATAAATTCAGTAATTCATGTCCAATATAAGAAAGAGCTGGTTTCAGTAGTATAACATTAATAATTTTACTACAACAGCAAGTACTTAACATATTTACTCCAAAAATTGAATGAGTAGATTAAAAGTCAAAATAAGTGCACATATTAAAAAAAATTTTCAAAAGTTATAAAAAGATTTCAGGAATAAAATATTTTGATAATTCAGTTGTTGACCATTTGCCTTTTTCTTTAATCTTTATTAGCCAATCTCTTGTTACCATTGGTATAACTGTTACTTGAACTTCCAAGCCAGTCTTTCCTCATTTGCATTCAAATCAACATATCTTCTAGTAGCCGTCACGTGCTCTTCCTGGTGTTTCTCTCAGATAAGATTATTCCTTTTAAAACTATTCGTCTACAACTTTAATATTCCTATGTCTCTTTACTCCCTGTTTCATCCATAGATTTTCTCAGTGCCATTTTTTCTTGGCAATCTGGTTCAATTCCACTATCATTTATATCAGGTATCAAATAATTTTTTCTATATCATTTTTCCAGTTGTCTATGAGTCTTAACCACTTTCAGGTGAATGTTTTTTCTCATCACTAAAAATCTTCCCACAAGAAAGTTATTATAAACAACAAATAATAACAACAGTAAAATGGCTCTGACAATTCCTACACCCTCAGCATTTTGGGTTTATCATTTATAACCTTCTGTAGTAATCAAAAGTCATTCACTGACAAGTGAAGGATGCTCAACTCAAATTATCTTAATAAGAAATGTACTTTAGTATTTAGAGACATCGAAGGGTAGAACTAGCCTCAGGCAAGTTTGGAGCTAGAGATTAAAGGATGTCGGAAGGCATCTCTCTCTCTTTTTCCCCTCTATTTCCCTCTGTATGTTGGATTTATTTGCTCTTACTACAGACAGACTTCATTTATGAAGCTAATGAGGGTGGTCAGTGGCAAATTCTCATTTTAATTATTCAGCTCCCAACTTCAACAAAAAAAAATACAAAAGAGGGTATTTTTGTTGTTGTAATTATTATTGGTCCAACAACTTTATATCAATGTCAATACCAAGGAAAGTCTCTGATTAGTCAGCTTAGGTCTGTGCCACATATTGGACTATTCATTACTGCCAAAGTCACAGGATATTATGATTGTCCAATCCTAAGATCCATGACTGGTGAAGAGGAAGCACATACTACCTTAATTGGCAATCCTGTTACACTTATGGAATGGAGTTATCAGATATCAAAGAGAGGAGATAGAAATGCTGAGGCTACAGAACCAAGATTTGCAAACTACATTCCACCTTATAGTTGTCAAGTATCTATGTATATTCCGTCTCATGAATATAATTACAGAATATTTTTGTCTGTTAAAATAAGCTATTACCATTCTTTAAAAGGCAACCAGAATCAGAAGGTCAAGCAAGATGATGACATAGGAGGCTTCTCAGCTCCCTTCCCCAATTGGATGCACCGAATGTACAAATACACATGAGCAATTTCCTCTGAAAGAGATCCAGAAGCTAGCTGATCAACTCCTACACATCAAGCAATAAGGAAAATGACCACATCGAAATGAGTAAGAAACACATCCTTGCCATAAACTCCACCCCAGCACTCCACCCCACAGGAGGAAATCCCCAACTCCCAGCTTCTCCTTGGGGAGAAAAGGTTTTGGATTCCACATCTATCATCCCAACTTTTAAGACTCCCACCTAAGGGGCAAGACCCCAAAACACCTACCTCTGAAAACCAATAGGGTTTGTGTCCATGAGACTCACAAGACTATAGCAAAGAAGTAGTTTCTGGTGGGCATGTGAGACTCCCCATAGCTGTGCGCCAGTGCCTAGCATAGAGGGGGCAGACAGAGGCACCCACCTCCCAATCTTCCACTGAAAGAGGTGTTGCCTGAAAAAGAATGCACAGTGTGAGAGATGTGAGTTCAGTTTTATTTGGTGGTTTACTGAGGATTATAGCCCAAGAGAGAGCCTCTCAGATAACTCTGAGGAACTGTTCTGAAAAAATAGAAGAGTAGGTCAGTAGATATATGACTTTGGTGAAGGGGGTATATGCAATCAAGCACACATCTCGGTAGAAGATTGCTGCTAGTTATAAGGAGATGTCTGCATTAATTATTTTAGTGTTTTTCTACATATGAGACGATACAAGAAATTGGCTTCATACAATTTTCTCATGAAAATGTGTATCTGAAGGCCTGTTCTGCAAGTTTTCCCAGAGCATAAAGTGCCTTGTGCCTGATCTCCACCCTGAATTCCTTTTAGGATGTGTTAATGGTCACTGCAGTGACTTAATTCCTATAGGATCAGGTGGTGAGGTACATCTTTTGTTGTCAGAGGTTTATCTGAATACTTTAAAAGCTGATGCTTGAGGGCCAGGTTTCTGCTTTAGCATGTAACAAGAGTCTGGCCAAGATTCTTTACTGAGCATCCTCCTTCCAGCCTGTTCCAAGTCACCAGTATCGTCCTGGAGGAACTTGTATATAAGTCTGTGTCCTAGTTTTTATGGCTACAGCCTGAGAGATGGGTCCCAGATTGCATGACTGATAGCCAACAGGGCTTCCATTCTTGGGTACTACAGGAATGTAGCAAAAAAGAAAAGAAAAGAAAAAGAAGCAGCAGCAGTTATTAGCTGGCTATCCCACCAGGGCTCAACACAGCGAGAGCAAAGATACCCATCCCCCAATTTTTCCCTGAAAGAAGTTTATCTGTATACTTTAAAAGCTGCTGCCTGAGGGCCAAGCTTCTAATCAGCCTTCATCAAGGTGTTGACTGTGATCTTCCCCTTTGGGACAATGATGGGTTTTCCTATATCCTCAGCTACAGGGAGTAACTAAAATAAAAGGAGGCAGCTTGGACGATCACAAAGTTTGGAGAGACAACAAAAAAAGCACAGGGTGATTGATGAGGTTCATCTCTTACATCAGACTACAGTACTCTGTCAAGACTAGAAGTGGTGGCTATTTTATCTAATGCACAGAAACCAACACAGAGAGCCAAGGAAAATGAAGAAACAGAGAAATATATTCCAAACAAAAGAACAAGATTAATCTCCAGAAACAGATCTTAATGAAACAGAGATAAGTGTTTTACCTGATAGAGAATTCAAAATAATGGTCATAAAGATACTCACTGTGTTAGGAGGGCAATGCATGAACAAAGTGAAAATTTCAACAATGAGAAAATATAAAATGTATTATATGGAAATCATAGAACTTAAAAATACAATAACTGAACCAAAAAATTCAATAGAGGTTTCAACAACAGACTAGATAAAGTGAAATAAAGGATCAGAGAAGTCAAATACAGAGCAATGGAATCCATCCAGTCACAGGAGCAAAAAGATAAAAGAATAAGAAAGAATGAAGATAGCTAAGGGACTAATGGGACAACATCAAGTGGGTCTATATTCACATTATAAAAGACTCCAAAGCAGAACAGAGAGAGAGAGAAAGGGGCAGAAAGCTTATTCAGAGGAATAATGACTGAAAACTTCCCTAACCTGAGCAACAAAACAGACAACCATATCCAGGAAACTCAAAATGCCCCAAATAAGAGGAAGCCAAACAGAAACATTATAATTAAATTATCAAAAGTTAAAGGAATATTATAATTAAATTGGTCAAAAGATAGAGGCAAGGAGAGAATCTTAAAAGCAGCAAGAAAGGGCTTCCCTGGTGGCACAGTGGTTGAGTCCGCCTGCCGATGCAGGGGAAACAGGTTCGTGCCCTGGTCCAGGAGGATCCCACATACCACAGAGCGGCTGGGCCTGTGAGCCATGGCCGCTGAGCCTGCACGTCCACAGCCTCTGCTCCACAGCAGGAGAGTCCACAATGGTGAGAGGCCCGCGTATCGCAAAAAAAAAAAAAAAAAAAGCAGCAAGAAAAAACAACTCATTATATTCAAGGGAATCCTCATTGACCATCAACAGATTTTTCAGCAGAAACTCTGCAGGCCAGAAGGAAGTGGCATAATATATTCAAGGTGATGAAAGAAAAAAACTACCAACAAAGAATAATGACAATCAAGTTACTCTTCTGATCTGAAGGGGAAATAAAGTTTCTCAGAAAAACAAAAGTTAAGGAGATCCTTACCACTAGACTGAACTTACAAGAAAGGTTAAAGGGAGTTCATATGAAACAAAGGATCCTAATTAGTAACAGGAAAATATGATAGTATACAACTCACTGGTAAAGATAAACATATAGTTAAATTCAAAATACTCTAATGTTGTGATGGTGGTGGGTAAATCACTTATAACGCTAATATAAAGGTTAAATGACAAAAGTATTAAAAATAACAATAACTACAATACTGGATACTCAATGTAAAGAGATGTAAATGGTGACATCAAAAACATAAAATATGGGAAGGGATGTTTAAAAATGTAGAACTTTTGTATGCATTCAAAGTTAAGTTATTATCAGCTTAAAATAATGCTTATATTACTCATGATTACACAAAGCAAAAGCCTACATATAGTAGGTACACAAAAGAGAAGGAGAAAGGGATAAAGCATACTACTACAGGAAATCCTCAAATCTCAAAGAAAAAGAGAAGGAGAAAAAGAAACAAGGGAATTACAAAACAACAGGAAAAAAATTTTAGGGTAATATAAGTCTATACCTATCAATAGTTACTTTATTATTTAATTTATTTTTAGCTATTACAGTCATTGTTATGGTTTATTAGAGTAAAAGGAAACAGATTAAAATCAACAAAGAGAAAAGGTGCATAGGGCAAAAACCAGAAGGAACTAAGCATAAATTTCCAAGTGTCCTCTCCCAATGGAGTCACATGTGTAATTTTCCCAACAATAATGCAAAATGACTATAGATATAAAGTGTTGTCAACCAGGTAAGTATTAATAATTACTTTACATGTAACTGAAGTATATTCTCCAACTAAAAGAGAGTGGCTGAAGGCATTAAAAAAAATAATAATAATAAGACCTAGAGGGCAGACAGCAGAAGCAAGAAGAAAAACAATTCTGCAGCCTGTGGAACAAAAACTATATTTACAGAAAGATAGACAAGATGAAAAAGCAGAGGGCTATGTACCAGATGAAGGAACAAGATAAAACCCCAGAGAAACAACTAAATGAAGTGGAGACAGGCAACTTACCAGAAAAAGAATTCAGAATAATGATAGTGAAGATGATCCAGGACCCTGGAAAAAGAATGGAAGCAAAGATTGAGAAGATACAAGAAATGTTTAACAAAGATCTAGAAAAATTAAAGAACAAACAAATAGAGATGAACAATACAATAACTGAAATGAAAAATACACTACAAGGAATCAATAGCAGACTAACTGATGCAGAAGAACGGATAAGTGACCTGGAAAAAAAAATGGTGGAATTCACTGCTGTGGACAGAATATAGAAAAAACAGTGAAAAGAAATGAGGACAGCCTAAGAGACCACTGGGACAACATTAAATGCAACAACATTTGCATTATAGGGACCCCAGAAGGAGAAGAGAGAGAGAAAGGACCTGAGAAAATATTTGAAGAAATTATAGTCAAAAAATTCCCTAACATGGGAAAGGAAATAGCCACTCAAGTCCAGGAAGCACAGCGAGTCCCATACAGAATAAACCCAAGGACAAACACTCTGAGACACATAGTAACCAATTTGCAAAAATTAAAGACAAAGAAAAATTATTGAAAGCAACAAGGGAAAAATGGCAAATAACATACAAAGGAACTCCCATAAGGTTAACAGCTGATTTCTCAGCAGAAACTCTATAAGCCAGAAGGGAGTGGCATGTTATACTTAAAGTGATGAAAAGGAAGAACCTGCAACCAATATTACTCTATCCAGCAAGGATCTCATTCAGATTGGAAGGAGAAGTCAAAAGCTTTACAGTAAAGCAAAAGCTAAGAGAATTCAGCACCACCAAACCAGCTCTACAACAAATGCCAAAGGAACTTCTCTAAGTGGGAAACAAAACAGAAGAAAAGGACCTACAAAAACAAACCCAAAATAATTAAGAAAATGGTCATAGAAACATACATATCAATAATTACTTTAAACGTGAATGGGTTAAATGCTCCAACCAAAAGACACAGACGGGCTGAATGGATACAAAAACAAGAACCATATATATGCTGTCAACAAGCGACCCACTTCAGACCTAGGAACACATACAGACTGAAAGTGAGGAGATGGAAAAAGATATTCCATGCAAATGGAAATCAAAAGAAAGCTGGAGTAGCAATACTCATAGCAGATAAAATAGACTTTAAAATAAAGAATGTTACAAGAGACAAGGAAGGACACTACATAATGATCAAGGGATCAATCCAAGAAGAAGATATAAGAATTATAAATATATATGCACCCAACATAGGAGCACCTCAATACATAAGGCAACTGCTAACAGCTCTAAAAAAGGAAATCGACAGCAACACAGCAATAGTGGGGAGACTTTAACACCTCACTTACACCAATGGACAGATCATCCAAAATGAAAATAAATAAGTAAAGAGAAGCTTTAAATGACACAATAGACCAGATAGATTTAATTGATATTTATAGGATATTCCATCCAAAAACAGCAGATTACACTTTCTTCTCAAGTATGCACAGAACATTCTCCAGGATAGATCACATCTTAGGTCACAAATCAAGCCTCAGTAAATTTAAGAAAATTGAAATCATATCAAGCATCTTTTCTGACCACAACGCTATGAGATTAGAAATAAATTACACGTAAAAAAATGTAAAAAATCACAAACACATGGAAGCTAAACAGTACGTTAGTAAATAACCAAGAGAGCACTGAAGAAATCAAAAGGAAATCAAAAAAGACCTAGAGGCAAAAGACAATGAAAACACAACAATCCAAAACCTATGGGATGCAGCAAAAGCAGTTCTAAGAGAGAAGTTTATAGCTATACAAGTCTACCTCAAGAAACAAGAAAAATCAGAAATAAACAATCTAACCTTACACTTAAAGGAAGTAGAGAAGGAAGAACAAACAAAACCCAAAGTTAGCAGGAGGAAAGAAATCATAAAATCAGAGCAGAAATAGAAACAAAGAAAACAATAGCAAAGATCAAAAACACTAAAAGCTGGTTCTTTGAAAACATAAAAAAAATTGATAAACTATTAGCCAGATTCATCAAGAAAAAGAGGAAGAGGACTCAAATCAATAAAATTAGAGGGGCTTCCGGGAAGATGGCAGAAGAGTAAGACGTGGAGATCACCTTCCTCCCCACAGATACACCAGAAATACATCTACATGTGGAACGACTCTTACAGAACACCTACTGAACGCTGGCAGAAGACTTCAGACCTCCCAAAAGGCAAGAAACGCCCCACGTACCTGGGTAGGGCAAAAGATAAAAGAATAAACAGAAACAAAAGGATAGGGATGGGACTTGCACAAGTGGGAGGGAGCTGTGAAGGAGGATAGGTTTCCACACACTAGGAAGCCCCTTCACTGGCGGCGACGGGGCTTGGGCGGGGGGGGGGCACTTCGGAGTCATGGAGGAGAGCACAGCCACAGGGGTGCAGAGGGCAAAATGGAGAGATTCCCACACAGAGGATCGGGGCCAACTGGCACTCACCAGCCCGAGAGACTTGTCTGCTCCCCCAGTGGAGCGGGCGGGGCTGGGAGCTGAGGCTCCGGCTTCAGTCAGAGGCAAGGAGAGGACTGAGGATGGCAACGCGAACACAGCCTGCAGGGGGGTTAGTGCACCACGGCTAGCCGAGAGGAAGCCCGGGAAACGTCTGGACCTGCCAAAGAGGCAAGAGACATTTTCTTCCCTCTTTGTTTCCTGGTGCGCCAGGAGAGGGGATTAAGAACGCTGCTTAAAGGAGCTCCAGAGACGGGTGTGAGCCACGGCTAAAAGTGCGGACCCCAGAGACAGGCATGAGACACTAAGGCTGCTGCTGCCACCACCAAGAAGCCTGTGTGCGAGCACAGATCACTATCCACACCCCTCTTCCAAAGAGCCTGTGCAGCCCGCCACTGCCAGGGTCCCGGGATCCAGGGACAACTGCCCCGGGAGAATGCACGATGCACCTCAGGCTGGTGCAACCTCACGCTGGCCTCTGCCACCACAGGCTCACCCCACACTCCGTGCCCCTCCCTCCCCCCAGGCCACAGTGAGCCAGAGACCCCGAATCATCTGCTTCTTTAACCCCATCCAGTCTGAGCGAAAAACAGGTGCCATCTGGTGACCTACATGCAGAGGCAGGGCCAAATCCAAAACTGAGCCCCTGGGAGCTGTGAGAACAAAGAAGAGAAAGGGAAATCTCTCCCAGCAGGCTCAGAAGCAGTGGATTAACGCTCCACAATCAATTTGATGTACGCTGCATCTGTGGAATATATGAATAGACAACAAATCATCCCAAATTAAGGAGGTAGACTTTGAGAGCAAGATTTATGATTTTTTCCCCATTTCCGCTTTTTGTGAGTGTGTATGTGTATGCTTCTGTGTGAGATTATGTCTGTATAGCTTTGCTTCCACCATTTGTCCGAGGGTTCTATCCGCCTGTTTTTTTGTTGTTGCTGTTTTTGGTTTTTTAAATTTTTTTCTTAAAAATTACTTTTTATTTTAATAACTTTATTTTATTTTACTTTATCTTCATTCTTTCTTTCCCTCCTTTAGAAAACGAATCATCACAAATTGAGGAGGTGGACTTTGAGAGCAAGATTTATGATTTTTTCCCCTTTTCCACTTTTTGTGAGTGTGTATTTGTAAGCTTCTATGTGAGTTTTTGTCTGTATAGCTTTGCTTCCACCATGTGTCATAGGGCTCTATCTGTCTGTTTTTTTTTTCTTCTTCTTCTTCTTAATAATTATTTTTCTTTATTTTAATAACTTTATTATATTTTATCTTACTTTATTTTATTTTACTTTATCTTTTTTCTTTCATTTTTTCCTTTCTTCCCTCCTTCATTCATTCCTTGCTCCCTCCCTCCCTCCCTACTTCCTTCCCTCCATCCTTTCTTTCTTTCTTTCTTTCTACTTCTACTAATTCTTTCTTTCTACACTTTCTCCCTTTTATTCTGAGCTGTGTGGATGAAAGGCTCTTGGTGCTGCAGCCAGGAATCAGTGCTGTGCCTCTGAGGTGGGAGAGCCAACATCAGGACAATGGTCCACAAGAGACCTCCCAGCTCCACATAATATCAAACAGTGAAAATCCCCCCGAGATCTCCATCTCAACACCAGCACCCAGCTTCACTAAATGAACAGCAAGTTACCGTGCTGAACATCCTATGCCAAACAACTAGCAAGACAGGAACACAACCCCATCCATTAGAAGAGAGGTTGCCTAAAACCATAATATGTCCACAGACACCCCAAAACACAGTGCCATATGTGGACCTGCCCACCAGAAAGACAAGATCCAGGCTCATCCACCAAAACACAGGCACTAGTCCCCTCCATCAGGAAGACTACACAACCCACTGAGCCAACCTTAGCCACTGGGGACAGACACCAAAAACAATGGAAATTACGAACCTGCAGCCTGCAAAAAGGAAATCCCAAACAAATAAGATAAGCAAAATGAGAAGACAGAAAAACCCACAGCAGATGAAGGAGCAAGATAAAAACACACCAGCCCTAACAAATGAAGAGGAAATAGGCAGTCTACCTGAAAAAGAATTCAGAATAATGATAGAAAAGATGATCCAAAATCTTGGAAATAGAATAGATAAAATGCAAGAAACATTTAACAAGGACTTAGAAAAACTAAAGATGAAACAAACAATGATGAAAAACACAATAAATGAAATTAAAAATACTCTAGATGGGATCAAAAGCAGAATAACTGAGGCAGAAGAACGGATAAGTGACCTGGAAGATAAAATAGTGGAAATAACTACTACAGAGCAGAATAAAGAAAAAAGACTGAAAAGAACTGAGAACAGTCTCAGAGACCTCTGGGACAACATTATACACACCAACATTCGAATTATAGGGGTTCTAGAAGAAGAAGAGAAAAAGAAAGGGACTGAGAAAATATTTGAAGAGATTATAGTTGAAAACTTCCCTAATGTGGGAAAGGAAATAGTTAATCAAGTCCAGAAGCACAGAGAGTCCCATACAGGATAAATCCAAAGAGAAATATGCCAAGACACATATTAATCAAACTGTCAAAAATTAAATACAAAGAAAACATACTAAAAGCAGCAAGGGAAATACAAAAAATAACACACAAGGGAACCCCCATAAGGTTAACAGCTGATCTTTCAGCAGAAACTCTGTAAGCCAGAAGGGACTGGCAGGACATATTTAAAGTGATGAAGGAGAAAAACCTGTAACCAAGATTACTCTAACCAGCAAGGATCTGATTCAGATTTGATGGACAAATTAAAACTTTTACAGAAAAGCAAAAGCTGAGAGAGTTCAGCACCACCACATCAGCTCTACAACAACTGATAAAGTAACTTCTCTAGGCAAGAAACACAAGAGAAGGAAAAGACCTACAATTAAGAACCCAAAGCAATTTAGAAAATGGGAATAGGAACATACATATCGATAATTACCTTACCTGTAAATGGACTAAATTATCTCACCAAAAGACACAGATTGGCTAAATGGATACAAAAACAAGACCCATATATTTGTTGTCTACAAGAGGCCCACTTCAGACCTAGAGACACATACAGACTGAAAAGTAAGGGGATGGAAAAAGATATTCCATGCAAATGTAAACCAAAAGAAAGCTGGATAGCAATTCTCATATCAGAAAAAAATAAACTTTAAAATAAAGACTATTACAAGAGAAAAAGAAGGAGACTACATAATGATCAAGGGATCAATCCAAGAAGAAGATATAACAATTGTAAATATTTATGCACCCAACATAGGAGAACCTCAATACATAAGGCAAATACTATCAGTCATAAAAGGGGAAATCGACAGTAACACATTCATAGTAGGGGACTTTACACCCCACTTTCACCAATGGACCGATCATCCAAAATGATAATAAATAAGGAAATGCAAGCTTTCAATGATACATTAAACAAGATGGACTTAATTGATATTTATAGGACATTCCATCCAAAACAACAGAATACACATTTTCTCTAGTGCTCATGGAGAATTCTCCAGGATAGATCATATCTTGGGTCACAAATCAAGCCTTGGTAAATTTAAGAAAATTGAAATTGTATCAAATATCTTTTCCAACCACAACACTATGAGATTAGATATCAATTACAGGAAAAGAACTGTAAAAATTACAAACACATGGAGGCTAAACAAAACACTACTTAATAACAAAGTGATCACTGAAGAAATCAAAGAGGAAGTTAAAAAAATACCTAGAAACAAATGACAATGGAGATAAAATGACCCAAAATCTATGGGGTGCAGCAAAAGCAATTATAAGAGGGAAGTTTATAGCAATACAATCCTACCTTAAGAAACAGGAAACATCTCAAATAAACAACCAAACCTTGCACCTAAAGCAATTAGAGAAAGAAGAATAAAAAAAAAACCCAAAGTTAGCAGAAGGAAAGAAATCATAAAGATCAGATCAGAAATAAATGAAAAAGAAATGAAGGAAACAATAGCAAAGATCAATAAAACTAAAAGCTGGTTCTTTGAGAAGATAAACAAAATTGATAAACCATTAGCCAGACTCATCAAGAAATAAAGGGAGAAGACTCAAATCAATAGAATTAGAAATGAAAAAGGAGAAGTAACAACTGACACTGCAGAAATACAAAAGATCAGGAGAGATTACTATAAGCAACATTATGCCAATAAAATGGACAACCTGGAAGAAATGCACAAATTCTTAGAAATGAACAACCTGCCAAGACTGAATCAGGAAGAAATAGAAAATATGAACAGACCAATCACAAGCACTTAAATTGAAACTGATTAAAAATCTTCCAACAAACAAAAGCCCAGGACCAGATGGCCTCACAGGCGAATTCCATCAAACATTTAGAGAAGAACTAATACATAACCTTCTCAAACTCTCCAAAATATAGCAGAGGAAAGAACACTCCCAAACTCATTCTATGAGGCCACCATCACCCTGATACCAAAACCAGACAAGGATGTCACAAGGAAATAAAACTACAAGCCAATATCACTGATGAACATAGATGCAAAAATCCTCAACAAAATACTAGCAAACAGAATCCAACAGCACATTAAACAGATCATACACCATGAACAAGTGGTGTTTATTCCAGGAATGCAAGGATTCTTCAATATACGCAAATCAAACATGACACACCATATTAACAAATTGAAGGAGAAAAACCATATGGTCATCTCAATAGATGCAGAGAAAAATTTTGACAAAATTTAACACCCATTTATGATAAAAACCCTGCAGAAAGTAGGCATAGAGGGAACTTTCCTCAACATAATAAAGACCATATATGACAAATCCACAGCCAACATCGTCCTCAACGGTGAAAAACTGAAACCATTTTCACTAAGATCAGGAACAAGACAAGTTTGCCCACTCTCACCACTCTTATTCAACATAGTTTTGGAAGATTTAACCACAGCAATCAGAGAGGAAAAGGAAATAAAAGGAATCCAAATTGGAAAAGAAGAAGTAAAGCTGTCACTGTTTGCAGATGACATGATCCTATACATAGAGAATCCTAAAGATGCTACCAGAAAACTGCTAGAGCTAATCAATGAATTTGGTAAACTAGCAGGATACAAAATTAATGCACAGAAATCTCTAGCATTCCTATACACTAATGATTAAAAATCTGAACGTGAAATCAAGAAAACTCTCCAATTTACCATTGCGACAAAAAGGATAAAGTATCTAGGAATAAACCTACTTAAGGAGGCAAAAGACCTGTATGCAGAAAATTATAACACACTGATGAAAGAACTTAAAGATGATACAAATAGGTGGAGAGATATACCATGTTCTTGGATTGGAAGAATCAACATTGTGAAAATGACTCTACTACCCAAAGCAATCGACAGATTCAATGCACTCCCTATCAAACTACCACTGACATTTTTCACAGAACTAGAACAAAAAATTTCACAATTTGTATGGAAACACAAAATACCTGAATAGCCAAAACAATCATGAGAATGAAAAACGGAGGTGGAGGAATCAGGCTCCCTGACTTCAGACTATACTACAAAGCTACAGTAATCAAGACAGTATGGTGGTACTGGCACAAAAACAGAAAGATAGTCAATGGAACAGGATGGAAAGCCCAGAGATAAACCCACGCACCTATGGTCACCTTATCTTTGATAATGGAGGCAGGAATGTACATTGGAGAAAGGACAGCCTCTTCAAGAAGCAGTGCTGTGAAAACTGGACAGGTACATGTAAAAGTATGAAATTAGATCACTCCCTAATATCATACACAAAAATAAGCTCAAACAGGATTAAATACCTAAATATAAGGCAAGAAACTCTCAAACTCTTAGAGGGAAACATTGGCAGGACACTCTATGACATAAATCACAGCAAGATCCTTTTTGACCTACCTCCCAGAGAAATGGAAATAAAAATAAACAAATGAGACCTAATGAAACTTCAAAGCTTTTGCACAGCAAAGGAAACCATAAACAAGACCAAAAGACAACCCTCAGAAGGGGAGAAAGATTTGCAAATGAAGCAACTGACAAAGGATTAATACCCAAAATTTATAAGCAGCTCATGCAGCTTAATTACAAAAAAACAAATAACCCAATCCAAAAATGGGCAGAAGACCTAAATAGACATTTCTCCATAGAAGATATACAGACTGCCAACAAACACATGAAAGAATGCTCAACATCACTAATCATTAGAGAAATGCAAATCAAAACTACAATGAGATGACATCTCATACCAGTCAAAATGGCCATCATCAAAAAATCTAGAAAAAAAAAAATGCTGGAGAGGGTGTGGAGAAAAGGGAACCCTCTTGCACTGTTGGTGGGAATGTAAATTGATACAACCACTGTGGAGAACAGTATGGAGGTTCCTTAAAAACTACAAATAGAATTACCATATGACCCAGCAATCCCACTACTGGGCATATACCCTGAGAAAACCATAATTCAAAAAGAGTCATGTACCAAAATGTTCATTGCAGCTCTATTTACAATAGCCCAGAGATGGAAACAACTTAAGTGTCCATCTTCAGATGAATGGATAAAGAAGATGTGGCACATATATACAATGGAATATTACTCAGCCATAAAAAAAGAAATTGAGCTATTTGTAATGAGGTGGATAGATGTAGAGTCTGTCATACAGAGTGAAGTAAGTCAGAAGGAGAGAAACAAATACTGTATGCTAACACATATATATGGAATTTAAGGGGAAAAAAATGTCCTGAAGAACCTAGGGGTAAGATAGGAATAAAGACACAGAACTACTAGAGAATGGACTTGAGGTTATGGAGAGGGTGAAGGGTAAGCTGTGACAAAGCAAGAGAGAGGCATGGACATATATACAGTACGAAATGTAAGGTAGATAGCTAGTGGGAAGCAGCTGCATAGCACAGGGAGATCAGCTTGGTGCTTTGTGATCACCTGGAGGGGTGGGATAGGAGAGTGGGAGGGAGGGAGACGTAAGAGGAAAGAGATATGGGAACATATGTATATATATAACTGATTCATTTTGTTGTAAAACAGAAACTAACACACCATTGTAAAGCAATTATACTCCAATAAGGATGTTAAAAAAAATAAAATGAGAAGTGTAAAAGGAGAAGTTACAACACACACCACAGAAATACGAAGTATCCTAAGAGACTACTACAAGCAACTCTATGCCAATAAATTGGACAACCTGAAAAAAATGGACAAGTTCTTAGAAAGGTATAATCTTCCAAGACTGAAACAGGAAGAAATAGAAAATATGAACACACAAATCACAAGTAATGAAATTGAAACTGTGATTAAAAATCTTTCAACAAACAGACGTCCAGGACCAGATGGCTTCACAGGTGAATTCTATCAAACATTTAGAGAAGAGATAACACCCATCCTTCTCAAACTCTTCCAAAAATTTGCAGAGGAAGGAACGCTCCCAAACTCATTCTATGAGGCCACCATCATGCTGATACCAAAACCAGACAAAGATACTACAAAAAAAGAAAATTACGGACCAATATCACTGATGAATATAGATGCAAAAATCTTCAACAAAATAGTAGCAAACAGAATCCAGTTACACATTAAACTGATCATACACCATGATCAAGTGGGATTTATACAGGGGAGGCAAGGATTCTTCAATATATGCAAATCAATCAATGTGATACACCATATTAACAAATTGAAGAATAAAAACCATATGATCATCTCAATAGATGCAGAAAAACTTTTTAACAAAATTCAACACCGATTTATGGTAAAAACTCTCCAGAATGTGGGCATAGTGGGAACCTACCTCAACATAATAATGGCTATATAGGACAAACCCATAGCAAACATCATTCTCAATGGAGAAAAATTGAAAGCATTTCCTGTAAGATCAGGAACAAGACAAGGATGTTAACTCTCACCACTATTATTCAACATAGTTTTGGAAGTCCTACCCATGGCAATCAGAGAAGAAAAACAAATAAAAGGAGTACAGATAGGAAAAGAAGAAGTAAAACTGTCACTGTTTGCAGATGACATGATGCTATATATAGAGAATCCTAAAAATGCCACCAGAAAACTACTAGAGCTAATCAATGAATTCGGTAAATTTGAGGATACAAAATTAATGCAATGAAATCTCTTGTATTTCTATACACTAATGATGAAAAATCTGAAAGAGAAATTAAGGAGACAGATCCATTTACCACTGCAACAAAAAGAATAAAATACCAGGAATAAACCTACCTAGGGAGACAAAAGACCTGTATGTGGAAAACTATAAGACAGTGATGAAAGTAATTAATGATGATACCAACAGATGGAGAGACATACCATGTTCTTGGATTGGAAGAATCAATATTGTGAACATTACTATACTACACAAAGTAATCTACGGATTGAATGCAATCCCTATCAAATTACCAATGGCATTTCTTACGGAACTAGAACAAACAATTTTAAAATTTGTATAGAGACACAAACGATCCCGAATAGCCAAAGCAGTCTTGAGGAGAAAAAATGGAGCGTGAGGAATCAGACTCCCTAACTTCAGATTATACTACAAAGCTACAGTAATCAAGACAATATGGTACTGGCACAAAAACAGAAACATAGATCAATGGAACAGGATAGAAATTCCAGAGATAAACCCATGCACCTATGGTCAACTAATCTATGATAAAGGAGACAAGGATATACAATGGAGAAAAGACAGTCTCTTCAATAAGTGGTGCTGGGAAAACTGGACAGCTACATGTTAAAGAATGAAATTAGAACACTCCCTAACACCATACACCAAAATAAACTCAGAATGGATTCGAGACCTAAATTTAAGACCGGACACTATAAACTCTTAGAGGAAAACATAGGGAGAACACTCTTTGACATAAATCACAGAAAGATCTTTTTTGATCCACCTCCTAGAGTAATAGAAATAAAAATAAACAAATGGGACCTACTGAAACTTAAAATCTTTTGCACAGCAAAGGAAACCATAGATAAGACGAAAGACAACCCTCAGAATGGGGGAAAATATTTGCAAATGAGGCAAAGGGCAAAGGATTAATCTCCAAAATATATAAACAGCTCATGCAGCTCAATATTAAAGAAACAAACAACCCAATCCAAAAGTGCACAGAAGACCTAAATAGACACTTCTCCAAAGAAGACATACAGATGGCCAGAAGCACATGAAAAGCTGCTCAACACCACTAATTATTAGAGAAATGCAAGTCAAAACTATAACGAAGTATCACCTCACATCAGTTAGAATGGGCATCATTAGAATATCTACAGACAACAAATGCTGGAGAGGGTGTGGAGAAAAGGGAACCCTCTTGCACTTTTGGCGGGAATGTAAATTGATACATCCACTATGGAGAACAGTATAGAGGTTCCTTAAAAAACTAAAAATAGAATTACCATATGACCCAGCAATCTCACTACTGGGCATATACCCAGAGAAAACCATAATTCAAAAAGACACATGCACTCCAATGTTCATTGCAGTACTATTTACAATAGCCAGGTCATGGAAGCAACCTAAATCCCCATCGACAGATGAATGAATAAAGAAGATGTGGTACATATATACAATGGAATATTACTTAGCCATAAAAAAGGAATGAAATTGGGTCACTTTTTGAGACGTGGATGGATCTAGAGACTGTCATACAGAATGAAGTAATTCAGAAAGAAACCAACAAATATAGTATATTAACTCATGTATGTGGATCTTAGAAAAATGGTACAGATGAACCAGTTTTCAGGGCAGAAGTTGAGACACAGATGTAGAGAACAAACATATGGACACCAAGCGGGGGGGAAAGCCGTGGTGGGGGTGTGGATGGTGGTGTGATTAATTGGGCAATTGGGATTGACATGTATACACTGATGTGTATAAAATTGATGCCTAATTAGCACCTGCTGTATAAAAAAATAAATAAAATAAAATTCCAAAGGAAAAAAAAAAAACTAAAAAAAGAAGACCAAACTATATGTTGCCAAAAGAGATTTAATTGAGCTTTAAGAACACACATAGATTTAAAGTAAAGAGATAAAAAATAGATATTCTATGCAAATCAAAACCAAAATAGGGCAGAATTATTTATTTTTATTTCAGACAAAATAGACTTTATGCCAAAGATTATAACAATACACAAAGAAGGTCATTATATAATGATAAAGAACTCAATTAATCAAGAGAATATAATATTTGTAAGTATCTATGCATCCAACATAAGAGCACCTAAATATATAAAGCAAATATTAATAGATCTGAAGGGAGAAACAGACAGCAATATAATAATAAAGGGAGAGACTTCGATACCCCACTTTCAACAATGGATAGATCATCCAGACAGAGAATCAATAAGGAAACATTGAACTTAAAATGATATATTAGAGAAGACGACTTAACAGATATATGTAGAACATTTGATCCAAAAACAGAAGAATCCAAATGAAAACCACAGTGAGATATCACCTCACAGCTGTTAGTTGTCTATTATCAAAAAGATAAGATATAAGTGCCGGCAAAGGGCTTCCCTGGTGGCGCAGTGTTTGAGAGTCCACCTGCCGATGCAGGGGACGTGGGTTCGTGCCCCAGTCCAGGAAGATCCCACATGCCGCGGAGCGTCTAGGCCCGTGAGCCATGGCCACTGAGCCTGTGCGTCCAGAGCCTGTGCTCTGCAATGGGAGAGGCCACAACAGTGAGAGGCCTGCATACCACAAAAAAAAAAAAAAAAAGGAAAAAATAAGTGCTGACAAGGATCTGAAGAAAAGGGAACCTTTGTACACTGTTGGTGGGAATGTAAACTGGCACAGCCATTATGGTCAATGGTATAGAGGTTCTTCAAAAAATTAAAATAGAAATACTCTATGATTCAGCCATCCTACTCTGGATATATAGCCAAAGGAAACAAAAATAATTATCTCAAAGAGGTTTGCTACTCCCTTGTTCATTATAGTATTATTCACAATATCCAAGATATGGAAAAAACTAACTGCCCATTTAGTGGAAGGATTGATTAAGAAAATATATACACTGAAATATTGTTCAGCCTTTACAAAGAAGGGAATCCTGACATTTGCAACAACATGGATGAAACTGGACGGCACCATGAAAAGTGAAATAAGCCAAACAGAGGAAGACAAAAACTGCATGGTACATGGTGTCACTTAAATGTGCAATCTGAAAAAAAAAAACAAATCAACCTTACAGAAATAAGTAGCTGAGGGTGAGGGGAATTGGGAAAAAAGTACAAATTTTCAGTTATAAGATGAATAAGGTCTGAGACCTTAATGTATAACATGGAGACTATAGTTGATAACACTGTATTGTATAACTGAAATTTGCTGAGAATAGAACTTATATGTTCTCACACACACAAAAACGTAAGGATCAGAGGTGATGGGTGCGTTAATTAACTCAATGTGGGGAGAATCCTTTCCCAATGTATATGTATATCAAGTCATACATTGTATAGTTTAAATATCTTACCATTTTATTTGTCAATTGTACCTCAAAAAGCTCTAAAAAGGAATAATTTGAAAAAAGAAGAAAAACTAAGGGATGACAACACACACTCTCATCCAATAACTGCATCCAACATAAGTTCCATAATAACTTATACATATACAGTTTTTTCTCCTCCTGAGTTTGTCTATTGAGAAATAGACACAGGAGTCAGACAGAGATCAAAAATAAATATTATTATTGATCTAAAAGTAATCATATAATGTGGTTTTAGTTCTGAGTCAAAGACTTGCTCTTACTTTCCCCTGAATTAATCAGAATTGCCCATGGAGTCCTAGAGCCAGGCAACAGCAGACCTTCCCTGGCAGGCATAAGACCTATATTTTTCTCAGCTTACCACATGGTCAAGTACAAACCAAAACACATGTTCTTCAAGATCAAGAAGATCCCATAGAGAGAAGGAAAGAAGATGAGCTATGCATGCCCAATGTATTCAGCCAATCTCATTTTAATTAGTTGGTTCTTCTGTCCCTGGAGGAGGAATGATTAAGGGGACAACGAGAATCCAGGAGCATTTTCACCCTATGATAGTTTCTCCACATGGGTATGTGGAAGTGGGAAATAATTTTCCCACTCCCGATAGTGGGTGTTGTTCCTCCAAGAGCATCAATCTATGATTAAGTGACATCTGGAAAGCAATAGTAAAGTGAAAATGTAAAAAAGAATGTATCATTAAAGGTAGGGTAGTTTATTCTAGGGAACAAATAACCTGACAAATCTCAATGGTTAAAGTGGCCTCCATTTTATTTCTTGATCCCTCTGCATTTCCATCATTGGTCAGCTGGAAGGTTGGCTTTGATTCCTTCCATTGCCATGGCTAGGGGACCTAGAAATTGGCTTATGTGTTGAATATCCATAAGCATTTGTTTGCCCAATTTATGATTTCTCTATATAATTGCTATATTAAAAGTATGGCAATCCATCAGCTTATTCAATTTTGGGCAACAAAAAATAACTAAAGCCATAAAATGTAGAAGATCCTGATTTTAGCAGGAAGCCATGAGCTTCTTCCCATAATACTGGACTTCAGGTTAACTACTTCAATCTCTGCCTCTCACAAAATGTTGTTGTGTTGAGGCATAACCAATCTGCTCCTTTATTCCAAATTGCATCTTAATGGAAGGTGCTTTACCATGAGAGAAATTATAAACTTTTGTCATGCAAAAATTACACATCAAAAGATACTAGCAAAAGCCTGCACCATCATTTCTTCAACTTCTTTGGCTCTTTTGGGGTCCCATTCTTATTTCCTATTATGATTTTTATCTTCCTCTGTTTAATTGCACAAGATTCAGAGTAAGAAAGAGAATTTGAATTTTTCAAATATTAGGTTTGTGATAATCTGGCCCTCAGTTGTCAGAGGTCACTGGCCACAGGTAGAAATCGTTTCTCTTGACAAAGTTAAATGTATCTTCTTTCTGCTATCAAATGGTTCAATTATACCAATGTTTATTTCTTACTGGAACTTATCAAAACCCTCAAGAATTTGCCAACACATGCTAGCAACCTAAGGTTTTTCTAATATGTACTTCAGAACCCCAGGTTCTATAAGCCTAATTTCCAAAGTATGAGAGGTGATTCATTAATATACCGTTTACTTTGCTAGTACAAAAGAAGCTTCCAACCAGCAATAGCATGATCTTCACTGTCCACAACCCTAACTCAATTCAGCCAGTTCTGAATTGAGTTTCATTCATTTCAGTTTCTGTTGCTTGTAACACTTCTATGTAGCAATTTATAATGTGTTTATAAGAAATAAAAATAACTCCAATGAGATAAATAATGAAGGGTTTTTTGTTTATTTCTTATCCTTAGAAATCCAAGATATGGTTACTTTTAGGGAAGATTGGGTCTAAGTGCTTAAAAACATGTCAGGATCTATCTGTATCTCTCTCTCTTTCTGTCACTTTTCTTGGTATCGGTTTCATTCTCTATCATTGCAGATGAACTTCCTCTATGAACCTTGAGGAAAGATCCACCAACTGCTCCAAACTAACTGTGGCCATCTCTGTAAACCCAGCAAGAGGAGCTTCTTAAGGCTAGCAAACATATATCAACTCCTGGGAATGATGTTTGTTACCCTGCTGGGGTAGGCAAAATATCAACCCCCAAACATCCCTAATCCCTAGAATTTGTAAATATGTTCCCTTACATGACAAAAGGGATTTTGCAGATGTGATTAAGGTTAAGAGTCTATATATGTAGAGATTATCCTGAATTAGCCCAGTGGGCCCAATACAAATCACATGAAGTCTTAAAAAGTAAGAGGAAGGTGGATAAGTAGGTCAGAGAGATTGTAGATGGTAGATGTAAGAAAGATTTGATGCCCTTTGTCTGGTTCTGAGATGTAGGCAGCTATGTGCAAAGACTAAGAAGAGGTCTCCAGAGCTACCAGGAGCCCTAAACTGACAGCTAGCAAGGGAACTGAGAGTTCAGCCCTACAATTGGATGGAACTGAATTCTGCTAACAACTGAATGAGCATGGATGTGGATTCCCTCCAAGCCTGTAGAAGGGAATCCCTTAATTTTGTCTCAGTGAGACCTATACTGGATTTCTAATCTATAAAATCATATCATAATAATTTCACTTTGTTTTAAATTTGCATAATTTGTTACAGCAGCAGTAGATGATGAATACATCCACTTAGGTCATGAGCCCACCCCTTGGACAATTACTCTTTGCCATAGAGACTGGTCAAGCCCAGATTACCTACATACCTCTAGCCAGAGAGATGTATAATATTATTATTGACCACTTGATTCAAAGTACAAGAGATATGGGAAGTGGGGAAGAACTGAAGCCCAGGCAAAACAAGGAAATATCCTCCCACTTTACTATGCTATGCTGTCATTTAATCTATTACCACATTTTGCTACTACCTTCACAATGTTTTTTTGAAGTGTGGCTTTTTCCTCTTCATCTTTACCAACAAATGGCTGGTCTGCACTGATTAGCAGTATTTTTAACATGAGCATAGAAAGAATGATCAAAAGAGAGAGAATTGTTACACATTCTCTAATTTTGATCCTATTTTAATATTCAAAGCAATCTTCATTTTGTAAATATTTCATCTATTTTCAGATATTATAAAATTAACTAAAGCCAATCCTCAAATTTAGAATAATCAATCTAAGAGTCTCAGGTCTCTCATATTTATGAGGAAAGCTCAGTCTTCCAATACTAAAGCTCTTGTTATAAATCTACTTTAGCAGTGGTCAAATAAAATACACCCCCTCATACAACATGTGAACCACTCATTTGCTGTATCTCATCCCTGGTGTACAGTTTCCACAACAAGGCCGAATAGAGTACTACCAATAGAGCAGGAGCTCAGCATATGCAGCAGATAAAGATAATGATGGTAATAATGACAAGAATCAAATAGTCATGTCTGCCATATTGTTCCTCATCTACAGCTGCATTAGAAATTCTAAATAACATTAAGTCTTGCCTCACTGGAAAAATATACAGCCACAGATTTCCAACCAGAGAACTTCAAAAGAATTATCATCACTACAGCAGAACTTTTTTTATGTAGTCATAAAGCTAAGAGAAGTCAATTAGGTCTAGTACTTCAGTAATGGTTCCACAAATCACATTTACAGCCAACCCCACAACGAGTGTGATATGAAGAAATACCATTTAGAAAGACAAGTTTTGACACACTAATATCATGGCATTGCAGAAACTGTGGGGGTAATTAATTTTTACTTGTAAGTGATGAATCCAAGCAAAACTCTAAAAACAATTTGGACAATTACGAACTCTTTAGGGCAATAAAGCTTTTGCAGAAAGCTTGATTTTATATTACTGGTATGATCAAAGCTTTAATGAAATTGCTGCATGGCAGAAACTACTGAACTATTAAGAGAAAACTACAAAAATAAATGAGTGCTTAGCTCTGAATCTACAAAAAATAGGAGGCTTCTGGTTTTCTTTGATTGTCTATTAATTTCTCACGAGAGAGCCCCATGTGACATTGCTCTGACAAATTTCACTGAAGCATGTTTTCTCTTCTGCAAATTAGTAATGCAAAGTCCTGCATGTGATCTTCCTAATGGTATTTTGTATCCCACTGTTCTTTATTATTATTTTAAGAGGAGTAGGTGTTTTTCTCATTCTCAAGAATAATGATTGGACTAGTTGGAGTTCTTTTATGGATATCGCAGTATATAACCCAATAGGTGTCAGGAAGAATTCATGCTGTGTTGCAGCTCCACAAGTATCCATCCACCACTAAGACTTGTGTTGTGATGTTGTAAAACTTTTAGTGAAATCTAAATGGTACAGTAAACTAAGAATTTAGTGAGAGACTTAACTTTTTATTCTTCCTGAATAAAACCATTACAGCCTTAGGTATCATATAACTCTTTAAAACAGGCATTCTTAACAGTTTATTCACAGGCCCAGCTCAATCAGTCATTTCCCTTCTTCTACTTTCTTTGAGAAATTCAATGGAAGTACTGATTAAAGATGCAAAACACAGTGAAAATAAAATATGAACACATAAACTTAAATTTGATCATGAAAGTTCTAGGTTCCTGTTAGCTCTACTTTCAAAATAGAGACAGAATTTCGCCACTTTTCCCTACCTGCCCAGATAGATCCCAAGTGCAAGCCACTATCATTAATTACTTGGATTATTTCAAGAGCTTCTTAACTGATCACATGCTTCTGTCCTTCTTCCCACCTCAAACAATCGATTCTCAATAGAGCAACCAGAGTGATGCTATTAAAACTCAAATCAAATCATGTCTCCCCTTTGTCCAAAAACATATGATGTTTCATTATTTCACTGGGATAAAAATCTAGAGTCCTCATATGATTTTCAAGGCTCTATATAATCTGGTTCTCCTTACCCCTCTACTGTTTATTAACATTCTCCTCTTCAGTCAACCCAAGCCAGTCAAACAGGGCCTCTTTGCTATTTCTCAAACAAGCAGGCCTGCTTCTGCCTTATGGCTCAGCATTTCTTTTTCTCTGTACCTAGGAGTTTTACACATGGCAAATTCTCTCACTTACTCTAGATCTTTCCTCAGATATCATCTTTCTAATAATGAAAGCACTCCTGTGCTCCCCTTTATGAATTTCAACTGCCACTTTTTGCATTTTCACTCTCTCTCTCTTCTCTCCCTTAGTTTTCTCCATGCCACTTATCATCAGTCATAATATATATTTTACTTATTTATTTCCTGTATTATCTCTATCTCAGCCACTGCCCCACTAGAATGTAGATTCCACAAAAGAAGTAAATTTTAAATTTATCTGTTTTATTTACTGGTGTATCTACAGTAAATGAATATAATCAGTGATAAGAAATCTACAGCTATAGCTAGGTTTCTTCACTGTGGATATGTCTACATACAAGATAAAAGCAACCCAAATGAAAATTCAACACTCAACCCAGTTATCAATGACAACAACGCACCCAGCAATCTGGGGTTGCAATGATGAGAAGAGTGACCTGTTAGCTGTTTTCATGGAAACATATTCAATGGATTTATACAGTGTTAAGAAAATATATTGAATTATTAATTTTCACTTCTTGTTATTGAGAAAGATAAAAAAAAAATAAAAGATATTTTACCCTTCCTATATGCGAAAAAGTGAAGGTTTTCTTTTTTAGAGAGTGTGATTGGCTTTTGTATTGTGCAGCTAGAAACAGACATTGTCAGTCACCCAGAAAAAGAAGTTTTCTCTATTGTTTGAGAACTAAAGTCCTATTCAGAGGAAGGAGAAAGGACCTGATTCTGAGAGCTGAAAGGAAAAAGGGTGATTTGTAGACATGTGCACATTGCCATGAATAGTGCAGACTTATGTCCTCCTTGCATTTGGTTACCAACATTCGGTAACAGATGATGGGCATGGCTGGCAATTAAGCACCAAAGTCATGAGAATGAATGAAGTTGTACACAGTCCAATTATCAGGCAATGGATAGGACTACTTTAAGGAGTGTCTTTAAACACACTCAGGCTATCAGTGTCCAGATGATGACAAAGGAAAAGCCCAACAGTGGCATCAAGCAACAGATGAAGCAAAGTAATAACAAACACCACCAAGGAATAAAAAGAAGTTTCTAATTTGCTTTATAAACACTCTGCTAGCTGCCTCCCAATGCCAGATTGTTATGAAAACTAGGTAGTGAGGAAAAAACTAAAACCAAAATTGAGATTTAATTTTTCACCATGTTAACAACTGGGACCTCAGGGCCAAATTTAAATTAATTTAGAGTAAATAAACTAATATTTCCTTCTCTTGCCCTCAAAGGTTATAGAGAACTTTATACTTGCTGCTCATTGAGACCATACTCAACATTACTAAAAATATTCCTACAGATCATAACTGCACTATGGACTAATCATAACTCCTGCAATTTGAGCTTAATGATTTTTAAACCATAGCAAAGACCATGTTGAAAAAATAATTCAGACAGATGAGAAATGATAATAACCACTTTTAACTTTGAGATTAACAATAATAAGAAGAAACAGCAAGTATAAGTGGACCATGCTGAGATTCAGTTTAAAGAGAGATTTTTATGAATGGTTACCAACACCCTTAGGTAGATATAAATTGAGAGCAGAATATTCAAAAGGGAGAGGGAGCAAACATATCACTGAAGATGATTTTTTAAGGTGCTATTCTCAGGTTCTGAATTTCTAAGAGAGAACATTTTCTTGAAGAAGGAATTAGCAGATGCCATGGATATGGGAACACTGTAATGTCTCAAGCATGAATGTAAATTCAGTTAAAATCTAATTTTTAAAACAATGTGTTGCAAAAATACCTTCAGCCCCCAATATAAACGATGAATTTCTAGAAATGATGGTATTTTCTGGTGTTGTAAAGCCAGTTCTAAAAGAAGAGATATTTGAGTCTTGGAGAGGGCCTATTACTCAAGTGCTATAGTAGCAACTCTTAAACAAGGCCATGTGGCTGCTACCTTCAGAAGCAGATTGCTATAGGGACACAGCTTCTAAGCATTCTATTACAGCTCTAGGTGTGCCTGGCTGAATTCTCTGAGCACTTTAGATACAGCTTTGGTCATATTGAAAACAAGAGAGCAGTACAGATCATCTTCCTGAATTACCATCCAAATGAAAATGTATCTGCATTTAACTGATACTAAAAACTGATTCAGAGACCACTGGCCACAAAATGCTCAGAATCATTTACCCAGAGAAAGAAGGGATGTTCAGGAATAACAGCCCTGATTTTGCCAGCTACAGCAGATGGCAACTGGGCAAGGCAGTGAAAAGTCATGGCTGCTCTGAATGTCCTTCTGTAGGTCCCCTAAGAGCTCATTTCACAAGGAAGGCAAATCTGGTACCTTGACAAATAAGATCAGCTATCGATATTGTGCCTGGGAAACACACACACATACAGACAGACACACACTCACATGGCTCTGTGGATCAGAAGAGAAAACCTAAACACAAAGTGAAGGTAAAAAAGAACACTGCTCAGGTGCAAAGGTAAAACATTTCAAAGATAATTACTACCACTACATGTTTAAGAAGCTAAAGTATCTCTTTGGCTTTGTGGACTCATAAACAGAACACTAAACAAGTATTGTAAAGCTAAAATATACTTAGTGGATATTGATAAACCAGAGAGGTAGGAGGGGAAAGATTCAAACTTGTCCTGCAGGAGATTAGACTTTCTGGCACATCTTCACTTCTACATATGACTCAGGAACTAGAAAAGAAAGTGGCCGAAAGACCCACCGAATTAAAAAAACTCCAATTTGAGACAAAGGCTGGTAGTGGCAAAACTTTCCCCTTCCAACCATTAAAGGATTCGTGGCAAGACAGCCCATGTCAGATTTCTGGAGGATAAGAAATAAGATCCCCAAATATAAACAGGACCTGAAGAGCTTGGACAAGGAAGATAAAGACGGCATAGCTGTAAACTACATCTAAATTAGTTTTCTGATAGCTTTTAAGTCTAAGACATCTAATACTATAAAGAAGGTCTCTCCAAATGCAATTCAACTTATCTAACTTTATTCTTTTTCTTTTCTTTTCTTTTCTTTTTTTTTTTCCGTATGCTGGCCTCTCACTGTTGTGGCCTCTCCCGTTGTGGAGCACAGGCTCCGGATGCGCAGGCTCAGCGGCCATGGCTCACGGGCCTAGCCGCTCCGCGGCATGTGGGATCCTCCCATACTGGGGCACAAACCCGCGTCCCCTGCATCGGCAGGCGGACTCTCAACCACTGTGCCACCAGGGAAGCCCTCTAAGTTTATTCTTGAAGGTAATTTCACATACTCAAATTTTAGAATGCTCAGAGAGAATATAACACATATCTGAGACATTGCTTTACTTATGAGAATAACTGCTTATGGAAAGCAGATGCACAAGTATCTGAGCCACACTCAAAAGAGACAACTCAGTGGGGAAACTATTTTTAAAGCACAAAAATTTACTTGGGGAACATTCAAAGGATTATTTATTTAGACAAAAATTATGTTTTATCCTCCCTGCTATAAAAAGTCAAAAATAAGAGTTATCACAGCTTACCCTTCCCCCTCCCCATATGCTATGACAAAGTGAAAGAGTGGCATGGACATATATACACTACCAAATGTAAAATAGATAGCTAGTGGGAAGCAGTCACATAGCACAGGGAGATCAGCGGGGTGCTTTGTGACCACCTAGAGGAGTGGGAGGGAGGGAGACGCAAGAGGGAAGAGATATGGGAACATATGTATATGTATAACTGATTCACTTTGTTATAAATCAGAAACTAACACACCATTGTAAAGCAATTATACTCCAATAAAGATGTAAAAAGATAAATAAATAAATAAAATAAAGAATAAAAAAAAGAAAAAGAGGTATCAGACCTTCCCCATTCTAAATCAGTGACCAGACCATGTGTCCAGAATCTAGCCTCCCTAACCCAAGGACCTTGACAAACATTATGTGACAGAACCAAGCACATGGAGGAAAATATCCCCAGTTCCTGCCATCAGATCTTGTTTGAGAGTTGGTGGTTCGTCAGAAGGTGCTGGTATAAAAGTAGTTCAAAGATACAGAGAAATAAAAGACTCAAATTTGTAGGAAAAAGTTGAGATTCTCCAGGACAATGAGGAAAGAAGGTACCAGATTTCCAGGGAATAATGAAGAACCATACCCTATCTGCAGAGATGCAGTAACAATGTGGGTTACTGGTGAGGGTTTGCCCATAAACACAAGGCCTGGACAGTATCCATGGTGTTCTCTGATAGAAATTTATAATCACCAGAGAAGATCATTTGGAAGGAAACCTTTAAGTCCACTCTGAGGAAGGTGGAGGGCCAGGCTAGACAGTGGTATTGTGTAATATCTATTAAGAGGTACAAACTACTATTTTAAAAATTAATAAGAAGGAGTGGAGTCGAATGGCAGACTATGAGGACATGGAGTTCACATCTCCACACAACTAAGGCACCTACCAGGAACTGGTGGTGGATCATGGAGAGCTAATGGGATGGGAGGAACACCCGAGTGACTGAGTAGGACATGTGGGGGAGGGAGCGAGAGGAGAAGTGGATGTGGAATGGGACTGGTGCCCCTGAGGGGTGGCTGGGGGAAAGGAGGGGTTCCCACGCCCAGAGGGGCCCACCCACGGTTAGGGGATCAGTGACAAGGGAGACCCTTGGGAGAGTAGAGGATTGGAAGGGAGTACAGCCAGTGTTACCCCTGCCCACTTGGGCCCTGGGGAGGCCATTGAGGTCCCAGGCCTAATCCTCCACCCTCTGAGGCTCCCTCCAGCTGCACTAAGCCTAAGCCCTGCACCCACACACCCACCCAGGACCTTACTTCTACACGCCGTACTCTGACACACCATTTGACCACACTAGGTCTAAAGCCCACCCACAAATCCCCACCCAGAGCCTTACCTCTGAACACTCTGAGACCCCCCTCCAACCGTGCTGCTTTTCCCTGCCGTTGGGGTCCTGAGCTTAGACCCCACCCCCAGGCATTTTCTGGCCACATGGGTCCATAGGCTAGGTCCCACATCCACCTAAGCTCCATCTCCCACCAAAGCTCTGTCCTCCACAGCCAAGGCCTTTTCCTACCTTTTTTTTTTTTTAGGTTGTTGTTCTGTTTTACCTTATTGTTTTTGATTCATAAATATTTTTATTTTTTCTAATAGAATTTTTATTTTTCTAATTTTATTTTATTCTTAATATTTTTTTATTCTTCTACTCCTTTTGGCTTGTTTCCCTTTTTTCTCTTTTTTTTTCTTTTTTCCATTGTGGTTCTGTTTTACCTTGTTGTAGTTGTTTCACTTATATTTTTAATTTTCCTAATATATTTTTTTATTTTTCTAATTTATTTTAATTTTTTTCTTTGTTATTATACTGCTCCTTTTTTTTTTACTTTTCTTTTCTCATGCCGCATGACATGTGGGAACTTAGTTCCCAGCCTGGGGTCTGGGACTGAGCTCCTGTGGTGGGAGTGCTGAGTCCAAACCACTGGACTAACAGAGAAACTCAGACCTTTGGGAATATTAATTGGAGTGAGGTCTCCTGAAGGTCCTCATGTCAGCACAAAGACCTGGCTCTACCCAACTGCATGCAAACTCCAGTGCAGGATACCTCAGGCCAAACAACCAGTAGACAGGAATACAGCCCCACCCATAAAAAATGAGATGACAAAAAAAATATGTTGCTGATGAAGGAGCAAGATAAAAAATTACAAGACCAAATAAATGAAGAGGAAATAGGTAACCTACTTGAAAAAATATTCAGAGTAATGATAGTAAAGATGATCCAAAATCTTGGAAATAGAATGGAACCATGGATTGAGAAAATACAAGAAATGTCTAACAAAGACCTAGAACAACTAAAGAACAAACAAACAGTGATAAACAACACAATAACTGAAACAAAAAATACACTAGAAGGAATCAATAGCAGAATAACTGAGGCAGAAGAGTGAATAAGTGAGCTGGAAGATAGAAAGGGGGAAATAACTGCCAAGGAACAGGATAAAAAAACAAGAGAATAAAAAGAATCAAGGACAGTCTCAAAGATGTCTGGACAACATTAAATGTACCAATGTTCGAATAATAGGAGTCCCAGAAAAAGAAGATAAAGGGAAAGGGTCTAAGAAAATATTTGAAGAGACTATAGTTGAACACTTCCTTAACATGAGAAAGGAAATAGCCACCCAAGACCAGGAAGAACAGAGAGTCCCATACAGGATAAACCCTAGGAGAAACACACTGACACACATATTAATCAAACTACCAAGAATTAAATTCAAAGGAAAAATATTTATAGCAGCAAAGGTAAAGCAACAAATAACATACAAGGGAATCCCCGTAAGGTTATCAGCTGATTTTTCAGCAGAAACTCTGCAGGCAAGAGGAGAGTGGCAGGATATATTTAGAGTGATGAAAGGGAAAAACCTACAACAAAGATCACTCTACCCAATAAGGATGTCATTCAGACTCAATGGAGAAATCAAAAGTTACAGACAAGAAAAAGCTAAGAAAATTCAGCACCACAAAGCCAGCTTTACAACAAATGCTAAAGGAACTTCTCTAGGCAGGAAACACAAAAGAAGAAAAAGACCCACAGAAACAAATCCAAGTCAATTAATAAAATGATAATATGAACATACATATCGATAATAACCTTAAATGTAAATGGATTAAATGCACCAACCAAAAGACACAGACTGGCTGAATGGATATACAAAAACAAGATCTGTATATATGCTGTCTAGAAGAGACCCACTTCAGACCTAGGGACACATGCAGACTGAAAGTGAGGGTATGGAAAAAGACATTCCATGAAAATGGAAACCAAAAGAAAGCTGGAGTAGCAATACTCATAACAGATAAAATAGACTTTAAAATAAAGACTGTTACAAGAGATAAGGAAGGACACTACATAATGATCAAGGGATCAGTCCAAGAAGAAAACATAACAATTGTAAATATTTATGCACCCAACATAGGAGCATCTCAATATGTAAGGCAAATACTAACAGCCATAAAAGGGAAAAGTGACAGTAACACAATAGTGGGGGACTTCTCCTCACTTACAACAATGGAAAGATCATCCAGACAGAAAATAAATAAGGAAACTCAAGATTTAAATTACACAATAGACTAGGTAGACTTAATTTATATTTATAGGACATTCCACCTGAAAGTGGAAGAATACACTTTCTTCTCAAGTGCACACGGAACATTGTGCCAGATAGATCACATCTCGGGTCACACATCAAGACTTGGAAAATTTAAGGAAATTGAAATTATATCAAGCATCTTATCCCACCACAGCACTATGAAATTAGTAATAAATTACAGGAAAAAAAACTGTAAAAAACACAAACACATGGAGGCTAAACAGTGTGCTGCTAAATAACCAAGAGAACAGTGAAGAAATCATAGAAAAAAAATTTAAAATACCTAGAAAAAAATGACAACAAGGGCTTCCCTGGTGGCACAGTGGTTGAGTGTCCACCTGCTGATGCAAGGGACACGGGTTCGTACCCCAGTCCAGGAAGATCCCACATGCCACAGAGTGGCTGGGCCCGTGAGACATGGCCGCTGAGCCTGCATGTCCAGAGCCTGTGTTCCACAATGGGAGAGGCCACAATGGTGAGAGGCCCACGTACCGCAAAAAAAAAAAAAGAAAAACAAATAAATGACAACAGAAACAGGATGATCCAAAGCCTATGGGACAGAGAAATTCCAGCTCACCTCAAGAAACAAGAAAAATCTCAAATAAACAATCTAACCTTACACCTAAAGCAACTAGAAAAAAGAAGAACAAGGAAAACCCAAAGTTAGTAAAAGGAAGGAAATCATAAAGATCAGATCAGAAGTAAATGAAATAGAAACGAAGAAAACAGTAGCAAAGATTAGTAAAATTTGGCTCTTTGCGGACTTCACTGGTGGCACAGTGATTAAGAATACACCTGCCAATGCAGGGGACATGGGTTCGAGCCCTGGTCCGGGAAGATCCCACATGCCACGGAGCAACTAAGCCCGTGTGCCACAACTACTGAGCCTGTGCTCTAGAGCCTGTGAACCACAACTGCTGAGCCCGCATGCCACAACTACTGAAGCCCATGTGCCTAGAGCCTGTGCTCTGCAACAAGAGAAGCCACCGCAAAAGAAGCCCATGCACTGCAATTAAGAGCAGACCCAGCTCTCCACAACTAGAGAAAGCTCACGCACAGCAAAGAAGACCGCATGCAGCCAAAAAATAAATTAATTAAAAAAAAAAGTTGGCTCTTTGAGAAGATAAACAAAATGGATAAGCCTTTAGCCAGACTCATCAAGAAAAAAAGGGAGAGGACTCAAAGGAATAAAATTAGAAATGAAAAAGGAGAAGCTACAATTGGCACCACAGAAATACAAAGGATCATAAGACACTACTACAAGCAACTATATGCCAATAAAATGGACAACCTGGAGGAAATGGACAAATTCTTGGAAAGGTACAACTTTCCACGACTGAACCAGGGAGAATTAGAAAATATAAACAGACCAATCACAAGTAATGAAATTGCAACTGTAATTAAAAATCTTCCAACAAACAAAAGTCCAGGACCAAATGGCCTCATAGGTGAACTCTATCAAAAATTTAGAGAAGAGCTAACACCTATCCTTCTCAAACACTTCCAAAATATAGCAGAGGGAGGAACACTCCCAAACTCTTTCTACGATGCCACCATCACCCTGATAACAAAACCAGGCAAAGCACACACAAAAATATTACAGACCAGTAACACTGATGAATACAGATGCAAAAATCCTCAACAAAATACTAGCAAACAGAATCCAACAACACATTAAAAGGATTATACACCATGATCAAGTGGGATTTATCTCAGGGATGCAAGGATTGTTCAATATACGTAAATCAATCAATGTGATACACCATATTAACAAATTAAAGAAAAAAACATATGATCATCTCAATAGATGCAGAAAAAGCTTTTGACAATATTCAACACCTATTTATGATAAAAACTTCCCAGAAAGTGGGCATAGAGGGAACCTATCTTAACATGATAAAGGTCACATACAACAAACCCACAGCAAACATCATTCTCAATGGTGAAAAACTGAAAGCATTTCCTGTACGATCCGGAAGAAGACAAGGATGTCCACTCTCACCACTATTATTCAACATAGTTTTGGAAGTCCTAGCCATGGCAATCAGAGAAGAAAAACAAATAAAAGGAATACAAATTAGAAAAGAAAAAGTAAAACTGTAATCATTTGTGGATGACATCATACTGTACATAGAAAATCCTAAGGATATGACCAGAAAAATACTAGAACTAATCAATGAATTTGGCAAGGTTGCAGGATACAAAATTAATGCACAGAAATTCCTTGCATTCCTATACACTTTCTGAAAGATCAGAAAGAGGAATTAAGGGAACAATCTGGCTTACCATTACATCAAAAAGCATAAAATACCTAGGAATTAAACAACCTAAAGAGGAAAAATACCTGTACTCAGAAGACTATAAAACACTGATGAAAGAAATCAAAGATGACACAAACAGATGGAAAGATATACCATGCTCCTGAATTGGAAGAGTCAACATTCTGAAAACATTCTGAAAATGACTATATTACCCAAAGCAATCTACAGATTCAAATTAACAATGGCATTTTTCACAGAATTAGAAAAAAAATTTTACAATTTGTACGGAAGCAAAAAGACACTGAATAGTCAAAGCAATCTTGAGAAAGAAAAATGGATCTGGAGGAATCAGGCTCCCTGACGTCAGTCTATACTACAAAGATACAGTCATCAAAACATTTTGGTACTGGCACAAAAACAGAAATATAGATCAATGGAACAGGATAGAAAACCCAGAGATAAACCCATGCACCTATGGTCACCTAATCTATGACAAAGGAGGCAAGAATACACAATGGAAAAATGACATTCTCTTCAATAAATAATGCTGGGGAAACTGGAGAGCTACATGTAAAAGAATGAATTTAGAACACTCCCTAACATTATACACAAAAATAAACTCGAAATGGATTAAAGATCTAATGTAAGGCCGAATACTACAAAACTCTTAGAGGAAAACATAGGCAGAACACTCTATGACATAAATCACAGCAAGATTCTTTTTGACCCACCTCATAGAGAAATGGAAATAAAAACAAAAATAAACATATGGGACCTAGTGAAACTTAAAAGCTTTTGCACAGCAAAGGAAACCATAAACAAAATCAAAAGAAAACACACAGAATGGGAGAAAATATTTGCAAGGGAAGAGACCAACAAGGGATTAATCTCCAAAATTCACAAACAACACATGCAGCTCAATATCAAAAAACAAACAACCCAATCAAAAAATGGGTGGATGACCTAAATAGACATTTTACCAGAGAAGACATACAGATGTCCAAGAGGCACATGAAAAGATGCTCAACATCACTAATTATTAGAAAATGCAAATCAAAACTACAATGAGGTGTCACCTCACGCTGGTCAGAATGGCCATCATCAAAAAATCTACAAACAATAAATGCTGGAGAGGGTGTGGAGAAAAGGGAACCATCTTACACTGATGGTGAGAATGCAAATTGGTACAGCCACTATTTAGAACAGTGTAGAGGTTCCTTAAAAACTAAAAATAGAACTACCATATGACCTATCAATCCCATGACTGGGCATACACCCTGAGAAAAACATAATTCAAAAAGAGTCACATACCACAATGTTCATTGCAGCACTATTTACAATAGCCAGGACATGGAGATGACCTAAATGTCCATTGATAGATGAATGGATAAAAAAGATGTGGTACATGTATACAATGGAATATTACTCAGCCATAAAAAGAAGTGTAATTGTGTCATTTGTAGAGATGTGGATGAGTCTGTCATGCAGAGTGAAGTAAGTCAGAAAGAGAAAATCAAATATTGTATATTAACACATATATGTGAAATCTAGAAAAATGGTACAGATGAACATGTTTGCAGGGCAAGAATAGAAATGCAGATGTAGAGAACAGATGTGTGGACACAGAGGGGAAGGGGAGGGTGTGATGAATTAGGAGATTAGGTTTGACATAAATACACTACCGTGTGTAAAATAGATAGCTAGTGGGAACCTTCTGTATAGCACAGGGACCTTAGCTCGGTGCTCTGTGATGACCTAGGTGAGTGGAATGAGATGGGGAGGGAGGTCCAAGAGGGAAGGGATACATGTATACCTATAGCTGATTCACTTCACTGTACAGCAGAAACTAACACAGCATTGTAAAGCAATTACACTCCAATAAAAAATAATAAAATTTAAAAATGTATAAATAAATATATAAGATACAAGGATGTAATGTACAGCACAGGGATATAGCCAATATTTTATAATACCTTTAAACAGAGTATGATCTATAAAAATATTGAATCACCATGTTGTATACCTGAAATTAATATAGTACTGTAAATCAACTATACTTTAATATTTTAATGAAAAAAATTATGGTACCTATGTGACATTGAAGACTAAAATCCAGAGATTTCCCCCACTTTCCAGACAGCCACATTCTAGCACAGCATCAGAAAAAAGGAGGGAGAATCTTAAGACGAGTGAGATGGAATTTCCTGCTACCCTGGAGTGAGGACTTAAAAACAGATTTTATTTGTTTAAGATCAAATAAAGTAAGATGACATTTTATCCCTAAATTTTAAGGAACAAATTCCATGACAATATTTATTGGTACTCACTTTTTAAGTAATTGTCAAACTTATTTTATATTTTTGTTTTCCAAATATACAAAAGAGAAATTATTCTACTCATGATTATAGTTATCTGATGGGACAATAATCTTACTGACCTCACCTCATTTTTTAAAAATTTTGCTCAGCAAATATTTTTGAGGAGGTCCTAAGTGCCAGACACTGTGCTCTGTACCAGAAATAGAAATGTGAACAAAACATTCCTGACATCTGTCCTAAAACATTCCTGACATCTGTCCTCATGGCATTTTCAGTCTTAGTAATTTCTCATCACATGCAACTTCTTGGTTCAAATTTTTCAGACCTTTTCATTCATTTATTTCTTCACTTCCATTCCCTAAATTAGGTCAGTTAGTTAGATATTTCCATAGGGAATTTCAGTCCCTAAACTCTCATGATGAATACAAAAGTAATAGCAACTCTTCTTGGCTCCTTCTACATTCAACAACATTTACAAAGAACTTACTGTATGCCAAGCGCTGATTAGGAACAGAAGATCAATCAGCAAACAATGCAAATCTCCTTTTCTTCATGGAGCTAGTGTTGTAATGGGAAAGAACAGATAATTTAAAAGTAAAGAAGTAAAATAAAATAATGTTAGATGATGGTAACTACTAAAGACAAGAACAAAGGAGGTGATTGCTATTTTAAAGGGCAGGAAGTGAAGAGGTGGATCAGGGAAAGCCTCTTTGGAAATGATATTTGAGCAATGATCTGCTATTGCTAAAATTGTTCTACCCACGATGGTAAATGCTATGCATACTATTAATATATCTCATTTTCTTTTTACCCCACTTCACTATTTTTTAATAAAAATATTCATTTATGAATTTATTTACCAAATAAAGTGTAAGGCAGTGCCTTACACTGCTCTAAGCACCAGGATATATCAGCAAGGAAAAAACAATTTTTGCCTGCCTGGAGCTGACAATCTAGGAAGTTGAAAAAGTTTAAGTACCTTAACCAAAGTTGTACAATAAATAGCAGAGTTATATTCAAATATTTCTCACACTATGACTACTCTTTCCTCTGTAGTATGATGATTATCTTATTCTTGATGATATGGACCAATAATATGAAAAGTTGAGATGTGGCAAACCCTTGCAAACATCACAATAAAATTTCTCATTTCCTAAAACCAATTTTACTGGTTGAGTTATTAGATGCTTGTTAAGTAGCATATTGAGTTGGTGTTATGGAAAAAAGAAAGCATAAAGAGTTATGCCATGATTATGTAGACTTTCCATTTGAGCAAAAATGACATTAACTATGTCTCTATATCCCGTAAGTCACTACAAGGAGAACTACAGAGTCACAGATGGAGGTGTGCTTCATATTTCTTAAAGAATTATATACCCTAAAGGAATTTGTAGGAACAGATGAGTTTTACTTAAGAGTTCACAGATGTTTTTGCTTCCTCTACATCACTTAGTATGTGATTGTTTTTTTGTTTTCTATTAAAGGTTTAAGTTTAGTCATAGTCTTGACAGATGATATAAAATCATCTAGGTAGATATTATTATATTTAATATACTATATAAGTTATTTTGCTAGCTGAGTCAAGGAAGAGACAGTAATGGTAGAACTCTAGTTCTCAAATAAGTATAGAAAACCAAAAATGGAAATTGAATCATATGTTTCAGTTCTGACAATAAATTCAAATTTTGTACAAATCAATCATTCATTCATTCATTTACCAAATGTTAATCGAGTACCTACCACGTGGCAAGAAATTTACTAAATGCTGGAAATTAAGTCATTAGCCAAATAATACATCTATTTGATTGTTGGAAATTGAACCACTTAGTATCAAATTATGAGCAAACTGGACAAGATCTTGTTACCTAGCCAATCTTATCAGTACTTATCAAATCTTTAAGTCAACCCCTTTATTAAAATATTTAAATTTCTCTTTCTCTTCTTCAATGCCCTGTCATCAATCTCAATAGTCCAATAGTAATTACCACCCAAACACACTGAGATGAATACCAAAACATGAGCTGTACGCTTCCTTTTTTTAGCTTCTTCCAGTTGTATTGAGATACAATCGACATGGAGCACTGTATAAGGTGTACAACATAATGATTTGACTTACATATTTCATGAAGTGATCACCAAAAGTTTAGTGAATGTCCATCATCTCATACAGATACAAAGTTAAAGAAATAGAAAACAATTTTTTCCTTGTGATGAGAACTCTCAGCATTTACTCTCTTAACCACTTTCACATACAACATACAGCAGTGTTCATTATATTTATCATGTTGGACATTATATACCTAGTACTTTTTTCTTTTTATTTTAAACATATTTATTGGACTATAATTGCTTTACAATGGTGTGTCTGTTTCTGCTGTATAATAAAGTGAATCAACTATATGTATACATATATCCCCATATCCTCTCCTTCTTGTGCCTCCCTCCCACCTTCCCTATCCCACCCTTCTAGGTGGAGGTGGTTGCATGGCACCGACCTGATCTCCCTGTGCTATGGGGCTGCTTCCCTCTAGCTATCCATTTTACATTTGGTATGTATATATGTAAATGCTACTCTTTCACTTCATCCTGCTTACCCTTCCCCCTCCCCCTGTGCATTCTCTACCTCTGCGTCTTTATTCCTGTTCTGTCCCTAGGTTCATCAAAACAATTTTTTTTTTTTAGATTCCACATATATGTGCTACTCTACAGTATTTGTTTTTCTCTTTGACTTACTTCACTGTATATGACAGACTCTAGGTCCATCCACATCACTACAAATAACTCAATTTCGTTTCTTTTTATGGCTGAGTAATATTCCATTGTACATATGTGCCACATATTCTTTATCCAAACATCTGTCGATGGACACTTAGGTTGCTTCCATGTCCTGGGTATTGTAAATAGTGCTGCAATAAACATTGTGGTACATGACTCTTTTTGAATTATGGTTTTCTCAGGGTATATGCCCAGTTGTGGGATTGCAGAGTCATATAGTAGTTCTATTTGTAGATTTTTAAAGAGCCTCCATACTGTTCTCCATAGTGGCTGTAGCAATTTACATTCCCACCAAGAGTGCAAGAGGGTTCCCTTTTCTCCACACCCTCTCCAGCATTTACTGTTTGTAGAAATTTTGATGATGGCCATTCTGACCAGCGCGAGGTGATACCTCATTGTGGTTTTGATTTGCATTTCCCTAACGATTAGTGATGCTGAGCATCCTTTCATGTGTTTGCTGGCAATTTGTATATCTTTGGAGAAATGTCTATTTAGGTCTTCTGCCCATTTTGGGATTGGGTTGTGTGTTTTTTGGATATTGAGCTGCATGAACTGCTTGTTTATTTTGGAGATTAATCCTTTGTCAGTTGCTACATTTGCAAATATTTTCTCCCATTCTGACAGTTGTCTTCTTGTCTTGTTTAAGGTTTCCTTTGCTGTGCAAAACATTTTAAGTTTCATTAGGTCCTATTTGTTTATTTTTCTTTTTATTTCCATTTCTCTAGGAGGTGGGTAAAAAAGGATCTTGCTGTGATTTATGTCATAGAGTGCTCTGTCTATGTTTTCCTCTAAGAGTTTGATAGTGTCTGGCCTTACATTAAGGTTTTTTAATCCACTTTGAGATTATTTTTGTGTATGGTGTTAGAGAGTGTTCTAGTTTCATTCTTTTACATGTAGCTATCCAGTTTTCTCAGCACCACTTATTGAAGAGACTGTCTTTTCTCCATTGTATACTCTTGCCTCCTTTATCAAAGATAAGGTGACCATATATGCGTGGGTTTATCTCTGGGCTTTCTATCCTGTTCCATTGATCTATATTTCTGTTTTGGTGCCAGTACCATATTTTCTTAATCACTGAAGCTTTGTAGTATAGTCTTAAGTCTGGGAGCCTGATTCCTCCAGCTCTGTTTTTCCTTCTCAAGATTGCTTTGGCTATTTGTGGTCTTTTTTGTTTCCATAGAAATTGTAAAATAATTTGTTCCAGGTCTGTGAAAAATGATATTGGTAGCTTGATAGGGATTGCATTGAATCTGTAGGTTGCTTTGGGTAGTACAGTCATTTTCACAATGTTGATTCTTCCAATCCAAGAACATGGTATATATCTCCATCTGTTTGTATTGTCTTTAATTTCTTTCATCAGTGTCTTATAGCTTTCTTCATACATGTCTTTTGTCACCTTAGGAAGGTTTATTCCTAAGTATTTTATTCTTTTTCTTGCAATGGTACATGGGAATGTTTCCCTAATTTCTCTTTCAGATTTTTCATCATTAGTTTATAGGAATGCAAGAGATTTCTGTGCATTAATTTTGTATCCTGCTACTTTTCCAAATTCATTGATTAGCTCTAGTAGTTTTCTGGTAGCATCTTTAGGATTCTCTATGTATAGTATCATGTCATCTGCAAACAGTGACAGCTTTACTCCTTTTCCGGTTTGATTCCTTTTATTTCTTTTTCTTCTCTGATTGATGTGGCTAGGACTTCCAAAACTATGTTGAATAAGAGTGGTGAGAGGGACATCCTTTTGTTGTTCCTGATCTTAGTGGAAATCCTTTCAGTTTTTCACCATTGAGTAAGATGTTAGCTGTGGGTTTGTCATATATGGCCTTTATTATATTGAGGTAGGTTCCCTCTATGCCCAGTTTCTGGTTAGTTTTTATCATAAATAGGTGTTGAATTTTTCAAAAGCTTTTTCTGCATCTATCAAGATGATCATATGTTTTTTATTCTTCAACATGTTAATGTGGTGTATCCCATTGATTGAGTTGCGTATACTGAAGAAGCCTTTCATCCCTGGGATAAATCCCATTTGATCATGGTGTATGATCCTTTTAATGTGCTGTTGGTATCTGTTTGCTAGTATTTTGTTGAGGTTTTTGCATCTATACTCATCAGTGATATTGGCCTGTAGTTTTCTTTCTTTGTGACATCTTTGTCTGGTTTTGGTATCAGGGTCATGGTGGCCTCGTAGAATGAGTTTGGGAGTGTTCCTCCCTCTGCTATTTTTGGAAGAATTTGAGAAGGATAGGTGTCAGCTCTTCTCTAAATATTTGATGAAATTCACCTGTGAAGCTATCTGGGCCTGGGCTTTTGTTTGTTGGAAGTTTTTAAATAACAGTTTCAATTTCATTACTTGTGATAGGTCTGTTTATATTTTCTAATTCTTCCTGGTTCATCCTTGGAAAATTGTACCTTTCCAAGAATTTGTCCATTTCTTCATGGTTGTCCATTTTATTGGCATATAGTTGTTTGTAGTAGTCTTAAAATCCTTTGTGTTTCTGCAGTGTCAGTTGTGATTTCTCCTTTTTCATTTCTAATTTTATAGATTTACCTCCTCTCTTTTTTTTATTGATGGGTCTGGCTAAGGGTTTATCAATTTTGTTTGTCTTCTCAAAGAACCAGCTTTTAGTTTGATTGATTTTTGCTCTTGTTTTCTGCATTTCTATTTCATTTATTTGCTCTGATATTTATGATTTCTTTCCTTCTACTGACTTTGGTTTTTCTTTGTTCTTCTTTATCCAGTGGTTTTAAATGTAGGACTAGATTGTTTATTTGAGATTTTTCTTGTTTCTTGAGGTGAGGTTGAACTGCTATAAACTTCCCTCTTAGAACTGCTTTTGCTGTGTCCCATAGGTTTTGCGTCATTGTGTTTTCATTGTCATTTGTTTCTATGTGTTTTATTTCTTCTTTGATTTCTTGGTTATTTAGTAGCACACTGTTTAGCTCCCATGTGTTTGTATTTTTTACAGTTTTTTTTTTCTGTAATTGACTTCCAACCTCATAGCATTGTGGTCAGAAAAGATTCTTGGTATGATTTCAATTTTCTTAAATATTCCAAAGCTTGATATGTGACCCAAGATGTGATCTATTGTGGAGAATGTTCCAAGTGCACTTGGGAAGAAAGTGTATTTTGCCACTTTTGGGTGGAATGTTCTGTAAATATCATTTAAATATATCTGGTCTAGTGTGTCACTTAAAGCTTGTGTTTGTTTATTTTTATTTCTCTCTGTATAGTCTGTCCATTGGCGTAAGTGGCAATTTTTAGTCCCCTACTATTATTTTGTTACTGTTGATTTCTCCTCTCATGGTTGTTAGCATTTGCCTTATGTATTGAGGTGCTCCTATGTTGGGTGCATAAACATTTATAATTGTTATATCGTCTTCTTGCATTGATCCTTTGAACATTATGTAGTGTCCCTCCTTATCTCTTGTAAGAGTCTTTATTTTGGGCTGCCCTGGTGGCGCAGTGGTTGAGAGTCCGCCTGCCGATGCAGGGCACACGGGTTTGTGCCCCGGTCCAGGAAGATCCCACATGCTGCGGAGCAGCTGGGCCCGTGAGCCATGGCCGCTGAGCCTGCACGTCTGGAGCCTGTGCTCTGCAACGGGAGAGGCCACAGCAGTGGGAGGCCTGCGTACCAAAAAAAAAAAAAAAAAAGAGTCTTTATTTTAAAGTCTATATTATGTGTTATGAGTATTGCTACTCCAGCTTTCTTGTGATTTCCATTTGCATGGAATATCTTTTTCCATCCCTTCACTTTCAGTCTGTATGTGTCCATAGGTCTGAAGTGGGTCTCTTGTAGGCAGCATATATATGGGTCTTTTTTTGTATCTGTTCAGCCAGTCTGTGTCTTTTGGTTAGGGCATTTAATCCATTTACATTCTAGGTGATTATTGATATATATGTTCCTATTACCATTTTCTAAATTGACTTGGGTTTGTTTTTGTGGGTCTTTTTCTTCTCTTGTGTTTCCCACCTAGAGAAGTTGCTTTAGCATTTGTTGTAAAGCTGGTTTGGTGGTGGTGAATTCTCTTAGCCTTTGCTTGTCTGAAAAGCTTTTGACTTCTCCATTGAATCTGAATGAGATCCTTGCTGGGTAGAGTAATCTTAGTTGTAGTTTTTTCTCTTTCATCACTTTAAGTATATCCTGCCACTCCTTTCTGATCTGCAGAGTTTCCACTGAAAAATCAGCTGATAACCCTATAGGGATTCCTTTGCAGGTTATTTTTTGTTTTTCCCTTGCTGCTTTTAATATTTTTCTTTGAATTTAATTTTTGTTAGTTTGATTAATATGTGTCTTGGTGTGTTTTTCCTAGGGTTTATCCTGTATGGGACTCTCTGTGCTTCCTGGACTTGGATGACTATTTCCTTTCCCATGTTAGGGAAGTTTTCAACTATAATCTCTTCAAATGTTTTCTCAGACACTTTCTTTTTCTCTTCTTGTTCTGGGACCCCTATAATTCGAATATTGGTGCATTTAGTGTTGTCCCGGAGGTCTCTGAGGTTATCTTCAATTCTTTTCATTCTTTTTTCTTTATTCTGCTTCTAGGTAGTTATTTCCAACTTTTTTCCTTCCAGCTCACTTATTCGTTCTTCTGCCTCAGTTATTCTTTTATTGATTCCTTCTAGTGTATTTTTCATTATAGTTATAATGTTGTTCATCTCTGTTTGTTCTTTAGTTCTTTGTTAAACATTTTTTGTATTTTCTCAATCCATGCTTCCATTTTATTTCCAAGATTCTAGATCATCTTCACTGTCATTACTCTGAATTCTTTTTCAAGTAGATTGCCTATTTCCTCTTAATTTATTTGATCTTGTAGATTTTTACCTTGCTCCTTCATCTGTGACATATTCTTTTGCCATCTAATTTTTTTTTGTTTTAATGAGTGGGATTGTGTTCCTGTGTTACTGGTTGTTTGGCCTGAGGCTTCCAACACTGGGTTTTGTAGGGTATTGTGTAGAGCTGGGTCTTGGTGCTGAGATGAGGAACTCAGTGCGACCCCACTCAGATAAATATTCCCTGGGGTCTGAGGTTCTCAGTGCAGTGGTTCAAGTCAGAGCTCCCAGCCCAGGGGCTTCGGCCCAACCTTTGGCTCATGAACCAAGATCCTGAAAGCTGCCTGGGGCAGCAAAGAAAAGAAAAATACAAAAACAAAAACCAACAATAAAAAGTAAAAAATAAAATTAGACTAGGAAACTAACAGATATGTTAGAAATAATATAAAAATATAGATGATTCAACAACCAGAAGGTTCAACAGTACCACAATAGTAAAAAGAGGAGGAGGGAAAAACAGGGGGAGGGGAGGCCTTGACTCTTGAGGGTGTGGCCTAAGCAAGGGCGAGGTTTGGGTGGTGAGCATGACCAATGCTCAGGACCCACAGGGTCGGAAAATGCCCTGTGGGCTGTGTGGGGTGGAGCTTAAGCTCAAGGAAAAGAAGGGGCCCAGTCATGCCCCCCACCCCTGGTCTCAGTGGCAGGGGACCTCACCTGGGAGCCCAGCAGGCTTCCTGGGCTCGAGGGGGTGGGGCAAACACCCTCCTCTCCTCTCCTGCTCCTCCAGTCTTGAGGGCCCCTCCCACCTGCCTCTCCTGATCTCCCCCCACCTCCCTCCTATGCCCCCAGGACCCGTGTGGCCTCAATGTGGCTTTGGAGGCGGTGGTACCGGTATGGGAGCTCAGCAGGCTCCCTGGCCCGAGCAGGCCAGTCGATCACCCTCTGCTCCTCTCCCACTCTTCCCACAGAGTCTCTCCTGCTTGCCTCTCCTGATCTCCCTAGCCTCAGGAGCTCCAATCCTGTCTGGCCTCCACTTCTCTTCCCCCCCTCAGTCCCCCTACATCCCACTGGTTCACCTTGGGGCTCCTTCCATCTCCTTGGGTGTCAGAGTCCTCCACCAGCAGCCAGCAGGTGCCCTAGTTGGGAGATGCTCAGAAGTTTGTAACTTTTGACTGTCTTCATCCAATTCCACCTGCCCCCTCCCCTGCCTGGTAACCACAAATCTGATCTCTTTTTCTATGAGTTTGTTTGTTTGTTTGTTTTTAAAGTATAATTGACCTACAACACTATGTCAGTTCCTGCTTCACAAGATTTCATTCTTTTTCATGGCTGAGTAATATTCCATTATATAAATACACCATATCTTCTTTTTCCACTTATCTATTGATGGACATTTAGGTTGCTTCCATATCTTGGCTGTTGTAAATAACTATGAACATAGAAGTGCATGTGTCTTTTCTAATTAGTGCTTTTGTTTTCTTTGGATAAATACCCAGGAGTGGAATTGCTGGGCCATATGGTAGTTCTATTATTAATTTTTGAGGACTTTCCATACTGCTTTTCATAGTGGCTGTACCAATTTATCAAAACATTCCAAACAACAGTGCATAAGAGTTCCCTTTTATCCCCATTGTCACCAAGATTTGTTACTTGTCTTTTTGATAATAGCCATTATGACAGATGTAAGGTGATCTCTCGTGTTTTTGATTTGCATTTCCCTGATGATTAGTGATGTTGAGTACCTTTTCATATTCCTGTTAGCCATTTCTATGTCTTCTTTGGAAAAATGACTATTCAGATCCTGTGCCCATTTTTTTTTAATTGGGTTGTTTGGTTTTATTATGTTGACTTGTATGAGTTCTTTGTATATTTTGGATATTAATTTCATATTGGATATATAATTTGCAAATATCTTCTCCCATTCAGTAAGTGGCCTTGTCGTTTTGTTGATAGTTTCCTTCACTATGAAAAAGTTTTTTAGTTTGATGTAGTCCCATTTGTTTATTTTTGCTTTTGTTTCCCTTGCCTGAGGAGACATATCCAAAAAAAATTACTAAGACTGATGTCAAAGAGCTAACTATTTATATTTTCTTCTGAAGTTTTATAGTTTCAGGTCTTACATTTCAGTCTTTAATCCATTTTGAATTTATTTTTGTGCATGGTGTGAGAGAGTAGTCCAGTTTGATTCTTTTGCAAGTAGCTGTCCTGTTTTCCCATCACCATTTATTGAAGAGCCTGTCTTTTCCCCCTATTATTATTTCCTTTGTCATAGATTAATTGCCTATATAAATATAGTTTATTTCTGGGCTCTTTATACTGTTCCATTTATCTAGTTGTTTGTTTCAGTGCCAGTGCTATACTGTTTTGATTACTGTAGATTGTACTATAGTTTGAAATCAGGGAATGTGATACTTCCAGCTTTGTTCTTCTTTCTCAAGATTGTTTTGGCTATTTGGGGTCTTTTGTGTTTCCATACAAATTGTAGAATTATTTGTTCTAGTTCTGTGAAGAATGCCATTAGTATTTTGATAGAGATTGCATTGAATCTATAGATTGTAGGTAGTATGGTCATTTTAACATTATTAATTCTTCCAATCCATGAACATGATATATCTTTCCATCTGTTTGTTTCATATTCAATTTCTTTCATCAGTGTCTTACAGTTTTCTGAGTATGGTTTTATCTCCTTAGTTAGATTTATTCGTAGGTATAAATATTTTCATTTCTATGTATTTGGTATGTTGGTTATGTATCCCAACCTTGGAGGAGAGACATTTTGTAGGAGACATTCTATGAGTCCCAGCAGTGCACTTCCTTCTGGTCACCAGAGTTTTATGCTCTAGGGGAACCCCTATGTGGGCCACATGGGACCTGTTGTGATGGGCTAACTACTGTGGGTCATGTAGTAGGTGTGGGTGGCCCCCAATCTGTTTGATTGCCAGGTCCTGCCTTGTCCAGTTGCTGCCAGCCATTGGTGGATAGGACCAGGTCACGAGGTGGCTGACTGCAGAGCCCAGGGGGATCCCAGGACTAGTGCTGGTTCACTGTTTGGCACTCTTTTTCTGAGTTGGGTGTTTGTGGGGCCAGAGGTCCCAGATCTAGTGTTGACCTTCTGGTAGGCTGGGCCCCTTCCTGAAATGGCTAGCTACAGTGTCTAAGCTGTCCCAAAGTTTGTGTTTGCCAGCTGGTGGGTGGGGCCAGATTTTTGGATGGATGGCTGAGGGGTCTAAGGTGCCTCATTGCTCATGCCAGCCTGTTGGTGCATGGGCTGTGTCCTCGCATGGCAGGCTGCAGGGCTGTGGAGGTCTTGGGTTTGGTGTCTGCCTGTTTGTGGGTAAGCCCAGATCTAAGGGAATCCTGGGACTGGTGCCTGCCCACTGGTGGGTGACGCCAGGTCCTAGGGCTGACACTGGCCCACTCATGGGTAGGGCTAGGTCCTGGTGTCTCTGGCTGCACGTCCTGGGGTATTCCAAAGCTGGTGTCAGTTGCTGATGAGCAGGGCCAAGGTCTAGGGGGTGCTAGGGCTAGTACAGGACCTGGTGGGTGGAACCAGGTCCCAAGATCTCTGGTTGTAGGGTCCTGGGGTCCTGAGTTGGTGTGTTAGCCCACTGGTGGGTAGGGTTGGGGGTCAGATGGTCCTTGGGCCGGTGCCTGCCAACTGGTGTGTGTGACTGGTTTGGGAGCCAGTACTGGCCCACTGATGGGCAGAGCTGGGTCCCAGAGGGCCCTGGGGAGTTTCCAGGGCTAATGCCAGAGCACTGGTGGGTCCACGTTCTGGGCCCTCTCGTGGGCAGGGCTATGTCCCAGGGTGTCTGTGGGCTCAGGAGTTCTTAACACAGTGACATCATGGTGGTTGGGGATGTGTCCCCACTTGGCTAGTTGCTTAGCTTAGCCTGAGGTGTCCAAGTACTGGTGCCAAAAGGCTGGTTGGTGGGGCCAGGTCCAGGTGTTAATAAGATTTTGCCTCTTGCCTCTCCAAGATCAGCAGGTGGGTCTGACCCAGGATCATTTCAAATTACTGCTTCTACCCTGTGTCCTGGAACATGTGAGGTTTTGTGTGAGCCCTTTAAGAGTGGAATCTGTTTTCCACAGTACTTTGGCTCTTCCAACCTGCTGGTCTTCAAAGGCAAATGTTCTAGGGGCTCATTCCAGTTCAGGATCCCTGGGCTGGGGAGCCCAATGTGGGGGTCAGACTCCTCGCTCCTTGGGAAGTACCTCTGCAACTGTAATTATCTTCCCATTTGTGGGTCACCCACCCAGTATGGGTCTTAATTGTACTGCATCTCCGTCTCTCCTACCCACCTTATTGTGGTTCCTTCTTTATATCTTTAGTTGTAGAAGATCTTTTCTACTAGAATCCCAGTCTTTCTCATCAATATTTGTTCTGTAAATAGTTGTACTTTTTTTTTTTTTTTTTTTTTTTTGCGGTACACGGGCCTCTCACTGTTGTGGCCTCTCCTGTTGCAGAGCACAGGCTCCAGATGTGCAGGCTCAGCGGCCATGGCTCACGGGCCTAGCCGCTCCGCGGCATGTGGGATCTTCCCGGACCGGGGCACGAACCCATGTCCCCTGCATTAGCAGGCAGACTCTCAACCACTGCGCCACCAGGGAAGCCCAATAGTTGTACTTTTGATGTGCCCATAGGAGGAGATGAGCTCAGGGTCTTCCTACTCAACCATATTGGCCACAAATACCCACTCCCCATACTCTTCCTTTTACTCTGGATTTGAACACACCCTTGAAAAGGAAGCTAATTGCTTGGTAGAACCTGACTGCTGCATGCAATCATTTTATTTGGACTGACATTGTACCTGGAGCAGCTGGAGTACATATTGCAGTGTAAGCCACTCCAGAAGTGAAATTAAATTTGTGTCTTCCATGCCCCATTACAGGAAATAATCATCACAGTGGACAACATCACAAAAAACATTGACCTTCTTACTCAATAACTTCAAGAGACTCAACTGACAGGATTCCACTACCAACAAGCACTTCAAATGATCTTGGCCACCAGAGAGAGGCTGTGTCCTGTGGTCAGAAGCAATTGCTGCACATTTGTTCCAAAAATTTCTCTGACCTCTACATCACATACAAGAACATTTGAGATGCTAACCAAGAAATTTGTTGCGTTGCCACCACAGTCCTTATATTATCATGGAAGGCCCTTTCCACATTGTTACCTAGGAGCCATTGAAATATTTGCCAACTTGCTGCAAGTCTTGATTTAATTCCTCCCTATAACATCTAATGATCACTTTTCTGCTTCTTTTAATAGGTATCCCCCTAACTAAATACTTTGTCTCCAGATTTTTTTTTTCAATTACAGACAATTGTCAGAGCACAACAGATGGTTCAGTTACTTCTCCAAGAACAGAGGCAGTAAGAAACTGCTGACTATATGGATTATATCACCAAACATTGACCACAAATTCAGCAGAAATTACTCTAATCCCTAAGATTATTCTAAGACAAACAGTGTTTGTCCTGAGCAAGAGTTCGGACTGACAAGGATAAACACAGTCTTTTCCTCTTTTGCTTAAATCTGCTGACAATGCCTGACTCAGACCTTCCAACTACCCATAATTTATCTTACAATTGATTAGCTGAGATTAGAGCTTGCTAACCACAGAGAAAAAAAACTTCCTTTTCAGATAACTAACTAAGGCTCCCCCATCTTGCAAAACAACCCCAAATATAAATCACCCCACCTGCAAATTGTTTATCCCTCCCTATAAAAACCTAAAGCAAAACCACCTGCTGAGATACTCTGATCTTTGGAACTGGAGTATTATCCTTATTGAAGTAACCTAACCTGAACAAATCAATCACCTTGTTCAGTTTTTATTTTGATAGTAATCATTTAGAAAATCTTATTAATATAATCAATGTGAATAAACATACCTAATAATAACCACTTTCTTACCTCAACCCAAGTATAGCCACGCAAGACATTCACTCAGAGAAAGAGCAAACTCACATTATTCCCTAATAAACTCTATGATAATAGGATACAATTAAGGTGAGCTATTAAGGTGGTACTATGTAAAGGACCCAGGAATATTGAAGTTCTGCCTTGACCATCCCATTCCTCTTTCTCCAAAATCTCCAATGGAGAAATACTCATATAGTAAGCCAAGCAAAGCAAAAAAACATGTTATTATCAGGAGAATGTAAGGCCCATACATTACTGTAAAACTCCAGTGGTTTGGCTGACTATATAGAAAAATTGTTTTCCCTAAGTAAAGTAGCATCAAGCCAGCAGACCCTAAAGTTGCTCTGTTTTGACCTCCAAAGCCTAAACTCTGAAATCTCCTTTCCAATGGGACACTCAAGAATAAATCAGTGGAAGAAAGAGAATGATTATTTCATGAGAGCTTATGTATAACTCTAAGAAAAATCTTTTTAAAATTTTGGCATAACAAGTGCCCTAGAAATGAACTGAATCCAGATCAACGCTCCTCTTTACAGGTCATGAAGAAAAGGGAAGGAAGGCAAATAGGATCCTCACTTTCTTCATGCCAAAAGTAGCAGTGGGCAGGGAATGACTCTTAAAGATGAAATATAAACAACTTCTACCACTGAGCTCTTATTGTCTCTGTCTGCTAAGTGGCTAAAGTTAGCAGGAGACTCAAAAAACCTCAGAAATTAAAGATTCTTATAATGTATTGGAAGATTTCATAGTCTCATTATAAACTGTATTATTTTTGCTTAGAAATTATTATAATTTATCTTTAGTTGATTTTGATTAAATGTATGCGTTCCTTATAATACAATCACTAATATGAAAAGAGTTACATTTATGGAATTTGTCTGTTGAACTTCGAAGTAACAGTTATCTTTTTTGTCCTGGAAATACCAAAGAATCAAATGTTAATATTCCTCCAGTCTTGGAACAGAATTGTAAGAGAAAGAGGAAGATGCTTTAACCTTTTCTCCCCCTCTAGGCGCAACATGAAAGTCTGAACTCACAAAACATTTGCAGCAACAGGCTCTTAAAGGCTATTTCTAATCCAAACAGCAATAAAACAAGCTTAAAGTCCAGTGTATGACTTTAAGTATGACGTGATGACAGAGAATACAAAAGGACTTAAGCAGAAAAAGAAAAAGACAACTGAGCTCCTGAGGCAGTAAGAATTTTTTCTTTGCAGATTAAAGAGGATGCCTTACAAATAAATCTATCACGTTTCAAGTGGTAGTCATAAAGCAGAGCAAAAATACCCAAAAGGAAAAACAAGAAAATGACCTCTGTGCAGATGGAAAAATATTTTCTAAAAAGTCTTTATCTCCACTCAATACAAGGTGGAGAAACAGTATGCTCTAACCATCTAGAGCAGACTATTTAGGCTCATACCTTGAGTTAAATGAATCAGATACAAAGAAAAAAGCAGCCTGTATCCCTTAAGTGGAAATCTATTATTATATCTCAAAAGTATACTGTAACAGAATATTTTAGGTTCTATCGTTCTATTATGATATCTTGATAGTTTTCAGGTGGTTCTGCCTATACATATCTTTTCCATCTCTTCCATGAGGAAGAGGGACATCATTTATACAGGCAAGTGACTCCCTTACCCTCCTTCATTTTCTTAGGAACACCTTAAGCCTGCCCTTTTCCAGCTGATTGCATATAGATAACTCATTTAAAGATTATATATATATATAATATTACAATATTTACACTATAATATTAAAGTTTATATAGGTATGACATTATATAATATCTGTGTAATCTTTATAATATCTATAGATACTATATATCTATAATATCTATATCTATATAATATATATCTGTATCCCAAGTTCTTGCCAGAAAATATAACTCTGGGTTATCTGCTATTTTACCCTTGTCAAAAGCTTGATTGCCAGACATACTATTTATGGGTGATGTGCTGAAGGATAGGCAGTCTACCTACTCCCTCATCTCTTCTAAATTAGAATTGAACATCAATACTGATGTTCAAGACCTGAGAATGTGTACCACATTGTGATGCAGCAGCCTCTTAATGAACTACTGTAACAAGTTGAGCTTTTTCCTTACATCTTTGGACAATTTAAATAAACAGCTCACTCAGAGTTAATCCTGCATATATCAGAGACAAGAAGAGTGATGTTTTTCTAATAAATTGATTGGCTTTAATTTATGGATATTCTAAATCTTGTAAATGATTTTATTTCCATCTTTGTTTCGCCTGGTAAATCTTAGGGCCAAATTTGCATCTCACTTCTAGCAAATGCACAGAAAAATATATTGATCTGTGCTAATCTAACCCAAGGGTTCGTTGGTGTTCCTCTTGAATTTTTTCCCTTCGACCCTATCCCTCAATTACGTTTCACTGTAAGATACAACAAACTCTTTAAAAGTAGAGTTGCTATTATTCGTCTATCTTCAATTGAATGACACATGGAATAGTAATTAAAGAAGCTTCCCCAAATATAATTAAGGTTTATGGAAATATTCAGAAGTACAATTGATAAATTATCATTACTCATGTCTATTTTCAGCTTTATCCTTTCATTAAGAGAGCACGCAGTTCACTCTGATAATATTACATTGTTTTAATGTCAATGTTCCTGTGCAATTTATAGTTCAACACATTGAGAATAACGGTTTCATCTTGAACAGTGTTAAAAATACTCTTTTCCTGGTGACATAACTAATGAGCCACCAAAAAGGCATGTCTGTAACCAGGAAGGATATTAAATAACAACTGACAGAATCATATGATAAATTGCTATATTTTGACATCTAAAGGATTATTTTCAATTATTTTTCTTGGACAATTAAGCTTATTCAAATTCCATAATGGGTTGTGTCAGTCATCATCATACATAAAACACTTTAATGGTGTACAGTAAGCTTTTTGCTCTTCATATAAATATCTTAGGACCTATAATTACACCTCATTAAATCCTGGCACCATAATTTGGAAATCCCATTCATAATATTTAAAATTATACTAAGTAAATAAAGTGTATTATCTCTAAAGCATTCATGAACATGAACTTGTCTACAGGATAATATTTTAAATTGCATAAACTAGGTACAAGCATAATACAAGAGGTTGATAATATAAAATGACAAGAACTTTTGTTTTTTTCTACCATAGAGTAAGTGTACTGGATAAATACACTCTTAATACATTTTTATACATATTTGTTCTAAAAGCAAACCTAAAAGATATATTTGTTACCTTACCTATAATGCTTTATCAAAGTTAGTTAACTCAACCAGTGTTTTACTCAATATAATCATTGAATAGATGAAATTTGGGAAAGTATAACATGCTAAAAAACTTGAAATTGCCTGAGATTTTACTTTGTTTCCTAACTAACAAGAAAGCATTCCACAAGTTCACTGATGCTGGCCTCCTTGGTCATAAACAATGACTTTATTACTGATAGTATGAGCAGTAGCCAGAGTATCAGCATTTTCTAAATTGCCTGAACCCCAATTTCCAAAGGTTGACCTAAAGAGAGAGAGGTGTGCCTGTAGACACATTAGGTTGCATGACAGGAGAGGAAGCCAAGCTCAGGGAACCTGAACCTTTTATAATGGATGGTAAACCTGCTTGATCTTTACCCCAAAGGGAGACATCTTTACACTGGACAGTAAATAAACCTACCCTTTGCTCCAGTGGGAAATACTATCTCTATTTTCAAAGGCTGTTCACTGTACAAACATCCTTGAGAAGATACTTCAGAACAAGGACAACAAATGTCTCAGCTCTCAAGACATGCAGAAATGTGAGAGACCAATTGTGAGTTGTCTCCCAATATATGGCATATGAAAAGTCCCAGTAAGAGCGTTTGATATAATATTACAATATTATGTGTCTCCAAAGTTCATAATAGAATGAGTGTAATTTTTAAAGTTAGGAGTTTCACCATAAATTTTTTATTTCTCTTCAAAAGGAATATCAAATTTTCCTGTTGGTTTGTTTTATCTACCATACAAGGTGGATATTTTCCTATTCTAATAAAATTACATTTATGCTCAGTAATTCTCAGAATGCTTACAGCTGGTAAGCTCTTAAAAGTACAGATTCCTGAGCCCTATCCTTGGAGATTCTGGTGCAGTAGGTCTGTAATGAAACATGAGAATCTGTATTTTGAAGTGTTTTCAAGGTCAACACACACATGAAAAGGTGTTCAACTTCATTAATTATCAGAGAACACTAATTAAAACCAAAATGCAATACTACTGTATACCCACCAGATTGTTTGTTTTAAAAAGATAAAAACCAGAACTCACAAGTGCAAACTGGAACAACCACTTCAGAAAACTGGCAGGATCTTCTACTGAACATGGCAGTTCCCATGACATGGTGACTTTACATTTCTACAGAAATGTAAACCAATGTTTACTAGAAGGCATATACAAGAATATCAATAGCAAAACTTTATGTAATAGCCAAAAACTAGAAACAACTGAAAGGTTTATCAACATTAGAACAGAAAGATAAATTTTGGTATCATCATTCAATAAAAATATATATGGCAATGAGAATGACTAAACTACCACTAAGCACAAGAACATAAATGAATCTCACAAACATAATGTTGAGTGAAGTAAGCCAGTCATTAAAAGACTACCTACTGTATAACTCCATTCACATAATATTCAACAATATTTGCCAAATATTATGATTGAAAGGAGATTACTACTTATAATACACAAAGATTCCTTACTAATCATTGAGAAAAAACACTTCAAATACCTTAATATGAATGTGTGGTTATGCAACATACAAAACAAGGATATACAAATGGATAATATGCCCATGAAAAGATATTCAACTTCCATAAAAGAAATGTAAATAAACATCTAAGAGATCACATTTCACTCACCAAACTTGGAAGAATTAAGATATTTAACAAAAACTAGAATTGTTTTATGTAAACAGATTCTTTCCTGTAAAGTTGGTAGATACTTACATTAATATATTTCTAAAGGGAACTTTAAAAGTGTATGTTACATCATCAAACATGCATACCTATTAATCCACTAAACACAGAGATTTTTGTCTAACTGGATTATTGTTAGACTACAACATCTCAGTGACTGACATGGCTGAGGCTAATAAATGAATGTTGAATGAATGAATGAATAAACTCAACTAAAGATAGGACGAGATGAAAAATTGTATTTGAGCAAAATTGTTTTCTATAGAATTGTTCATACTAGAAAAGAAATGGAAATAACCTATATGTCTATAATTAAACACATGGAAAATTAAGAGATATTAGAAACAAGAGGCTCCCTTATTTATTGACATAGGAAATAATCAATAATGATGTATAGAGTCAAAAGCAAGTTAAAACATCAAATGCAACAGAGTATTTCACTTAAAAATATATGTATATACTTATGTGTATATGTGTAAAGAGAGATGTGTTTGGAAGGATAGTTACAAAAATGTTAATAATGGTGTTTTCTGATGTATGTAGTTTAGGGATATTTTTACTTTCTCTTTTACATAATTTGAATTGTTTTATTATGGGCATGTATCACTTTTTAAAGTAGTTATTTTTTACAAATTAAAACCAAATTATATTAAAATCATACTTACAAACACCTTCCAAAACATCTCTCATTTCCATTGAGTCTTAACATTGACAAAGATTTACTGGGTGTAGAAATTCTAACAGCCCTAATAAAAGCAATGCCTGGCATTAACATCTATCTATTTTATTTTAGAGCTTAATTTACCATCAGTTACATTCAAACTCTGCATCTCTTTACAATTCATTGTATGTTGTGATAACAAGAAATTTAAGTATGTATCCAAAATACACCACAAATAAAATGTCCAAATATAAGATATTTACTCAAACTGAATGCAAACATCCACAGACATCTCCTTAGATTAGAGTCTAATTTTAACTTTAATCTGGAAATATGAAAATTAAGAACTCTCTACTTTAAAATGGGCAAGAAGCCATTTTGAATTGTTGAGGAAACACTTTGCACCCAACCCATGTAAAATGCTCCTAAATATTGCTTCTGTGATATTAAGATGGAGTGATAAAAGAAGTAGATTTTATTGTACACAGAGAAGGTATCAGGTATAGTTATTAATGATTTCTCCAACAAATATAGAGTACCAAATGTGTCCTAAGCCATGCATTAGATGTTATGAAGGACAAAAAAAATCATAAGATAAAATCTTTGTTCTTGAGAAGCTCTCAGTTAAATTGGAGAGATAGAACTCTTGGATACATAAAGAATGGGAACAAATCCAGATAACTGATAATCAGGTGGTAGACAAAGGATGTATGTGTGTGTCTGTGTATATCTGTGTATGTATGTCTGAGAAAAGTAGATTAATGTTCCCTGGGATTTCATATATAGAGATGCAAAAGCAAAATTAAGAAGATGTAAACAAGGACTAACTAATGGAGTTGACACAGAGTAAAGCAAGTACAACTTAATTGATGAAGTCTCGTACCCCAAGCACTGTTAAGTCTGTATTAAACATAAGGTAAGAACACTATCTTTCACCCAGTACTCACAATGTGGATATCCAAGATTTCACTATTAATATACTACAAAAATATACAACCTTTTTAGAAGCTGTGTTAGCTAGAGTTATCCAGAGAGACAATATTAATAAAGTTAATAACATCAATATATATAGAGAGAGAAATATATATATATATTTTAAGAAAGTTATTATAAAGAATTGGCTCATGTTATAGAGGCTGAGAAATCCCACAATCTACCATCTGCAACGTGGAAACTCAAGAAAGCTGGTGGTATAATTCAGTTCAAGTCTGAAGGCCTGAGAACCAGGGGAGCTGATAGTGTAGATTCTAGGTCGGGTCTTAGGGCCTCTGAACTAGGAGTACTGAGGGAAGATTGATGTCCTAGCTGAAGCAATCAGGCATTTTGTTCTTTTCAAGCCCTCAGTGCATTAGATGATGCTCACTCACATTAGGGAGGGCAAACTGCTTTACTGTGTCCACTTATTGAACCTTGAGGTCAATATGCTAAGAGAAATAAGTCAGACAGAGAACGACCAACGCTGTGTGATATCACTTATATGTGGAATCTAAAAAAGCCAAACATAAAAACAGAGAGTAGAAAGGTGGTTACCAAGAGCTGGGAGTTGTGGGAAATGGAGAGAAGTTTGTTAAAATATACAGACTTCCAGTTAGAAAATGAATAATTTCTAGGGATCTAATGTATAGCAAGGTGATTATAGTTAATAATGCAGCATTTCACACTTGAAAGTTAAGAGAGTAGAACTTAAATGTTCTTACCACAAAAAGGAAATGCTAATTATGTGATGGTACTATTAGCTAAAGCTATCGTGGTCATCATAAGTCAAATGCTAATTTCATCCAGAAATACCCTCACAGACACACCCAGAAATAATGTTTAGCCAATATCTTGGCATAAACATAATATCTCTATTATCCAGTCAAACTGACACACAAAATTAGCCATCAGAAATTCACCCTTGTCAACTTAGCACTATATGCATCTCCTTAAACCATACTTAATCACCAAATAAAAACAACCAAAGTCATAATTCCACCTAACATGGTACAACTCTGTTGTTTACAACTGAAAATGTCCTCACCCCCTCCCCAGAAAAGGAGGTAAATAGGAGAGTGATGTTTACTTTCCTTCTTGTTGTCTCATATCTTAAATATAGTGATATAAAGTCAATACATTTTCTGAGACATGAGAGGAAATAAGAGAGGAAAGAAAAATTCTATAAACACTATACACACATACAAATGTATTCATAACAAAATATGAAAGAAATATTCATGATAATTACCTTATTTCTGTACTTGGCCATCTGGTTGTAGCTGGTATTTATAATTGCCTTTTTCCACTACCCACACTATTATTCACTTTGTCTTCAGCAAGCACCTTAGCTGGTCATAGTTCTTTACCTGATGGGGTGACCAAAATCTTTATTCCTCAAGGATCTGGGCCATTAGTCATCCTGCGTGGGTTGGGTTGTTGTAGTTTTCTATTGACCTTAATCTTAGGACATGGTAATGATTAGAGATTCCCTAAGGAATCTCCTGTATTCCAGGCATACTCTTTTTTTTTTTTTTTTTTTCGGTATGCAGGCCTCTCACTGTTGTGGCCTCTCCCATTGCAGAGCACAGGCTCCGGACGCACAGGCTCAGTGGCCATGGCTCACAGGCCCAGCCGCTCCGCGGCATGTGGGATCTTCCTGGAGCGGGGCACGAACCCGTGTCCCCTGTATCAACAGGCGGACCCTCAACCACTACCACTGCACCACCAGGGAAGCCCCAGACATACTCTTTTTTAATTTCAGTGTGGAGTAGTAGCCCAATTTCCCCTGGTAGTCAGTATCAATCATCATAGCCAGCACAGTAATTCCCTTCTTTGCCTATTGATTCAGATGTATGAGGAAACCAAAGTGGCCAGGTGGCAGTCAACTTTCAGACCAATGAAATCATTGTTGTGTCTCCTGGTGGATGTGTCCCTCCCTTTGGAACCAGGACCTCAAGACAAGCAGAGCATAAAATCATGGGAAGAGGAAGCAAAAATTTTGCAAGTGGTATCACTAGGATAAGAAATATAAGAATAGTCAGTACCAGTTTCAGTGGGAGTGAAAAGGAGGGCTACTTACTCCCAACCAGAAGAAACAGGATCAAGTAGAAATGAATGCTTGAGTAAGTTGAGTTTTGATGAATGAATCATAGCTGGCTGGCTATATGAGGAAATTGACAGCCAGAAAGCATAAGTGTCTGGGCTAGTTATTTGTCTATTGTTTCTCAGCAATATATCAATTCTATATTATACTATGCTCTGAAGTATTAGAGCTTAGAGTCTGCAAATTGCATATGCTAAACACCTTTTCCAGCTGGCTTCCAGCTGGCTTCTGCCAATTGGGATGCACTGGAGGGATATTAGGAAAGAGAGAAGAGGCAAACACCTCAAATCCCAATTTTGCCACATGGCAGCACCTCTGTCATGGTCTTAGCTCCTGAAGCTGTGGCCTCTACAACCATGGTTCCGGTTACTGCAGTAACAGCCCTTCCTCTGATAAGCCCACCTCTTCCTTCCCTTTCATTTCTCTAGGCCTAGAGAATTTACTAGTTTCACCTATTAGTTTTATCTTCTCCTTTTTGCTTTTCTACCCTGCCAATACCTGTGTAATAAATTCCCTGTATTAAATCCTCTCTTCTGAAACAGGTAGTGTGGTTTCTCTTTCCCTCACTAGTCTCTGACTAGCATGTACTTAGTGACAAGCTGAGATTCTTGGATTAGATTGCTTACTTTTTGAGCTTGGATGCAGTGATAACCTCCTCATCAAATTGAATTTGTACACTAGTAACCAGTAACATGCAATGACATCATGTTTTTGCTTAGAATGAAGTATCTTCTGAAAGCAAAACTTTGGAAGCCCAGGTGGCTACTGCACTTAATAGGAATGATGGCCACAAGAACTGGAAGGCTGCCTGATTATTTCCAACTGTTCTGGAGAACTTACAAAAAATAAATAAGTTCAGGAATTTAAAAAATCTCAAACTATGAAGGAAATCTCATTTATTATAACTACAAGACAAACATGGCTGAACATCAAACCCAATAAAGTTAAGAAATTTGAATCTTAAAATTTCTCTGATACTTTAATATTTAATTTAAAATGATATTTACTGTATCCTTGCCAATATAAGCAGGTGTTCTTCTGTATGAAAAAACTAGTTTTCCAATTCTTGAAGACACTACAATGATCCCACATGAGATTAATTAGCTTACCAAGAAATTCCTCAAGGACCCACCCATAAACCTTCATTCATTGCTTCCAATCCTATAACTGTAATCAGATATCAACATACCCCAGGAAGATAAATGCAGAGTCTGACCTGAAAAAATACAGCTTATACTCCTAAACTTTGAAAGGCTTTAAAAATATGTCACAACAAATTAGTCTTTTCAACAGGTAGTGCTGGAATGACTGAATATATTTAGCAATCTGTTCCAATGTCATATTCCATCCCCCTCAGTTTAACACCCTTAGAACTCAATTATACACATGTATTTATAAAATATTTTATTGAGGCAATTTTTATACACATATATATGTATATACCACATATATATGTATATATTCTCCTTTCCAGGGATTCTGGACTTAACGTACTACTCCAAGAAGTTGAGTATCTCTAATAGTTTACTTAATTATTTAATGGAAATATAGACTCAGCAGTGAGCTACTTTCAATGAATTTGAGTCACTGCTCCCTGAGTTAACATAAAAGAAGAAATAAAATGTTTAGGAAGATCACAATGTTGGAGTAGTATTAGTATGCACAATCTGAAAATGCACCTCTCACTATGTCTCCCACAGAAGGACCATAGGACATTCCCTTAACTAGGCATTGGGAAATGTGTTAGTAAAGAAAGTACTGTGTCAGTTAGAAAGCTCTGTGGCACCTGTCCTCTGAAAGGTAGAATAATGGTGGGAGGTGCTACCATTGTAACCAGATTCCTGATGGGAATTGGAATAGTGGAATGTCAGAATGCAGGAAGTCAATTGTCAGTACTTAACTCCAGTGCTAAGATAGGCAAATTAGCATAATAGGAAATAGAACAAGAGCAGCAATCAGAAGGTTTGACCTATGGTACTTAGATATTTGGTAATGGTTAACTGATCACCTTATCTCTGGAAAGAAAACTGGTGAGAATCTTACTAAAGTATTACTTGATCTAGATAACTTAACAAAGTCTAGTTCTAGTTGGCACTATAATATAGCCTCACAGCTTCTTGCTCAGTTACCCAACTTAATGGGATCCCCTTAAGGAAGAATCCTACAACGCTGCCCAAGAGTATACTGTAAATATTACTCCAAGCTTGCCTAGGAGTAAAGGAACCTAAAGCTATTATTCAGGGTGACTCTCCATAGGAAAAGAAATCTTTCTGGGATTAATAAATACTGGCCTGTGTTGATACTAATTTATGAGTACCTAAAACATTAGAGGTCCACCATCAAAGGGAAGGATTATTGTGGCCAGGTGATAAAAAAAGTTTTGTCCTAAGTCTCACAATGAACAAAGTAATTCTACAAAACCATTGTGCATCATTTCTCCAGTTGCTGAATGTATGAATTCAATAGGCATGTTTGGCAACTTGCCAAATGGAATGGAGTAAGAGTTGTTATGGTAGAAAAAGCCAAGTAAAATGCCCTGGAACATTCCCTCCATCCAGGAAGCCAGCACTCCCAGAACAAACCACATGGCATGTCGAGTCCACCTGCCGATGCAGGGGACACGGGTTCGTACCCCAGTCCGGGAAGATCCCACATGCCGCGGAGCGGCTGGGCCCGTGAGCCATGGCCGCTGAGCCTGCGCTCCGCAGCGGGAGATGCCCCAACAGTGAGAGGCCCGCGTACTGCAAAAAAAAAAAAAAAAGATATCAGATACCTCCTCATGGACCCAGTCTCTGAAACTATGGTCTCTCATCCACTGTCTTAGCTCCTGAGATAGTGGCAGCTCCTGAAGTAATAGTATTTCCTTAGGCAGTTGGAGTTTTTGAGGAAGTAACCCCTTCTCGCTTCTAAGTTGTGTTTAACAACATCTCCTCCCTGTTGTTTTTTCAGACTTAGATACTGGCAGCTTCCTGCAGTTACTAATCTCTCTCTCTCTCTTTTTTTTTTTTTTTTTTTTTTTTTTTAGCTCTTCCAGGTTTTCAACACCTGCATAACCAGTTTCCTGAATTACACCCTCACTTTTTTTTTTTTTTCTGGTACTTGGGTCTCTCACTGTTGTGGCCTCTCCCGTTGCAGAGCACAGGCTCCGGACGCGCAAGCTCAGTGGCCATGGCTCACGGGCCTAGCCGCTCCGTGGCATGTGGGAATCTTCCCGGACCGGGGCACGAACCTGTGTCCCCTGCATCGGCAGGTGGACTCTCAACCACTGCGCCATCAGGGAAGCCCACACCGTCACTTCTTGAAAGACTTTGCATAGTTTCTTTTTTCCTGAGCAGAATTTGACTAAAACAAGGGTGTTTTCCATGGGATGAGATTCAGTGATTAATGCAGTAATCATATATTTCAGTATCTGATGTGTGCTTCTAGGGGTGTGCCTATATCATTAGAGAATAACATTGTTAAGGAATTATTACCATGTAATACAATTAAAAGTGCAGCCATGTGCATCAACAGCACGTGCAGTGACAAAACGAAGAACAGGAAGAAGAGATGAGGCATCTCTAAGAGCCTAGAAGTGATGACCTCAATAGCAGAAATAAAATAGAGTAGGAGAGACCTCTCAGAGGGAAAATGAAGGAGTATTAAAAATTCTTATATAGAATAAGAAGGAAGTGTTGTGATATTTATTCCATTACCTGACATAAGTTTAAAGTCAACTTGCTCAGCGAAATATTTCCCTCTCCTTTCTTCACCTGGAGGGCATGTTCCAACTCTATCATCATACGTTCCTTTTGTATTTTATTGTCTCCTTTTTAACACCAGCGTATAGATAGTCAAAGCTCAGATTCTTAAGAAGTTTGTAATCCTAGTATTTCCTGAAGGCTGTTTAAGATATAATGTAGACATAAGCACAGACATAGACAAGGACATAGACATAGATAAAGATATGTTTAATACTCAAAAATGATTGACAGTCCCATCTGACACATGAGAGGCTTAGTGATGGACTACAAAGTTATCCAAAGTGTACTAGTCAGTTTTTTGAACAATTGATAAACAATTATATAAAGACTTTCACTTTTTTTACATACAAAAAAAAATGGTTTACTTGTAGTCCACTAAACAAGGTATTAAAATTTGATACTTTTAAATTAAAGCATTGTGTAGTAGGTTTTACCAAAGAACTGGAGTTAGTATTCTACTAAGAAGTCTGGCTGCAGACTTCCTTTCAGAACACACACAGAGGTAATTGGAAAAACTTGTGATTTGGAGAAATACTTTATTAACAGTATATTATCTGTGTTGTCTTAAGCTAGCTGTAGTTTTCTATATTCTTGCTTTTTGTTTTTAATTGCTTTATTTTACCTTCATTAATGCCAATTTTATTTTCAGAGTTAACTAACAAAGCCAGCAAGTAAGGTAACTATGGATCCCGCAAACAGATGATTCTATGTAACTATTATACATAGACCCAACAGATTTATGATTCGGATTAAAGGACAATGAAAAGCAAACAGAGTGACTGTGTGAAGAGGCAGTTGTTTTATCTTGGACCAATTTAAGACGGCTTCATGGACTGAGGAAGGTAAGGAGCCATTACCGTGACAGGACAGCAGTAATCTTACAGAGAGTCTTGGAGTTCCAGGGTTTCAGGTGACTCTCTGTAGCTGTTCAAGCATCTGTTTCTTTTAAGGCTAATCTATATATGTATATGTCTATTTATAGACTGCCTATTTGGTAGGTCAATCAGACAACAAGAAATTATTGAGAGAGGCTAGTGTGCTCTAAAGTGGGTCTGAGTATGTTGTGAGCAGTGTATTAGGTGATAGAAAACCAAATTCCTGATCTAGAGTCCATGGGCCAGATTGTCACTGTATCTCACACACATAGCACAGGACACCTTCTCAAAGAAGCAGAATAAATTAGCCAAAGTGTATTTCATCATTTGAAAAGTATCAAATGAATGCATTAATAAGTAAAAAATTTCAAGAAATATTCTCTCTTTAATTCATGAATCGTATTAACTATTAATATCAAAAGGATAGAGGAAAGATACAGATTCCAACTACAATGCATTCTGTCAGAATTCACAGTGAGGTAGATTCATCCCAGAGCCTATTCCAATTGTAGGGCTCCCACATCCTGGCACTGCAAACCAGTCAGCCATGAGCTATCTCCCTCTCTCTGGCCAGAAATAATTGTTGAAAGAGAAAAGACTTTCACTGCCCTAGCAATGCTATCCTCTCCTGCTTCCTTGGCAGCAACAGGGAGGCCAAAAGAAATTATCCGGAGAGCAAGAGCTCAAGCCTGGAGAGTCATAACCTAGGCTTCTAGAGTGGTTAGAATGTAAGGGTTCCTGGTGGAATTGAGGGGGTGAGGGGTGACTAAGGAGAAAATAAATGGTAGTATATACTCCTTGTCAAGTTCATGGAGAGGATTATATGTCCTTTGAATTACAAAGGAGAGCTTTCTGCAAAGAGCTGGAAATATAGTCCTGCAGTCAGCTGATTTGTTTAATTATAGGAAATCTAAGGTATCCCATTAGTTCGAGCTTTATTGTATTATTAAGGGGAGGTTTTTAGGCATAGAAATGTCTCTGAAATATGAGAAACCTTTCTTGCTGCCGTAGGTGAACTTATCTCCCGGTCATCATCTTCCCAGTTCAGCTTTAACGTCTGGAGTACTGTTACCCCAGACACAACAGTTATTTAATCTCATTTCATTTTTCAATGTCAGTGCACATTAATATTTTATAAATAGAAACAAAGTCCATAAGCTAAATTTTTCTCATAAGAATGTGCAGATGTATTTTTTAAGTGATGTATTTTATCATTATAATTTTATGATCTTTTAAAGCATCTAACAGTGGAAATCTGAGAGTCTTCCCCTCATTGCATCAGATTCTCCAATAACATTTGGCATATGAAAACAACTATCTTCTCAATTAATTAGACAACAGAAAATACCAAATGCAGTACTGCAAGGATATTTAACTTGAAAGAAACTAAGAAAAAGAATATTTCTATAAATAAAAACAAATTTTAAGAACTATAACATAATTATTCAGAGTGAATGCATACTATCACAGTGTTTTACTTACTTCTTTATAATTTACCTAAACTACAGATATTTAAATGGATTTTTGGTAGTCAAACATTAATAAAATAATTTTTAAAGGTAACATCAAATAATAATCACAAAGGACTTAACTTATGTGACCCCATGCCAAATATTTTCACTTCACGTGGTGCACAACTTAGTGTGTTTCAACTAAAAAAACTCTCATGGGGACAAATATATCTCTGTTGTTTATTACTTTATAGGCCCCATGTCTGAGGGAGTAGAGACTGTATGAATCAATGGCACACACAGCCCAGATTAGATACGGCATGGTTTCATTTCATTGGACACTCATAATTCAGGGAGTTTTCCCCCACCTGTTATTGGAAATTTTCTAACAGTCAGACTCCTTCATCACTGAATTTTTCCCCAAAGCACACTCACTAAGTGAGTGCTTAGTGAGTGAAGCAAAGCAAAGTGCTTTGCTTCCTCAAAGTACTGCCCACCAACAAACATAACACCCCTCTCCCTAGGTGCTTTTAAACAGCTGGTACTGCATCTTCTCATATGTTAGTAAAAAAAAATAAATTTTTTTCTTAGCAATGATCTAAGACAGGTGACTCCAAATTGGTTCTCTAATCCCTAGGTTTCCATGGCAGGCCCTCAGTGTACCCTGAAATGGGTGAGAACATGTCCCTTGAGGCTGGAATGCTGGGACACTTGACCCTCTACTTTCTCTCTGCTTCAACTAGATTCACTATTCTTTCTCCTCTTTTACTTTGAAGTTCATCATTAATATATCATTTAAGAGGAAAATTAAAAGGTTCTACTATTTTTACACATTTAAAAATCTTTTATTCTCAGGCTGATTATATCTCACGAGGGAGATTTTTCCTTTCTTTTTTCTCCTAATTGAAGAAAACGTGCATGCTGCATCTGGCAAATGAGGGAACAAAGGTAGATGAGCATTAAGTATGTGTGAATCATATATTGCTTATTAATGTCTTTTCCCAAATAAATTATAAGTTTCAAGAGGGCTGAAAGCTCTTCACATGCTGTTATTCTTTGGAGCGCTAAAACAGTGAACAAAGACAGTGATGCTCAATAAAGCCTATTTGGCTTTTATTTTCTTCTTTCATCCCCCATCAATATTAAAATCAACTTAAATTCAGAATGATGTTTATTTTTGTATAAGTATGCTTGAATATCTGTGACCATGAGTCATATCTACTTAGTGGGCAATTTTTTTAATAAGTTTATTTATTTATTCATTTATTTTTTGGCTGCGTTGGGTCTTCATTGCTGCGTAGGGGTTTTCTCTAGTTGCGGTGAGAGCGGACTACTCTTCGTTGAAGTGCATGGGCTTCTCATTGCATTGGCTTCTCTTGTTGTGGAGCATGGGCTCTAGGTGCACAGGCTTCAGTAGTTGTGTCATGCAGGCTTAATAGTTGTGACTCGTGGGCGCTAGAGCACAGGCTCAGTAGTTGTGGCACACAGGCTTAGTTACTCTGCATCATGTGGGATCTTCCTGAGCCAGGGATAGAACCTGTGTCCCCTGCACTGGCAGGTGGATTTTTAGCCACTGCACCATCAGGAAATTCCTTGGTGGGCAATTTAAAGCACGTTTTCACAGGATCCTGAGACTCAACTGTGTTTTGTGCACCAAGTGAAAATCAATGCTCTGTTATGTCTATCACCATATGTAACATCTCTGAATGAATCTTTTCAACCTCCTTATCAGACATACAGTACAGGGATAAATTTATCTTTATACACCTTATGTGTGTCACCAAAAGTAGCCTCAGGAACACTGTAACCTAATGAACTAAGAATGTCCAATAAATGATTAGGCTGCACTTGACAAGGAAAGCTCACACTCTGTTCTTTAAAATCTAAAGTACAATATTTCTAGTGAAAACCTAGTTCCCCGGAAGTTCCTCCTAAAGTAACACCCATGATATTTTAACACTTGCCAGATGCAAAGTCTCCAGCTTTTAGTCCTAATTTTACTAACGTTTTTCTACAAAGAATCCATAAGATCATATTAATCATAGTCATGGTGGGTGGGTTTTTTTTCCCCAAGGAATTAACCGTATTTTGTTATTCTTGCCAAATTTTATAATTGAAAGTATCCAAATTTTCTGATTTTAAAACTATATCTGCTACAAATATAGTACAGAGTATAAGTTATCTAAATATTTTGAATCTATAAGTACCTCAAGATCAATTGTTTCCAGAAGAAAACAGCTTTATGGCCCTATCCTGAGTTTATGGAAGGTAAATGGAATGATCTGTTGAATTATTAAGATAAGAATCAAATAAAAAAGAAGCTTTTTGCAACTCAGTGTAACTAATAATGTAAGTGGAGATAATCAAGGAAAATCATTTTACCAAAACACATATAAATCACAAAATTCTTCTGACAGTTCATGGGCTACTGTACATTACTTTAAGTAACTTTTCTAAGTCTATGATGATATTGATGTGTGTTGTCACATTATGTTAACCCTGAAGGCTTGTCTACGCTTTATTTTCAAATATATGAAATAATACCTGAATTTAGGCATATAATATGCTGCCCTGAAGATGTGAAGGTGAACTTATTGGCTTGCCAATGCTAGGTTGTTACAGCTGTTGTCCCATTATTGGAAATTCACTTGGGATGATCCACACATGCTTTCTCATTTGGTTCTGTTTATAACCAAAGTCATACTTCTGCAGGTCTAGTGGTCAAGGTGCATGGGGCAACCTCTGAATACAGATATAAATGAAGCAAACTGGTCCATACCAAGATGAAACTTATTACTTTAACCTCATCATTGTGATGCTTTAACAAACTTAGCAAACCAGTTTGAATCAAGGATGCAAATCCTTACATAATATAAATGACACACGATCATTTTTATTGTCAAGTCTAAGAATTTCTAATCATCTGGAAAAAAATTTGAGCATTAGCAGGATATAGAAGACCCATCTTGAATTGATGGCATTTTTATTACTTACTTTGTCCTCATCCATTTCCTCATTCATTAACAAATATTTATAGAAGGTATATGCTAAGCAAGCACTGTAGTAGATTAAGTGGACACAAAAATAAGCAAGTAATAATTATGACTCTCAAGAAGCATTCAGTTTACTGAGAGAAAAAAACAAACAATAACTAACAATAACAGTGCAAGATAATAAAGTGCTTTCTGTTCATATTACTAAGGGGATTTAATAAAAGGCATCTTAATCAGATTGGGGAAAAGGTTTGATTCTCAAGGAAGAAATTGAGCCTTGATCAGTGTGTAGGAATTCGCCAAGTATGGCAAGTGTTGAAAATGCCAGGAATTCAGCTTTCTGTGCAGACCTTCAGCTTCCTCTAATACTTCAATTTCAAATTGTGCCCCCCACACATGTGTGCTTCCTGGACACTTTTCAATTCTCATAATAACACTATAATTGTAATTTACTCTTTATTTCCTTCCACCTATCGTTCTATACTATAGCTTCTCTTTATTTCCTTTCAAGTCCCTGTAGTCTGCAACCTACATAAACTTACATTTTAACAGGTATAATAATCCCCAGTATCTTGAATTGTCATAGCATAAAGCAAGAGCTAAGTAAATCATTGTTTGATTAAAGTTGAGGGAAGGGACAGTTTGTGCAAAAGCACTAATGTATGAAACAACTTGATAGGAAGTTGGTATGTCTAAAGGAATATACAGTGGTAACAGGATAGAGATGGTTCTAATTCTAATTCTTGACAAGAACTGTAACCATTTTGCAGCATAGAATAATGGGTTCAATTGCAGTTTTGAAGCTAAACTTCTTAGATTGTATTCTAACGCCACCATTTCCTAACTATTTTATATTGGGAAAGATATTTAATCTCTCTAGCCCTCATTTTCTTCACCTGTAAAGTACATACATCAGGATTTGGTGATGTTAAAGTGAATTAATCTATATACACTTAGAATAGTATCCTTAACGTGGTATGCATTCAGTAAATGTTAGTTAACATTTCTAGGCAAAGAAACTTTTTCTAAAAACTATGCAGAGATAAGAATTTTAAGCAGTAGTGAGATATGATCACCTTGGACTCTGTATCAGTCAGGATTCACTGCAGGAAATAGAAAAGAACACTTCCACCCTAGTTGATTGTTAGTTGTCTGAAAAAGATGTCTCCAAGTTGTGTTTCTCAAAGGCATGGACACATCTAATTTATCTTTGATTGTACATCTTCCATATATTCTGGAACATAATATTTCCTCAACAACAGTTAATTAATGAATAAATGCCTTTGGAATAAAGAAGAACATTGTATCAAACATTTTTATTCTACTAAATTTTTTCTAAAACCATTCCTCTGAGAATGAGTTAGGATCATTGCTGCATCCTCTTGTGCCAAATAGTAAATGCCGTGCAAAAACAACACAGGAGGTTCTGCCCTTGGGACCTGGGAGAGGCGATTTGTGGCAGCTCCACGTCGGTTGTTGAAGGAGCCGTGCAACTCTTCTAAAATAAAATTTTACATGGAATCCCAGCTACATGAAGTGAATTCAGCATTCACACTGCAGTCATGCATGTGTGGTGAGTCCTCCTCACAGCAAAGTCACTAGAAGCCCAAGGTGACGACCCTTCTGTTCAACTCAGGGTCTGAGTATAAGCACCTGACAATGACCTTTGATGAGGCATCTATTTCAAAGACATCCATTCAAATAAACACACTGCAGCTGCGGACATACCTACTGGCTACAATCAGCCCTGTGGCTGACAGGGTCTTGGTGCTCTGGCCGGGTGTCAGGCCTGAGCCTCTGAGGTGGGAGAGCAGAATTCAGCTCATTGGTCCACCAGAGATGTCCCGGATACACGTAATATCAAATGGTGAAAGCTCTCCCAGAGATCTCCATCTCAGGACAAAGACCCAGTTCCACTCAAAGACCAACAAGCTCCAGTGCTGGACACCCTATGCCAAACAACTAGCAAGACAGGAACACAACCCTACCCATTAGCAGAGAGTTTGCCTAAAATCATAATAAGGTCACAGACCCACCAAAACACACCAACAGATGCAGTCCTTCCAACCAGAAAGAAAAGATCCAGCCTCATCCACCAGAAAACAGGCACCAGTCCCCTCCACAAGGAAACCTACACAACCCACTGAACCAATCATACCCACTAGGGGAAGACACCAAAAACAACGGGAAGTACGAACCTGAAGCCTGTGAAAAGGAGACCACAAACACAGTAAGTTAAGCAAAATGAGAAGACAGAGAAACACAGCAGATGAAGGAGCAAGGTAAAAATCCACTGGACCAAACAAATGAAGAGGAAATAAACAGTCTACCTGAAAAAGAATTCAGAGAAATGAGAGTAAAGATGATCCAAAATCTTGGAAATAGAATGGAGAAAATACAAAAAACATTTTAAAAAGACCTAGAAGAACTAGAGCGCAAACAAACAATGATGAACAACATAATAAATTAAAAATTCTCTGGAAGGAATCAATAGCAGAATAACTGAGGCAAAAGAATGGAGGAGTAACCTGGAAGATAAAATAGTGGAAATAACTACCACAGGGCAGAATAAAGAAAAAAGAATGAAAAGAATTGAAGACTGTCTTAGAGACCTCAGGGACAATATTAAATGCACCAATATTTGAATTATATGGGTCCAAGAAGAAGATGAGAAGAAGAAAGGGACTGAGAAAATATTGGCAGATATTAGAGTTGAAAATTTCCCTAATAAGGGAAAGGAAAGAGTCCGTCAAGTCCAGGAAGTCCAGAGAGTCTCATACAGGATAAATCCAAGGAGAAACATGCCAAGACACATATTACTCAAACTATCAAAAGTTAAATACAAAGAAAACACATTAGAAGCAGCAAGGGAAAAGCAACAAAAAAAGCTACAAGGGAATCCCCATAAGGTTAACAGCTGATCTTTCAGCAGAAACTCTACAAGGCAGAAGGGAGTGACAGCACATATTTAAAGTGATAAAAGTGAAAAACCTACAACCAGGATTACTCTACACAGCAAGGATTTCATTCACATTTGATGGAGAAATTAAAACTTTTACAGACCAGCAAAAGGTAAGGGAATTCAGCACCACTAATCCAGCTTTACAACAAATGCTAAAGGAAATTCTCTAGGCAGGAAACACAAAAGAAAGAAAAGACCTACCATAACAAACCCAAAACAATTAAGAAAATGGTAAAAGGAACATACATATCAATAAAAACCTTAACTGTAAATGGATTATATTCTCCAACCAAAAGACATAGACTAGCTGAATGGATACAAAAACAAGACCTGTATATATGCTGTCTATAAAGACCCACTTCAGACTAGGGACACATACAGACTGAAAGTGATGGGGTGGAACAAGATATTCCATGAAAATGGAAATCAAAAAAAAGCTGGAGTATCAATTCTTATATCAGACAAAATAGACTTTAAAATATAGGCTATTACAAGGCACAAAGAAGGACACTACATAATGATCAAGGGATCAGTCCAAGAAGAAGGTATAACAATTGTAAATACTTATGCACCCAACATAGGAGCACCTCAATACATAAGGCAAATGCTAACAGCCATAAAAGGGGAAATCAACAGTAACACAATCATAGTAGGGGACTTTAACACTTCATTTTCACCAATGGACAGATCATCCAAAATGAAAATAAATAAGGAAAGACAGGCTTTAAATAATACATTAAACAAGATTGACTTAATTGATTTTTATAGGACAGTCCATCCAAAAACACAGGCATACACTTTCTTCTAAGGTGCTCATGGAACATTCTCCAGGATAGATCATATCTTGGCTCACAAATCAGGCCTTAAATTTCAGTATTCTTAAATTTAAGAATATTGAAATCATATCAAATATCTTTTCTGCCCATAACACTAGGAGACTAGATATCAATTACAGGGAAATATCAGTAAAAAATACAAGCACATGGAGGCTAAACAATACACTACTAAATAACCAAGAGATCACTGAAGAAATCAAGGAGGAAATCAAAAAACACTTAGAAACAAATGACAATCAAAACACGACGACCCGAAAGCTATGGGATACAGCAAAAGCAGTTCTAAGAGGGAAGTTAATAGCAATACAATCCGACCTCAACAAACAAGAAACATTTCAAATAAACAACTTAATCTTACACCTAAAGCAATTAGACAAAGAAGAACAAAAAAACCCAAAGTTAGGACAAGGAAAGAAATCATAAAGATCATATCAGAAATAAATGAAAAAGAAATGAAGGAAACCATAACAAAGATCAACAAAACTAAAAGCTGGTTCTTTGAGAAGATAAACAAACTTGATAAACCATTAGCCAGACTCATCAATAAATAAAGGGAGAAGACTCAAATCAACAGAATTTGAAATGAAAAAGGAGAAGTAACAACGGACACTGCAGAAATAAAAAAGATCATGAGAGATTACTACAAGCAACACTATGCCAATAAAATGGACAACCTGGAAGAAACTGAGAAATTCTTAGAAAAGCACAACCTTCTGAGACTGAACCAGGAAGAAACAGAAAATGTAAACAGAACAATCACAAGCAATGAATTTGAAACTGTGATTAAAAGCCTTCCAACAAACAAAAGCCCAGGACCAGATGGCTTCACAGGTGAATTCTATCAAATATTTAGAGAAGAGCTAGCACCTATCCTTCTCAAACTTCCAAAATATAGAAGACAGAGGAACACTACCAAACTCATTCTATGAGGCCACCATCACCCTGATACCAAAACCAGACAAAGATGTCACAAAAAACGAAAGCCACAGGTCAATATCACTGATGAACATAGATACAAACACCTCAACAAAATACTAACAAACAGAATCCAGCAGCCCATTAAAATGATCATACACCATGATCAAATTGGGTTTATCCCAAGAATGCAAGAATTCTTCAATATATGCAAATCAATCCATGTGATACACCATATTAACAAGCTGAAGGATAAAAACTGTATGATCATCTCAATAGATGCAGAAATACCTTTTGACAAAATTCAACACCCATCAATGATAAAAACCCTCCAGAAAGTAGGCAAAGGAGGAACTTACCTGAACATAATAAAGGCCACATATGACAAACCCACAGCCTACATCATCCTCAATGGTGAAAAACTGAAACCATTTCCACTAAGATCAGGAACAAGACCAGGTTGCCCACTCTCACCACTGTTATTCAATATAGTTTTGGAAGTTTTAACCACAACAATCAGAGAAGAAAAGGAAAAAAAAAGAATCCAAATTGGAAAAGAAGAAGTAAAGATGTCACTGTTTGTAGATGACATGATGCTATACGTAGAGAATCGTAAAGATGCTACCAGAAAACTACTAGCACTAATCAATGAATTTGGTAAAGTAGCAGGGTATAAAAGTAATGCACAGAAATCTCTTGCATTCCTATACACTAATGATGAAAAATCTGAAAGAGAAATAAAGGAAACACTCCCATCTACTATTGCAACAAAAAGAATAAAATACCTAGGTGTAAATCTACCTAAAGAGACAAACGACCTGTATGTAGAAAACAATAAGACATTGATGAAAGAAATTAAATATGATACAAACAGAAGGAGAGATATACCATGTTCTTTGATTGGAAGAATCAACATTGTGAAAATGACTCTACTACCCAAAGCAATCTACAGATTCAATGCAATCCCTATGAAAATACCAATGGCATTTTTCACAGAATTAGAACAAAAAATTTCACAATTTGTATGGAAACACAAAAGACCCTGAATAGCCAAAGCTATCTTGAGAAAAAAAATGGAGCTGGAGGAATCAGGCTCTCAGATGTTAGACTATACTACAAAGCTACAGTAATCAAGACAGTATGGTACTGGCACCAAAACAGAAATATAGATCAATGGAACAGAATAGAAAGCCCAGAGATAAAGCCACACACATATGGTCACCTTATCTTTGATAAAGGAGGCAAGAATACACAATGGAGAAAAGACAACCTCTTCAATAAGTGGTGCTGGGAAAACTAGACAGCTACATGTAAAAGAATTAAATTAGAACAGTTCCTAACATGATACACAAAAATAAACTCAAAATGCATGAAAGACCTAAATGTAAAGTCAGACACAATTAAAACTCTTAGAGGAAAGCATAAGCAGAACACTCTATGACATAAATCACAGAAATATCCGTTCTGACCCATCTCCCAGAGTAATGGATATAATAACAAAAATAAACAAATAGGACCTAATGAAACTTAAAAGCTTTTGCACAGCAAAGGAAACCACAAACAAGATGAAAAGACAACCCTCAGAATGGGAGAAAATATGTGCAACCGAAGCAACTGACAAAGGATTAACCTCCAAAACATATAAGCAACTCATGCAGTTCCACATCAGAAAAAAACAAATAACACAATCCAAAAATGGGCAGAAGACCTAAATGACATTTCTCCAAAGAAGATATACAGATTGCCAACAAACATATGAAAGGATGCTCAATATCACTAATCATTAGAGAAATGCAAATCAAAACTACAATCAGGTATCTCCTCAATTCAGTCAGAATGGCCACCATCAAAAAATCTACAAACAATAAATGCTGTAGAGGGTGTGGAGAAAGGGGCACCCTCTTGCACTGTTAGTGGGAATATAAATTGATACATCCACTATGGAGAACAGTATGGAGGTCCATTAAAAAACTAACATTAGAACTACCAAACGACCCAGCAATCCCACTACGGGGCATATACCCTGAGGAACCCATAATTCAAAAGGAATCATTTACCACAATGTTCATTGCTGCTCTATTTACAATAGCTAAGACATGGAAGCAACCTAAGTGTCCATCGAGAGACGAATGGATAAAGAAGATGTGGCACATTTATGCAATGGAATATTGCTCAGCCATAACAGGAAATGAAATTGATTCATTTGTAGTGAGGTGGATGGACCTAGAATCTGTCATACAGAGTGAAGTAAGTCAGAAAGAGAAAAACAAATACCACATGCTAACACATATATATATGGAATCTAAAAAAAAAATATGGTTCTGAAGAACCTAGGGGCAGGACAGGAATAAAGATGCAGACATAGAGAATGGACTTGAGGACACAGGGAGAGGGAAGGGTAAGCTGGTACAAAGTGAGAGAGTGGAATGGACATATATACACTACCAAATGTAAAATAGATAGCTAGTGGGAAGCAGCCGCATAGCACAGGGAGATCAGCTCGGTGCTTTGTGTACACCTAGAGGGGTGGGATACGGAGGGGGAGGGAGATGCAAGTAGGAGGGGATATATGTATACCTATAGCTGATTCACTTTGTTATAAAGCAGAAACTAACACACCATTGTAAAGCCGTTATACTCCAGAAAAAATGTAAAAAATTTAATAGTTATAAAATTCAAAAAATATTTAAATTTGTTGGATTACATTGATTTTCCAAATGTAAATGGCAAGGTAAAATATTCTGGAGAAGATCCTTCTGATTTTCACATGTGAGTCTTATCTTCTCCCAGTGCTTTACTCTAGAGCTCTCGGTGTCATTTATTCTTCATTTGCCATGAATATATTTTTTTTACACATTCATTTGCTTCCGTTTTTTTTCCATTAGATTGCAGTAATTATAGTAGCAGAACATATTGCTAAGTACATGTGGGTATAGAAACCAAAACTGTGTGTGTACTTTGTTATTAAAATGTTATTTAAATGATACAGAACAGCACTGTCCAATAGAACTTTCTGCAACAATGAAAATGTCCTATATCTGTGCTTTCTAATGTGGTACCCCCTGGCTACAAGTGGCTAACAAGCATTTAAAATATGACTAATGTGACTGAGGAACTGAATTTTAGGTTTTTCTAACACACGAATTTACATTTAAATTTAAATAACCCTGATGAGTGGCTACCACAGTGGTTAGTGCCTACCTAGAATATATTGATGTTAATTTTTTTAAATTATCATCAAAATGAAAAATGAATTGTTATCATCTCATAAAGAAGTTTTGGACACATTAGAATTCACTGACTGTAATTTGAAAATTGTCTGCTGTGGGTGATGATTTGATCAGTCTGGGTATCAATGTGCCTAGTTGTGTATATTCTCTCAACCTCATAATTTTTGAACTTATGAGTGTTTGGAAACTTTGATTCAAGAATGAACCTGGTGTATTTAAAAGGAATCACCATAACAATGGTAATTGGAGTTTTCAAGGAAAAGATATGTAAGCAGAGAAACCTGGAAAAATTGCTGCATCTCTGAATAGCACAGGCAGAACCAGGCAGTGATAAAGCAGTGTGGTCTGTACTCTGAGAGTAAAAGTATTAAAAAGTAAAATGTGTGTTATTTGAAAATGAGTTAGAGCATAGTTTTCCAGCCTTATTGAGATATATTTGGCACATAACATGGTGTTAGTTTAGGGTATACAAAGTTATGACTTGATACATGCATATATTGTGAAATGATTACCACAGTAAAGTTAGTTAATACACCCAATCACCATCTCACATAATTACCTTTTTTTTTTTTTGTAACGGTAATATTGAGATTTCAGCAACTTTCAAGTGTACAATACAGTATGTTAAATATATGTACCATGCTGTACATTAGAGCATTTTTTAAGTCACTTTTTTTTGGTACTAGGGAATATTCTTTTCAGGCTTCCCCTGTTCTCCATTTAGTCCTAAGGAATACAGTTCCTGAAGGAAGTCCATGGCCAACTTTCAGGTCAGGCCACTTTAGTCAGTCTATATTGGGAGAGATGATGGGAATTCAGATAGAGACTTAACAAGGGTGATTCCTGTCTAGGTGTACTAGGGAACACTTTATTGAGGGTTTAACATACACAAGATACAGAGGATATTACACAGTAGTACACAAGCAACATCTCAAAAAGATTTATAATTTAGTAGGGAGATAAGTTTTAAACAATCTCTTGTAATTAAAGATTCAAAAAATCATATACCTAGATCCAATTTTGTGATAAGATGATTGCAGTTCAGAAGAGAGAGAAATTTGGGTAGTCTGGAAATGCTAGGTAAGCTTCCTACACTCATGTCTCATACATTTAGAAGACATCTGAAATATTATTTAATCCTATATATCAGTGTTCATGCCCTTTTAAATTGTTTTTGAGGTGACTGACACAAGATTAAGAATTTATCCACAGCCAGTAAACTGTGATAAGATGTGAAGGAATAGAACCCAGGAAATTTTTAGTTTAAGAAGTAAAAGAATTAGGAGAAACATCAGGAAATAAAAGTCTGTGATAAAATTGAACACAAAAGAAAGCTGAGAGTTTCTACAAATGTATGCACCATAAGCATGCTTTCAGGCGATGGAGAAATATTTTTTTTCTTATCTGTTTATATCAAGGTGGTAATACATGTATAGAAATCGAACATATCTGGAGGGAACAAAGGATAATAATCATAGAGAAAGAATAAAAGAGAAAAAAATGTGCTTTCATTGTAAATTAATGGTCTGTAAATCAATAGTCTGAATGCTCACACTGAGAAAAGAATAATATTTCCTATTGAAATATGACTTTTGGTATTGTTAGACCCACAGTGTTTAGTACAAAAGGCCTATAAAATATTCAAGAGAGCAGCTCAAAGAAGTTGCCGAAACTATGATACATTCTGGCCATAAGTGTGTGGTGTGCCCTTGACCATGGCCCCACACAATGGCCTGTGGGAAGGTGAGCTACTTGCTCTCTATAAAGTGGTCTTTAGCAGTGCCAGGACCCCTCTGCTTCCCTTGATAGATCTGACATCCTGAATGTACCCAAATAGCTATTGACCAGCTCATGTTTTGGGGTTATAAAATCTCTTGGAAGTAATGAAAAATCTATGATAAGGCACCTTGAAAACAAAGACTAAACATATTCTGCCTATTGAGAAAAATGAAATGGAGGACAATTGAGCATCTTCTGGGCTGAATGTTTTGATAATTCAAATCTTCAAAGAATACAACAGAAGAGAGACTTAAAGTATTTGGAGTAATGTTAAAAATGAATAACTTAATGCATGCATTCCACTGCAAGCCATCTGAGCAGGAACTATGCCTAATTCTCTATTTTAATATCATCACATCTTGACAATTCAAGTCTTATGAGAAGTAGACACCTACAATGAGATTAGACATGCAAGAGATTTACTGGAGGAAATGCCTGTGAAAGATGAGAGAGGAGGTGTCAAAAGTAGACAAAAAGAACCTTCAGACTGTAATAAGTCTGACACATGAAAAAGGATAGAAGGAAGGAAGGACTGGGGAGGAAGAGAGTCAGATTGAAGCTCAATACTGAGAAAGGTCGAGCCAGGTCTATGAGAAGTTTCTGAGCCAGAATTTCATCCTGCATTGGGCACCAATGTCCTGTTGTAGCCCTCACTGTGTTCAGGCATTAGCTGGGAGCAAGCATGAGGAAGCACTGCCTGGTGTGAATACTGTGATAGATTTACAGGTGTAGCAGTTAAAACCTGTCAGTCAACATCACTCCTTGAAGGAGATCTCAGTAGGACCCCTCCATGGATGATGCAGGCACATGGCACTTGGCTCAACACAAAATTTTGTTTTAAATTCTCTGCTCTGAACTAGGAACTGAAAATTTCTTCAGTAGGAGTTTGAGAAGATTGATCTCTACCATGGTTGTTTTAACTCCTTCCCACCCCAAACCTGTTCTTCTAATTGCTTCCTACTCACCGCACATGTCTTCTGAACTTTACATATGAGTACTAGAGACAGACCCTTGAGGCAGATTTTAATATAGATAATCATTTTTTAAACATAAATTGCTTTAATGTGCTTTTAAGATATTTCTGGAGGCCATATAATAAGGCCTAGTAGTTGAAGGACTCAAGGGATGTCCTTCTGAAATGGTCTAATCTGTAAGTATATACTACAGCAAGGATCCATAGAACCGATGGGGTATAAAGCCAAAGGCAGCTGCCAGGATCTTGACCACAGGGTGGCAAATTCAGGCCTACCATGTTTGGTTGGGAATGAGATATTTATCCATTGCTGCTCTGTTGTTGTTGTTGTTGTTTTTTAACATCTTTATTGGAGTATTATTGTTTTACAATGTTGTGTTAGTTTCTGCTTTATAACAAAGTGAATCAGTTATACATAAACATATATCCACATATCTCTTCCCTCTTGTGTCTCCCTCCCTCCTACCCTACCTATTCCACCCCTCTAGGTGGTCACAAAGCACCGAGCTGATCTCCCTGTGCTATGTGGCTGCTTCCCACTAGCTATCAGTTTAACATTTGGTAGTGTATATAAGTCCATGCCACTCTCTCACTTTGTCCCAGCTTACCCTTCCCCCTCTCTGTGTCCTCAAGATCCATTCTCTAGTAGATCTGCGTCTTTATTCCCATCCTGCGCCTAGGTTCTTCATGACTTTTTTTTTTTTTTTTTTAGATTCCATATATATGTGTTAGCATATGGTATTTGTTTTTCTCTTTCTGACTTACTTCACTCTGTATGACAGACTCTAGGTCCATCCACCTCACAAAACATAACACATTTTTTTTTTCTTATGGCTGAGTAATATTCCATTGTATATATGTGCCACATTTTCTTTACCCATTCATCTGTTAATGGACATTTAGGTTGCTTCCATGTCCTGGCTATTGTAAATAGTGTTGAAATGAACATTGTGGTACATGGCTCTTTTTGAATTATGGTTTTCTCAGGGTATATGCAAAGTAGTGGGATTGGTGGGCCATATGGTAGTTCTAATTTTAGTTCTTTAAGGAACCTCCATACTGTTCTTCACAGTGGATGTATCAAGTTACATTCCCACCAACAGTGCAAGAGGGTTCCCTTTGCTCCACACCCTCTCCACCATTTGTTGTTTGTAGATTTTAAGATGGTGCCCATTCTAACTGGTGTGAGGTGATACCTCATTGTAGTTTTGACTTGCATTTCTCTAATAATTAGTGATGATGAGCAGCTTTTCATGTTCTTCTTGACCATCTGTATGTCTTCCTTGGAGAAGTGTCTATATAGGTCTTCTGCCCATTTTTGAATAGGGCTGTTTGTTTTTTAAATATTGAGTTGTTTGTATATTTTGGAGAGAAATCTTTTGTCCATTGGTTAGTTTGCAAATATTTTCTCCCATTCTGAGGGTTGTCTTTTCATGTTGTATAAGGTTTCCTTTGCTGTGCAAAAAATTTTAGGTTTAATTAGGTTCCATTTTTTTGTTTTGTTTTGTTTTTATTTACATTACTCAAGGAGATGGATCAAAAAAGGTCTTGCTATGATTTATGTCAAAGAGTGTTCTTCGTATGTTTTCCTCTAAAGTTTATAGGGTCCGGTCTTACATTTAGGTCTCTAAACCATTTGAGTTTATTTTTGTGTATGGTGTTAGGGAGTGTTCTAATTTCATTTTTTACATGCAGCTGTCCACTTTTCCCAGTACCACTTATTGAAGAGACTGTCTTTTCTCCATTGTATATCCTGACTCTTTTGTCATAGGTTAGTTGACCATAGGTGCAATGGTTTATCTCTGGGCTTTCTATCCTGTTCCATTGATCTGTATTTCTGTTTTTGTGCCAATACCATATTGTCTTGATTACTGTAGCTTTGTAGTATAGTCTGAAGTCAGGGAGTCAGATTCCTCTGGCTCTGTTTTTTTCCCTCAAGATTGCTATGGCTATTCGGGGTCTTTTGTGTCTCCATACTAATTTTAAGGTTTTCTTCTTCTAGCTCTGTAAAAAATGTCATTGGTAATTTGTTAGGGATTGCATTGAATCTGTAGATTGCTTTGGGTAATAGTCACTTTCACAATGTTGATTCTTCCAGTTGAAGAACATGGTATATCTCTCCATCCATTTGTATCATATTTAATTTCTTTCATCAGTGTCTTATAGTTTTTTACATACAGTAGTTTTGTCTCCTTAGGTAGGTTTATTCCTAGGTATTTTATTCTTTTTGCTGCAATGGTAAATGAGAGTGTTTCCTGAAATTCTCTTTCATATTTTTCATCACTAGTTTATAGGAATGAAAGAGATTACTGTGCATTAATTTTGTATCATAATACTTTACCAAATTCATTGATTAGCTCTAGTAGTTTTCTGGTAGCATTTTTAGGATTCTCTATGTATAGTATCATGTCATCTGCAAACAGTGACAGCTTTACTTCTTCTTTTCCGATTTGGATTCCTTTTATTTCTTTTTCTTCTCTGATTGCTATGGCTAAAAATTCCAAAATTATGTTGAATAATAGTGGTGAGAGTGGGCAACCTGATCTTATTCCTGATCTTAGTGGAAATGGTTTCAGTTTTTCACCATTGGGAACGATGTTGGCTGTGGGTTTGTTATATATGACCTTTATTATGTTGAGGAAAGTTCCCTCTATGCCTACTTTCTGGAGGGTTTTTATCATTGATGGGTGTTGAATTTTGTCAAAAGCTATTTCTGCATCTATTGAGATGATCAAATGGTTTTTATCCTTCAGTGTGTTAATATGGTGTATCACATGGAATGATTTGCATATATGGAAGAATCCTTGCATTCCTGGGATAAATACCACTTGATTGTGGTGTATGATCCTTTTAATGGGCTGCTGGATTCTGTTTGTTAGTATTTTGTTGAGGATTTTTACATCTATGTTCTACATCTGTATTGGCCTGTGGTTTTCTTTCTTTGTGACATCTTTGGTTTTGGTATCAGGGTGATGGTGGCCTCATAGAATGATTTGGGGGTGTTCCTCCCTCTGCTATATTTTGGAGAGTTTGAGAAGGATAGGTGCTACCTCTTCTCTAAAGGTTTGAAAGAATGTGCCTGTGAAGCCATCTGGTTCTGGGCTTTTGTCTGTTGGAAGATTTTTAATCACAGTTTCAATTTCAGTGCTTGTGATTGGTCTGTTTATATTTTCTGTTTCTACCTGGTTCAGTCTTGCAATGTTGTGCTTTTCTAAGGATTTGTCCATTTCTTCCAGGTTGCCCATTTTATTGGCATAGTGTTGCTTCTTGTAATGTCTCATGATCCTTTGTATTTCTGCAGTGTCAGTTGTTACTTCTCCTTTTTCATTTCTAATTCTATTGATTTGAGTCTCTCCCTTTTTTTCTTGATGAGTCTTGCTAATTGTTTATCAAGTTTGTTTACCTTCTCAAAGAACCAGCTTTTAGTTTTATTGATCTTTACTATCATTTCCTTCATTCCTTTTTCATTTATTTCTGATCTGATCTTTATGATTTCCTTCCTTCTACTAACTTTGGGGTTTCTTTGTTCTTCTTTCTCTAATTGGTTTAGGTGTAAGGTTAGGTTGTTTATTTGAGGTGTTCCTTGAAGTAGGATTGTATTTCTATCAACTTCCTTCTTAGAACTGCTTTTGCTGCAACCCATAGCTTTTGGGTGGTCGTGTTTTCATTTTGATTTGTTTCTAGGTGTTTTTTGATTTCCTCTTTGATTTCTTTAGTGATCTCCTGGTTATTTAATAGTGTATTGTTTAGCCTCCATGTGTTTGTATTTTTTAGATATTTCCCTGTAATTGACATCTAGTCTCATAGTTTCCTTGGTGGAAAAGATATTTGATACAATTTCAGTTTTCTTATATTTACCAAGGCTTGATTTGTGACATAAGATATGATCTATCCTGGAGAATACTCCATGAGCACTTGAGAAGAAAGTTTATTCTGTTTTTTGGATGGACTGTCCTATAAATATCAATTAAGCCCATCTTGTTTAATGTATCATTTAAAGCTTGTCTTGCCTTATTTATTTTCATTTTGGATGATCTGTCCATTGGTGAAAGTGAAGTGTTAAAGTCCCCTACTATGATTGTGTTACTGTCGATTTCCCCTTTTATGGCTGTTAGCATTTGCCTTATGTACTGAGGTGTTCCTATATTGGGCGCATAAATATTTACAATTGTTATATCTTCTTCTTGGATGGATCCCTTGATCATTATGTAGTGTCCTTTTTTGTGTCTTCTAATAGTCTTTATTTAAAAGTCTATTTTGCCTGATATGAGAATTGCTACTCCAGCTTTCTTTTGGTTTCCATTTTCATGGAATATCTTTTTCCATCCCCTCACTTTCAGTCTGTATGTGTCCCTAGGTCTGAAGTGGGTCTCTTGTAGAGAGCATATATATGGGTCTTGCTTTTGTATCCATTCAGCCAGTCTATGTCTTTTGATGGGAGCATTTAATCCATTTACATTTAAGGTAATTATCGATATGTATGTTCTTATTACCATTTTCATAATTGTTTTGGGTTTGTTATTGTAGGTCTTTTCCTTCCCTTGTGTTTCCTGCCTAGAGAAGTTCCTTTAGCATTTGTTGTAAAGCTGGTTTGGTGGTGCTGGATTCTCTTAACTTTTGCTTGTCTATAAAGGTTTTAATTTTGCCATCAAATCTGAATTAAATCCTTGTTGGGTAGAGTAATCTTGGTTGTAGGTTTTTCTCCTTCATCACTTTAATTATGTCCTGCCCCTCCCTTCCGGCTTGCAGTTTCTGCTGAAAGATCAGCTGTTAACCTTATGGGGATTCCCTTGTATGTTATTTGTTGTTTTTCCCTTACTTCTTTTAATATATTTTCTTTGTATTTAGCTTTTGATAGTTTGATTAATATGTCTTGGCCTGTTTCTCCTTGGATTTATCCTGTATGGGACTCTCTGTGCTTCCTGGACTTGATTAACCATTTGCTTTCTCGTATTAAGGAAGTTTTCCACTATAATTTCTTCAAATATTTTCTCAGTCCCTTTCTTTTTCTTGTCTTTTCTGGGACCCCTATAATTCGAATGTTGGTGTTTTCAATGTTATCCCAGAGGTCTCTGAGACTGTCCTCAATTCTTTTCATTCTTTTATCTTTATTCTGCCATATGGTAGTTATTTCCACTTTTTATCTTGTAGTTCACTTACCCATTCTTCTGCCTCAGTTATTCTGCTATTGATTCTTTTGAGAGAATTTTTAATTTCATTTATTGTGTTGTTCATCATTATTTGTTTCCTCTTTAGTTCTTCTATGTCTTTTTTAAATGTTTCCTGTATTTTCTATTTGCAAGATTTTGGATCATCTCTACTATCATTTCTCTGAATTATTTTTCCATCAGACTGCCTATTTCCTCATCATTTGTTTCATCTGGTAAGTTTTTACCTTGTTCCTTCGTCTGCTGTGTATTTCTCTGTCTTCTCATTTTGCTTAACTTACTGTGTTTGGGCTCTCCTTTTTGCAGGTTGAGGTTTGTAGTTCCCACTGGTTTTGGTGTCTGCCCCCAGTGGGTAAGGTTGGTTCACTTGGTTGTTTAGGCTTCCTGGTGGAAGGGACTGGTGCCTGTGTTCAGGTGGATGAGGCTTGCTCTTGTCTTTCTGGTGTACAAGATCACATGTGGTGGTGTGTGTTGGGTTGTCTGTGACCTTATGATTTTTGGCAGCCTCTCTGCTAATGGGTGGGATTGTGTTCCTGTCTTGCTGGTTGTTTGGCATGGGGTTTCCAGCACTGGAGCTTGCTGGTTTTTGAGTGGAGCTGGGTCTTAGCTTTGAAATGGAGATCTCTGGGAGAGCTTTCATCATTTCATATTATATGGGGCCAGCAGGTCTCTGGTGGACCAATGTCCTGAACTCAGTTGTCCCACCTAAGAGTCTCAGGTCTGCTACCTGGCTGGGGTAGCAAGACCCTGTTAGCCACCCAGCTCAGAAGAAAAAGGAGGAAAAAAGAAAGAGCAAAATAAAATTAAAAAGTTAAAATAAAATAATATAAAGAACTTATTAAAATAAAAATAATTGTTTAATAAAAGAAAGAAGGAAAGAAAGAAGAGGGCAACCAAACCAATAAACAAACCCAACAATGGTAACAAGTGCTCAAAACTATACATAAAAAAAAAAAACTGAGAGAATCCTAGGACAAATGGTAAAAGCAACAGACAAAATCACAGAAAGAAGCATACAGTTACACCCTCACATAAAGAGAAAAAGGAAAAGAAATATATACATATAAAAAAATAGGAAGAGAATAACCAAATCAGTAAGGAAATCTACCAATGATAATAAGCTCTAAATACTAAACTAAGATAAACATAAAACCAGAAACAAATTAGATGCCAAAAGCAAAACCGAAGTCTGCAGTTGCTCCCAAAGTCCACTGTCTCAATTTTGGGATGATTCTTTTTCTATTCAGGTATTCCACAGATGCAGCATACATCAAGTTGTTTGTGGATTTTTAATCCGCTGTTCATGAAGCTGCTGGGAGAAATTTCCCTTTCTGTTCTTTGTTTGCACAGCCTCTGGGGTTCACCTTTGGATTTGGCCCTGCCTCTGTGTATAGGCCACCTGAGGGCATCTCTTCCCCAACCCGAGAGGATGGAGTTAAAATAGCAGCTGATTAGTGGCCTCTGGCTCACGCAGGCCAGGGGTTGGGGGGATGGAGGGGTATGGAATGCATTTTGAGCCTGTGGCGGCAGAAGCCAGCATGACATTGCAACAGCCTGAGGCATGCTGTGTGTTCTCCCAAAGAAGTTGTCCCTGGATCACAGGACCCTGGCAGTGGTGGCTGCACAGGCTCCCAGGAGGGGAGGTGTGGAGAGTGACCTGTGCTTGCACACAGGCTTCTTGGTGGCTGCAGCAGCAGCCTTAGCATTTCATTCCCATCTCTGGTGTCTGTGCTGATAGCTGTAGCTCACTCCCATCTGTTCAACTTGTGTAGACAGTGCTCTGAATCCCCTCTCCTCGCACACCCTGAAACAATGGTCTCTTGCTTCTTAGGCAGTTCCAGACTTTTTCCCCGACTACCTTCAGGCTAGCTATAGTGCACTAGCTCTCTTCAGGCTGTGTTCAAGCAGCCTACCCCAGTCCTCTCCCTGGGATATGACCTCAAAAGCCTGAGCCTCAGCTCCCAGTCACTACCCGCCCCAGCAGGTGAGTAGACAAGACTATCAGGCTGGTGAGTGCTGGTCGGCACTAACCCTCTGTGTCGGAATTTCTCCACTTTGCCCTCTGCACCCCTGTTGCAGTGCTGTCTTCCATGGCTCTGAAGCTTCCCCCCCACATCCAGCCCCCATCTCTGTCAGTGAAGGGGCTTCCTAGTGTGTGGAAACTTTTCCTCCTTCACAGCTCCCTCCCAGATGTGCAGGTCCTGTTCCTATTCTTTTGTCTCTGTTTTTCCTTTTCTCTTTTGCCCTACCCAGGTATGCAGGGAGTTTCTTGCCTTTTGGGAGGTCTGAAGTATTCTGCCAGCATTCAGTAGGTGTTCTATAGGAGTTGTTCCACATGTAGATGTATTTTTGATGTATCTGTTGGGAGAAAGATGATCTCCATGTCTTACTCCTCTGTAATCTTGAAGGTCTTCTCTAAATTTTATTATTCAGTAGTTGTATTTTATTTAATTTGTTATACTTTTGATTTTCAAAATTAAATATGAGCCATAGGTATGTCTTTTTTTTTTTTTGCTGTATGCAGGCCTCTCACTGTTGTGGCCTCTCCCATTGCGGAGCACAGGCTCCGGACGCGCAGGCTCAGCAGCCATGGCTCACGGGCATAGCTTCTCCACAGCATGTGGGATCTTCCCCAACTGGAACAAGAACCCATGTCCCCTGCATCGGCAGGTGGACTCTCAACCACTGTGCCACCAGGAAATCCCCATAGGTATGAGTTTATAGCTATTTTCTATATATGCATAATTAAATAACACCAAAATAAATATTATTTGTCAACACTGAGGGTACTCTAAAATTTACTTTTGTTTAAGGGAAGTCTGTTCATTATATAAGTGTAAGAAACACTGAGCTAACATGCAAAGGATATTAATAGCTGAGAGCAACATTTGAATTGTACATGATTAGTACTCCCCAACATCTGTGTGTTACTATGAATTTTTCTTTAAGGCTTTATGTATTTGCATTCTAAGTTTATTCAATTTAACTTCATTGAGTCTACATCTATACTTGTACTCAAGCTTCTATTTTCAGCACTATAAATGATGAGATCTATAGTCTATTTAGGAAAAACAAAGGTCACTTCACACCCTTGTAAATGGTTTTAAAACATTCTGAACAGCAGAGAGCCTGCAATATCCTTCTCTTGGAGAGGTTGTTGGAGACAGGTGGAGAAAGCACCAGGATCCTTAATGATCCTTAGTCTCCAGCTCATCCTCCTTGTACCTGATGTAGTTATATGTTCAGTGTTCAGTGTTCAGTCTCAGAACATTCAACCCCTTTGCTTTATTTTGTGCATCTTCTGGGCTAATATTTGTTAGTTTACTTCATCTTCACTATCAAGCATGTGCAGTGGAAGATAGAATGAGACATCAAGTCAGGCTTTACAATTTTCCATGGAAATTCAGAGGTTACATTTAAGTTATTTGGACATCTTTGCTCACAAAATAAGTCATACTTTATGGGATTGAGTGCTGGGAATATCACTCTGCAATTTTCTAAGTCAAGCAAGGAGGCTTAATACTTTTTTATTTTATTCCTCTTTTTGGACTCTAAAGCACAAAATGGAATTCACAGAAGAGCAGAATATGAAATTTCATAAGACACATCAAAGAAGTAGGATGTAATCTTCACTGAAAAAGCATTTCTATTTCTGTAGGAATGAATCTGGCCATGAAAATAACATAATGTGTCACACAAATACACACACACAAACACACACAATTATATGTACATATCTTATACGAGAAAACAGAATAATGCAGACATGTATACATTACATATATTTAAATCTTCCTTAGTTTTCTGAGCAATCATTAGAGTGTTATATTAATTAGAAGTTGTATAATGAACTTTGCCATTTATTAGCTTTGTTTTCTGTCTTGTGTTTAATTAAATAAAATCCTAAATATTTTGTAGGTAACCTCACATGGGTTTTAATAATGATTTAAGGTAAAGGTCCCAACTCCCCCTGCCTTTCTGCTTTCATGGTAATTAAATTTTGATAAAGGTTTTATTGCAGAGTGAAATTCTTTGACTATGCTATCACTGATCTACAGAGTATTAGTAGGATATTTGCTTAAAGATATTTTAAAAACTGAACTGTGGAAATAGCTTGTGCCATTGCTATGCCATCTTCTAGATAGGCTATCAGTATTGAAAATTCAAGATTAAATTATTCTGATTATGGTGAAATATTCCCAAGTAACAAGAAGCTGTGTATTTTGCATAGTGAGTTTGGAAGACCCATTGCAGACCCTTCCTCCCCATCTCCCTAGCATTGACCCCCAATCACACCACTTTATGGGTCTCTATATTCTGAGCTACTACTGGTTTTCAAGGAAAAATGTTATGAATATCGTCTCTCATGGTTTCAGTGTTGGTAGCAGGTAAATGTAGATGTTCTCCTATAAAATGCTTCTATAACTAATATTTTTAAAGATAACTACTAATATAAACTGATCTGAAGTAGTATTTGTCAATTTGGAAGTAAGAAGTTTTGCAGTCACCCTGCTAAACAGTCTACAGATCATTTTGGATGAAGTCATTTACAAATTAATGTGGCCCTCAACATTTCCTTCATCCTCCCCTAGTCCACTTATACACTTAATTTTTCCTATAATATTCACCTCCTTTTATTTTCTAAGCTAAAAGAATTTAGCTCTCCCCCTTCATAAACACTAATCTAAATAGACATTTCTCCAAAGAAGACATACAGATGGCCCAAAAGCACATAAAATGATGCTCAACATATCTAATTATTAGAGAAATGCAAATCAGAACTACAATGAGGTATCACCTCACACCAGTCAGAATGACCAACATCAAAAAAATAAATGCTGGAGAGGGTGTGAAGAAAAGGAAACCCTCCTACACTGTTGGTGGGAATGTAAATTGGTACAACCATTATGGAGTTTCATTAAAAAACTAAATACAGAACTACCGTATGATCCAGCAATCCTACTCCAGAGCATATATCTGGAGAAAGACATAATTTGAAAAGATACATGCACCACAATGTTCAATGCAGCACTATTTACAATAGCCAAGGCATGGAAACAACCTAAATGTCCATAGACAGAGGAGTGGATAAAGAAGATGTGGTACAGGTATACTATGATTACTCAGCCATTAAAAAAGAATGAAATAATGCCATTTGCAGCAACATGGATGGACCTAGAGATTGTCATACTGTCACCTCTGTCAGACAGAGTAAAACAAATATCATATGATATCACTCATATGTGGAATCTAAAACAATGGTACAAATGAACTTATTTGCAAAACAGAAATAGAGTCACAGATGTAGAAAACAAACTTATGGTTACCGAGGGGAAGAGTGGGAGGGATAAATTGGGAGATCAGGATTGACATTTACACACCACTATACATAAAATAGATAACTAATAAGGACATACTTTATAGCACAGGGAACTCTACTCAATGCTCTATAATGAACTATATGGGGTAAGAATCTGAAAAATAGTAGATATATGTATATGTATAACTGATTCACTTTGCTGTACACCTGAAACCAACACAACAATGTAAATCAACTCTACTCCAATAAAAATTATTTTTTAAATAGTGGGGAAAAAATAGATCTATTACACTCCACATACCCCCTCAATCTCATTGTTTTGCAGAATCAAGGCACACCTAAAGAGTGATAGGAAAAAAATATTTTTTTTAAGTAAAAACTTCTTCCTGATCTCTATGGGCAACATCCTGGATGTTAGACTATTTTCATACTGATTCAGAACAAATACATGAGGCCATATGTATTTTCATACTGATTCAGAACAAATACATGAGGCCATATGTATTTACCTGTAATACTGGGGAGTCTGATTTGGTAAAAAAAAACACAAGAATCCAGAAGTGTCTAAATCTAATGTCAATTCTGGGATAAATTGATCTCAAATTCCCACATTTTTCACATTTAAAACTTGAAGTAGGGTGACTTGGAGGCAGCCCATAAAAACCATAGTAAGTAATTCTGTAAGTATAATAGGAAAGAAACAAGAATGCAAAACAACGCCAAACTTATTTGATTTCATACTCCCAAAAATTTTTAAGATTTTCTTGTTATAGCTTTCTCAGATTCTTTTCTTTTAGAGAAAATTTAAGGTTAATGTGTTAAATAACACATGAAGAGCGATGAGAATAGGTGCCCAAGGTGCAAACTGCACATGACACAAATCACCTCATTTGGCATTTAAAGATCATTAAACAGCATCACCTCATAGCCACATCACACATTAAAGGTAAAAAGACATCCTAGGCTGTCTGAAATAAACCCATACATGTATACAGAAGGGTTGACAGCAGAATAAGGGAGGAAATGGGAGAAATGAAGGAGCACCTACATTTGCTGAGTGCCTTTCACAGGCTATGTGCTCTGTAATCCTCACCACAGCACCCCGTATTCACACCAGTCTTAGCACTGCTCACAGGAGTGGTGGTTGTTTACTTATCTGTCTTCGCCACTAGATTGTAAATTCACTGAGGATAAGATAAAATATTATTTAATATCTACTTGTGACAAAACATTACCTACAGTGACCAGCACAAAACAGGCAATCAATACAGATTTGTTGACTGAATGAATAAGGCCATGTTCTAACAATTAATATTCCCAGGAGATGAAGAAGGAGACAAAGGCTGAGAGCAATTAAGTAATTTACCCAGTAATTTACAGAGATCAGACAATTTAGTAAGTAGCTGAAAAGGGTACAAATCCAAGCCTGTTTGACTTCAGAGAACCAAGCTTTCTATGACACCATGCTGCTTCACAGAAACCAAAGTAGGACCAAGCCTCAGAGAAAGGTCTCAGATTTTTGATGGAAAGATGGCAGTAGGAGAAAAAAGTTATACATCCCTGCCTGAAACTGAAAAATTTCAGAGAAGTAAAAGTGGATAATATTTTCTGGGTATAGTCCACACTAGGATAAAATCAGAGCATCAGGGTGGGGAGATTCTTGTATTTTTGTCCTGGTAGCTTCTTCAATAATATCTTTTCCTCTCCAACTGCTCATGTTAGTTTCCTTTTCTTTGTTTCTCTTCTCCCTCTCTCATCACAGCTTCTTTCCTTGCGTGGTTCAAAATCCCAGGTAGACAACTCTATTCAAGAGTCAGAAGAAGCAGTCAAGAGGTCATGGATGATAGCACAGACTATGGAGTACAGCTGCCAAAGTTCCATTCCAACTCAGCCTTATTCTAACCAGGTGACATTGGGCAAATTATTTAATCTCTCACTGTCTCAGTTGCTTCATCTGGGGAATGAGGCTCTTAGTAATACAACCTAGCTATTGTTATAGGAACTAAAAGAGTTAACACATATCAGTTGCTTAGCACAGTATCTGACACAAGGTAGGAACTTAATTAAGGGTAGCTATTACCATGCTCTTATCCCTTAATTCAAGAGCAGAGCCAGCTGCATGCATACTACAGCCCATTAATCCCCAAATATATCTGTCATATTCCAGATTAAGATTGATTCATAGGATCCAACAGCAGCTCTTCTCTCAAAGGCAGCAGTGAAGTGTCTCTGGAAGTAAATGAAATAAATCTGAATCATTTCTTCTATCTTCTGATTTAAGTGGCCAGTGGTTTGGGACATTGGCAGGTGTAGTTGGGGGTCTTTTCCTCCATACAAATCACTACATGCAAAAGCCTCTCCTGTGTCTGGATAGAGAAACAAAAAGAACAGTCTTTCTTTGTTGTTCTCTGAGCATGTGCCTTTCTAATAGTATCACAAGTTCATTTCAATCCAAGAATGAATCCCCCCACCCTTCAATCTGGAGAGCTGAGGACTAGAGGTAAGGGAGAGTGCCAATAGACAGGAAACCAGCCACATTTATTTGGAGCCATTTTCTTAGCTATGAGTCATCATCAACTAGAGCAATGGTTAGGGCAGGAGAGGGGCTAGACTAACTAAACAGAAGCTAATTTTTCTAATGTAACAACGTCCAGAGGTATGCAGTCCAGGCTTTGTGCAACTGCAATTCCAGTTATTGGGTTAAAGATCACAGAAGAATAAGTGAGGGAAAATGGTAGAGGACAGAAGGTTGTAAAAACAAGCAAGCACAACATATCTCCTAAAAGGGAACCCTCCTGCACTGTTGGTGGGAATGTAAATTGATAAAACCACTATGGAGAACAGTATGGAGGTTCCTTAGAAAACTAAAAATAGAACTACCATATGACCCAGCAATCCCACTACTGGGTGTATACCCTGAGAAAATAATGATTCAAAAAGATACATGTACCACAATGTTCATTGAAGCACTATTTACAATAGCCAGGACATGGAAGCAACCTAAATGTCCATCGACAGGTGAATGGATAAAGAAGATATGACACATATATACAATGGAATATTACTCAGCCATAAAAAAGGAATGAAATTGAGTTGTTAGTCATGAGGTGGATGGACCTAGAGACTGTCATACAGAGTGAAATAAGTCAGAAAGAGAAAAACAAATACCATATGCTAACACATATACATGGAATCTAAAAAAGTGGTATTGATGAACCTAGTGGAAGGGCAGGAATAAAGATGCAGATGGAGAGAATGGACTTGAGAACACAGAGTGGGAAGGGGAAGCTGGGACAAAGTGAGATAGTAGCATTGACATATATACACTACCAAATGTAAAATGGATGGCTAGTGGGAAGCAGTTGCATAGCACAGGGAGATCAGCTTGATGCTTTGTGATCAATTAGGGGAGTGGGGTAGGTAGGGTAGGAAGGAGGCTCAAGAGGGAGGGGATATGGTGATATATGTATACATATAGCTAATTCACTTTATTGTACAGCAGAAACTAACACAACATTGTAAAGCAATTATATTCCAATACAGATATAAAAAAATATTAGGTTTGGTCACATAATTATTGTTCATAATCAATTATGCTTACATATAAAAAAAATATAGTATATGATTCAACCTAATGTGGCATATGGCAACCACTAGCTGCAAGAGAGGCTGGGAGAAAGGGCGTTTATCTGGACCTATTGCCCCTCTGAACAGAATCAAAGTTCTGTTAATGAGTGAATGGCTAAACAAATACTAAGTAAGTAACTAGCAGTGTCTCCCATGTTCACCAAAGAGAAAGTCTGTATATTGAATGCATTTCCTAATCAGAATTTTTCTAAAATAGCCGAGACACTATGACTTAGGAGAACAATGATGAAATGTATTCCCTCAATGGAATAGAATAATCCTGCATTTTAGCAGAGCATGTGCCCAGAGACAGGGTAAAAATAAATGAATTAATAAACACAAATATAAGCCTACAAAAGCAGAGTCCTATTACAGCAATGACTTGTGCTGCCAGCTTCCTATCCTTTCATCTCCACTTGCCAAAGATGGCTAATACAAACTTACCTTACTACTTGGGTTCCAAAGAAAAGATTCAAAAGATTCCCAAGGAAAAAGTGATAGTACTCAAAGAGAATCAACCTGCAATTATTTTTCAGCAACAACATAAAAGAAAATGCAGATTCCACTGAGTGAAAGAGAGAGAGAGAGGGAGGGAGGGAGACATGATGAGATTACATACAAGAGTTTTAGGGAAAGGCAAATGGGCAACACAGCAAAGATAAGCTGAAAGAGACAAAGAAAGGAATTCGAAAAATCACTGTAGAAAGGTAATAAGTAAGATGGATAATGGGATTTAGCAACTCACACAAAAGGATCATGGAAAAGGGAAGAAAGGCAATCGAACACAAATGATAGACATGAAAGTTATTTCATGAGATGAAACATAAAAATAATTGCTATGTATAAAAAACAGTCACAAAAACTAACTCTTTAAGAAATATTTCTACTTGAGGTAATATTGAGAACTATATTTCCTTAAAAAAATCTCAGTACTAAAAAATTATAAATTCAGAATAAAATATGATTTTTTTAAAAACTTATAAATATGGAGCTGAAGTAGCAAAACCATAAAGGAAATTCTCAAACACCAAAATAAGTAGATGATACAGAGAGGGAGAGAGAGAGATGTCTAAGCAATAAAAATGAAATAGAATGAGGGGTTTAAACTAGAATAAAGCTTCAGTTGTCCTGAAGTCATTGACAGGTATCTAGGATGGCAGAGTCTGAGTTTTAATGATCCAGAGGACAAATATAAGGTATTAGATATGAGAAAAGTGAAATTCTTTTAACTCCTGAATTAATTGGGAAAAAAGGAAATAAATAATAAAAGAGAAATTAGGACAATAGAAAACATAAATGAAACTATAGAAATAAATTTTAAAATATATCCACATTTGGCAAATGAACTGGTTTCATTTCTAGAGTCTACCTTATAAGAGATAAACCTAAAATACACAGAAAAAATTTAAAGTAATAGAAAAATATTATAGCAAAATATCTTTTAAAATAAATCTATATTAATCAGAAAAAAATGGACTGTAAAACAGAAAACATTCTTTAGGACAAGGAGGACTTGGCATAATGATAATAAGTGCAATTAATAAGAATGCATTGAAAAACATAGGTTCAAAATATATAAAGCTCTGTTAACACAAAAACATGAAAATATTGATAAGCTCACCTTCAAAGTGGGAAATTTCTACATATTTTCTCAGTAATTGATACAATAAGCTGACAAAAAATAAGCAACACAATTAGTAAACTGGATCCATGGATAATATGCCAAACTCTGTTCCCAAGAGAGGACTCATTTTCTCTCAAGCACTGGAATATTTCAGAAAATGAAACAGGTTGAGCCATGAAACTCATCTCAATATATATCAAAGAATTAATATACACAGTCCATTTCTCTGATAGATGCAATTAAGTTGGAAATTAATTTTAAAAAGAAATCACTTTTAAAATATATATAGAGAGAGAAATTAATGCATTCCTTAAAAACTCAGGGATTAAAGATGAAATCACAATATAATTAGAAAACACTTATAATTAAATGATACCAAATATGATACATATCCTATATAGTGGTATATAGCCAAAGTGGTACATAGAGTAAAAATTATAACCTTAATTACATCTATTAGAAAATGGAAATGAAAAATTAGACAGCAAAACACTAAGCTTAAGTTACAAAAAAACACAGAAAAACTTAAGGAAATAAGAGAGATAAAAGTAAAAATTAATGTTTTAAAGAAATATTGTTTGAAACATGGGAGACCAATGTTACTATTGAATATTTGAAGACACATAAAATACTCAATCTGTCAAAATTGATCATGAAAAATAGGATAGAAGGTAAAATTAAATATTAGAAAGGGAAAAGGGACATATTATAGATAGAGTAGGTATTCAAGCAAATAAGAATACTATGCACAATTTTATGCTATCCAAATTGAACATGCAACTGAAAATCACCACCTCCTAGAAAAATGGTACTTATAAAACTGAATGTAAGAAGAAATAAAAAACTTTAAAAGATCTCTAATCATTTTAAAATATAAAATGATAGTTCAGAATCTACACACACACACACACACACACACACACACACACACACACACACAAAGCCCAGACAGTTTCACAGATGAATTCTACCAAACATTAAAGAACAAATAATTCCCATCATAGAGAAACTCTTAAAGACAATAAAAATGAAAAAAAAAAAAACATTCCTTTTATGAAGTTAAAATTTTGTGACATTAACATAATCATAGTTTCAAAATCTAACTGGAAATAAAATTAAAATCCAGTATGATTACCATAGAAACACTAAAAGCTTACTTGAAATTAGTGGACATGAAGTTAAAGTGAAATCACCCCTCATGGTTTTGTGTTTTCCCAGCCACATTCAGTTTCAGGAATGCAGGTGCAAAGCATGTCGAGCGTTAAATTTAACCAGGCTGGTGGTTTTGCCAAACACACTGGAAGGAGCAAAAGGAGGAAAGGAGTTGAGAGCACATGAAAGGGAGTCATTATAATGACAGGTCACAGAATTTTTCTGAATAAGAAAGAAAGAACGTCAACATATGAGGGATGGTTAAAAAGGCCTAGGAGCAATGAACTGTAGTCCCTGATGGAAATTAAAAATTAACTTTATCCATAATCCTCACAAGTGGGAAAGGCAATATAATAATCACATTCATTCATGATGAACCTGAGACTCAGGTATGTTAATGGACTTTTCTAAAGTAAGTATAACCTGAATACTCTCGCTCAAGGTCACTTTCCTGGTCCTATTCCATTATTCTTCAGCCCTATCCTACACTGGCTTGCAGATCTTCCTGATCTTCCTAGTTATTGCTATTTCTCAGGGGTTAATTCTCCCCTAGGGTTAACTCAGGATTCCCACATCATCAGATATTGTTAAGGTTCAGACTTTATTGTTATTTTACCAGTGTTTTAAATTCTAATTTTACAAAATAAATATTTACTTTCAGAAGAGAAGAAACATCTTTTTAAAAAATAAAATTAGTTCTATTGCCATAAAATGTTAACTTCATAATGGATAAGAATGGAAATTGCAAGCCAACATTGTCAAAATCCATTCATATTCTATTACAATTTAATTTTCCTTCAATCTTTCTCCTCCATTCACAGGGTCATTTTGCTCCTTTCTGGAATGTTAAATTTTGAACACACTATTTACTACTGACAGTTTTGTTGTTTCTTGGTTCTGTATAGCTGTTTGACTAAAAGTGCCAAGAATTTTCTTCCCTAGGTGCCTATAAATCTCATCATAATGTCTATTTTTTTGGCAACCTTCCTCTGCCTTGCTAATCTTACCAAGAATTCCTTCAAGGTCATCAAACTTGAAATATGCATTTGTAATCACTATGTAATAAGATCTTAAGAAAGGGGGGACTTGTTTGGACATTTTTGTTTTTTTTACAAACTGACATTTATTCTTCTGCCAGTATCAATAAATAAGAACAGGTGCAATTTATGTGTGTGTCATCATTCAGAAAATTGATAAAAATGACTAGAGAGTTGTCTCTTAAGTAAACCAGTTATAATTTAGTGTCTGGGTCAGAAAATGTATAGTGGTTACATTGATTTATCTTCTACTGTTGTGTGCCAGCTTCTTTGTATCATCTGTTTCCTAAGTGTAACCTATCAACTTTGAGAGACACACTTTCAGGCTCAACAAAAACAGCAATGTGTTAACATCTTTGAGGGCGTTCATCAGATAGGTAAAAATCAAGAGTAAATTCCTTCCAATATTATGTTTCTAAAATATTATTGTAAAGGAACAAAAAGTGCTCTAGAGAAATAAAAGCAAAATACATTTTATAATTGGAAAGCAGAATTCTGACTGTCCTCACTGTCCAACTGGAGGTTCTAAGAAGAATCTGTGTTTATAAAACACGGTTGTTATCTTGATATTTTCTCCTTTTTTTATCACTCTTAAAAGGCCTTATTTGCTTCTTATTTTCATTTATCCTCCCTATTCCACCATATAATTTTTTCTTACACTTACTTACTTTTGATTTCTCAGTACTTTACTCTACTTGATTTTCTATACAATATTAAATCCCTACCAGTTCTGTAAAACTCATTTCATATTGCTTTAATGTGTGATTTTTCTCAAACCCCAGATGCAGTCAATGTGAAACACTGTGCCATGTGGAAATTCCAGTCTCTACATTTGTGTGTTTAAGACAACATAAATGCTTGCAGAGGCAGCTCCACTTTCATCTAGGAAAACAAGTTCATTGATCATTGTAAGGTGAGAGCAAAAGAGAAATAATCCATCAACTGTCTGCCAGTGGCTTTTCATAGTACCTCTCACTGTCAGGGAGTCAATGCTGGAGGGAGGGGTTGTCAAAGAGAGTGAGAATGAAGAATTGACAACTAATGTTCCTATGAAATTATTGCTGAAACAGAGGTAGAAAAATACTATCAAGCAAATGTTTCAAATAGGAGACAGCTGCACACAAGAGACAGCTCTGAGAGCTTTTGTCACAATAAAATGTATTTAAAAAGAGGAGAGTGTTTCTTAGAATTCTGAGCTTCTAGAGGGATCAAATCAAAGAGATCTGAAAAGCTGTGACTAAAGCAGAAAAGCAATTTGACATTGCCCAAGATTTACCAAAAAAATTTTTAACATATACGTTGTTTTGAAAATTCATTACCCTTCTTCTCTAACTCAGAAATGTATATGGTGTATTTAGGAGAAGACAAACGTTACAAGGTGAGAAGCAGCTGAGTGTAATCCCAACCAAACCACATGGCAGTTCCACAGTTTTGAGGAAGCATGAAATGGATGTTGGTGAGCGAATCCCAATGTCCACTACAACCCTATATCTACAGATCATCTGCAGATGTATAGGAGTTTGGGGAAGTAAAGGGAACAGCAAGAGAAATCTTAGGGAAACGGGATGTCTACTTTGGGGAAATAATATATTTTGATGTCCCCTAAGCTTTACTTCCACTGAAGGGCATGCTCAAAAGAGACCATAGTGCTTAGATGGGTAATACTGGCAAGAATTCTGCTGCCAGGCAAGGTAGCATATGCCTTTGAGCAGTCCCTAAGGATACTGTTTATTTCTACCATTTGATGGGACCTGTGAGGGCCTGGAATATTACAGCTCCCTTTTGAGGGTGAAGTACATGAAAAATTAATCAAGGAGAATGCAGAAATTCTCCTGTCTAAATTGAGCTGATAATAGGTAGCAGTTTGTAGAGCTGTTCACTGGACACTGGACAAACATCCTTGAAAATATCAAAATAAACGGCATCCAGTGACTAACTTTGCAAACGAGTAGGAACACAAAATATCATGGAGAATTGTTTCCCAAAACTGCCTTTCACTAATGGATGTCCAGGAGATTAATTCTCTTCCAAAAATATTCATAGACCAAAGCGAGAACACCCCACCACACTTTCTACCCTCAGAAAGAGGTTGTCTAAAAACATATTCAAATGCACTTTTCAGGACCTGATGTAATTGTTATCTCCTCATGCTCTTATCTACCATTTCACAATAACTGAGTAACTCTATTTCATAGTAAAATGCTCCATAATATTTACTGGATCTTTTTATATGCCAGGCATCTTGCCAAGCATGCTACATGCCTTATATCATTTAAAGCTTGCAATGAACTTATAACTGAAATATTATTATCCCTATCTTATAAATAAAGAAACAAGACTTCCAGTCAAGATTGCATGGTAAATTCTCTGTGAGCTACATACACTTACACACACATGCACACATACACACATACACATAGGCAAACATTCATGCACATACACGTGCAGTAAACATACACATATTCAGCCAGCTGCTACTGATATTCCAAAAAGAGCTGAAAAAATTTAAAAAGAAACATTATAAATATGTAACCTTTCTAAAATACAAAATTAATACCTTTATATACCTGGAGGGTAACAGAAATAAAAAGCAGTAGTTAGAGGTAAAGACAACTTCTTGGGTTCCACATCTGAAAGTAGGCAATGAAATTTAACTCCTGAAGGGGATTGGAACTAAAATTACTCCCAAACATGGTGAGGTTCCAGAGCCAAATTCATTATTTAAAATAAGGTCCATTCTTTGAGAAGACAAAAAAAAATTAATAAACCATTAGCCAGACTAATCAAGAAAAAAAGGGAGAAGACTCAAATAAACAGAATTAGAAACAAAAAAGGAGAAGTAAGAACTTACACTGCAGAAATACATAGGATCATGAGAGACTACTACAAGGAACTATATGCCAATAAAATGGACAACATGGAAGAAATGCACAAATTCTTAGATAAGGACAACCTCCCAAGACTGAGTGAGGAAGAAATAGAAAACATGAACAGACCAAACACAAGCACTGAAATTGAAACTGTGACTAAAATTCTTCCAACAAACAAAAGTCCAGGACAGATGGCATCATTGGTGAATTATATCAAACATTTAGAGAAGAGCTAACACTCACCCTTCTCAAACTCTTCCAAAATATTGCAGAGGGAGGAACACTCCCATACTCATTCTATGAGGTCACAACCACCCTGACACCAAAACAAGACAAAGATGTCACAAAAAAGAAAATTACAAGCCAATAACCCTGATGAATATAGATGTAAAAATCCTCAACAAAATACTAGCAAACAGAATCCAACAACACATTTAAAGGGTCATACACTATGATCAAGTGGGACTTATCCCAGGAATGCAAGGATTCATCAAACTATGCAAAGTAATCAATGTGATACACCATATTAACAAACTGAAGGACAAAAACCACATGATCATCTCAACAGATGCAGAAAAAGCTTTTCACAAAATTCAACACCCATTTATGACAAAAACCCTCCAGAAAGTGGGCATAAAGGGAACCTACTGCAACATAATAAAAGCCATATATGACAAACCCACAGCCAACATCATTCTCAATGGTGAAAAAGAGAAAGCATTTGTTCTAGGATTGGGAGCAATACACGGGTGCCCACTATCACCACTATTATTCAGCATAGTTTTGGAAATTTTAGTCTCGGCAGTCAGAAAAGAAAAAGAATATAAATTGGAAAAGTAGAAGTAAAACTTTCACTGTCTGCAGATGACATGATACTATACATAGAAAATCCTAAAGATGCCATCAGAAAACTGCTAGAGCTAATCAATGAATTTGGTAAGGTAGCAGGATACAAAGTTAATGCACAGGAATCACTTGCATTCCTATACACTAACAAAGAAAAATCAGAAAGAGAAATTAAAGAAACACTCCAATTTACCATTGCAACAAAAAGAATAAAATACCTAGGAATAAACCGACCTGAGGAGACAAAAGACCTGTATGCAGAAAACTATAAGACACTGACGAAAGAAACCAAAGATGAAACAAACAGATGGAAAGATAAACTATGCTCTTGGACTAGAAGAGTCAACACTGTGAAAAAGACTATACTAGTCAAAGCAACTACAGATTCAATGCAATTCCTATCAAATGACCAATGACATTTTTCACAGAACTAGAACAAAAAAATTTACAATTTGTTTGGAAACACAAAAGACCCCAAATATCAAAAACAATCTTGAGAAAGAAAAACAGAGCAGGAGGAAGCAGGTTCCCTGATTTCAGACTATACTACAAAGCTACAGTAATCAATACAGTACAGTACTGGCACAAAAGCACAAATATAGATCAATGGAACAGGATAGAAAGCCCAGAGATAAACCCACACACATATGGTCACCTTATTTTTGACAAAGGAGGCAAGAATATACAATAGAGAAAAGACAGCCTCTTCAATAAGTGGTGCTGGGAAAATTGGACAGCTACATGTAAAATAATTAAATTACAACACTTCCTAACACTATACACAAAAATAAACTCAAAATGGATTAAAGACCTAAATGTAAGGTTAGACACTATAAAACTCTTAGAGGAAAACATAGGCAGAACACTCTTTGACATAAATCAATGCAAGATCTTTTTTGACCTACCTCCTAGAGTAATGGAAATAAATTCAAAAATAAACAAATGGGACCTAATGAAACTTAAAACCTTTTGCACAGCAAAGGAAACCCTAAACAAGACCAAAAGACCACCCTCAGAATGCGAGAAAATATTTGCAAATGAAGCAACTGACAAAGGATTAATCTCCAAAATCTATAAGCAGCACATGCAGCTCAATATCAAAAAAAAAAAAAAACCCAATCCAAAAATGGGCAGAAGACCTAAATAGACATTTCTCCAAGAAGATATACAGATTGCCAACAAACACATGAAAGAATGCTCAACATCATTAATCATTAGAGAAATGTTAATCAAAACTCCAATGAGGGGCTTCCCTGGTGGCTCAGTGGTTGAGAGTCCGCCTGCTGATGCAGGGGACATAGGTTCATGCCCCGGTCCAGGAAGATCCCACATACCATGGAGTGGCTAGGCCCATGAGCCATGGTCGCTGAGCCTGCGCATCTGGTGCTTGTGCTCCACAACAGGAGAGACCACAACAGTGAGAGACCCACGTACCACAAAAAAAAAAAAAAAAAAAAAAATTACAATGAGATATCATCTCACACTGGTCAGAATGGCCATCATCAAAAAATCTAGAAACAATAAATGCTGGAGAGGGTGTGGAGAAAAGGGAACACTCTTGCACTGCTGGTGGGAATGTAAATTGATACAGCCACTATGGAAAACAGTATGAGGTTCCTTAAAAAACTACAAATAGAACTACCATATGACCCAGCAATCCCACTACTGGGCATATACCCTGAGAAAACCATAATTCAAAAAGAGTTATATACCAAAATGTTCATTGCAGCTCTATTTACAATAGCCAGGAGATGGAAGCAACGTAAGTGTCCATCATCAGATGAATGGATAAAGAAGATGTGCACATATATACAATGGAATATTACTCAGCCATAAAAAGAAATGAAATTGAGTTATTTGTAGTGAGGTGGATGGACCTAGAGTCTGTCATACAGAGTGAAGTAAGTCAGAAAGAGAAAAACAAATACCATATGCTAACACATATATATGGAATCTAAGGGGGAAAAAAAGTCATGAAGAACCTAGGGGTAAGATGGGAATAAAGACACAGACCTACTAGAGAATGGAATTAAGGATATGGGGAGGGGGAAGGGTAAGCTGTGACAAAGTGAGAGAGTGTCATGGACATGTATACATTACCAAACGTAAAATAGGTAGCTAGTGGGAAACAGTCGCATGGCACAGGGAGATCAGCTTGGTGCTTTGTGACCACCTAGAGGGGTGGGATAGGGAGGGTGAGAGGGAGGGAGACACAAGAGGGAAGAGATATGGGAACATATGTATATGTATAACTGATTCACTTTGTTATAAAGCAGAAACTAACACACCATTGTAAAGCAATTATACTCCATTGAAGATTAAAAAAAAAAAGTCCAATCCAAAAATGGGAGAAGACCTAAATAGACATTTCACCAAAGAAGACATACAGATGGCCAAGAGACACATGAGAAGATGCTCAACATCACTAATCATCAGCAAAATGCAAATCAAAACTACAATCAGGTATCACCTCACACTGGTCAAAATGGCCATCATCAAAAAATCTACAAACAATAAATGCTGGAAAGGGTGTGGATAAAAGGGAACCTCCTGCGTGGTGCATGGAAATGTAAATTGATACAACCACTATGGAGAAGAGTATGGAGGTTCCTTAAAAAACTGAAAATAGAGCTACCATATGACCTAGCAGTCCCACTACTGGGCATATACCCTGAAAAAAACATAATTCAAAAAGATACATGTACCACAATGTTCATTGCAGCATTATTTACAGTAGTCAGGACATAGAAGCAACCTAAATGCCCATTGACCGAAGAATAGGTAAAGAAGATGTGGCACATATCTATATTGGAATATTACTCTGCCATAAAAAGGAACGACATTTAGTGATTTGTAATGAGGTAGATAGACATAGAGTCTGTCACACAGAGTGAAATAAGTCAGAAAGAGAAATACCGTATGCTAACACACAAATATGGAATCTGAAAAACAGTACTGATGAACCTAGCGGCAGGGCAGGAATAAAGATGCAGACGGAGAAAGGACTTGAGGACACAGATGGGGAAGGGGAAGCTGGGACAAAGTGAGAGAGTAGCATTGACATATATACACTACCAAATGTAAAATAGACAGCTAGTGGGAAGCTGCTGCATAGCACAGGGAGATCAGCTTGGTGCTTTGTGACCACCTAGAGGGGTGAGATAGGGAGGGTGGGAGGGAGGCTCAAGAGGGAGGGGATATGGGGATATATATATACATATAGCTGATTCACTTTGTTTGTTTTACAGTAGAAACTAACAACATTGTGAAGCAATTATACTCCAATAAAGATATATTTTTTTAAAATAGGGGTCCAGTATAAATCTACCAGACTGGTAAAAGAGGACCATAAAAACAGACCATTGTCACAGAAGAAAATGTAGATACAAGTTACATTTTGACAGAAATATAAGAGAAAAAATGCCTACCAAGAACCTGGGCTTAGTTGCCCAGTGGTTCAGTGACTATTCTGTGATATGCATTATAACTACAGGGGCCAAGAGCTTGGTACGTATAAAACATAGTTCTAAAACTGGAAGTCTCAGAGTGATGACTGGTGAAAATAAATAAAAACCTGAATATGAGGTGGGGGGAAAGAATAACAAGTAGGAAACTAAAACAGAGTGATGGACTTAAACCCAAACAGATCCATAAGTATACTAAATTTTAATACAATAAACACTTCAAATAGAAGGCACAGATTTTCAGAATGGATTTTTTAAAAACCCAACTACATACTGTTTACAAGAAACTTATCTTAAGTATAAAGACACAGATGGGTTAAAAGAAAAAATGGAAATACATATACTATTAAAACACTATTCAAAATAAAACTTGTATGATTCAATTAATACAGGCAGGGGAGACTTTAAAACAAAGAATATATTTTCCTCAAGATGGCAGAGTAGAAGGACTTGCTCTCACTCCCTCTTGTGAGAATACCGGAATCACAACTAACTGCTGAACAGTCATCAACAAGAAGACACTGGAACTCACCAAAACAGATACCCCACATCCAAACACAAAGGAGAAGCCACAGTGGGATGGTAGGAGGGGTGCAATCACAATAAAATCAAATCCCATAACTGCTGGGTGGGTGACTCACAAACTGGAGAACACTTATACCACAGATGTCCACCCACTGGAGTAATGTTCTGAGCCGTACATCAGGCTTCTGAACCTGGGGCTCCTGAAATGGGCAGAGGAATTCCTAGAGAATCAGACTTTGAAGCCTAGTGGATTTGATTGCAGGACTTCGACAGGACTGGGGGAAACAGAGACTCCACACTTGGAGGGCACACACAAAGTAGTATGTGCATCGGGACCCAGGGGAAGGAGCAGTGATCCCATAGGAGACTGAACCAGACCTACCTGCTAGTGTTGCAGGGTCTCCTGCACAGGCAGGGGGTGACTCTGTCTCACCTTGAGGACAAGAACACTGGCAGCAGAAGTTCTGGGAAGTACTCCTTTGTGTAAGCCACCCCAGAATCTGCCATTAGCCCCACCCAAGAACACGGGTAGGCTCCAGTGTTGGGTTGCCTCAAGCCAAACAACCAACAGGGAGGGAACCCAGCCTCACCCATCAGCAGTCAAGCGGATTAAAGTTTTACTGATCTCTTCCCACCAGAACAACAGCCAGCTCTACCAACCACCAGGTCCTCCCATTAGGAAACTTGCACAAGCCTCTTAGATAGCCTCATCCAACAGAGAGCAGACAGCAGAAGCAAGAAGAACTACAATTTTGCAGCCTGTGGAACAAAAACCACATTTACAAAAAGATAGACAAGATGAAAAGGTAGAGGGCTATGTATCAGATGAAGGAACAAGATAAAACTCCAGAAAAACAACTAAACAAAGTGGAGATAGGCAACCTACCAGAAAAAGAATTCAGAATAATGATAGTGAAGATGATCCAGGATCTTGGAAAAAGAATGGAGGCAAAGATCAAGAAGATGCAAAAAAATGTTTAACAAAGATCTAGAAGAATTAAAGAACAAACAAACAGAGATGAACAATACAATAACTGAAATGAAAAATACACTACAAGGAATCAATAGCCGAATAACTGAGGTAGAAGAACGGATAAGTGACCTGGAAGACAGAATGATGGAATTCACTGCGTGGAACAGAATAAAGAAAAAAGAATAAAAAGAAATGAAGACAGCCTAAGAGACCTCTGGGACAACATTAAACAAAACAACATTTGCATTATACTGGTCCCAGAAGAAGAGAGAGAGAAAGGACCTGAGAAAATATTTGAAGAGATTATAGTCAAAAAATTCCCTAACATGGGAAATGAAATAGCCACTCAAGTCCAGGAAGCTCAGAGAGTCCCATACAGGGTAAACCTAAGGAGAAACACGCCAAGACACATAGTAATCAAATTGGCAAAAATTAAAGGCAAAGAAAAATTATTGAAAGCAGCATGGAAAAAATGACAAAAAATGTACAAGGGAACTCCCATAAGGTTAATAGCTGATTTCTCAGCAGAAACCCAACAAGCCAGAAGGGAATGTCATGATATGCTTAAAGTGATGAAAGGGAAGAATGTACAACCAAGATTACTCTACCAGGCAAGTATCTCATTCAGATTCAATGGAGAAATCAAAAACCTTACAGACAAGCAAAAGCTAAGAGAAATCAGCACCACCAAACCAGCTCTACAACAAATGCCAAAGGAACTTCTCTAAGTGGGAAACAAAACAGAAGAAAAGGACCTACAAAAACAAACCCAAAACAATTAAGAAAATGGAAATAGGGACATACATATCAATAATTACCTTAAACCTGAATGGATTAAATGCTCCAACCAAACGATGCAGGCTTGCTGAATGGATACAAAAACAAGACCCATATATATGCTGTCTAAAAGAGACCCACTTCAGACCTAGGGACACATACACACTGAAAGTGAGGGGTTGGAAAAAGATATTCCATGCAAATGGAAGTCTAAAGAAAGCTGGAGTAGCAATACTCATATCAGGTAAAATAGACTTTAAAATAAAGAATGTTACAAGAGACAAGGAATGACACTACATAATGATCAAGGGATCAATCAAAGAAGAAGATATAACAATTATAAATATAAATGCACCCAACATAGGAGCACCTCAATATATAAGGCAACTGCTGAAAGCTCTAAAAGAGGAAATTGACAGTAACACAATAATAGTGGGGGACTTTAACACCTCACTTACACCAATGGACAGATCACCCAAAATGAAAATAAATAAGGAAACAAAAGCTTTATATGACACAATAGACCAGATAGATTTAAGTGATATTTATAGGACATTCCATTCAAAAACAGCAGATTACACTTTCTCCTCAAGTTTGCACGGAACATTCTCCAGGATAGATCACATCTTGGGTCACAAATCAAGCCTCAGTAAGTTTAAGAAAATTGAAATCATATCAAGCATCTTTTCTGACCAGACGTGATGAGATTAGAAATCAATTACAGAGAAAATACCCCATAAAATACACAAACATATGGAGGCTAAACAACACGTTCCTAACTAACAAAGAGATCACTGAAGAAATAAAAGAGGAAATCAAAAGATACCTAGACATAAATGACAATGAAAACACTATGATTCAAAACCTATGAGATGCAGCAAAAGCAGTTCTAAGAGGGAAATTTATAGCTGTACAAACCTACCTCAAGAAAGAAGAAAAATCTCAAATAAACAATCTAACATTACACCTAAAGGAACTAGAGAAGGAAGAACAAAGAAAACCAAAACTTAGCAGAAGGAAAGAAATCATAAAGATCAGAGCAGAAATAAATGAAATAGAAACAAAGAAAACAGTAGCAAAGATCAAAAAAACTAAAAGCTGGTTCTTTGAAAAGATAAACAAAATTGATAAACCGTTAGCCAGATTCATCAAGCAAAAGAGAGAGAGGCTCAAATCAATAAAATTAGAAATGAAAATGGAGAAGTGACAACAGACACCACAGTAATACAAAGCATCCTAAGAGACTACTACAAGGAACTCTATGCCAATAAAATGGACAAACTAGAAGAAATGGATAAATTCTTAGAAAGGTATAACCTTCCAAGACTGAAGCAGGAATAAGTAGAAAATATGAACAGACCAATCACAAGTAATGAAATTGGAACTGTGATTAAAAATCTTCCAACAGGGCTTCCCTGGTGGCGCAGTGATGGAGAATCTTCCTGCTGATGCAGGGGACACGGGTTTGTGCCCCGGTCCGGGAAGATCCCACATGCCACGGAGCAGCTGGGCCCGTGAACCATGGCCGCTGAGCCTGCATTTCCAGAGCCTTTACTCCACAATGGGAGAGGCCACAACAGTGAGAGGTCCGCATACCACAAAAAAAAAAAAAAAAAAAAAATCTTCCAACAAACAAAAGTCCAGAACCAGATGGTGTCACAGGTGAAATCTACCAAACCTTTAAAGAAGAGCTAACACCCACACTTCTCAAACTCTTCCAAAAAATTGCAGAGGAAGGAATACTCCCAAACTCTATCTTTGAGGTCACCTTCACCCTGATACCATAACCACACAAAGATAGTACAAAAAAAGACAATTACAGACCAGTATCACTGATGAATATAGATGCAAAAATCCTCAACAAAATACTAGCATACAGAAACCCACAACACATTAAAAAGATCATACACCATGATCAAGTGGGATTTATCCCACGGATGCAAGGATTCTTCACTATATGCAAATCAATCAATGTGATATACCATATTAACAAACTGAAGAAGAAAAAACATATCATCTTAATAGATGCAGAAAAAGCTTTTGACAAAATACAACACCCATTTATGATAAAAACTCCCCAGAATGTGGGCATAGAGGGAACCAACCTCAACATAATACAGGCCATATATGACAAACCCACAGGAAACATCATTCTCAATGGTGAAAAAATGAAAGCATTTCCTCTAAATCAGGAACAAGACAAGGATGTCCACTCTCACCACAATTATTCAACATAGTTTTGGAAGCCCTAAACACGACAATCACAGAAGAAAAAGAAATAAAAGGAATACAAATTGGAAAAGAAGAAGTAAAACTGTCACTGTTTGCAGATGACATGATTCTATACATACAGAATCCTGAATATGCCACCAGAAAACTACTAAAGCTAATCAATGAATTTGGTAAAGTTGCCAGATTCAAAATTAATGCACAGAAATCTCTTGTATTCCTATACACTATTGATGAAAAATCTGAAAGAGAAATTAAGGAAACACTCGCATTTACCATCGCAACAAAAATAATAAAATACCTAGGAATGAACCTACCTAGGGAGACAAAAGACCTGTATGCCAAAAACTATAAGACACTGATGAAAGAAATTAAAGATGACACCAACAGATGGAGAGTTATACCATGTTCTTGGATTGGAAGAATCAATATTGTGAAAATGACTCTACTACCCAAAGCAATCTACAGATTGAATGCAATCCCTATCAAATTACCAATGGTAGTTTTTACAGACCTAGAACAAAAAACCTTAAAATTTGTATGGAGACACAAAATACCCCGAATAGCCAAGGCAATCTTGAGGGAAAAAAGCAGAGCTGGAGGAATCAGACTCCCTGACTTCAGACTATACTACAAAGATACAGTAATCAAGACAATATTGTATTGGCACAAAAACAGAAATATAGATCAATGGAACAAGATAGAAAGTCCAGAGATAAACCGACACACCTATGGTCAACTAATGCATGACAAAGGAGGCAAGGATATACAATGGAGAAAAGACAGCCTCTTCAATAAGTGGTGCTGGGAAAACTGGGCAGCTACATGTAAAAGAATGAAATTAGAACACGCCTTAACACCATACACAAAAATAAACTCAAAATGGATTAGAGACCTAAATGTAAGATCAGACAGTATAAAACTCTTAGAGGAAAACATAGGAAGAACACTCTTTGACATAATTCACAGCAAGATGTTTTTTGATCCACCTCCTACAGTAATGGAAGTAAAAACAAAAATAAACAAATGGGACCTAATGAAATTTAAAAGCTTTTGCACAGCAAAGGAAACCATAATTGAGACGAAAAGACAACCCTCAGAATGGGAGAAAATATTTGCAAATGAATCAATGGACAAAGGATTTATCTCCAAAATATATAAACAGCTCATGTAGCTCAATATTAAAAAACAAACAACCCAATCAAAAAATGGACAGAAGACCTAAATAGACATTTTTCCAAAGAAGACATACAGATGGCCAAGAAGCACAGGAAAATCTGCTCAGCATCACTAATTATTAGAGAAATGCAAATCAAAACTACAATGAGCTATCACCTCACACCAGTTAGAATGGGAGTCATCAGAAAATCTACAAACAACAAATGCTGGAGAGGGTGTGGAGAAAAGGGAACCCTCTTGCACTGTTGGTGGGAATGTAAATTGATACAGCCACTATGGAGGTTCCTTAAAAAACTAAAAATAGAATTACCATATGACCCAGCAATCCCACTATGGGCATATACTCTGAGAAAACCATAATTCAAAAAGACACATGAACCCCAATATTCAATGCAGCACTGTTTGCAATAAACAGGTCATGGAAGCAACCTAAATGTTCACCAACAGACAAATGGATAAAGAAGATGTGGTATATATATACAATGGAATATTACTCAGCCATAAGAAAGAATGAAATTGGGTCATTTGTAGAAATGTGGATGGATCTAGAGACTGTCATACAGAGTGAAGTAAGTCAGAAAGAGAAAAACAAATATCATATATTAACACATATATGTGCAACTTTGAAATATGGTACAGATCAACTGGTTTGCAGGACAGAAGTTGAGACACAGATGTAGAGAACAAATGTATGGTCACCAAGGGGGGAAAGTGGTGGGGGGTGGTGGTGGTGGTGTGATGAATTGCGATATTGGGATTAACGTGTATACACTGATGTGTATAAAATGGATGACTAACAAGAACCTGCTGTATAAAAATATAAATAGGGCTTCCCTGGTGGCGCAGTGGTTGAGAGTCTGCCTGCCAATGCGGGGGGCACAGGTTTGTGCCCCGGTCTGGGATGATCCCACATGCCGTGGAGTGGCTGGGCCCATGAGTCACGGCCGCTGGGCCTGAGCATCCGGAGCCTGTGCTCCGCGGTGGGAGAGGCCATAGCGGTGAGAGGCCCATGTACCGCAAAAATAAATAAATTAATTAATTTAATTAAATTAAAAAACTCAAAAGAAAATTTAAAAACTCCCCCCCCCACAAAAAAAAACAAAGAATATCTCCCAAGACGAGGAAAGGCATTTCATAATAATAAAATGGTTAATTTATGAAAAAAACAGCAATTCTTAATGCATAAGAACCTAAAACAGCACATCAACGTAAATGAAACAAAAATTAACAAATCTAAAAGGAGAAAAAGATAGATCCACAATCATTGTTGGAGACTTTAATATTCCTCTATTAATGATTGATAGAACAGCTAGACCAAACAATCCATACAAATTTAAAGAAAATTTTGAATAACACTCTCAACAAACTTGTCCTAATCAAATAATAATGCAACACGCCCAGCAGGTACGGGATTCAGAATCTTCTCAAGTGCCCATAGAATATTCACCAAGACAGACCATATGATGAGCCACAAAATAAGCCTCAAAAATTCTCAAAGTATTGAAATCATACCAAGTATTTTTGACCACAAGGAGTTTAAGTAGAACTCATCAGCAATAATGTATCTAGAAAATCTCCAAATACTTGGAAACTAAGCATACACTTCTTAATAACCTAGAGGTCAGCAAAGAAATCACAAGTGAAGTTAGAAAATATTTTGAATGTAATAATAGCAAAATCACAATATGTCAAATTTTGTGAGATGCCACTTATGGTATCACCTTAAGAAGATATAGAAAAAAGATTAAAGTTACCTAAGGAAATAGAAGGAATAAAATAATGAAATAGATAAAAGTATTTTTAAAAATAATAAAGATCAATAAAATAGAAAACAAAAAAGAAAGAATCAACAAAATTTGGCTCTTTAAAAAGATTGTAAAATTGACAAATCTCTAGCAATTTTGATCAGGTTTAAAAAAAGAGAGAGAGAATCACAAACTACCAATATAAAGAATAAAAACTGGTACATCAACACAGATATTATAGCCATTAAAAAGATAATAAGGAACTATAATTAACACCTTTAGGCCAATGCATTTGATGAAGTAGATTAAATGGACAAGTTCATTGACTTACACAACTCATCAAAATTAAAACAAGAAGAAATAGACAGCCTATATAGCATTTTCTTTGATAAAGAAATTCAATCAATCATTTTAAAACTTCCTGAAAAGAAAACTCCTGTCCAGATGGCTTCTATGAATTCTATCAAACATTAAAGGAAACAAATACCAATACCACCCACACACTTTCAGAAAATAGAGGAAAAGGAAACACTTCTCAACCTGCTTTGAAACCAATAATACTCTAAAATCAAAACTTGACAATGACATTACAGGGAAAGAACATGACCGTCAAATATCTTTCATAAACATAACTGTGAAATACTTAAAATATTAGCAAATCAAACCAACAGTATGTTGAAAAGATAGTAAAATAAGAAAAGGGGGATTAATTCCAATAATACAAAGGGAAGAACTACATAATCTCAATAAATGCAATAGAAGAATTAGTCAAAATCCAGCATTAAGTCTTTTTTTAAAAAAAACTCAGAAAGCTAGAAATAAAAGGAAATATTCTCAATTTGATAGGAGACTTCTACAAAAAATCTACAGCAAACTTCACAGCATTAAAATATTAAACACTGTCACTAAGTTCACACACACACAAAAAGCCCAGCATGTCTGTTCTCACCACTTCTTTTCCCACTGTACTGGAGTTCTAGCTGATACAGTAAGGGAACAAACTTAAATAACAGTAATGAAAATTGCAAAAGAAAAAGTAAAACTGTCATTATTTGCAAATTAAATAAATTACACCTAATAAATTCATAGGAGTCTATCAAAAAAAGTATTAGATCTCATACATGAATTCTACCAAGTCTTAGGTACAAGGTTAACATACAAATTATATTTGTTTATGCCAACCACAAACAATGGAGATTTAAATAGTTTTAAATCAGTACATTTTGCAGTAGCAGGAAAAAATCCAAAACAGCTGGCAATAAACAAAAAAAAAGACATAGAAGATCACTATATAGAAAACTATAGAACATTACAGAATATTCTGAAAGAAATTGCAGAAACCCTAAATAAATAAGAAGGTATACCATAGCAATAGGTTAGAAGACTCACTATTATAAAGATATTTTTGTCCGAATATTGATTTATAGATTCAACACAATTCCAGTCAAAATCCTAACAGGTTTTATGTAAAAATTGGCAAGCCAATACTAAAATTTATATAGATATACAAAGAACCTAGAGTAAACAAATCAATCTTGAGAAAAAAGAACAAAGTTGAAGAAAATACACTGCTTGATTCTAATAGTTACTACAAAACTACAGTAAGTAAGATGGTGTCATATAGACATAAAGGTAGGAAAATAGAATAGAACAGAATAGAATCCAGAAGTACATGGGAAAGGTAGCAAAGAATATCTTAAATCAAACCTAAATAGCACTAAACATAGAAAAATCATAACTGTACTTTGGGAAAATTAAAAGCTTCTGTTCATCAACAGACATTGTTAAGAAAAAAGAAAAGAAAAGAAAAGAAATATTGGGAGAAAATATCCACAATATATACATTCAACAACATAACTTTTACAAATCAATAACAAAAAAGACTGACAAATCAATTAGAAATGGGCAAAAGAATCCAGAAAGGTACTTAAAAAAAACTAGACCTACAAATAAAAGATGATATTCAAATAAAAATGTTTCATATCATAGGTCACAAGTGAAATATAAATTAAAACCATGAGATACCACTACACACCCACTAGAATGGTTACCATTAAAATGACTAGAACAAAAGGATGTGAAGCAATTAGATCTAATGGATCTAATGATACAATCACTTTGGAAAATGATAGCAGGTTTTCAGATACACTTATGATCTAGCAATTCCACTCTTGGTTATTTACCAAAAAATTGAAAACTTAGGTCCATAAACATCTTAATTGCTGCTTTATTTATAATAGCAAAAGGCAGGGGTGGTATCTATCAACAAGAGAATGTGTGGTGTCCTGAAATCCAAGTGAAGAAAATATTTCAAGAAGTAGTAATAAATTGTATCAAATTCTAATGCTCCAAGTAATATGAGAACTGAATTGACCACTAGATTTAGATAAGTCATTGAAACCTAAATAGTATTGAATAACTTATAATTAAATACAATTTTTAAAAGTTATTTTGTTTAGTGTCAAATATTTCAATTAGAATTGCATCACAATCTATTTTCCATTTTTCTGCCTTATAACTTCATTTCAATACAAGTTTGGGGAACAAAAAGCGTATAGTGTTCTTCCTAAAATTAGCTAATCTATTCTTTTAGAGTTTCCATAATAATCAATCCATTTATATCATATTATTTTAATATCCTTAATAGTCAATATTTGCACAAAAAATTAGCAGCTTTCACAATCAATAATTTTTACATTTCTCTGTTGCATTAATAAGTTTACACTTATACTCCCAAGTCACTCATGGAAATTTTAAGATATAAAGCATAAGGGAGATTTTTGCATTTCATTATAGATATATGCTTACTTATATTTGAAAGTGAAATTTTCAGATGATAAAAATCCAAATGAAGTTCTTTGATCCCTTACCGATATTGGTATGCTGATGAGATAAGATGATAACTTGCATGAGCACATAAACATGCCAGAAATTACTTTTAAATGGACATTTAGTTCTCTGACTTTCCTACAAGCAAGTATAAAAAATATGATACCTGGATGGAGAGTTGGTTGGGGCCAGTCTGTGGAAGACCTGAAATGTCATTACAGAAACCTGATCTAAAGCATCGAGTGAATGGTTAACCTGGATTACATTTAAATACCTCTAACTTTGAATGTTTATAGCTCTGTAGTTCTAAGATTATTTCTCCTGGAATCATTATTCACAAGAGAAAGATGGTGTATCAGTTCCAGCAAAATTTCAGTAAACACTTAAGGAAACCATTCACCAAGTATTGCCTCCTTTAGAATAGTCTCCAAAACATTTGAAAGTGAAAAGTTGCAATTCTTGCCCTCAGTACTAAAGAAATCGGACTAAAAGGGTAAATAAGAAAGTCGATGACTTTATAATAATTTTGTGGTTGGTTTTGTCCCATGTGTTTGAGCCATGCATATTGTAAAAGAATTAGTATACTACAAAGTTGATTTCTCTCACAATTCTTAGTCATCTTTCCTCCATCCAGGGCCTGGCTCCTGCCTTCTGGAAATTGAAGCTCCTGTAAGCTCAAGACAAACCCAAATACACAGGATCTGTGTTGATCAGGGAAGCCCAGAGGCCCAGTTGTACTACATGGAACATTAAAGTGCAGCCCTCGACTAGGATCCAGAAGAACTATATCTTAGTCCTGATAAATATTTGTTGCAATAGAAAAGAATAGTCTCTGAACTTCCATTTATTTGAACATTTTTTCACACCTTCTCTTATATGTCTCTACTTCCCACAGGACTTTGAGTTCCTTGAAGATAAGAATCATGTTTATTTCATCACTTTCCCTCATATCTTAGAACAATGTATGCCTGGTTCTTTGCCTGGAAATGGAGTAGTGAACATAAAAGATATTTACCTCCCAACATGTAAGTAACAGTAATAACACATGATAAATGTTCGTAAGTTACTAACAATGTGTCACCAAAGCACAAAGATTCACCAGGGTCAGTGCAACTTATCCCTGAAAATTAACCTAGCATCTAAAATGGAGTTAAGGGACCCTTCTTTAAATCCCCTACATTTCTCTGGCCTATCTATATCAATGATTTTACTAAATTTTATTGGAATTATCTCTTTATGGTTCCTTTTTCTATGTATTCTTGTAAGGCAGGGGCTGTTTTTAGTTTCTGTATCACCCAGCGTGTATCACAAGATCTGACACTTTGTAGGTACTCAAAAATACTTGCTTAGCAACAAGTTTATCATTTGTTGATTCCCAAGAAGAGAATCAACTTCTTTTTACATATGAAGTACCTGCAGGACATCCAAGTGATGATACTAAGTAGACATTGAGAAACACAGCATAAAAGAACATAATGGGTTCAGAAGTCAAGTAAAAATTGAAATCATAAAATTTGAAAAGAAAAAATTACCATGTAATCTTTCTATGGTTATTTTCAAATTCTACATTATACAGTACCTATGTAATTCCTGCCTTGATGACTTTCACTTGGTTTGTTGATTGGCTATTTGATACTTCAATATTCAGCTTTCTCTGTGTGTCCTACTGAGTTATATGCTTTCGCATTTATTTTACAAAAATTGGCTCCTATGTAAACTTTTTCCTTTATAATAAAATCCCCCCTACTCAGCTGGTGTAGATCTAACTCATCCTTACCAATGGTTACATAATGTTTAATGGTATGTTATTCATTAGAGTAAATGACTAAACTGTGAAAATGAAGAGATTTTAAAACATCAATGACAAAAGCAAAACAAAACAAAAAACCCATAAAGTTTCTCTTTCATCTAACAGTTCCAGCCAGTTGCTCCCTGTCCACGCCCAGGGTCCTTTGTTTCATACAGTTGTTCAGGGGTCCGGGTTGATGGCGGTTCTCCTATCCTCAACATCTAGCATCCAAGGTTGCTCTAGTCATTTCTATTTCCACCCTGAGTGGAGAAACAAGCATGAAGGAACACATGTGGGAGGTGTATGGGTCAGCCTGGGAATTGCACAGGTCATTTGCAGTCACATTCCATTGACAAGAAATGATTTACAAGACCACACTTAGCTGCAAGGAGGCCTTGGAAGACCCTGGCCAGGCAGCCACATCCATCTCAGCTGTTACTTGATTTGTATAGAAAGAGAGGATAAACTTTGGTGGACAACTTGCACTTTCAGCTTCAATATGGACTTACCAAAATGTCTTCAACCTTACCCCGGATGACGGGTCTTTAATTTATGTCTTATTTATCCTTACTTACTAGTGTTTTATTTACAAGGACTCCAAGGAATGGAAGTATGACTTAATAAATGTGGTCACATTGCTTTCCCAAGTGTGTTGTAATATTCCACATTTCCACTAGTGTTGTATGTGACAGGGCTCTCTTCCCCCACCATATTTGCTCCAGCAGGAGATGTAGTCATTCATTATTCCATTGCCATTCTATTGAGTGGCAAAAAATAAAGTAATAGCTCATTGTTAACTTTAATTTACAGTATCCTGACCACTATAAAACTTTAGTCTCTATTATATATTTACTGATCATTTGGATGACTTTTTTCTGAATTGGTTCTTTATATCCTTTACCTATGAGTTATTTGTCTTTCTGTTATCCATTTTATCTTGCTGACGTTATATTTTAAAAAATACAAAGAGATTTGATAGCCATGAAAATATGTATTTGTAGATTTATCTCTTCCCCCAATCTTCTCTCTATTTCATGAAAATCATAGACATTAATATATTCTAAAGAGTAATGTTTCAAATGCATCAGAATGTTTCCATGATCCTTTATAAATCTGAATATACAATCCTGCACTTAACCTGTTCTTTAAGAATAATGAATAATCTGGGCTTTCCTGGTGGCGCAGTGGTTGAGAGTCCACCTGCCGATCCAGGGGACGCGGATTCATGCCCTGGTCCGGGAAGATCCCACATGCAGCGGAGAGGCTAGGCCCATGAGCTATGGCCGCTGAGCCGGTGCGTCAGGAGCCTGTGCTCTGCAACAGGAGAGGCCACAACAGTGAGAGAGGCCCGTGTACTGCAAAAAAAAAAAAAAAAGAATAATCAATATTGCATGCTGATATTTTATTTAACAGTTTTAAAATACCTCCACAAAAGGTAGGCATCAACAAGCCTTCTTTAGTCAAGAAGCACACAATCCAAGGCCTGCTAAACTCCCACTCTGTCAGTCCACACATTGTAGAAAAGCTAATTCGTTTGGAGAGGAAAGTGATCATCTAGTAAATAGAACACCAGGCCCCTGGTTCAAGTACAGCGTGATTTGAGATTGATATGCAAGGCATTTGATGGTCTTAATTTGATCCCCAGTGATATGTAATCAGCATTACAAAACTTCTCACACATCACCAGGATGAATTTGGATAATCTTCCATTCTGCATTCAGAAAAACCCCTAAGCAAAGTATATCTGTAAGACTGAATAATTATGTCTACCCTATTTCAGAAAGCTCAGGGAAGTTTGCAAGCAATAATTAAGCCCTAGAACATTTATAAGGCATGGGAAAAAATATTTTCTTTTTATACACAAACTGCAGAATGAGAACAGTTAAATGATTAAATGAAACAGCTAGCTGAAGACAGAATCCCTGAAGTGCTGATGTCAGAATAATACTCTAGCCACTAGACCTCTCTTCTCTCCTTGTTATTTAAGAGGCAGGTCTCCTCAGGTCCTGGTTTAGCAAATGCAAGCAGCATAAAGAAGCCTACACTGGAGCTAGTCAGCAGATAAATAGGATAATTTCACTTTGCTGAGCTGCCAGACTTTACCCTTCATAAATCTAGGCTGTATCACACAAAGGAAGATAAAATAAATAAATAAAAACTTTTTTGTGGGACTTAAGATACCCTCTTTTGAAGATCTGATAAAATTTGTCCAATTTTAAATAATATTAATTGGATTTAGAATAATTTGACTAAAGTATGAAAATCATTTTACTTTCATTTTCAAGGCATTTAAAAAGGGTTATTTCTAGGTAGGTTGGCAGAATTCAAATAAATTCTGTTTTAAAATACATATGGCCAATAGAAGAATAATTTTCTTTAGTTTTGATATATTTAATAATTATAATAAAATTATTATCTTATTTGTATTTAATATATTTTTAAGTATGGTAAAAATAAATAATATAAATAGTTTAGATGTCTGTGTTTTATTTGCAAATTTTGCATAATTATATACACCTTGAATGAATGTTTATTTAGCTTTTGGCTTTTTAGAATTTGTCTTTTTCTTCACTATACTTAGGGGACTTGTGAAAAAATCATTTATTAATTCTGTTAAAAGTTTTCAAAATGATTTTCACTCCACTGGGTAGAAGAAAACAGTTTATTTTTAGCTGCACCCTGCATTCTTGATATAATAATAATATTTAACATACTGATAACCATTTTCACAACTAATACTTAGATGGGATTGTATGACTTGCAGACCATTTTCCATACATGTCATTTCACTTAATGATCACAACAATCTCATGAGTTACATTTGAATATTATCCCCCTTTCATTGAAAGAGAAGTGACAATTCAGACAAAGTAAGCAATCTTTTCCAAGGTCACATAGTTTAGTGACATAGCAGGGACTGGAAAGCAGGTCTGCTGATTCCAAATCTTATTCCTTCCTAGCAACTTGTTAGTTGTTATGAATTTATTTCCAAATAGAATTTTTGTTAAGGCTAAAGTTCTCTTTAACTGAATCATAGACTGCTGATTACTTTCACATTGAATTTATCACCATAACCTCATAGATTCTCAGAACTGCCTAGCAATCCTACTTCTCACTAGTAAGTTTGCTCTTCTACTCTCTGAGATAATTTCATATTTTTCCCTATCTCTTCTGTCCTCAAACTTTAACCCCTACATCCTCCTTTTCCCCTTCAAACTTGACTCACACTTCCCTGAAAAAAATCCTATGGGAACCTCCTAACCTCCCATCAAATCTACCAGGCTACCGCATCTGTTCCCTCACTCTCAGCCTCCGCTTCTGTTTCAGTGGACGACAACACTTCATTTCTATCAAAGAAGAATTCCCCCAATGGTCCTCTACATCGCATGTCCTTTCATTTTCTTAAAAACCTACTGTCTCCAATAATCCCATTTCCCATCTTAAATAAAAAAAGAAAATCAAGAAATCTTCCCATGACTTCAAGTCCCATTTCCCTTTACACCCCCACCCAGAGTAAAATTTATGAACTGTTGCTTATACTCACCAACTCCAATTTATAACCATCTTTTCATCTCTCAGGCTCCCAGTCCTTCTATTTCATACAAAAGTTTTTTTTCTAAAGTCAAATACAATCTCTTTGTTACCAATCCAATGGTCACAACTCTGCCCTCTTCTCCCTCAAATGCCCTGCATGAGACATCTTCTTTGGTGCTAAACTCTTCCATCTCCCTCCAACCTTTCTGGCCATTCCTTCTCAGTTTTACTTGCTAGTTCCTACTCCACTGCCAATTTCTTTGCAATGTTCCACTTCTCTATTTTCTTGCCCTAGGTCATCTCATCTTCCTCTCCCCATTGGCTTTGATTATCATCTATATGCTGAAAATTCCAAATATTTGCAACTCTGCCCCCACCCCTGCTTTCCAAGCTCATTCACAAATATGTTCACTTGACATCTATCAGACTTCTGCAACTTGAAAGTACAAGATAAAATTCTTGACTTTTCTTTTGCAAACCCATCTCACTATCATATTCTCCATCTCAATAAATAGCACCACCAATAATCCAGGTATTCACATCAAAAACCTAATAGTCATTCTGGAAACTTCTCTTTCACTCAAATCCCCAATCTAATCGATCAGCAAGCCCTGTAAACTTTGCCACTGAAACATATCCCAAAACTTGCTTTTCTCCATCTCCACAACTGCTGTCATAGCAGAAATTCTCACTGTTCTCACCTGAACAGCTAACTGCAGGAAAACTAGTCTTCCTGTCTTCATTCTTGCCCTCTCATAGTACATTTTCCCCAGCTAACCAAAGTGATACTTTAACAAGATAGATACGACCATGTCACCATGAACTGAAAATACTGATTTTTTTCCCATTGCACTAAAACTGAAATCCAAATTTCTTACCGTAAGTAATAAAACCCTATATAATATAACCACTACATAATTCTACAATTTAATTTTTGTTTTTTGGTTCTTTTGGCCATTCTGTGCATCTTGTGGGATCTTAGTTCCCAACCAGGGATCAAACCCAGGCCCCCTGCAGTGGAAGCACGGAGTCTTAACCACTGGACCACGAGGGAATTCCCTACAACTTAAATTCTTACCTCTTTCTCCCTTGCTCATTATTCTCCAACCTCACCAATCTCCTTTCAGCTCCTCAAACACATCAAGTTTATTTCCACCTCAGGATCTTTACACTTGCTTTTTCCTCTCCCTGGAATTCTGTTTCCCTGCATAGTGACACCTCTAATGATTTCAGATCTCAGTTAATATGCAACTTTCTCAAAGAGGATTTAAAGATTGCTTTATGAAATATTGTCCTTTCTTAGCACTGAATTTATTTTATCAATTTTTACAGTTATGGTTTTGGGCTTTCCTGACTACTTCTATATTTCCCAGACTAATACAATATCAGTGACAACAGTAATATTGTCTGTCTAATTCATAGCTTCATCTCTGATGCCTAAAATACTCTGAAGCATTCAAGGTGTGCAATAAAGTTCCCCTACATATGAACTTTCAAAGATGCGAACATGTGTTCCATCAATGTCAGGCATGAGTGAAATTGCATCTTGCCCTCTGTCTCTTATTGCTGATGATCCTTCAGCTGTACCATCTCCCACCTCCTCTCCTTCCTCCAGTCAGTAACTCTTCTTGCCTGTTCTGCCCCTGTATGCCAGCTGTTGTACTGTACTACTGTACTTTTCAAGGTACTGCACTGTAAGATTAAAAATGTTTGCTTTATTTTTGGTGGTTTTTTTTGTTTTTTATGTATTATTTGTGTGAAAAGTATTATTAAACTATTACAATACAACACTATATCGCTGATTGTGTTAGTTGCATACCTAGGCTAACTTTGTTGCACTTACGAACAAGTTGGACCTACGAATGCACTCTTGGAAAGAAACTCATTTGTATGTAGAAGACACTATAAATATTTGGTGATGAAATAGCTTCAAGTGTATGAGTATTTCATCACACCTATAGGGGGAAATTCTAGAAACAATCCAGTCCAAAGCATGTGTACAGTAATTTCTAGTCTTCCTTTAAAACTCCTTACTTTTGGATGTAAAAAGTCCTTTATAAATAGAGAGCTCATCTATCCTATCTACCACCACCTTAGCCCAAGCTTCTTTTGTATAATTCCTATACTACATCAATAGGCTTATTATATTCTTCTTACTGCCACTTTTTTCTCTTTCCAATAAATTCCACAGATATCTTCAAATTAACTTTTAAAACATAATCCTGTATACCATTCAAAAGCTTCAATGTCTCTCCTATGTACAAAATAATGTCCTATCTCTCCACGGTCTAGTTCCTAAACCTCCAAGATCACACCTCATTATGCTCATACTGTGTTTATTTCTAAAATTTACACTTCTTTCATGCTCTTATCCAAATCTTAGTGACCCTTAAAATCATATTTCACCTCCTCACAGACCTCCCATCTGTTCCAGCCACCACTGATCTACCATTGCCCTGGATGTAATCAATATCTGTATGATATTGCAGCAATATCTGTCTGACTCTTGATACTAACTTATTTACTGCTTTGCATTATTACTCATGTTTATGCAACACTTTTTTCACTCATTCATTCACTGAGTATCAACTATTGCCAGATATATGCTGAATGCTAGAGCTATATAAATATCAAGAAGTCACTCACAACCTACTAGAAGAGAATAATACTTGTGCTGTGTTCTTTTAATCTTTTCTAATACATGCATTAAATACTATAAATTTCCCTCTAATCACTGCTTTCACTGCATCTCACAAATTTTGACAAGTTGTGTTTCCATTTAGCTCATTTTTTTAAAATTTCTCTTAAGATTTCCTCTTTAATACATGTATTATTTGGAAATGTATTGTTTAATCTCCATATGTTTTGAGATTTTCCAGTTATCTTTCTGTTCTGATTTAATTCCATTGTTGTCTGAAAGTAGAAATTTTACCATTTCTACTCTTTCATATTTGTTAAAATATGTTTTGTGGCCTGAAATGTGATCTATCTTGGTGAATGTTCTGTGTGAGCTTGAGAAGAATGTATGTTATGCTGTTGTTGGATAAAGTAGTCTATAGATGCCCATTATATCCAGATGATTGCTGGTTTTGTTGAATTCAGCTATGTCCTTACTGATATTCTGCCTGCTTGGTATGTCCATTTTTGATACAGGGGTGTTGAAGTCTCCAAGTAATAGTGGACTCATCTATTTCTCTTTGAAGCTCTATCAGTTTTTGCCTCGTGTGATTTGGCACTCTGTTGATAGGTGCATACATGTTAAGGATTGTTTGTATTTTTTGAGAACTGCCCACTTTATCATTATGCAATGCTTTTTATCCCTGATAACTTCCCTTATTTGAAACCTACTATGTCTGAAATTAGCATAGCAATGCCTGTTTTCTTTTGATTAGTTTCAGTATAGTAAAAGTTCCCCCTCTATTCGAAAGTAGAGCATTCCTGTAAAATCTTTCCTAAGCCAAAATTACTTATAGCGGAGAATATCCTCTGCTTTCCAAAAGTTTGCATTACACCACTCACTTTTACAAAAAAACCTACGTTAGTACCTGTTTTTTGCTGACTGAAAGAAATCCAGAGAGGATATTCACTTTTACAAAAAAAAGCTGTCACCATACTAATGTAGGTCTTTCATAAAAGCGAAGTGATATAAGCACTTTCAGAAAGCAGGGGATAACTGTATGTTTCTCCATTCATTAACTTTTACTCTATGTCTGTATTTATATTTAAAGTGGGTTTCTTGTAGGCAACATATCATTGGGTCTTATTTTTTAATCCACTCTGACAGTCTCTGTCTTTTAACTAGTGCATTTAGACCACTGACCTTCAAAGTGATTATTGAGGAGTGACATCAGCATCATGATGTCTTAAGTCATTTTTTTTCTCCCCGCTTTGACTTACAACTAATTGGACATTTATAACAGAACAAAAGTGCCTCTGCACTTTACACCAGGACACCCAATAACCAAACTCAAAAGGCATGGAATATTGTGACCTAACTGATAAAGAATTAAAAATACCTATTACAAAAGAAAAAATTCAACAAGCTGCAAGAAAACTCAGAAAGGCAATTCATTGAACTCAGGAATAAAATTAATGAGTAGAAGGAGTTCTTCACAAAAGAGATTGAAATTACAAAAAGAAAAAAAAGAACCAAAAGACATTCCACAGCTGAGAGAATACTGAGAATATAACCTTGAAAAATCACCAATTTACAAAGGTAGAGAGAAACAGAGGGAAAAAGAAACAACGGAGATACAAAACCACCAGAAGGCAAATAATAAGATGACAATAGTAAGTCCTTACATATCAATAATCACTCTAAATGCAAACTGAATGAATTCACCAGTCAAAAGGCACAGAGTGGCTGGATAGATTTTTTTTAAAAAAGACCCAACTGTATGCTGCCTACAGAGACTCATTTCAGCTCTAAAGACACACATAAGCTCAAAGTGAAAGGATGGAAGATAATATTCCATGCAAGTAGAAACCAAAAGAAAGTGGAGATAGCCATACTTACATCAGACAAAATAAACTTCAAGCCAAAAATTGTAACAAGAGACAAAGAAGGACATTAAATAATGATAAAGGGGTCAATACATCAAGAAGATATAACAATTGTAAATATATATGGACCCAACATCAGAGCACTGAAATATAATAAGGAATACTAAGAAGTCTAAAGGGAAAAATAGACAACAATACAACAGTAGTGGAAGACTTCAATACCCCACTCTCAGCAATGGACAGATCATCTAGACAGATAATCAACAAGGAAACTTTGGATTTGAACCATACTTTAGACCAAATGGATTTCACAGGTATATATAGAACATGCTATCAAACAATAGCAGAATACACATTTTTCTCAAGTGCAATGGAACATTCTTAAGAATAGATCATACAATAGGAAACAAAAGAAATCTTAGCAAATTTAAGAGGATTAAAATCATACCAACTATCTTTCCTGACCACAGTATGAAACTAGACATCAACAATAGGAAAGCTAGAAAATCTACAAATATGTGGAAACTACACAACAGACTTCTGAACAACCAATGGATCAAAAAAGATCAAAGGAGAAATAAAAATTTATCTTGAAACAAACGGAAATGGAAATATATCAGAACTTAACAGGGTACAGCAAAAGCAGTTCTGAGAGGAAAGTTTAGAGTGATGAATACATACATTAAGAAATTAGAAATATCTCAAATAAATGAACTAATTTTACACCTCAAGGAACTGAAAAAAGAAAAAACCAAGCCCAAAATTACAAAAGGAAGGAAACCATAAAGATTAGAGCAGAAATCAACGAAATAGAGACCATAAAAATACTAGAAAAGATTGATGAAACTAAGACCTTGTTCTTCCAAAGAATAAACAAAATCAACAGCTCTTTAGCCAGAGTGCCTAAAGAAAATAAAAGACAAGACTCAAATAAAAAAAATTAGAAGTGAAAGAGGAGGGCTTCCCTGGTGATGCAGTGGTTGAAAATCTGCCTGCCAGTGCAAGGGACATGGGTTTGAGCCCTGGTCTGGGAAGATCCCACATGCCACGGAGCAACTGGGTCCATGAGCCACAACTACTGAGCCTGAGCATCTGGAGCCTGTGCTCCACAACAAGAGAGGCTGTGACAGTGAGAGGCCCATGCACCAAAATGAAGAGTGGTCCCCACTTGCCGCAAATAGAGAAAGCCCTCGCACAGAAACGAAGACCCAACACAGCCAAAAATAAAATAAATAAATAATAAATTTATTTTTAAAAAAAAGAAAAAAGAAGTGAAAAAGGAGTAATTTTAAGTGATACTACAGAAATACATAGAATCATTAGAGGGCACTATGAACAATTATATGCTAACAACTTAGATGACCTAGAATAAACTTATAAATTCCTCAAAATACACAACTGAAACAGAAAGAGATAGAAAATCTGAACAAATAATGGGTAAAGAGATTGAATCAGTAATCACAAGCCTCCCTACACTGAAAACCCCAGAACCAGGGAGATTCACTGGTGAATTCTACCAAACATTTAAAGAATTAACAACAATCTTTCTCAAACTCTTCCAAAAAATAGAGGAAAAAAGAACACTTCCAAGCTCATTCTATGAGGCTAGCATTATGCCAACACTAAAGCCAGAAAAGAACACCCCAAGAAAAGTATAGAACAATATCCCTGATGAATAAAAATGCAAAAATTCTCAATGAAATATTAGCAAACCAAATTCAAGAACATATGAAAATGATTATTCATCATGACCAGTGGAATTTATACTCAGACACAAGAATGGTTCAACATATGCAAGTCAATATATTGTAATACATCACATAAATAAAATGAAAGATAAAAGTCACATGATTATATCTCAATATATGCAGGAAAAGCATTTCACAAAATATAGCATATTTTCATGATAAAAACCCTGGATAGATTAGGTATAGAAGGAATATACCTCAACCTAATAAAGGCCATATGTAACAAAACCACAAACTTTATACACATTAGAGAAAAATCAAAAATTTTCCATGTAAGATCAGGAAGAAGACAAGGATGTCCACTCTCACCACAGTTATTCAATATAGTACTGGAAATCCTACTTTGTCTTGCAAGTAGGCAAGACAAAGGAATAAAAGGCATACAAATCTGAAAGGAAGAAGTAAAATTGTCACTATTTGCAGGTGATGTGATTCTGTATATATAAAATCCCAAAGACTAAACCAAAAAACTATTGGAACTAATCAACAATTTCAGTAAACTTGCAGATTACAAAATGAGCATACAAAAATCAGTTGCATTTCTATACACTAATGATGAAACATCTGAAAAAGAAGAAAACTATCCCATCACAATAGCATCAAAAGCAATAAAATACCTAGAAATAATTTTAACCAAGGAAGTTAACAAAAACTACAAGACTGCTGAAAGAAATCAAAGGAAACACAAACAAATGGAAAAACATCCTGTGTTCTTGGATCAAAAGTATTAATATTGTTAAAATGTCCATACTCTCAAAGCCATCTATAGATTCAAGACAAGCTTCATAAAACTCCAATGGCACTCTTCACATAAATAGAAAAAAAAATCCTAAAATTTTTATGGAACCACAAAATACCTGAATAGCCAAAGCAATCCTGAGGAAAAAGAACAAAGCCAGAAATATTACACTCTTGATTTCAAACTATACTACAAAACTATAGTAATAAAAACAGTATGGAACTGGCACAAAACAAAACCAATGGAACAGCATAGAAAACTCAGAATTAAACCCCCATATATACAGTCAACTAGTATTTGACTAGAGAACCAAGAACACCCAGTGGGGAAAGGATAGTTTCTTCAACAGTGAGGTTGGGAAAACTGGATAAACACAGGCTGAACAATGAAATTGTACCGCTATCTTATACCACTCACAAAAATTGATTCAAAATGAATGAAAGACTTAAACATAAGATCTGATATCATAAAACTCCTAGAAAAAAAGTCTAAGGAAGAAGCTCATCGATATTAGTCTTGACAGTGATTTTTTGGATATGACACCAAAAGTAAAAATGACAAATCAACAAATTGGACTGCATCAAACTTGAAAGCTTCTGTACAGCAAAGGGAACCATCAATAAAACAGAAAGCCAAACCACAGAATGGGATAACATTTTTGCAAGCCATATATCAGATAAGGGAATAATATCCAAAACATATAAAGAACACAAAAAACTCAATAACAAAAAAAAATTCAATTTAAAAATGGGCAGAAGAACCAAATAGACAAATTTTTCTAAAGGAGACATCCAAGTGGTCAAAAGGTACTTGAAAAGATGCTCATCATCAGTGATAATCAGGGAAATACAAATCAAAACCAAAATGCAATTATCATCTCACACTTGTTAGAATGGGTATCTTCACATAAACAAGAGATAACAAGTGTTGACAAAGATGTTGAGAAAAGGGAACACTTGTACACTGCTGATGGAAATGTAAATTGGTTCAATTACTATGGAAAACAACATGGAGATACCTCAAAAAACTAAACATATATCTACCATATGATCCACCAATTCCACGTCTGGGTATATACCTCAAGGAAATGAAAACAGGATCTCAAAGAGATTTTCTTCCTTATGCACACCCGTGTTTATTACAGCATTATTCATAATGGCGAAGATATGAAAACAACCTAAGTGCCCACCAAAGGAGGAATAAATGAAATATTACTCAATGTCCTTCCTTTCTTTTTACAGATCCAAGTTACTAACCTATACTATTTTCCTCCTCTCTAAAGAACTTCTTTTAACATTTCTTGCAAGGCAGGCCTATCAGCAACAAATTCCACCAATTTTTGTTTGGGAAAGTCTTTATTTCTCCTGCATTTTTAAAGGATGTTTTCACAGGGTACAGAATTCTGGGTCAGTGGTTATTTTCTCTCAGCACTTTAAATACTTCACTCCTTTCTCTTCTTGCTTGCGTGGTTTCTGAGGATAAGTCAGATGTCATTTTGGTTTTGGTTCCTCTCTAGGTAAGGTTTTAGTGGTTTCTGTTGAGATATCCTTGAGCACAGAGATTCTTTCCTCAGTTGTGTCCACTCTACCAATTAGATCATCAAAGGCACTCTTCACTTCTGTTACAATGTTCTTGATCTGTAGCATTTCTTTTTAGATTTTACTTAGGATTTGCATCTCTCTGCTTACATTGCCCATCTGTTCTTGCGTGCTGTCTGCTTTATCCATGAAAGCCCTTAGCATAGTAATCATAGTTGTTTTACATTCTTGGTCTGATCATTCCAACATCCCTGCCATGTCTGGTTCTGAAGCTTGCTCTGTCTCGTCAAACTGTGTTTTTTGTCTTTTGGTCTCCATGTAATTTTTTCTTGATAGCAAGACATGATGTACTGGGTAAAAGGAACTACTGTAAATATGCTTTTCATAATGTGGTGCTGAGGCATAGGAGGTAAAGCATTCTATAGTCCTATGATCAGGTCTCTGTCCTTTAGTGAACCTGTTCCTCTGCACTGTGAATTTCACAGGTGTTTTTGTCATTGTCTTCCTCCCCCACTTAGGTAGAAGAGGATGGCTGGAGTGGGCTGGACTTGGGTATTTCCCTTGTCCCAGGTCAGTTAGGCTCTGGTAATACCCCAGCAGATTCGGCTCTAGGTAACTAAATTCCCTAAGGGTAGGCCTTGTTAAGAAGAAAATAGTGGTCTGGCATATTTCATTTCAAAATGGTTCCTTTTTCCCTCCCTCTGCTAAAGCATGAGGGGATTTTTCTCTGATATTTACTATGAAAACCTGATTTTCTCACAAAAATATAGGGGTCTCCCTCATACTGCATCCCCTTGGAGTTTTTAACTCTCAGACTTCTCAACACTAAGCCTTCAGCAATTTGTCAATTACAGTTCTGGTTTTCCTATCCCTGTACTAGTTCTTTGGAAGTTTCTGCTCAGGTGAGCTGGGATCCCCTGTATTCTCTTATCTGTGTCTCCAATCTTGAGGGCCATGGTTAGCCCTGATATCCTCACCTCTCTAATAGATAAAAGAAGAGTTGTTGATTTTTTAGTCAGTCAGCTTTTTCATTTGTTGTTAAGACAAAATGGTGACTTCCAAGCTCCTTACAAGCAGAAATATAAACCAGAAGTCTGTTCTTTTAATCCTCACAAAAGGTAGTTTATTGTTATTTCCATTTTACAAATAAGGATATGTAGTAAATGAGATTTGCCTAATGTCACTCAACTGATAAAAGAGATTCAACATAAAGAGCTGGTTCTGAATGACCATAAAGCTCATTTTTTACATTGCCCCGAGCAAATATTTTACAGATATTAATATAATTTTTACATTATCTTAAAGAAAAACATTGAAAGGTTTTATATGCAAGTACAATAAAACCTCAGAAACATAAAATATCCTTCTGTAGAATAAAGTCTCACACACACACAACACAAAACAACAACCATGCGTTCCATTTTGAAATGAGGGACATGCTCACTGAAATAGCACTCTGAAGGAATTTGATATTTGATCTGAATTAACATCTATCTGTTGACAAGAAGTTCCACAAATCATAAGGCCTTCCTGAAGTCTTCTTCCAATTTTTCTAAACAGTACTGGATTCTAGGATTTTAGAATACTGGCAGGTTGAATTGTAAACAGCCTTTCTGAACCTTTAAACTCTCCTGAGTGTCTGGTGCCAGTAGGTAGGTTGGACGTGGAGAATGTAATAGAGCCTCAGGCTCTCTGGTATTCCTACAGAAAGGCCTGGGATGGGATTTTCTCTGCCTTGGGCTGGAAAAGAACCAGGGAACTAACATTACAGGGGCTCAGTGAAAGGATATTGAACAATGGGTGTGCCCTTGATTGAGTGAAAGAGAAGGTGCACAGGTGAATGGAGTCCTCTAAACCCATAAGGCTATGAAATTCCAAGGAAAGTACATTGCAGATGTTTCTCCTGGTGCCCTTTAGGCATAGGAAACTGACAGCCTGCCTCCTGGTATCCCACCAGCCCAGGTCCAACATCCATCACAGTGGCTCTACTTAAGTTATCCTGACTTTTCAAAATTAGCAATAGAAGCTGGTAGTTAGTGAAAAAAAATCTTCCAAGTGCTAAGATAAAATACTAAGAGAATTCCAGCTGGAATTCTATGCCACACTAAACTAGTTTTTTAGAATGGAGAAATGAAGACGTTTTCACACAAACAAAACTAAATGAATTTATTAAAAACAGAACTCACTACAAGAAATTCTAAAGGGTATTCATGCAGAAAGAAAATAATTCTAAATATGACATCTTGAATGCAAGACAGTGCAAAGATTTGATAAGTACATGGGTAAATCCAAACTTATGTGACCATGTAAAAATAGTAATAACGTCTAATTTGTGAGGTAGAAAGGGGAACAGGATCAAACTAAAGGACTGAAAATATGTATTGGACATATTTAAGGCATATATATTGGGAGAGCAGTGATCTAAGTTAGTGTTCTAAGTGTTTCAAAGCTTTGCTTGGGAAGAAGGTAAAGATCTTGTTTTACTTCAGAATTTGCCAAGGGATAAATAAATATGGGAAGAATAACTTCCAAACAAGTGAGGCAGGGAGCTGTTTGTCCAAACCCAGGAATGAGATGCTGTTTATGTCAGGCTACCTATGTTGGAAATATTACAAGCAGACTTAATTACGTTTGAGGATAAAATTGGGATAAGATCTACCTAATGTGTATGTCCACTATTAACTAAATTTTATCAACTTGCTTATGGAAAATTAGAATTTTTATATCCTCTATCATATCTTCCCATTCATTATGCATTAGAAATTCCTCAAGTCTTTTTCATTAAAAAGCAACCTCTCTATTTCTCTGCAGATATGTATTTAATGCCATAGACTCAACAGATAAAGTAATGATTTTTGAAGATTATTTTCTTTAGTAATATTGAGCATTGTAAACTCACAAAGTCACAAATGGATTGTCAAAAATTTGACCTACAAAACAAACAAAAACTTTCTATACATTAAAATATAGAACTTCCCTGACATGTTAATTTTTTACTAGAAAATTACCTATAGCATCACACAGTAGAAAACAGGCTTTAGGATTAAGCCAAGTTAGAATCATATCTAAGTCAGTATCTTAATCAATTAAAATGGGATAAAAATACTTACCTCTTATCACTGACTTTTAAAATGGAATAAAGCATGTAAAGCAGCTAGGACACTGCTTGCAATATAAAATATTTGGAAAACTTGTTAGCTTCCCTTCTTCCAATAAAACAGTAACAAACCTATTCCATGTAGAATCTTGTGACTTTTCCCTTTATTTTTTATTTTTTCCTATTAAAACAAAGTATCTGGATCTGGGCTTCTTTGAGATTTGTGTTCATTTCAGCGTCTCAACTTTCTGAACCAAAGAGTTAGATCCTTATCTTAAAAGAGAATTTTTAGTGACTGGTACAAGGAAAAGTTCTCTCTTCAGTTTTATTTTTGGCTCTTTGCAATCACTTTCTCTTAACAAAGCATTTCTTTCTTGGATCCTGATGTGCTTGACTCTCATTCAAGGTTTTTGCTCTGACCTGATGTAATTTAATTTACTACAGTTTCACTATCAGCACTATTAGACAGGAACGTTTCATTTTTTAACATTTATGTAGCCATTTTTAAACTTTTAAATGCTTTAACAATCTTCCTTTAAGTGACAATTTTACTGAATAGCCCTTTGTAATAGTTAAGCTATATTTGAAAGAATGTGGAGAAATTGGAAATGGTCCAAAGAAGAGCAGGGAAGATGATTAAAGGGATAGAAAATAAATTCTCTCAGAATAAGCTACAGAGTTGGAGTTAAAAAGAGAAAGCAAAGGTGTGATGTAACTAGTCTAATTCTCCAAACCCTCATACAAATCAGTTAGTGGCATTGGAAAACTATGTGGAAAAGCTAGCACACACGCTTCTGAACCACAAGGGTAGAGGCAGTCTTCAAGGTCTACCTCTAGTTCCAACTCCTGATTACTCTAGTCCTTTTCTGATTGCTCACTGAAATTATAAATCAGAAGCCGAAAATGAGCTGCATTATATGAGCTAACTCTAATTAATTGGTGACAGTTGATATTTTGAAGACCGTGAGTGCATTTCTATAATTACTAGGGTCTCCTTAAAAATTTGGGGGATTAACTTCACATCTAGTTATGAGTCATCAAGAGACTAGGATCTGTGAGAATCCTGTGATTATTAGTACCCGAGTCATCCAAGGAAAAAGCTTTCTTATGTTCCCACTCAAACACTTGTCCTTATTCTGGGAACAAAGGAAAATATATAGCTAACAGAACTCTTCTAGGATCTAGTCCCCAGAATCAGAACCAACACTAGTTCTCTCATATTTGCCCTCTGCTCTTTTGTCTCTATGTTCCTGGGATACCTGGGAATCTATAGACTTCATGTCTTTTGGCTCCCAATAGGAGGTGCTGGCAGATCAGAGGGCAAAAGGAGAGTGAAACCAAGATATCTCCTTCTTGGCTCACTGCCTGCTACATAGCATGAGTTAGCTAAGGCTCCACCAAAGCCCATTGTTCCTTTCAACAGGTGTTTCCCATACAGCTCTCTCTCCACATTCTGTAACCACTTCATCTCCTTGGTAACAGTTCCCTCTGTTGCTAGGTCTAGGGTCCTGCACTCTCGTTTGTTGGTTTCTTTAACTCTGGTCACAAGTTTGTAAGCACTCTCTTTGTTAAACTCTGCTTAAATTGCCCAGATCAAATGTGCAACCTGTTTTCTTCAAGAATCTCAACTGATACAATTCCCCATAAGGATAAAGTTGTACACATGTATATATACTGTCCCCATAAGGATAAAGTTGTACACATATATGGATGCTTCTGCAAGCTTTTCCTTAAGCTCCATAATTGAGAATTATGTTATATATACGTGTCTAAGTGGTGCTAAAATGATTAATAACCTAAAAGTAAATGTCACAATGTTATCTGGTCTTAAAATGATAGAAATAGCAGCCCTCATTTTATTTTGTATATCTCCAGATTATTCTGTTTATAAACTGGAAACCATCATTGGCCAGTACAGTTCTGTGACTTATTGTCTTTCTGAAGCATCTGATTGAAAATAGTTTTCTCCAAGGGCTGAACAATGTACTGATGTCTTAGAAAAAAACTCCCTGTTTTACTTTGACTGTCACACTCACAGTACTCCTGACACCAAATGTGTGGGATTTTCCCCCCACATCAACAAATTTTCCAACAATAGATGTGTGTCCTACAACAATAGCTGAATTGTCCTACAATTCAGTTCTGACACTATCTACCTGGAGTTAGTATAAGAAGGCTCAGTCACCCAAGTCTCCTCCCATTTCAGATGCCAAGCCCAAGCCCCAGGTTGTCACCTGCGCTTCTGAATGACCACCTCTAAATCAGGGTTCCCATGACCCTCTCCTCAAGTTTGATCATTTGCCAGAATAGCTCAAAGAACTTGTGGAAATAATTACTTACACTTACTGGTTTATTATATAATAAAGGATATTATAAAGGATATGGATGAACAGCCAGGTGAAGAGATACATAGGACAAAGTCCAGAATTGTCCTGAACATGGGAGAAGCTGTATCCATGGAATTGGGATACATCATCCTCCCGGCACTTGGATGTGTTCACCAACCTGGAAGTTCCACAAATTGCATTCTTTGGCTTCATCGTGTAGGCATGATTGGTCATTAACTCAGTCTTCAGCCATTCTCCCCTTCTTTGAGGATGGGTAGTGGGACTGAAAGTTCCAAGCTTCCAATCATGGCTTGATATTTCTGATGACCAGCCCCCATGCAAGAGCCTACCAACCATCACCTCATTAGAACAAAAGACATTCCTGTCACCCAGAAAATTCCAAGGGGTTAAGAAACTCTGTGTCAGGAACCAGAGTCAAAGACCAAACATTAAGAGCAAAACATGCTCCTAGTGACCTTATCACATAGGAAATTACAAGGATTTTAGGAGCTCTGTGCCAGGAACTGGGGACAGAAACCTATATATAAATATGTTATATTTCACACTGGACTATTTTCTTAACTTTCTTCCAGGATTAAGCTCCCCAGTTTTTCTATATTCAATCAAAGTTTGCTGAACTCCTAATACTGCCAAGTAATATATTACCAGGGGTGTAGTGAAAATCCAGAATCCAGAACAGAATTAAGTGAAAGTGTCAGTTTTCCTGGTATCCCTCCCTCAAAGAGCTCACAATCTAGTAAATGAGGTAGAAATATAAGTTATTAAATATAAGACAAGACAGAATGAACTAGTAATTCAATATTCATTTATTGAATATTTTAAAAAGTGCCAGGTATTGAAGATAAGATTAGTAAAAATGGTCCATGCTCTCAAGATGCTCACAGATCTAGAGCATCACACATTGCAATTCAGTGTGATGAGTTCGTAAAAAGATACAAACAAAAAAACAACTAATTCTTGTGATGGAACATTTAAGAAAGATCATGAAGGAGATGGCATCTGAGGAAGATGAGGGACCTGCCTAGGCAAAATCAAAGAAAAATGAAATCATATGGAGTGTTTAAAGGCGAAAAAAGGAAACTGGTGTGAGTAGAGCATGAGACAGGGATGGGAGAGGCAAAAGTAAAAATAAGAATTTGGGGGTCTAGACACTGGAAGAGTAAATGGAATAGATAAAGTTACCACCAAGGATGAATTATCCATGGGGCTACTGCAGCTGTTATAAGAAAAGTAGTAATGACATGCATTTGAATGACATAAAAATAAGAAAACCAGCAAATAGGTTGAGTTTTTCTTCCCTGCTACACAATCAGTTCATATTCACTCCTACATTACTTCTTCTTTCCTGCCTTATGAAGAAAGAAACAGATAAAAGAAAGAAAGTAAAAGGCCAGCACATGTACAGATGAATGGTTCTGACTTCTCTTTAACAAAAATATTGATACCCTACTCTTTCTGAAGCACTATGCTAAGCACTAAGGGAATACAAAGCAACAAGATATCCTCTTGCCCCTCATTTTATAAAAGAGGGAAAGGAGAAGAGTGCTGTGAAATAACTTGTCCAAGGCATTCAGCTATGTGAAAGCAGCCTTAGTTATATTCCAGCTACTAGGATACTACAAATAGCATCATCTTGCTTCCCTAATTGTTTTGAAAGTATCTATATACTATATATAATACTAGTCAAATTGTACATTCCATCAACTGTGATAGTGATAAATTAAGACTCTTAAAACCATTACATGTTGATATTGATCTTCACCAGTGATTCCCAATGGAAAGCCCAGCTGGAAAGCAATACAAGGAAGCCTGAGAAATGTAGTTTGCAGTGGTCAGATCAAAACAGGGAAATGCAGGGAATGGATCTGAGGTCAAACAGGCCAACATCCTGCACACTCTATAAACTTTCTCCCTTGCCATCAGTAAGGTGTCTCCATCTCCTTGCCCTTCTTTCTGCCTGTTTGTAAGTCTCCCTCTAAGGAAGGTCAAGGGCTGTGTTCTTAGCTACTCATTCATGAGGAATCGCTGGTACCTTAGGAATATAGCGCACCTAGACAGAGGTTACTGCAGGAAGAGTGCTGTAATCACCTACAGAAAAGCAAATCAGAGATGGTTTACTGGACAGTTTCATATTTCAGAATCACCTAAAAGAATGTTTAATAGCATCATCAAGCAGTTTCATGAATATTAGTTCCTAAAAACAGTGACGATCTCTAATAGATTCAGGACATTAAACGTTGTGTCCTCCTTTTATGAACTATTTCTTAAAGCCACCTTTCCAGTACAGTTAACCACTCCCTCCTGTGAAATCTAACTGTGTACACTGATGATATCGTAATCCCTAGCATCCTCTGAGCACTTTAGAGTACCAGGTATTGGGCTAAACACTTTTATGAATCATTTAATTCTCCTAAACACCTCATGAAGTATTTACCAGTAAAACACACAGTTTAAAGATAAATGAAGTGAGAGGAGGTTAAATAAATTATCAAGGTTACATGGGTTGGCAGATTAATACTCTAACCTGGGACTTAAAGACACTAGAATTCCCCCCATTTAACCATTATACTTGCTGGTAAAATGCTGTACACAAGTTATTTCTTTGCATGTCTCGCTTCTCTCATAGAACACAAGCTAAAGGGAGGAATTATTTTCTATAAGTGTGTGTTGAAGGAATAAAACCTCAATATGTTTCTATTTTTGTACAAAAGTGAGCAAGGTAAAAGAACAACACACAAAAAAATGCATTCTCACCAAACATACAAAGCCAAAATATTACAATTGCCTTCTTTAATCTCACAACAGATTTATTCTAGAACTCAATTTTTGCCTTTAATAACTCTCAAGCCACCTAATTTTGAAACATTTATTACCAAAATTCATTTACATGACTGTGCATTCTAATCTCAGATCAATAAAACTCAAATTGCTTTTTAAAAAGAGATTCTAAGACTTATATTTTAAATATTTCAAAAGCAAGATCAAGATTACAAACTCAGAGGAGGGGGCCGGGAAGATGGCGTTAGAGTAAGATGCAGAGATCACCTTCCTCCCCACAGATACATCAGAAATACATCTCTATGTGGAAGGACTCCTACAGAACATCTACTGAACGCTGGCAGAAGACCTCAGACCTCCCAAAAGGCAAGAAACTCCCCACGTACCTGGGTAGGGCAAAATAAAAAACAGAGACAAAAGAATAGGGAAGGAACCTGCACCAGTAGGAGGGAGCCTTGAAGGAGGAAAGGTTTCCACACACTAGGAAGCCCCTTCGCAGGCGGAGACTGCGGGTGGTGGAGGGGGGAAGCTTCAGAGCCGCGGAGGAGAGCACAGCACCAGGGGTGCGGAGGGCAAAGCGGACAGGTTCCTGCACAGAGAAATGGTGCTGACCAGCACTCACCAGCCCGAGAGGCTTGTCTGCTCACCTGCCGAGGCCAGGGGTGGGGGTGGGGGGGTGCTGGGAAGTGAGACTTGGGCTTCGGCTTCTGTCGTATCGCAGGGAGAGAACTGGCGGCGTGAACACAGCCTGAAGGGGTTAGTGCACCACGGCTAGCCGGGAGGAAGTCCGGGAAAACTCAGGAGCTGCCGAAGAGACAAGAGACTTTTTCTTCCCTCTTTGTTTCCTGGTGCGCGAGGAGAGGGGATTAAGAGCTCTGCTTAAAGGAGCTCCAGAGACGGCGCAAGCCGTGGCTAACAACACGGACCCCAGAGACGGGCATGAGATGCTAAGGCTGCTGCTGCCGCCACCAAGAAGCCAGTGTGCGAGTACAGGTCACTCTACCCACCTCCCCTCCCGGGAGCCTGTGCAGCCCGCCACTGCCAGGGTCTCGTGATCCAGGGACAACTTCTCTGGGAGAACGCATGGCGCGCCACAGGCTGGTGCAACGTCATGCCGGCCTCTGCCGCTGCAGGCTCGCCCTGCACACCATACCCCTCGCTCCCCCCAGCCTGAGTGAGCCAGAGCCCCTGAATCAGCTGCTCCTGTAACCCCATCCTGTCCAAGCAAAGAACAGATGCCCTCAGACGACCTACACGCAGAGGCAGGGCCAAATCCAAAGCTGAACCCTGGGAGCTGTGTGAACAAAGAAGAGGAAAATCTCTCCCAGCAGCCTCAGGAGCAGCAGATTAAATCTACACAATCAACTTGATGTACCCTGCATCTGTGGAATGCCTGAATAGACAACGAGTCATCCCAAATTGAGGAGGTGGACTTCAAGAGCAAGATATATTATTTTTTCCCCTTTTCTTCTTTATGTGAGTGTGTATGTGTATGCTTCTGTGTGAGATTATGTCTGTATAGCTTTGCTTTCACCATTTGTCCTAGGGTTCCGTCCATCTGGGGTATTTTTTTTTTAGTTTTTTTTTTCCTTTTTAAAAAATTGTTTTTCTTAATAAATATTTATTATTTTAATAACTTTATTTTATTTTATTTTATCCTCTTTCTTTCCTTCTTTCTACTTTTTCTCCCTTTTATTCTGAGCCATGTGGATGAAAGTCTCTTGGTGCTCCAACCAGGTGTCAGTGCTGTGCCTATGAGGTGGGAGAGCCAACTTCAGGACACTGGTCCACAAGAGACCTCGCAGCTCCACGCAATATCAAATGGTGAAAATCTCTCAGAGATCTCAATCTCAACGCCAAGACCCAGCTTCACTCAATGACCAGCAAGCTACAGTGCTGGACACCCTATGACAAGCAACTAGCAAGACAGGAACACAACACCATCCGTTAGCAGAGAGGCTGCCTAAAATCATAATAAGGCCACAGACACCCCAAAACACACCACCAGACGTGGACCTGCCCACCAGAAAGACAAGATCCAGCCTCATCCACCAGAACACGAGCACTAGTCCCCTCCACAAGGAAGCCTACAAAACACACTGAACCAACTTTAGCCACTGGGGACAGACACCAAAAACAATGGGAACCATGAACCTGCAGCCTGCAAAACGGAGACCCCAAACACAATAAGATAAGCAAAATGAGAAGACAGAAAAACACACAGCAGATGAACGAGCAAGGTAAAAACCCACCAGACCTAACAAATGAAGTGGAAATAGGTAGTCTACCTGAAAAAGAATTCAGAATAATGACAGTAAAGATGATCCAAAATTTTGGAAATAGAATAGAGAAAACACAAGAAACATTTAACAAGGACCTAGAAGTACTAAAGAGGAAACAAGCAATAATGAACAACACAGTAAATGAAATTAAAAATAACCTAGAAGGAATCAATAGCAGAATAACTGAGGCAGAAGAACGGATAAGTGACCTGGAAGATACAATAGTGGAAATAACTACCACAGAGCACAATAAAGAAAAAAGAATGAAAAGAACTGAGGATAGTCTCAGAGACTTCTGGGACAACATTAAACACACCACCATTCGAATTATAGGGGTCCCAGAAGAAGAGAAAAAGAAAGGGACTGAGAAAATATTTGAAGAGATTATAGTTGAAAAATTCCCTAATATGGGAAAGGAAATAATTAATCAAGTCCAGAAAGCACAGAGAGTCCCATACAGGATAAATCCAAGAAGAAACATGCCAAGACACATATTAATCAAACTGTCAAAAATTAAATACAAAGAAAACATATTAAAAGCAGCAAGGGTAAAATAACAAATAACACACAAGGGAATCCCCATAACATTAGTAGCTGATCTTTCAGCAGAAACTCTGCAAGCCAGAAGGGACTGCCAGGACATATTTGAAGTGATGAAGGAGAAAAACCTACAACCAAGATTACTCTACCCAGCAAGGATCTCATTCAGATTTGATGAGAAATTAAAACATTTATAGACAAGCAAAAGTGAAGAGAATTCAGCACTACCAAACGAGCTTTACTACAAATGCTAAAGGAACTTCTCTAGGCAAGAAACACAAGAGAAGGAAAAGACCTACAATAACAAACCCAAAACAATTAAGAAAATGGGAATAGGAACATACATATCAATATTACACTAAAGGTAAATGGATTAAGTGCTCCCACCAAAAAACACAGACTGGGTGAATGGATATAAAAACAAGACCCATATATAAGCTGTCTACAAGAGACCCACTTCAGACCTAGGGACACATACTGACTGAAAGTGCTGGGATAGAAAAAGATATATACATGCATATGGAAATCAAAAGAAAGCTGGAGTAGCAATTCTCATATCATACAAAATAGACTTTAAAATAAAGACTATTACAAGAGACAAGGACACTGCATAATGATCAAGGGATCAATTCAAGAAGAACATATAACAATTGTAAATATTTATGCATGCAACATAGGAACAGCTCAATACATAAGGCAAATACTAACAGCCATAAAAGGGGAAATCGACAGTAACACATTCATAGTAAGGGACTTTAACACCCCACTTTCACCAATGGATAGATTGTCCAAAATGAAAATAAATAAGAAAACACAAGCTTTAAATGATACATTAAACAAGATGGACTTAATTGATATTTATAGGACATTCCATCCATAAACAACAGAATACACATTTATCTCAAGTGCTCATGGAACATTCTCAGGGGTAGATCACACCTTGTGTCACAAATCAAGCATTGGTAAATTTAAGAAAATCGAAATTGCATCAAGTATCTTTTCCAGCCACAATGCTATGAGACTAGATATCAATTACAGGAAAAGATCTGTAAAAAATACAAACACATGGAGGCTAAGCAATACACTACTTAATAACGAAGAGATCACTGAAGAAATCAAAGAGGAAATCAAAAAATGCCTAGAAACAAATGACAATGGAGACACGACGACCCAAAACCTATGGAATGCAGCAATAGCAGTTCTAAGAGGGAAGTTTATAGCAATACAATCCTACCTTAAGAAACAGAAAACATCTCAAATAAACAACCTAACCTTTTACCTAAAGCAATAAGAGAAAGAAGAACAAAAATCCCCAAAGTTACCAGAAGGAAAAAAATCATAAAGATCAGATCAGAAATAAACGGAAAAGAAATGAAGGAAACGATAGCAAAGACCAATAAAATTAAAAGCTACTTCTTTGAGAAGATAAACAAAATTGATAAACCATTAGCCCGACTCATCAAGAAAAAAAGGGAGAAGACTCAAATCAATAGAATTAGAAATGAAATAGGAGGAGTAACAACTGACACTGCAGAAATACAAAAGATTATGAGAGATTACTGCAAGCAACTCTATGCCAATAAAATTGACAATGTGGAAGAAATGAAAAGATTCTTAGAAATGCACAACCTGCCAAGATTGAACCAAGAAGAAATAGAAAATATGAACAGACCAATCACAAGCACTGAAATTGAGACTGTGTTTAAAAATCTTCAAACAAACAAAAGTCCAGGACCAGATGGCTTCACAGGGGAATTCTATCAAACATTTAGAGAAGAGCTAACACCGATCCTTCTCAAACTCTTCCAAAATATAGCAGAGGGAGGAACACTCCCAAACTCATTCTATGAAGCCACCAAAACCAGACAAAGATTTCACAAAGAAAGAAAACTACAGGCTAATATCACTGATGAACATAGTTGTAAGGATCCTCAAACAAAATACTAGCAAACAGAATCCAACAGCACATTAAAAGGCTCATACACCATGATCAAGTGGGGTTTATTCCAGGAATGAAAGGATTCTTCAATATACGCAAATCAATCATTGTGATACACAATGTTAACAAATTGAAGGAGAAAAACCATATGATCATCTCAGTAGATGCAGAAAAAGCTTTCGACAAACCTCAACACCCATTTATGATAAAAACCCTGCAGAAAATAGGCATATAGGGAACTTTCCTCAACATGATAAAGGCCATATATGACAAACCCACCACCAACATCGTCCTCAATGGTGAAAAGATCACCATTTCCACTAAGATGAGGAAAAAGACAAGGTTGTCCACTCTCACCACTATTATTCAACATAATTTTGGAATTCTTAGCCACAGCAGTCAGACAAGAAAAATAAATAAAAGCAATTCAGATTGGAAAAGAAGTAAAGCTGTCACTCTTTGCAGATGACATGATACTATACATAGAGAATCCCAAAGATGCTACCAAAAAACTACTAGAGCTAATCAATGAATTTGGTAAAGTAGCAGGATACAATATTAATGCACAGAAATCTCTGGCATTCCTATACACTATTGATGAAAAATCTGAAAGTGAAATTAAGAAAACACTCCCTTTTACCACTGCAACAAAAGCAATAAAATATCTAGGAATATACCTACCTAAGGAGACAAAACACCTTTATGCAGAAAATTATAAGACACTGATGAAAGCAATTAAATATGATACAAATAGATGGAGAGATATACCATGTTCTTGGATTGGAAGAATCAACATTGTGAAAATGACTCTACTACTGAAAGCAATCTAAAGATTCAATGCAATCCCTATCAAATTATCACTGGCATTTTTCACAGAACTAGAACAAAAAATTTCACAATTTGTATGGAAACACAAAAGACCCCGAATAGCCAAAGCAATCTTGAGAACAAAAAATGAAGCTGGAGGAATCAGGCTCCCAGACTTCAGACTATACTACAAAACTACAGTAATCAAGACAGTATGGTACTGGCACAAATACAGAAATATAGATCAATGGAACAAGATAGAAAACCCAGAGATAAACCCACACGCATATGGTCACCTTATCTTTGAAAAAGGAGGCAAGAATATACAGTGGAGAAAAGACAGCCTCTTCAATAAGTGGTGCTGGGAAAACTGGACAGGTACATCTAAAAGTATGAGATTAGATCACTCCCTAACACCATACAAAAAAATAAGCTCAAAATGGATTAAAGACCTAAATATAAGGCCAGAAACTATCAAACCCTTAGAGGAAATCATAGGCAGAACACCCTATTACATAAATCACAGCAAGATCCTTTTTGATCCACCTTCTAGAGAAATGGAAATAAAAACAAAAATAAACAAATGGGACTTTATGAATCTTAAAAATTTCTGCACAGTAAAGGAAAACCTAAACTAGACCAAAAGACCACCCTCAGAATGGGAGAATATATTCGCAAATGAAGCAACTGACAAAGGATTAATCTCCCAAATTTACAAGAAACTCATACAGCTCAATAACAAAAAACAAACAACCCAATCCAAAAATGGGTAGAATACCTAAATAGACATTTCTTCAAAGAACATATACAGATGGCCAACAAAAACATGAAAGAATGGTCAACATCATCATTAGAGAAATGCAAATCAAAGCTACAGTAACTTATCATCTCACACCGTCAGAATGGCCAGCATCAAAAAATCTACAAACAATAAATGCTGGAGAGGGTGTGTAGAAAAGGGAACACTCTTGCACTGTTGGTGAGAATGTAAAATGATACAGCCACTATGGAAAACAGTATGGAGTTTCCTTAAAAAACTACAAATAGAACTACCATATGACCCAGCAATCCCACTACTGGGCATATACCCTGAGAAAACTATAATTCAAAAAGAATCATGTACCAAAATGTTCATTGCAGCTCTATTTACAATAGTTAGGAGATGGAAGCAACCTAAGTGTCCATCATCGGATGAATGGATAAAGAAGATGTGGCACATATATACAATGGAATATTACTCAGCCATAAAAAGAAATGAAATTGAGTTATTTGTAGTGAGGTGGATAGACCTAGAGTCTGTCATACAGAGTGAAGTAAGTCAGAAAAAGAAAAACAAATACTGTATGCTAACACATATATATGGAATCTAAGAAAAAAAAGAAAGGTCATGAAGAACCTAGGGGCAAGACGGAATAAAGACATAGACCTACTAGAGCATGGACTTGAGGATACGAGGAGGTGGAAGGGTAAGCTGTGACAAAGGAAGAGAGTGGCATGGACATATATACACTACCAAACGTAAAATAGATAGCTAGTGGGAAGCAGCCGCATAGCACAGGGAGATCAGCTCGGTGCTTTGTGACCACCTAGAGGGGTGGGATGGGGGGGGGAGCGAGATGCAAGAGGGAAGAGATATGGGAACATATGTATATGTATAGCTGATTCACTTTGTTATAAAGCAGAAACTAACACACCATTGTAAAGCAATTATACTCCAATAAAGATGTTAAAAAAAAAGAAAATACTTAAAGAGATACATGGTATACACCTATATTCCTGGGGGTAACAAAGTCATGGATAAATTATTTTATGTAAAAATTCTTTATGGTGGAATGAATGATTAATAAAACCTTTAAGACCTTCAAAACAAAAATTCACAGAAATAAAAAAGACAAAATCTTACCACTCAAAGATAACTATTATTAATATTTTAATGTATTTCTACAGGTCTTTCCTCTGTATTTCTTATTTGTTTACATAGTTGTGTATAGTATGTATAATTTGGAATTCAGTTTTTCTACTTTACATTGATAATAAAATATTAATTTTATTTCCTATCTTCACATTTTTTATCATTATACTACAGATTAAATGTATTTAACCCTTCTCATAATGTTAAAATTTTAGGCTGAATTAAATTTTCAATAATAAAGAATTCTGTAAATTAAAAAAATAAATAAGAAAATAAAAAATTTTAAAAAGATTACAAATTGAGTCCAAAATATATAAAAATGTTAAGGAATATCAAAGGGTTTTCCCAAAACAAGCCAATTTATGCTTGGAAGTTAGGAAAATAAGAAAGATAAGCATTCTTAATAAAGTCAAACAGCAAACATAAGAGACCATGTGCATTTAAATAGGCGTTGTTTTTCCTAATTATCCTTTGTAATTCTCCACAATTAATTCAGCTATGTGAACATTGTTAAATAATTTTTGAACTTCTTCCAAGAAATAACTTCAGAATCATACCCCCAAAAGTTATTCTCACTAATATCCACCTCACTATCCATCTGCATTCTTAGCCTTGTAGGGTCAGTGACTATATCTGGTTCACCGTTGTACTCCCAGCAGCCCACAGAGCAGGTGTGGGTCACAGTCAATGTTTATAGTATGCAAAATTAAAGAATGAATGCATCCACACCTGAGAAAGATTGAGATGTGCTTCATTCATTATCAAAAGAGAGTATAATTTGATGAAAAAACAGTCATCCACTGACCCTTATCCTTTCATATCAACTATCCCCTGAGGTCAATACCTTTCTTAATACTTCCATAGCAGTTTGAAAAATAATTTCTTCCTTGTTGTACTACAATGGCCATCCCATTAAGAAAAGTGATTGTAGGGAACTTAAAAAAAAATTAAAGAGCTAGAGATAATCCTAGATCTACTAATTAGCACTTTATATGCCAGTTATAAGTAGTGATAACAATCTGAAACAAAAGATTTGGAAAGAGTACTTTGGAACAGTTCACATATCACCTATTGTCCTGGCATGGTTATTTGCTGTGTCCCTTTCAAAACTCTAAAAAGTACCTAAGTTTAGGTGACTATATGACTGCTCTAATTTTAATTCATTAATAATTCAGAATACCCCAAATCTCCTTAATTGGTTCTGTTTTCATTCTATTTTTCTAAACCGTTTTCTTTATTTTCCAGAATGCCTTTCTCTCCCACTCTGTATTTATTTTGTCATTACCAAAGTTAATGAGCAATGAAATAAATAGTATTTATTATTAAAACAAATTGCCAAAACTTACGCTTTTAGTAAATAAGGTTGAACTCTGCCTAAATCAAGATCATAAAGCTGGGACAAAGTGAGAGAGTGGCATGGACATATATATACACTACCAAAGATAATAGAATTTTTATGAGTTCTGGAACAAATGAAAACTCTCATTAGAAAATACAGCATCAATTTATGGCCAAAAGAATGGACAGCTCATGATTTATAAAGATTTCTAGCTTCTTTTAAGCAAAGTGTTGTTTTTTTTTTTTCAGTGCTACAAGTTTAAGGCCAATTTTACTACAAAATTAAGGAATTTGCAGCACAGTTGATTCATTCTTTTCAACTATCTTAGCCATCCATGCAAGTCACTCCAAAGTCAATGAGGCCATGAAATCAGTATTGATCGTAGAGAAAATTGATATTAATAAATCAAACTCATAAGAAGATTATATGCATGACCTTGCTTCAGTGGAGAAATAAATACATATTTTTAATGTGTCTTCACAAAAGATGTTTCATAGGTCTTTGGTAAAAATGAAATTTTTCTGAACGTGTTCAGTGGCAGATAATTCAGGCCATTCCATGCATTCTCATTTGCTCATTCATTCTTGCATAAACTGTAATTTTCTAAGGCCCTAATAAGTGCCAAGCATTGTGTCACACACTGAAGATAGCAAAGACACCATCTAGGAACCGAGTGGAGGAGACAGATACGTAAAGATCATACAATATGGTAAAGAGAACCATGCTACAAATGTGATGCAATCACAGGAAAGAAGTGATTAGCTGTACAATGGGGGAGATGAGACCTCACAAAGAAAAAATAAAAGTTTCCCTAGCATTGAGGGTTTTCCCTGATCTGCCCAACTTTCTTCTCTAACTTCATTTATATCTTCATCTAACTTTTCCCCTCCCTGTAATACTGCACCACTGACAGTTTCCCATATATACCGTGCTATATGGGATATCTATACACTGTGCCTTTGCACACGGAAATTCTTCTAACTACTGTGTCCTCACCCCAAAACGTGCTTGATGTACTCCCATATCTCCTTTAAGATTCAGTTCATGTCTTTCCTGACCACCAATCCTGAGAAATTCCTCCTTTGAAGTTTTTGCCCTTTTTTTCTGTGTGCCTTAAGTAGGTTTTTTTTACATTCACCTGTGACCCCCTGGTGTTTTGCACAGTGCATCCAATAAGTATTTATTGAATGAATAAATGAAAATTTAAGCTAGATCATAATGAGCACCACAAAATAATTAAAAGTTAAAATTCTACATGTATATAATACTGACCATATGGCCCAGCAATTCCACTTCTCGTTATTTACTCAAAAGAAATAAAAACATGTCCACATAAAGATATGTATATGAATAGCACTTTATCCATAATAGAAAAAAACTGGGCATAACCCAAATGTCTGTAAAGAAATACTACTCAGCAATAAGAAGGAATTAACTATTGATTCTTGTAGCATCGTGGGTGAACATCAAAAATGTTTACCTGAGCAAAAGAAACCGGACAAAAAAAGAATACATACTGTATGATTCAATTTATATGAAACTTTAGAAAAGACAAGTCTAATCTACGGTGATAGAAATCATATCAGTGGTTGCCTAGAGATGGGGGTAAATAGTAGTATTGACTGAGAAGGGACACAAGGACACTTTTTGAGGTGAATAAAATATTCTATATCTTGATTGTGGTGGTGGCTAAATGGCTATTTACACTTTTCAAACAGCATCAAACTCTACACATAAAATGTATACATTTTATTATATATAAATTATACCTCCATAAAGTTCATCTGTAAAACTTTAAGATAATTTGCATCTACAGAGTCATATCATATTTGGGGAACCAGAAGCTTTCAGAATTTGAGTAGCCTCCTTAATAAATAATAAGAAATTAGGTTAACAGCTACCATTTACTTAGAATGAGAAATGAAACCACACAAATTTCAGATATTTTAAAAAACCTGACAAACTACAAACATTACAAAATAAAAATGGATAACATTTTTATTAATTAACTGATTCACTTCTGGGTACGTTTTTTCCTACATTTTTGGCTACATACTCATTAATTCTTCATAGAAAAATGATTTTTGTAATATTTACCATAGAAACAATGATAAGCTCATCGAGTCTTCCCTCTAGCCTGCTTGACTATAATTTGGTTTTATTTTTATGTTATTTTATTTTTTAAAGGAAATTGATTTTTATGTTTTATTTTATTTTTTCTACATCTTTATTGGGGTATAATTGGTTTACAATGGTGTTTTACTTTCTGTTTTATAACAGAATGAATCAGTTATACATATATATATGTTCCCATATCTCTTCCCTCTTGTGTCTCCTTCCCTCCCACTCTCCCTATCCCACCCCTCTAGGTGGTCACAAAGCGCCGAGCTGATCTCCCTGTGCTATGTGGCTGCTTCCCACTAGCTATCTACTTTACGTTTGGTATGTGCATACATGTCCATGCCACTCTCTTCCTTTGTCACAGCTTATCATTCCCCCTCCCCATATCCTCAAGTCCATGTTCTAGTAGGTCTGTGTCTTTATTCCTATCTTGTCCTTGGTTCTTCATGATCTTTTCCTTTTTTCTTAGATTCCATATATATGTGTTAGCATATGGTATTTGTTTTTCTCTTTCTGACTTACTTCACTCTGTATGACAGACTCTAGGTCCATCCACCTCACTACAAATAACTCAATTTCATTACATTTTACAGCTGAATAATATTCCATTATATATGTGTCACATCTCCTTTAACCAATCCTCTGTTGATGGACACTTAGGTTGTTTCCATGTCCTGGCTATTGTAAACAGAGTCGCAATGAACATTTTGGTACATGATTCTTTTGGAATTATGGTTTTCTCAGGGTATATGCCCAGAAGTGGAAGAGCTGGGTCATATAGTAGTTCTATTTTTACTTTTTTAAGAAACATCCATACTGTTCTCCATAGTGGCTGTATCAATTTACGTTCCCATCAACAGTGCAAGAGGGTTACCTTTTCTCCACACCCTCTCCAGCATTTATTGTTTGGAGATTTTTTGATGATGGCCATTCTGACCGGCATGAGATGATATCTCATTGTAGTTTTGATTTGCATTTCTCTAATGATTAATGATGTTGAGCATTCTTTCATGTGTTTGTTGGACATCTGTATATCTTCTTTGGAGAAATGTCTATTTAGGTCTTCTGCCCATTTTTGGATTGGGTTGTTTGTTTTTTTGATATTGAGCTGCACGAGCTGCTTGTAAATTTTGGAGTTGAATCCTTTGTAAGTTGCTTCATTTGCAAATATTTTCTCCCATTCTGAGTGTTGTCTTTTCGTTCTGTTTATGGTTTCCTTTGCTGTGCAAAAGCTTTTAAGTTTTATTAGATCCCATTTGTTTATTTTTGGTTTTATTTCCATCTCTCTAGGAGGTGGGTCAAAAAGAATCTTACTGTTATTTATGGCATAGAGTGTTCTGCCTCTGTTTTCTTCTAAGAGTTTTAGAGTGTTTGGCTTTATATTTATGTCTTTAATCCATTTTGAGTTTATTTTTGTGTGTGGTGTTAGCGAGCGTTCTAATATCATTCTTTTAAATGGAGCTCTCCAGTTTTCCCAGCACCAATTACTGAAGAGGCTGTCTTTTCTCCACTGTATATTCTTGCCTCCTTTATCAAAGATAAGGTGACCATATGTGCATGGGTTTATCTCTGGGATTTCTATCCTGTTCCATTGGTCTATATTTCTGTTTTTGTGCCAGTACCATACTGTCTTGATTACTGTAGCTTTGTAGTATGGTGTAAAGTCATGGGGCCTGATCCTCAAGCTCCGTTTTTCTTTCTCAAGATTGCTTTGGCTATTCAGGGTCTTTTGTGTTTCCATACAAATTGTGAAATTTTTTGTTCTAGTTCTGTGAAAAATACCAGTGGTAATTTGATAGGGATTAGACTGAATCTGTAGATTGCTTTGGGTAGTAGAGTCATTTTCACAATGTTGATTCTTCCAATCCAAGAACATGGTATATCTCTCCATCTATTTGTATCATCTTTAACTTCTTTTATCAGTGTGTATAACTTTCTGTATACAGGTGTTTTGTCTCCTTTGGTAGGTTTATTCTTAGGTATTTTATTCTTTTTGTTGCAATGGTAAATGGGAGTGTTTTCTTAATTTCACTTTCAGATTTTTCATCATTAGTGTATAGGAATGCTAGAGATTTCTGTGCATTAATTTTGTATCCTGCTACTTTACCAAATTCATTGATTAGCTCTAGTAATTTTCTGGTAGCATCTTTAGTATTCTCTATGTATAGTACATGTCATATACAAACAGTGACAGCTTTACTTCTTTTCCGATTTGGATTCCTTTTATTTCTTTTTCTTCTATGATTGCTGTGGCGAAAATTTCCAAAACTATGTTGAATACTAGTGGAGAGAGTGGGAAACCTTGTCTTGTTCCTGGTATTAGTGGAAATGCTTTCAGTTTTTCACCACTGAGGATGATGTTGGCTGTGGGTTTATCATATATGGCCTTTATTATATTGAGGAAAGTTCCCTCTGTGCCTACTTTCTGCAGGGTTTTTATCATAAATGGGTATTGAATTTTGTCAAAAGCTTTTTCTGCATCTAATGAGATGATCATATAGTTTTTCTCCTTCTATTTGATAATATGGTGTATCACATTGATTGATTTGCATATCTTGAAGAATCCTTGCATTCCTGGGTTAAACCTCACTTGTTCACCGTGTATGATCTTTTTAATGTGCTGGTTGCTAGTATTTTGTTGAGGATATTTGCATCTATGTTCATCAGTGATATTGGCCTGTAGTTTTCTTTCTTTGTGACATCTTTGTCTGGTTTTGGTATCAGGGTGATGGTGGCCTTGTAGAATGAGTTTGGGAGTGATCCTTCCTCTGCTATATTTTGGAAGTGTTTGAGAAGGATTGGTGTTAGCTCTTCTCTAAATGTTTGATAGAATTCGCCTGTGAAGCCATCTGGTCCTGGGCTTGTTTGTTGGAAGATTTTTAATCACAGTTTCAATTTCAGTGCTTGTGATTGGTCTGTTCATATTTTCTATTTCTTCCGGGTTCAGTCTTGGAAGGTGGAGCATTTCTAAGAATTTCTCCATTTCTTCTAGGTTGTCCATTTTATTGGTATAGATTTGCTTGTACTAATCTCTCATGATCCTTTGTATTTCTGCAGAGTCAGTTGTTACTTCTCCTTTTTCATTTCTAATTCTATTGATTTGCGACTTCTCCTTTTATTTCTTCATGAGTCTGGTTAATGGTTTATCAATTTCACTTACCTTCTCAAAGAACCAGCTTTTAGTTTTATTGATCTTTACTATCATTTCCTTCATTTCTTTTTCATTTTTTTCTGATCTGACCTTTATGATTTCTTTCCTTCTACTAACTTTGGGGTTTTTTTGTTCTTATTTCTCTAATTGGTTTTGGTGCCAGGTTAGGTTGTTTATTTGAGATATTACCTGTTTCTTGAGGTAGGATTGTATTGCTATAAACTTCCCTCTTAGAAATGCTTTTGCTGCATCCCATAGGTTTTCGGTCATTGCGTCTCCATTGTCATTTCTTTCTAGATATTTTTTGATTTCCTCTTTGATTTCTTCAGTGATCACTTCGTTATTAAGTAGTGTATTGTTTAGCCTCCATGTGTTTCTATTTTTTACAGATCTTTTCATGTATTGATATCTAGTCTCATAGTGTTGTGGTCGGAAAAGACACTTGATACAATTTCAATTTTCTTAAATTTACCAAGGATTGATTTGTGACCTAAGATATGATCTATCCTGGAGAATGTTCCATGAGCACTTGAGAAAAATGTGTATTCTGTTGTTTTTAGATGGAGTGTCCTATAAATATCAATTAAGCCCATCATGTTTAATGTATCATTTAAAGCTTGTGTTTCATTATTCGTTTTCATTTTGGATAATCTGTCCACTGGTGAAAGTGGGGTGTTAAAGTCCCCTAGTATGAATGTGTTACTGTTGATTTTCCCTTTTATGGCTGTCAGCATTTGCCTTATGTATTGAGGTGCTCCTATGTTGGGTGCATAAATATTTACAATTCTTGTATCTTCTTCTTGAATCGATCCCTTGATCATTATGTAGTGTCCTTCTTTGTCTCTTGTAATAGTCTTTATTTTAAAGTCTATTTTGTCTGATATAAGAATTGCTACTGCAGATTTCTTTTGATTTCCATTTGCATGGATATATCTTTTTCCAACCACTAACTTTCAGTCAGTATGTGTCCCTAGGTCTGAAGTGGGTCTCTTGTAGACAGCATATATATGGGTCTTGTTTTTGTATACATTTAGCCAGTGTGCGTCTTTTGGTGGGAGCATTTAATCCATTTACATTTAAGGTAATTATCGATATGTATGTTCCTATTCCCATTTTCTTAATTGTTTTGGGTTTGTTATTGTAGGTCTTTTCCTTCTCTTGTGTTTCTTGCCTAGAGAAGTTCCTTTAGCATTTGTTGTAAAGCTCGTTTGGTGGTGCTGAATTCTCTTCACTTTTGCTTGTCTGTAGAGGTTTTAATTTCTCATCAAATCTGAATGAGATCCTTGCTGGGTAGAGTAATCTTAGTTGTAGGTTTTTCTCCTTCATCACTTTAAATATGTCCTGGCAGTCCCTTCTGGCTTGCAGAGTTTCTGCTGAAAGATCAGCTGTTAACCTAATGGGGATTCCCTGTGTGTTACTTGTTGTTTATCCTTTGCTGCTTTAAAATTTTTTTCTTTGTATTTAATTTTTGATAATTTGATTAATATGTGTCTTGAAGTGTTTCTTCTTGGATTTATCCTGTATAGAACTCTCTGTGCTTCCTGGACTTGATTAAGTATTTCCTTTTCCATATTAGGGAAGTTTTCAAGTACAATCTCTTCAAATATTTTCTCAGTCCCTTTCTTTTTCTCTTCTTCTTCTGGTACCCCTATAATTCGAATATTGGTGCGTTTAATGTTGTCCCAGAGGTCTCTGAGACTGTCCTCAATTCTTTTCATTCTTTTTTCTTTATTCTACTCTGCAGTAGTTATTTCCACTATTGTATCTTCCAGGTCACTTATCCGTTCTTCTGCCTCAGGTATTCTGCTATTGATCCCTTCTAGAGAACTTTTAATTTCATTTATTATGTTGTTCATCAGTGTTTGTTTGTTCTGTAGTTCTTCTAGGTCCTTGTTAATCATTTCTTGTACTTTATTCTATTTCCAAGATTTTGGATCATCTTTACTATCATTATTCTGAATTCTTTTTCAGGTAATTTCCTCTTCATTTGTTAGGTCTGGTGGGTTTTTTCTTTGCTCCTTCATCTGCTGTGTGTTTTTCTGTCTTCTCATTTTGCTTATCTTACTGTGTTTGGGGTCTCCTTTTGGCAAGCTGCAGGTTCGTAATTCCCGTTGTTTTTGGTGTCTTTCCCCAGTGGCTAAGGTTGGTTCAGTGTGTTTTGTAGGCTTCCTTGTGGAGGGGACTAGTGCTCGTGTTCTGGTGGATGAGGCTGGATCTTGTCTTTCTGATGTGCAAGTCCACATCTGGTAGTGTGTTTCGGGGTGTCTGTGGCCTTATTATGATTTTAGGCAGCCTCTCTGCTAATGGATGGGTTTGTGTTCCTGTCTTACTAATTGTTTGGCATAGGGTGCCCAGCACTGTAGCTTGCTGGTCGTTGAGTGAAGCTGGGTGTTGGCATTGAGATGGAGATCTCTGTGAGAGTTTTCCCATTTGATATTATACAGAGCTGGGAGATCTCTTGTGGACCAGTGTCCTTAATTTGGGTCTCCCACATCAGAGGCACAGCCCTGACACCTGGCTGGAGCACCAAGAGCCTTTCATCTACACGGCACAGAGTAAAAGAGAGAAAAAATAGAAAGAAAGAAATAAGATAAAATAGTAAAATAAAATAAAATGAAGTTTTAAAATAAAAACTAATTATTAAGAAAAAAAATTTAAAAAGTAATTTAAATAAACCAAACAAATATGGACCAACAGAACGCTTGGACAAATGGTAAAAGCAAATCTATAAAGACAACATCACACATAGAAGCATACACATACCCATTCACAAAATGATAAAAACGGATATATATATATATATCTTTGCTCCCCAAGTCCACCTCCTGATGTTAGGATGATTCCTTGTCTATTCAGGTATTCCACAGATGCAGGGTACATGAAGTTGACTGTGGAGATTTAATCCTCTGCTCCTGAGGCTGCTGGGAAAAATTTCCCTTTCTCTTCTTTGTTCGCACAGCTCGTGGGGTTCAGCTTTGGATTTGGCCCCACCTCTGCATGTAAGTCTCCTGAGGGCGTCCGTTCTTTGGTCAGACAGGACGGCGTTAAAGCAGTGGCTGATTCAGGGGCTCTGGCTCACTCAGGCCGTGGGGGAAGGAGGAGTAGTAATGCAGGGCGAGCCTGCGGTGGCAGAGGCCAGCTTGACATTCCAACAGCCTGAGGCATGCCATGTGTTCTCCCAGGATAGTTGTCCCTGGATCACGGGACCCTGGTAGTGGCAGGCTGCATAGGCTCCCGGGAGGGGAGGTGTGGATAGTGACCTGTGCTTGCCAACAGGCTTCTTGGTGGCTGCAGCAGCAGCCTTAGTGTCCCATGCCCGTCTCTGGTGTCCACGCTGATAGCCACGGCTCGCACCCATCTCTGGACCTCCTTTAAGCGGTGCTCTTAATACCCTCTCCTTGTGCACCAGGAAACAAAGAGGCAAGAAAAAGTCTCTTGCCTCTTAGGCAGCTCCAGACTTTTTCTCGGACTCTCTCCCCGCTAGCCGTGGTGCACTAGCCCCCTTCAGGCTGTGTTCACAGCCAACCCCTGTCCTCTCCCTGGAATCCGACCTCTGAAGCCAAAGCCTCAGCTCCCAGCCCTGCCCACCCCGGCGGGTGAGCAGACAAGCCTCTCCGGCTGGTGAGTGCTGGTCGGCACCGTTCCTCTGTGTGGGAATCTCTCCGCTCTGCCCTCCGCACCCCTGTTGCTGTGCTCTCCTCCATGGCTCCGAAGCTTCCCCCCTCCACCACCTGCAGTCTCCACCTGCGAAGTGGCTTCCTATGTGTGGAAACCTTTCCTCCTTCACAGCTTGCTCCCACTGGTGCAGGTCCGATCCCTATCCTTTTGTCTCTATTTCTTTTGCCCTACCCAGGTGCAGGGGGAGTTTCTTGCCTTTTGGGAGGTCTGAGGTCTTCTGCCAGTGTTCAGTAGGTGTTCTGTAGGAGATGTTCCACATGTAGATGTATTTCTGATGTATTTGTGGAGACGAAGGTGATCTCCGCATCTTACTCTTCCGCCATCTTGAAGCTCCCTGGTTTTATGTTGATGGCTTATGAAAGTTTCTTTTAGCATCATTGCTCATTATTGTTCATGTCATGTGACCTTTTAAGAAGTTCTCAAATTTGGAGAATATCTCTACCATGCTTCTTTTATATATGAGCTGTTACAGATGTGCTCACTCTTTGTAGTAATGTTACCTGTTTTGTGCCTTTATGAATTCTGATAAATTCTATTTTATGAAATTCTCATTTAAAAATTTTAAAGTATGGTACATTTATAATTTAATACAGGTTTTCCCCACTCTCCAAAAGTAGAGTATTCCTATGAAACCTACCATAAGCCAAAATAGTGTAAACAAAGTTCGTAGAAGCAAAAATCCGCTTCGGATTTCTTTCAGTTAGCGAAAACAGGGACTAACATAAGTCTTTCATGAAAGAGAAGGGCCGTAAAGTGAACTTTCAGAAAGCAGTGGATACATGTATTCCATTATCAAGTATATTACTAAAAAGAGGGAATCATTTTGACCAGACATCAATGAGAATTGAATCCTCTACTTAAGATTTTACAATTCTGGTGTTTGGGAAAATTCTCCCCAAGTTAGCTTCTAGTTTCTACTTTTCAAATGTTGTATCTTCTCTGCTACCCACACACTTCTGGTATCAAGTACTGTAGGGGACTTTCACATCACCATGAGATCTCTAGCACTAGATTTTCCTGATCTAATGCTGGGTAAGTTGGCAGACAGGGCAATAGTAGACTGAAAGCCATTCCTGCAGTGACATCTAGCAATAAGTTATCTACACCAAGAAGTGACTGCAAACCATATAAACATCCCATCAAACCCAAACCAAATGTGTCTGCAATTCCATTTCCTCTTAGATTCCAAGAATGCCCACAGCCACTCCAGTGTCACTGACATGAGGGTAATGTAGGGGAAAATCAGAGGAGAAAGAGACAGCAACTAGATTTTAACTGATTGCTCTTAGAAAGTACGACTTTTGCAAATTTTCCAAAAACATATGACCATATGAGTACATTGCTAAATCTCATTCATTAGGTGCACAGTAAATACACTCCTGATATTGTTTTTTTCATTCCTAATAATTCTTACTCATTCATTGATTCAACAAATATTTGTTTTATGGAAACTATTAGCTCATAAATCTTTTCCCTTTAATTCTGACATTTTGGAAAAACATAGCTAGAAAATTTACATGTACACTTTATTTTTCTAGCAAAGAGAAATTTGCAAGAATTCTTTCTGGACCTACTCATGAACTTGGTAACACTTAGTGAAATTCAGCATGAAGCTATATAATTCTAAATTGATGATATAGGTCAAAATCTTTCATATAGGGGACTGAAGAGGACTGAAAAATTAGTTTCTTGGTTGGTTTCAATCATGAGAGTTACAATATATCTGCCAAATATCTGAATATTTCACAGGCATCTTGTGTCAGACACATAACAGCTTCATGGAAACATTGAAAAACAAAGTACTTGCTGTGTAGCTAGGGAAATATATTTCGTGAGATTTGAAATCTAGAGACAACGTTCTTCAAACAACTTAAAGAAGGGAATGACCAGCTTTCTGAAAAGATTTTTCCAGTAAACACTTCTCAAGAGGTTAGACAATCTGTATATATAATATAAAGATGTATAGACATTTACAAACACTCTTTTTCATTGTTTCTGGGGAAATGATCTTTCTCTGAGATTAAAATGGCTATAGTAAGTTGATATGCTGATTGATCAGTCTAAGGAGACTAGAATGGTGAATTGGAGTAATATTTGCAATAAGTCTTGTGTTTTTCTCAACATCTTGGGATTACTCAGAGAGCACAACTCTGCCTGCTACATAGTTTGGTGGCTTCACATTTTATTGCATTGAAGCTAAAGTTTTGTTTAAATTATTTTTTTTTAATTTTAGAAAGCAAATTTTATTAAATATTCTACCTCAAAAAATGTAGGTTAGCCTTCAAAGACACGAAGTGTTTATGTCAGTGATATTACAACATGTAGATGGTTCATATCTCATGAATTTTAAAGATTAGGCAAATATAAAACAGGGAAATTGGCAAACTATTTCCTGCCCCAAAAGAAATACCATCTTTGGTGCCTCTCAGTTTCCTTCCCCAGCCACCCAAGTGATCGACTAGGACCACCAGTTGTGGATTCTCTCTGCATCAGCACCATTCAATTTCTGCTATCTACATGTTCAAATCTGCCTCACAGGGGGAAAAGGGCCTTTTTTTTTATTAGATACTCACAACCCGACAAGTAATGTGGCATGCAATAATTCGCAGTCCTATTTTAGATCAGTGGACTGCCTAGAGGAACATCACAGAAGCCCATAATAACCATGATCTACAGCTCACTCATTGGACAGCTGGACTTCTGCTCTCCTCTAAACTCCAAAACCAGCTCTGTGTCTGTGTCATCCCCAGTCCCCATTCCCATTCCCCTACCCTTAAGCACTTAACCTCCCTGGTAAATGGATGCTAGTTTTATCCATGGACCAAGATTATGAACTTGGACTCTTTCTTCCCTTAAGACTAAGTCGTTCCCAGAGGGATTCTTCAGCCCCTGTTGCTAGGAATACATCCCACCTGCCTTACAGATATGTCAGGACACACCTGAATCCTGAGCGGAGCATAGTTTAGCTTCAAGGGATGAACCATACTACATTACGATTTGAAGTTGAGACAGAAAAAAGCTTTTCAACAAACAACTCATATAAACACATTAATGAAAAAGAGATTAAGTGTGTGTATGTTTAAAATAAACTGAGTTTATATATAAAGAACTTAAAAGCCTTATTTTCTAAACACTGGCAGGAATAATTCATTATTTTTGGAAAGTACCTGTTGCTATAATGTACATTTGCTCTTTTAGAGCCTCAGTTACCTGTTACCTCTTTCAGAAAACTGAATGGTACCCCAGAGCTCCCAAAGAAATAACTTACCTTCCAATGAGTGGTTAACTCATCTTAACACAATGCTAAATCGGATCATTTACAAAAAGAATAAAACCCACAAAAGCTGCTATTGTTTCATTGTATGTCACAAAACAATGTTGTTGAATAATACAATTCTATTAAGCACAAAAGAATTCAAAAATTGGTTATATTTCCCTTTACAGCAGAAAAAAATAGCATATAATAAGGATATGGAAATTAAATTTTCTGTATGAGAATTCTAGGACTTCTGCTCAATACTGCTATTTGCACACAGGAATGAAGATTTCTATGAACTCTAATAATTTATCTTTATTTCCATTTTTAAATTGGATTTTGTGGCTATTGCCATCTCAGGATGAAGACAATTTCTAGATCTCAGCGTTCAAAAAATAAATGGAAACAAGATAGAATTATGTAAAAGCATGCCGTTTTTTCTTCTTCCTTTTTTGATAGAGGTTATTGAAACTGATTAAAAGTTAATCAACTATACCATAACATCAAGAATTTTCCAAAAGTTTGTCAAATCAAAGAGAAGTAAAAGGAAATATAAAATTAATGAACCACAAGGAAAGCAGTAAACTTACATGTATAGAACACATACCATGTACAAGACACTACAAATACATCTCTCATTAAATTTTTGACACAATATTTTTTAAAGTGACATTATCCTGAATTAACAAACGATAAAATTAAGAATTTTAAAAAAAATTTTATGTAAACTTCTCATGCTATGTGATTAATAAATAGCAGAGCAAGAGTTTGGTAGTTTTGCTTAATTCAAGATACAGGCTTTAGAGAGGAAGGGGGTGGGATGAATTGGGAGATTGGGATTGACATATATACACTACTAAGTATAAAATAGATAACTAATGAGAACTTACTGTATAGCACAGGGGACTCTGCTCAATGCTCTGTGGTGACCTAAATGGGAAGGAAATCCAAAAAAAGAGGAGATATATATATTTGTATAGCTGATTCACTTTGCTGTACAGCAGAAACTAACACAACATTGTAAAGCAACTATACTCCAATATTTTTTTTTTTAAATCTCTACTTTAGAGGTCTAAGAAACATAGAATTATTCTCATAACCCAATTGTCAGTGTGATTACTGACTGTTATTTTATTTCCTACAGCAATGCCATTTGAATAAAAGTAGCACTGAAGTGAAATAAAAAATAAATTCAAAATTAAATAAGTAAAAATTTTAAAAAGATACAGGCTTTTTCTACCACACTATGCTGCCTTCAAGAAAATTAACTCCTGGGAGGTAATCAAAACATTTTCTAGGTTAACTGTTGTTATGTTTTGATTTATTTTACAGGTTACAAACCCCAATAGTGGGTAAAAGACTTTTTAGATCCCATGATGCCAAGGTTAATAGATAGTTGCTTCTCTACTGGTTTCAGTTGTGTTAATGTGTTGACTTCAGCAGGTTCACTAAATATCTTCAAGTTCCCATGTTAGCATTTGCCAAGTAATGTGTTCAATTCAAAAGTCCCAATGAGGGTCCTCTGCTACAATGTTCCCATTGATCCTTTTATCTAAAAATAAAATAATGAGATCTCATGGCATTCATATGCATTAGTAAGGCAAAGAAAGTAGAATTTGCTTTTTGATTTTCAAAAGACTGACTAATGAACTCAGTATGAGTCTTCTGAGTCTGTTTCACTCATCTATCCATTCTTGCATTCATTCAACAAAATTTACTGGGCACCTCCTGCATGCCTTGTACTATTTTTGCTATATATATAAGTAAATGAGACAAAGTTTCTCTCCTCTTAGAACTTGTATTTTAGGAGATCATAAGGTAGAGAAGAATAAAGTGGGGGTATTTATTCACCAGCTCCCTCTTGATAAGGTAAGTATGTTGGCTATGTCCCTCCATCTAAGTCTATCGCTTCTTCAGGTGACCCTCTCTACACAACTAGTTTTCTCCTGATACTAGGTCTTAGAGGTGATAACTTGTCCTAACTGATGCTACTGCAGCATCCTTTGTGGGTTATTTTAACCCTGCCCACACCTTTATTAAACTCCTCTCATGACCCTGTTTGGGTGTGCCATATATTCCTCACTATCTTAGAGCCCTTGATTCTTGTCTGCTTTTTCTACTGTCTAAATCTTTTCTACTGTCTGCTGACATGTCTAAGAATTTACATGAGGAAGAGACATGTAGGCTAATTATAAATATGACATCTTCAGAAGAAAAGCTAAAGTGCATGAAGGTGAGGGGAAAAGGAGTGTGGTTAATCAAGTGATAAAATGAAAAAAGTCAAAGAAATAAGGGAGTTATGGCAACAATATGAAACAGGCTATCCTAGTTTACTGGCCCCTTCTCAGGAGCCTTCCCTGAAATAGTCATATAGTCACTCGGTAGTCAATCAATCTGTGTATGTGTGTTTGTGTGTGTGTGTGTGTGTGTGTGTGTGTATGTGTGTGGTGTGTCCCTCCTTCCCCTTATGGTTAGCTCAGTCTTCTCTGAAAAGCTCTGATGTTTTCTTTTCAGCCATCACAAAGCTGCCTAAACCTATGAAGGATGTGTCTGCTCTACCAAGCCATTCCATTATCTTAGGTCACACACCTGTCAAAGTGGAGGGAATATCTGTACAGAAGAATGTCCATGAATAAATATACAGAGAATAACAGAATTAGAAAAATCATCATTTTCCAGATAAAATGTCATATATGATTTAGGCAAGGGGTATCAATGGATACAAAAACATTGATAAAAAATGTTGTTAAGAACAAGATATTCACAAATTCTAATGTATTACACTATGAATTATTTTAAATTTGCAAAGAGAAAAATATACCTTTAAAGTTATGACTTCTAGGAGCCACCATCTTCCTGGGTGATCAAACTTATCATCACTTATCAAGAACAATCTGATATTATATGCTTTAGAATGGAGTGTGTTATGAAATATAGATTATCACCTATCAAGCACTCTTACCAAAATGCTTAACTTATATAATGTCAAAACTCTGGACCTAACTTCCAGTTTCCAAGAGAGACAGAGAATAGAGGAACAAGTTAATCAACAATGTGAGGAAAATAATCAGATGAAAGGCACAAGAAAATGACAAGACAGCTGTTCAGAGTTCTTTAAAAAGTCAATGTCAAAAGACCCAAAATAGTGAAAGCAGTTTTGAGAAAAAAGAACAAAGCTGGAGGCATCACACTTCCTGACTTCAAACTATATTACAAAGTGATAGTCATCAAAAGAGTATGGTATTGACATAAAAACAGACACATAGATCAATGGAACAGAACAGAGAGCCCAGAAATAAATCCGTGCATATATAGTCAATTAATTTATGACAAAGGAACCAAGAATACTCAATAGGGAAAGGACAGTTTCTTCAATGATTGACATTGAGGAAACTGGACAGCCACATGCAAAATAATGAAATGGAACCCTATCTTACATCATACCAAAATCAACTCAAAGTGGATTAAAGACTTGAGCATAAGACCTGAAACCATAAAACTCCTAGAGGAAAAAATAAGGGGTAAACTCCTTGAAACTGGTCTTGGCAACGATTTTTTGGATTTAACTCCAAAAGTAAAGTCAATAAAGGCAAAAATAAACCAAGTAGAACTACATCAAACTAAAAAGCTTCTGCATAACAAAGGAAAACATCAACAAAATAAAAGTGCAACCTACTGAATGGAAGAAAATATTTGCAAACCATGTATCCAATAAAAGGTTAATATCTAAAATATCCAAGGAATTCAATTAATAGCTAGAAAAAAACAACCCAATTTAAAATGGGCAAAGGACTTGAATATACATTTTTCCAAAGAAGATATACATATGGCCAACAAGTACATGAAAAGATGTTCAACATCACCATTGATCAGGGTAATGCAACTCAGAACCACAATGAGATATCACCTTACACCTGTTAGATTATCTTTTATCAAAAAGATAAAAGATAACAAGTGCTGGTGAAGATGTGGAGAAAAGGGAATTCTTGCACTCTGTTGGTGAGAATGTAAACTGGTACAGCCACTATGGGAAACATATGAATGTTCTTCAAGAAATTTAAAAAAAGAGCTACTACATAATCCAGCAATCCCACTTCTGAGTATATATCCAAAGAAAACAAAATCATTATCTCAAAAATGTATCTTCTGTACTCCCATATTCATTGCAGCATTATTCACAATAGCCAAGATGATATGGAAACAAGCTAAATGTCTATCAATGGATGAATGGATAAAGAAGATGTGAGATATGTATATATATATCTCTCCACAACAGAATACTATTAAACCTTAAAAAGGGAAAAATCCTGTCATTTGCAACCACATAGATGAATCTTGAGGGCATTATGCTAAGTTGAAATAAGCCAGACCAATACTGTGTGGTATCATTCTTATGTGGAATCTAAAAAAAAGTCAAACTCATAGAAACAAGAGAGTAGAAGAGTGTAGCCAGGCGCTGGGAGGTGGAGGATATAGGGAGAAATTTGTAAAAGGGTACAAACTTTCAGCTATAAGATGAACAAGGTCTGAGGATCTTATATAGAACATGGTGACTATAGTTGATAACATTGTGCTGTGTAATTGAAATTTGCTAAGGAAGTAAAGCTTAAATGTTCTCACCAGAAAAAGGTAAATATGTGAGGTGATGGATGTTAATTAACTCAAGGGGAGGAATTCTTTCACAATGTATATGTGTACCAAATCATCATGTGTACATTTTAAAAATCTTACAATTTTATTTGTCAATTATACCTCAATATTGTAAAAGCCAGTGTCAAGAAAAAAATATGGAAGGATTACTCTAGATTACAAGAGAGAGATCTAACAACAAAATAAAATGTGTACACTCATTGGACCATGGATTTTTTAAACAACTATGAAAGACATTTGAGGTTTGGAGAAATTTTAAATATTGACTGGGTAATATTATAGAACTGTTGTTATTTCCTAAGCTTATTATGTAATCTGTAGTAGACTGTCATTTTCTTAGAAGATACTTTGTGAAGTATTTTAGCTGAAATGTCAAAAAGTCTGCAATTTACTTTCAAATGGTTTGGGGGTAATATACAGAAAGAGAGAGAAAAAGTGAAAAAAGTTACTATTTTAAATCTAGACGAATGACATGTGGATATTTACTGTTCTGTTCTTTCTACACTATTGTAGGTGTGAATGTTTCATAATAAATAGTTGGAGAAAATTTAAGAGAGTAAGAATACTAGTCAAACAATAAGGGTGTGTTAAGCACCAGTAATCATAGGACATGGTCAAAGGACATTTCCCTGAGCGTATTTTCAGAAATACTAGTCACATGATATGACAGGAAACTAAAAATTCCATGTTTATGAAATTTCATAATAAATTCCTCTTTTAGAAACTCATAATATGCACATAGGTGATTATTGCACATGCATTAATTCTTAATATTTCATAAAAGCTGCATGAATGTAACCCCACTTTACAGTCTATAAACAAAAGCACATAAAAGTTAAGTCATTTATCCAAGGTCAAACGTCTCTCTGCTCTTAATAAAGTTGAAATCTGAACATGAACCATAAGTAAGACCTGATTCTAGGGCCACAACAATCAACCATTGCTCCAGAAGCTCAGAGAGTTCGGCACTAAAGAAGTTTGCTTAACTCATATAATACACCAGTATTTCTCACACAATATCAGTTTCTGCATTATTTTCAGTTTAACTCTTATTACCCTCCTTACCTCTCTGAGAAAACTGTTTATATCTTGCTTCAAGGACCCATACAGTTGGTGTTGGAAGATAAGAATACTCTCAGTAAGCAGCACAAAAATGCAGTCAGCAAGTTATTTGATTGATTGTGGTATGGGACAATCTACAGAGATATTATTTTATAAAAGGAATATTAATCAAGATATCTTAACTTAGAGAGATACCTTAGAAGCACTTAATAACCAAGATTAAAAGAAGAATTACAAGGAGCCTGATCGTAACAATTGTCTTTTTGTTTAATACATTGAGAAAGGTGCCTCAGAAATTCTCTATACTGCTATTGATTGCTGCTTGAATATTCATGCTGAACACACCGTG